>NW_028301603.1:0-1250000 GCF_987345545.1 Pholcus phalangioides
TTATTCTCCCAACCCTTGGATTGAATTATCCGTGAGTCCAGAGGAATCTTGACTTGGAAGCATTTCGTCCAAAACCGTAGTACACATTTCCAGAAGGGTCGTTCAAGGTGTCGCCATCTTGGCTTGGATTCCATGCATAGCTAAGAACATCTCTCTAGATACAAACTCTGAAATATCCTTTGCTCTGAAGTTCTACCACAAATGTAGTCGAGAACGATTGGATGCCAACTTTCCTTTGGACTATGGCATCTTATTTGAATCTGGAAGCAAGCCCTGAGATCCTACATTCACTGCCTTCACTTATTAATAGTAAGATGTACACACATCTCACAAAAATATGCTTATTATCTTTGAACAATAGTTCCCCAAAGTGAATTGGGAGAGGGTTTTCCCACACCAGAGTGCTCCAACAAGCTATTGCTTATGATCATTGTCACGTGAGGTATATCTGAAATATATCAAAAACGAAGTTATACTCACTTAGAGAACATGTCAGATCATTGGCATTTTCTGTGCTGTAACCGTTACAATCGAAAGGCTAAGAAATGAAGAAGACGTGCACGTTAAAATCATTCGTACATACATTTTTCTTTTGATTCAAATCATTACTAAGGATATAATATATGGAAATTTCACAGAATGAAGGATACCTACCCTTAGAAATGTCCTCTTGCATCAATGTTGACTCTGCCACGGGTCACCCCCCCCCCCCCCCCACAAGACAAATGTGCTGAATGGAATTCAAATCTGGATATTCAAGTGACCTGGCAGGTCTTTGGAAGGTGGTCTATGGAAAGCTCTCCGAGAAGTAGCTAACTGAGACTTGTAATAGAAGTTGTCCTTGAGGTTCATTCCACTTTCATCGGGATGGATTATTGACGTAACCACACTATTATTGAACACCACGTACATCAAGGTGACGGCCGAAATGCGTCGATAGCTGGTTGTGGAAGAACCCACTGTCTCAAACATCGCCAAAAAAATAACACCCCCCCCCCCCCATCCCTGATCCAACCATGACCTTGTACAGTTCCTAACTTGGAATTTCAGATCGATAGCCTCAAGCTGGACTGAGACGAAATGTAAGCTCTATGAGCAGCTCGTAGGCCTGCACATACCATCTGACCATCCGGATGCAACCTTCATTCAGCTGTACGATAATTTGAGCTAATTTGAAGCCACCCTCCCCCCAACAAAGACCAGACCACTCAGAGAACCCAATCCCTGACCACGATCACCACTGAACCACACATGCACCTCGTCCATATTACTCTACGGAACTTCTAACGAATTGGTATATGTTGGAATGTGCGTGTCCGTGTTGTGAACGTAAAGTGGCTTGTTTCCGTGTAATGCTTGCTATAGCGCTGCCACCTGACATCCATTTTTCTAACTGTGAGTGACGTGTGATGATTGAATAATTGCATCGTTGTGTGTGTGTGTGTGTAGGCCTGTTGCTCTCTGTGGTGAGACTTTTTAACACGAAGATCGGCCCGGACCACGATCACTGAAGAAGAACCGCAATTTTCCCGGTTTTCTTTTAGCAATTTCTACAATTACGGATTAAACGTCCATTCGTGGTTCCCCTATAATTTGGCGGTTAATAAATAGAGAAAGAGAAGATTAGGCAGATTACACCGCACAAAACGACACTACTATTAATTTGCTACGTTTCTACAGCACTGCCCCATACAGGGGAGCAAACTCCCTCGCGTAACTCTACTACGAGATTTGCATGTCCTTGCTCATTCCCAATTCCATGGCACTTCAGTACATACAGTACACCACACAAGTTTAGACACTAGGGTGAGATCACGCTATATCTGAGAAGTACTAATTGCATCATAACAAATTAATTGCCACTTATTAGGGTGAACACCACGTACACTTTATGCTGAAAATAATGAAATTAGACCCACTTTGTAGACGACATTACGAGAAAATGAACAAAAATAGTTAATAAACAATCGACACAAAAGTTTAGACAAAGCCAAATTTTCAGCAAAATCAAAATTATTTGAAACTGGTCGAATGTTAATTTTTGTTTCGTTAATACAAATACAACGCCACAACAGGCAAATTGCCCAACGAGGTGGCTGACTTAAGAACATCATGAATCCCCGAGCCCCTACCTACTACTGCTACACCACAAATGCACCCCCCCTCCCCCGCGGAACCCCCCAACGAATCGGTACATGCGGGAATGTGTGTGTACGTGTAGTGCAACCTGACGTAAAGTTTGTTCCTGTGTAATGCTTGTTATGTGTAGTGCTGTCATCTGCCCCCAGTTTTACAAACTATGAGTGAAGTGTTATGGTTGAATGATTTACCGTTGTAGGACTGTTGCTCTCTGTGGCGAGACTTTTTAACGGGGAGATCGGCTCGCATTTGCGCCTTGAAGTTGGGAACCACAGAAAACCAACTTCAGCCGACCACCACTGTGGGGTTCGAACCCGGATCCTCGCATCGCGAGTCCGTCACTATAACCACTCGACCACCACCACTCGTTTCTGTCGAAGAAATTGAGTTTCGCATTATCTGCGGCTCAAAATTTTACCAACAATTCCCAATGGAAGCTTTCTTTTGCGGAAAATAGAATACTGCTGATATTATTATTTATTATTATTTCTATAAACTTCTCAACACAATACTAAAGATTCACAATAGGGTTGACATCGGGGCTACATTCTGGCCAATCAAGAACTTCAATATTGATTTTGTGCATTTTAAATCAGGCTTTGCGACTTGCCATGCGTATGGCCACCACTGTTTTATGCTTTAAGTGACAAATGGAAAAGCTTAGAAAACCCCCCTGAAATGTTTAAGAAGCTTTCATATCCGTAGAAGTATGTAGGAAGCTTATGGGATCCTAAAAATCCGTAGAAAGTGACTTCCCCTGTGTATGGATGCATAATCTTGCTGAAACTCTCACTAGGGGAGACCGGCTAGAAGTTTACCAAATGGTGATTAATTATCCTCTAGTGTCTGTATGTAATGCTGAGCATTTTGGCGACCTTTAAAGAGAAGCTATTGACACTCGCTCATTGCAGCAGAACGCAACCTGAACCATCAGTGAACCACTACCTCGTCTGGGACTTGGATTTGTCCGCGGTTCCTTACGTAAATCGTGGAAATATTGCCCACATCTATCTGACCCCCCATCCAGGTTCCACTTCTTCTTATCGCTGAATAAAATAACTGATTACCATTTCGGTGATCCATATGGCACAGACTCTTGCGAGATAACTGTAATCTGTGTTTTTTGCTCAAGTTGAAACTTGAGCACAAAAAGTTGGGTTTTTTCATAACTTTTCGAAATATACGTACTATTGCACCCGTTTCCTAGTAATTTTTATTACTAATTGCCACCCTGTTTTGATATTCAAATGTTCGAAAAATATTTTCAGAGACAACGCAGAGAGAAGGGTCTGTTAAACCTTATTATTCAATAATTCCGATCTTTGATTACTCAAGAGCGAATTTCACGTGTCTAAACTGTTGCGGTGCACTGTGTAGTTTGGTAATAAGATAAGAGTCCTTCAAGAAAACGTAAGAAACAAACCTGGCACTCTCCTTTGACGCAATACATGTTCTGATTCTGGTATCCTCTCCAACAGGGCGTGCCGTCTGGTATGGTCCACCCTTGAGTCATGTAGCCTCCACCACGTTTGTGGCACCAGACGTAGCACGAGTGAGAATCTGTAGCAAAAGAAACATACATGTAGATACACCAGATGATTTCTTGAAAACAATGTCTTATGCAAATGAACTTTTTTCTTTTTCTTCAAGGGGGATGGGGTCGGGAGGGGGGAAGATCAGGCTTTTGAAAATACACTAAAAATGGTATATCTACTCTATAATATAAAATCACAAACTCGAAAAGGGCCTGTTGCTAAGCAACCGAGTGACGGAAGTGGGTGAAGTTTTTGAGCGACGGAAATCTGTTACGTTTTTGTGTTACGGAAGTCGGTTACGATTTTGGGACGAGTTTTCATTTAACTCCTGAACACATCGGGAACTGCTTGACCTGTAGGGATCAAGTTTTGTGCATGTACTCATAGGTATGTATACATCACCAGTGCTCCCAACACACAGGGTCCGGGTACCCAGGGCGGGGCATTAGACAAATCTCTTTAAGGGGGAATTGACAGGTTTCATTTTGAGTCGAGGATGAATAAATACTTGCTTCTCATTGCGCATCGTGCTGCATTGCTTATTATGGCACTGCAAAAATAATGGTGCATTACTGATTGCGGTGCATCGCATTGTAATGCCGCGTTTAATGCGTATTGTGGTGTATTGCGTACTATAGTGCTTTTTATAGTGCTTTGCTTATTGCGATGCATCGCATACTATGCTGCATTGCTTATTTGTGGTGCATAATATTACTGATTTATATTACTACACACATTACTACATTACTGATTGTGATGCTTTAGGAGTTGTAGTGCCCTGAGTGCTGCATTGCTTATTCTAATGCATTGCTTATTATGGTGCTGCTTATGTGATGCATCGCGTATTGTACTTTATTGCATATAGTTATATGTACTGTGGTGCGTTGCTAATTGTTATGCATTATAGTGTATCGCGTACTGGATTTCTCATTGCAATGCAGTGCTTATTGCGTATTGTGGCGCATTGCGTATTGGGCTGCATTGCTTATTGCGGTGTACTGCAAACAGTCGTGCATCGCTGATTATATCGCAATCCAGATTGCTGATTATAGTGTATCGCTTGCTTATTGTGTTTCAGTGTGTTCACGCCCCTAGATGGCAGCAGCATACCGTTAGCGAGCGGCCGTTGCCTTGGTGCCTGCGCGCGCAACGGGGTAGTATGATTACCGCGATCAAACCGACAACAAGGCGGCTCATGTATCGTTTTCCCTCTCATGTTTCAATAAATTCAGTTAATTTCATCTTGAATTGTCCTTAATTATCGATGGTTCGTTCAGCGGAATATTCGACGCTAGTTACCAGAGTCCCATCCTGAAAATCATGCCACAAAATCGTGAACACAGTGGTTATGGCGTATTGTGGTGCTTATTGCGATGTATAGTGCTTTATTGCGTATTGAGCTGTATTGCTTATTGTGGTGTGTATTGCGTATTCTTATGCATCAATGCAGTATGCGCATTGTATGGTACATTACGTATTGTGGTGCATCGCTGATTGTGTTGCATTGCGTATTGTGGTGCATCGCTGATTGTGTTGCATTGCGTATTGTGGTGCACTGCAATATAGTGCATTACGTATTGTGGTGCACTGCAATATGGTGCATTACGTATTGTGGTGCACTGCAATATGGCGCATTGTTGATTGTGGTGTATTGCGTATTGTTATGCATCACGTATTGTTGATTGTGGTGTATTGCGTATTGTTATGCATCACGTATTGTTATGCATCACGTATTGTTATGCATCACGTATTGTAATGCAGTGCCTATTCCGTATTGTGGTACATTGTGTATTGTGCTGTATTGCTTATTGTAATACATTGTGTATTGCTTAATCTAATGCAGTGGTTATTGCTATTGTGCTGTCTTGCTTAATCTAATGCAGTGGTTATTGCTATTGTGCTGTATTGCTTAATCTAAAGGCCCGTTTACACGAGACAAGCGCTTTAGTTGGCAACTTAATTTTAACTTACCGATTCTTCTTGAAACTGTACACACGATAAGTTGTAAGTAGGCGTTCATTGGATAATTTTTACGGAGGTGAGCGCAGTTAGCGCATGCGCGCTTCAGTCTACTCAAATCCACGGAGAGAGAGAGACGCAACGCGCGGGAGAATAATAGTAATAATTTGTTTTATTTATCTGGCATTCAGAGAGGTGCTTTTTGTAAAGCTCATAGCTTTCGTAACGATGGATGAAGATGATCAGGTAGAACTTACGAATACTGTGATCACAGCCACATTATATGATGTTTTTTAAAGAAGGATATAAATTTATTCACTTAAATAAATTTATTCAATATAAAAGGAGAAACTATATCACTTGCGCAAGAGCAACACACTGAGCAAGAAGTAGGTCACGCAAGGGAAACAGTTCGCTTGTCCCCTTTTTTCGCCTCTGCCACCCACGTAAGGGGGGGCGAGAGATGCAGTGGTTAATGCTATTGTGCTTTAATGCTTAATCTAATGCAGTGGGTATTGCTATTGTGCTGTATTGCTTATTGTAATGCAGTGGGTATTGCTATTGTGCTGTATTACTTACTGTGGTGCACTGCCAATACAATGCTGATTTTAGTGCATCGCATGCTGTATTGCTTATTATAATGCAATCCGATGCAGTCTGTATTGCGTATTGTGGTAAATTGCTTATTGCGATGTTTCGCTGATTGCAGTGCATTGCTGATTCTGCTGGTTGTTGATTTGTACTGTTATGCATTACGTAGTACTGTAGTGCATAACGTGCTGCATTGCTTATTGTAATGCAGTTCTTATTGCGTATTGAGGTGCATTGCGTATTATTCTGCTTTGCTTGATGCGATACATCGCGTTTGCGCATTGTGATGGATTGCTTAATGTGGTGCACTGCAAATGGTGGGTGCATTACTGATTGTAATGCATTCATTGCGTATTGTAGTGCATCGCGTGCTGTATTGCTTATTTTCATGAGTGCATATTGGGGTGTATTGCTTATTGCGGCGTACTGCAAATAGTGGTGCATTCCATATTGTAGTGCATCGCGTGCTGTATTGCTTATTCCAAGACAGTGCTTATTGCGTATTGGGGTGCATTGCGTATTATTGTGTGTTGTTCAATGCGATACATTGCGTATTATTGTGTGTTGTTCAATGCGATACATTGCGTACTGTGGTGCATTGCATATTGTGCTGTATTGCTTATTGTAATGCAGTGCTTACGGTGTATTGTGGTACATATTATGGTACTTTGCCTATTGCGATGCATCGCATATTGTGGTACATTCCTTATCATGGTACACTACTTATTTTGCAGTATTGCTGATGTTGGTGCATTGCTTATTGCTGCATTGCCGATGGTAGTACATTGCCTTTTGTGTTGTATTGTGGTGCACTGCATATAGTGGTGGATTGAGTATTGTGCTTCATTGCCGATAGTGGTGCTTTGCGTGTTGTGATACACCGTATGTAGTGAATCACTATTGCTGTATTGCTGATATGGTGGTGCATTGCATATAGTGGTGCATTACTTATTGTGCTGCATTGCCTATCGTGGCCTATCACGTATGTATTGCGGTGCATCGAGTATTCTGTTGTATTTATGATGGCAGTGCATTGTTTATCGAAATCAGAATGAAAAACTGGCAATGAATAACTATTTCGTAGGCATTTGCAGTGCCTCAGGAATATTTTGCTTTATAATTAAAGAAGATGTGACGAGGAGTTGGGGGAGGGGGGTTGGACGCCGTAAACGTCAGAGGGGCTTTGCCCCCCTAGTATATATATATGCATACATTGAGTACATGTTCTTTGCCCCCCCCCCCCCCCGGAAAAAGTTTAAATGACGGCCCTGTCTCGATCGGCGTTCCGAGGTACTCTGGGGTTACTTGAAACATCGCCAGGGGCTCCACGAAAATTATATTACTCCCAGAACGACAGAAAATACTAGGGGATTTTTTTAAAGCGGTGTTTCTCAACCTTTCATGCTTTAAGTGACCCGATAATCATATCCTTGTATTATTAGATATCATTTGGATGGTTCTCGGAATGGGGGTGGGGGGGAGGGGAAGCGCAGGTGAGAAACGTTGCCATGGACATAAGTAATTTACATTAAATCAGCGTTGAACAATCAGCAGAGTATAAGAGGTCTCTTACGTTCATGTGCAATCAAATATTTGTGCTCCTTCCCCGCCCCTCCCCCAATAAAGCGGGTTAATGCAAAGTTAGATGCAAGTCACTTTGGAACGACGTGTTTGGTGCTCTTCAAATTTTGCATGCTTCAGGCGTTGGCACGCCCAAATACGGCCAAGGCTATAAGAGAGAGAGAGATACTTACTCTCCTGACTAGGGAACTGAGTGCCGCTGTTCTCGATGGTGTTGTCCCTCGCGGAAGCTTGACGGCAAGTATCGCTTATGAACTCGTCCAGCATCAACTTCCTCGTCGAGATCGAACAGATCTGCAAAAGAATATTCAAGATATCAACTGTAATCTAATCCATCTTGTAAATGTCGAATTGCAAGGGAAAAAAATAAGTATTTTACTTTATTCGTGACGAGATATTACCCTCGTGGCATCACACGTGAGCACCCTCCTATCCTTGCCCGTGCAGAACCGACCGCCATTCTGAGGCCTAAAACATATATATACGGGGGCAGTTATATCAATTACAAAGAATAAGAGTAAAATTTTATTTGTCAATAGGATACGCGTCACCTGTCTCAATACCTGGGTTGATCACATCTCCTGGACGACACCATGATTCCGACAGCTGGCGCAGAACCTCTGGAGACGCAATCTGAGGTGCAAGAGCTGTAAGGCGACCAAGATCCCCATTGACCGTCGACGGCATTCCCTCTAGATGAACCGGGTCCCCTCTGGATGGCCACGCACGATCCCCCTTGGCACCACTTAGGGAAAATTGAACGAGAGCTGTCAGAATTATTGTATATAATGGGAGCGTAGTAATCAGGTTCTGTAAGCGCGGCAGGGTGATAGGTTCGATTGTCTCACCTTGTCCCTTCCGCAACTCGTCCCTTCCAAAGCAGGATGGGCCGTGAATGATATCCCTTTACTGCCGTAACCCGTGTCACATCGAAGCATTCTGCATATTTCCTGTGAAAACAGAGATGAATTCACGTCAAACTGGATTATCCAAGGCATTCGTTTAGTCCGACAGATAAGGCCGCTACACACTACAATCACATGACGTGGTCCCACATCACGTCAGATTCGGGCCAAATTCTTACTCGTGAGAATTACGTGGACATATTCATTAATCTGACCTGGTGTGGGACGTCAGCCTAGCGTGTAGCGGCCTTCAGCCGACGAGGCCAACGAAACGGAATTACTCATAGAAAGCATTTATTCCTAAAATTGGCAAACCTCAGATGTCTGGAGGCCTGATCGTCGACTCCCGTCACCGTATCTCAAAGTACACTGATAGTCCGCATCGTAAACTTGACCCGGTGGCTTCTCTGGAGGAGGCTCCAACAGGTCCGTTACAAAAGTGTTTGTCGTCTGAAGGCAATTCGACTGAGGGGACCTTAGAACGAGATTACATGTATTTTAAGCGGGTGGAATAATGACTGAAATATTATATATCACCATATCTTACTGAGAGAGAGAGCAATTGAGTAAAAATGAGAAAAACCTTAGAAATTTTTCCAGGTAATTTCTGCTGCAGCTCGACCAAGTCGTCTTCCCGGCACCTAATGTCGGTGACATAACGTAAGTATCCGATTCGCAGTGATTGCCATCTTGGAAGCCATCGTGTTCCATCCCGAGACTGAAATTTACGATTAGAGTAATTAGTAGCTTTTGATTTCACCAAGATTTGAGAGCATTTAAATTTGTTTCCTTCTGAAAAAATAAAAAGCAGCCATACTCTAGTATGAACGCTTTCCGACTAAATATAAGCGTGGATCAAATGAAAACGAAACAGATGTTAAAATTTGGTTTATTGTTTTTGTATGAGTACGATGAAACCTTGTGTGTGTGTGTGTTTGTAGAAGTAGAGAGAGATGTATATGAGAGAGGAAGAGGCAACCCCCCCTCCCCACTGCGGAAAGGACTTGCATTAGATAGTCGCGTGTAATCGCGTGATATGTGCTGGCGGTCGGCCGACAGTATCGTCGTAACAGACAATCAGTTGTGGTTTTTTTTTGTCTGTGGAATGTTTGCGGGTAAAGAAGAGCAACGTCGTAGTGTTTTTGTTATGTAGTGGCAGAAGGAGTGTGAATCCGTGAAATGCATCGCAGTATAGGGAGAACATGCACTGTCATTGACTCGTATGCATGACTGGTGCGCAAGCGTTTCCTCGTGGGACGGGAATCTATGAATGATGATATGCGACCTGGGGTCAAAGTCGAGTGGTGCAGTGTCAAGATGCTCGTCTTCACCCCCCCCCCATGAAGGTCACCGTAAAGGTCTACAGTTTCGACTCCGGGGAAAGCACATCGAAAACAATTTTTTCCCTTACCGAGCCTGGGACGACCGCCGGTAGAGAGCACGTTCATTTCCCACCCGACTCCACTGGTTAGAAATTACCGTGTGGCGGTATGACCAGAGTTGGTAAAGTAATAAGTGATAAAGCGTGCATGTAATTAACCATGCCCGTCTACCACCATGACGGTGGCCGCCAGGTTCGATCCAGGCGAAGAACGTAGATAAAAAAATGTTTTCCCTATCGCACTTCAGGTGACTACCGAGAGATGTCGTCTTCATTTCCAACCCAATCTCTATAACGGCAGTGAATTGCAATGTAGCGATGTGGTCGGGGTTGGTGCGTGGTAAAGTAGATAATCAACCCAAACAGACGATGCACAATAAGGGGCATCAGCAAGAAAGTGTTAGCGCGTTTAGGTTCCGCTCATGCATCATTGCAGAGAAACACCACTACAAGAAATTGAGTGCACAGTGGAAACACCTGGTGCCAGTCCTGCAGACAAGTCAATAACAGTGCATATTCTCTGTGCACTGCCTTCGTTCGCCGATGCATTTCGCGAACCCAAACTCCTTCTGCCACTAAAAAACAAAAATACTACGTTGCTGGCTGTCCTTTACTCGCAAACATCCCGATAAGAAAAAAAAAAACCGATTGCCTGTTGAACCATATTGTCGGCCGATCGAAAGTACATATCACGCGATTGCCAAGGACTAGTCCATCCCGCAGTAAAAATGGGCTTCCTTATATCCTGGTGTACCTCTAAACAAAGTTTCATCTCACTCATACAAAAATAATCCAAATTATAACAACTGTTCCGTTTTCATTTGATCCACCTTTATATCTGGTGGGGGAACGATAGCTACGCGGATCGGGATGGTGAAAAGCTCACGCAACCGGATTGTTGGGTTCACCTTTATTGGTGGGTGAACTTCAATTCCCTTTTTTTTTTCACAATAATAAAACTTTTCACATAATCACATCACACGAATCTGCCACTTTGCGTGATCTTTATTTGATCACTCAATAACGCAAATGGTCTCCATCATTTTACAAACTACACGCCTCACATTCACGTCTGCACATAGGCAGCTCCCGAGACCCACTGATCGTCCAAGGTCTCTCGTCCGTCCTCCTTTGTCTCTCAAAGGCAGGTGTCCCGATGTTTCGGCGATTCCATTTTAAAGAACAAGGAGGGTTCTCTTCGCCTCAACTTCTGCCATTCGTGTCTTTAGGAAGCACGTCTCACACGCCCCCACCAAGAGAGAAACTTGCCTAGCAGAGGCTGGTTTTCTCTTAAAAACACAATAAGCACATGAGTTTATAATAAATCTTTCCCTCTCTTTACAAAAATTCACACATGGAATTCAGACTTACATACATGTTCAAAAAAAAAAAAACAAAAAAAACAAGAATTAAAATTTAAGCCAAAATACGTTCTGCAATAGAGATGATCATATATGCATAAATATACATATCCATATATTTGTATACGTACACAACAATACTCACATATATGAAATATATATATTCTGTTTCCTGTCTGTTTGAAAGTTCCGGGTACAATACTATGATTAACTCACGTGTACGAAATGTACATAGCAATATCAAAAAATATATATAGAATACATCCTTTAGATTTAATATCCGAATACGAGATACGCACATACATTACAAAAAAAAAAGTACTACAATCGTGATAATGCATCTGGTACCTGATTTAACGCACCAGCTTTATGTACAATCTGAAAATTCCATTGTTGCAGTGCGAGAGCCCAGCGCATCAATTTCGGGCTTTTGGGTGCTGTATCTTGCAAATAAGTCAGTGGCTTGTGGTCAGTTATTATTTCGATTTTCATCCCAATTACCCATTTTTCAAATTTCTTCAAACCAAAAAGAATGGCCCACGCTTCCTTTTCTATGGTGGCCCATTTCCTCTGAGTATCATTAAGTTTTTGACTCACGAAAGCGATCGGTTTGTACTGGCCCTCGGTATCCATCTGTGTGAGACATCCTCCTACCGCAACGCATGATGCATCTGCATGTACCTGAAAATTTTTGTTGAACTGTGGTGTAGCTAGATAAGTTACTCGGCATAATGCATCCTTTAACTTCTGGAAAGATTCTTCCTCTTCCTTTCCCCAACAAACTTTATTTGGAGATCCTTTCTTGGTGAGGTCAGTCAAAGGCGCTGACAGGGCCGCGTAGTTTGGAATATGTGAACGATAAAACCCCATTAACCCCAACACCGAACGCACTTGTTTTTTATCAACAGGTGCCTTCAGGTTTTTGATAGCCAACACTTTTTCCTCGTCTAGCCCATGTCTTCCGTTCCCGATTCTATGTCCCAAGTATTTTATCTCTTTCGCTGCGAATTTTTGCATACGTATGGAAAAACCGTAGTTATCTAGTTCTCTCAGCACTGCAGATATATGCATAAGGTGTTCCTTCCAGGTTTTAGAAAATATTATTATTATATCGTCTATGTAAGCCTGAGCATATTCATGATGTTCCCTGAGAACCCGATTCATTTGTTTTTGAAACGTACCACTGGCCCCGACCAACCCGAACGGCATGGTCTTCCATTGGTATACACCATTGAGAGTCGCGAAAGCCGTAAGATGTCGACAGTTTTCGTCCATTTTGATTTGCCAATACCCTTTCAATAAATCTAAGCTGGTAAGCCAACACGCCCCTCCTGCCACGTACATTAGTTCTTGAATGTCTTTCATCGGAAAGACGGCGACCTTAGTCACTGAATTCAGTGCTCGATAGTCAATACACATACGAATGGAGGAGTCTTTCTTTGCGACACATACTACAGGGTATACAATTTCTGCCTCTGATATCTCAATAAGATTCCAGTCTAGCAACTCCTGAATTTGTTTATCGACCTCTGCGCGATAAGCCATTGGTATTTTGTAACAATGAGGTTTTTTTCGTGTGGCATTGGGTACCAATTCAATCGTGTGTTCGCCAACCTTAGCTGGTTGAACTGGTCTCGTGAACAAGATCCTATGCTTAAAAACGAGATTTTTTTAAATCAGCTGATTGCGGTTTATTAAGTGAATCTATATTAAGATCATTTACCCCTTTAAAAAAATCAGTGGCCTTTGAAGTTTGGGTGTGACATGTCTCTTCCAAAATCTTCATCCCCTTCGAAAATAATACTGGCCGAATTTACACATGAGGAGAATTTCCTGATTTTGTTTACATGTACATGTTTTACACTGCCATCCCCCATCTCAATTAGAAGTGAGTGCTGGCCCTTTTGTTCCTTGATAAAACCCGGACCTTGCCACCTAGCGTACATTTTGCTGTTATTAGTCTGGTATTAACACTATGACTTTGTCCCCCTGTTTGAATGATCTAACCGGAGACCTCAGGTTATAATATTTCGCCATTCTATCTTGTTGTACTTGAGCTGTAAGATTAGCTTGTTCCGCTGCTCTTTCCAACTGACATTTCATATTATACAGGTACAACGATATCGGTTTCGTGTTCAATTGCAACCCGTCATATTTGCCTGTCCATGTATTTTTCAAAATGCATAATGGGCCTTGTGGAGGTCTGCCATATAGAAGTTGAAATGGTGCGACTCCCGTAGTATTATTAGGAATTTCCCAATACGCCCACAAAGCATATGGCAGTTGCAAATGCCATTTCCTACCTTCGGCATGTATAACGTGGTTCAACATCCTTTTCAACGTTTGATTGAATCTTTCAACCAATCCATTTGATTAAGGGTATCCAGGAGTTGAAAATCTCGGGCACGCTCCAATTCTTCTCTCGAATTCTTTAGTCAACTCCGCATTGAAGTTGGTACCATTGTCTGATGCTATGACATTAGGTATGCCCGTTCTAGCAAAGATGCTTAATAATGCCTCACAAGTGCTTTCTGCAGAGATGCCAGTGAGTGGCAAAGCCTCCGCCCACCTGGTATGTTGATCGACCAGACATAAAATGTATTTATGCCCCTTAGAGCTACTAGGGGTTATTGGACCGATTATGTCAACATTGACCACCTGGAAAGGCAATTATGATCTTGTTACGGGAGTTATTGGGACTCTTTCCCTCGTTAATACTCGATTAGTCAATTGACATTCTTCACACAGCTCACAGTACCTTTCGGCATCCTTCTTCAGAGTGTCCCAGAAGAAAGAGTACCGTATTCTTTCGATTGTTTTTCTTTTTCCCATGTGTCCTGCAAATACTGAGGAATGCGCTAGTTTCAATACTTCATCTCTTCTGCCCTTGGGCAGAACTAGCTGCATCACACTTTCCCCCAGAATCTAATCTCGATGCCATAAAAGTTCCCCAGCAACAAAGTAGTTTGCTTTCCCAATTTTCGCGTTATCCCATGCTCCACGTAAATCCGTACACAAATTTTGTTTCCGAAGGAACTGATATTCTTTCGAACAGAATTCGAACAGAATTCTTTCTATGATATTTTATCATGTGTATATATTGTTTATAATTTGTGTTAATTGCATTTTTAATGGGGTTGCTGTATTTTTGAAACATATGACATCCATATTTTTATGGGCATCTTTTTATCAGCCACCTCGTTGGGCATTTTGCCTGTTGTGGCGTTGTATTTGTATTTGTATTTGTATTTGTATTTGTATTTGTATTTGTATTTGTATTTGTATATCGATGACAGCATTTTATCCTTTTCGTCTAAATTGCTTCTTTCTTGATCCATCCCTTCTTTATCAATTTCCTCGGAAAACTCGTAACTCTTGCCTTCTTGACCATTCTCGGACATTTTCTTGGGTTCCATCAGCCCTGCCTTGGAGTTAATCTCCTCTGTTTCTATTTTTCGAGTGTCGAGCGAATTCCCCTCTTCCACACACAGCATATTTCAAACGTCTGGTGGCAACAAAACGTCTTCCACCAAATTCTTGGCTATCGCACACAATACCTCCTGGTGCATCACGTTTGATCTATCCCCAACCGCCATTCCTAAAGGAATGCTTAAAAGTGGGCATTTTACCGCAGGTCCGAAAATCCCTTTTAAAAAAAATAGTCGGCCTCCCTTCTGTTTGGATTTCAGGAAGTACTCCTGTCTTATTACGGTAATCTCACTACCAGAATCTACGAGAGCATAAACTAGTTTCCCGTTTACACTTATTGGAATTCTTTCTAATTTGCTAAGGTGTTCTCGAACAGACTTTCCCGAAGTTGTTTCCCCAAAAGATCGGACTTTTGCCACCACCACCCTTTCGTGCTCGTCTGTCTCTTCTCCCAAAGTTCGGGTATGGTTTATGTTAGCTTTTTTTTCACCTTCAAATTCAGTAAATTTTCGCTTCTCCAGAATGGGACAGTTACGTCTGAAATGAAATTTTGAATTACATTCAAAACAATTGGGTTTTCTCCAACTCTCCCTGTATTGTGCTCCTTTACTGCTCCCATCGAAGAGTTTGTTCTCTGTCCGTCTATCGTGAAACTCTGTCACTCCAACTGCCTCGACGTTTTTCCCTCGGACTCGAAGCCATTTCTCTTCCCCTCGATGCGAAAAAAATATCACATTCTCTCCCTAGGTTTAAACCACTCCCTGTTTTGTCGGATTCCAATGTGGTACGCTGCCTCCCGGTCCAGTGTCTGGAAAAATTTATCGGCTACAACCAATGAGTTCACACTTTCGAAATCCGTGGCTCCTCTCATCCTGATATATTGTTCCCATTGCGACGTAAGTCTTGTCGCAAACTGCATGAACGTCTCTTCCTCGTTCCGACTCGCTTTTTGGAAGTTTTCGAGACATGTCTGCGTGGAGGGCTGATACTCCCTCAACACAATTAATTTCAACTCCTTATAATCATCATATTTGTCACTGCTCAAACATGTCAATAGATTAGCAGCTCTCTCTCCCAACATGCAAATCAAAATTTTTGCCCTTGCCTCCTCAGGTACATTTTCACTCTCGAAAGCTTTCTCAAGACTGGTGAAAAAATAGCCCTCCAACCCTCAGACGGGACTTTGACTGTCAACATCTTTACTACCTTCACGAAATCATCTAAAGTCTTTACCTTACTTCCAGACTCGTTTGAGCCACTTCGATTTTCCATGCCAATACGCATTTTTTCTAGGGCTAAACGCTCCTCGCTTTCTAATCGAAATTGGAGTTTTCTTTCTCTTTGATAAATCTCTCTCTGAATCTCCTCCTGCTCTACTCTTTCGCGCCTTATAGTAATTAATAGTTCTCTATTTCCTCATCGTATGCCTTATTACCCAAAATGATATCTTTCAATTCCATTACCTTGATATCAGGTGCCACTGCCTCACCGAGCTCAATGGCCAATATCTTCAGTTCCTCTTTGCGGTATTTCATCAGAAAAGTAATTTTCCTGTCACTCAATGAACCGAAATTCAAAAACACTATCGGATTCCTACTATCTACCGAATTTGTTGAAAAATTAAAAAGTTTTATGCAACGAATGATCTCACCCCCCAAATTTGTCTTCTTCTTTTTTTTCGAAAGGCAAAGGATAAAAAAAACCAAACAAAAAAACAGTAAAAATACAAGAAACACATTGATCACGATTTGCGATTACACTTACAACAAACACAAAAGAATAAAATCTTCAAACCAAAACTGTCTGAACTCCATAATATTTACCGCCGAGAGAGAGAGAGAAAGAAAAATTTTACTCACGCCACCGAACTTATCGTTTCCTTTTCGTTGTTTGGGTTCCCTTCTTGCCGGCGTCGCCTCGATGTTTGTTTCTCTCACTCGCTACCGATGTATCGGGCTCATCACAAACACATCACCAGTTTTTTCCGAAAGGCACCGCTGCAACCGGATTGTTGGGTTCACCTTTATTGGTGGGTGAACTTCAATTCCCTTTTTTTTCACAATAATAAAACTTTTCACATAATCACATCACACGTATCTGCCACTTTGCGTGATCTTTATTTGATCACTCAATAACGCAAATGGCCTCCATCATTTTACAAACTACACGCGTCACATTCACGTCTGCACATAGGCAGCTCCCGAGCAGTGATGGTAACCTCTTCCAGCAAAATTTCCCTCAAAAAATTCCCTTTTGACTAAATTTTTCCCACGCACTCAAAAAAATGTGCTGCCATCTAGCGAGGAAAATACATAATCAAGTATTTTACAATAGAAAATTATTGCACTGATTAATTTCTTACTTTTTTGCAAAAACTCTTTTGTTTGATGAACTCTCAAAATTTCCCACAAATGCTAAGAAATTTCCCACTTGGGCAAATTTTAGCCAATTTTTCCCACGAATATGGGGAATTTCCCACGAGTTACCATCACTGCTCCCGAGACCCACTGATCGTCCAAGGTCTCTCGTCCGTCCTCCTTTGTCCCTCAAAGGCAGGTGTCCCGATGTTTCGGCGATTCCATTTTAAAGAACAAGGAGGGTTCTCTTCGCCTCAACTTCTGTCATTCGTGTCTTTAGGAAGCACATCTCACACGGATGGTTACGAGAGTCATCTCTTACAATGTACAAATAGGCTTCCCTTTAATGTGAGGCATTTGGCTACACATAAGGGTGTCCCAGAACTCTACCGCCAAAACGAAAGAGGGTGATAGCATGTGTGACATGTAAGGACAATTTTTGCCATGAAACGTAGGGTTTTTTACAATTTTGATCAGAGTATGTTGACATACACTTTGAGCCAAAGTAGGGGTGGGGGGAGGACTAAAATGCTAACAATTTGAGAAAAGTTTCCATACTTCAGTGACTCTTGAAGCCAGGTAATGCACGTATTCCTCCGAATAAGTGGGTTGTGACCCTGACTTTTTCAGCGGAAGCTGTTTGTTCCCACGAGTACCTTCGTATTTTGGTGGAAGAGTTCTCTGGGGCACCCTGAATAAGTTCGAAGATATCTGATGTGGGATTGTATAACGATAATTACTATATATATGCTCGTAAAAAAAGTACCTGTGTCCCATTTCGTGAGCAGCTACCAGGACCGTCTGAAAGCTAGTGCCTTCGCTGATGGTGCAGCTGTTCAAGGGATTGCACATGCCACTCACTGGAGCTAGACCTATTTTTTATAAATTTGAAATTCCCATCAAAATTTGCACTTTTTATAGAATATATTTTTTAGTATTTCCACATGTTTATATTTTAAGAATGTGGTAGTTTTTTGAGTTTTTTGGAGGTTTTCTTTCCCCGACCTTATATTTTTTATGGAATTCACAAAACACACAACAGAATTTATTACGTCGTTTCCCAGCCCAACGAGACTGTCTGGCGACTCACAAATAGCCTTAAATATCCTTACATGTGGAATTTGCAGTTGCCAGTTGATGCGAAGTACCGAGCTCTCGTCTTCTCCGTCTTGGTTTCTCTACTTAGGTAGAGATATTGAAATAGATTTTACGTCAATAATCATATGGAATTTACGTCGAAACAAATATTTTCATTTGTCGATTTCTGAAGCTTTCAGTGATCTTTCTTGACGAGTATGTTAAATGCAATTTGTTTTTGCCTCGAATTTATCAAAAACGAAGCCAAAATCAATTTCCAAAATCTCTGGATCCAAATTGTTGGTGGATTTGCAAATTCCAAAGAGAAAAGAATTTCCGTGCTCAACAGGTGGCGGCGGCAACTGTAGGCAATGGGAATTTTCTAGCGCAACTCAACCGAAACTACATTTTTGTAGTTTTATGTTTTTTACGAACTGGTTTTTTTTTTCGACACTCAAAATCACGTTCAATCATTTGATCATTTTTGTTCATTTTCTGCACACGAGGGCTAATTAGACCGGGACCTACAATTTATTGCCGATTCTGAACGGCAGGCTTGTTTTTATACTGATCGAGAGGTTGGTGCGCTAACCCCTCGATGGGGGACTCCTTGTGGTAGAAATTTTGCCTGCGGTCATGTCGCCGTTTCTGTTGTACCCCTGTGTCAGGAAAGTTTTCTGACAAGGATGAACCGGGTATCGAACTCGCGACACCTCCAAACATCCTTTGGTACTTTAGGCGAGCATCTTATCGACCTGGGCTACCGCGCGCAAATCACGTTCAATTTAAAGATTGAATAGCAGATATTAATGGCTTTTCATTCCTGCAAGGACTAATGTTGGTCTCTATCGGGAGATAGAAATTTTATAATTTTCTGTCGATGTGTGTCAAAGTAAATTAATGGGAACAATTATCGACTTACGTGACAATATCATCAGACCGTTTTTTTTTTGTTTTTTTGCTTTACTCTGGAATTGAAAAAAGAACCTTGGGCTTTTTAAAGTGGTCACATACACCTTGAAGCACCAAATAATAGAATTTTTTTCATTAGCCTATCGAAAACTTTGGCTTTCACTGTATTACTGAATGAAAACCGCATGCCAAAATTCCACCTTGAACGCGAGTTATGCTTCAAAACATGTCTGCGTGGAGATTAAAATGAACCAAAAGATTTCAGATCCATACGTAAATATTTGATTCATAAAAAATAAATTCAATTTTATTCAATTTTTGAAAATTTAAATTTTACGTTTAATTTTACATAAGAATGAATCGATGAAATTTCAATCTTTTAGTTCATTTTATGAAATGAATCGTTTTCTTCATTTTCATTTCTATATTGCGTGGTTACATTGATGTTGTGTCATTTTATCATGCGTGTAAGCTGTTTCTGATGTTTTTTTTTGATAATTTTCAAAAGATTAAGTATTAAAGATGTGTAAAATTTTATTCTGGCATAGAATGGCATATTTCATCAATAACATGTGAAAAAAATTGTAATAAATCAATGGTTAAATAGTATGATACTTTAAGTATCATACTATTTAACTTAATACTTTTTTTTCCCCTGTTGAAGGGTATGTGATCCCTTAAGCCGGGTTTTCCTAGGAGCAGGTTCCTTCAGCGCGCGGAGCGTAAAAATGCTGATTGGTAAAAAAAAACCTGAATTTCAGGTTTTCAACCAATCAGCGTTTTCACGCTGCACACGGCGCAAAAGTTTTACTCCTAGGAAAACCCGGCTTAAAACTCAGAAGCAGCATCTTTTCCGTTTCTGGGTGGGAAGTTTATTTGTTTCAGTTTAACTTGAACAAGTTTTCACCTGGATTAGGAATTATATTTTTATATATACATGGTGATTCAGAAAAGATGGGGGGGGGGGAAACTTGAAGAGGTGATAGTACACACTAATACAAACAATTGTCATCAAAGAATGCATGGGTCTAACATGAAACGCAAACGCGCTAGCGCATTTCGAAACAGTCGCTCCGCAAACGTTAAAACGGCATTCCTGTTGAAATTTATCGGCAGAAAAAAGAACATCATGCATGCAAATGTAACCCGTGGAAGAAGAAGGAACCGTATGCAAATCTGCGTCACAGTGAATAAAAGGCGCAGACGGCAGCCCCGTGAGGTTATTCCAGCGTGCAACCGTTCTAACAGTTGTAACGTACAGGATACTCACTCAGTAATACTTTAGTAATACTCACTTTAGTAATACTGAAAAAGCAGGCATGTATTTCAGTATGAAAATACTTAGCGTATATCATTAGATATGTATTAACATATGAACAGGCACGTAGAAAATGAATTTTATGTACATGTATTCAAAAAGGTCTCTTCGCGTTCTCCTAAAGTCATTTTTCCGCTTTTTCGAGGCTTAGTTCGTCCTGGACTGGAGTATGCTGTAAGGTTTTGGAGACCATACCTACAGAGGGACATAGACTTGGTTGAAGGGGTGCAGAGAAGAGCTACGCGTGTCCTTATTGGCACACGGGGCTTGAGTTAGGAAGAGAGACTTCATTTTTTGAATATGTTTACATTGGATGAACGCAATTGCCGAGGAGATATGATCGAAGTGTTCAAAATTATCAATGGGATGGATAGGATGGACCATGAACTTTTAGTACACCGCCAATCGACTGCTTTTACAAGGGGACACCAGTATCGATTGGTGAGGGACAATGCAAGGTTATGGTGTCGCAGGGAATTTTTCTCTAATAGGGTTGTTAATAAATGGAATAGCTTACCCCTGGAGGTAGTAAATTGTAACACAATTGACACGTTTAAAAAGAAATACGATAAACATGTTGGGGTAAATCGAAAAGCTCTATCCATACTTAGAATCACAGACAACCATAAGTATTCTTTATGGGCATTGTATAATATTTTATCATGTGTATATATTGTTTATAATTTGTGTTAATTGCATTTTTAATTGGGTTGCTGTTTTTTTTTTAAATATATGACATCCATATTTTTATGGGCATCTTTTTATCAGCCACCTCGTTGGGCATTTTGCCTGTTGTGGCGTTGTATTTGTATTTGTATATGATTTCGAGTTTTTAGTTTTACTGCGCCATCTGTGAGTGAAATCTGAACTCTCTTTTATTTATCAAAAATAATTTCATGATAAGTTATCTTGGAACAAAACGTACCTTTTCATGTCAATATGTTGAGCTGTTATTCTATTTGATATTTATCTTCTTTAGGGGCGAGTTCTTTTGCGTGCCGTCATTTTGTACTCGATTGGATAATGGAATTCAAAGAAATCCTTGAACAAAATAAGTTTCCGAGTTCTCCCGATTTCCGTAGTATTTCACGATTCACAAGAGCGTAGTTTCGTACTTTAAGGTAGAGGAATGCGTAGAAACTACTGAAATCCCGTAGTTGTTGGCAAGTATGGTAGGCAATTGCCTGCGTTTGCGCGCATTATGAATTCCCATGGTAGTACATTCGCATTAATCCCAAAATTGACCCCCCAGCTTCTTCCCGAAATTGACTTTTAACGAAAAGTAAACGTTTGACTGAATCTGCACAAATGGCTTCATACAAAGCAATACAATGATATCTAGATGCATTCTTGTAATCTAGTTACAGGGACACATAATTTAGTTCCGTTACATAATATATATCCGAAAACTAGATTATTTATATTCCGTGCAAAAAAAAGTGCAAATAAGAGCTTTTAAATTTTTCTTTTAAATTTCAAAAAACAGTAATAAGTGAATGAAATTTTATAAGATTTTTACGTCGAAAAATTAAGTAGGATTTTCTGTAATTCCTAGTCATAGACAAATTAGTAGAAAAACAAAATTAAAAAATTTTGAATATTTTCTGTGCAGAAAGAACTATAAACCCATCAGACAAGTGATTAATGAATATGCCATAGGCTAATTAGAAAATCCGACTTGTTGCAAAAAGCGGGCTCATTTTGTAACGCACCCGGTCAACTTGAAAATTATCAAGTTTAAGTTATTAGTCTAGAAATGTGTTCTGCTTGCTTGAACAGCCTATTTGTAGCCGTGTTTAATGCAATCGGCCGAATTTTTAAATTACCCTAAAACACTTTTACGTATTTGTGTAAGAAGATACAAACCATTGTCTGAAACGCAATGTTTGGAAACAATGAAAATTATACATTCCAAAATCCATTGTTGAGGTAGAAAACCCGAGCAGAAAGCCGGGTATTGTTGCTAGTTAATATGAAGGCTACGTTTTTTCAAGTTTAATCGTAGTGACATTCTTAAACCTCAAAAAAAGGATACTCACCAAGCAGACTCCGTTTTCCGTGTGCAAGATGGCCGATCAGAACCAAGCAGTTGAGTACGAAAATTCCGTCAGCGATGTCTTCCAGTCGGTATCAGTGCCGTCTTAACGCATAGGCCCACCCGGGCACGGTCCGGTTGCCTCAGAAGAAAAGGGGCCTCACAAAAATGAGATTCGGTTGAAATTTTCAAGAATTTGCAAGGTAGGATCTTAGAAAAAACCACTTGGCCCGGGGGGGGGGGGCCCATGATGCTCTTAAGACGGCCCTGGTCCTTATTACCCGACTGCTCAGTAACCCTAACCTGTCAGAAAATGATGGCTAATCTTTTTTGATAGGCTGGTCGAACAAGGTTGGAACGAAGTACTCCGTCGCATCTGAAAAAGGCATTTGACATCTTGATGGAAGAAGAATTGGCTGCCTTCGCGGACTACGAAGGCAGCTTGTCAGTATTGACACGTGAGAGGCGATTACTAGCTTTCGCAACGGAGGACAACGTCCCGGCCAGCAACATCTATAGCAGTAGGCCTCCGCGCGAAGCTCGTGTAGTAATTTCATCTGTAGCCATTTGCTATAGCGAGTCGATGATGCATGCGATATCTTTACACTTTTCTGCAGTATATATCCAATGACTATAGGGTAAATGGACTTCTTCAGTGACGTCACGAGCTTCGTGCGGAGGCCTTCTGCTGTTTGTGGTGTTGCCCCTGCCCAGAATTAAGGAGATTCCAATCCAAACTCGACTAAAAATCTAAAATTTGAAAAACAGAAAGGCACGTTATTGGATTCAATGTTCAGATCATTTTGCTGCGCAACTTACCAACTACATGCCGCTTACGCCTGCCATTTTCATCTACGACGTACATGTTGATACTGGAACATAAAGTAAAATATTGTTTACTAAATTTCAGAGCAAATGAAATACATTACAGATCGTACAATGAAGCGAAATCACCAAATTATTCCAAACCACCAAAATTTTTGATTTGAGAAATATTTTTTCAGTTGAATGCAAAGTTTTTGATTTGAAAAAATATGTTTGTGGGTGAATGCAAAATTTTTGATTAGAAGAAAAATATTTTCTGCGTATGAATGCAAAATTTTTGAGATTTGAAATTATTTTTTGATAACGAATGCAAAATATTTGATTTCAGAAATATTTCTGCCGATGACTGGAAAGTTTTTGATTTGAAAAATGTTTGAGAATGAATGCAAAGTTTCCGATTCGGATTTTTTTTTTTTTCGTGAAATTCATGTATTTTTAGTTATGGCCAACGTCCGAAGTCTGGACAGTAAAAAAAAAAAATGCTCAGACTTCAAGTATTGACTCTTAACACGTGCACTACTATGACAAGTGTGAAAATGCGCCAAAAATATATTTTACCCCGAAAGAAGCAGGGCGTGATCCCATCGAGGTGATTTGCCTCTTCCGTAATGCCTCCTGTTGTGCTGCCATATGCAGAAATTCGTCAGGTACGTGTCAATGTTATCAGATGGGTGCAGATCCTGTACGAAACGTAGAAAATTGCCAAAATCGTAATTAGGACGGGGATATTATGCATTTAAAAAAAAACTAAACCGTATAACAACGTTTTTAATCATTTCAACATACAGAAGGTTGAGTCTTCAGCGTTTCGAGCAGTACCAGCCTGACATCCGGGGACTTTCCGAGAGACGAATGTTGGAACAATCTCTGCACCTGAAGAGACATGAAAAACATCTGTCACAAACAACTTTCCGGTAAATAACACATTATGAGTTCAGTTCAACAAAACCCGTGAGTCAAAACTTCCGGGCCGAGTTGCATGGAGTTACTTTTTCAAATTTTCAATTATTTAATTTATTTTATTTTTTTGGGAAGAAATTATTCACTTTAACAAAAACACTTTTGATATTTAGAAGAAAACAATACAAAAAAATTTAATTTTAATTGACAAAATTATAATTAATGTTATTAATTGAGGAAAACGGGATTTTGTTTCAGTTTATTTGTTTGACTGATGCAAATATAATTACATGCATTACTAAGGGGCATGCCGAATTATGTATGGCAAGAACGGTCTGTAAGATAACACTGAATTTTTTCCACTGACAGTATTGTCCAAAGCGCTTGCAGGGACTCAAGCGCTCAAGCTCTCTCTTCAAGCGCTTTAGTATAGTCTAACACTAAAGTTAGTCGTAATTGGATAATTTACGATCATTTACGCTTGTACGAAATTATCATGCAGTTGTTGCGACATCTAGTGTCGGAAATGGGATTGAAAGTCTTTCCATCTGAGCTATTTAATGAAGATTGAATTTCTGCATTAATGAGAACACTAAAAATGTAATGAAAAGTTATTTACAGCAACGTAATAAGTAAAAGTGTCAAGTTTTCAAAATTTATAAATAGAAAATTTGCAATCGATTATATTTTAAAACATAAAAGTTCATAAAATAAATGTTGCTTTAATTAAGAATCTTAGGATAAGGAGAAGACAGGTGAACTTCGAAGAGAGCGGATGTGCGTGGGCGGTGCTGTCAAATTGAGTGCTGAGTTACATACATCGCAAGAAGCAGAGGTCAAGCTTGCGTGGGGACGGCAGTGACGCCCGTGTGTGTGGCGGGGTGACTAAGAGATTGTAACGGTGAAAAGTGTTTGCGCGGGAAGGTCTTAACGAGACCAGCGTATTTCTGCAAATTTTGATACTTTGGATTCCACGTCCGAGACATTTAGTGCCTATTGGATATATATCGGCTAGATGAATGGATAACTGTATTAGTGGCGACAAAATGGTAAGTGCTGCTTCTGTTGTCATTTTCTTTTTGGCCGAGTTTCATCTGTGAATAGTAGTGCAAATGTCGCGAACCATGGTTGGTAAAAATAAGATGATGGTATGCTTTGCGCATAGTGTATTGCTAAATAATGATAAGTTAAATGTT
Source organism: Pholcus phalangioides (assembly GCF_987345545.1). Classification (NCBI taxonomy): domain Eukaryota; kingdom Metazoa; phylum Arthropoda; class Arachnida; order Araneae; family Pholcidae; genus Pholcus; species Pholcus phalangioides. The sequence goes on from NW_028301603.1 coordinate 25,502, forward strand.
AGTAACATAATTGATAAGATCAAAGAAACTGTAGATGATGAAAAGCTACCTCTTCAGGACACTATAGAGTTTATTTTTTATGAACTGGATCCAATTATTCAAGAGTTCATAAATCATAATAAGTTCAGTGAATGGCTATGTGAAATCGATAGTGAATGTGAAACTAATGGTATCTTACGTACCATTATAAAATTAGTTGGAGACTACGAAAATTCAAAAGATGCTGCGTCTGATAAAATAATTAGTACCGAAATTTTTTGTAGTATGAAAAAATTATACAATCGTGATTTCCAGAAATGTGGATTGTATTTAAGTAAGTGTAGAGATGACGAAAAATATCCGATAAGGACGCGAAGTAAAAAGAAAACTAAAGTAACTCCTGACATTATTGTCAATGAAAAGGTAATTGTTGAAAAGGAAACACGGACTGCGGATGAATCCCAGGCTTCCCAAAACACTCAACAAGAAAAAACAAAAATCATAGCAGATGATCAGGTGGCTGGTCCATCTAAGCAACCTGATAATTGTTTGCCCAACAGGGCTAATGGAAAGTCAATAAGTAAAAATGTTGAAAAAGAAAATACAAATGATCCAGATCCCACTAACACAAATGAGTGGCAGTTGGTTGAAAAAAAGAAGAAAAAAGTCAGAATACCACCATTAAATTTGACAAAATACAAGAACTGGAAAGAACTCTCAGTTAAAATTAGGGGTGTTTGTGAATCAAATTTTGATGCCAAAAAAACTGGCACAACATTGCAATTACACGTAACAACAGAAAATGATCATAGAGCTGTGACTAAAATGCTTGAAAAAGAGGGAGTAAATTTTAGCACATTCACACTAAAGTCAGACAAAAACATAAGAGTGGTTATTAGGGATTTGGATACAACAACATCTTGCGATGAGATCAAAGAATCTGTCGAGGAGTTGGGTTACACAATTATTAGTGTGGTACAGCTAAAGAGCCCCCGTCATAAAGATGGTGAAAAGATTATGGTCCCAATACCACTATGGCTCATTGATTTGCCCAGGACAGATAAAAGCAAGGAAATATATCAATTATCTTCATTAAATTACTTAAAGATAAGAGTAGAAACATACAAAAGAAGGAAGGGGTACACGCAGTGCTACAACTGCCAAGCCTGGAATGGGCACACAGCCCGAAATTGTTTTAACGAAGCCCGCTGTGTCAAATGTCCAGAAAAACATCACACATCACAGTGTGATAAGGTAAAGGGTAAGGACTTACCAGTGTGTATAAACTTCTTTAAATCATCCGGCGAGTTTCCGAGGATGTAAAAGGTACCCGGGGAACCTTAAAAAATTTGGTCCTAAAGCAGTTACTGGGTCACAAAAACTTAGACCACCAAAGCCCAGGCTTTTTTCCGTCACAAGTTCAAGTGACGATGAAATTGAGAAAATAGACATTGAAGCTGAGGAATTACCTCAACAGCAAAAACCAACAGAAGTAAATAATAGACCTACAAGAAGGCATAAGACATATGCAAAAGCTGCAAATGTCCACGAAGAGGTGGAAAATAACAAAAAAGAAACTAACAAAAACACAATGACATCAAAAGATGTTAACATGACTGAAACAAACAATAATGTATACTCTGTACAAGAAATTATACCCACATCAACTATTGCAGTTGAACGTAGGGAAAGTGTAAATAATGAGGTAACCGCAAAGATTCCTCCCAACAGGATAGATGGGGAGGTGTCCCAGATTGTGAATACCGGTAATAATGAGATATCATTCCCCTTACAGGAGTTAATGGGTCTAATGAGAAAATGTTTTAATAACATATTACAAGCTAAGACATATCAAGAAAAATACTCAGTATTTATTGATAGCTTTACTGAAATATCCATGAAACTATTATCGGTAAACTTCACCAATGTTCAATAATAGTTCACAACAAATAAAATATCTCAAGATCATGGCGTGGAACGCCAGAGGTATTATTCGTGATCTCCAAGAATTAAGAGAAATTGTTGCAGATGAAGATTTTGATCTGATGTTAATTTGCGAAACATTTTTAAAACCATGTTATACAGCTAAGATAGCAAATTATGATTGTATAAGGAAAGATAGAACGCACGAAAGAGGAGGGGGAGTAGCCTTATATATCAAAAGGCATTTAAATTATGACATTGTTGACCTCCCACATTCCCGAGATTGCGAAGCGTTGGCAGTGGATTTGCACCTCACTAGCACTAGAAAAATCCGAATTTGTGTTTTATACAAACCACCAAATAATCAATTTGATATCTCTCTGTTAAATCATATATTTGACTGCAATTATGCAACAATTCTTAGCGGTGATTTAAATTCTAAATCACCAATTTGGAATTCAAATAATTACAATGCAGCAGGACGTATATTAGAGCAGTATTGCAGAAATAAAAATATTATTACATACGGGCCAAGTGCTGCGACACACTATCCGGATGACAGCAACCGAACACCAGACGTCCTAGATATTACACTGGTCAAAAACCTTAGTGTTCCTTTAGCAGTAGAGGTAATATCTGCACTTACATCAGATCACATTCCAACAATTATTGATGTTGATTTCGAAATTCCCATACAACAAAAAATCAAAAAAATTACAAACTGGCCACTATATAGGCAAGTGCTTACAGGAATTGAAACACCAGATAATGCTAGTGAGTGTACCATAGATATAGAAAATGAAATAAACTCATTAACACAAAAATTGCAGGACACTGTTAATAATTCCACTCGGGAAAGGTCAAACGAAAACAACCCATTAGCACTCCCCAGATATCTGAGGGAAATGATAAGAGAAAAGAATAGAGCTAGAAGAAGGTGGCAAAGAACCAGAGATGCTACACATAGGCTCAGATATACAACATTACGAAACAATACACGTCGAGAAATCAGGGAATTTACAAGTGAACGATTTCTAAGGTTCCTAGAAGATGCTAATTGTGAGGATGGGTCGTTCTATAAAATTTATAGAGCACAAAAACCCCGTAGCCAAAGACTTACATCTATAGATGGCCCGCATGGACTGGTATATACAGATGAAGATAAGGTAGAAGTATTTGCAGATACCTTTGAACTGCAATTCTCACCAAACACTAATACTTCAAATGTTCAGGTCGAGAGAGTGCTTAGAACTATTAATGAATATTTTGATAATCCTCCACCTGAAACACAAACAGCTCTCACTCCAACAGATATCAATGAATTAAAAACAATAATAAAACATTTGAAAATTCGGAAAGCATCTGGGCATGACCTAATTTCAAATATGGCACTGAAGAATTTGCCCAATAATATTTTAGAATATATTGTCAAAATTTTTAATAGATTGCTGGAGCTCAAATATTTCCCATCTAACTGGAAAACAGCAATTGTTAAAATTATACCAAAAGCTGGCCAAGATTTGCACTTTCCAAGCAATTGGAGACCCATCTCATTGCTTAGTAATTTTGGAAAGTTATTCGAGAGAGTTGTGGTAACACGTATCAACACTTACGAAAAGTCTCATCCAACAATTGGGCCCGAACAACATGGATTTAGAGACGGTCATTCTACAACCACACAATTATTAAGAGTTATAGAAACACTCCAAGAAGCTAGAATTTATCATGATACAGCTGCAGTTGCACTGTTGGATTTAAGTAAGTCATTTGACAAAGTGTGGCATGAGGGGTTGCTCTATAAAATGATTAGAATGGCCCTACCCTTTAGCATAATTAAAATTGTACGTCATTATCTTGCAGCAAGAACTTTTTATGTAAAAATCAATGACACAATATCTACAACTAGACGAATTAGATCATCTATAGTGCAAGGCAGTGTTATAGGACCTTGCCTCCACAATTATCACATGAATGATTTTCCAGTGGCAATTAAGGGTATTACTGCGCTGTACGCAGACGATTCAATGATAATTTGTACAGATAGAAAACCACAGAAGGCATTAAGTAATTTACAAGAATTAATTGATCAAGTCGAAACATGGTGCGAAAACAGCAGAGTTAAACTTAATGCAGACAAGACAGTATTTATGTGGATCACAGGAAAACTAGATCTACCCCCAGATGCCGGAATAGTGGTTGGGGGGAAATTCATTGAACCTGTTATAAGTACTAAATACCTGGGAATAATAATTGACAAACGATTGACATTTGTGCAACAACGCAATTATGTAATACGAAGAGCAGACGTAGCAAAACACACTTTAAAACGCATACTTGCAAGCAGATCAACATTGACAATCAAGAACAAATTAAATGTATACAAAATGGCTATCAGATCCATACTTTTATATGCTGCACCAGTGTGGCTGTACTCGAGCAATCAACACATGGTTAAATTAGAACAATATCAAAACAAAACAATAAGAGCTATGCTGGGAGCCAATTGGTTCATCAGGAATAGAAGTATAAGAAACGATATAGGAATGCCCACCATACACGCCTTTGCTCAAAAGCTGGCTAATAATCTCTTCCAAACTCTTGAAGAGTCAGAATACCAACATCTTAGGGAAATATCCACTTACCCAAAAGATCAGATATCAGCTTTTTCCAGACCCAAAAACTTTCTGGTTATGAAAAGACCGGAGGTACCGGGATTGTGAAAAATGTATATAAGCAACTATATATAGTGTAAATAATTAGACCAACTGCAAAATATCAAATTTGTAGATAATATATATTTAATCAAATAATCATAATTAACTGCATTTAATAACATATAATCGCATTTATTAATATGATCTATAGTTGACGCTGAACATAAAAATGAGAGTAGGTAATATATGCATTATGATGAATGATTAATGTTAAAAGAATAGCATTAATTATAACTTAATGACGTCCTAACAGGCTGATGAAGTGACATTCTGTCACTGCCCTGTTGAGTGACACTTTCTGCTTTCTATTTCTCCTCCAGCCTACTTAAGCTTTCTTTTCCCCCTACATTAATAACCCAATATGGGTAATATTAAACTCTAAGTAGTTTAAAAATAAAACATATACAACCATGGCGAAAATAGCACTACTAGTCCAGGATGGCTAAGAAATGACTCAGGGGTATGCACTGATTGCCAATTTCAGTCGGAACCCACAGGCCACTATGTCATATTTAGGATTAAGAATCTTTATATTGAATTTTTTTCGAGAATTTTATTGCTAAACTGTACGTGTAATAAATCACATTTTTCTCGGTGGCACTTTCTCCTGGTGAATCCATACTAAAAATCTCCTGAAAGTTCATATTCACTATATTTCTAACTCAAACTTACACAATCCTTTAGGTCAGCGAGTGACCAAGAGAGTTTGTAAGCACGCGGGGAAGTGACTTGGAGTGAGAGCAAGCAGGTGAATGACCAAAAAGAGTGACCTGCAGAGCGAGGGACCTGATCATTGAGTGTCCTAGAGCATGTGAATGACCAATAGAATGACTTAGAGAGTGTGAAGGCATATGAATGACTAAAAGAGTGATCTACAGCGTGTGCAAGCGTGCGAATGGCCAAAAAACAGCTTTAATTGGCAAATTTACTTAAATTTGACAAATTTTTGCAACAATTGTGAATATTATCTACGGATCCCGATTTTCCGTATTTTTATGAAGGACGTAATCAGCCTAGGCTTTTAACGTGTTGTGTGTATTGATACTTTTGCCCTGGAACACCTTTCGCGAGCCGGGTGGAACCCCTAGGCCAGCCGTCACATTTGGCGGAGAATGTGTGTTTACCCCCCGCTATACAATGTCAAGAGACTACATCGCATTAGCACGAGAGGCATGGCACAGACACACACACACGCTCACCGCATTCATCATGGTGAGTACGAAAGTCTTGAGCTGCCTGTCGGTGTCCTTCGGGAACGTCCTCTTCATCTGATCATAAAGCGCCTGGTCGATGAAAACCGCAGTCTCGATGGTTGACGACGACGACGAATCACCGGCATTGGTCGTCGCGGCCCTCCTGACGCGTTTCGGTGATGCCGTCGTCGTCGAGTTTCGGTCGTCCAAGTACTGGACATCGGCGATTTCTTCGTGTCTTTCGGACGCGATCTTGGCACTCGGAGACGCAACGTCATACGGGCTGTCGTTCTCGCTGGCACCGACTACATCCACGGAGTTGCTGTTGTTCTGCATCGACCAATGGTGTTTCCTTCTCAGCGCTGTGGGGGCAAAAGAAATCAATAATATCAATCGAAAACGAACAGATGCATACGATGATAGTGATACTGATACAGAGCCACGGTGATCTATAAAGGTTTCGTGGATCCAATTGATCTGGAAATGTGTCCGGGCCGCTTAAATGTTCTGGAACTGTACCACGCATCACTCAAGTGATTCGTAATTATGCCATGGATCCCTTAAGTAATTTGGGAATGTGCTGCAGGTAACGTGAGTGATGTACAAACGCACTGGGGGCCACTTAAGTGCTCTAAAACTGTGCCACATGTCACTCAAGTGATCTGTGAATGTGCCACGAGCCTACTTGAATGATCTGAATATGTGCCACGGGCCGCTTAAAGGACCTGTAAATGTGCCACTTGGTTAATTTTTACGAAATTCGGTTTGGGGAGGAGCAGTCCGCATAACTAGTGGTGTAGTGGTGTAGCAGTAGTAGGTAGGGCCTAAAAATACGCATATATCGCTGTGAGAAAAATAATTTTCAAGCTGATTTTTAAGAGATTTTTTCCGCTCCCCGAACTTTATGGGGGGGGGGGGGGAAAGATCATGTATAATTTCTTTTCTTTGGTACAAATGCTAAATAGGTATATTGAAGGCGTGGAGAGGAAAAAATCTTGAAGAGATCACGTAGAGGACAACAGAAGAGACCTGTTGTCAGCACTGTAATTACTAGATGGAGATATGCAAATTCACGGCACTCCCTGGTCCAAGGGAAGGCTCCATCCAAAAAAATGGTGATCGCAAATAGTAATAGAAATGTGCTGGGTATTAATTTTCCGAGAGGGATGTGCGAACCTTTTTTTTTTTTAACAAGAACGTAAGTCAGCGCCTATGTCTTCAGCTATCGGATTGGACTAGGGAACACCCTGAAAAGGTCTAGTTCCCCAAACTTTTTGTTCCATCTCCCCCCCCCCCCTCAACATTTTTTTGTTCTCATCACCTCCAACTCAAGCCAACCCATAGAATCCTGTACTAAACCCATAACTTCTACCGCCCCTTGGATCATTCCATTGCCCCCCAGGGATGTGATATTGCCCACTTTGGAAAACACTGGTCTAGTTGAAGATCCAGTGAGAACAAAGAACTATCTGTGCTTGCTGATGCATCGTCTTGGTCCATATCGGTTTTTCCCGCTTGTTGTGTTCTACCTGAGCACTGCAAGCCTGAATTTTAGAATGTCATAATAGTGCGGTAGATTGATTAATCAGTTATTATAATATTATCAAAATATAATCAGTTATTATAATACTATCAAAATATAATCAGTTATTATAATATTATCAAAATATAATCAGTTATTATAATATTATCAAAATATAATCAGTTATTATAATATTATCAAAATATAATCATATATTTTAATATAATCAATTATGTAACTATCGTAATCAGTTACAGAATGGATCGCAAATTTTAGTTTGTTTTTTTTTCCCCAGGAACAACACTACCTCTTTTCCAATAGCGGCCACATTTTCACGGCCCCGTTAGTGGCCGTTTTTTGTTGGGAGATTTTACTGTGTATATATATATATATATACATACACTCACACAATAAAACCGGTTTTTCTTCTTCCCCTCTACTCTAGCAGCGAAGACTCACTGCGCAAACGCGGCGAAATTTGCATGACGGCGCGATAAACCTAGGTGGCTCTATCATTTTGGGACACTTTTTCTCTATATATAAGGCCGGGATTACATTATAAGTTTCAAAGTTTCATGAAAGTTCATTTATAAAACTTGAAAAATGTAACTAATAAGGTTACCGGTTTCATTCGAGCAAATGCAACCAATGCTCTTATTGGTCGCATTTTACAGGTTTCATAAATGAAGAAACTTTTATAGTGTAATCCCGGCCTAAGAGAAAACATTCGATAATTTTTTTATCTTTTGTAATTTCAACAAAAAATATTTAATACAGCTAGGTATGGGTGTAACATGGCAGCTCGTATCAGGGAAAACCCGGAAAATACAGGTAGCTCTATCATTTCGGGACACACCTTATTTTGGCAAATGGAAGAGACATGCCACAATGCCAAAAACAAAAAATCAAACCCGCATAAACGGAGAAGTTGAACAAGTCCAAACTTGCCAAAAATAATTTTCGTGCGGAGATGGGAGAAGCCCGGTAACTGTTGAACGACCGAAAACAAAATCAATGCCGGGAAGACGGAGCGCTCCAACGAGTTTTCACGAGACAGAAATGGTTCTTTTTTGCATAACAGCTTTCGTATTTCTTGAAAACGTAAGAAATACACGGATTCGGTTTGTAGATCATCGGATAAATGAGCCAACCATGTTAATGAACTCGATACATACCATGAGGGCAAAAAGTGTCTCTCGTAGCAGTTTCTCTCTTGACGATGATATGGATGGGCTTGTCTTTGTCGGATGTCGCTTTCAACTGCCTGTATACAGGATGTATTGCGTAGTCCGAATCCGAGGTCTGTATGTAGCCTCTCTAAATTTCAAAATAAATAAAAATAAAGTAAAACATCGTCGTATGAGAGGTGCCCATTGAAATGAAACTGCATGTGCGGTATTCAAATCCTGCAAATGTTACCGTGGAAATATTCACTGATGATTACGCATAAATCATCTCGGTAAGTTTGTGAAACTGAACAACATTGACCACTTTTACCGACGATGATATGTTGTCCCCCTCATGCCAGAAGCACGAAAGTGCAATGCGCTTGGGACAAAAAAAAAAAACCTTGTGGGAAATGACATTTTTGAGTGTTTACTCTCGCTACAAGGGCTGGTCCGATCAATCGGGTCGGTTAATCGATCAATCGTTAATCTTAGTTAAAATTTTTAGTTGAATTAATCGACTCGATCAATTCGATTGAAATTTGATTATAGTTTGCAGAAAAAGTTTGTAATTTAGCTCGATTTATTTGACGACACCAATTTGATGTCTTAAATTATGTTCTTATTTACATGACATCCTCCCCCCCCCCCCACACACAACACTTATACACTCTTTTACCCCATGAAAAACTTAAATTTCCCTTAGCTAAAATTTCAAATTTCCAATTGGAGATCATAGCTCGTACGGAGCCGTACCCTTTACGGAGTGAACAAGAATGCATTTATAAGACGCCTCCTTCAAAAGTCCCATTTCAGTCATTCAGTCGGGCATACATTTCAGATGAGTGACCATATTTAAAATTATTTGAATCAATGCATTAATCAAATTTTTCGGCATTGGGGGAATACATGTCGATTTAATGGAAATTGGTAATACAGAAATTTCAGTTTCAAATTGAGTTTGATGGGCGTTTAAGAAGAAGAGACCAAAATTTATTGTCTCCACCGTGTGAAAACAACAGTTTCCGTATGTTCCGTATATATTTTTGACATCCATAATTTTGCAGACATTTTTTTTTTCAGCCACTTTGTTGGGCAGTTTGCCTATTGTGGCCTTTGCATTTGTATTTGGGAAGCATCAGCTCCTACTACCAACAAGTACTATCCGGCAAGAGCTTCTAGGAAATCAAGCGACAGTATGAAGATTGGAAGTAGTTTCGAAATCAGTGATTAAACCTAAAATAACTGACTTAAATGACAAGATCCAAGAGAAGAAACTTTAAGATTTTTGACAAATAACGTTCAGCATCTTAAAATGCTTCACGCGGGCAGCCTTGATTTCTTAATTTATCCTTATATTTGTTTAAAACTAACGAATATAGGTGTACGAAATGAATAAACTATATATTTATAGCATCAGTTAATATTATATACGTAGTTGCAAAAAAAAAATATTCGATAAAAGTTCGATTAATCGGTGGATAAATCGATCAAACATTTTTGATTAACCAGTTGAAAATTTTAATCGATTCACAGCCCTATATACTCTCTACCCATATTACTCTACGGAAGTTATTTTCCGAAAATGTTTTAGAACACGTGTTTCGATAGGGATACACATTCGATTTTCAGGCAAAACTTAAGGGGTGTCACGACCCCTGAAGTCGAATTTTCAAAAATGACTTGTAAAAATATTTCATTCGATAGCAAATAATAAAATTTCGTGTCAATCGGTTAATTTGTTTCGAAATTAATAATTTTATTAATGTTAATTTGTTTGGTAGCGTTTACCGTATATAACATATACAAGAAAGAAAACGCTTTGAATGTAGTTTTCTCAGATTGCAATTTTTAACCCGAATATCAGATGATTCGTTAGAATTCTATGCATTTTTAAAATTTGAAAAAAAAAATATTATATTAAATATATAGCCATTTTTGAAAATTCGACTTCAGGGGTCGTGATACCCCCACTTAAGTAGCAAAATAAGATATTCAACCAGCTGATAAAAAATGGGGGAAATTTGCATATTCGTGCTTCTGGCAGGCGGAGGGGGGTGGTGTGGGAGATATATCTCTAATGATGTTGTCGGTTGTGGTTTGTCCTATCAAATATCAGTGCTCTCAATCCGATTTCGGCAGACAGATCTCCACCAAAATTTCAAAGAGAACTGAAACAGTATTGGAGGCAAAAGGCGGCGGTACAACGGCGAACCAAAAGAGCGGCCATAATAAATTATCCATCCAATGTGTAGTAAGGTATCTGATGGTAATATAGGGCGTTTTTTTATTACCTACGCAGTTTTTTAATTGCCGCGGAGTTTTTTTTTTGTTTGAAAATTGGCAGAGCACTGTTCCGATCATTTTTGTTGTCTATTATCACTCCGATTAGAAGACCATTTGACATTTCTTCATTTTTCAACAATTGTGCGGTTCAGTATCGCGAGCAACGCATTCTTATTGTAAAAACTCATTACAAAAACGGGGAGTGCTACGCAGAGACTGTACGTAAAACTTCGCGCTATCTTTGGACGTGACAATGCCCCTACCGCAACAACAGTTTCGATGTTGGTACAGGTTTCAACAATCGGATGACTGTGTCTGCAGAGAAAGTGGAGATGACATACGTTAAATTTTGCTTCGATTTTGGCTGATTTATAGTATTTTGATTAATGCATTTTTTTTACATTATTCGTTTTTCAGAAATCATCATACGGGCCTCAGCAAAAACCAGTGAAGCTAAACATGGCTATATTGCCCTCAGTTACCTTATGTTAATTTGTCGATTACGTGCCTTTATGTGAAAATTTCATTTTGCACAAAATGCGTGACAAGTTTTGCCAATCATCTTGAAGTTGAAATATCGTTTGTTATAATCCAAGTGACATTCAAGCCTTTCTATAGTCCACCAAGGGCAGGTGATACTTACCACACCATCACAGATCGAAATAGCTGCCATGCTGTCCTTGTGATTCTTAGAATACCCGTGGTAGTAACAAGAATCGTTGAGACTTAAGCTATTCAGGTCCATGCCGTGATTCTTATTCAGATGTAGAGGGAATGCTTGTCCGTGAGCAAGTATATTGAGGTGCAGTTCATCGGAATGGCCGAAGGAAGAGTTTTGTGTGTCCCGGAACGGGATCTCAACGACATCCACATCCGACGAGTCTGAAATCAAAAATCAAGTGAAAGTATAAGTGTTCGATTTTAATATTTTAAACTGTATTCTTTTGATTCCTTATCACAGTTCCGCATTAAACACCATCAGTTCTGTATCAAAAAAAAGAAAGAAGAAAAATACTAGAGAACCACCCGCGAATATCCGACCATTATGCAGGGTAACAATTGCCCTCAATCGCCAAGTCAACTGAGTCGGACGTAGGATTTATATTTATATGAATACAACCACGTTCTACGATATCCTGTCGGGCTATTGTTCCTGTAGGTCGGATTTGCTCGACAATTTCGACCTCTTTTACTTAATCCATGCATGTTCAAAACTCATCACAGTACTGTACTAGAAAATATACAAAACTAGCTATAATAACCTGCGCTGCCTGATGCTGACCTTCCGCAGCCCCAGCGGAAGGTCCAGCATCAGCGTACCAATCGTGCGATAGTAGCGATGAGAGGGACCCGCCCATGCGAAGCGAACCCGAAGAAGAGCGGGGCAGCGAACAGCCAGCACAAGACGGGACGCATGGCGGCACCTACACCATCATGGTACGGGCTGACCGTCAATGGCGAGGCATTGCCCGAGGAGTACGACAATTTTGCCGTGCACCGGTGATAGCCAAAATTGTGCGCGATGAATATAAAATTGACTTTTGCAACGCGGAGGACTATGGTATAATCCTGAAGTTCATAGAAAGTAGTCCCGCAGAAATTACGAGGCGATCTGCATCGGACGCCCCTACCCTCAAGTGTCGTTTTACGAGGGCTAACTGCTGCGATACCAGCAGAGGACATAAAAGATGAACTTCATAAAAACGATGAAGGATTTTCACCTTTGGATGTAACTCAAATTCGCTCCCAGTGGAAAAGAGCCAGGGGCAAACCATTGCCTCTATGGAAGGTAGATTTGCCGGGCGACCAAGATTCGAAGCGTATATTCGATCTCAAAAAGCTCTTTTTAATCGATATAACGATAGTGCGTTATCGAAGAAACCCCAATAGAACATCGATTAACATCTGTTATCAATGCCAGGCCTGGGGTCACCGAGGCGATGAATGCGAGCGTCCACAAAAGTGCCTAGTATGTGCGGGGTCTCACGATGTGAAACAGTGCGGTAACATAAAAGGAAAAGATGTGCCGACATGTTCAAATTGTGGAAAAGACCACACGAGCAACTAGAGTCGAGTCAAACGAACGTGATTGGCCGGTCAAACGCTACGGACTTCCCTACGGCGACAGGCGAGCAGCGAGTTCAAGCGAAAAAATAAAAGTCCCGCTCTACGGACTTCCGCAAAAGCACAACCGAGTTGCGAACAAACTTGGGACAAAAGTGCGACAAGGCGAGTGAGCTGCCCCGAACAAGCAACGACCAGCCCAGGCGTAGGTTGAGCCCAGAGCGTACCGTTAGTGATGCCGGCGAGACGAGCGCCCAGACTGCGGAAAAGGACATTAGAAAACCCGGATTAAATACGCGTGTAGAAGTGGTCTCGGATCTGGACTCTGATGCTACCAGCGCAAGCGATAGCCCAGCTGGCGAAATTTACGAAATTGCACACATACACACACAAAATTATATATGAAGAATACACTATCTACCAATAAGTATTTGGACACCTATGCAAATGACGATATCTGCAGTCCTGAGATACGTCACGCCCTCCGCCGGTATATATCGTGTAGGAAACAACATCGGCATTAGTCGCATGCAAGATGCCGCTCAGTTCTGAGCTCTCTGATTTCGAGAAAGGTATAATTATCGGGTATCACAAAAATGACCGATCCTTAAGGGACATATCTAGCGAGCTGAAGTACCCAAAATCGACAGTGGCCTATGTGATTAAGAAGTGGAAGGTGAGCTGTGATTGTCGGAATTTGCCCCGAGTCGGCAGACCGACGGGTGCTGTCCAGAGAAATTCGGAAGAACCGCACCCAACCGATGGCCCTCATCCGCGTGGAGTTTCAACAGGCATCCGGGAGTATTGTTTCAATGAATACCATCCGTAAGGTAGCACATCTGATTGGTTTTCATGGTCGTGCTGCTGCCCATAAGCCTTTGATCACAAAGTCCAACCGCGTTGCTCGGTTAATGTGGTGCAAAGCACATCGAAATTGGACCGTAGATCAGTGGAAACGGGTTCTTTGGAGCGACGAATCAAGGTTCACCCTCTACCGTTCGGATTACAGGGTCTGGGTCTGGCGTCTGCCTGGAGAACGTCTCCTGCCAGAATGCATTGTCCCAACAGTCAAGTTCGGCGGAGGTGGAATTATAGTCTGGGGGTGTTTCTCCTGGTATGGACTGGGACCTTTGGTCCCCATTCATGGTAAGCTCAACGCCGATGCCTACTGCACTATTTTGAATGACAATGTACTTCCTACGTTGTGGCAGTTTTACGGGGTGGACCCCTGTTACTTCTAGGACGACAATGCCAGCTGTCATACTGCGAGGTTATCCAAGGCTTGGTATGGTGCCAATGGGGTTCATCGAATGGACTGGCCTGCCCAGACCTGAACCCTATCGAGAACCTCTGGGACGAGTTGGATCGCCGAATTAAGGGGTGCCCTACCCGTCCAAAATGGGTGAAGGAACTGACATGTCTTCTCCAAGCCGAGTGGAAGAAAATACCACTAGCCGTCACACAAGGACTTGTGGAAAGTATGCCCCGGAGGGTTCACGCTGTAATTGCCTCTCGTGGAGGCTCTACCAACTATTGATTTTGAATAAAGTTAGTTTTTCTTTTCTATCACAGGTGTCCAAATACTTATTGGTAGATAGTGTATAATGACGAAAAGCTCGCGTAAAGACAAACGAGCACTTCTCCAAGAATTTCAGAGAGAAGCTGGGCATCTCGCTCGCTAAAAATTTTGCAGAGCAGCTTGCGATGAAGCAGCGAGCGTTCAAAAAGAGCAATTAAGAGCTCTTAATTAACCGAAAACTAAGATTTCGGTATTTTTTCTATCTTTATCTTCGTTTCCCTTAACCATCTTTTCAAGAATATTTTCTACAAAACCATATAAAAAACAAAAAAATTGAGGCACTTAAGATGTGAGGCTCTGAAAAATAAAATAAAATATTCTCTCCCTCTATTTTCCATGCTTTGCTAATAGTACTAATACTTTTCCTCTATTTTTTCACCACTAATTTTTTAATTAATAAATTGCATTTCATGTTTTTCGATTCTTTTCAGCCAATCATATTGCAGGCACTTAACCGACGAATGAGGTGTGACCATGGCGCAGAGTAGCTGACGTCACGAGAGCAGTTCACTTTTCCTGCCGAAAATATTAATAAGTAATATTACAAACAAGTTCGTCCAAACATGTTGAGTTATTAATTCCTGGCTAATTATTTTTAATTAGTGGCGACCTAAATTACCGGACTCTGACCAACATACACGCACTTTCACAAAACACATACATTTGATCCCTTGCCCTTCTTCTTCATATTGTGCCCCCGCGGGCCTGTTTTGAAGGCGGCAGATGTCTGTAAACAGATAGGCCCCGCCAGAAATCATTTTTTCCGCATTTCCGCACGATAAAGAAATTACAAAAAGTGGTGCCTTGAAGAAACCGTGGAATGACGATGACAGCCCAGATGAAGATAAAAACGAAGATACCTCACCCCACTATGATGATCTGATGGATTACCATAAGCTTGGAGACTCAGAAGAAAGGGATTAAAAAATTTGAATCATTTTCTATTGTAAATTTCCGTAAGCTATTCATTTTGCGTGAAAATATAAGAATTTGTTTTCTCTGAAATGCACGGATTTTTTGGGGTCGACTTATACACGGGTTTTCAATTTAGTGCGGTTTTGGTAGTGCTGAAGTAGGGTGGTCGTCTTATATACGAGTCGGCTTATGCACGAGTATATACGGTACCTAGATTATGGTACTGCATATTTCTCGGCTATTGGAAGTTACATTTGTGGTCATTACAGGATCAAAACTATAGAAATTTTCAATTTAATCCGGCAGCGTTTACTTTAAAACTCGGACTCGAGTACGTGCGTGGGATCTATATAATCCATCTCATAATGAATCAAGCAATCGTGAGTTAATAGAATGATTGTCAATAATGAATATAAAATTTCGAATCACAGTGGACCAGCTAATCACAGTCATCCATGTTTTTATATTGTCCAGAAGCCACATCAATTCGATTGTCGGCATCGATCTTCAGTAGTCATAGATCCGCCGTCGTATAGGCCGCAAGTTGTATGTCCTCGCCTGACTTCTGCACTCTCGCGGGGTGGTTATGTGACGTCAGTAACTCCTCTCAGTGTTGGCCGCAAGTCGTACTCCCTCACCTGGCTGCAGCACTCCCTTGATGGCATATACGTCGGTGCCTCCTCTCGATTCGCGTATACCTCAGCCTGGAAGACACTGCTCTCAGTTGCACAAGCCTTCTCTTCCAAGATACTTCACGAGAATCACCATGCCGCAAAACCACAAATGCACTTCCGGTTTCTTCGGGGGGGGGGGGGGGTCTTCGAGCCATCCGTACAAACCAGTCTTGTATCGGGCGCTATCACAAGATTACTATTGGATAGCATTATCTGGTTTACCGCTATGTCCATGCTTGGGCTGTGGCCAGGTCTTGGGCGTCTTTTCGAAGTCGGCTACACGCAGTCGTCTAGCTTCCACCACAATATCCTCGTCGAGGTGAAGCAGTCGTGTTTTGCGCGCCTCGTAATCAAAAAAGCTACTGAGAGGTGGATTCCCAGTTGTTACATATAAGACGGCGTTGGCCGTGGTGACGTCAGGGCCATCTTAAGAGCATCATGTGCCCCCGGGCCAAGTGGTTTTTGAGAGGCCCTACCAGGTAAACTCTAGTAAATTTTAATCAGATCTCATTTTTATCAGGCCCCTCCACTCTTCAGCCTCCTCGGGCAGTGCCCGGGTGGGCCCATGAGTTAAGACGACACTGGGTGACGTATGTCCCTGAAACATAAAGTAGGAATGGTCTCTGAGCTATATTCAGAGCTCTTCTTTGCCTCTGCGTAGGATCTCGATACCAAGAAGCGCATCCATAGGATAATTTCTGCTGCACCACAGACTTGTAAAGGCCCCACCGCGGTCCGGCCACTCTTCGCAACAACTGCAAAGTCTCATGAACTTCGTCAATCAGTTTCACCAAGTGCGACATAAAGTTAAGCCGGCTATCTATATGTACTCCCAGATACTTTATTTGCTTCGAAGGCCAAATGCGGGTATCGTCGATTATTATGCGCGGTTTATTTTTCTTAGGATGGGGCCAAAGAAACTTCGTCTTCTCGACCTCCATCTGAAGATGATTCTCACTAAGCCATCTAGTCAGTTTGTTGAACGTCATCAGTAGTGATGTCGTCGTGATTAGCACCAGAAATCACAAAAACCAGGTCGTCCGCAAAGGCTTGAATATGGATATGCGGTTCCCAATCAAGCTTAAGCAGAGGGCCCAGGACCAAAGACCATAGAAGACGACTGCTGCAAGAACCTATTTTGAAATGATGCGGGATCACCGACTTCTCTAGTAGCTTGTTGAAGATCGATGTCTGCAGCATATCTCTGAAGAGTGACTTCAATATAGGGATACTTATGTTCTCAAATCCAGGAGCCCAGCGATTGTTTTATTTCTCCACGATGTGCAGGCACTTCAGATTTCGAGATTGGGAGGTCGCCACTCAAAGTATTACTGGATCGCGGTAACCAAGATTATATCGTCTGTGGGGTCCGGGAAAATAGTTTTCAGCTGGAGTTCGGCGGCTTTCAAGATTGTAGCGTTTGAACCACTTTGACGCATGATAATTTGTGGCGAGATTCGACGACACTTGAAGACCGAGCGGTACGCTGGTCCAAAGTGGCGATTCTGTTCTTCACAAAAGTTCGCCGAACAAGTATCCCTTGTCTTTTTCACCAGCCGCGTAAACTTTGCCTAAGCTTTTTTATATGAGGTTCTCGCTACACCTTTGGTATCCTCCCGTGCCTTCAAAAACTTGTGATCCAAAGCTCTTACCTTCCTCTCATTAGCCAGCTCTTACGTCCACCAACTTAGCATGTGGGCATTTTTCTTGTGTGTGAAGAACAAGGTGTCTGTGCAAAACAAACGGTGACTGAAATTGGTACATAAATTTGTCTACCGCAGCATTCACATCGACCTCGGTTACAACGTGGCTGATTCGCTGATGTAGCTCAGAAACCATCGGCTTAATTGCTGACATTAGCTTGTATAACCTTCTAGTCGTGGTTCTGTCTCAGTATTATTGTGACAACATACAGCTCTCAAGACCATGTGAATGTATTTGTGGGAGCTGAAAGAGTCATCGTCCCCACTGACCAGGTAACCTCCACCATAATTGAAGTGAATGTAGTGAATGTTAAATCGGGCCAACCTTTCAATTCGTATGTAGGAGCTGTTCGACTGGAGTTGAATAAAAACATGTTGCAACCCCCTAGAAATTCCTGTAGTGATCTTCCTCTGGAATCTCGGGCTGTACTATCTCTTCATGCTTATCGGGAATCCGATCCGTATCCCCGCCGATTATGACAATATAAGCATGAAAGGGAAATTTCCGTACTAGCGCCATTCTCCCTCCGAAAACAAGCATCGTATTTCTCCGAATATTCGGATGACGATGAGGATAGGGGAGACCCACTTCTTAAGCATCGGATGATCGTATTTTCTACTCGCCATCGCGAGTAGAAAATACGAAAAATTAAAAATTTATTTCTTGGACTTGGAAATTTATTACGATGACTTATAAGTGGTGTTTTTCCTTGAAAGAAAACTATGCAATTTCGTCGGCTTTTTGCAATTGATTGGATGGATTCAATTAGAAATCCAAGTGTAGGATACAGTGGAACCTCGCTACAACGATGCTCGATATAACGATAATTCCCTCTACAGCTATATTTTTTCGAGATTTTTTTTTTCACGGTATATTTCTCGATGATATAATTATATTATCCTAAAATTATATACATATATATATATATATATATATATATATATATATATATATATATATATATATATATATATATATATATATATATATAATATGAAGCAAAGTGTAATAATCACCCACGTCCATCAAAATAGGCAATGGAGGACAGACAATACAGTATTATCCCAATGTGATTTCGGTAGTTCCTTATGAAGTACGGCTTAAAAAGAACTTCAATAAATTAATTAGAATGCTGAAATATCTTATAACATTTAAAAGCTGAAAAATATATTTTAATTGTAGAAATAATTCTTCATATACTCTTATTTCCCATCCTCCCCATTTAAAAAAAGTATCTAGCTGATAGCCGAGCTAACACCTTCCGTTTTTAACGTTAAAGAATGTGAAAAAAAAAAAAAAAATGTTCTGCACGTGCATTACATGGAGGAAAGAATTAGTAAAACTGAATTGCGTTGCCACCGTCGTTGAACAAAAAATTCAGTAAATGTATAGTAGTAGTTGCTTACTTCCCCACGCTTAATTTTGATTGGTCAGTGGTCGATCGGCCAAAGGGAAAAATCGCTTTTCCCTGTGTAGAAAGGGATTTCTTTGATTTTCCCTCTTTCACGTCACCTGACGTTAAGGAGTGAGCCTACGAATAATTCCTTGGTATCGTTTTTCGGATTATTCTTAACGTCATGCTTATGAACCGATGCTTATAATTCGGATCGGATGAGAATAAGCATGAGGAGGTAGTACAGCCCCTGTATTCTTATATCTCAGAGCGAAGAGTGGCAGTTCGGATCCGTACAGAATATTTTCTCTATCCCTGGTGACATATTAAACACTTCCTCCATCTCGTTTAGCATATCTTCCACATTCTCATAAGGGGAGACTTAGGCACTCACAAGAACCAGCTCAGTTGTACAGGTACAAGATGTTGTACAATTCTGAAGGTTGCTGGGTCAATGTATATGGAAGGAACTATAATAGCGCTTTTCTCGTCGAGGGATAGCCATCTGGTAATAGTTAGTTAATAGTAACTAACTAAAAATAGTAAACTGTAAGTACGCTAATACAGTACTTGCTTTCCATGGATCCGGCAACAATATTTTTAGCGTATGTTACCTCATAAGCAAATGCAAAATTTCACATTTTGAATGTTTAAATGGTTGAACGAAGCACGCCAAGAAATACACATACTAATGAAAATAATCGAAAAGATAATTTTGGAAAGAATTCGATAAAATGGGCAGTACAGCGACTGTGCAACTTCAGTAATTAACAAGGTAGCAAAGCGATCGCACTCTGTTCTGCAGGAGAATGACGTCAGACCGAACGTGAGACTTACATGGCCCTGCATTGTCGAACCTGTGTATCCAGCATAGGGGCTGTCACACTCCATATTCGCACACCAACCTACTTCATTGAACTTTTTGAGGATCAATGTATGATTGTTCTTTACTACGGCTCTGTTGTTTGAGTTTTACATTTTCATTTTCTTTGCGATTTCCTCCTAAGTGTCTATTGCTTCACCCTATGATCTGTGTAAATGCCAACAAAAAGTAATACAGTGGAACCTCTTCTAATGGACAGTCCCCGTTAACGGATACTTTTATGATCACCGGTCCTGTGAAATTGGTCTTCAATGTATTGCACTCTCCGTTAGCGGACAGTAGAACCAAGCGCAAACTCTTATATATATTTTTTCAATCTGTAATTCATTCATTTTTGGACAGAAACCGAGAATTGATCATTAATAACTAAGATTATGTTTAATCTCAAGCTAGTAAATACGATAAATCGTAAACTAATTACTTAATTGACTAAACGTAACTTTAGTCCAGGATGGTGAATTCGAATGGTAATGTGGGTTTGCAACCAACTCTGCACCCCTTCAACCAAGTCTATGTTCCTCTGTAGGTATGGTCTCCAAAACTTTACAGCACACTCCAGTCCAGGACGAACTAAGCTTCGGAAAAGCGGAAGAATGACTTCAGGAGAACGCGAAGAGACCTTTTTGAAAATGAGACCACGCATTCTATTCTTTTTTTTTTTACCACTGCTGAACAATGTTCAGAAAACCTAAGTCGCTCGTCATTGAGAATTCCCAAATCGGTGACCCTAGTTGCATCCGGGATAGCGACACCATTCCACTCGTAAAAGTGAACTCGTTTATGAGCATTTTTGGTACTGTTGCTCAACTTTTGAGCAGCAGTGTAAATATGATCCATGAGTATAATCATCACACGTATTGTGTACCATGCCATTCATTTAGAACCGGATTAACCCATATCATGGCCCTAAGCACTCAAGTTATTTTTGTACCCCTTCCCCCACCGCCCCATTTACGCATGGCCCCTGGGGCCTCATGACAATTAGATCTGTTTAAAATTTTCGAGAGTAAGTATGCAAATTAGTAAAAAAGTATTTTCAGGTGAGTAGGGAGAGGATTGAGAAAAACCATTTTGCCCGGTCGCTGTGATGCCACGGCTAGGGAGCCTGAAGTGCCGTTAAGGCTATTTAACAATTTGATCTTGTTAAAATTTTGGTGAGATTAAGTATGCAAATTTGATTGGTATTTATACCTATTTAGGGGGGGACAAAAAAAATTGCTTCGCCCGGAGGGGCCTATGATGCTTTTGAGACGGCTCCGGGTTACTTTATGGAAATTTAGTGAAATCTCGATCCAAAAACTGAGCATTAACGCGAGTTCTTGCTCGAAATTAGTTTCTCTGCTTTTGTGCCACTGTCAGGGTCGCAACTAGAAGAACGAAAATTTATTCTTTATCTTAGAGTATGGGCACCCCCACCCCGTAATTTTTAACGGGAAAACTTTCTGAGCTTCGGACCCTCCCCTTCCTTCACGTCCTTCCTTAGTTACGGCCCTGGTCCATCTTTCAATTAAGATCTTCAACTCTGTAATAAAACACTTAAAATTTTAGGATTTTCTACCGGATGGTTGATGCTGGGGGAAAAAAATTGCATATTTAAAAAAAAAAGGGAAAATTTGATCATCTTTTTGCGGTGGCTCCTTTTCTCCTAAGCACCGTGCTTATTGGCTAATCCGGCCCATTCGTAGTTTCTGAGGCCACTTGAAATCAACCAGGCAAACATGAATGCTCATAAAATTTCCAACAAAAACACTCAAAAAAAGTAAGTCATCGCGGGTGCAACCTATTTCCCCTTTGAACTGCGCATTCACCATTACAACACAAAAAACCTCTTTATTACGGGAAGTTCCTATTCAGGCCCGACAGTGCAGCGAACGCGCTCTAATATGTGTGTGACGCCACCCAATTTTTCTTTTCTCTGCCCAATGCTTTCACCTGTTCCAATATGGAGAAAATGATATATCATTACCTCTACCCGGTTTGACAATTCGGTAAAGCATACATGCTCAACCTGCGGCCCCGCTGGCCAAATGTGGCCGTCCGAGTCATTTGATGCTACCCGTGACCTCAAACCTAATTTTGTAAAAATGAACTATATAAGCGGCACATTTTCAGATTACTTAAAGGGACCCACAGATCATTTACAGATCATTTTAGTGACCCGGGTGCAGTTTTAGTTCACTTAAGGCAGTGGTTCTCAAACTTTTATCACCCGCGGCTCCCTTGCTAAAATCATGGTTCGTCCTCAGAGTAGTTTAGTAGATATTTTCACATATAAAAATCTAGACGCACAAATCAATATCTCTAGCTATACCAATATATTTGACGGTCCGGACAAAGGTTGGCGACGCTCCTAGTTACCACAACGCATACTTGGAGATGCACCAACTTGTGGGGTCCTCAGGCATTCCCAGATCGCTCAAGTGACCCGCGACCTACTCACATATCCCTTGAGTGACCCGCGACCTACTCACTTATTACTTGAGTGACCCGCGTCACAGTCACAGATGACCCAACTGACCTGCGGCACATCTATGGAATTACTTATGTAGCCTCCAGACCAACCGTAATTCCGCTCTGTCCCCCCAAGGCCCTAGGAAATATAAACTCTCACCAGAGCAACAGGCCTATACCGATACAATTAATCAATCATTACACTTCACTCATAGTCAGAAAAATTGATGGTAGATGGCAGCACTACACATGTCAAGCATTACCCAAACAGACTTCATCTGGTTCACTTCACGTGCATTCCAACAAGTACAAATTCGTTAGAAGTTCCGCAGAGGAATGTGAGCGAGTCGCATGTGTGGCCTAGTAGTGGTAGTAGGTCCTTTGCTGCAAAGAGAGAAATAAGGTATATCTTCAAGACTTTGAGAACAATTTCGAGGGGTTACCTTATTACACAGAAAATCCTTGGTTGTTTTGTCATAAATTTCTAATTTTTTTTTAATTACTGTTAAACGAGGGAAAATTGTTTCTAGAAACGAAAGATCAACATGTTTCATTTCTTAATGATAAGGCGGATGCTGTATTTAGCATTCTTAATTGATAATTGAAAATTCATCACTGAATTTTCTTCCTTGTAATCTTCATCTCCACAAATAACCAGTCTTTCGATGAATCTTGTATTGACAAGTGGAGAGGACGTTTCTATAAACATCTCTTATGTTTATTTTTCATCTTTTCATTGCAGATTTTTGCATTAGCTCTGAATTTTAACGCATAGGCAATTTTAGCAATATATCGACAATTCACCAGGAAATTGCAACATTCCAACCAATAATCTTGGTAACAATTGCCGATGTCCCGTCCTCAGTGTACAGCTACGATCTCGAAGAAATATGATCACCGCCACGTCTAACGTTAGGAAAGAGACAGCATAAATGAAGCAAAGGAGCGTTTCCCGTTAGTTTTTTTGCTGTTCTTTCACAACTTTCTGATTGGATGTTAGAGGACAGGGGCCCGTATAAAAATTTCGATTTTTTTATTTTGTGAAACACTGTATTTTCACTTGCAAAACTGGTACAGTGTAATTTTTGAACGCCTTTTGAGCGTTTTTCGAATCGAAACCAACCATACCCTCAACGACGGACGGTTGATAAAATAAACCCTTTTGTAAAGATATTTCGAAAACAGCAATAACGATTTTTTTTTTCCTTTCGAAATATCCTTTAATATACTTTTTAAAGTCGCGTGTTTTTTGTTCTACCTAGGACGCCTGATATTGTCGGTATCTGGTATTACCTGGTAACTACTGTGGTCATAGCGATGGACTTTGCATCGCGAGGACCTGGATTCGAACCCCACTGTTTTGCTGGACGGCTGAAGTTGGCTTTCTGTGATTTCGAGGTGCGAATATGCGAGCCAATCTCCCCTTTGTAAAGTCTAGCCACAGATATCAATAAGCCTCAATACAAATATACAATTTTTCAATCGCTTCACTTCACTCGTAGTTAGAAAAATTGATGGCAGATATCTATAAAAAACATTACACGAAAACAATCTACACATTAAGCGTACAACACATACATGTACGTTTTCCAGCATGGCCCAGGTCTTGGACCACTTGCCCGTCGTTATAACGATATTTTTTCTTGGTCCGCAGAATATCGTTACGTCAAGGCTGCATGTACATGTAATATAATGTAAATACATGTAAATATAAATAATATGTTTTTTGTTATGAAATCAGTTACATGCAGGCAGGGCCGCAACTAGATGCTTGGTCAGCCTGGGCAAGCATGCATTTTGGCGCCCCCTCATAATGTTGAAGGAGAAATTAAAGAGTGAAATTTGCGCCCCCTCTAGTACAGCACCAGATCCGTCTGCACCTTCCTAGTTGCGGCCCTGCATGCAAGTCGTACATACCCACGTCATCAGAGCCTAACAGCGTCCGCCGTTCCGCATGCGTCAAGAGATTCAGAAGCTGAGCGCTGTCGACACCCTGTATGGGAAACAAGAAAGTTATCCATGATGTATAAAGAAGACGTTCTTCTGGAATAATCTCAGTAATTAAAAATTAACTAAAAACATCGTTTAAACATACGTTTCAATGTACACGCTAGTGACACCACTTGAATTCTAATGCAAAAGTTTGCCTTAAACGGTGCGTGAACCCGAACAGCCCCTCCAGTTGGTAGCGACATTGAAAAAGGTGACAGACGCAAAATCATACATAAGTACATCCTTTTATTCGTGCAAGGTCTCGTGCTATTCACCGAGCATAACTCGGTTATTATTACCATTATTATTATTATCATTATAACGCAGGTATGACATCGTTGTATTCGGTCATTGTAATCCGTGTCGTTATTCCATGTTATTATTGTATACTTACTTATCTCATTGCGCTCTGGTGCTGCTGTTCAACCAAGTGTTGCTTCCGCTTCAAGAGGGAGCCCCCAAAAGAGTTGAGTTGCCCATGGCCATAGTTTACGAAACGCACGATAAGCATATTATTCTGGTCGTACTAGATATTTGCATTTAATACGAGTTATTTCGGCTATATAGGTACTGTTTCATGCTTTTTTCGATTCGTCCTCAAGTCAAAATAGTGCCGTTTCATCCTCAGATTGTAAGCACCTAGTTCTGATTAGGGTTTCCTCTCCCGGGATCCCGCACCTAAAATGCAACCGGGAATCTGAACTCATTTCCCGGGATCCCGGAAGAAGAATAAGGTTTAACCAGATCACATTTCTGTTCTGAATTAGGCATGCCTAAGATATTTTTATCACTAGAAGCTGCGATCAATAAATTTTGAACAAAATTGCCCGTGTCAATAGATTAAATTAATGAATTACACGCATTATATTTAATCCTTTAGTCGGCATTGACGAGATATCTCGTCAGTTTCACATCACATCTTTCCTTGAGAATCAAATAAAAAAAGTTCGAAATTTTTTTTTTATTCCGCTCAATTTTCCAATTGCTCTACTTACACCTTTTATAAACGATGAAAAATTAATTAATAATATCCTTGGTTCTAATAATTGAAATGAAACAGTGCCATCTGAATCAGACTCTCACTTACTTGTATATAGAAAAGACGTCACTCTTCCAATGTTAATACAGCAGGTACGGAAAACGGGCTGAATGAAGAGATATCGGTGTTTTAGTGGAGGAAAATTCATCGCTGCCCACACGGGGACTGTATACTTCTATCTGTCTTCATAGCATAGTTGGTAGAGTACTCGTTCGACAAACGAGAGAGCAGAGATGAATATTTCCTTCCCTGAAACACCGATATCTCTTCATTCAGCGTTTTCCGTATCTGTTGTCTCACTTGCTAATAATTTGAATGATCATTTTATATTATTTTCAAAATAATACAAAATATATTAATATAATTTAGGAACTACTTTTTTGATTCCGCCTAAGACAGGTTTTCCGTCTCATACAGTGTCCGTCTTAGATGGGTTTCACTGTATAGTGATACCTCGGCTTGAGAAGTTTTCGGCTAACGAACGTGATTCCAGAACGAATTATCTTCTTTAGAAGAGGTATCATTGCATTTACAACGTATGAGTCCATTTGTCCATTGAAAACTGATGGAGGATCAACGTAAATGAAAGCTTCTGGAATAAATCAGACATCAAAATGAAATGAAAGTTATATTGAACTTATCTATAATACCCTACGCTGCCCGGGTTTTCTTCAATGAGGCTTTTTGGATCACGTGATATCTCCCTCTTTCTTTAAGGGACATACAAACCGTGTCTAACTTAGCCAATATGGCGACTTCCAGCGCGACTCATGAAAGAAGCAAATCTAGATTTACAGAAACGTAGAAATTAATATATTTTTCCCTTTTTAAGGGGCGCTAGGTATTTCGATTCCCCCTCCCGTGAACTTCAAGTTATCATCTGCCTAAAATGTAAATTTGTAAAGTAAACTATATGTAAAGTTGTTTTTTTTGGGGAGAAAATAAATGCTCCCTTCGAGGAACCCCGTACGATGAACTATGTTTGCCGGGCCGGGGTTAGTTATCTCTTATCCATTCAAGTTATCGATCTGCCTGTTTCAGCTTTCAACAATGCTTGGTTAAGGCTGTGGAATTCCTTCGATGTACTTTATGGGCCGATAATTAATTTTAAAACATCTTAAACTATATGAATTTATGCAGTTGAATATCAAAAGACAATACGGAGACATTAATTTTCATGCTTGAGAAGATATAAATAAAAAGTTGAAATCAATGTTATTGCAAGGATATTCAACTCAAAAGTGGGCACGGGGCTAATTACTTCATATTCAATCTTCTGCGCTTCGTGTATCTCTAAACGAACTCAATATATTTCAAAAATCAAGAATTTTCGAGAATTCTATACAATTTTTAAAATTATTGGTTTGACGGAAAACCCCACTAAATTTCCGCATTTCTACAGTTAAAAATCTGCAATTTTAACACTGATTTCTATGAGGATCACCCTTTTCCCTGACCCTCAAAGCGATGCTGATGAAAGATTATGACGTCTATTCAAAAAGCTACTGAGAGTATTGAAGTGACAAACCATTGTAAAGGCATAAACACGTCCGAAACTCATTCCTAAGGAACCACGGCTGGGCGCGGTAGCCCAGGTCGATAAGATACTCGCCTCAAGTACCAAAGGATGTTTAGAGGTGTCACGAGTTCGATACCCGGTTCGTCCTTGTCAGAAAAATTTCCTGGCACAGGGGTAGAACAAAAACGGTGACATAACCGCAGAAAAAAATTGTTACCACAGGGAGTACCTCATCGAGGGGTTAGCGCACCAAACTTGTCGATGAGTATAAAAAACAAGCCTGCCGTTCGGAATCGGCGATAAATTGTAGGTCCCGTCTAAAAAATTAGCCACCGTGCGCACAGAAAAATGACCGTAGTGCGACAAAAATTATCAAATGATGATCAATCACACGGTAACCAAAGTAAACGTTCGAAAAGTGATTGTTGAGGCCCAAAAACCATTGTTGCCCGACAGCTTTTTTGCTCGTTTGGGGCATTTGCCTTGCTCTGACGAAATTTTAAATTAGCCTATCTTTTTCAAGTCGGGTCCCATTTGGTATATATACAAAATTTGGTGATGATCGATCTAAAATTGTAGATTTGTATAGAGAAAACACAGACACAGAAGATCAAAAAATTTTATATATATACAGTATATATAGATAGACTACAATGTGTGTGTGTGTGTGATCACTATATACCTGACTTTTACCTTTCACTGCGGAAGTTAGTGATCTCTATGGGCTCAACAGAGAACAAAAATAAAATAATTGAAAAATATATATACTAAAGATAACTTAGATACTTCGACGGCAGCACCCACTCTGGAGAGTCTAATTATTTTCTAAGTCTCGACTCGGCAACAAACATATTTGCCACTAATTTCATTTGTTTTATCCAATAAAAGTATTACACACACAGTGGTTGACGTGAATTCCAATATTCGATTAAGCGGAGAAAAAGTTGCTGGGCTTATCCAATCGGGGGGGGGGGGGGGTAAGCTTCATCATTGTCCTTAGGGGAGAAATTTTGGTTCCAGAGAGTTTCATCCGTTTATTCGTTATCCGATTAAGCGGGGCGACTGTACTTTGGAATCCGGCGGGATTTTCGCTAAGTTCGCTCCTTCTCTCAGGAACGTTGAAATCTTCGGAGAAATCCTTACTCTGGATTTTTGACGACCAATTTGTAAGTATAGCTAGATAATAGAAAAAAAAAAAATAGCGAACATCACAACACATACGGTAACAATCGCGTAACATCCATTCTGTTGTCGATCCAGCAATCGTTTTCACGCGGAAAAAGAAAAACCTTCGAGAGACATGCCAGATGGAGCAAGTAGAATAAGTTATGAAGCGAGACCCATCTAACGGAATTTTTTTGAGAACCGTAAAACATATAAATGTTCTTTCGACAATTTGAACGAAAAGTAAACCATATACGCATAATAATATTCCATTATTTGATTATATTTTTGTGAAATAAGTTGGATATTTGTGGATTCACATTACTTCAAGTTAAGGTCTTTTAGATATAAAAAAAGTCATTCATTAATCTAATGATCAGTTCATCTATTGCTGTAGAGGTGGCTGGTAACACGTGGAGTGAAGATGCCACATGTCCCGATCCTTGGCTTGTTCAACGCAGGAAGTCATATGAAATTCCCTACATTTCATATGACCCGTGCTTCATACAAAACCTCGGTTTCTCTAGAAAAAATCTGTTCTGAACTTCATTTCAAAAACACACACGAGAGAGAGAGAGAAAGCAAAACGTATAGACTGTTGTATGAAAAATTACAGATACTTTATTGGGAAATGAACACTATATATAGCAATCGAGAAGCATAGTAATGAGGCTTTGAGAGAGCCTACAGATAACAATCACCCCAATGTTCGGGCAAATTTCCCAACGTGGAAAAAGTTTTAGTATATTATGATTTCTGAATTCATTCAATCCATGCTACAAAATACTGAGGGTGCTCGAGCACCTCTGATGCCGCTGCTTCCACAGCATCACTCACCGCTTGATTGCAGGTGAAGCGCTGACTTTTTAGGGCCTTCTTTAACGAACCAAACAGTGGTAATCGTGAGGCTATAATGCAGGTGATTATAGCCTCACTATATGTCCGATAGATTCGGACTATAATGCAGGTGATCCGACGTTTCCCAGTGGAGAGAGCACGCAGTGTTCTTTCTTGCTTTGACAGTGTGCACTATGCATCCTTTTTCTTATCCTGAAGCAAAATCACACTTCCTGGGAATTTGCATGGCTACTTGCTTTTGATGCCCCTTCGAAGTTTCTGCAACAACGTGTTGCATTAGCGTTGAGCGTTGATTGCGGCTCCGACATCCACTCCAACATCAATGGTCCCTGGATATCGAAGAACAGACTCAACCAGACACACATGACCTTTCCAGCTACAGCAGATGACTGGGCCTTCTTTGGCCACATTGACAACGAATGTCTCTGTTCCTGGCATCATTTTTGTTGCCGGTCGGAAATGGTGGCACCATGTTTCATCCATAGCCACAGTGCGCTCTAAGAATGCTCTCCCGTGCTTATCTTATGGTATCGGATAAAATGTCCCAGGCAAATTCCCATGCGGCATTGTTTCTGCTTGTTGCTAAGGTGTCGGGGTACCCACGGAGCACAAACTTTCCGAAACCCCAGTTGTCGTGTGTGTGGATTTCACGATAATGTTCGCAGCAGTTGACAGTGCATGCACATACGGTTATGCGGTGATTCACCTTCACCAGCATATCCACACGAGAAATTGCTTCGGTATCAATTACGGGCTCCGATCCAGGGCGAGAGAGGTCCACCGTACTTTGTCGGCCACTCCGAGACTGGGCACGACACTTGAACTCAGTGCTTCGCTTGAGGCACGTCTTCCCATACACGAACCCGACTTGCATTCGACGAAAAATTCCACGAGCCGTCACACTTTCTTTGCATAAAAAATAAATAACGCCACGCTGTACTTGTTTCGACGTATCCGTCACACCCCCTCTGTTGTTACCAATGGCTCCTTCACGTATCGGAGTTGTCTCTGGAAATTCACACGTTCTACGCAGTTTCACCTCATCGCCAGTTCGTCTTATGCTACCATCCCGTGGCCGCATGAAAAATATTCCCGACGTTACATTGGCTTGGTCTATGTTTCGATTGCACGACTCGGTATTGCTAGCCTCGGTACATATGTGAGCCTTACATTTCCTGCAACAGGTTCTTGTATTGCGGCGGCTCTTCGATAGGCACATTCCAACTTAGTTGGCTTATCATCGTCATGGCTGCCTAATGCATCATCTTTGAAAACCGCTAATTCAAATCAGAAAGCTTCTTCGTTTCTGGCATTCATGTTTGCCTTTTTTTCCGAAACTATGGTAATGCAATGTGTGTTGAGAGCATGGACTGAAAAACTACCATTGGAAATTTCTTTGTCTTCCTAATTGCAGTATAGCACCGAGTCATTTGATCCATGGGCAGGATTACGTGTGGCTTTTACTCTGGTGTTGAGTTATCCACCTCGAGTTGATTGGGAATTGTGCTGAGAAGAGTGACAGTTTTATTTTTCTTCAGGACAGTAAAACACTAAGGTTTCATCTTTCTCGAATCCAAAAAAGGCTTCTGTTTGCTGTCCTGCATTAGTCTTCTTTTGTAAAAAACAATTGGAAGTTCCGGCTCATATTTTTCACAGTTCCGACATAATGTGAGTTACCGTTGCTTCACTTTACGGGCTAGAGATAGACTAGTGAAGAAATTATCGGTGATAATATTCTACCTATACCTATCGGCTCTGTCAGTTCAAGATCTCCTCTCTCACATCGATTGGTTTCCATCTTTTGTTGTGATCTCTTTCGAGTGTATATCTATCTACATGTTGCACGCATAGCTTGTTGTGCTATCGCAAGTAACCCAGAATTTTATACTGCATTTTCTTGGTTTAGTGGGGTTTGTGCTGCCTAAAAGGACACAACGCCCTTTGAATGCAAGCAACTGCTTTTCCACCGTTACGTTATTGCCAAAATTTCTCAGATTTTTTACACTATGCTGCCAAAAGTCAGTGTCCTTTTTGGGGAGTTTAGACATTTTCTCGAATTTCTAAAAAAAAAAAAAAAAATACTGGGCTAATTTTTCTGGAATTTCGGTCATATATACTTTATATTTGTAAGCCTACTTACCATTTCCGACGAAAATTTAGTCACGAGTACATTTAGGGGACTGGCAAGAAATTGGATAAGGAAAAAAAATGTTTTCGATCAAACCTGTATCAGAAAAAGCTGCAAATGACTTGCAAATTTGAGAAACTTTTGTACTAACTTTGTGCAATACCTCTGTGCATTTTCGTGGGAACAGCACGTATATTCACAAAGATATGAATGTTTTCATAAATACTCCAATTCTCACAGCATGTTTATTGCTTATAACAAGCCGATTTTTTATTTAATTTCTACAAAATTTGCCGAAAACACGACGCTATACATAAGACATACCGTATAGAAATTTGAAATGCGATAAATCATTATTCAATGAGATATGAGAATTTTTAGTAAATGATTATTAATTGCGCATGCGCAAGAAACAGACTTTATCTCCCACAATTTGATTGCCAAATATACAATGCAACTCTTATATAAAAGTTCCAGCTGAATCTCACGAAAATTCAGAGAGACATACGCGATAATCTGAGTTATAATTTCGAAACTTACTTTAGTGAGGGGCCATTCAAGTATTACGGCAGCAGATTTGTAGCCATTTTTGATTGTCAGCAAAAGTCAGCAAGACAATGACCCCCTCCCCTCAAATGGCTGCACTTCTCGAACACTAACTTTGTGGTCCTAAAATGTTTTTGATGTCTCTCTTACAAAACTCCAGGCACGCACCAATTCGTTAGAAATTACTTAGAGGGAATGTTTACGACGTGTATGTGCGGTTTAACGGCAGCAGTTGCATAGGCGCCGGAACCTAGGGGCTGAGGGCTGAGGCCATTTGAGCCCCCCCCCTCACTTGTAATTGGGGGCTGAGCCTGCCCTCAATAATTTCTGAATAAAAACAATGCATTGCACCTTCCTCCTCTTGCGTACGCGCTTGAGTCCCGTATATACGGGACGACCAGCAAGTTTCAGCCTATCCAATGCTTTCTTCATGTCGGCGCCTCTGAATAGGGAGATTTTTCAGACCTGTAAGCATCTTTACGGACACTACCTAGTGGAATCAATGATATGTGAGTGAAAAGGGTCATCGGAAGGCTGAAAATTTCCAAGAAACACCAGATACACAAGAGAGAGGTTCTCATGAAATTCCTTGGTCACTATAAATTTTTGTACACAACCGAAAAATTCCAAGAACCACCCTGTCACGAGGGAAGTTCCCATGAAATTTATTTCTTGCAATCATTTGAGCGCGGCCAAAAAGTTTCAAGGAACTCCCCCCCCCCCCCCACCCCGTACACGAGATAAGTCCGTAAGATGATTCTATGATCGAACGTCTGGGACCAAAGCCATTCAAATTTGAATATTTTCTATGGCAAGGATGCTTGACCTTAAGAAGAATGCGGGCCACTTCATTGGTTTCAAAGCGTGTCGCGAGGTACTAAGTTATCCGTAAATTTGCCGCGGGGAACTTAAGATGTTCGTAAATGTGCTGCGGGTAACTCGAATGAGACGTGGAACTGCACAGCAGGCAGCTTAAGTGCTCTAGAACTCTGGGCACTCAAGTGATCCATAAATATTTCGCTGTTCACTTAAGTGATATGGGAATGATCCGGGTTAACCTGTGGTATCTGAAACTCACCGCGGGCCGCATAGAATCTGCTCTAATTCTGTCACGCGTCCCCTCAAGTGATCTATAAATATTCCGTGGCTCACTTTAGTAACCTGGAAATGTGCGTTGAGTCACTTAAGTGATCTGCAAATAAGCCGGGGGGTCACTTATGGGATCTAGGAATGTTCCTCGTGTGACTTGAGTGATGCGGAACTGCACGGAGTGCAGCTTATGTGCTCTGGAACTGTGCCACGGGTTACTTGTGTGATCTGCAAGTGTGCCGCGGGTCACTTAATTGATATATAAATGTACCGCTTCGTTCATTTTTACAAAATTAGGTTCGAGGTCGCGGGCCATGGGTTGAGCTTATTTTATAGCGACGTCATCCTTATGGCATTTTCACGACTGATAAATAACATTGTGATCTAATCCAACGCTTTCGATTTTCCCCACCGTGACGGACCTCAACACGCGAATCATAATCGTGTCCTGTCCAACAATCCGTTCACTTCGGCAGTGGCGTACCAACATATATTGCATGTTTTCACTCAAAAGAAGCTCTCACATACTCAAGGCATGACCTCCACACGAAATCACGCGATTATTGATGATAATAATAACATTGGTAACAGATTTGAACTGTGACTTTTTTATCTCGCATCTAAGTTACGAAAAATGTCATTTTTTCTTCTTCTTCTATTGGATGAACTGAATTTGTTTTGAGAAATGTTCGTACAAAGAAGGGGTTTGCAACGCTTTGACGAGCATAACAGGGCCATTCTATTTACTGTCACCAAATGAATGGATGGTGTGTGACCGTCTGCCACTGTCCTGTCTCGTCACGCGATTTCAAGTTCATTTTTCTGAAGGACACGATGTCGAGGATAAAGAAAGAACCCAAAAAGGAAAATGGCGTTCACCTCATTACCGTTCGTTTTGCGTGTGAAAGCGTTTCTTTTGACGGATTCGTGAAAGGTTAATGAACAAAATGGCAGTTTCGTCAATGTAAATTGGTGGGCTACGTTCCGCTGTGGTAGTCGAGTGGTCATAGTGTGACGCCCGGGTTCAAACCCCACCGGCACCATAGTGGTGGTCGGGTGAAGTTGGTTTTCTGCGATTCCCACCGATCTCCCCCATTGAAATGCCTCGACACAAAGAGCAACAGGCCTTACAACGATACAAATATTTAATCGTCGCACTTCACTCACAATTTTAAATATAGATGGCAGCACTGAAAAACCAGGCACAACATTAGATACGCATTCGAACTGTTAGGTAAACCAGCACCTCCTAGAGATAGAAGGTTTCCTCACGGGTTGCCTGTAACGTCATTAAGAATACCTAGCGAGTTTTCCCACATTTTGAAGCACAGCATTCTATTTCGTTTCTTCTTATTTTGGCGTAAAACATTCCTGGTTGGCTCACAAATACCGCATGGTGATTGGATGTAGGGCATAGAAATCGCCAATTCTGAGCCTGATCATTTCTTCTCCGCACAACGATGATACTAGCACGAACAGGGAATTTTTTTTACATGAATATTCTGAGGGAAAATGGACTACTTTCTGACGTCACGAGCAGCGTGCGGAGGCCTATCTGTAGGAAGTGCTGGGTAAACACACTTTGTTCCAGACTCTGCCGAGAAGCTGGGCTGGAAGAAATCTCGCCAACGGGATAAGTTCGGTGGCAGAGCCTTGCGGTTCATACATTCTTGATGGTCTATGTGAGTGCTTCCCAAAGTGGGCAATATCGCCCCCTGGTGGGCGATGGAATTGTTCTTGATTGTCAATGTTGATCTGCTTGCAAGTATGCGTTTCAAAGTGTGTTTTGCTACGTCTGCTCTTTGTATTACTGCAAAATTGAAATTTTAATATATATTATTGTTAAAAAAATATTATTTGATATCACATTATATTGTTTTTTTTATTCGGCGCGTCAATCAAAAACCGGTCACCAATCTCAATCACAACAGTTGTGTTTTTTATCCGATAGGTGGCAGAATGATGTTTCTCAATATACACATCTCGTACTGTATGGTTATATTCTAGAAGGCACATTTCGGCTAATAAAATTTTATTTTCACCCGTTTGTTGGTAGTTGACAAAAGTAACTAAGAAAGACACTATTTTTCATGGTGTTTACGAAATATGGACATTTAGAGTCTGAAAATTAGTATTATCCGAAAAAAACTAGTTTTATAGGGTAATTTCATTCCTGTCCAAAGTTTCAAGGGGCAATTTCGTTTAAAAAAATGGAGTATTTTTTTCATTAAAAACAGAAATAATTCTAATAAAAAAATTACTAAAATCTGCAGGAGTATGTTCACACTCCTCAATAAAATTTGGAGGAGTAAAATTGAATTTCGATGCGTGAATCGCGCTTCCACATATTGGCGAATGAATACTTCTGAGGATGCTTCCGTGTATACAGAGTTTTTGCTTGCGCAGAAAAGAATTCTCCACATTGTATAAATGTGATGTAGCGTATAATGTAGCACGATATTTTTTTCATTCCGCATAGATATCGAAATTCTGTGCGCAGAGAAACAACAAGTCTGTGCTGGTGAAATTAGAAAGGATGTGGCCCCATCTGAAATAAAACAAGGAGAGAACATTTCATATGGGAATAAAATATTTTCTTGCCCAGAGATTGGGCACCCCCCCCCCCCCATCCTTAAGCCAGGTCCTCCCAGACTGAGATGTTTTGTGGGGGCTCCTCTATAGTGAATTTACAGTGTAAAAACTAACAAAAGTAATGAGGTTTATATCTGGAGCCCCCGTGCTAGATCCCTGCCAGCCTACTACCACTACTGTGGGGGGGTCATGGTGCTCACTTGAGCCATTGAGGATAGATGATTGATTTCACACTCAGGAGATATTCATCGACAACTCAAGCCGCCCCCCCCCCCCATTAAATGACGGGCCTGTGAACGCCTACCTTATGGTTCAATGATTATATAGCATCGTGATGATTTCAGTTAAAGCATATATCAGAGTTCTTGTACGGGAGCTCTTATTCTGGTGATGGATACAAAGCTCTTGATTTTGTAAATATGGCTTCAATAGTCTGACAGGGATTCAATAGTCTTCAATAGTCTGACAGGGATTCAATAGTCTTCAATAGTCTGACAGGGATTCAATAGTCTTCAATAGTCTGACAGGGATTCAATAGTCTTCAATAGTCTGACAGGGATTCAATAGTCTTCAATAGTCTGACAGGGATTCAATAGTCTTCAATAGTCTGACAGGGATTCAATAGTCTTCAATAGTCTGACAGGGATTCAATAGTCTTCAATAGTCTGACAGGGATTCAATAGTCTTCAATAGTCTGACAGGGATTCAATAGTCTTCAATAGTCTGACAGGGATTCAATAGTCTGACGAACCTCGTGAGTTTCACCTTTAAGTTCAATCGGTCAGGTCATGGAGATCTATAGCCACCGCATCCTGCAATGGGGCACCAGTAGAGTTGGGTAGGAAATGAAGGCACCATCTATCGGTGCTCACCCCAGGCTCAGTAGGTAAGGAACTTGTTTCTGATGTCCTTCTCCGGATTCGAACCCGTGGACCTCGACGGTAACCTTCACGGTGGGAGACGAGCATCTTACCACTGCATACCTAGCATCACGAAACGCAATGTCGAACGCATAACCATCCGAAGACTAAATTACCCATTAATTAAAAAACCCCACTAAATTACCCATTCAGCCTACACTCAAAGTCCCGTGCCAAACGATCACCGCTCTAAAATGGGGAGAAAGAATACACCCCGATGACACCCCAAAGCCGACCACACATATCCAGTTTCCAGTCGCATAAAATTCCTCGGACGTCTTCGAGCAGCAACCGCATCTGGAAACCACTTCGGATTCCGACAAAAGGTTGGGCTGTTGTCCCTGGACCAATTAGTCAACAACGTGGAAGAAGGGTCCTAGATCTGTAATCTAGAACGGGGCCATTGGTATAAAACAAGAGCCCGAAAAAAAAAAAAAGGGTTGGCCAAACCCATAAAAATAGTTCTGGGTCATTGTGAATCCTTAAAAACACGAGAACCATTAAATGAATCACTGCCACATTTGTGTGCATAGTTTACAAGGCAAAACTATAACTGCATCCACAATTCGCGTGTTCTGCCGTTGACCTCGTGTTACGCCGACCATTTTTATTAAATGTAACTATTCCGACATGTTACTACAACAACAACTACTACTACTAGTATCGTGTCGTTCCTCTCTCTCTTTTTGATGCCGTCTGACATATTGTTCCATCATCCCTTCTGTGTTTTTTTTGGATGATTGTATTTCCGCCGAGTTAATTATAACCACGTGTTCTATTTCGGACCAGAAGATACTCGACGGGAAACTGAATCAGATGGTGATGACGGACAACTGAAGAATGCATTCGTACGTAGTGACCTTAACCCTTTTTTTTTCTTTTTTTACGAATCCATCTCGTATATTACAAAAAAAAGAGGACTTTTTCGTCTAGCCAGATGTGTGTATACGAAGGGTTAAGGACCAATTTGTCGTTTTGAAAGTCATATTACAATGATATTTCGCTGTTTAAATCCAATGTTTGCATGAGTTCTGGTTTCATGAAGTCCTTAGACTGGAAATATTTAGTGATAAAATTATACAGTGGAACCTCGCTACACCGGTAATTCGATACAACGATGAATTCCCTATACAATGATTTTTTTTTTTCAAATGTTCATTGGAGTTGCCTATAGTCCAATGTTAAACTCCTCTCGATACAACGATATTTTAGGAGATTTTCGAAAAACTACTCTTCACAACGATATATTTTTACATTTTGGTCAAATTCGTTTTGAATTTTATTCTAACTCGTTCTTCTGAAGGCTTCCAATAACATCTGTAATTTGCACCACAGTATCACCGAGAGCACTAAGGAAGTTATTGGTATTTTCTGTGTAAGACAAAAGGGCAACGCGATAAACAACTGTATAGGGGCAGTGCATCTATAACTGAATTTTAACAATCAACCAATCAGTTACAATTTTTCACGACGAATAAATAGCACATTTTCTGCTGGTACTAACAACGCCGATTTAGAAAAATATACCAACAGCAGCATAAATTTGATGACACGCTATAGTAACACCGCCTCTCGATACAACGATAATTCTCTACAACGATATTTTTTCTCGGTCCTTAGACTATCGTTATATCGAGATTTCACTGTGTTATGTAACACGATTTTTGTTCTTGGTTACCTTGGTTGGCTATTCCACCGACACATATGATAAAAAAATTCTCCATCAACGAAAGGCTTCTCACGTTTCGCAATTTTTTCTGCTATTAAATTTACGCCCAAGAAAGCAACTGTTTCATCCACTACCGGAGGGTTTGAATGAAATGGAGGCGCCGTCCGTATAGGCATATAGACGAAAATCTGTATCTTATATATTCCATCGTGATTGCTTATACTGAAAATCAATGAGATTGGTATATTCTATATAGAAATGGATAAATTCAATTCCAGATTCTATCATACGCAAGACTAGATTGTTGAGCGATTATCTACATAAGGACAATTACAAAATTACGGACTGATTAACTGTGGACGATGTTACGATAACAATTTTTATCCTAGATTCCTGATTGTATATATGGAAGTAACTATAATATATACCCGGCATTGCCCGGGTTTTCTTCAATTCGTGGGAGTATTGAAAAAGTGACACGCCATTACAAAGGGATACACTAATATACACATATAATACGGGCGCCATTAAAGAAGGGAAGGTAAAGGCATATGAATGTCTGAAACGCATTGCTAGGGAACCACGGTAACCAACGTAAACGTTCCGAAAGTGATTGTTGAGGCTCAGAAACCATTGTTGAGGCTCAGAAACTATTGTTGCCCGACAATTCTTTGCGCATTTGGGGAACTTGCCCAAGTCTGACAAACTTTTAAAGTAGCCTATCGTTCAAGTCGGGTCCCATTTGGTATACATGCAAAATTTGGCGACGATCTATCTAAAATTGTAGATTTGTATAGAGAACATACCCCCTCACACACACACAGGCATAAAATCAATTATATATATATAGATTTCGTTGTTTGTTATATTTTTACATAAATTAATAAACTTCAGGATACACCCATCCTCTGGGAACGCTTCGATATGTCTCTGAGATGGGAAGCGGGGGTGTGTCCGGTCCTTCAATGTCCGATGTTCTTGGCTAGAAGAACACGTTTCCCAATGGTTTACTACTGAAAAAAGACTGAATGAGGCAATTTTATGCTTTAAACTTGTGTTTTGTGATGAGGGGAATCAATATTTTGCGAATTTGCCCTTTGCCATTGACTGGTTGGGTTACTGGAATATTAAAAATGACAACACAAAAAAGAACTTTTCGCATTGAAATTAATTTTAAAAACTGCAAATTACTTTTTAAAATGCAAGTCACGCATCTGGACGTTTAACTGAAAATAAAATTTGAAATTTGAAAAAAAAAATGATGGGACTTTTTCCACATCTGTATTCCCATATACAGTTCATTTTCAGGGGGGTCCCAATCGTCCCCCGTGTTTTCTCCCTTATTACATACATGCTCCAAGTCGAGAATTATTTGATGAGGCGCTCTCTTTTAGGTAAGCACAAATGCTTTATTCGAATTTCTCGAGAGGAGGATGTACCATGGGAGGATCTTATACCATGTCCCGGGATATTGGTACCATGTACTTTTAGCATATCTTTCAATAACTCATTCATTTCTAGTACTATGTTTCCCCCGAAAATAAGACCCGGTCTTGTATTCATTTTTGCTCCAAAAAATGCGCTAGGGCTTAATTTCGGGATAGGGCTTAGATTAGGAGCATACTGAAATATGTTTACTTGTGACAACCGCATTCATTGGGTAGCCAAAATACATCATATATATATATTAGTTTTTTGTTTATTGTTAGAAACGCAGTAGCAATAAATCCCTGTTAGCAAGCGATTACGAGGATGAATCCGTAATCTAATGAAGCCCCGAAGAAGCGCTCAAAAGAGTGAATTACACTGGGTGGATTGAACTGTCCGAGCGGAATGGGGGGTGCTCCTCCCTTCTGTCATACAATCCTCGATCGATCAAACTTCTTATTGCGCAATTTGCGATGTGATTTTATACAACTTTCTATGATTGTTTATTATCGGTGCCCGTTGCATTCACTTTCAATTGATTGATTTGATTCTTCAATTTACATAATTTAATTACCATGCACTATATGTAATCTTTGACATAAGGGTTATTCAAGTATTACGTCAGCATCGATGGGGCGGGGGGGGGGTTCCGATCTGCTGACTTTTGATGACAAGCTGGGAAGGGGGGCCTTTATGAAAATTCCCTTTATGAAAATATGAAATATTGTTGATGGCATCTTACTTGGGGCACCAAAAAAACGGAAAAAACCTTTCGGTAGTTATCGGGCACCTGAACTAACACATTCTCCCTAATGATAAATCCCTTACAAGAGCCACTTTAGTGATCTCTAAATGTTTCACGGATCCTTCAAGTGCACTGGAAATGTGTCCGGGTCGCTTAAGTGTTCTGGAACTGTGCAACGCATCACTCAAGTGATCCTTAATTATGCCTGGGATCACTTAAGTAATCTGGGAATGTTCCGCGGGTAACTTGATTTATGTAGAACAGCACCGAGATGGGGGGGGGGGGGGCACTTAAGTGCTCTAAAATTATGCCACACGTCACTCAAAGGATTTCTAAATGTTGCCACGGTTCGTTTAAGTTTTCTGGAACTGTGTCGCGGGTTACTTAAGCGATCTTTGAATGTGCCACGGGCCTACTTCAGTGATCTGAAAATGTACCACGGGCCACTTAAATGCTCTGGAATTGTGCAATGGGTCATTTAAGCGATCTGTAAATGTGCCGCTTATTTCATTTGATTCTTCAATTTACATAATTTTAATTACGATGCACTATATGTAATCTTTGGCATATTAATAAATTCTGATTTTGCCAGAAATATCCGGGTTCCCCCCGGGGTCCGAAGGGCTTACGTTCTTTCTTCCGACTGAGCCTGAGTGTCTCGCGGTTTCTCCAGAAATTTTCTTCATTTTGCTTTGATAAATGTCAAAGTCTCAAATTTATCTGTTTACGTAGGTGTTCATCTCGCGTCCAAGGTACCTGATTCGACATTAACGACAATTTAATATAATATATATTGCAATTTATTTTAAGTGCAGTAAACCCCCCCCCCCTTAGATGCGGTCACCCTTCTTTTAAATAGGGCAAAATAAGAATCCCCCCCCCCACCACGTATAATAAAAGCACGCATTTCAGATCCCTGATTAACGGCCACCACTGTTCCACGGACGAATTTTTTGGTCCCGCCGGTGTCCACAAAAGAGAGATTTTACTTTATTAATTTGTATGAAATCGTTCGTTAACACATTTTTGTTTGATTATAAATATCAATGAAGTCATCATTTTTTAAGGTTCAATACATCCGTCGTGTGTCGCAACGACATACCAAATGCGTCTGATTAACGACTTCAACTAGGGCTTATTTTCGGGGTAGGGCTCATGTGTTAGGAGAATCCTAAAAAATCATTCTAGGGCTTAATTTCGGGGGTAGGTCTTATTTTCGAGGAAACACGGTAGTTATAGATATATTGGTTCCCAACCTTTCTTAGGCCATGCCCCACCAAAGCATCTCTGAAATCCTGATGCTCCCTCCCAGTACGGGTACCCCCCCCCCACCCCCACCCACGGTAAAATTTCATAGTCCCATAATTTTTTTTTTTAATTTTAGAAAAAAAAATTTGCTTTGTTTCCTTAAATTTTTGAAACCAGGGGTCTTTGCTTCCCCCTCCCCCCCGCCTCCATTTCTATTACTTAGTCAAAAGCAGTGGTTCTCTTAATCTGGGGGTCCTCAGAGAGACTTTGGGGGGGGGGAGTCCGTGAGCTTGGATGAGAATACAAATTAACCCATTGCTTTTATATTGCTATACATAGAATATTATTTTCTAAAGGAGTTCGTGGCCTTCATTTTTGTTAATTTTAATTGGCACAGGTGGGGGGACCGTGGACTTCATCTTACAGGCAAAAATTTCCCGTGGAACACAAAACATTAAGAATCCTTAGCCGAAACCCTTCCACCCCTTCATAAAAAAACTCAAATTGCCTCAAGCTAAAAATCAACCTGACATCTTGCGGGGGTTTCGGGCTCCACGTTGGGAATCACCGAGTTAGACATTCACTGCTTTTTTCTGAATTTTCTTTGTGGTGAAAAGCGCTTCATCAACTTGCATCCGATTCCTCTGTTTAGTCACTGAGACGACTGAACAATTTACTTTCGCATGAATAGAAATTTAAAATGTATTCTTCTGACTCCCCCCCCCCCTCCTTCTCCAATCGCGTAGTGAAAAGGGTCTTCAACATTTCAGACATTGCGGGCCAAACTGAAAACTTCCGTGAAGCCCGCGGGCCACCGAGTCATACCGTAGTGTAGTTATTACAATCAACAATTCTGAAATTATTTCTCTCTCAGTAGTTCTGCAATACATTTCTTTAAGTAATTTTGTAATTATTTTAACTAGCTATAATAGCCGGCGCTGCCCGGGATTTCATCAATTACTGTGTGGGAGGATTGAAAATATGACAAACCTTCATGAAGGCATAAACGAATTGGAGTTTTGGAGATTAGCATTGAAGGACCGGACGCGTCCCACCTCAGAAACCGGGACGTTTCCACCTCTTAGAAACAAAAGAATCTTCGAAAAGTTCGTAACTGTCACCACACACACACCATCTTATGGAATAATCTACCTCATCAATAATCACCCACCATCTTGCATGGAATATAAACAGTCTAGTTCTTAGATTATGTAACTGAATTAGAGATTATGTATCTAGATATCATTATATTGCTGTTACATGAAGCAATATCGTTTATGCAGATTTAAATCTCTACTTTTCGTTAGCGCCCTCTAGGGGCTAAGATTACGAAAGAAAAAAAAATCGACGAATCAGAACAGAAGCGTAAAAGATTACCAGAACCATAATTGGTCTATCGGGGTCCCAAACACCACTATAAAAGCAGTCCATACCCCCCTTCATCTAGTGTCACCACATGCGAGCGAATGTCGCATGAAGCCGTAGCGTTTGGGCAGATTTAGTCAAATTTTTATTTTTCGTAAAAAGTCAGAGTCCTCTAGGGATAAGGATTGCGATGGTAGACACGGGCAAATCAATGTCGGAAAGAAGCAGATGCCCGTGTCTGACACGGGCAAATCAATGTCGGAAAGAAGCAGATGCCCGTGTCTGACACGGGCAAATCAAGCAAGTGGACAAATTTAGTAACCAACCAAATTATTTGGTTATTAATCTTAGTATCGGATACTGCCATAAAAAGCGATCATCCGTCATGATGATCATTAGTCGAAAATTGAGGGTCATTCAGATTAGCCGAGTGTCTACGGATTAATGATTAATTCAAGTAAATGTCGGTTAGTATGAATGAGATGCAAATGAGCAGTTTTGGAATTGCTACCAGCAGATGGCCGTATTAAGTTGTATGGGATAGGCATGCACCAACGTACAGTAGGCTATATAAGATACAATGCGGGTTATTTGCAAT
Organism: Pholcus phalangioides; assembly: GCF_987345545.1. Lineage (NCBI taxonomy): Eukaryota > Metazoa > Arthropoda > Arachnida > Araneae > Pholcidae > Pholcus > Pholcus phalangioides. The sequence continues at coordinate 68,848 of NW_028301603.1, forward strand.
GTATTCCCGTTTATAACTAGATATCTGTGTGCTCCGATGATGATGTCCTTCATTTCTCACTCGTGACGTGCGAAAATTCAATGCCAGCGACCTCACAGAAAGGTTAGACAACAATAATGGAAAATCACCGACTTCTAGAAAACCGGCGAATAACTTAATGGGCGAAAACATGGTTTCTTCAAGAAAACATGTGCAAGGATCTGTTCCTGTTTAAAATACTGATGTTTCTGGACATATCAACTCTAAAAAAAAACACCCCTTTTATAGAAGAGCAATGTGATTTTTTTTAACCCTCTCGCTGGCATTGACGAGATATCTCGCCTTCTCAAAAGACTGTTATTTTAGCAATCACATATTTCGTAAAGTTCAGATTTATCATTTCCTTCATACACTCTTATAAAGTCTGACTCCCGATCGAATTTTTACAACGAATATTAATAAAAACAAATTATATAAGAAAGAATATACTGCATCCTAATAATTAGAGCCCGGAGGAAGTTTAGGCACTAAAAATGCCTAAAATAGGCACTAAAAAAATGCATTTATACTTTACATATAAGAAAGAAAAAAATAACTGAAACTAAAGTATTAAGGGTCCAAAAACTAGCTGAAAAATTGGTTGCATTTAACCCCTGTACTGCTTTAATTATGGTTTTATAATGGCATTATCATCCGAGTTAAACTGATTTCAAGACCAAAATTAAACGCTAGTAGACCCTCAGGATTAGGTTAATTACAGGGCCACCATTACCAGACGCGGAGCCCTTAGAGAAAATAATCTGTGAGGCTCCTTGGAGTTGCGAGTAATTCTTGTTTATTTATTGTATTATTTGGAATATAATCATTATTATTTCTATAGTTGATACATAGCTACCTTGTTCTGTTGTAGTAAAAAGAAATGAACTTTTTTCATATTACCACATACGCGGGACTCCTTCAACAGCGGAGGCCGCATCTGTCTCACACCCCTGAGGGCAACTCTGGTCGATTTGATCGAATACTAAATATATGTATTTAAACTAACCTAGCAGAGCCCTGTCTGCTTCTAACTCGCTTGTGTGAGCGACGACGACGTCAACTGATGACCTCTTGCCACAGTCATTGGTCAGCGAATTCCTGATTTTCTTCTGCTTTTCTAACACGAAGCAAAATCATTCACGTCCAACGCCGCCATCCTGTCAAAGCAACGTTAATGCATTTGGCAACACCAAGTTCCCTATCTCTCAGATCACTTATTCGCCTTAAAAAGGGGCTGGAAGATGTGTGGAGGGGGAGAGGGGATTTCTGATGGTAATTAGTACCGAGAGAATCGGGAAAATTTTAAAAAGAGCAATTCTTTTCTTCCCAATGCTCAAAATATCAAAGTTTTACAGAATATATGGCCTCTGAAATTCACTAATAAACTTAAAAACATGTTAAAATAGACATTTACGGCAGGAAAATTTCAAAAAAGGCATTTTTTACCAAAAGAAAGTTTGAAAATAGGCAAAAAAAAAAAAAGGCATTTATGGCATTGTGCCAGACTTTCCGGGCTCTACTAATAATAATAATGATTTTTGTCTCATTGAAATTAAAGGAAAAAGAAATAACTTCACGAATCCCTCTTAAATATTGGATCCTTTCATTGGAACACGGGTCTTGAGTTATGAAGAGAGACTTCATTTTTTGAATATGTTTACATTGGATGAACGCAGGTGTCGAGGAGATATGATCGAAGTGTTCAAAATTTTCAATGGGATGGATAGGATGCACCACGAACTTTTAGTACACCGCCAATCGACTGCTTTTACAAGGGGACACCAGTATCGATTGGTGAGGGACAATGCAAGGTTATGGTGTCGCAGGGAATTTTTCTCCAATAGGGTTGTTAATAAATGGAATAGCTTACCCCCGAAGGTAGTAAATTGTAACACAATTGACACGTTTAAAAAGAAATACGATAAACATGTTGGGGTAAATCGAGAAGCTCTGTCCATACTTAGAATAAGACAACCATAAGTATTCTTTATGGGCATTGTATAATATTTTATCACGTGTATATATTGTTTATAATTTGTGTTAATTGCATTCTTAATTGGCTTGCTGTATTTTTGAAATATATGGCATCCATATTTTTATGGGCGTCTTTTTCTCAGCCACCTCGTTGGGCATTTTGCCTGTTGTGGTGTTGTAATTGTATTGCATAAAGTTTTCTATCAGAAGCGTACGACTTTCGTAAGGAGGGTACGCACACGGGGTTTCGGGGGGGGGGGGGTTTCCAAGGAATTTATACCAGAGAATTTTGAGTTAGTAACCCATAAAAAGCATTTTAAATTAACAGAAATTGATTAAGGTTGTATATTAAAGTATTTTGTTTCGAAATTTTAATTATTTACGTACGTCTTATTCAAGAACTAAAAAAACATTTAAATTTGGGTTACAATTATGTGATGGTAACTCGCGGGAAATTTCCCACATTCATGGGGGAAGAATTGGCCAAAATTTGTACAAGTGGGAAATTTCTTGGCATTTTTGTGGGAAATTTTAAGAGTTTATCAAACAAAAGAATTTTTGGGAAAAAAAAAATGAAAAAAATTAATGCAGTGCTATAATTTTCTATTGTAAAATACTTAACTACGCAATTTTTCCCTTTAGATGGCGGTGCACTTTGATGGCGACTTATCCGAGGATGAAAGTGAAAGGACGTGGGTTCGGTCAACACCATCTACAGAACAAGGCCTCCGCACGAAGCTTGTGACGTCACTTCAGAAGGCCATTTCACCTATTGCCATTGGATATTGCAGGCCGACGCATGCGATATCTTTAGCTTTTTTTGCAGTATATCCAATGGCAATAGGAGAAATGGCCATCTTCATTCACGTCACGAGCTTCGTGTGGAGGCCTTGTTGTGTAGGTGGTGTTGGTTCGATTCCCCGTAGAGGCAGTGCCGTCTTAACGCATGGGCCCACCCGGGCACGGCCCGGGGGCCCCAGGAGAAAAGGGGCCTCACATAAATGAGATTCGGTTGAAATTTTCTAGAATTTAGGAGGTAGGGCCTCAGGAAAAGCAATTGGCCCGGGGGGTCCACGATGCTCTTGAGACGGCCCTGCGTAGAGGCAGTTGAATTTTCTCTCTTCCCGAAATATATCTTCGCATCAGCCAGCTGTTAAAAAAAAACCTTCGTATAAACTGAGTTTGTTTGTCCTTTTATTTTTAACATAATGCACGAAATTACACCCGGAAAAAAACTCTTCCATTTTGTTTTTGCATGGCTACACTGCAAATGTTTGTACGACGCCAGCACGCTTTTTTCCCGTACTAAGCAAATACACGCGTAATTTTGCGTTTTTCAGGAATGTGTCTCGTTTTTCTACCTGTATTGCAAATACTGAATGATCCTAGGTTTACGTACAAGACGAGGAAAGACGTACAACCCTTTATTCGATCAAGTTGATGTAAATTTGCATGAAAATATTCATGTAATAATAGGTTTCAAGTCAGATGTTTTCTTTTAATTTTTGAAATCTCTATCGGGGTGTTCCAATTTTTTTGAAACACGTATTCAAAATCTATTTTATGCAGCCGATATTGGAAGATGAAAATGCAAATTGTAACCATACCCCCCCCCCCCCTGAATTTAGGCTTTCGAACTTGAGTATTTACGCGAGAGCACCGCTCCCGTAAATTTCTGGGGTGCTCTAATTTTTTTCAAAAAGACGTGTAAACGCAGAAAATTAAGCCACGGCTTCATGATGAGAAATTACGGTTATGATAAATATAATTTAAATTTATTCGAAGGTTTTTCAATTTTTTTTTTCTTCAAATTACTCCGAAAGAAGAAATTTCATAGTTATTTTGATGTTTTGAAAAATGTGAATTTCAATTTCACAAACTGCATTCATCAGTATCTATGAACTACTATTTCTACGTAGCATATTACATCACAATTATAAGTATTACCGTATATAAAAAAAAAATTCTTCTTATTAAGGCCGATATTACACTATAAAAGTTTTATAAAAGTAATTTTTTAAAAAACCAAACAAATGCAACCTATTGCAATCGAGCGAATGTAATTCAATTGTTCTGAGCATTTATAGGAAACATTTTTTTATCAAACATTTATGAATATTAAAAGTATTATTATTTGTACAGTCGACACTCGTTATAACGACCCCAATTTCTTGCGGCCATTCCATTACACATCGACCGGTAGGATAAGCCCCAAATGTTTTCATATAACGACTATCATATATGTTTTACTTTCGATATTACGACCCTACCAAATAACGACGTCCGTTCTCAACGGGACGAGGGGGGGGGGGATCGTTATATCGATCGTCGACTGTGTTAACGCAAAATACAAGATTACATGAGAGAAAAAATTGTTGAGAATGTGGGCGCCGCATTTTTCTCAATGATAAAATTCAACTGCGGCGCTTGCGTTCAGCAATTTTTTTTTCCCGCTATTATTTTTCGACTGCCCAAAAAATAAGAAAATTTTGTTTTTCCGACTCACCTGAACGGAAGTGACGTATCCTAAAACGAATACGAAACCGAGGACACCGCGGACCACAACATGGGACGGGGGGACGACGACTTTCGATCCGGATCCGTCAATCATCATCATATCGTCGTCAAAAGCTCGTCGACCGTGGACTCCCCGGCAAACCGACAGATTCCTCTGGATGATGATGGACCAAACGACGACGAATCCCGTCCGATCCCAAAAAATACCATCCACCAAATGGTCATGGACGGCGTGTCCGCACCCACCATCAATGAATCCATCCCCCCCCCTCTTTCTACCACCTTCTCTGTGTACGCCGCTGCTGCTGCACCTTTACATGCTGTTTTGGGCCTTTTGATGCCGGCGAAGCGCGAACTTCACGTCATAATAGTGGGAAAAAAAAGCAAATAATAATTAAAATACAAGAGAAAAAAATGGGAATGCACACACACACACACTAACATTCTCGGGTATTCGCCCCCACAATCTTTTTTTTTTTTACTCACTTTTATTTCATTTTAGCGCATGGCTTGCGATGGCCTATGGCTAACGCTGACGTCATTTGCAGCGGGGGGGGGGGGAAAGAAACAACAACGGTCTATGTGCGTATAGTATTATGGGTGGGGGGAAAGAGCAACATATCCATCCGCACACGCACTTTTTTTTCATTTCCACAGAGAATCTGCTCATCATCTCTGATATCTGAAGGGGAAAAAAGAAAATCCTTCATGCAGGTGGTATAGATGAATGACTTTCCTCTCGCCCTCTTGAAGGAGGCGCCCACTTCTCATTATGGAGACACACACAAGGCTTTCTCTCTCTCTGTGTCTTAACAATTGATACCATTAGGGAGTTAGTCGCTGGAAACGAAACCTAATTATGATGTATTGTAATTGATGATTCCCATTGAAGAAAGAGATATTAGAGACCGGATAGTTTTTCCTGAAGGTGCTAATTGATGGCCTTCAAAAGAAGTCTGACTCAGGGCCCCCGGGTTGAGCTTCGTTTTTTTTTACATGATGAATCAGAGCATGGGGGGGGGGGGACCTTCAAACTTTCTCGAGTCGCTAACAGAAGTCGCTTAAATTTAAAGGGGGGTCCCGCACGTTGAGTCCTATTTTTTGTTGCATGATGAGTTAGAGGAGGACGTAGAAAAGTTCTGGACTGGAGGTCAGAATAATATTTCTTGCTTAGAGCCAGGCACGTCATTTGGGGGGGTCGGGGCCCCCCCCCCGGCTTTTGAAAATACACTACAAATGGTATACATATATACAAATATATATATATATGCATGCATTGAATACATATTCTTTGCCCCCTCCCGGAAAAAGTTGAAATGACGGCCCTGCTTAGAGCTCTACTGTAGGCTTTGGGAGAACTCTAGTACCAATTTGAAATCGATAAATCTCGTATGAATCTGACTCAGCTCTAACTTGGGGGGGGGGGCCCTAACTGAATTTTATGTGTTTTGTGTTATTTCTTTTACATAATGGATTAAGGTGCAGAAAAAATTGTGAACTGGGAATCAAAATAACGTGTGCCCCCCCCCCCCCGAGAGGCATACTGCAGAATTTTAGGCAGTCTAACACCAATTAAATTGAAATTGGTTGATGTACGAACCTCTGCCTGGGCTCTCTAATACTCGAGATCTTACAGTGAAATGTTTATTTTTTTTTGGCATGGGGATGATGTCGGAGAAAAATTCTGGATTGGAAGTCCAATTTTTATATCCTCGCATCAAGGTCTAATGCGGGGTTTAGAGCTTCCAGCACCAACTAAATTGAAATTGATGAATCTTATATGCTAATTTCCCCCCCCCCCAGCCTCGGGTTCAATTTTTTTTTTCATAATAAATTGGGATCGGAGATGAATGCTTTAGTTCCAGGACCGCACATAGGCAGACGCGAATTGAGGCCGTAGAACTGAAATAAACTAAAGTGCATTGAATACGTAATCCGTCGTAACTGCCAAAGTCCTAGCTGGAAATTAAATAGTAACTACCTGTATTTAGGTATCGCCAACAAACCTTATTATACAGCATGTTCAGGAAATCCTTACGGAAACCCTTAGGGTCGCCTGGCAGTCCAGTGGTTAGGGAGCTAGCTTCTGACTGTGCAGGTCTGGGTTCGAATCCCAGTTCAGGCATGGATGTCTACTAATACTAACAAATTCCCTGGACAGATCGTAGAGATCTCTTGGCAATTAGCACGTATAATATTTAAAAAAGTAAAAAAGTCAACTTCACATCTTACCCCAAGGAGCACCAATAACATCTTGGGAGCATCAATTTAGTGCCCCCAGGGGTTTATAATAATTATTTGACATAATTATCACACTGTGGATATAGATTCTCAAAATTCTTCATTTTCTGTTGCATTAATATTATGATTTATTTTTTATTACAGTAATGTTTTTCAACGGAACCTGTCTTTTCAACGGAAAAAAAATCGTCCCGTGATTTCAATGTCAAAATGCACATTGAAAAACCCGGATTAAACGGTCTTCTAACGCGGAAACGGAAAGTAAAATTGTATCCTTTAAAAAAAAACGGAAAATTTCACACAACACACTGTGAGTGTTTGGAGACCAAAGGATCATACAAAATGTTAAAGTACTCCACCGGAACTTTGTACGTAATCCATGCTTGGAGAAATGCGAGTTCTACATCATCCACCATTACTTAGATTAGCGAAAATCCGTTTGTGTAGTATCAGCGGTTCTCAACCGGTGCTCCGTGTGCAACTTCCAGGGGCTCCGCGGCGGAAAATGAAATGAATCAGTAAATTTTATGGATAAATAAATAAGAGAGGCCTACAAGGTTCTGCCATAAAAATAATTATGTACAAAAAAGGACTCCTCGAGTCAAACAGGGCTCCGCCATAGAAATTATATACTGAAAAGGGCTCCGCGAGTCAAAAAAGGTTGAGAACCGCTGGTGTAGTTGATGCTGTGGCTTTGATAAGCCATGTTTAGTACAGCAATCTGAAACTGTGACAAAATTTTTCGGAAAATCAGGCCTTACACCACGTGAGAAATCAGTGTAAGGGTTGAATTTCCTAATGATATGCAAAACTTACAAAAGTGTTTGCAAGATGTGTGCATTCCGTGATCGCAAGGCTGACCAGGGCCGGAATTAATCAGAGAGAGGGAGGCAAAGGGGGTGCCGAATTTACGTGGGAACGAAAACACCGTAATAAAATCATCGAATTTTACAGTGGTAGGGGCGGCAAAATAATGTTGCTCTTTCCCTCATAAAATTCCTAGTTAAGATGGAGAAAAATATGTATATGTTATCTATACTGCCAAAGCCCGAAATTGGCAAATTCGTGACGGGGCCGGTCATTTCGCGAATTTGCCAATTTCGTTAAATATTAACCGGGTTTCGGTCACTGACGGCCAGTTCGCGACGTGGTCGGTGATCCCTTGCCAACGTCCGATAACAAAAGACATGATTAGGGATCATCGTCAAGTTGGCGTATTGTACTCGCGACAATTATGTTCACGTGAGTTATGGCAACCCATCAAACCATAGTCACGATGCGGTAATCATCCCCCCCCCCCACCAATTTTGCAGGAAAAACTGTTTATAAAATTCTCTTTATAATTTTTCCCTCAAAATTAACTTTTTTTTTCTTTCGTCATATGGCTAATCCAATACAGCTGCCATAAAGAAACATGTATCACACGTTGGCGCTTAAAAAATGCGTTTGGCTCCTACCGGGCTGTCTTATATCAGCACATCGAGCTTTGGCCGCCAGGGATTTCCGGCCGCTTCGTGAAACAACCTGCCAAAGTTCAAATCCTTTCTGCATTCCGGACTTTGGCCAATTCGCGAAGTGGCCCGCCCCGTCGCGAATCGGCCGCACTTTCAGCTCTGGCAGTAACGCATACAATCTTGGTTTTATCAGTCTCTATCTTTGCAGCAACAATATTTTTACTGGCTTAGTTCAATTTCATCACAGTCAGTTGTTTGTTTAGTGTTGCTACTTCTGCTTTATGTTCTTCGTCATCGGCAGTTATCCTCCATTTCATAGGAAACCCCCATTAGTTATCCTTTGAAGACATATGGTTCATTAACCCCCTTCGCTTACAAACGAATTGGCAAGAAATTCGGATACTGTCTATCGGACGAATCGGCAATAAATATATTAACCTCGTCCTAACCTAACGTTAAAGAAAAGGAAGGAAAAAAACACAAACGAAAAAAAGAGTAAGACAGTATAAAAGATAAGGTGATAAGAGTGTATACAAAGTTAGATTGCTTTTCACCCTCACCCCACCATTTCACTCTTAGAAGAAAGATACGCCATATGTGAGGGGAAAAAATCACTATACAAAAAACCAAAAGAAAATTATGAGGTTGCAACAAAGCTTCGGGATGATCAAGAGAGAGGAAAGAAAACAGAGCGAACTTGTTTGAATTCACATTCCACTGGCGTTTGGACGCAATATTACGTCCTTTGATCGTAGGTAAGTGTTTAAGGCAGAGTATATCAATTTCTTTTTCTGTGTCAGTTTGTCCAAGATGGCGCATGGCCCGAATGGATCAAGTTTATACGACCAATTGTATCGCTTCCCCCTATTCGTCTAATTGTATACTTTATTTCAAGCTAAAACCACTTATACTCGGATCAATATTTTTTACTGTTGAAACTCTTCTTATATATATGAGGATCCCTCCTTCTTTTATACGTCTGTAAGTAGGTGCGCGGTAAGAATTTTTACGTGCCCCGGGAATGTCGGGTAATAGACTTTCCAGCCTTATCCCAAGAACACAAGAGAGAAACATATGTATGTACCCCATGCACAACTACTTTTATTAAACACGTAAAAGAAGGAGGGATCCTCATAAATATTGATAAGAGTATAAATGGTTTTTTAGCTTGAAATAAAGTATACAATTAGATGAATAAGGGGAAGCGATACAGTGTGGCCGTATAAACTTTATCCATTCGTGCCATGCGCCATTTTGGACAAACCGACACAGAAAAAGAAATTGATATACTCTGCCTTAAACATTTACCTACGATCAAAGGACGTAATATTGCGTCCAAACGCCAGTGGAATGAATTCAAACAAGTTCGCTCTGTTTTCTTTCCTCTCTTTTGATCATCCCGAAGCTTTGTTGCAATTTTTTTTTTTAAAAGACGGGTGTCTTACCGATCCGCAATACCTGATTAAAGAATCATACGCCTGAATAATCCGGAAGAACTAGAAATAACATGACCAGAAAAAAACAACATACAATTCGAGAGGAAATGCTTATGATTCCTAAAAAAAGACCGAAACTTCCCATACACACACCACCAATGGATCCATCAATGGGATCCATTCTCCCAAAAAAAAAAAAAGCCATAAAAACCGAGAGTGACAAGTTCGTTCCAATATGTATGGCACTAGTCAATCTTTTCCTCTATTCTTTTCGGCACCTGACACAGATACCACTCGCTCTACACCATGAGATTTGTGTCGCTTTCGGCCCATTCTGGTATTGTACCAACACAACAACACCCCCACATGTCAAATCTCATTTTCTCTTTCTCTCTTCCGTTGTAAAAATGCCGGCCTTCGATATGTCCCTTTTTCCCCCCATTTAAAAAACAGACAAAAAATTGGGTCGCATCGCTCTCATATGTATCGGGCGCTCTTCCTCTGTGACGAAACTCCCCGAACTGTCCCGATGGCCGATACAATAGGCGAACACAACAGGAAACCGGACCGGGCTCGTCATCTATTCTACCTAAGGTCACGGAGGTTAATTTCGGACCATGTTTTATATATGGCTTCCCCCTTTCCATTTATTTTCAATTGGATTTAACGAGACTTTCCAATATGTTTGAGCACTTCCTAGTTATAAAGACCATTTATATATTACTAGAGGGCGAAATGGTATGGCGGGAACTGACAAGGTTGTAATCTATTTATTCTTGTGTTTTAAATGAACGATGTGTGTATTGGGAATTATTTATATTGTCTCTTTTTTGATGGATTCCAAGGACTTCTGAAATAGATCGCGAGGGAATCGGGGCTTATTTTCCACGCCATTCATGGACTATGGAGTTTTTTTCTCAATGTCGTTCTTAGCACATGGACATTTCCAACAGGAATATCTATTCATTGTGCATATATTTTACGTTTGGGGGATCTGATCCTGAAGTCATATGCCCCCCCCCCCCCCTGCGGTCTTGGGTATTCAAAAGCATAAATGCTCAAACTTTGGCCCGCGGGGTAAGTATGGCCTTCGGAGTCATCTGAGATGGGATCCGTGACCTCAAACCTAATTTTGTAAAATTGAACTAAGCCGTGCGTTTACGGATTACTTGAGGGACTTATATTGCAGTTCCAAGTTAGTTAAGTGGCCCGCGGCTCATTCAATCAATCATGACCCGCGACATGTTCACCTATCCCATAAGTGACCCTCGGCAGAGTTCCAGCCCGCTGCACAGTCACAGATCACTTGATTGACCCACGGTGCAGTTCCAGATTATTCAACTGACTCGCGGCATATTTACAGAATACTTGAGCAACCCACGGCACAGTTTCAGAGCACTCAAGTGACCCGCAGTGCAGTTCACGATAGCTCAACAGCCTGCAGTTCTCAACTGACTTGCAGCATATGACTATTGCGGCAACTGACTTTAAGCTCTAGGACGGACCAAATGGGTCTCTAGAGCTGCATAGTGTATGCTTTATCTTTTGTTCTGTTGTCTATATTTATTTTATTTTGTATATTATTTGTATTTTGTATTCATGTATTTATGTGTGCTCTTTTGCTATCATTAAAAAAATATATACATATATACAGGGTGATTATAAAAAAACTATCCCGACATATGGGCCCCTAACTATCATACCATTCACAGAAACTGAATGAAATTTTGGCATAAGGTATTTTGAGGTATGCGCTCAAGAATGATATGGAAAACAACAGTGTCACTCTAACAGTTACGGTTACAGTGAGAAAATTTCGAAAATATCAAATGGCAACACCAAGTTTTTTGTATTGGAATGTGATCTCCATTGTGAAAACCCCTAAATAGCGTTCGAACGGCAACTGTAGCATGAAAATCACCGACGGTAGATAGGCTAAAAGTGAGGACAACCAATAAGGACAGAGAAGCAGCATAAAATAAAGCATTTTATTGTGTTTCACAAATTTGACCTTGTGGAGGACTAATCAGGCTGGGATCTCAGCCGAAGAAACGGTGTGACGAACATTAATGCTCTGGTGCACGGCAAAGTCCTTTTTCCTTGCCTAACTCCGGGGATTTTCGTGCTACAGGTGCCATTCCAACGCTATTTAGTGTTTTTCAGTATGGAGATCGCATTCCAATACAAAAAACTTGGTGTTGCCATTTGATATTTTCGAAATTTTCTCACTGTAACCGTAACTGTTAGAGTGACACTGTTGTTTTCCATATCATTCTTGAGCGCATACCTCAAAATACCTTATGCCAAAATTTCATTCAGTTTCTGTGAATGGTATGATAGTTAGGGGCCCATATGACGGGATAGTTTTTTTATAATCACCCCGTATATATTTATGGATCACTTGAGTTATCTGCGGCACAGATTCAGAACACTTAAGTGACCCGCGGTGCAGTTCCTAATTGTTCAAGTGGCCCGTGGCACATTCTCAGATCACTCAACTGACCTACGGCATATTAACAGATCTCTTGAGCGATTCGCGACACAGTGTTAGAGCACTTGGGTGTCTCACGATAAAGTTCCAGATCATTCAAGTGACCCCAAACCGCATTTACAAATCGCTTGAGTGATCTGTGATACTTAAGCGGCCTGCACAATTCCAGATAAAAAAAAGTGGCCCCCATCACGTTATCGATAAAATGGAATGGTCCTTCACTCTCCTAAAGTTTGAGCACCCGTTTTCTAAGGGAGAGCCACGGCAATTGGTTAAGGAGAGTGTGGGTACACAGAGAGCTGTAAAAAAACAATTAATTCAGCTGTAAAGAAATAAAGCTTTGAAGTGAAATATGCTAGGATAAAAAATGTCTCCATAGAGAGCCTAGACCATTTGAAGCACATGACCCGGGGGCGTCATGCCAGCTGGAAGCATACATGATAATATATCTATTATCATCATATTACCATCTTCATATTGTTACGAACTATAGGCGATAGATGGCGCAATTCTTTATCGCGGTCTTCTTTTGGCAACGGGAGCTGATGCCGGTTTCGGTTTATTGGAGAGGGATGCTATTGTTGAGAATTTAGCTAATTGGTTCAGCTATTTGATGTTTTATTCCGTGATGTAATAACATGATCAAGAGTTAACAAATAATTAACATTTATTTAATTAACTTTGCGAGCGAGAATTAAGCGACCGACTGATACAACAACAAGACTCTACAATATTATACAGTAGAGAACATTGGTCAGAAACGTGAGCTCAGTTTAGCTAGTGGAGCCGAAGAGGGCGCGCGCGACACGACTGCCATCTCGAGGAATATTCGTCGCCACAATACTCCCCCGTAGATTAAACGCCCGCCTGAAAACGGACTTAGTTTTGCCGCCAGATTTTGTGTTACATGCATTAGGTATGGGGCACATTAACAACACTGGGAAAGGAAGACGTGTTGGCTTCTTGTTGGATGTATGCAGGCTTTACCCGATAAATAGAAATATAAACTTTCTCATTGTTAATTAGTAAGCAAAAAGTTTTTAGAGTCTCTAGATACGACATGATATGGCGGAACCAATGGACGTCTCACAGCATCAGTTCGTAGAAAGACGTGAGAACAATCCTTCAAGTCCTTTGAAACGAATACTGCTTGTGTGGCATGGTTAGAAGCTGGTGTTGGTCGCAGTTTGGACATGTGTTGGCGAATCCTCTAGACGAATACAGGTGCTGGAACTGGCAGTTGGTCAGAACTTTGGATGAGTTCCCCGGGAAGTCTGAGGACAGTTCCGAAAACTAGTTCAGATGGTGATGATTGCAGATCTTCGCGAACTGTTGATCGAAGAGATAGCAACACCAAAGGTAGAGCCTCGCTCCAATGCACTGGGTCTACTGCCATCAGAGCACTTTTCATGGTTCGATGAAATCTCTCTACCATCCCATTGGCTTGAGGATGGTAAGAGGTAGTGTGAATTCGCTGAACTCCGAGTAACGTGGACTGAATCTGGATCGGTTTCTGGAACGGTTGCGAAAGCGAGTGCGGCTGTGACTCGAATGAGATGAATTGTTGCTGCTAAACTGTTGAAAAGCATTTTTCTGTTCGGCAATTTCTGTACGGAGGGTGCTGACCTCGGAATGAGAATCGACAGTCGCGACTACGGTACTGTTTCTGGATACCTCACAGACTTTATCGGCGATTGCAGCAAGCTTCCGAATATTTGTAGATTCATCACTACAAGCACTGAGAATCTGCTGTACATGCGAGGGTAACCGTTGGGTCCACAACGTGCAGAGTGCGCTTTCGTTTAGTTTTCCGCCATTGAGACTTTCCATTTCACAAAGCAATTGTGATGGACGTTGATCACCTAAATGCAAATCGTTGAACAATAATCGAAGCCGTGAACTTTCCGATTGCTCAAAATATGCAAACACGCGTTTTTTGAGCGTGTTATAGGGGGCTGAACGATAATGTCACGGACACATTTCAAAACGTTTGAATCTAATGACGCGACAACAGAATGGAATTTTGTTAAGTCATTAGAGATGCCAGAAACTAAAAATTGTGACTCCACTTGTGCAAACCACACGGCAGGATCCGTTTCCCAGAATGGAGGTGCCTTGAAAGCGACACGGCACAAATCGAAAGCACGTGCGTTGACATCAGCTTGAGATGATTGATCCTGTTGTGCATTCGAATTTGCCATGATCGATTAAGAGCAGTTTAGTTCACTAAATTGTTGAACGTGAAATAAAAGTTTCGCCTACCTGAAAAATATTAACGGCAAAAATCCGTGCTAATGAGAAGACCACATGGTGCTGATAAACGAAAGTAAAGCAGGTGCGATAATATCCATATTGAAACGGCCGGCTGTCACCAGTTTAGCTAATTGGTTCAGCTATTTGATGTTTTATTCCGTGATGTAATAACATGATCAAGAGTTAACAAATAATTAACATTTATTTAATTAACTTTGAGAGCGAGAATTTAGCGACCGACTGATACAACAACAAGAAGAAGACTCTACAATATTATACAGTACATTCGACAACATTGGTCAGAAACGTGAGCTCGGTTTAGCTAGTAGAGAGCCGAAGAGGGCACGCGCGACACGACTGCCATCTCGAGGAATATTCGTCGTCACAAGAACATTCCAAAAAGTCCCGCCCCTCCAGACAGTCCGTACGGTGGCGCCGCCGACTTGAAACTGTAAAATAGAATTTTGTAGAACATTCTTCTTCCTCGAAGTTTCTGCCAAGGTTATAAATAGAGTGGTGCTCACAAGATGGCAGGCTTAAAGAGATTCGATGAAAAGTCAGTTGTGATTGAACTTTGCGAGAAAGTTGTTAGCTCTCTCATTAGCTTGAAAATAAGTGTAAATTGCTGTTCTGTAAATAAATCTGTGTTTGTCCGTCGAACCGCTTCTTGTTTTGAAATCTCGAGGTCTTGCGGAAAATTATCCGGAACAATATTTATAATCTTCGCGATTAAGTAAGCAAATGTGTAAGTTGTTACTTTCCAGCTAAACACGGCCCCTACATCTCACAGCAGGGCTCCTAAACCAGGACTCTTTACGGGGTCTCTCTACAATAAATTTACAGTATAAAAAAAATTAAATGATAGAATTCGTCGAGGTGTCACCTCCTGGGCTGTATTTCCTGCCAGCCCTACCAATGCTGGGACCACGCAACTAAGTATGTGGTCCAATGATGTTTAGACAGCTTTACATAGTCCTCTAACCCCCCCCCCCCCAAGAAAGAAGCCTGTGCAACTGTAGCCCTGAATTTAACCTGACAGCCGAGCATTCACTAATACCAAAATTTGATTTGTTTTGTCCGGTAGCATGAAATTGGAAAAATCAAATTTTAGCTAATTTATGATATTTTATATAATTTTCCAAAGCCGAGTTAACTCTCAGCTCCGCTTTAATCATGATTGAATTATAACGACATCTAGTGAGAAAAATAAGATTGTGAGAGTCTTATCATCACGACGTTGTTTGATGAAATTGAGACTGCTCCACAAGTGAGAATACTGTTGAAAAGTTATAAAAAATTACAATAAAGAGAGTAAGTAAAACTAAAAATTAATGAAAAAAAATTTGAAAATTGTATTTGAAAATATAAATTTTTATAAAGATAAGTGTCATTTTACAATTGTATACCCCCATCGCTCTTCTTCCACATCTGTCTAAATTATTCGAAAGGGTATTTGCAGCAAGATTGATAAAAATTTATAGAAGATCACAATCTCTAGCCAGAGCCGAGCAGTTTGGTTTTAAAAAAATAGGAGAAGTTTGTCACAATAGGAGAAGCACGTTCTTCCAAAAAGTGCGTTAAGGCGGGAATCAATCAAGGATCAAACTTAGGACCTATATTACACAATATGCACATATAGGATAGTTTCTAAGGCTCTTAGCAACCTCCAGGAACTGATGGAAGAAGTGGAATACTGGAATTTAGTAAACAGGGCCAAATTAAATGTTTCAAAGTGTGTTTTTATGTGGCTGACAAATAAGGAGGTTCCACAAAATTCTTACTTGCTTATTGAACATCAAGCGATTAACCCAAGCATAGTGACAAAGTATTTAGGAATATACACAGACACTCGCGTAAATTTCAAGTATCATGTCGAGCCAGTGATAAAAAATCCCAAATTACAATGGAAAGTCTCCTCCGTTTTTGCTACCCGAAGTCACGTGTATCACTAAAGAACAAGTAAATAATGTATGAACAAGAGACGGATTCATTCCATTGTGCCGTCCACATCCTTCTTTCATCGCACCATTGGCGGCGGAGACGTCTGTGGTTCTGCGTCAAGGGTAGACGAAGCAATGGACGTCTTGCGGACAGACCACTCTGCTGTAAGCGGCGTCGAATGGTACGCGCAGACACTGGATGATGCGGTACAGACTGAATGTGTTGTGCTATGGTTCGTGATGTGGCTGAGCGATCCGTCACTGCCATACGCACAATACGCCCGTCATCACGTGAAGTGGTGCACTGAGGTGGATGCGATCGAACACGTCGGTCCGTCGTACCCTCCTGCATCCAACGATCACATATCCGCATTACAGTTGTTTGGTTTCGTCCAACACGACTACCGATTTCCCTGAAAGATAATCCACAATCTCGGTAGGCCACTATCCTTCCTCTGTAGAACTCGGATACTTGATCAAGCCGTACTTCAAATCGTCCAAATCTCCAAGCCTTAAATAGCGCTTTGAAGTGGCGCCACAGGCGCGCGTGATGTGCTTTCATCAGACCCGTTCTTACATATGGCGCACCTGCTCTTGGTCTTTCGCTCAGAAAAGCAATATTTACAACCTCCAGAAACATCAAAATTATATTCTCAGGAGATTCACAGGTGCTCCAAAATACTTCAGACTAACCGACTTGCACGCTGATCTTCAAATTCCATCCATTTAACAAATATATATACAGTCAAACCTCGTTAATGAGTCACTCTTGGGAGAGCAAAAATGTGACTTAGTAAGCGGAGTGACTCGTAAGCCATAGCTGTGCCAATTCCTGCCTTCCTATGGATGTATTCATGCAGGAAAAACCAAATTTTAGTTATTTAAACGTGTTCAATCATGAAAATTGATTACTCGAGTTTCTTAATTAATTAATGTTTATTTGCTACGTAATTACTCGTTTGAAAACACAAAAATATTACCTTTTCGATTTTTCAAAATTCGAAAATGTTTCCTCATATTTATGGTAACCAAAATATTGTCTTCTATAGCAGTTTACTTTTTCTGGTACATTATAAAAAAAATTCTTGCTGAACCATTCCCAAATAACAAACAGCCTAATGGTGACAGAAGGATTCTGTTAACAAGCCTGTAGTAAAAGGTATGGATGGGGGAATGGAGATGGCTTCAGTGGCTTCTGCTTGAGAAATGCTAGACAAACAGCGAGAGTGAACGACGAACTTTCGTGTGTATTGTACGAAGAGCGTACTTGAATGGTAATTTTCGAAAGGGTGCTTTCGCCAAAGTGACTTATTAAGCGGAGTAGAGTGACGCATTATCAGGAGTTCAATAACATTAGTACCCCATAGAGGCCAATTGAGACTTGAGACCGGGTTAACCGGGTGATGCACTAACGAGGTTTGACTGTATAAGGAAACTGACCAGAAAGTACTTTGAAAAGCAAGATGCTTCAGAAGTGGATGTTATAAGCAGTGCCGTCTTAATGCATGGGCCCACCCGGGCGCCTCATAAAAATGAGTCTGATTAAAATTCACTAGAATTTACCAGGTAGGGCCTCACAAAAACAACTTGGCCCGGGGGCCCATGATGTTCTTAAGACGGCCCTGGTTATAAGCTCAGCATCCAACTACCCAGCTGAACAGAAATTAGCACAACTGAGACCAAGGAATATCTTGGTAACAAATTTTAGAAAGGAGTTTTTTTTAATTGTTAGAACAAGCAATAATGGTTAATCAAACTGAAGTTATGATTTTGAAAAGACCTTGTATTTTTTATTAATAATGTACCACAGCATACTATAGATAAATATTACTACAGTAAATTTCATCAATTTTTTTTTGTAAAATGCTGCAAATGCTAACACACACACACTCTCTCTCTCTCTCTTTGTCAGTCAGTCAATTTCATTTTTAATATGGTGGAGTGAAAGTGTTTTATGTAAATAAAGTTATTCATAAAATTAATTATTGTAATAATTGAAAAGTATATGTGATATGAACGCTTTGTGAATTATATAACCATTTGTTATGTGACCTATCAGCATAGATTTTGTAATCTATATATATAAAATTGATTTTCTGTGTGTCTGTGTGTGTGTATGTTCTCTATACAAATCTACAATTTTAGATCGATCGTCGCCAAATTTTGCATATATACCAAATGGGACCCGACTTGAACGATAGGCTACTTTAAAATTTCGCTAGACCAGGGCAAATGCCCCAAATGGGCGAAAAACTGTCCGGCAACAATGGTTTTTGGGCCTCAACAATCACTTTCCGAACGTTTACTTTGGTTACCGTGGTTCCGTAGCAATGCGTTTCAGACGTGTATATGCCTTTACAACGGTTTGTCACTTCTTTAATCCTGTTAGTATATGTATAATAGTTTATGCCTTTATAATGGTTTGCCACATTTTCAATATACTCTCAGTAATGAGGCTTTTTGAATAGACGTCATAATCATCATCAGCATCGCTTTGAGAGTCAGGAAAAGGGTGATCCTCATAGAAATCAGTGCTAAAATTGTCGATTTTACTGTAGAAATGCGAAATTAGTGGGATTTTCCGCCCCATCAATAATTTTAAAAATTGTATTGAATTCTCAATTTTTGAAATATTCAGTTCGCTTAGAGATATACGAAGCCCAGGAGATTAAATATGAAGTAATTAGCCAAACCTGTACTTTTGAGTTGGATATTCGAGCAATATCATTGATTTCATTTATATCTTCTCAAGTATGAAAATTAATGCCTCCATATTGTCTCTTTTGATATTTATTTGCATAAATTCATGTGGGTTAGGATATTTTAAAATTAGTTATGAGCCCGTGAAAAGTGCATCGAAAAAATTCGATAGCTTTAACTAAGGATTTTTGGAAGCTGGAACAGACAGAGGGGTAACTTGAAGTTCAGGGGGGGGGGGGTCGAAATACCTAGCGTCCCTTAAAAAAAAGAAAATATGTATTGATTTCTACGTTTCTGTGTAAATCTAGATTTGTTTATTTCATGAATCGCGCAGGTCGCCATATTGGTTAACTTGGACACGGTTTGTATGTCCCTCAAGAAAAAGAGAGGGAGATATCACGTGATCCAAAAAAGCCTCATTGAAGAAAACCCGGGCAGCGCCGGGTATTATAGCTAGTCTAATATAATTGTCAAATGTTCAAAAGTTACATCAAATGATTCTGATGGGACTATGAGGACTGCATTAATGTTATGTAAATTCTAATGACCATTTGTATGTAACCTTCCCCCCGCTATATTTTCCTATTATGTGCAATCTGATGTGGTAAAAGATGTTTTAACCGCTGAAAACTGTTGACAATGTAAATCAGTTTCCTGATATTGTTTTGTAGTAGTGAGATTATTTTATGTATAAATGGTTATATATAATTGAGAAAAAAAAATCACCGATGGTTGTTTTTAAGTGTTCTGTAACTGTGTCGCGGGTTACTTAGGTGATCTTTGAATGTGAAAGTGATCTTTGAGGCCTACTTCAGTGATCTGAAAATGTGCCACGGGTCATTTAAGCGATTTGTAAATGTGCCGCTTAGTTAATTTTCCCAAAATTAGGTTTGAGGAAGGGGGGGGGGGACAAGCCACATCAGATAACTTTCAGGGCCACATTTGGTCTGCGGGTCAAGGGTTTACCATATAAAATGGCTTAAAGGGTGGGTTAAACTTTTAAAGAGAAATTTTGAGTTTTTTCAAATAGCATTGAAATGAACAGAAATCGATTATAATAACCTAAAAAGGTATTTTCCTTCAAAATTTCAATTTTTAAAAAAAATATTTTTTTTTTCTTCTGGGGAAAGGCGCACGAGTCCCCTATGCCCCCTCCCGCGTACGTTTCTGATCCCACCAATATTCGTTAGGAGGTAGGGAGCAGCGTCGACGAAATTTGCTGACAAGGGGGGTGAGAGTTTTGCTGACAAAGAGGGGGGGGGTAGTCCAAAATGGCTAAAAGTTTGCTGACGTAACATTTGAACGGCCCCATATTGGGATGTGCGTGTAGTGAAACTGACGTGAAGTTTGTTTCTGTGTAATGCTTGCTATATGGGCCTCCATCTGCCATCAATTTCTATAAATATGAATGGAGTGTAATGAGATTGAATAATTGTATAGTTATATACATCCGTAGCTCTCTGTGGCGAGACTTTTTAACGGGGAGATCGGCCAACACCACATAGCAGAAGTCCTCCGCGCGAAGCTCGTGATGTTACTGAAGGTAGATTATCATAGCCATTGGATATAGCAGGCCGACGTATGCGCCACGTTTATCCCCCCCCCCCCCAAAAGCGGGGTCCCCCATTCTTTAGTAGTATTCGCGGGAGTTATGTTCCGGGGGGTGATCGCGAATACGGAAATCCGCGAATAACCGAGAAACCGTAGGATTTTTTTATATCTTGTTTATTGAACATACCATGAGAAAGAGCAGGGTGACGCAGAGGTAAAAGAGGATGCAGCGATTGTTGGCGATGTTTTCTGAAAGAACATTGTGATTTCTGTTTGCCGTTTCTACTTCATATCATCAAGTATTTAGACCATTCTCAAATCGCTCCCACTTCAAAAAACATGCCAACTTCTTCTTACCTGTCCCGCAAGTTTTTTCCACACTTCTTTTGAAATCCCAGGCTTGGTCTCCGGCTCTTATGTGCCACTGCGCGCACGTGCAATTTTTCTCTCTAGTTCAGCTATCCATTTTAGTCAAATGGCTTGTACGTTACATCGAGTTGATAGCTGTCTTCAAATAAATCTTTGCTAACTTTGTCCGACACAACCCTGCCTCTTTTGAAGTAACGGAAGTAAGTTGCTTTGCATCAGTCCGGGTTTGTGAGTGGTTCTATCTATCTATGAAACCACCCTTTAAGTGCATAAAATTCTGATGAAATCATAATCTACTATGAAACTCAGATGGAAGTATCCGAGGAACTTGGAATTGCCCAAAGTGTCATCTCTAGGCTTTGGCAACGATTCCAAGATAACGGAAATATCAGTAGACGTTACAGTACAGGTCTCCCCCGAGTTACAACGCCGAATGAAGACCGGTATTTGGCAGTAACTGCCAAAAGAAGCAGACAGAGCACAGCATCCGACCTGTCTCGTCAGCTATCTGCAGCCACGGGTACCACAGTATCAAGGCAAACCGTGTACAGACGTTTGGGAAATATTGGTCTATATGCTCGCAGGCCTGTCAGATGTGTTCCGCTCACGGCAACTCACTGTCGGCAGCGATTAGCCTGGAGTAGAGAACATGCAATGTGGACATCGTCACAGTGGGCTTGTGTGATGTTTTCCGACGAGTCCAGGTTTAGTTTGCAGTCTGATTCACGCCAGGTACCCGTTACCACCAAAACAACATCATTGAACGACACCGTTAAGGTGGTGCAGCATTGCTCCTTTGGAGTGGAATTATACTGGATTCCAGAACAGATCTGCATGTTCAAACCGGAACCATGAAAGCCCAAATTTATCGGGACATCATTCTGGAACAACATGTACGTTTGTTTAGGGGTGCCATGGGCGCAGAATTTGTGTTTATGGATGACAACGCCCATCCTTACCTAGCAAATATCGTAAACGAATGCCTTGAATCTGAGGATATAACCCGTATGGAATGGCCAGCATTCTCACCTGACTTGAATCCGATAGAGCATGTGTGGGACATGCTTGGCCGACGAGTTGCAGCCCGTCAACCACCTCCTACATGTGTACCGGAACTTCGGAGAGCATTGCTTGCTGAGTGGAGTGATCTTCCCCAAGATCAGATCGATAATTTGATACTCAGCATGCCTAGGCGTTGTACGGACTGTATTTCATCGCATGGGAGACATACAATGTATTAACCATCATACCAACCATGTAATAGTAAGTTTTTGTAAAGGAGATATTTTTTACAATTGCTCCAGGGAGCAAAAATCGTAGTTTTTATGAATGGTATCATACATACACCATCGTTTTTGTTCTTTATCTTTTGTTTAATAAATGGGCTTTATGAATTAGTAACGTATGTTTTGTTTCTGAACCTTTATTTTCCGGAGCTGGCATTATCCTTAATTTATGGACATGAGTGTATTTAATAAAACTAAACGAATGACAGATTAAAACATGTCTAAACGGAAACTAAAAAAACATCGCAAGAGCGCATTGCCCTCTCGGCAGGTACATAAAAAGCACAACGTCAATGCGCGCGCTGCACAATCACATTCACTGAAATACATAACAGGTATTTAAAATGTTGAATTTATTCATGCGATTGAAACTTGGGATCACCATCTCTTTTTTTTTCTTTAATTTTCATTCGGAATACGTACAATAGAACGCGATTGATAGAAAAGTGTTGTAAATAATTACATTTATTTCAAAAGAAATTAAATTACGTGGTGTACAAAACACAATCAATCATTGAAATTTGTGAATTACATAAAACAGGTTATAAGTTTAATTTAAGCAAAGTAAAAAAATGTTGATATCACTTCCATCTGTTTAAACTTTTCGAATAATGAGGGATATCACTTCAGAGGTTGTTTCCACGTGATTATGACGCTCGACTCCGGTTCTCACTGCAGTTTCTAGCTCGCGTTGAAGTCGATTCAGAATGTCCTTGGAATATCCTCTGGACAGACGAAGCGCATTTTCGGGGTGCGGTAGCCCGGTCGATAAGATACTCGCCTAAAGTACCAGAGGATGTTTAGAGGTATCACGAGTTCGATACCCGGTTCGTCCTTGTCAGAAAACTTTCCTGACACAGGGGCACAACAATAAAAAAAAACGGCGACTTGACCGCAGGGAGCCCCCCCCCCATCGAGGGGTTAGCGCACCAACCTCTCGATGAGTATAAAAAACAAGCTTGCCGTTCGGAATCGGCAATAAATTGTAGGTCCCGGTCTAATTAGCCCTCGTGTGCAGAAAATGACCGTGGTGCGACAAAAATGATGGAGCGCATTTTCACTTTTATGGTGCAGTCAATACTCACAACTGCCGGATTTGGGAACCAGAAAATCCGCATGCTATCTTAGAGGTTCCGTTGCATTCACCAAAAGTGACGGTATGGTGTGGATTTATTCAGTACCTAGAGATATATGGTCTACGCAGTCTGCTTGTAACGTCAGTAAGTACTCCATTTTCCCTCAGAATATTCAAGGGGAAAAAATTAGTTCCTTTAATTTCAACTATCATACCCAGAGCAATCAAAGCTTGTGTTTGTATTGAAGTTTTCATTTCGGGTATTTGAAAAATAGCCAACACTAGCAATGCTCATTGACACGAGCAAAAGTAGTTTCCCAAAAAATATAAATATGTTGAATACACATATGAAATGCTCCACGTATGAAATACATAATAAATGAATGTTCGATATACACGCACCAGAAGTTTTGACTAGCTACATAAATAAATGAAAAAATGATATCAATTATTAGTATCTATTACGATATAAAAGTGGAGCCTTTATGGTTTTTGGTTGGTTATGCCAAAAGCATGAAGAGTATTGTAGTTGGCCCTTTGGCAACATGTTAAGGGGAATGGTTCCCGTAAATAAAAGTGTGATGTTGAACATGGAGGAAAGAATAACAGGAAGTGACGCGACCAGCGCCTCCCTTGAGAAAGCATGGGGAATCTGGGTTGCCAGATGAAGCCAGTGATCGCTCTATTAAAGGGACCAAGTAAGCCCAAACAAACCGTGGCTTCCCATGCTTTCCTATGAGAAACACCCCCGTTTTTAAAAATCATTTAAAAATATACTATTCACTTTAGGAACTCGATTTCCCCCCCCCCCCTCAAATTCTGTGGATATATTTATACAATTGAATGAGAGCTTTTACAATTTTAGTTGTTTTCGAATATTAACTTCAACATGGAACCTTTCACAAGAAATAACCAAAATTTACCCATATCTTGTGCCACAAAATTTCTTCTCGGCATTTTAATTTTAAAAAAATTATGCTAAAGTATGTTACACCTCACAGTGCTGAGAGAAAGACAATGTTTAAAGACACTTTAACAAGCGGTGTTTGAAAAAATCTTGACTTTTTTTTGCGAAAAACATTATATATGCAAAACATTAGCATATATAATGCCTTTCAGCTGTTTATATTAAAATAATGTAGAAATACTTCCATTCCAGGCAAAAACTCGAAAACAGACAATTTTAGATTTCAAATTCAATTCGAAACTTTTTTTGTCAAACTTTTGTACACATACCACTTCAAAAGCAAAGTAATTGGTACAAAATGAATAAGAGAAAAAAAACAGCCCAGATTATTTTTCTGAATACTATAGGCCAGAGAGATGACTTATCGCGGCTCGTGAAAAAAGTTTATTTTTTAATATTTTTTTCTCAATACATCATCTACATAGCGGAAAGTTCGGATGGGCGGCATATATTTCCAGTAATACGTATTCAAGAATACGAGAGTGAAACGGAAGAAGGGTGGCGAAATTTGTATAGCCTACAAAACCATAAATACACAGTGGTGGACGACGCTCTAGCACTTCCAGTACTTTGAGGCACGGGGGTGACAAAAATCCTAGCTACGGCCCTGTCAGCAGGTGCTCGAGCACCTCAGAATTGATTCAGAAATCAAAATTCCTCAAGTAAAGCGCCCACGGGCCTGAAACACTTTCGAAATGTCCCGGATCTATCATAATGATGAACGAAACAAAAAAGCAAATAAACAGTTAAAAGAAAAAAATTATGAAAATTGCATTTTATTGAAGCTTCATATTATTTTAATTAATCATATTCCCATAGACATTAATGTGAGGCATGAAATTTTTAAAATAAATTGAAGCACTGAACTAAAAACTTATGACTAGTCGAGAGTGAAAAGTGAGTGTAGATTACATGAAGACGCATTAAACAGTCATTGTGCTTAAATTTATTTAGTTATTAATATTTTAAAAGAATTCGATCCGGCAAAACACATGTTAAGTATAGGGAAAAGAGCGGTTTGTTTGGGCTTACTTGTCAGCCCATAGGGTTGCCACAACGGCTTCAATTTCCGTGCCTGATGTCACCTCCTTGTATTCTTTCCTCGATGGATGTGGAAGGACGTGCGTTTCCTTGTGTGATTAGTGTCTTTCACATGCGATATATCCAGTCCACCCACCCCGTTTCGCAGTATCGATCGACTATAGCAGTGGTTCTCAACCGGGGGCCATATGGCCCCAGGCTATTCCAGGGGGGCCACGGATGAAAATCTCGCAAAAGGGGAGCCACGGCTACTGATACAGGGGCCACGAAGAAGTTTATGAAAAAAAATTTAATTGCAAACAAAATGCATAGAATAGCATACCTATAGAATATCTTTTTCGCAAATTTTCCCCTATTCAAGTAACATTAACATGAGGAAGAAAATAAAATAAGTTCATGTAATCTCGGACTTGGGGGGTGACAGTAGGCCCTGACACAAACTATTAGAACAGTTTTAAGCAAATAGAGTAACTGTAAACACAGAAAATTGTGTGTGTTCGAAGACTTTTCATTCAAAGAGGGCTGCCATAAAGAAAGTGGACAAAGATTTGTTGACCATTCATTGATATTCTTTTGAGTGCTGGTAATAAATGGAATCCAAGAAGTCGATGAGTGAAAAATGAAAGCTTGTAAAAAAAAACCCCATCGTTCTCATGCAATTACAGACGGATAGCCATCTAGTTGAGCACAAAGCTATCTACAGCAGTGGTCTGATGGGGAATATATTTATAAAAATCGAATAAAGAATGATTGCTCTGGGGTATTTTTTTATGAATTATGAGGGGGGAGCCAATTCATTGCCTTTGCTGAAAACAAATAAAGTCGATTTCAGTTATAACGAACTCCAACAGATCAAATCATACATACATGAGGAAAAATACCCGCGAAATTTAGTTTTTTGAAACTACATTGCTGTATAACTATAATTGCATAAAATTACTATTGTTTCAATCGCAAGTGTTCATATGCCATTCCTTTCAATTTAACAGGAAAAACGTAATTTTGAACATATTTAAGACGGTATTAACGTCATTTGGTTTGCTGATTGTTGTCTATATGCAATCCAAGAAGATAATGTATTAGAACTTCTCTCTTCTAAGATTAACAATACACCTTTAAAGTTTTCTAATCGATACTGCAATGCTTCCTATTAATTAACTGGCCTACTACTGGCCTTTGACCTCTGAAGGCCAAACACACCCTGCTTCCCATCTCATTGAGATATCGAAGCGTTCCCGGAGGATGGGTATGTCTGGAAATTTTATTAGATATCTTCAGGATAATAAATAAAAATATTACATATAGTTTGCACATATAAATTTACACATAATCAATGTTCGTTAATGGACGGATCATAATATACGGAGGGAAAAAAATCAACTATAAAATCTATATCACAATCTTCCGAAAGTTCTTGATTCCATCCGAAGATGAACACTAGCGTCCATGCGCTCTAAACAGCGTCCCTTGACACTGTGGTCATAGCCTTGTTGAGGTATAATATATATAATCTCAATTTTTTTACAAGTTGATCAGACATTCATCAGTACGAAATGTCGATAGGCGCCTACCACTGGCCTGCAACATCCCAAATAATTTCAATGCAATTTTCCTATCCTGCAAGAACAATGTTGTGGACATTAGAAAAAAAATTCTTAAAGGGCGTATGACCACATTTAAATTAATTTAAATCCGTTTATTTGAGACTCACTGCGTCTGCTGATTTCTCAGAAAAGTGCAATAAATTCTCACGTAAGTCTTCACTTTGAAGTGTCAATAGCCGGCTGAATGCATCTCTTTGTATCTGTCAACCTAAAATTTATGGTTTTTAGTATTGATAATATGCATGCAAAACCAATTCAGCGACGCATTTTTCACAATCTGCAAAAACTGCGTGGATTTGATAGTTTGAAATGTCTACATGTCAAAGATTTGGAGAGTTCGAATCAAAATGAAAATGTCAAATAATTTAAATTTTTCTTCGTATAAATGAAATATTTTAATATTGAAAGCTATACTGTATATAGAGATTAATCGTGACCGTAGTCAAACGTCTCATGAATGTGAAATTTTGTCATAAAACTGAGAGTGAGGCGCAAATCCCCTTGTGCACAAGTGGAATTTCGAGGCATTTACGCACAACCGAGCCCCTCTTGGTCATTTTTCTTTCTTTCTCCCCACCCCTGTTTCTTTCCTAAATTTATAAAAGTAAAAAGGACATAATCATTATAAAAAGCACTGTTTTCAGATCAAATTGCCGAAGTTCACTTACTTTACTGCAAAAATGTCAGATTTTTTTCGGGGGGGAATAGTCAAACCTCATTATAATGAACTCCAAGATACAGGAGAAATCACTTCGTAATAACGAAATTTCGTTACAAAGGAATTCCAGATTTTCATATTGTACCTATGTAAACTTACCCGGGGATTAGAAAAGTTTTTGCTAGAACGATATTTTTTCCCGTTATAACGGTATTCGTTAAAACGGGAGTCGACTTTATTTCGTCTCAAACTATTTACATGTATATGCAGGCTCATGGGTAACAGGACGTATGGCACTTTACTGGCGGGCCGTTAGTCTTAGAGACATACCCAACTAGAAAAAGTATCCAAATCACGTGTCCAACTCAGATATGTCATTCATGTTGTAAGGGGTTGTATAGGTGTAAAGTAAAAAAAACTTTTTATACCATCCCCGTGTGCCAAAGAACCCAATTAAGACGTTGTTGCTCTGTCTTTCCCGATGCCAACTAAAATAATTTCACGTTTCTAAGTGCAATATTCACCGAGATATGCGAATTCGAAAAATTGAGGAAATTTGGGAAAAAACAGCAACGGATATAAAATGGTTTCCCCGTATTTAATGCTGTTTTTTTCCAACTTTCTTCGAATATCTCAGTGAATATTGCACTTAGAAACGTCGAATTTTTTTTTTTGGAGACCGGGAAACAATTTTCACATTGGGTTTTGGGGCACAGGGTGTTCGCATAAAAAGTTAACATTTTTATTTTAACAACTGTGTAACCCCTGGCAACATGAATCAAATATCTGAATACTACACATTATTCGGGTACTTTTTCCAACTGGAAGTATGCCTCTAGGACCAATGGTTCGCCAGTAAAATGTCATATGCCCCGTTACCTATGCGCCCTGTATATTAAATATAGTACGGACTGTTATGTGAAATATTGCCCTGTGTTTAAGCCAACTCGCACGTTGCTTTGTCCGCCTGCGAGAGAGCGGCCACATTATGAACCAAAAAGCCACTTGAAGGCAGCTTGTCATCCAATGAAATATCAGATTTTCACCGTATCAAAATTGAAGTCAACAAACTGATAATTTTCTTATTTGAAAATCTGTTTATATTTTCCAATGGGCTTGAAATCCTGATAATGAATCATTATGTTCACATGAACAGCTTTGTCACTGCCCAAATGGTTTTTCTGGAATGAATGGTTCAAACAAATATTCAAAAAAATTTCACACGTATTTTAGTTCATTTTTTTAAATTCATAGTAGGGCTACAACATGAACCTATATCCTTGATACATGTATTATTGTTGAAAACGGTGTGAAAGGTTGAACTTTTCAGTTGCGATTCATTTGTATACGACTACTCCCTCATTACTACTTTTGTGTAGTAGGTAGGGCCTCCAAAAAATGGCTCGGGGATCCATGATGTTCTTAAGTCAGCCACCTCGTTGGGCAGTTTGCCTGTTGTGGCGTTGTATTTGTATAAGAATGCGTATTTTGGAAGCTACAACTGACATTTCTCAATGAAACTATAATCATTTTACAAACAAAAAAAAAAACCTAATTTGGAAATAATACAAATTTCATCCAGTACAGTAACTTGATGACATTGTGCCATCTTCCAAGCGCAGAGTCTACATTGACTGAAAATAATTTATTTTTTACTGTATTCTGTTTGTTTTGCTTTTTCATTATTTTCATAAATTAAAAATTAATCAAATTAAATTCAAACATATTTATACTTCAGACAATTTTTGAATAACTATCTTCTAATGGGAAAACGGGGAGGGGGGGAGTAGAAAATTATTCATCTTCGCAAGGGGGCCATGGACAAAAAAAAGGTTGAGAACCACTGGACTATAGTATCTTGATTACACGAGTTACTGCGCATATCACGAGACACTCTCTGGTGATACGCAGCAGAGTCAAATAAACGAACCCTCTTCAAGAATTCGTCGCAAATGAACTTCCATTATTAAAAAAATTCACAAGCGTTTTACCGTTTTTCTACTTCGTTGTTGAAAGTTATTAATATTGAAGTGTGTTTCGAGGAGCCTATTGCGCAAACTTTTTGGCTTCATTCGGATGAATACTATGAAAAAATATTCATTGTACCGCGATTCTCTTCACTTTTCATACGAATGAAAATAAACGGAAGATGAATCTTTCTAAGACATACCTTTACTCGCGAATAGTTTTAAAGACTCCTGCTGTTTGCATCACCATTTTTTGTAATCGATTCAAGTCCACGGTACAGTTCAGAATCGTTGGTTGCGAGTGGACCAGGTTCTGAAGCGAGGCTTGCGCCCGAAAGAGGTTGGTGGACATACGAATACCTATAGCAGCTACGTAACAATTCTGACATCTATCGATATACTTAGAAATTATTTCACAACTTTATCGATTATGTCCATACATTCAATAATGGAAGGAATGGTGAAATCTCACCTTCAGCCTGAGAGGACCAGTATGAATTGCCATTTTTCCAGAGCGGGCCATTTTTGAAATTTCTCTATTTAGTCAAGGTTCGAACTAACACTGCTGGTCAACATTTGAATTCATCTTTATATAACCGTAACACACATGCAGTATTGATTCCATACTCATTATTGTGGGTGTCTGAAGGCCGTTGCGTTCGAGCTCATTGTCCTTTGTCAAATTGAGACTTTTTTCTGTTATTGCATTGTTCTGTTACGTGGCAATGTTTTCTGTTTCTTTGATATGTTCAGTTAATATGTTGTAAAAGACGTATACATGTGTTTTGTGTAACACAAAAAAAAAAAACCACACATTTATGAAAAATATTACTAATATCAAATTTTCAAAACAGCTCTCGCATATCGCTGCCATGCTGGGTTGGTCAGATTTTGCTCAACCGGAAAAACTTACCGAAAACTACATTTTAAAACTGCACTTATTCGCAAACATTGCTCTCTAATAATTTTGAGTTGTCTTGCTCTATCTAGAGAGAAATGCATTGATAAATCTATGTATTTAATGCAATGCTGATTGTAGGGGTTAGAGGAACACAACCTTTGAAAGAATCCATTACATAAACCCATCTTTCATAATAAGAATGCAAAACGATTTCGCCCCCTTTGTCAACAATTTTCTATAATGAGCCACCATAAAAAATTGCCATACTATAATATTTGTGGAAGCCACAACTTGCTTTCCTCATGCTCCAGTATCATAAACATAAAAACAGTGGGTTGGGTTTTTTTTCTGCTATGCGAACAGAAGCCTCATCCAGAGCAGTTGTCTTTTTCAGACATCTTCACCAGTGACGGCGAAAGTGACTTTGTAGCGGGCTCCCAGTTGAATTTTTCTGGCAATTTTTTAATGATAATTATAAAATTAAAAAAAAAACTTTCGGCCATTCGATACTCTAGGAGGTATTTCAATTTCTTATACTCTTGAAAATTCATCGGCTACAGCATTTCGATTGCCTGAAATGTGCTCGATACGTGTGGAAAATTGGCTAATGAATTCTAGATGACGAATCTGCCTACAGTTTGTTTCAAGTTAACTTTGCAGTAAAGGGGAAGCTACGAGGGAACCTTTCAACCAATGTATCGATGCGGTCTCAGTAAGGTATGGCTGATTATCGCCAATCTCACTGAGAAAAATCCTTTTTTTACGTATAATGGTAACCAATATCTTTTTCTAATTTAAAAATTTTAAATGAATAAAGATCGGTTGGTTCAGAACGATATTTTCTCAATCATTCAAAAAATTGAAATATTCTGCATAAATGATCATCGTAAGCCTCCGATACATGGGAACTATATTTTGCGGCGAAGGAATACATTCTCTACACTGCAAAGTTAACCTGAAACACACATTATAGGTGAATATTTTTCACTTTTTTTTTTTTTTGAGAAAATGCATAGACCAATGGTTTACAGTCTGTGAAGATTTCGAAGCGAGATCCTTCTAGCATACGTCGAAAATATAGCACTGAAGTTAGCTTACGCGAGAAGAAACCTAATGGCTCAGTTTGATTATCAATTGCTGGATTCCAAACTCCACCAATCGCGAATCAGACGCTCCGACAACTATAGTCCGTTTCAGGTTAACTTTACAGTGAAGGGGAAGCAACGGCCCCAGTAGAACAACGATATAGTACAATATCTGGACCATATTGTTATATATTGAAATGTCAGATGTCATAACTATGATATAGAACGATCTTGTCCCATATGGTACAAATTATTTATATTAATTGATCAAGTCGAATAATTTTTCAGTCGAATATGTGTGTATTTAGTTCCACATGAATAATCTCTAAAGTCGAGCGTACAAATTTTTGTTTGAAAGCGTTTGAATAATTATGAAATTTTGATTTTAATAGGATTAATAATGTTGATAAATCAAAATTTCATCAATTATAACTGAATCCTTACATTATAGATGTTTGTACTTTAGGAGCATCAAAAGAACTTATCCACCGTAACTTTAATTGCCACTTTATAATTGCACATATTTTTTAATTTAAAAAAATTTGCTCGTTTTTCTCAAAATTATTCATTTTTCACCATACTTTGAGAATTATAACTTATTTGTGTTGCATATTTTTTTTTATTCTGTATTTTTAAATTAATAATTTTAAATAATATACTACACAATACATTGTTTTTGTATTATAATTTCCTTAATTATATAATTTTCCAATAATCTGCCTCAAAATGATAAATGCGTCTCACAATTTTTATTTTGCAATTTTTGTGCATACATGAAAACGAATAAATTTGATTGAGATACAAGTTTAAAAAAAACCATTACGTGTAAATTAATATTATAACAACAAGCAGTAACCAGCGCTGGGTTGGTAAGATAGGGAGTTACGGATGGGAAGGGTACATGGCACAGAGTAAGAATAATACAAGCGGCTTTGGTTCAAACCCACACATCGCTTGTATATTACTTTTTCTGAAAGGACGCCATCTATCGTCCAAAATTTATATCACATTCACGATATAGATCTCTTTATTGCTATGCCTTGTTTTAGTCAGAACGATATAGATCTATATCTTTGTGCTACTTTGGTTAAGAGGCTTTCGTTCCCCCATGTATCGATGCGCGGTCTTGGTAAGGCATGGCGAATTTTCACCTCCATCTTACTGAAATTTTTTTTTTTTTTTTTTTAAGCGTAACGTAATGAGTAAAAAAAAAATTAAACTAAATTAGTAATAATTATAGAATTAAAAATCCAGCCGATACCTTCAGAAATTAAAATTGTCGCTTCGTAGGGTTGAAACTACTATTTTTTTATTTTCAAGGGACTGAAAATTTACATCTTGGGGGGGAATCCAGCTTACGACATCACAACAACCGTTCGAACTCGACTGCCACGTGAGCGAATCTCGGGTGCGCCACCTATATTCGTGTATACGGTCGGCCTTGACCGTCACAAAGTAAGGTTTTTGAAATCATTGTTTTTTTTTTTTTGCTTAGAAAGTTTTAAAAATAGAAAAAAAAAATTATCTTATGTCAGCGTTTCACTTACTCTTCATTGATGTGCCGTAACACTAAAAATTTCGAAAAAGAAATAGTCGAATCCCGTTATAACGAACGCTAAGAGACCGGTGGAATCACTTCGTTAAAACGAAATTTCGTTATAAAGGAATTCCAGGTTACCTTACCTACAGTATTGTTCGTCCGTAAACTTATTTGGGGGAATTAGAAAAAGTGTTCGTTAAAACGAGATTTTCGCTATAACGGTATTCGCGCGAGACTATTTCCCTTCCCTCAGTTAAAATTTATTCATAAAAAAATTCCAAACAATAATATAAAAGCATCGTATAATTTTAAATCTTTATATATTTGATTTTCTGTCTGTGTGTGTGTGTTCTCTATACAAATATACAATTTTAGATCAATCGTCGCCAAATTTTGCATATATACCAAATGGGACCAGACTTGAACGATAGGCTACTTTAAAATTTCGTCAGAGCAGGGCAAATACCCCAAACGGGCAAAAATGGTTTTTGTGCCTCAACAATCACTTTCCGAACGGTTACCGTGGTTCCCTAGCAATGCGTTTCAGACGTGTTTATGCCTTTATAATGGTTTGCCACATTTTCAATACTCTCAGTATTTTTGATTAGACGTCATAATCATCACCAGCATCGCTTTGAGGGTGAGGCAAAGGATGATACCCTATAGAAATCAGTGTTATAATTGCCGATTTTACTGTAGAAATACGAAATTTGGTAGGGTTACCTGTCACATCAATAATTTCAAAAATTGTATTGAATTCTCAATTTTTGAAATATTGAGGTCGCTTAGAGATATACAAAAAGTCCAGGAGATTAAAAGTTCGGGGGGGGGGGGGAATCAAAATACCTAGCGTCCCTTAAAAAAGGATAAAAAGTATATATTCATTTCTATGATTCTTTAAATCTAGATTTGTTTAGTTCATGAGTCGCACAGGAAGTTGCCATATTGGTTAACTTAGACACGGTTTGCATGTCCCTCAAAGAAAGAGGTAGATATCACGTGTTTCTAACAGCCTCATTGAAGAAAACCCGGGCAGCGCCGGGTATTATAGCCAGTTACTGTATATTAACCATGGCTCACAAAAAAAAACTTAATTTTTTTCAATTTATATGGAAAAACTGAACATTAAAAGGAAATTTTTCAAGACAATAAAAAAATTAAGAACAAGCAGATTAACTATTTTCATGCATAAATGCAGGAATAGCACCAAATAATAATTAATGATAGGGTAAATTTTTTTTTTTTTTTTTTTTTAAACTTACTTTTGAAGAAGTATTTCGACCGACCGACCCCCCTCCCCCCGAACAGAGTGAAATAGGTGATGCATAAAAATTCTACAATATGCAATAAAGCGCAATACGCGATGCACAAAACGTTCCATAATGCCGTCAAATACGAGATACACCCACAACACGAGTTACAATATGCAAAATGAACCGAGAAAGAGCAATAACGCAGTGCAAAGAAAATCCACAATATCACCCAACGCGATAGCAGTAATAATACTTAATAAAGTGCAATACGCGATGCGCAAAAAATTCCACAATACCATCCAATGAGATACATCCACAACACGAGTTCAAATACGTAATGAACCGAGACATCTAACAATACGTAATAAAGAGCAATATGCAATGAAAAAAATGCAACAATACCACCCAATACGAGTTACAATATGTAATAAAGCGCATAACACGATGCACAAAAATTCCACAACTAAGATACGCCCACAACACGAGTTCAAACATGTGTTAAACCAATGCATTTAACAATACGTAATACGTGATGTAAAAAAAATTCCAAAATATTGCCCAATACGGAATCACAATATACCTTGCACAATACAATACTCCCAACATGCAATAAGTTAAAATATGTAATAAAGCACAATACACAAAAAGTTCCACAATACGAGAGTCTGCTGGTCTGGAAGAGATCTCAGCAAAGTTCTGACATTTATTCATTCACGTCCAAGACCATGAAGTTTTCCATCCAGATAGAAGTATTTAATGACTACTATACTTGAGCCCTCATACTAAGCAAATGAAAAATTAATCAACCGAAAATGGCCCACATACACCACCACCACCCCCCCCCCCTCTAATAACCTTGAAAATTATACAATTTCTGCTTTGGCAGAATCATTAATTGTATTCTCTAACATTTGTAATATGATAATAATAGTAAAAGAGCATAAGTAATAAAGAGGATAATAATAGTAATAATTGCAAAAGAGCCACATACCACCCAATATAATACACCCCTCCCCTCCCAACACACGATACAATGTGTAATAGAGCATAATTCCATCAATACAATACACACCCACAACACGATTGCAAATATGTATTAAAGCGCAATATGCAAAAAGTTCCACAATACCGTCAAATACTAGATACACCCACAACACGCGATACGTAATAGAACGCAATACGCGATGAACAAAGAGTTACACAATACCATCTAATGATATACATCCAAAAACGAGTTCAAATACAAAATAAACCAAGGCATTTAACAATGCGCAATACGCTATGCAAAAAAAATCCACAATTTCACCCAATACAAGATATACTACTGAATAAAACGCAATACCCTATGCACAAAACATTCTAACAATACCACCCAATAAAATACACTCCCAACATGCGATACTTGTTAAAATATGTAATAATACGCAATAAGCTCCCCAATACTGTCCAATGCGAAATACACCTGCAACATGAGTTATAATACGTAATGAACTAAGACATCTAGCAATAGTTAATAAAGAGAAATACGCAATGTAAAAAAAATTCCACAACATCACCCAACACGCCATAGGAGTAACACTACGATACGGAGTAATAAAGTGCAATATACGATGCACAAAAATTCCACAATACCGCCGAATACGAGTTACAATATGTAATAAAGTGCAAAACGTGATGCACAAAAATTCCACAATACGCCCCCAGCATGTGATGACTTAAGTAATAAAGCGCAATCCACAAAAAGTTCCATAATACCGTCTCATGAGATACATGTGCAACATGAGTTCAAATATGT
Source organism: Pholcus phalangioides (assembly GCF_987345545.1). Taxonomy (NCBI): domain Eukaryota; kingdom Metazoa; phylum Arthropoda; class Arachnida; order Araneae; family Pholcidae; genus Pholcus; species Pholcus phalangioides. The sequence goes on from NW_028301603.1 coordinate 104,964, forward strand.
AATAAAGCTCGATACTCAATGCACAAAAAGTTCCACAATACCGTCAAATACAAGATACGCGCACAACACGAGTTACAATACCCAATGAGAGACATTCAATATATAATAAAGAGCAATACTGCAATTAAAAAAAAAATCCACGATATCACCCAACACGCGATACGAGTAACAATATGTAATATAGTGGAATTATGTGATGCACAAAAATTCCACATTACCGCTGAATAAGAGTTACAATATGTAATAAAGTGCAATACGCAATGCACAAAAACTCCACAATACTGCCCAGTGCTATACACCAACATGAGATACGAGTTACAATACATAATAAAGGGGAATATCACCCAATACAAGATGCATCCTCAACATGAGTTCCAATGCGTAATGAACCAAGACATCTAACAATCTGTAATAAAGAGCAATATGCAATGTAAAAAAAAAATCCACAATATCACCCAATACGCGGTACCACCACAAAGGCCACAACAAGCAAAACGCTCAAGTAGGCTGCCGAAAAAAAGATGCCCTTAAAAAACATGGATGTCAAATATAACAAAACTAGAACCCAAATATAAGAAATTATCACGAATTATAAAACTATTAAACACTAAAAAAAGTTATAAAAATTGATTATGTCAATACCACACAATAAATAAATCAGTACATAATTTTCACATTGAACGTGAATCTTTTCCTAGCACAGACAGCATGATTCCACTACATTAGAAATAAAGAAAAAAAATCTTAGTTACCATATTCACTGTTCAACATAGGTATAATGTAATAAATGATTATATTCATTTCGGGCCCAGTCAGCCTCTCAACATAACACGTCCCCACAGCATTAAAACAAACAGTTTCCCCTACTTCCCTTACCTAGAATAATCCTATTGTTTACATTGAAGTCCTGTTGGTATAGGCTACCAGTAATTTATAACTCAAAACAACATGAGAGACCAAGAGCGACCAATGCCTCCGATTCTCTTGGCGGCTGGTCGGATTCTGTTTTATGCTATACAATCACAAAAAATACATAAACATCTGATAATACAGCTGATGGCATCAAAAAATGCAGGCACATCCAAAAGAAGGGTACTGCACTGTTCGATCACAAATCTATCCAGTGGTGATAGCTGAAATAATGCGATCACACAATGTTCAAAACAGGAGCGAGAAAATATGAATTTGGTAGATGATTTAGATAGATTTTTTAAAAGAAACAAAACAGTACCAGTTGAGTACTAAAAAACAGTTTCTAGAGATGTGGTGTGACCCTCAAAACATATTCTGTACATAAGTCTGTGAACCAAAGTTGAGGGTGGAAATTTACTCATCTTGTCCATCAAGCTCCTGATAAAAAAAAAATAAAACAAGAATAAGAAACTATTATATTAATCTATATATACATAAAATTTATTTTCTGTGCGTGTATGTTATCTATACAAATCTACAATTTTAGATCGCTACTGAATTTTACCAAATGAGACCAGACTTAAACGATAGGCTACTTTAAAAATTTCTGGGCTTCAACAATCACTTTCGGAATGTTTATTTTAGTTGCCGTAGTTCCCTAGCAAGAGTTTCAGACGTGTATGTATTGTATGTCTTTGCCACATTTTCATTCCTCTCAGTAATGAGGACTTTTGAATGAATGTCAGAATCCTCATCAGCAAAAGATGATCCTCATAGAAATCAATGTTAAAATTGCCGATTTTAACTGTAGAAATGCGGAAATTTAATGTGGTTTTCCGCCACATCAATAATTTTAAAAATTGTATTGAATTCTTGATTTTTGAAATATTGAGTTCAATTAAAGATATACGAATCCCAGAAAATTAAATATGAAGTAATTAGCCTGACCTACTTTTGAGTTGGATATCCATGCAATAACATTGATTTCAACTTTTTATTTACATCTTCTCAAGCATGAAAATTAATGTCTTTGTATTGTCTTTTTATATTCAACTGCATAAATTCATATAGTTTAGGATATTTTAAAATTAATTATGGGCTCGTAAAGTACATTAAAGAAATTCCACAGCTGTAATTAAGTATTTTTTAAAGCAGAAACAAGCAGGTGGATGACTTGAAGTTCAAGGGGAGGCAAACAAAATACCTATAGCACCCCCTCAAAAAAGGAAAAAATACAGGGTGTTTAAAAAAGAATCACCCAATTTGAAATGCTTATATTACGAAAAATTACTTTTTTCTTTTTTTAAGCGGCATCAGGTATTTAGATCCCCCCCCCCTCCAGTTATCCATCTGCCTATTTCTGCTTCAAAAAATGCTTAATTGAAGCTGTAGAACTTCTTTGATGTACTTTATGGACCCATAATTAATTTTAAAAACATCCTAAACCATATGAATTTATGCAGTTGACTATTAAAAGGCAATACGGAGACATTAATTTTCATGCTTGAGAAGATATAAATAAAAAGTTGAAATCAATGTTATTGCATGGATATCCAACTCAAAAGTAGGTCCGGGGTTAATTACTTCATATTTAATTTTCTGGGATTCGTATATCTTTAATCGAACTCAATATTTCAAAAATCAAGAATTCAATACAATTTTTTAAATTATTGATGTGGCAGGAAACCCCCCACCCACTAAGTTTCAGCATTTCTACAGTAAAATCAGGAATTTTAAAACTAATTTCTATGGCGATCATCCTTTACCTGAACCCTCAAAGAAAAGTTGAATTGATGATTCTGACGTCTATTCAAAAAGCCTTATTACTGAGAGTATTGAAAATATGGTAAACCATTATAAAGGCATAAACTATTATACATATATACATGTACTAACAGGATTAAAGTGACAAACCGTTATAAAGGCATATACACGTCTGAAACGCACTGCTAGGGAACCACAGTAACTAAAATAAACATTTCGAAAGTGATTGTTGAGGGCCCAGAAACCATTGTTGCCCAAGTTTTTTGCCTATTTTTGGCATTTGCCCTGCTCTGGCTAACTTTTAAAGTCCTATAGTTCATGTTGGGCCTCACTTGTATATATGCAAAATTTGGCGGCGACGGATCTGAAATTGCAGTTATATATAGAGCATGCACGTGCATGCACACACACACACAGACAGAAAATCAATTATATATATATATATATATATAGGTACCCTTTACATTTATTTTATATTACATGGCTAATCATAAAGGTTTTTTTTTTTCTTCACAAACCAAATTAAAGGTGCTCAATATGTCGCCTTGGGATGCAAGGCATATGTCTATACGGGAGTCAAATTCGTCCCAAACTTCTGCAAGCATGTTTGTATCCACTGCTTCCACAGCTACTGTTATGCATATCTTGAGTTCGGCTAATGTAGCTGGAAGGGGAGAAATATAAACAGTCTTCTATAAACCCCACAAGAAAAATCGCACAGTGTTAAGTCTGATGATCTCGGAGACCAGTGATGTTTAACTGAATCTTTAGGTCCCTGGAAAATTAAGTCATTCGAATCGGTTTCTAACTGTGGGAAAAGCCAATCTTGACAAACACTGAAGTGGGTACAGGGAAGAGCGTTAGCGCTACCTGTCGACAACTGTGTGAAATTCAAGATTTCCCTCTTTCTACACTGGATTAAAAGCTGAATAGTTATGATTTTTTGAATTCGGATAATTCTTTTTGAAACACCCTATATATTCATTTCTACATTTCTTTAAATCTAGATTTGTTTCTTTCATGAGTCACACAGGAAGGCGTCCAATTTTTTAACTTGGACACAGTTTGTATGTCCCTCAAAGAGGGAGGAGGGAGATATACCGTGATCCAAAAAGCCTCATTGAAGAAACCCCTGGCAACGCTGGTTATTCGGTTGTTATATAGCTAATCTACTATATAATCAGGGTGATCATACATCCCAGATTGAACAAATGGGCCCCTGTTTAAAGAGCCTGTAGCCTGTCCCTGCATAAGAGAAAACATGCACTTCCAACAGGTTCCCCTCCTCCTCCTTGAATGGAAGGGGAGAATTTCCACTTGCCTATGCTGTCCCGAAAATTCACGGAAAACAATGCCGCGGAGTCACCTGGCAAGGAAATGAGCAAATAAGTGGCTGAACAAGTGAATAAATGAGTCATTGAGGAACAAGTTAATAAATGAGTCATTGAGGAACAAGGGAGCAAATAAGTCTTTAAATGATTTTTATTCCTTCGCTAGGACATTCAATTGGTCACTTGCTCACTCACTCTCTAGGTGGCTCACTCACTCAATCAATATATCACTCGTATTGATTGAGTGGTGATTGCATACCGCGATTCCCCCATGCTTTCAACCCTTTGGAGTCTGCAAGTCTCCTATCTATTTTTTGGGGGGTTTGCATGCTTTCTGCACATTTCTAGGGCAGTGGTTCTCAGAGTGTGCTTCACGCCTCCAAGGGGCGTCGCCAATTTTTCGTGATATTGTCTTTGGTGCGGAGGAGGGATCATTTCAGCGTAGTTCCAGTTCTACGATTTTCACTCATATAACGTTTTGACGTGGCCTCTTGAACGTTGTATAAAATGGGTTCCATTTGTGGTAAAGAATCTGTAGAGTGGGAAAAATTACCTCAGACCTACACAAAAAGTAAAGTTTTAACTTTTCTGTGTCTTTCGACTGCTATTCAGAAAAGCGATAAGAATCCGACATCATGAAGCTCAATTGGACATCTGAAAGAAGAGACGCAGGAGACCACAGAGAATGAATGCAAAGAAACAATTTAAAAGTTCCACATCCTTCGAGGAAGACCCTCATAAAATACGCATGTAGGTCTTGAGTTTCGGGAATACTAATTCCAAGGAAGTGTTCTTATTAAAAATTACTTCAGGTGAAACAGTAACAAGACAAATTTCAGAAAAAAAAAAAAAAAAAAAATCAGGGTTTATTACAAAAAAATTACTCAAAACACCGTGCTAAGATTGACATGCATTACTGTTTCTTAAATCTCAAACACTCTTATGATGTTTTTGATCAGTTTTGAATAAAGATTTGAAAATAAGTTCGTTTCAAAGTTTGTTTGAAATTAACTAGTTTTGATAAAGATTTAAAATAAAAAAATTGTGTTATATATATATATATATATATATATCATGTTTTGTTGTTCGGTTTCTATATAAAAAAAGCAAAAAGTCAACAAAGCATTGAGCTCAGCTCTTTTAAAAAAAAAATCAGATTTTTCAGAAAGAACGTTAAATGCGGGTAAAATGGTTTTTCCGCATTTAACGCTGTTCTTTCCAAAGTTTCCTCAGAGTTTTGAATATCTCTGTGAATATTGCATTAAGAAAACATGGAATTTGTTTTTGGCATCAGGAGAGACAGGACAACAACTTTCTAATTGGAAGTTATAGGACAGGGGATAGTACAAAAATTCAGATTTTTTATTTTGTGACACTGTATTTTAACTCTCAAAATTGGTACAGGGTAATTTTTGAACGCCTTTCGAGCATTTTTCGAATTAGAATCGTTCCTCTACGATGGATGGTTGATGAGATAAAGGCCGTATTAGCACTTACAGGACACCTGTATATAGATAATACTGAATTCTGATGTTATTTACAATAACTATGAATTATTTCGAAAATACTACAGTAAATAGAAATGAAACACCTTTTAAGTGAGACAATATACTGGGGAAACAACGTAACTATACCCAAAATGAGAAGCGACCAACAGCTAGACGTGTTTTGAAACTGTATGAAGTTCCTTTTTTCAGTAGCAAAGAAAAATTAAAAGATAAACACTCCTTATAGCGGGAGTTACACGCTGTTCAAGAATCGAAAAATGATGTTTATCCTAAATATTTATATTTTTCTTTGCTACCGAAGGAACTTTATACAGTTCCAAAACGCGTCTAGCTGTTGTTCGCTTCTCATTTTGGGTATAGTTACGTTACTTCCCTAGTATATTACTACAATAAAATAAATTTTCGACAATTATTTACAATACAAATACAACGCCACAACAGGCAGATTGCCCATCGAGATGGCTGACTTAAGAACATCATGGATCCCCGAGCCCTACCTACTACTGCTACACCACATGTGCACCCCCCCCCTCCCGCGGAACCCCCCAACGAATCGGTACATGCGGGAATGTGCGTGTACGTGTAGTGAAACCTGACGTGTGAAGTCTTTTGTTTCTCTGTAATGCTTGTTACGTGTAGTGCTGCCATCTGCCACTAGTTTTTCTAACTATGAGTGAAGTGTTATGATTGAATGATTTATCGTTGTAGGACTGTTGCTCTCTGTGGCGAGACTTTTTAACGGGGAGATCGGCTCGCATTTGCGTCTTGAAGTTGGGAACCACAGAAAACCAACTTCAGCCGACCGCCACTGTGGGGTTCGAACCCGGATCCTCGCATCGCGAGTCCGTCACTATAACCACTCGACCACCACAGCGGCAAACTCTTTACAATGATACTTAATTCTAATGTTCCTTATACAATCCCCAAAGCAGAATACGCCGAAATCTGCAACGTACGCGCAGAAGAATTAGTGCTACTGCAGAACAATCTAGAAGAGTTTTAAGAAAAATGTAGAAAATTTTAGCAGGGGAGCAACTAGTGGAGAGCAGTGGGGTCTGGTACTGCTAGCGCTGGACTAAAGGGTGCCCCAATTTCACCCTTTAACCTCTCCTTAAACATTAAAAAGGGGCGTAAAAGTGCCTGTGCTTGTCCCGGCCGACAATACATCTAGTTTCGGCCCTGTATGAAACTGTCATTCATAATTATTTCAAACTTACATTATTCACATAAGTTTGAAATAATTTCGCAGCAAGATCTTAAGTGCTGTGTTTTTCTGTCAGATTTTAGCAACACCTTTCAAAGTTGAGAAATACCTCAAGTTTGCATGATCATACATTCTGTTTTCAGGGGCTCGTTAGCCCAGGTCGATAAGATACTCGCCCAAAGTGCCAAAGGATGTTTAGAGGTGCCACGAGTTCGATACCCGGTTCGTCCTTGTCAGAAAACTTTCCTGACACAGGGGTACAACAAAAATGGTGACATGACAGCAGAAAAAATTGCTACCACAGGGAGTCCCCCATCGAGGGGTTAGCGCACCAACCTCTCGATGAGTATAAAAAACAAGCCTGCCATTCGAAATCGGCAATAAGTTTTAGACCCCGGTCTAATTAGCCCTCGTGTGCAGAAAATGACCGAGGTGCAATAAAAATGATCAAATGATATTCTGTTTTGAACATTGTCCCGTAACTCAGTGGTTCTCTGCATTTTGTTACCAGCGGCCCAGTCTTGCCCAATTCATGGTTCATTTGTGGCTCCCAAGAATAGTTTGGTAGAAACTTTTACTTATAAAAGAACCACTTCAAAAAATAAATAAGTATACAAATCAATATCTCCAGCTTGTCGCGACACCCCTGACAAAGGACGGAGCTGGAGGGACAACTGCCCCGGGCGGCAAAATTTAAGGGGTGGAAAATTTCAGGTGGAAACAAAGAACACTATTTAAACATTATCAAATTTTAAAATGGGTGGGGCGGCAAAAATCCTAGTTACAACCTTGCCCCTGACAAAATAGCTACGCCCCAGGAGCCACGGCGCACACTTTGAGGAAACACTGCCGTAACTCATAGTTATTGTTCCACTCGTTTTCATCTTAGCAGAACATAGTTTAGGGGGAGAGTAAGACAAAAATTGATGGAAGAAATTCACGTAAAAAAAAAATTCAAGCACTCTTAAAGCACTTGAAAATTATTATAATGTTTTCAAGGACTGCTACGATTTTTTAAGGACTTTTAAAGAACTTTTTCTAGGGGGATACGAACTCTGCCCCTATACGCCAAAGCTTGACAAATCCCAGACTCCAGGCCATCACGGCGACTAGAATATCGATATTGGCACCAAACATTCTCTGCATGTGATTGCTAGATTGGAAAATCACAGGATGACAAAAAAAATTTCCTATTTCACTGCAGTGTGCCTTTCGACATGAGAAGGAGGTGGGTAACACTCCAGTTTCCCAAACTTTTTGTTCCATCCCCACCTTCTGAAAATTTTTTTCTCTCATCACCCCCCAAGGGACGATATTGCCCATTTTGGGAAACACTGATCTAACTGATCATAATAATATATTCATAATAACTTCAATAATAATATATTCTGTTCTCATTTTTCTAATCATCATCACCGAATAATATTACCCCCCAACTACTTGAGTTGTCTGAGCAATAATTTCATGCTTGGCTTCGTTTTTTTACTAAAAAAGTAGAAAAAGTGACCTGGGCTTGAAAATACTTAATAAAAGTGACCAGTTTCTAAAAAAGTGACCCGTGCCGAGCCCTGAGAATTGTATAGCATATAGTGTTTACTACTTGAAACAGATTGAGGAACAGAACTAGAGCCCAGATTATATGCACTAAAAAAGTTGTGGAATATGCTCTAAAAATACCCGCTCAAAAATTCCAAAATATGTACGAAAAAGAGGAAAATATAAAAAATAATCACCATGCAAAAAAACATGTTTTTAAAATGAATTTCTTAGAGCACATTCAATTAAAAAAAATATCCCCACATATGTATATATTGGATAGGAAAATAACTTTTACATATTTTTTATATAGGCATTTTTAATTTCTAGTTAGTCGTAACACTGCTCAGAAACCAAACACCAGTAACTAAAGAATTTTGACGCTATTTCTAAAAAAAAAAAAATTAATATTTTTGATGGTATCTCTAAAAAATATTTGACTTTTTACCAGGGCCGGAACTAGAGGGTGGCGAGGGCAACTGTACCAGGTGGCCAAATTTAGGGGGTGCCAATTTTAGGTGGAAACAAAGAAAACCATCATAAAAAATTGTTGAATTTTAAAGTTGAGGCCAGTGGCAAACAGGACCGTAACTAAGCGGGAGCAGGCACGTCTGGTGCCCAGAGTGCTAAACCAGAAAGGTGTGTCAAATTCACCCTTTAACTGCTTCTTCTACATTACAAGGAGAGCCAAAATTCCAGCTTGCCCCAGTAACAAAATATTTAGTTGCAGCCCTGGTGGCAAAACCATGTTTCCTCTGGGCGGCAAAAGTCCTAGGTATGACCCTGCTGTTTTAGCATTAATGCACATAAATGCATAAAATCAAAGAATTCTCAGAATTAGGGTTGGCAGGTTTTTGACACGTGGCAGTTTGATGGTTTAAGTGACTATGCTATACAAAGAATAAATATTTAATATGATTGTAAAATAATTTTCTACTCTACACAAAATTTTGCACAAAAATTATATATGGTTTTTTTTTTTATAAAATATACAATTTGAATAAAGCATAGCATAAACACTGGAAGGAAAACTGTAATGATGTGACCTTTTCTAATTCAAGATGATTCTTGACCTTCCAAAATTTCTGCAACTGCTTATGTATATGTGTGCTTTGATATAAACCATCTGGTATACTCTTTTTACAACAGATAAATGTTTAAAAAAGTTTATTACATCATGTATGTAATGGTGTGATTTCTTTTATTATTAAATTATCTAGATAATCACTGAGATACTCTTATTGTGCATAACATTGAAATATATCTAGAGATCAAAATACTAAATTATAGAACTAAAATGTCAATTAGTTTGGCAATGCTAGCTTGTACATGAAGTTTAAGAAACTCCTGTAAGTCAAACTTAGTTATTCTTACTTCTGCACTATGATATGGTATATTTACTAGCATTATAATGCAATTGTTTTCCAATTGAAGCTGTATGTAAATGTGCAAAACAAATGCTTTTTGGGTATCAAGTCCTCGGCTCTGCTTAAGTTGAAAATACTCTTAAAAACTGAATTTATACATCCTGAGCTCTTAAGAAATTTTTAAATGAAAATAAATGAGTTTAATTAATGTATTAACAGATTCTGTGCGAGAATTTTTACAGGGAATAAAATTTTTGGCAGATTAAGAGAATTTAAAATATCAAAATAAATTCTCAGTAATTACAATTCCGAACATAAAACCCTTTAATCTACATATAAAAGTTTATTTTTATTTAGTATATCTATCAGGTTAAAAACTATTTGACAATATTGACAATAAGTGTTTTAATACTGATTTATAGTTTCTGAAGTCTAAAACCTAACTCTGTGCCCCTATCATACATATTTTGAATAAGCAGCTCTATTCCACTTAGCAAATTGAATACAGGTAATCAGTAGCTTATATAAAATAAACCACAAAATTATATTTTATATGTTCTAGACTCTCATGTTGAAAAATTCAATATGGCAAATTATAATTAATATTTTGTTTTAATTATTGTAATAAATTAATGTTTAAAAATAAAACATTGTAATACACAAAAAAGTAAGTTTTTCATCATTTTATATACCTATTCTATTGTGTTCAAAACATTAGGGGTCATTCAAGTATTACATCATCATCGATGGGGGGGGGGTTTGGATACATCAACTACCCTTTATGAAAATATGAGTTAGGATTCATAGGGGCAGAGCTGATGACAAAATTTTGCTGATAAGGGGGGAAAGGAGGGAGGGACTCAAAAATGGCTAAAAATTTGCTTACGTAATACTCAAACGGCCCCTTATCAAAAAGCATTCATTTAGGCTTTTGATGGTTTTAGACAGTTTTTGACAGTTTAAACCTGTTTTTTACAATTGTCATGGTTTTTGACGTCAAAAACCCAACCCTGCTCAGAATAAGTGCACATTTTTGAAGGTTTATTGACGCTCAGTTTTTTAAAATATTTTTGCAAAATATTACTCATTAATATTTTCATAACATCGTTTTTCTCCTGCAGGTTGGATGTAGTGAATTAATCAAGATTTTTGCAATGTTTTGTAAATAGCAATAGTTTTAATCTCACCGGCGGGGGAAAATAAACAATATTAAATAAATACTATGAGCAATACTATTTTGAAAAATTATTTAAAAAAAAAACTGATTGAGCTTCAATAAACCTTCAAAAATATGCACTTATTCTGAAAATTCTTTAATTTTATGCATTAATATCAATAATCAATACTAAAAAAGGCCAAAATATACAAATGCATATAACTTGAGCTCTACTCATAACTAAAAAAACGAAATCACAGAATTCCAAGACATTTAAAATCACTAAGAGCCAGAGAAGAGGGAAAAAAAAGATTAAACAATGTCATTCAAAAATATAATGATATCAGATTCCACAAATACTTACCCAGATATTGCAAAAAATCCTAATAATTAAGAAACTTTCAGAACCACAGTGATGAAATTAGAATGGTTCCACTTTGTGATCATCAAATATCTTCCCCTCTCATGAATAACAGATGAGGACTTTCGTACCAACATTTTTCATCAGCAACTCGATGGTATTTGACAAATGGAAAGAAAACAAACAATGTGAGACATGGCACCAACAAAAAACACATAGAAAGATGAAAAGAAAGCTTTTATCCATCTCCTTCATATAACAGGAGACCACACAACCCAAAAAAAACCCCACAAATCACAAGACAAGGACAACACACACATTCATCCCTTTCATACAACACAAGACATCACAACACAAAAAACACAAATCACAAGACAAGGACAACACACACATTCATCCCTTTCATACAACAAAAGACATCACAACACAAAAAACACAAATCACAATACAAGGACAACACACACATTCATCCCTTTCATACAACACAAGACATCACAACACAAAAAACACAAATCACAAGACAAGGACAACACACACATTCATCCCTTTCATACAACACAAGACATCACAACACAAAAAACACAAATCACAAGACAAGGACAACACACACATCCCTCTCTTTCACACAAAACAAAAAACATGAATCACAAGACTAAGATCATGCACACATCTATTCCTTTCACAAAACATGAGACATAACACAAGATCATAAATTCAGTATATAGCACATACATAATTATGAGATATGATCTCCTCTCATCTTTTGAATGACAATTCACATCTGGTTTGTGGATTCGAAAAACCTGAAAATAAAATGTGTGTTACAGCAAATAACTAAATACATGCAATCACATCTCAGTAACGTTATGGTCATTTGATGTATAGGAGGACAAATTAGAGCAGTAACTATGGTATACAACTCATTTTCTCTGCAGTTTTTCTTTTTCCATAACTCTGTTCTAGGTCTTGTCAGCTCACGCTTCACAAAATTGAAAATTGTATCAAGCTCATTATGCTTTTGACAATCCTTTGTCATAATAGATGAGTTTCCTCAATGCATGGTGGTGTTTGTTTCAAAAAAATTTTGAAATAATTTACCTTGAAGTTAGTAATCACTAGCTCTATTGTTCAGTGTTGTTTCCATATGAAGGTCTTTTTTCTGGATATGTAATATATACTGGATTTTTCTTGGACCTCTAAGCTGTATCAAATGTAGAGGCTAAAAGTATTATTTCCCTTCGATTTCAGTACATAATCCACATGTTAGAAATATACAGTACTTTGGGATCTACACGATTTTTATTTGTTCACTACTGTTATGAAAAATAAAGGAATGTGTGTACAGAACGGAAGATAAAGTTTATATTTGTTGTTATAATAATTATCTAATGAAACTCCTTCAAGACCATTTGTGTGTTACGCAAAAAAAATGGCTGTCTGCAGAGGTGACCGCCAAATAGAGGTGGTATGAAATAAACACATTTCAGGGAGTGTGTCAGAATAACAGTTTTCAATATCACAAAAAAAAAAAATCTTATCCTCAATTTGTTTACAATGCACAAAAAACAGATACGTTGATATAACTAAAAATACCACTACAACAGTATTTTTTCAAATCTTGTTTGGAATAACCTATAGTCTTTCTGTAATGTTAAACTTTTCCCAATATAACAATATACTTGACTATAATAAAACTCTTGGTTAACAATATTTTTATGAGGATTTTGAAATCACTACAATATTTTTTATTTTTATCCATTTTTTGCTCAAAATATCTTTCAGTATATATTTTTACTCAGTTCAGTTCTTCGGGAGGAGTCTAATAATATTGGTATTAAGCATCACCTAATCATAGAAAATGTTCGGTATTACTTCGTTTTGTGTGATACACCAAAATGTAATGCAATAAACCCCCTTTACAGAGGCAATAAATCTAACTGAATTTGTTTTATCAGCTAATCAATTAAAATATTTTTCAGTGAATAAATACTTAATATCAAAAAAAAAAGCTTTTAAGAACATTGATTTAGAAACGTTTCCAACAGCAGCATAAATTTGATGGCACATGATGATAATGTTGCTTCTTGATATAACAATATAATTCCTCTATAAAGATATTTTTTCTTGGTCCAGTATCATTATGTATATTTGGATTTCACTATATTTTATGCAGAACTCGAAATACCAGATCATGGGAATTGTCATTTTTTAATCTGTATTATCCAAGAGAGCACTGGCGTTAGAGCCGGGGGTACTCGAGCACCCACGGAAGTTTGTAGAACAGGTCCAAGCACCCACAGAATTGATTCAGAAATTGAAATTTCCTACATGTAACTCAAGACGAGCACCCACAGGTTAGAAACCCTTCCGACGCCTCTGCAAGAGAGAGAGAGATCTGTTCTTTCTTTTTAGCAAGTACTTCCGTGTTATTTCCTCACACTTTTTCACTCCCTCACTGTTGTTCTACTGAATCTCTGCCTGCTAAAGAGGGAAGAAAATACCTGCAAAGCCAAAAAATCCACATCTTGTACCCCACCCCCAGTTGCACATTGATATAGAACGACGTAGGGATTTTGATACCGTTCGATGTTGTTTACCGATATCGTTCTATGTAAAATGGCATATATTTGTCTATATAGTTTGGCGAGGAGAATCCGATGTCAAACTGTACTTGGATGGTGAACTATATTTGACCCAATATCATCCGACGTAATAGATTACGCCATGTGTGCTGACAAATTGTTCCAAAATTGTAATGTAACGTTCAGTAGTAATCGTTTCTCGCACGAAGAAGAGACCGATAATGCCTCTGGCGCATACCGCAGCCCATGCAGTAACTTTAGGCGAATGCAGTGGTTTCTCTTCACACAAATGAGGATTTTCGGAACCCCAAAATCTCCAGTTTTTTTTTTTAAATTTTAAAAAATTAAAAAAAAAGCAAAATTTTCAAAATTTCTGTACAACATTCTTACAGTTTTGCTAATAAACATACCGTTTATCGCATAATTCTATTGATCTTTGTTGTAGAGATATTTAATTTTGAAATAAGGGCTTATTTGCTGATCACCCTGTACATGCCATTAATACTGTAATTTAAGATACATTATAAACGCAAACGTTTTAAAAGCCTATTTGAGTCTCGTTTCGATAGGTGGCATGTTCAGCAACGTGATGTATCTTATAGAATTTTTGTTTCTTTTGATGAACTTTACTTTCTTTGATGATATACAGACCAAAAAAAAAATATAAGGTAACAAAAGAAATGGAATATTTGTCAAAATTTTAATTGAATCAACGATAACAACTGCTTTTCAGGGTTTATCTCAATGTAATGTCACATTCAGTTGGTCACATAATTGAATTTTTACACTTCACATAAATTACATATGTTATCATAGGATTCTATAAACACATTAAAAAAAAAAACCCACATACATACACACAGTTGTATCCGCTTATAACAAAGTTAGAAAAAACAGTGAATGTATTCAATATACGCGAATTCCATTATATCCGTACCAGCTTGGAAAATGATACGATTAAGGGAATAACACATTTTGCACGAGCGATACGCATTTTTCAGTAATCTGAACATTCTTAAAATGAATAGATTAAAATAAAGATTAAAAATTTAATTGATGATATAATATTCCATATGAATGTTATTATATCATCAATATGTGATTATATAGAAAATAATATGTACCGATTATTATTTTTCTTGATATGATTGTAAATGTCAACCGTATTGCATTTAAATCATTTTTGCCAAATAAGCATGCACAAAATATATCTTTTATTTTAGTAAGTGCATAAACACCAAACAATTTTTGGTCTTTTTTTTGAATCATTCAAAGAGAATGAAAGAATTATACAAAAGGAATTATATTATCAAATCCGGACCACAATCATCCCATTCTTTTTTGCATGCATGGTATGTATTACGAAAACTACTATATATATAGAGTAGCTTTCACATCAAAATTATACTAAATACAACATAGGCATTCTCAGGATTTTCTCAAGAAGGGGGGGGGGGGAAATCAAAATTTTTTTCTTCCAAAGGAGGGGGGGGGGAGTGAAGTTTTTACTGAAAAATAACGCTTTAATCTCGGCCAAAGCTTGAAACCCAAACCCCGTTCTCCCCTTTTCATACGCCAACGAAACATTCTGTATTTGGGGGGGGGGGGAGATCATTTCATGCCTTGACGCTGCTCAGAAAACATGTCAATTTCAATATTATTTTTGACAAACCGACATCTCTCTCTGATTTTTTTTCTTTCAAATTTCACATAAAAAAAGAAAAAATTCAGGAAATTAAGATGTCGGATAAAACAGATTTTGCTTTCGAAGCCAAATTAAACATGCAGCACAATGTTTCAAAAAGGCAACCTCACATACGTTTTCAAATAAAGAACGTCTTGGTTTTGACGTATACCGTGTACGAGCAATTTCTTTATAAAATTTAGTTCCCTTGGTAGGGTGCAATTCACATAGACTATTATTGCTTTCAAAAGAGAAAAAAAAGTTTTTCTGATACGGTCTTTCTGATCGGTATATCGATATACTGATTTCTTTTATCGTTAGAGTTGTTGTCGCTAGCCATAATTATAAATGGTCACAATTATCACCAAACACTATGCCAACGTGGCGATGACCCTAAATCATAGGAATCGATACATGAGGCCGGTCAAAGCACAAAATTTGGACATTGGCTGGGCAAACTGCCCAATTTCGGGCTTCGCCACTATTATGCAGAGTCGCAACTAGATGCTTGGTCACCCGGGGCAAGTGTGCATTTTGGCACCCCCTTGTAATGTTGAAGGTAAGGTTTGAGAATGAAATTTGCGCCCCCACCTCTGGTCCAGCGCCCAGAGCACGAGACCCGCCTGCTCCCAGGGCTCGGTTGATTGCGCTGAAAATGGGAGTGTTTGTATTCCCCCAACAGGTCGATTGCGCAGAGTCTGGAAATTGGGTTGTTTGGATATCGGGGTGAGCGCAATCGACCTATAAACGGTTTATCTTCTGCGCAATCGACTTACACCCCCTGTTCCCTAGTTGCAGCCCTGCTATTATGTGTATATATTATTAATTAACATTATTATAATAGCATAATTATTATATTTATTTATGCAGACCAAGAAAGAAATATCGTTTTATATTGGTTATCGTTATATCGAGAGGCAGCACTTTAACATTAGAGTAGTGACATTTCCGCACAAAACTTGAAAAAATATCATTGTTGAATTATTTATCGCTTATCGTTGTAGCGGGGTTTCACTGTATTTAAAAAATTTGTAAAATATAATTAAAACATTTATAATTAAAACAGCAATTGTGTATTAACAAATAGCACGAAATATTATGCAAGTCTCAAGTTAAATCTATATACATATAACTTAGAATAAATTCTAAAAAAAAATAATAAATTCTGGAAAAAAAATTTAATTTTAATTTCATCTTCCAGTCAATAAACTTTTTGTTGGATTTTAGTGGATTGCATACATTTACTTATGTGTTTATATACAGTGAAATCTCGTTACAATGACACTGATACAACGATAAATCCTACTACAACTATATTTTTTCATCTTATTTAGCAATGCCTATAGCCTAATATTAAAGTGCTGCCTCTCGATATAGCAATAACCCTTCTACAACGATATTTTTCATGGTTTCGAGAATATCGTTATATCGAGATTTCACTGAAAAATTAAAATTTTTAAAAAATATATTTGAGAAAAATTGACGTACAGCTTCACATGTTGTGAATATAAGTGTGGAAAAAACAGTTCCCCTCCTTAGAAAGATAAACAGTTTCTCTCTCTCTCTTTCTCTGTACCACCCCTCCTTAATTCCATTTTAACAATCTAGCATTCTTACTTTCAAGATACCAGTAAAAAAGCCACACCTTATCTGTACTTATTCTGTACAGACGGTATTTATTGTGATGGTCTATAACCAATTCATTGTACTGTTCAACCGAGCACTTCATTCATTTGAAGGATTAGGAGGCATTGAAGGTGTCAGTCAAAGTACAATAGGTCAAGGGGGAAGGAACAGGTCTTCCATGACCCATATATTCGTCACCACCGCTCAAGGATTGGAAAAAGTTTGACCCATATAGTCGTGATCACCACTCAAGGATTGGAAACATTATGACCCATATATTCGTCATTGCCACTTGACTGGTTAAATTTAGGCCTTAGGAAACCGTTTGTGTTTTCATTTGTGATGTGTCATGTGCGATCATTGGAGCTGACTTTTTTCCTTATTTCAACTTATTACCCGATCTTAGGAGTAGAAAATTAGTTGATTTAAATACCAAATTGGAAGTTTCGGGACATTTAAATCAGGGTTGGCAGGTTTTTGACACATGACAGTTTTTGACGGTTTAAACCGCAGTTTAAACTGTCACATCAAAAACCTCAAATATTGCTTTTCGATATAAAAATTCCCATTGAAAATGCACACGTTAATTGCATGTAATGTTTAAAGCGACTATGTTATACAAATAATAAATATTTAATAAGATTCTAAAATAATTTTCTACTCCCGACAGAATTATTTTGGACAATATATGTTTCTTTTTCTTATAAAATTTGAATAAAGCATAACATGAACATTGAAGGGAAAACTGTGGAACGATTTGACATTCTTTGATTCAAGATGATTCTTGACCTTCCAAAATTTCTGCAACTGCTTATGTATATGTGTGCTTTGATATAAACCATCTGGTGTACTATTTTTACAACAGATAAATGTTTAAAAAAGTTTATTACATCATATATGTAATGGTGTGATTTCCAGGGCCGCAACTAGGGGGAAGCAGGCGGGTCTCGTGCCCTCGACCAGACAGGGGCGCAAATTTTATTCTTAAACCTCTCCTTCAACATTACAGGGGGTGCCAAAATGTGCACTTGCCCCCGGGTGACGAAGCATCTAGTTGCGACTCTGATGATTTCTATTACTATTAAATTATCTAGATAATCACAGATACTCATTGTGCATATAACATTCAAATATATCTAGAGATCAAAATACTAAATTATAGAACTAAAATGTCATTTAATTTGGCAATGCTAGCTTGTACATGAAGTTTAAAAGTCCTGTAACTTATTCTTATTCAAACGTAGTTATTCTTACTTCTGCACTATGATATGGTATATTTACTAGCATTATTATACACTGAAGAGCCGAAAAAACTGGTACACCTGCCTAATATCGTGTAGGGCCCCCCCCGCGAGCTCGCAGAAGTGCCGCAACACAACGTGGCATGGACTCGACTAATGTCTAAAGTAGTGCTGGAGGTAATTAACACCATAAATCCGTAGGAGTTAGAGGGGTGGAGATCTCTTCTGAACAGCTATATGCTCAATAATGTTCATGTCTGGGGATTTAGGTGGCCAGCGGAAGTGTCTAAAGTCAGAAGTGTTTCTGGAGCCACTTTGTAGCAATTCTGGACGTGTGGGGTGTCGCATTGTCCTGCTGAAATTGTCCAAGTCTGTGCCAGAGTCGTATCTAGACGTATCAGGGGTCCCATATCACGCCAACTGCACATGCCCCATACCATCACAGAGCCTCCACCAGCTTGAACAGTCCCCTGTTGACACGTAGGTTCCATGGATTCATGAGGTTGTCTCCATACCCGTACACGTCCATCAGCTCGAAGCAATTGGAAACGAGACTCGTCAGACCAGGCAACGTGTTTCCAGTCCTCAACAGTTGTCTGTGTTGTCGGGCCCAGGCGAGGCATAAAGCTTTGTGTCGTGCAGTCATCAAGGGTACACGAGTGGGGCTTCGGCTCCGAAAGCCCATATCGATGATGTTTCGTTGAATGGTTCGCACGCTGACACTTGTTGATGGCCCAGCATTGAAATCTACAGCAATTTGCGGAAGGGTTGCACGTCTGTCACGTTTAATGATTCTCGTTGGTCCCGTTCCTGCATGATCTTTTTCGGCCGCAGCGATGTCGTAGATTAAATTTTTTACCGGATTCCCGATATTCATGGTACACTCGTGAAATGGCCGTACGTGAAAATCCTAATTTCATTGCTACCTCGGAGATGCTATGTCCCATCTGTCGTGCGCCGACCATAACACCACGTTCAAACTCACTTAAATCTCGATAACCTGCCATTGTAGCAGCAGTAACCGATCTAACAACTATGCCAGACACTTGTTATGTTATATAGGCGGTGCCGACTGCAGCGCCGTACTCTGATTGGTTCCATATCTCTTTATTTGCATACGCATGCCTGTGCCAGTTTTTTTAACTCTTCAGTTTAATACAATGGTTTTCCAATTGAAGCTGTATGTACATGTGCAAAACAAATGCATTTTGGGTATCAAGTCTTCTGCTCTGCTTTGGTTGAAAATACTCTTCAAAACTGAAGTTATACACCCTGAGCTCTAAGAAATTTTTAGATGAAAATAAATGAGTTTAATTAGTGTATTAACAGATTCTGAGTGAGAATTTTTACAGGGAATAAAATTTTGGGCAGATTAGAGAATTTAAAATATCAAAATAGGTATTTTTTCTAAGTAATTATAATTCTGAAAATAAAACCCTTCAATCTACATAAAAGTAAGTATTTTGTTATTTAACATATCTATCAGGCTAACAAAAACTATTTGACATCATTGACAGTAAATTTTTGACAGTTTTAATACCAAGTTAGTTTCTGGGGTCAAGAACCTAACCCTGATGCTCCATCATACATATTTGGAATAAACAGCTCTATTCCACTTAACAAATTGAACACAAGTTAAGATAAGCTTAGATAAATAAACCATAAAATTATATTTTATATGTTCTAGATCAGTGATTCCCAACCTGGGCGTTAACGCCCATGGAAAGTTCAAGGGGTGTGGTGGAAACTACGGGTATAACATAGGATCCTATGGGTTAGATTGCGTTGGGGGGCGGTGGGAGAAAAAAATTTCTGAAGAAGGGGGCGATGGGACAAAAAAGGTTGGGAAACTATGTTCTAGACTCTTATGTTGAAAAATTCAAAATTGCAAATTATAATTAATATTTTGTTTTAATTATTGTAATAAATAAATGTTTGAAAATAAAACATTGCAATATGCAAAAAAGTAAGTTCTCATCATGTTATAATTTGAAGACAATAGGTATATAAACATTATCAAAAGGCATTCATTTTTGTTTTTGATGGTTTAAACCAGTTTTTGACAGTTTAAACCAGTTTTTGACACTTGTCATGTCTGACGTCAAAAACCAAATCTGCTTACTACCTAGCAAGTTGTGCCATAAATGTAAGTACCTAAACAGTCTATATATAGATTTGCTGCAATTGCAATATATATATATATTTTTTTTCAGTGGGGAATTTGAAATATACTTGAAACACAAAATACTGAAATTTATTCTGTACTTACGTATCCCAACGCATCTCCAGATGGAAAATTTATAGCTGGTTTGAGAATTTGAATGATCTGAAAATAAAGTAAAATACAGTATAAGTGCTACAATAGATATAAAATTTTATATTTTACAAAACAGGTGCTATGCAGAGGGAAATATTTTACCCAGACAAATCTGATTATGAACTATTTATGTGAATACATCACCAGTTTTGTTTACCAAACCAAATGAGTTATACAGTCAGACCCACCAGACCAGAATAGAATGTAGAGTCGATTCCCATCCAACTAGGACGACTGTCGGCATACGAAATGGCCAGGAAGGCCTATGAAGAGGGAAAGAAAAAGGGAGTGAAGAAGAAAACGGAAAAAGAATTTGAGAAAACATATAGTCAGACCCACTTTTAGCAAGATTTTGAATTCAATGAGCAAATAAATTGCATTCTGTTTGGTACAATGCTAATTGTATAGCAATTCTGCCATTTATAGAAAGCAGGTGTGTTTTTTTTTTTTTAATCATGGAACGAGAGATCAAAAACTAAAACTTGGGGGAGAAAAAATACAAGTGAAAGTGAAAAGTACATAAATGAAAAGAGAGCAACAAAACTGAGTTTTGGTAGCATGGAAATGATGCATTTTAAAGAGGAATGACTGTCAATCAAATGATTCAGCAAAAGACCTATCAGGCTATCACTTCCGACCCTCTGGGCTCGAGTGTATTGTGATGCAATGAGATAGGTGTAAAAAATGCATTTGCGTTGTGGATGGTACTTCGTTTAAACCAGGGGTATCTTTTCAGTCTGAACTTCCTCTCCTCCTCATTAAAAACAAATTGATGTCATATCTCGTTATCTTGTTACAGTAGAACATCTCAATAATCAGACATAAGAAAATATTGTAGGTCCCGGTCTAATTAGCCCTCTTGTGCAGAAAATGACCGTAGTGCGACAAAAATGATCAAATGACATCCGAAAATTTCGTCTGCTAACAAGAAGTGTCTGTTAAGGAATAGTAAAATACCTTTAGTTCTGTTGACGTAATATTCAAATGAATGTTCGTTACGGGAAGTTCTATTGCATACTATATACATGTTTCCATATACTTCTTTTAGAAACATACTTCTGGGGCCCAGGTAAGGTGTTTCCCCACACACTAAAACCCTTATACTACCTGAATGTGGTTAAAAGTAAATATAACTAGATGGTTACCATCTGTTTGTTTGTTGGATATTTGTGGGATTTATTTTTTTCAAAAGTTAGTCATATTTCTTATCTATTACACGTTTTTATTCAAATGAATTGAAACGAAAATTTTGGAGTTTGAAAATGAACTAAAAAAATGTTATGAAGGTAAAAAGGCTATTTAAACATTGAGAAAAATAAACAAATTCAAAAGACTATTTGTTTTTCCATCATTGACAACTTTGCTTCCTTTGACTATTTGTTGGTGGTAATTAACAACTTTGCATGTCTATTTTTTGGCTGTAATAGACAACATTGCTTGCCTTAGATTATTTTTTTTTTGCTGCACCAACTTTACTTGACTAACAATTTTTTTTGTGCGTTCTAGCATTTAGCTTATTGATACTGTTCCAGCATTTTTTCCCACTTTTTTGTCTCTTTTTAGTGCACTTTTGTGTCTTGTGTGTTTTTCTTCGTTTTCGTGAGTCTTACTTAGCATGTTTTTTTTCTTTTTGGGTCATACTCTGCAGTGTTTTTTTCTTCTAGCACATTTTTGGATTTACGAGATAAGTGGTTTTTTTTAAATTGCTCTCAATTTTTTAATTTTTGTTGGTGACAACAAAAATTAAAAAATTGATATTAAAATCGTTGATACAAATACAACGCCACAACAGGCAAATTGCCCAACGAGGCGGATGACTTAAGAACATCATGGATTCCCGAGCCCCCCCCCCCCCTAGCGGAACCCCCAACGAATCGGTACATGCGGGAATGTGCATGCACGTATAGTGCAACCTGATGTACAGTTTGTTTCTGTGTAATGCTTGTTATGTGTAGTGCTGCCATCTGCTACCAGTTTTCCTAACTATGAGTGAAGTGTTATGATTGAATGATTTATCGTTGTAGGACTGTTGCTCTCTGTGGAGAGACTTTTTAACGGGGAGATCGGCTCGCATTTGCGCCTTGAAGTTGGGAACCACAGAAAACCAACTTCAGCCGACCACCACTGTGGGGTTCAAACCCGGATCCTCTCATCACGAGTCTGTCACTATAACCACTCGACCACCACAGCGGCCATTTTCGGTCTTTTAAATTTTATTTTCTCTCTCAGTTCATTTTCAGTGTTTTCATTTCAGTTTCATACTTTTGTCAGGTACGCGACCATTGCTTTTTTTTTGATAATCTATTTTTTGCACCATTTTTTTTGTGTTTTTTCCCCATTTGATATATTTTCGTGAGTTTTTGGACATTAGTGTTAGCGAACGTTTTCCCGGGATATTCTCATAAATTTGTTTTTTATTTCGGGTCCTATGGTTTTAGGTTAGTGAATAGATAGTTAGATAATTTTAATAAATATAAATTGTACTTTGTAGCTTAATACTTTTTTAGTGTGTTGTATTCTTTATATACATATATATTTTCTTCGTGATTTAGTGCTGAGCATTCTATTTTACTTAATTTTTTCGTACAATCTCTTACGTATATTTCGTATTGTAATGTATTTTACGTTTTTTTAATTCCCTGTTAACGTTTCTCATTTTCCTATTTTTTAATATTATTATCTAGTTTAGCAATAGTGTTAGTATGCCTCAATCTCGACTAGTTTTGTGTAGAGCTTGTGACGGGAGATTTCCCTGGTGTAAGGGTATAGCCGCTGATAGTTTTGATTGTAAAGGGTGCTGGGATAGAGCAAGGTTGGAACTCGAGGTTGAAGCATTGCGGAAAAAAAGTTAGGGTTCTAGAGGACCTGGTTATAATGGAGCCACTTGTCGTCGAGCCACCTGTTAATGAAGAAGCAATTTCCACGAACAACGACAGTTTAGAGGGTGAATGGGTGGTCGTACATGAGGTAGAGAAGGATAGTGATAAGGGTTTAATCATCAGCGATCCTATGGTTAGGGAACTTGTGGAAACAGAGTATGTAGGGATTTTCGGGGTTTCGAGCATTGTTGTCTTCCTGGGGAGAAGATTGGCAATGTTTCAGACGTTTTTCATCACCGAAAGTTGCCCTTGCGGGTGATTCTGTGGGTGGGAACGAATCGGGTAGGAGCGAATATTAGTGAGTCTCTGACAGAGAGTACCAGGTTTTACTATTACTCCTCACTTGGGGTCACGTTCTTGAAGCTTCCCGCATTTACCGATAGGTGGCTACGTTCGGATGGGATCCATCTAAATAGGAGGGGATCTAGGAGGTTTATGATAGTCTTAGGTTAGGTTTTTTACTCCCAGACCACGTAGTCAGGAATGCGGGTTAGTTAATGATAATCACAACACTACTGACGGGGAATTACCCACCTCTGACTTGGATGGCTTCTCGATTGACACTAAATCACCGGGCAAATTAAAATGTATGTTAATAAATGCCAGGAGCTTGGGTAATAAGAAGGATTTTTTAGAAACTATGATAGTTGTGGAGGGCTTGGATCTTATAGCCATTACAGAATCTTGGGCAAACGATGGGGATGAATCTTTCTTACACATCTCAGGATACAATACTTTTTTGAGAAATAGACCTTATAGGAAAGGGGGTGGAGTGTTGATATACGTGAAATCATGTTTGAAAGCTAGAGAGTGTAACATGAAGAGAAGTGATATTGAAACTATATAGGTTGAGCTTGAGAACAAAAGACGTCAAACTTATTGTTGGGGTTTGATGCAATCAACCGAATAGGGATCCAAACTACATCGCCAAATTTCATGATGAAATTTCCTATATGTGTAAGCATAAGAGAGTTCTCATACTAGGGGATTTCAATTACCCAGGTATTGATTGGGAGAAACTTTCATCTGGAAATCAGTATGAAAGACTAAGTTGGTGCTGTGTTCAAAAAGTTTTTGTATTAACATGTATCAGAAACCCCTAGGGGTACTGCTATTTTGGATTTAGTTCTTACTAGTTCCGAGGATCTTGTTGAACATGTTTTTGTGGGGGAAGTTTTCTTCCAGTGATCATCGTAATGTCAGATTTCACTAACTTCTCCTTGGGTAAGGTTGAAGACTGGTTCCTTGTTTTCGAGAACTGATGTTTTGAGGAAAGTCAGCAGAAGTTTTCAAAGACCGGTTGGAATCAGTAGGGGTGATAAGTCAATGGGAAGAATTTAGTATGAAGTTGTCCTCTGTTTTGCACGACGCCATACCCTTTGTTCAAAAAAAGTGTGTTTGTATTCACGGATAGCATGCGTAACCTTTATCTTGAAAAGAAAAGAGCATTCAGAGAGTATAAAAGTGGACGAGGTGGCCTATCACTGTTTACTGATAAAAAAAGTGTTGAAGAAAGCGATAAGGGATAGTAAAAAGGAAGTTGTCAGATATATATATATATATATAACATTGACCCAAAATCATTTTCTCGATACATCAATAATGGATGTAAGGGGACAGTTGGCCCCCTCTCGATAAGTTAGAGAGCAATGTAGGCATGTGTAGTGCTTTCAATAACTTTTTCCCGTCGGTTTTTAATGGAGATAATGATATTCAATATACGGGTGTTGCATGGGGTAATAAAATCCTCAACGATATTCAAGTGAAAGACGTGGAGGTCCTGAATCTTCTAAAAAATGTATGTGCAAGCAAGGCACCAGGACCAAATGATATCTATCACAGGGTCCTCAGGGAATGTGCTAATGAAATGTTAGGGCCAGTCGCACAGATATACAGGAGTAGTGTTGCTAAGGGTATCATCCCAAGGGATTGGAAACTTGCTAATGTTGTTCCGATATTTAAGAAAGGTAGTAGAGAAATCGTGTCCAATTATCGTCCAGTGAGCTTGCTGAGCTCCCTCTCGAAAATTTTGGAAATTATCATCAAAAGGCAGTTTGTGTGAATAATGTCGGATAATCAGCATGGGTTCAGGAAGGGGAAGTCATGTGTGACTAACCTCCTTTGCTTCTATGATCATGTGACAAAGGCTTTGGGTAAGGGCAAAAATGTAGATGTTTACCTTGATTTCCAGAAGGCATTCGATCGTGTCCAACATGGTAAACTCTTGAAGCGTTTACACAAGATTGGGATTGGGTCAACTTGCTGAATTGGATAGAATCATGGAAGAGATAAGTTGCAACGAGTTATGGTGAATGGGAAATTCTCTGGTTGCACAGGCGTCACAAGTGGAGTTCCTCAATGAAGTGTCCTTGGCCCCATACTTTTTTCACTTTTTGGTCAATAAACTAGATCAGAGTATCGATGGGATTGCAAGCAAATTCGCAGATGACGTGAAGCTAAGCTAATGGGGTGAATCAGGAATTAAAACGATAGGGAGTTGCTACAGACCAACATAAACAGGATTGCAACATGGGCAAATGAATGGAGCATGACGTTTAGCGTTGATAAGTGCATGGTCGCTCATTTTGGTTCGAACAACCCACTTACGTGTCAAATGGTATCTATCCCGGATGCAAGTAGGGTCACAGATTTGGGAATTCTCATTGACGAGCGGCTTAGGTTTTCTGAACGTTGTTCAGCGGTGGTCAAAAAATCGAATAGAATGCTTGGTCTCATTTTCAAAAAGGTCTCTTCGCATTCTCCTAAAGTCATTCTTCCGCTTTTTCGAGGCTTAGTTAATCCGGGACTGGAGTATGCTGTAAGATTTTGGAGACCATACCTACAGAGAGAGACAGACTTGGTTGAAGGGATGCAGAGAAGAGCTACACGTGTCCTTATTGCATAGCTGCCAACTTTTGAAAATGAAAATTCGGGAGATTTTCGCGCACATTCGTATTTTATGCTAAAAACACTCCCTAATAAATACAATAGGGATTTTTCCAAATAAAATAGGGATTTTCCAAATATAAAAGTTAGAGCATAGGGAATAAAATACCTACTCAAAAACTGAAGTCAAATTAAAATAGGGATTTTACACACGTGGAAGTTAAACCCTTGGGAATAAAATTCCTACGCAAACAACAAGTGAAATTGGAGGCCAAAACTTCAATGATGTAAAAATAAATATTCTGTTCAATCCGAAACGCTGTGAACAAACATTCGGCGCGAATGACCCCAAAATCATCGGAAGATGAAGGAAAACACCGTCAATTTTTGAAGAACACTGACTTTTTGTGACACTTGCTTGATGGGTTTTTTTTCATTTCACGAGTGATGATGGTAGTCTTTCCATGACCGATGTTTATGTCCGTAACACAACTTGTACAAAAAGGGAAAGTCGGCCCTCTTCTGGAACGTTTGATGAAAGGAAATTCATCGGAATAAGTATCTTTAAAATTGATTAGATATGTTTTTGCTTATATCGCGTTATATTGCTTATTCGTGTTTTGTTATATCGCACGTTATAACAAAAGAAATTTTGACCACATGCGCGTGACTATAATCTTCAATTATTATCCAGGACTATTGGCTGCTAAGCCCTGCACGATAAGACAAACAACTTTCTTGTTACCATCAGAGGGTTTGTAAAACTTCCTTAAAAAGGGAATTTCCCCATTTACGACGTGTGACGTCATTTCGAAAGGGGAAAAAAGATACCCCACAAGAAATTCCTTAGGGATTGTTTTCATAAGCAGGGATTTTTTTTAATGAAGTAGGGAATTTTAAGGGACAATTAGGGATTTTTGTGATTTTCGTAAAAATTCGGGAGATTTAAGAACTTTTCCGGATGTCGAGCG
Source organism: Pholcus phalangioides (assembly GCF_987345545.1). Taxonomy (NCBI): domain Eukaryota; kingdom Metazoa; phylum Arthropoda; class Arachnida; order Araneae; family Pholcidae; genus Pholcus; species Pholcus phalangioides. The sequence continues at coordinate 132,289 of NW_028301603.1, forward strand.
ATGAAGCTAAAATTCGGGAGATTCCCGAAAAATTCGGGAGACTTGGCAGCTATGTTATTGGCACACAGGGCTTGAGTTATGAAGAGAGACTTCATTTTTGAATATGTTTACATTGGATGAATGCAGGTGTCAAAGAGATAAGTTCAAAATTTTCAATGGGATGGATAGGATGGACCAAGAACTTTTAGTACATCACCAATCGACTGCTTTTACAAGGGGACACCAGTATCGATTGGAAAGGGACAATGCGAGGTTACGGTGTAACAGGAAATTTTTCTCTAATAGGGTTGTTAATAAATGGAATAGCTTACCCCAGGAGGTAGTAAATTTTAACACAATTGACACATTTAAAAAGAAATACGATGAGCATGTTGGGGTAAATCGAGAAGCTATCCATACTTAGAATAAGACAACCATAAAATATTATACAATACCCATAAAGAATATCATCATGTGTATATATTGTTTATAATTTTTGTGATTGTGTTTTTTAATTGGGTTACTGTATTTTTGAAATATATGACATCTATATTTCTTATGGGCATCTTTTTCTCAGCCACTTCGTTGAGCATTTTGCCTGTAGTGTTGTATTTGTATAATTGAGTTCTGGGAGCCAGTTTTCAAAGCACGAATCTCTGAATTAATAATGGTCTTGTAAAGCTTTCTAACTTATACTTGGTGTTATAGATCTTAATAATTATATGATGACATTTTATTCAATGTGTTTTAGTCTTCCCCCTCCCCATTTTTGACACATCTAACCATTTGAAGTAAGAAAAACATGAGCAAGAGCCCATTACTGTTGGCCGTCCCAAAAGGGTTGTGTACTATGCATTATTGTAGGTCCAGAAAGGGGGGTGGGGGTTGGCAGATCTCTCACAAAGTCTATTTAAAAAGTTACTGACTAATGAAAATGGGATATCGTAGGTACAGTCGGCACCGCTTAATCAGATAACAACAATCTCAGTCAACACCTACTAGAGAATTTTCAGTGTGTGTTGTCCCAGCACACAATATCCGATTAAGCGGGGAACAATTCAATTGTCATTTTACTACCTTAGTGTATTTTGCATATTGAAAACTAATGAAGGATCAAAATTAATAAAGCTTCTCGAAAAAATCTGACATCAAAAGAATGAAATTAAAATTATGTAAAAATATATTTTGTTCATTCTAATGTACCTATTCGCTGCATGTAAACAAATATAGAAATGGATTAATAACTTGAGGTTGCCCTTTCAAAGCAATTTGAGATACTGCACATATATTTTAATTAACGGAAATTGATATTTAATGAAAGAATTCACATTGAATTAAAATAATCTCAGAATTTTTTTTGCAAACCAATATGGCTTTCAAAAAAACAAACACTGAAATGGCTATTGTTGAATAGCCATTTCAGAAGTAATTTATAAACAATGGGTTTAAATAACAAATACTCCATTAGTCTTCGTAAGATTTAAAATGTGAATTTGATTATGCTGATTTGTATATTCCAACAAAAAAACTTTTTTCAGCAGGCATAAGAAGAAATGTACTAAACTGGTTTAAAACATACTATTATGATAGGCAACAACAGGGGTGTAAACAGAAATTTCGTTCGGCGGGAACCACTTTCATTTCGGGGGGGGGGGGGGAAGTGATAGAACAATAGATTTGACCATCTCTTTCCCCTATTTCGATCATTTTCTCAGATTTGCTATAATGGTGAAATCAGCACATTCTAAAAAGTAATGAAAGAAGTCCTGCAAAGATCGGTCGTAGGGCCATCATTATTTCTTGTTTATATCAATGATGTATGTAAAAGGAGTTTAAATGGTAAATTAATATCATTCGCATATATGCCACTGTCCTTTATGTTGAAGATTCAGAAATGGCAAGTTTAAAAGAAAAAGTTGAAGACCTATTTCAGATAAATATATGGCTCGAAAAATACTCTGAATATTCAAAAAACAAAATACATTTGCTTAAAAACTGAAACTATCAACCATGAAACTGATATATACACATAAAGATACACAATCACTGCTTGTGCCAATTGAGCTTGCAATGCAATTGTCAAGAAATTGAATTAGTTTATGACTATGATTATTTGGGAAGTATAATACAGCATGATGTTAAATGGAATCTGCAGTGTGAAAAAATAATGAAAAAAATTAGGATCTATGCAGCAATCCTATATAAACTCAAAAACACGATTGATAAAAACTTTCTAAAGGATATCTTTAATGCATGGTTTATTCAATAATAATACATAGAATTTGCACCTGGGGTGGGGCATACGATACAAATATACAATGATTAAATAGCACTTACAATAAATTAGATCGCTAATAACAAATACTAACTCTAACAACAATAGAAAAGAATGTCACACTAAAACATAGGCAAATCTATATATATAGAATTATAAAATTTGTGATGTTGCTTTCAAGGCTAACCATGAAAAGCAATATAACAGAACATCTACTTGATATAGGAATATTTATCAAGTGCCAGGAGTCAATAAAACATTATTTAAAAAGAGTTTGTTACATTGCCCCTAAAATATCAAATCTTTTTCATGCAATGAACCGCATGAATATGAGCTCAAATTTCAATATTTACTCATTTCCAAAAGATATAAACTATGAAGAAATCATGTAATAAAAACAAATGGTGGATAACAGTAACAATATGCAATACTGATTACACAAATGAGATGGAAAATGAAAGTACACATAACTTATACAAATATGAGGCCACAACGGGCAAAATGCCCAATGAGATGGCTGAGAAAAAAATGCCAATAACAAGTAAGGATGTCATATTACTAAAATACAGCAACCCAATTAAAAATACAATCAAAAAATTATAAACAATGTATATATACACAAAAAATTATAAACAATGTATATATACACAAAATATTATACAATGCCCATAAAATGTATTTATAGTTGTCTTATTCTAAGTGTGGATAGGTTCTCAATTTACCCCAACATGTTTGTCATATTTCTTTTTGAACGTGTCAATTGTGTTACAATTTACTACCCCCGGGAGTAAGGTATTCCCTTTATTAACAACTCTATTAGAGAAAAATTCTGAGACACCATAACCTAGAATCGTCCCTTACCAATCGATACTAATGTCCCCTTGTAAAAGATGTCGATTGACGGTGTACTAATAATTCATGGTCCATCCTATCCATCTCGTAGAAAATTTTGTGTTCATCCAATGTAAACATATTCAAAAAATGAAGTCATTCTTCATAACTCAAGCCCCTTGTGCCAATAAGGACATGCATAGCTCTTCTCTGCACCCTTTCAACCAAGTGTATGTCCCTCTGTAGGTACGGTCTCCATACCTTACAGCATACTCCATATTAAATAATCCTTTTTTATATTTTTTATTTTAATATAAAGAGAGCAAAAATTTTAAAAATAAATTAAAAAGTCCTTGAAAAATGAATGACGGTTGCCATGTGCCAACAGACAATAGATTATTTTCGTAGACCAACTGGAAGGACACCCACACAAGTCCCTTGGGGGAATTACAGAGTGAATATTCCTAATGTGTTTTTTTGTTTCTGTTTTTGTCTTTTGTATTAGATTGTATTTGTAGCGTTATCAAAAAAAAAAATTATTGAAATTGAATGAGCGAAATAATGCCAGAACTAATGCAAATTCATAGTAAATGAAACTTCAAAATTAAAGCAAATTGAATGGAAGAAATATCAGAATTAATGAAAATCCACTATTCAATGAAAACAATGATTCCAGAATAGAAAATATTTAAAGAAATCATTTCAAACTTATGAGAATTGATATTCAATGAGGAAAATGAATATTTAATGAGAGAAATCACTCATCAGAACTAATGCAAATTGATTACTTATCAAAGGAAATTTCAGAAACAACTAAAATTGATACATAATGAAATAATTTCAGAACTGCTGTGAATTCATATTCAATGAAAAATACTTCATAATTGATAAGAATATATACTTAAATTTATATATTTATTTTAATATAGTCTGTATGGAATCTGGTAACAGTAGTGAGCGGTCAACCATGTCGCAGTCTGAATTTTTATTTATTTTATTTAAAAAAAAGAAAAAAATTCCCTGTATAATGTAAAATTTTAAAATCACACCTATATTCTCGATGTAACTTATTTGGATTAATTGGAGCCATCAAGTAATCTCTCTAAAAATGTGCTGTATCATGACCGATTCCAAGTGTTTCTTATCCTCAGAAGTTCTAATCTCAATAGAGAATGGTATGAACTGCTCGATTTGTGGAAATATTGCTCACTTTTATAAATTTATCAAAATTTATTTTGCTCATTATCTTAGTCATAGATCTCAAATAGAGAGAGAGAGAGAGTCAAAGTTGGAAATAATTTTAGTGATCCATTAGAAACAATCAAAAGGAGTACCTCAGAGCTCTGTTCTGGGACTATTAATATTTAATATATTCATAAGTGACCTTTGTGACATTGAATTAAGTGGTAAAATCATCACATTTGCAGATGACACAGTATTGCTTTATTCAATTGATGATGATAATTCACTAGCCAGTTTGATAAACACGATTTATTGTTAATTCGTAATTGGTTTATCTGTAACGACTTACAAATAAATGTAACAAAAACTAAGTTTATGTACTTCTCTTCTATGGCTAATATAAACTTCAACCATATAATTTGATATTCCATAATAATTGCCAAAATATTTCAACTTGTAATTGCCAGTCAGTCTCCAACAGGTTTCCACGATTAAATACCTAGATATTCATATTAATCATAACCTAATGGAAAACTCATGTAAAATATTTGCAAAGTAAACTTTGCTTGACATGGAATGACCTTAAAGTTTTGAAGATATGCGAATAATATTTCACACGGTTAATAAGGATGGTAAAAGCAACAAAATAAATAAAAAAATCATTGAAATCTGAGACTGTGTCACTTTGCAATGTAATTTACAAATTACATTAGGGTCATTCCATGTCAAATTAGCCGGCCATGACACCCAGTCTCAGGTTTCAACGATTTTTTTTTATTTTGTTGCTTTTACCATCCTAATTAATTGTGTGAAATATTATTCGCATATCTTTAAAACTTTGAGAAAAAAAATGTTGAAATTTATCAAAAAATGATACAGATGACTTTTCAAAGGTTCAATTTTTAAGCGGCATTATTTGAGAAAGTAAATATAACTTTTCCAATTTTCAATATATTCAAGTGAAATTTTCACCAAAGTGTTCATAAAAAAAACATACAAAATATGAATAAAAATAATTCATACACTTGCATTTGAAATTTACATGCAAAAAAATTATGTAAACTTTGTTTTTGTAGAATTTTTCGTTAAAAAAAATAAATTTTTCTAACATTTTTAGACCAGGGCACAGCAGTTACCAAAACAACTTTTATTTTAAATTTCTCCTAAATATATGAAGTAACATACTGGAGGAAAAAAATAATGGTTTTTTCACCGTTAATATGTTTATTCTGGCTCGCAACACAAAATTCATCAAAATAAGACTGGATCACTAAGATTTCAAATCATTCAACTAGATACTGAAATGCAACCCATCATCCCAGATTCCAATTATTATTTTTTATTTATTACTTCTAGTATCATTGTTGGCATTGTAAAATTTCATGTACATATCTCAAAAACTTTAAGAAACAAAATTTTTTCTAACCTCACAAAACCTCTTAGGCTTTGAAAAGTCATCTGCATCATTTTTTGATAAATTTCAACATTTTTTTTCTCAAAAAGTTTTAGAGATATGCAAATAATAATTCACACGGTTAATAACATAAGGTTGGTAAAAGCAACAAAAATAAAAAAAATCATTGAAATCTGAGACTATGGGTGTCACTTTGGCATTTTGCCGGGTGATTTGAAATGGAATAACCCCTTACCTAAAACCATATATAGATCACTCATTCATGTTAACACTTTATTACTCATTATTTCATTCCCTTCTATTATATAGTTTGGCTATCTGGGGTGAGGACTTCGTTTCAAATCTTACACCAATAATTAAACTCCAAAAAAGAGCAATAAGACTCATCACAAGTGACTATTTGACTCCTTCAAAAAAACTTTTTCACTGTCTTGGAATCCTTCTCCTACGTCAGCTTTATTTCTACAAATCTACTATAATTATTTTTACACGAAAATTTGCTTTACCTTTGAACAGTTCCTGTTTCTCAGATTGAACAATATATACTCTCTACCACTTATCCACAAACTCTTCTGAAGAAGCATTTTACTTACCTCATCCCAAAATTTTGAAACTCTTTATCACCTAATATCCTTAATGTTACTAATTTATTACCTTTCAAAAGACTATCTTTTTTCAATCAATGTCATCAAGTTTTTCTTTTGATTTGCCCTATGCTCCTCAATCAGTTAAATTATGAATCTATTTTATCTTGCGCATTGCAACATTATATTGATTTTTGTTATTTGTATATATATATATATATATATATATATTATCTGAAAATCATGCAATGTGTATTTCATATAATTGCACTCCTTGTTGTTGCCAAAAATACTACAAATTATGTGAAAGTTTTATTTTGACATTTGATTTTTTTTTTAAACCCCCTCCTCATTTTCGTAAAACTGTGCGTGTGCATGTGTGTGTTTCTAATATTTTGTTTTTCCATTTTAGTTTGTTGATATTGTTCACTCATAAGCAACTGTGTTCCTTATTATTCATTAGAAACTTGCAATGTATCATCCAGTATGGGTCTCTAGACCTCTTGGCTGAGTTTTTTTGTTTCATCTTGTATTTATGTAAAAAATTAAAACAATACATTCAAATGTTTTTGACAAATGTTCTCTACTTGAGAAAAATATCATTATAGATTTAATTCAGATTGATATTTGCTGAAATAAATTCCATAATTAGCATAAATTGGTACTTAATTGAAATCAGTTCAGAATTAATAAAAATTCATATTTAATGAAAGATTACTCCACAATTAAAAATTTAAATTTAATTAACAAATAATTTTCAAATTAAGGCAAACTTGTATTTAATGAAAGAAATAATTTCAGAATAACTCCTTTAAACACACAGCTATATTAGTCTACTACAGAGGGTCTCAAAGTGGGTAATATCACCTCCTAAGGGGTGGTAAAGGCTACCAGTTTAGTATAGGATGCTATGAGCTGACTTGAGTTGGGGGGGGGGGCAAACGGGAATAAAAGATGGGAAAAACAGGAATCTAAAGGGGGGGAAATGGAACAAAAGTTTGGGAGACTATGCTCTATTATAACTGGCGAGGGTTGAACACTGGGAAATTAACCCCCTCAACCATTAATTTTTTGAGGGGGGACCCCCCCCTCCAGGGTTCTTCAGAATTGTTACAAAGTACTGTTGTCAACAATTATTATGATGTTCACTTTCACAAAACCATCATTCATAAAAAATTGTAAGAGCCTCAGCAAGTATGTTCAACAGTTTAGGGCCTCATTTGTTTATGCAAGAAAAAGACACTGGTATTCTAATTAAAATAACATAGAAGAGTCTATTTAAAAGAAAATTGATATTTCTATTCCATAAGGAATATCCTGAGCATGCAAAAGAGTTAAATCCATTAACTAAATACTCAATTTTGCAACGCATATTCAAGAAATTAACAAAAAGTATTTGTAAATACTTGAAATTATTACTTACAATTGAATATGTCGTTAATTTTACACTTTAAGGGTCATATATTCTCAGAGCTGCCCTTAGGGGTGGGCAATAGGTGTGGTTTCACCTACTCTCACGCTTTAAGAAGGTCCAGAACTCCTAGAAGTGAAAAAACAAAACACAATCACCGAATTAACCCTTTTTTCAACTCGAGAGATCACAAAAATTTGTTTTCCCATTGGTGAATTCATTTTGTTTCTAGTTGTGGATTGGAGAGGGCCAAATATCCCGAATCAATTAGGGATGCCTGAAAACTTTCACAAATTATTCTGGAATTGTTTCTTTCATTAATTCTGAATTTTTATAAATTTTGGAATTGTTTCTTTCATTCATTGATTCTCAATTTTCTCCATCCATTGTGAATTATATCATTTAATAATTCTGGAATTACTTATTTCAATTATTCTGCTGAAATAATTCCGAATTTTCATCAAATTATGGAACTATTTTTTCATTAATTTTGGTCCGCAAAAGTGGTGACCGTTAATCAGGGGATTGAAATGCATACTTTTATTATACACTGGGGGAAATTATTTCTCCGTAAAAGAGCGGTGACCGCATCTGAGGTGGCGTTTTTGCTACATTTCTTTTATTACTTCCGAAGCAATAAAATAAATGTGGGTGTGTGTGTAATATATATATAACATTAGGGATACGACGACGACGCCCCCGAAAATGTCAAGACACCCTCGTCCCCTTTTATTCTCGCACTGAGCACCACGTCTGGTAGAGGTGACTGCATATTCAGAGCCATGCCCCCCCCCCCTTAAGGGAGGCCGACAAGGCTCCAGCCCTCGGGCAAGGGGCAACGTTCACAATTTTTCCCCCCTTTTTCATGCTATAAATTCGTGACAAAGGGCCCCGCGAAAGATCCCAGCCTAGGGGCCCTGCTCCAGGATGTGGGGGCCATGTTCAAGCACTGTTTTCTATAAATTTCTCGGATTTACAAAATAAGTAAATTTAGAAATTAACAGCAAAACTCACCAGAAATTGAATTTCCTCTGAATAAAATTCTTTCTCGGGAAAACAACAATACAGGAGGTGCGGGAGGCAGCAACGTCACTGATGACGCTTCCAAATTCAACTGCGCAGTAGAATTTTTGCGATCGTCTGCTCTGGAATCTGGCGGGAAAACTTCAAGCCTTCTCATTGGTCATCGGGCCGGCTTTCACATCCGGGAGCTCTTACTAATTTGTTTATACTGCTATTATGAAAGACAAACAGCTGGAGCTAAAGTCGTCTGCTCCTCTCTCTCTCTCTCTCTGACCGCGAAATTTCAAGCCCTACGATTGGTGGATTGTCGTTCCGTGGAAGCCGGGGATTTTGAAAACCAAAGAGCAGGAGGAGGGGGAAGGAAAAAGGAGAGGCCCGAAGAAAGTCACGTGTGGGGGGGGGGGGGAACTCAGCTTAAGCATATTTCATGAAACATTAAAATAAATTAGGAATTTCCTTTTTTTTTTAATTTTAGCAAATTAATGAAAGAAACATCCTCAGTTGATATTGGGGTCGCCTTTGCCGGATCCAATGATGTCTTAATAATGTCGTGGCCATAGTCCTCTCCTGACTTTATATATTCAGTGACCCAGAGCCATTGCCGCAACTAGGGGGGAGCAGGCGGGACTTGTGCCCCGGGCGCTAGACCCGAGGGAGCGCAAATTTCATTTTGAAACCTTTCCTTCAATATTACAAGGGGGCAGGCCCGTCCGTCTTAAGAGCATCATGGGCCCCCGGGCCAAGTGATCTTTCTGAGGCCCTACAAGGCGAATTCTCGTAAATTTCCACCGGATCTCATTTTTGTGATGCCCTTTTTCTGTTGAGGCCCCCGGGCCGTGCCCGGGTGGGCCCATGCCTTAAGACGGCACTGCAAGGGGGGGGGGCGCCAAAATGCGCGCTTGCCCCGGGTGACCAAGCATCTTGTTGCGGCCCTGCCCAGAGCCACCCATAGGGATGATCGAAACGTGCGGTTGCATCGGCCCCACAGTTTGGGAAGCACTTGCAATATTAGGAGGGGAGAAAAATATACATAGCCTACATAACATGCATGAAGGTCATTCAAGCATCAATATGGGGGGGGGGGGTGGTCCGGATTTGTTAACTTTTGATGACGCGGGGGGGGGGGGGTTTGAATGATATTTACGTCCATCAACCACCCTTCATAAAAATATGAAATATTCTTGATGGCGTCTTTAGTGGGAATGCCAAAAAACGAGTTCTCTAAACAGCCACTTCGATGGTCTCTAAACGTTCGATGTTCCCTCAAGTGCTCTAGAAATGTGTCGCGGGTCGCTTAAGTGCTCTGGACCTGTGTGCCACGCGTCTCTCAAATGATCCGTAAATATGCTACGGGTAACTTGAGTGATGTAGAACTGCACTGCGGGCCGCTAAAGTGCTTCTGTTCAGCTAAAACTGTTCAACACGTCATTTAAGGGATCCCCAAATGTACTACGGACCGCTCAAGTGATCTGTGAATGTGCCACGGGTCGCTAAAATGATGTGAATGTGCCACGAGCCTATTTGAGTGATCTGAAAATGCGCTAGAGCCGCTTAAGGGCTCTGGAGCTACGTGTCACTTAAGCGATCTGTAAAAATTTTCCACCTAGTTCATTTTTACCAAATTAGGTTTGGGGTGGCAGGGCCGTCTTAAGAGCATCATGGGCCCCCGGACCAAGTGGTTTTTCTGAGGACCTACCAGGTAAATTACAGAAAAATTTTAACCAAATATAATTTTTGTGAGGCCCCTCTTCTCTCGAGGCCCCCGGGCCGTGCCCGGGTAGGCCCATGCGTTAAGACGGCACTGTGGGGTGGCTGGTCACATCAGATAAATCCCGCGCACTACGAGGTAAGCCTATATGGCTCAGAGGGTGGATCGCAATGAATTTCTTAAATAAAAATTTTGAGTTCTTAGCCCTCAAATAGCAATTAACAGAAATTGATTATAAAAACACGTGAAAAAGTATTATCTCGCGATATTTTATTTTAAATATTTATTGCATAAAAAATGAATTTTTGATCATTTGGGGGGCGTAGGGGCTGATGTCCCCCCCCCCACGCGTACGTCTCAGATGTCAATATTCGTTAGGAGGTAGGGGGCAGAGAAGACGAAATTTTGCTGACAAGGAGGGGGGGCTCAAAAATGGCTAAAAATCTGCTGACGTAAGGACTACTTGACTACTACTACTAATGAGTACTTGAAGGGCCGGTCTAACGAGAAAGAGAGGCCTATGGCCATCGAGCTGCTATTACTGGTCGGAGCATCCAGCTGCCGCGACGTCGTAGACATCAAATGCAAGGAAATCACGTGACTCGGTGAAAACAAACATCGTTCGCCCACAGAAATGTACAGTTCGGTCTCTAAATATTTCGTTTTAAAGATTAAAAAAAGGATAAAGAACTCATCTATAAAGATTTAAAAAAAAATTAAACTATTTATTTCATTAATACTGGAATAATTTCTTTCGTTAATGCCGAAAAATTTCTTTCATCAATACTTGAATTTTCCTTCATTAATTCTGGAATTATTTCCTTTATTAATTATTATTTCTTTCATTACGTCTGGAATAATTTCTTCCATAAATTCTGGATTTGTTTCTTTCATTAATGCTGAAATTATTTCTTTCATTAATGCTGAAATTATTTCTTTCATTAATGCTGAAATTATTTCTTTCATTAATGCTGAAATTATTTCTTTCATTAATGCTGAAATTATTTCTTTCATTAATGCTGAAATTATTTCTTTCATTAATGCTGAAATTATTTCTTTCATTAATGCTGAAATTATTTCTTTCATTAAATGACCCGCTGAACATTTACAAGGCACTTGACTGACCCACGGCACATGTCAAGATTAATTAAATGGTCCGTGACATATTTACAATTCACTTGAGTAACGTGCGGCACTATGTGAGAGGAATTAAGTGGGCCGCGGAGCTGCTTAAGTGATTTGTAAATGCGCCGCGGTTCTCTTAAATAATCTGCAAATGTGCAGCGTGTCAATTAGGTGATCTGGGACTATGTCGTGGAGCACTCAAATAATCTGGAACAGCATACCAGGTCACTTGGGTTACCTTTAAATGGGTCGCGGACAGGGCCGGATTAAAACGTTTGACCGTAAGCCATCTTCAACCAGTTACTCGCGAGCAACACTGTGCTCCCCTGAAGCACCTAGAGCGCTCGATGCTCGTGTTTGATTTCGTGCTCGCGAGCACTTGATCAACGTTCCAATAACATTACGTCGCACAAATTACATTCAAGGACTGAAATCGTCCTGATTTCATGCATTTGTATGTCAAACTTGCAGTAAGGGTGCTCTTCTTTTGATGATGCGTACAGGCAGTGCTCGCGACTAGAAAAAGGTTGAAGGTCTCTGCCCTAAGAACTTTTGGTGCCCCCGGGTCCCTAAAAGCATGTTTTACTCGATATTGAATCTATAAATGAAAAATAAATTTACATATGAAATTTTATGTTTCAGAAGTAACTGTAACTAAGAGGCAGAATAAGGATTTAAATATTTTTCACAAGAACAGCTTCAAAAGCAACCACGGACTATCGACCTGGCCGATATTACTTACGGGCACCTTATTTTTGGTGAACCACAATCATTGGATACCTGTTCTTTCCGATACATTTTCGAGTCGTTAAATCTGTTAGGCCGTCCGCACACGGAGCGATTTCCTGGCGTGCGAGCTACACACACACACAACAACACATACACACACGACTCTTTCCCCCCCCCCCCCTCCCTGACTTCTCAACTAAATGGGTTGGGGACCGCCAACGCCGCGATTGCTTGGCAATTTTTACGCATGGCAATTGCCGAGCGAGTGATTGGTGTTTCGAGCGACGTGAAAAGAAGTGCGATTCTAATCGAATCACCCAAATCGTCAGGAAAAAATGGAGGTCTTCAATCTGAAATTCCTCTGTCTGGTTGAGAAGTATCCAGAATTATACGACTACGCGAGGCCCAGTTACTCCAGGAAGGATGCTGTTGAGAAAGCCCTGGAGTGAAATTGGCAAGGAAGTAAATTTGTCAGGGGGATTTTATGTAGCATTTTTTTTCATACAATAAACAATACTTATTCGGCAGTGTAGCTGTTTTTTCATTGTTTACATATATGAAATTGATGAAAACTGGACACATCTTCATGGCATTCAGTCAGCATGGGACGAATTTCTATGTATTTCTTGGCTTAATATAAAGTAGGCTTTGGGTTTTGATGGGGGTTCGTGAGAAATTCCAGCCGGGAGGTAGGCCTAAAGCATGTGCTTTGAGCCCGGTTTGCAATGTTATCATGATTAAATTTTTCGCTAAACATTTTAAAATGTGATTTTTTACTTTAATGATTTAATAAATGTATTAGGTGGGCATAACAATTTCCTCGTTACATTTTCTAAAAATGTTTTTAGAAATCCCAGCCCTTTTATTATATTAATGTGTTTAAAAATAAATGTGTGCATGTGTGCAGTAGGTCCTTGATAAGTGACTACCCTGATAACTCAATATTTGTGATGACATTATCATAGTCGGCACAAAACTAAATTCAATGGGGAGAAACCTGTCTATATATACTCAACACAAGAAGTTTAAACCCTGTTTAAGTCAACTAAAATTTGTGCTGTATTATTACCATTAATTTGTCAAATTACCTGTGCATTGGTTTCATTGTGTTTACACGCAGTTGCGTCGGAGCTGGGAGTGCTGTGGATATTCCATCACCCACGATAATGTGTGGCCAGGGTCCGAGCGCGCACTCGGTGAATATCGGCGCAATCTCCGTTATTTTATAATAGCACATCCACAGGAATTTAAAACAATAAACGAAGGATATAATTTCAGCATCGATGAAATACAGTAAAACCTGTCTTCAATGGAATCGTAAGGGACCGAGATTTTTTTCCCCGTCGAACACAGGTTCCGTTAAAGACAGGTTTCTTTACTGTAATTCCAAAATTAATGGAAGAGATAATTTCAGTATTAACGAAAGATAATTTCAGTATTAACGAAAGATAATTTCAGTATTAACGAAAGATAATTTCAGTATTAACGAAAGATAATTTCAGTATTAACGAAAGATAATTTCAGTATTAACGAAAGATAATTTCAGTATTAACGAAAGATAATTTCAGTATTAACGAAAGATAATTTCAGTATTAACGAAAGAAAATTCCCGAATCAAGGAAAGAGATGATTCCAAAATTAATGAACGATAATTCGAGCATATGAAAGGTAATTCCAGATTGATGAAAAAGTGATAATTCTAAAATTAATGAAAGTGATAATTCCAGAATTAGGGACAGAGATAATTCCAGCATTAATGAAAGATCATTCCATGATTAAGGAAAGAGATGATTCCAGGATTAAGGAAAGAGATGATTCCAGGATTAAGGAAAGAGATGATTCCAGGATTAAGGAAAGAGATGATTCCAAAATTAATGAAAATGATAATTCCAGCATTTATGAAAGATAATTCCAGATTGATGAAAGAGATAATTCCAAAATTAATCAAAAAGTGATAATTCCAGAATTAAGGAAAGAGATAATTTCAAAATTAATGAAAAAAAAAATTCTGGAATTAATGAAGGAGAACTTCAGTATTGATGAAGTGATAATTACAAAATAAATGAAAGCGATAACTGCAGCATTAATGAAAAAGATAATTTCAGCATTGATGAAAGTGATAATTCTAAAATTAATCAAAGAGATAATTGCAAAATCAATGAAACATAATTCCAAAACCAATGAAACATAATTCCAAAACCAATGAAACATAATTCCAGAATTAATGGAAGATAATTCATAATTTGAGTATTATTGGAAGATAATTCCATAATTAAGAAGTGATATTTCCAAAATTAATGAAAAAGAAATCCACAACTAATAAAAGAAAAAATTCTAGAATTAATGAAAGAGATGATTTCAGCATTGAAGTGATAATTGCTGCATTACTGAAAGATAATTCCAGAATAATGAAAGATAATTCCAGAATAATGAAAGATAATTCCAGAATAATGAAAGATAATTCCAGAATAATGAAAGATAATTCCAGAATAATGAAAGATAATTCCAGAATAATGAAAGATAATTCCAGAATAATGAAATAAATAATTTCAGCACTGATGAAAGTGATAATTCTAAAATTAATCAAAGAAAAAATTATAGAATTATTGGAAGATATAATTCCAAAGTCAATGAAAGAATGAAAGAGGTAATTTCAGCATTAATAAAGTGATAATTTCAAAATAATTGAAAGCGAAAACTCTAGAATTAATGGAAGATCATTCTAGAATAAATGAAAGATAATTCCAGAATTAAGAAAAGAGATAATTCCAAAATTAATGAAAGCAATAATTCCAGCATTAATGAAAGAAATATTTTCAGCATTAATGAAAAATTGATAATTTCAGCACTAATGAAAAATTGATAATACCCAAATTAATGAAAGAGATAATTCCAGAATAAATGAGATATAATTTTAGAATCAATGAAAGCAATAATTCCAGCATTAATGAAAAGTAATTTCAGATTGATGAAAAATAATTTCAGATTGATGAAAGTTATAATTCCAACATTAATGAAAGAAATAATTTCAGCATTAATAAAAAATTGATAATACCAAAATTTAATGAAAGATAATTACAGAATTAATGAAAAAAATAATTTCAGCATTAATGAAAAAGTGATAATTTCAAAATTAATGAAAGAGATAATTCCAAAATAATGAAAGAGATAATTCCAGCATTAATGAAAGAAATAATTTCAGCATTAATGAGATATAATTTCAAAATCTATGAAAGAAATAATTACAGAATTTATGAAAGAAATAATTACAGAATTTATGAAAGAAATAATTACAGAATTTATGAAAGAAATAATTTCAGCAATAATGAAAGTGATAATTCCGAAATTTATGCCAGAGATATTTCCAAAAATAATGAAAGAGGTAATTCCAGAATTAATGAGATATAATAATTAATAAAGGAAATAATTTCGGAATTAATGAAGGAAAATTCAAGAATTGACGAAAGAAATTATTCAGACATTTATGAAAGAAATGATTCTAGTATTAATGAAATAAATAATTTATTTCACCTTTAGATGAGTTCCCAATCCTTTTTTTTAATTTTTAAAACCCAATATTTAAAGACCGAACTGTACTTTCCTAAGGGTAACTTGCCAGTCGCGGGGGTTGGATGCTCCCCCTAAGCTCAATGGCTAGAACTCCCAATGCTACCGCACATGGAAACGTGGGTATAGTCTTTTTTTTTAAGATATCGTTGGTACTGCCATCTAATGTCGAAATCAAAAGTGACTTATATGGTGTGAATGAAGTTCAGGTTGAAAAACTATACTCTTTATTCGACTCAGTTCCTTATAAACAAAGCTCATAAACCGAGCTGGATGTTTGAACTAAAAGTTCGGTTATTTTATCTGGGCATAAGGAGAAATCCAAAACAAACAACCTCTTAATGAGCAGACGACAGGCAGAAAGTCGCTTTGTTTGGTTCCTTACAGGCTAAGCTCATAAACTGAGCTGACTATTCGAACTAAAAGTTCAGTTATTTTTCATGATACGAGGAGACGTCCAAAACAAAGAACCTTGGAAGAAGCAGACGACAGAGAATCTGAGGATTAATGAGAAAAATTGAGATGGCAGTACTGTCGGTGCTGCCATCTAATCTCAAAATTATCAACAACTCAAACGGTGATGGAAAAAGAGCGAGAGCAAAGAGAGAGAGAGACATCGGGATTTTTTTAGAATATTAACCATCATTGACTTCGTAATAAATATGAACCAAAAAATCATTGATCAAAATGGGGGAAAAAAAGCTTTTATGATAATTTACTTACGCATGCAAATTATTATTATGATAATTACTTATGCATGTAAATTATCATGAAATTTTTTGAGACGAAAATTTCGGGAACTTGTAATAATCAATAGATTAATTATATTTTTTAATAAATAATTATTTTTTCTAGAAAGAATGTAATTATTTCTTTCCATAAAAATATTCCGACAATTTGCATGATCGAACACATAAGTGAAAATACGGATTATATGTGGTCTTCCGATAGGGTTACCAGATTCGAAACTGAGCAAGGAGGACACCTGGCACTCACCTTAGATAACGCTAACTTTTTCAAATGTTTGAAACAGATGGCGCCACTATACTGACGGTAAAATTATATAAAAACGTAATTAAAGCCAGGTTTTCCTAGGCAGTGGCGTAGGAAGGCAGGTGCAGGGCCGGTCTTAGACCTAGTGGCGCCCCCCGCCCCAGGCGTGAATTCAGAGTGATGTGTCACAGGAGGCAATTTTTGACGGGACAGATTCATTCTACCATATTATCAGAGTCTTGGTGTGGTGATCGTTCTCATCCCCCCACACCTCTTGCCAGAACGGGATTACTGCTATTTTACTAGTAAACAAGCATAAAACCCCAACTTTTTTGATTTAATTATGAGATTTAAAAACGTTAAAAAAGCAAAACGTCACACATTTATGCAGGATACTCATCATCACAAAGGATCTATCTTCATCACACTTATTTTAATTGAATTTTATGGTAAAATGCATGTAGTGCACGCATCACGTACGGGCAAAGCTGATAATAAAAATGGTTAAATTAAAGTGATATTTCCGCGTACGATTTCTTTCATATTTATAAAACTCACGAACTCTTCATTTGAAATTATCCCCTTTCAGACCTAGTACTAAGAAACAGAAGGGGGTAGGCAAACACTAGCTAAAACACTGGGCCCTGCAACTTGGGCAGGCCCGTAACTGGGGCAACTTGGGCGGTGCCCAAGCCGAATTGGGAGGGGGGGGGCCTTGTAACTCCTTTTTCTGAGCATAACCATTTCAAGGAGACCCCAGGAAAAGACTGCTCCCGAGAAAGCACGCTACGGCCCTGGGGAAGGAGCAGGGCCGTCTTAAGAGCATCATGCCCCCCCGGGTCGAGTGCTGTTTCTGAGGCCCTACCTAGTAAATTCTAGGTCCTACTTAGTAAATTCTAGAAAATTTCAACTAGGTCTTATTTTCGTGAGGCCCCTGTATACTCTTGAGGTTTCCGAACCGAGCCCGGGTGGGCCCATGCGTTAAGACGGCACTGGGAAGGGGGTTGTTTTTTTCTCTCTGTAGATTTTTTTTAAACCTCAGGGACTTCGGCTTTAATCATTTGATCATTTTTGCCACAGAACGGTCATTTTCTGCACATGAGGACTAATTAGACCGGGACCTACAATTTATTGCCGAATCCGAACGGCAGGCTTGCTTTTTTATACTCGTCGAGAGGTTAGTGCGTTAACCCCTCGATGGGGTACTCCCTCCGGTAGCAATTTCTGTTGTACTCCTGTGTCAGGAAAGTTTTCTGACAAAGGCGAACCGGGTATCGAATACTTTACGCGAGTATCTTATCGACCTGAGCTACCGTGCCCCTCGGCTTTAATTTTAGCGATAACGCACAATTCTTGAAGTTTGGGCTGAAAATCCCTGAGGATAAAAAAAGAATATCTAAAGTGAAAAGAAGCAACCCGCACGTTTGTGCATACACGGTCTAAAAGGATTATGCATAATCGCCGGTAAAAGTGATAAATGTTGCGAAATTTATCAAATTTACGGAGACGATTGGTGTTTGTGAGACTTGTACAGCGCGAACTGTTCTGAAAAAGGAGTTCAATCTATGGTTCTATCGAATTTGCTCAGCTAATCGTGTATTGTGCAGTGGAGTGCGCGAGAGGTGCTGTTATGTCCTGTATACAAAGCAGAGAAACAAAGTTAATTTCGAACAAGAACTTTCGTTAATGCTCAGTTTTTGGATTGAGAAATTTTGTGCTCTATTTCCATAAAGTAAGCCCAGAGCTATCTCAACAGCATCATCCCCCCAGGTGAAACAAATTATTCTGAGGCCCCTATCTAGATATACAGGGTGTCCTGTACGTGCTAGTGCTGCCTTTTCTTATCAACCGTCCGTCGGAGAGGTATAGTTTCAATTCAAAAAATGCTCAAAATACTTTCAAAGAATACCCTTTACCAGTTTTGAGAGTGGAAATAGTGTTTTTTTTCAACTGTTAGCTGATGCGAAGATGAATTCAGGAAAGGAAGAACATTCAAAACTGTCTTTGCGGGGAATCGAATCCACGTTCTCTCACTTGCCGGGTGAGCGCCTTAGACTGCATTGGCAACGAATATCTCAATCTTTCGTTAGAGCTTGTGAGCGCTGAACGGGACCGTACATGGACTGGTGGCAGTGTAACTGGCACCAGAGGCCTGAGTTAGGTCCGACCGTTCATCGCATACAAGTTCCAAGAAAAAATTGATATTCTTTGCCTTTGTAGTCTAGTGTGCTCACCCAGAAAACTCGAGAACGTGGGTTCGATTCCTAGTAAGAGCACAGTTGACTTTTTCTTTCCAAACTTCATCTCGCATCGGTCAACCGTTGAAACCTTCGTATGGATAGCGGAAAGTGATATCATCCTCGGAAAATACATTGTGTGTCTCAAAATAAGAAATCTAAATTTTTCTTCGATTTCCCGTCCTTTAACTTCCAATTAGAAAGTTGTTGCATTGTCTCTCCTGATGCCAACAGAAAAAATTGCATTTTCTAAGTGCAATATTCGCTAAGATATTTGAATTCAAAAACTGGAGAAAAGTTATGAAAGAACAGCAAAAACTAACCGACACGCAACGCTCCTTCCCCTCATTTATGCCTTTCCATCTTTCCTTCGAATTTTGAATTCAAATATCTCAGCGAACATTGTACTTGCCAATTTGGATTTTTTTGTTGGTCTCAGGAGATACGGTGCAGTCACTTTATAATTAGAAGTTTTAAAAATTTATATATTTTTTATTTTGTTACACACTGTGTTTTGTGTTTTTTGAATGCCTTTGAGCATTTTTTCAAACTGAAATCATATCTACCACGGATCATATCTACCACGGAGATCAAATTGTCACGAGGTCTTCCTGACACTCGAGGCTCTTCAACAGCAGTGGCATCATAGATTGCTCGTGGTAAAATTATTATTCTCAACCCCACATAAACTATCTGCTTATCAAAATTTTCATACTTATAGTATAAAATTGTAAACAAATCTAATTATCACGGGGGAGGAGCATGCGTTGAAGTCAAAAATGGGGGACACCAAAATCACTTTAGTGCTTAAGGCCTTCATATGGGTTAATTCAGCCCTGCTAAGCTGCCTTTTACACGTTTAACTTGCTAATTTACTTTTTTCTCCATGATTGCAAAAAGGAAATGCAGTAAAACCTGTCTTCTCAACGGAAAAATTTCGTGTTCCCATGATTTCTTCACTGCCAAAATACACATTAAAAAAATCTGCATTACCCATTTGCATCATAAGCGCATATATGCGCGGAATTTTCCTGGCCATTATCACCAAAGCGCAGATATGCGCTCCAGTTTTTTATGCATAAGAAGAAAACACTATAATACTATCATATACTGTATCAAACTATTAAATTTAATTTTTCAAATTATTTTCAATGTATATCTTCATTGAACTAAGTAAAATTATAAATTCTTTGTGTACGCCATTTTGTTTTCCGCTTTTTATCATTTTGAAATATTTCTAACTTTATACAATCAAAAAATTTTGGTGATGTGGACCAATTTTCCACTTTTTCGAATGATGCAAATGGGTTTAAACGGAACCTGTTTAACGTGGAAACAGAAAGAAAAATTGCATCCTTTAACGGAAAATTTCACACACGGCGATCAATGGACTATAACCATCAGAATGATATAAAAATGGTATCGGAGGACAATTTATGAAGTAATAGTAAACATTTTTGAGTAGGTAAAATTTTTCATCTCAATCTATGCTCGCAAATGAGAGTTATACATTATCAACACCTTAGATTAGCATAAATCTTTTCTGTACTTAATGCAGTGGTTTTGATAAGCCATAACCATAGTAAAGCAGTTACTTTCTGAAATTTTAACAAAATTTTTCGGAAGAGCAGGCTTTTCAACAGCAAAAATCAGTGTAAGGCTTGAATTTTCAAATGTTATGCAAGACTTACAAAATTGTGTGCAAGCTGTGTGCATTCCGTGGTCGCAAGGCTTAGCAGGGCCGGAATTATTTAGAGAGAGGAAAGGTGGGGGTGGGGCTACTACACTAGTGGCAAGTTCAGGGGGTGATAAATTTTAGGTGGGAACAAAAAGACCGCTACAAAATCTTCGAATTTTACAGGGGGACAGCAAGACCATGTTGCTCTTTCCCTAACAAAATTCCTATTTAAGGTTCTGATGCTGAGGATTACAAAAACGTTAACCATAATGTAAAACCTGAACCTGGCACGACAGACAATGACACCCTGATCGAAAATTTTTGAGACAGTTAAAATGAACGTAAATGTGTCGTTATTTTAGAACACAGTGTAGGTTGGAACTTTATAGAGGTGCTGCCAGAACTCAAATATGACATGAATGTCGCTCTCCACTTGTTAATACAAGATATACAGAAGACTGGATGTTGTGAAGATATTTATTATTTGAGATGTTAATTTTTTTAAGGAAGGAAAAAACTCATCTCTTGATGAGTATATATGCCGAACGGAACCGTGCAATGGACGGTGAAACCGATCATACGCTCTAGCGAAGGGAAATCTCTATCTCCTCCGTAGCTTAGCGGTCAGAGCACTCGTCCGGCAATCGAGGGACCCGGGTTCGACTCCCGGTAGAGACCGAGATGAGTTTTTACCTTCCTTAAAAAATTAACATCTCAAATAATAAATATCTTCGCAACATCCAGTCTTCTGTATATCTTGTAGAACTCAAATATATTATTTAGTAATTATAGACTGATTATTCATTTACATTAAATTATTTTGTTATGGAGAATGGCAAAAATGGAAGGTGTAGTGTTATTATTTTTTATGATTATTATTTATTATACTCATTCTTCACACACACACACACACACACGTAAATACTCCCTATTCATATGTGGCCCATGTGTCGGAAGTGAAATGAAGTGATGTATAATAATCGGATCGGGTGAAAAGGCCATGGAGCCGAAGAGATAGAAGGTTGATGACTGTTGGTCATGAGAGATGGCGGACGCTCTGGTTTAGGCGTCTGTGTAAATAAATACACTGCTGGCCACCGTAAATGCAACACCCTGAAGGAAGCATGCAAATAATATGAAATTTACAACATGCATTAGCGGAGGTGAGATATGCAAATGATTAGAATTTCAGCGCAGATGCACATCACGCGCGCCTGTGGCGCCACTTCAAAGCACTATTTAAGGCTTGGAGATTTCGACGATTTGAAGTACGGCAATTGTGTTTTTCTTGTATTTTTTCAAAAAAAACGATCATCTTTTGATCAAGTATCCGAGTTCGACAGAGGAAGGATAGTGGCCTACCGAGATTGTGGATTATCTTTCAGGGAAATCGGTAGTCGTGTTGGACGAAACCAAACAACTGTAATGCGGATATGTGACCGTTGGATGCAGGAGGGTACGACGGACCGACGTGTTCGATCGCATCCACCTCAGTGCACCACTTCACGTGATGACAGGCGTATGGCAGTGACGGATCGCTCAGCCACATCACGAACCATAGCACAGCAAATTCAGTCTGTACCGCATCATCCAGTGTCTGCGCGTACCATTCGACGGCGTTTACAGCAGAGTGGTCTGTCCGCAAGACGTCCATTGCTTCGTCTACCCTTGACGCAGAACCACAGACGTCTCCGCCGCCAATGGTGCGATGAAAGAAGGATGTGGACGGCACAATGGAATGAAATTGTCTTTACTGACGAGTCACGCTTCTGTCTGCAACACCACGATGGTCAGATTCGAGTCTGGAGACACCGTGGAGAGAGGATGCTGAACAGCTGCGTTATGCACCGCCACACTGGTCCTGCACCGGGTATTATGGTATAAGACGGTATTGGATATCACTCTCGCACTCCTCTAGTACGCATTGCCGGTACTTTAAAAAGCCAGCGCTACATCTCCGAGGTGTTGGAGCCAGTTGTCCTTCCTTACCTTCAGGGCTTGCCCACAGCCATATTTCAACAGGATAATGCGCGACCACACGTGGCACGCTTCTTCGTCAATCGCCAGATTGAATTTCTTCCCTGGCCAGCTCGCTCTCCGGATCTTTCGCCGATAGAAAACATGTGGTCCATGGTTGCTCAACGATTGACCCAGATTACATCCCCAGCTGCCACACCAGATCAACTTTGGCAACGCGTGGAAGCTGCTTGGTCTGCTGTACCCCAAGAACACATCCAAAGTCTCTTTGAATCAATGCCGAGGCGTGTGGCATCGGTGATCTCCAACAATGGCGGCTACTCTGGCTACTGATTTTGGCAGGAACCACACTTCACAGAAGTCTATAAATTTAATCATTTGATGCTTGGTCAACATGTTATCTACAAAATAAATATTGTTGCGATATCTCTTGTCTTTCTTGGTGTTGCAATTTGGGTGGCCAGCAGTGTATGATTATAAGTTATTCTCGTTGGCTCTGGTGTATACTTAATTAGTGATATGTCTAGGAGACCAAGCGAAGCATGGTGGCAGCTGCGGGATCCAGAAAGATCCGCCGATCCAGTTTTCGAATGTCGTTGAGTAAGTCTTAGCTTGATTACTAACGTTCGAATAACTAAGCCTAAATCGCCGCTTTACATAAGTTTATGGTTAGGGCTAAGAACATGTCGTCGACGTTTCAAGTGCCGTGTCCCGAACCGTTTTCATTTGCAACGCCATCCGAATGGCCGAAATGGAAGAAACGTTTCGAAAGATTTCGCGTCGCGTCAGGGCTAGCGAAGAAGGCCGAGAAAGACCAGGTCAACACGCTTCTCTACCTGTTGGGTGATCAAGCGGAGGACATTTTCACCTCGTTTCATCTGCCATCAGCGGACCAGGAGAAGTACGATTTGGTAATAGCGGCATTCGACGGACATTTCTTGCCCAGGAAAAATATCATATACGAGCGGGCCAAGTTCAACAACCGTGTTCAACACTCCGGAGAACCAGTGGAGGAGTTCATCTCTGCTCTCCGTGTGCTAGCGGAGTTATGCGAGTATCAAGCTCTCCGAGAAGAGATGATTCGCGAACGCATCGTCGTGGGTGTCAGCGACCGAAGATTGTTCGAGAAGCTTCAGCTCGAGCAAGGTCTGACGCTGGAGAAAGCTACGACCATAGCAAGGCAATACGAATCGGTCAAGAAGCAACAGGGGGAGTTACATTACCCTGCGTTAAACCAGCTCAGAGCTAGCCAGGAACTTGGCCAGGGTCACAGGAATCCATTGGGAAGCCATGGCTCAGCGTTCAAGAAACAAGAGCAATCAACGAAGGAAAATCAGGGCCAGGCTCGCAGTAAGAATGAAGCTTCATCTTGTTTTTGGTGCGGACGAGCAAAGTTTCATGACAAGAATTCTTGCCCGGCCAAGGACGCCACGTGCCGTAAGTGCGGTAAGAAAAACCACTTCGCTAGGGTTTGCAAGTCAAGGGTAGCTGCGAACATTTCGTCAGTGCGTAAAGTCGGGGTGAAGACGTCGAGGACATTCCTTGGCTATTTAGTATCATCCGCGTCATCGCACAAAGAGACTTGGAAAGAAGACGTTTTAGTCGGAGATGTCCGAGTCAACTTTCTGCTGGATTCAGGAGCAGATGTGACAGTCATCCCAGACAGTCTC
Source organism: Pholcus phalangioides (assembly GCF_987345545.1). NCBI lineage: Eukaryota > Metazoa > Arthropoda > Arachnida > Araneae > Pholcidae > Pholcus > Pholcus phalangioides. Next base: position 156,672 of record NW_028301603.1, read on the forward strand.
TACAAACGGAATAAAAGCAGATTTCCGAAACTCAAGCCTCCTGACCGGAATCTTTCGAGTCCCGGTGCAGTGAACTTGAACGTCAAGGGAATGTTCGAGTGCCAGCTAACTTGCAAGTCAGTCTCTACGTCAGCAAAAGTCTATGTGATCAAGGGACCCGATCGTCCACTATTGTCAAGAGAACATTGCGTCCAACTAAAGTTGATTCAACGACTCAATGAAGTGACGGCTCACAGCCTAACTCAAGTCGACCCGGAAAAAGAATTTCCACGAATTTTCGATGGGCTTGGAGAACTGAAGGGAGAATACGAAATCAAGCTGAAGCCCGGTGACGTGCCCTTTGCAGTTCACGTTCAAAGGCGAGTTCCTATCCCATTAATGGATAAAGTAAAACAGCATCTCGATGCGATTTTGAAGGATGGAATAATCGAATCAGTGACAGAACCGAGTGAATGGTGTGCTCCGCTTGTATTAGCAGCAAAACCGAATGGAGACATCAGGCTCTGCGTCGATCTGACCACCAGAGGCCAGGATCTTTTCCAAGCTGGACGCCACAACAGGGTTTTGGCAGAAGAAACTGGCAGAGAAGTCCCGAAGGCTGACGCTTTCATCACGCCTTTCGGAAGGTTCCGTTTCTTGAGACTTCCGTTCGGAATTTCTTCAGCTCCAGAAGTTTTTCAACGAGACATTGCAGACCTTCTACAGGGTATCCCAGCCGTGACGAACCTGACAGACGACACTTTAGTGTGGGGCGTCACTCAAGAAGAACACGACAGACGTCTCAGAGAAGTTCTTCGACGATTCCATGATGCGAACGTCACCCTCAACAAGGACAAGTGTGTCTTCGGCGTCACTGAACTAAGGTTCTTAGGTCATCTGATAGACCACCAAGGAATCCTGCCTGACCCGATGAAAGTAGAAGCCATAGAAAATCTTCAACCACCAAAAGATCTACGTGAAGCGCAACGTTTCACTGGAATGGTGATATATTTGGCAAAGTTCATACCAAATTTGAGCGAAATTTTGGCTCCAGTTCAAGCGCTAATGAAAACAGCCAATGACTTTGTGTGGGACTCCGAGCAAGCTCGATGCTTCAAGGAAATCAAACGCTTGCTTACATCGGCACCAGTCCTAGCACGGTTTGATCCTAAGCTATCGGTCATCGTTTCTGCGGATGCATTGTCTTACGGCTTTGGAAGTGTGTTGCTTCAAGAACACAAGGACGGTACGGTGCGCCCTGTGGCCTACGCGTCAAGAACTATGTCCATTGCAGAAAGAAGATACGCTCAAATCGAAAAAGAAGCGCTAGCACTCACTTGGGCTTGTGAGAAATTTGAAGATTTCATTATGGGACTGGAAGTGCGTCTTGAGACCGATCACAAACCACTCCTGCCCATATTTTCAACGAAGCAACTGGATGAATTAACGCCTCGTTTACACCGCTTCAGGCTACGGATGATGAGATATTCATTCACAATCTCATACACTCCAGGTAAACAGCTCTTAGCAGCAGACGCCCTCTCAAGAGCCCCTCTTGAAAGTGACAACACCGGTGAACTGGAGGAAGAGACTAAGGCCTACGTGAGACTTGTCATCTGTACACTTCCTGCTTCGGAGGCTAGGCTATTAGAGATCAAAGATGGACAGAAAAAATATGTCACGATCTCGAAGATAATGTCTTTCATCGCTGGCACCTGGCCAGATAAGAAGACATTGAGCCAAGCAGAATTATCATACTTCTACGACAAGGACGAGCTGTTCATCGAGGATGACTTACTGATACGAAACAGTCGCCTTGTGATACCACCAGTCTTACAGCAAGACATTCTAGAACGACTTCACTGTGGTGACTTGGGAGTGAACAAGTGTCGTGCCCTTGCGAGAGAGTGTTATTTGGTGGCCCGCTCTGTCAACGCAAATTGAAGACAGGATCAAGAAGTGCGCTGTGTGTTGTCAGAATAGGAGCAACAGGCATGATTCACTAATTCTGACGAGCTTCCACCCGTTGGTGCGACATTTCGGGATGACGACACCACGCCGAGAAGGCCAACTGGAGAGTCGTCAGGAGAACAAACATCCGTCCCCATCAGAGCAACACGATACGGTTGTGGGGTGCGGAAGCCCCAGCACTATCCGCTCACTGACACTATAAACTAGAGTCATTTTTATGAAAAAAAAAAAACATAAAAGGGGGGATGTGTCGGAAGTGAAATGAAGTGATGTATAATAATCGGATCGGGTGAAAAGGCCATGGAGCCGAAGAGATAGAAGGTTGTTGACTGTTGGACATGAGAGATGTCGGACGCTTTGGTTTAGGCTTCTATGTAAATAAATATGATAAGTTATTCTCGTTGGCTCTGGTGTATACTTAAATAGTGATATGTCTAGGAGGCCAAGCGAAGCAGTTACCACGTGCCGAAAATTAAGCTGCTGTTGACATCTTTTCTAAATCCGCGTTTATACTACAATCATAAAATGCGCTTTAAAGTATTTATTCGCCGCAATAAAACAACTGTGTAATTGATTGGTTGATTGATAGAATTCATTAAGTTGCGTTGCCCCTGCATAGAATTTTACTTTATTGCACTTATTTGTCTTGCTCAGAAATTGCCGACACCAAAAACTTCAACAATACTTTTGGTGCTCGTATGGGTTTCAAAACACCGCTGTTATGAGACGCCCTTGGAAGAATGAGAACGAGTGACAAAGAATAAATTAAACTTAAGACGATTTTGAGCGAAATATAAAAAAAATATCGTTGTATTGTCTTTAAAATATCTTGAAAAATATCGTTATAGAGGCAATTCCAAGATTTGAAAAAAAATATATATATATATATATCGAGTATAGTTGTAGCGAGGGTTCACTCTATACTTCAAACAGTACTTTAATAACTATCTTCTAACGGGGGGTAGGAAATTAATTCATAGTCGTAAGGAGGGCACAGGAAATGGTTGAGGGCATGGACAAGATAAGGTTCAGAACTACTGGCTTAAACGACCTGAATCACGTTTCTAAGTTACTTGAGTGACCAACAAAACGCGCCTCCAGTTCACTTAATTGCGCATTACAGATGTAGGTGGCTGGCAGGCATTTCCAGATCAATGACATGAATGTCGCTCTCCACTTGTTAATACTAGATATACAGAAGACTGGATGTTATGAAGATATTTAGTATTTGAGATGTTAATTTTTTTTTTTTTTTTTTTTTTTTTTTTTAAGGAAGGAAAAAACTCATCTCTGCCTCTACCGGGAGTCGAACCCGGGATATTCGGATATTCGAGGAGATAGAGATTTTTTAGAGATAGAGAAAATCTCTATCGCCTCTGTAGCTTAGTGGTCAGAGCATTCGTCCGGCAATCGAGGGACCCGGGTTCGACTCCCGGTAGAGGCAGAGATGAGTTTTTTCCTTCCTTAAAAAAAAAAAAAAAATAATAATAATAATAATATATTAACATCTCAAATACTAAATATCTTCACAACATCCAGTCTTCTGTATATCTAGTATTTCCAGATCACTCGACAAAGCCAGCGCCACGCTTCGAAATATTTTGATTATCTTGCAGCATATTTGAAGTTCACGTAAGCACTCCCCCATCCCTCCGCATTTTTATAAACCCCCAGTTATAATACCCGGCACTACCCGGGTTTCAGTTCTTCAAGTACTGGGAGGATTAATAAAGTGGCAAATCATTATGAAGGAATGAACTATTATACATAATACTGACAGCATTAAAGAAGTGACATTGTATGTCCAAAAGCACGTCCGAAACACATCTCTAGGAGGTAATGATAATACTGGAGAGAGCAGGGCCGGATTAAGACGCTCGAAGGCCCTAAGCACTTGAATGGTTTTGGTGCCCCCCCCCCCCCGGTCCCTACAGGTATATTTTACTCTCGACATTGAAGCTATAAATTAAAAAAAAATGAAATTTTATACTTCAGAAGTAATTAATCTAAGCCAGAATTATGACGCATACTAATTAGTATGTTATTAGTATGAACACTGAAAGTTTGCCCCCCCCCCCCTGTGTTTTCTACTTGCAAAATCTAATATCTCCTGATTGTTTTTTGGTTTTTTTTTGAACATCTTAGGAGGTTTTTGGAATTTTTCTTTTATGTTTTCCAAAAAGACAGACGTTCGATTTTTAGATTTTTTTCTTCAAAATCTTTTAAAAAATTGAAAAAAAAATGTCCCCATCCACTGCTTGTTAGGATTTCATAAACCGGCTTCAAAAGCAACCACTGAATCTTAGCATATCCGATATTACTCACTTCACGCGCTGACATGAAGAAGACATTGGAGGAGGGGCTGAAAGTTGCTGGTCGTCCCGTATATACAGGACTCAAGAGTGTACATAGAAGAGGGAAGGTGCATTGCGTTGTTTTTTCAGAAATTAATTGGGAGCCCCAGTCTCCTTACAAAATTTATTGGGGGGGGGGGGGAGGAGGCGCAAATGATCCCAGCCCCTAGGTTCCGACGCCCGTTGGCATACGCAAGGGGGGTGGGGTTTGGGGCTCTGACCCCCCCCCCCCCCCCAAGCCAAGACTATAGTGTTATTTCGCAGGTAAAAAAAGTAAAACCCCCTCAGAAGGAAGAAAAATCGGAACCCCCCCCCCCCCGAGAAAATTCGGCGTACGTCTATGCCGGCGCCTATGCTCACAGGTACCTTATTTTTGGTGAACCGCGGTCATTGGTACCTTTTCTTTCTGATACATTTTTGAATTGTAATCTACATCTGCAGAAGCATTTCTTTTACTTTTACGGTAGATGGAACTAAGGCTTTTTTATACCTATATTCTAGGGCTCTAGATAAAACCACAAAAGGTTGTGTAGCCTATGCGAACGCACGGAGCACCAAATCAGGGGTGAAAGAAGAAAAATAGTTGCAAAAATTGCAATAAAAATTACAAAAAAAATTTTATGTAAAAATTTCAAATCATGAGTGCAGTGAACTGAATGATTCGCAGTGAAAATCGTGATTTTTGACGCAATTCATCCGGCTGGAAAAACAGCAGCGAATTTTCGGGATTATTTTACTGGTGCGGCTTTCACGCTAGAGGGGCGCCGCACCTGTCCAGCACGGGTAATAGTGATTAACGATAAAATAACGTTCCTAAATTCATCATCACCCATTCACACCCCATTCATTACAGATATCCATTGCATTGCCCCTGAAACCATGCAGTGGATCCGCTTAATGACTCGTAAAGATTTGCGCATTTTTGAGTTCTACTTATTCTGTAGAACTTGGATTACACCTTAGTGTTTGGGTCTCACCCGGATACAGTCCCGAGCACCTCATTACAATTAGATCGGCTCAGAAAAATCAGTTTGTCCAAGGGCCGCCCCAACGAGATGTTAAGAAGGCCCACGAGCCTACTTTATGGAAATTGCACGAAATCTCATTCCAAAAACTCAGCATCAACGTGGTTTCTAGTTTGCAATATTAGAAGTTTTGTGCATTTCTGCTACCCTTTTGAAATGGTCTTCAATTATACAATCAATTGAAACTTCTAGGATTTTTACTAGGAATGCTGGAAAAAAGAAATGTCCATTTGATAGCTTTTTTGTGGTACCCCTTTTTCCCCTGGTGCCCTAAGCACGTGTTTATTTTGCTTAATGGTTAATCCTTGACGTCAGCGGTCTTCGCCTTGGCAGTGCTGAGAACATTGACCGAAACATCATTCATCCGAAGATCACGTGACTCGGTGAATGTCGGCGCAATCTCCGTTATTTTCTAATGGTATAAATCAAACTTTAAAACAATAAATGAAAGAAATAATTTCAGCATCGATGAGATAATTCCAAAATTAATGAAAGAGATAATTTCAGAATTAATGAAAGGTAATTCCAAATTTAAGGAAACATATAAATCCAAAATTGAGAAAAATAAGATATAATTCCAAAGTTAATGAAAGCAATAATTCCAGCATTGACGAAAGATAATTTTAAAATTAATGAGAGAGATAATTTCAGAATTAATGAAAGATAATTCCAGTATTAAGGAAAGATATATTTCCAATATTACGGAAAGAGATAATTCCAAGATTAATGAAAGAGATAATTGCAAGATTAATGAAAGGGATAATTCCAGTGTTAACGAAAGATAATTTCAGAATTAATGAAAGATAATTCCAGAATTAATGAGAGATAATTCCAGAATTAATGAGAGAGATAATTCAAAAATTAATGAGAGAGATAATTCAAAAATGAATGAGAGATATAATTTCAGCATTAATGAAAGATAATTCCAGTATTAAGGAAAGATATATTTCCAATATTAAGGAAAGATATATTTCCAATATTAAGGAAAGAGATAATTCCAAAATTAATGAAAACAATAATTCCAGCATTGACGAAAGATAATTAAAGAATCAATGGAAGAAATAATTTCATCATTGATGAAAAAAAGTGATAATTCCATAATTGATAAAAGATAATTCCCGAATTAATGAAAGAGATTATTTCAGCAATAATGAAAGTGATAATTCCAAAATTAATGAAAGTGATAATTCCAAAATTAATGGAAGTGATAATTCCAAAATTAATGGAAGCAATAATTCCAGCATTAATGAAAGATAATTCCTGAATTGAAGAAAGAGATAATTCCAAGATTCATGAAAGGGATAATTCCAAGATTCATGAAAGGGATAATTCCAAGATTCATGAAAGGGATAATTCCAGCATTAACGAAAGATAATTCCCCGATTAATGAAAGATTATTCCAGAATTAAGGGAAAAAAGATATATTTCTAAAGTTAAGGAAAGATTATTCCAGAATTAATGAAAGATTATTCCAGAATTAAAGAAAGAGGCAATTTCAGAATTAATGGAAGGCAATTTCAGAATTAATGGAAGGTAATTCCAGCATTAATGAAAGAAACCTTTTGGAAATGAAATCTGGTCACCGCGCCATCATCCATAGATTCCAGCAATAATATTACATCAGCAGGCGTTGGAGAATCAGTCACACTTGTCGGCACAGGTAGCCTACTGAAAGCATCAGCATTAGCATGAGAAGATCCTTTCCGATACACAATGTTGTACGAGTACCCTGATAGTACAAGCGCCCATCGCTGAATGCGAGAAGCAGCCATTGGAGCCACTGATTTAGTCTCAGAAAACAGGCTCACTAGGGGCTGATGATCGGTTACCAAAGTGAATGTTCTTCCAAGAAGATATTTCCGATACCGTGTAACCCCGAAGACCAACGACAAGGCTTCTCTTTCGATCTGGCTGTAGTTCCTTTCCGCTTTCGTCAGGGATCTAGACGCAAAAGCAATAGGACGATCGCCCACAGCTGAGGGATGAGACAACACAGCTCCTACTCCGTACGGACTAGCGTCACACTCGAGACGCACTTCCTTACTTTCATCGAAGTGGACCAGCAACGAAGACGTAGACAATCTTCTCTTTGCTTCTTGGAAAGACTTCCTCTCCTGCTCAGTCCATTTCCAACATGAATTCTTATTCAACAACTTATATAATGGTGCTAGCATAGAGGACATATTTGGAAGGAATTTTGCATAATAAGTCAGCAAACCTATGAAAGACCTCAGTTCATCCGCATTCTTTGGCTCAGGAGCTTTCTCAATGGCTTCCAACTTCGTTTGCACTGGATGTAGCCCTTCTGCATCGATTCTATGCCCCAGATATTCTACTGACGTCTGCATGAACGAGCACTTCGAGGGATGTAGCTTGATACCAGCTTCCTGCAAAGTACACAACACTTTGCTCAGATTCCTTAAATGATTTGAAACAGAGCTGCCTGTTATCAGCAAGTCGTCTAGGTAGCACAACGCATTTTCATGCCCCTGCAAGAGTTTGTCCATTTCTCTCTGAAAAATTGATGGAGCTGACGCTACCCCAAAAGGCAGTCTCGTGTACCTGAACAACCCTTTATGAGTGTTAATTACCAATAAGTCCCTGGAAGCTTCATCCAATTCCAATTGACAGTACGCATCCGATAAGTCGATCTTTGAAAAAGTCACTCCACCTGAAAGACGAGCAAACAAATCCTCGACCTTGGGTAACGGATACCTCTCGAGATCTGTAGCAACGTTGACGGTGAGCTTAAAGTCACCACACAGTCGGATCCTACCGTTCGCCTTCAGGACTGGTACTACAGGTGTCGCCCATTCCGATGACGACACTCGTTCCAAAACTCCTAAATCCAAAAGTCTACTTATTTCTTCTTCTACCTTCTTCTTATAAGCGTAAGGCACGGGACGAGCTTTGAAGAATTTCGGTGAAGCACAGTCTTTTCTTTTCAGACGAACCTTCACTTTTTTCAACTTCCCGAGGCCCCCCGAAAACAGTTCTTGATGTTCATCCAAGACGGCCTGCAAGTACCGTGACGAAGATTTCACGTCAACCTGGATCGCGTTTGTAGAGATAGCCGGATCAATAGTGCACAATACCCCTAGTTTGCGGATCCAGTTTCGCCCCATCAAGATCACGGAACACTGATCCACCACCAGGATCGGAAGCATTTCACATTTGGATTCGTACTTCACAGAAACATCCATTGCGCCCACTATCTTCAGACTATGCCTTGTAAAAGATCTGAGCTTTATACGAGTGTCTGTCAAAGTTGGAAATCGACATCGGTGCTTCTTGAACATCGAATAAGGCATCACCGAAAAAGGTGCTCCCGTGTCCGCCTGCATTACCATAGGTAGCCCTTCAATCGGTACAAGGTGGTGGGAAATCAGACATCGAGTTCAACGTCAACACATCGAACGCCGGAGACGAGTTATCCAGCTGGTCGACTTGATTCACTCTGTTCGCACAACGTCCTTGGCCTTTGACTCCAACACTCCATTTGTTCTTCACTGACTTGCATACTCTGGCTAAGTGTCCCGTCTTCCCGCATGAATGGCACGTACTCTTGGCAAACTTGCAAGTTGAGGACTCGTGTCCACTTGCACCACAAGCATAGCAGGAAAACATAACCTTGGCTTGTGACGGTTGATGACCTCTGGAACTTTTCCGTTGCTGCTTCGCTTGCGTCTGCTTTACAAACAGCACTTCCGCTGGAGACGTGTTGTCACCACGCAGGTTAGAGGCGTTTTTCGAGGCCGCTTCCATCGACATCGCGATCTCTGACGCCCGATCGAAAGACAGATCTCTTTCCGCCAACAGCCTTCTCTGAATAGCGTCATCATTTATCCCACATACGGGCCGATCTCGTAGCATTTCCGCTAAAGTACGCCCATAACTGCAAAACCTGGCGAGAGTTCGAAGTTCGGCTATGAAGGTTGGCACAGACTCGCCCGGCTTCCTACAGCGACAGTTGAATTTGAACCGCTCAACGATCTCCGACGGAGCCGGTTCAAAATGATTCCTGAGAACGTCTATCAGTTCTGCTAGCGTTCGTTCCGTGGGTAAGGCTGGGGACACCAGACTTCTTATCAAGCCATACGTCGGTACATCCACCAGCGATAGGAATATCGCACGCCTGGGACGTCATCCGTAACTTCATTCGCAATAAAATACTGATACAACCGCTCGGCACATTCCGAAAACGGTTCTTTCGCGCGGTCGAATTCTCCGATTAAACCGAAACCCGCCATCCGCAGCGTATGAGGAAATCGCTTGACGAAACTAAGCCTACTCACTAGAGCTTGCTTCTATCTTGTTCCTGTTCCGCCGAGACGATGATTTTCAACTCCTGCAGACTGACGTTAGATCCCATCCTCGTCGCCACTGAAATGTCACTCACTAGACATTTATAAGAGTCAGACTGAAGGAGCATTCGGAATTACACAATGTCATGAATACGCTTTATTCCAACATTAGTACAATAGCTACGGAGAAACACAACCGACCGCCATGGCCGCTAGAACTCGAATCCCACAGCAATCGAACGGCGCGCGCTCATTGAAGCTCGCGCTGTGCGCTGTTGCCAAGTCATACATATAAATATAACACATATATAACAACTCATTTATTACATTTATCAGAAGGTTAAATATTCAGAACGAATAACATGATTAATTAACGTGAACTATTGAATGGTGGTTATACAGATGAACGAATATAATGCAATGCGAATGTACAATGGAATTCGGCAGTATTTATAGATCCACGATGTGACGTATATTTCACGGTTATGGTTAAAGTCAAAAAGTTCAGTTCACCACAAATACTCCCCCTTGAGTCGTGAAGATAATCAAGAAGTAAAATGGACAACCGGACGAGAACGACGACCAGAGCGTGCAATCACTACGCCGTCCCGAACTTCATTACTTGACTCTTGAACCAAGGAATCGCTAAGTAAGGAAGGCTGGTTTTAGCCTGTCGATGAAAATTGTTGCTTTCTTGCCGTTGATGTCCAAAGTGTAGAACTTTTCCGTTCTCTGCAAGACACGATGTGGACCTTGATACGGCTGTTGCAGTGGGCGACGAACGGCGTCATTCCTGACGAAAACGTACTTGACCATCGGTAGATCTTTGTGAACAAAGCATGCTTTAGAGGTGTGGCTTGAAGTAGGAGTTGGACGTAGTCGCTGCACATAAGCTTTCAGACTGTCCACGAAATCTTGCCTTGAAGAGATGTCTTTGGAAGAGTTTCGGAAGAACTCGCCGGGCAAACGAAGGGAGCAAGCATCCATTCACCAAATCAGCAGGCGTAGCTTCCATATCCTCTTTCAAACTTGCACGTATCTCAAGCAGCACGCTGGGAAGAACTTCTGTCCATCGGATGTCAGTATGGCACATGATGGCGCTTTTCAACTGGCGATGAAAGCGCTCTACGCAGCCATTAGACTGCGGATGGTAAGCAGTGGTTCTGGTTTTTTCAGCTCCAAGGAATCTGCAAAAATATTTGAAAAGATCACTTTCAAAATTTTTTCCTCTGTCAGTTGTCACGGTCTCAGGTACTCCGAAACGAGCTACCCAGCCAGAATAAAATGTTTCAGCTATTGTTTCTGCAGTTTGATTTGGAATCGGAAATGCCTCGGGCCACTATGTAAAACGGTCGATGCACGTTAATATATATAACGGTTATCTCGAGACGATGGGAGAGGACCTACCACATCCAAATGCACATGTGCAAATCTGGCTGTAGGTAATGGATAAGTACCGAGAGGAGATTTCACGTGCCGTTGTATTTTGGATTTTTGACACTCCATGCAAGTTCGACACCATTCTTTACAGTCTTTATTCAAGGATTGCCGCACAAAACGCTTTTTCACCATGTCTATCGTACCTTTAATTCCAGGATGCGATAGCCCATGAATCATGTTAAATACTTTACGTCGGAATTGGTCCAATTGGCGTAATGACTGCGGTCTTGGGGATATCTTCAGGTTCCACTGGGATTTGATGGTATGCTTTTACTAAATCTATTTTCGAAAAAAGGGTTTTGCCAGAAAGAGAATTTGTAAAATCGTGAACATGTGGGATAGGATAACGATCAGGGATCGTAATTGCATTTAGACGCCTAAAATCACCACATATTCTCCATTCTCCATTTTTCTTGGGAACAAGGTGTATAGGACTTGCCCACTGACTTTTAGAGGGTCGTATGATGCCCTGTTGGATGAGAGACTGAAATTCCCATTTAACTGCTTGCAACTTTTCAGGTGAAAGTCTCCCAGGCTTGGAAAACACTGGTGCACCCTTTGTTTCGATGCAATGAGTGATGTCATGAGGTTTAGGATTAGAATTTAAATTAGAATTAAACAATTCAGGGTATTTTTTTTAAATGTTATGGTACGGTAATTCTGCAGAAATCGGAGTTAATCCGCACGAGGGACCAGAACAACTCAATCCTTTCGATTGAAGAGATGTTTTGCTATCAATAAGTAACCTATTTTTGACGTCAATCAATAACTCATTTTTTCCAAAAAAATCGACTCCCAAAATCGGCTGAGATGTCTCAGCAATGACAAACGTCCAAGGAAATGATCGTCGTAGTCCAAGATTTAATTCGTTTTTTTGTGCCATAGGTAAACATTTTTGAACCATTGGCCGCGTACAGGGTGAAATCCTGTTTTTTTGAAGCCGTAGTTAGTGATCTCGGGAAACAGCTGATAGCAGCTCCACTATCCACAAGGAAACGAAATCCTGATTTCAGATCAAGAACATATAGACGGCTGTGTAAGTGGCCATCGTCTGCCGCCGTTAAAGCAGGCGAGGCTAGCAGTTTTCCGACCACTGACACGGCTTCTTCTTCTTACCAGGCAGGGACCTGGCTCTGTCCCGCTAGGGATATTAGCCATTTACTCGGTTGAGTTGGTCCGCACTGGAGAGTGCTGAAGGTGTCCGACCGGGAAGCCCTCGAGATACATTCGAAGACCACCCGGTCCGGCACATCCAGCCCTCTTTTTATCCATGATGAGGGCACTATCCAGTCCCTCCCCCTCCCATCAACACTGACACGGCTGGACACACCTGGCGGCTTTGGCGCCAAAACGGCTACGATACCAACTGTCAACCCGACCGGTCGGGCTTCTACTTAATGTATACTAAGTATTTAACTACTAAGTATTTAATGAATTGGTAATTCTCAAAATTCGATCGTGTAGTTGTTTACATACATTGCGTTGTGTCTAACCTATAAAACCTAATTAACATACAATAACCCAGGAATAAAACGCACGGAGGCAAGTTAGAAGTTTAAAAGTTATTTAATAGAGAAGTTTAACACAGCAGACATCAATATAGACTATAATGTATCTCCTTAACAATTACTGTTTTATGCGATCAGCACCAATGCAAGTAACCTGTACTGTATTTGAGACGTTACACGCTATATACGAATTCAACAATTACCTAACTGGACATTACGGGTTAAGGGAACGATAGAGTGGTGTACTCACCCCAGTCCTCGTGTGTGATCGCCTTGCCATCTTAGCTGCTGCTGTTTTTCCGCCCGGCACTTCTTACACCCGGCACTATATCCTTTTCATATTCCGCGACTCTCCACTATATTTAGAGTCTGACTCTCTCTCCTCAAACCGATGTTCAACTCCCATATCCTCTGTCGAAACCCATTTCCAACTTACATTTCACTTTCAATCTCTCACTTTCTATCTCTCTCTTACTATATCCCTTTCATCATCGGGCCTCCTGATTATACCTCCTCTTCGGCTCCTCCTTAGAACCCAGGATTCGCTCCGTCTTGTAATTTTTCTTTTCGTGCTACATTTTAATTTGCGGCCTCAAGCAAGGGCAATTTGATTGGACCTTCGCGTGACCATTACGGAGAAGATCGGTGCTATTCATCCCTAATAAATTTCGCCCCTTCCTAAATAATCAGAATGCCTACGTGCACCGGTCACCTTCATATCAATACCTAAGGCGACCTCCATGTTACAAGCAGAGTACAGGTGCTCTAATTGGCAATGCCGCTTTGTATTTATATTTCCTCTCTTACATCCATTTCTAAAAGCGAGCAATATCCTTCCTATTCATTAATTTCGCCATTTCATTATTCTCGCTCTCCATAACTTCTCCACACCTACGCCTCAGGAATCGAATCTCATTCCGTAACAGCTCCTATTCACGTATTTTAGAAAAACACCTTTCTCCTGTCACCACGCCTTGAGCATGCCAGGTGACGGTTATACACCCGTGTGAAAGTCGTACCGACAGTTTGCTTAAGGGTAACCTATACATGACGATTCGATCTCTTTCTAATATCCTCATTCTTCAATACCCTCTCTCTTTTCAAGTTGCGTTCAAATTGCATCTTCCTTTCAGTGAAGGTCCCGAATCCATTGACATCCACTATTCAGGTATTTTCCATCTTACATTGTTATTTCGTAGCTTCATAGCTTGCCAGATGAATTGTGCTTCATCGGCAGTTGGCCTAAAGCACGTTCTTCCTTTCTTACATAATCTTATATCACTCGTGGCCGCCGTGCACGTGTTCTTTACAACTACCCAAAGCCAAGTTACCAAACACAAAGTCTCAATACCACACCTGTTACCTAGTCACCTTCCAATTAATCTTTTAAATACAAAATAATCCTTAAACAATTAACCATTTCAATAAATTAACAATTTTAACTAATTACCTTTATATTCAAATAATTAACGAATAATTATGAGCGGAACGGATCCGCTCATATTCCTCCCTTCCCAGAAAAGAAACCAACAACACCAGTTTTGGTTTCGCTCAAGAACCCCCCTGTGGGTGCGCGAGTGAGCCACCGAACAGACAAGTAAAACCTCCCATTCTTAACGAATGTCTTGGGGCAGAGTAACACCACATCTCCTTTCCCTGCTTTTCGCGTGTGTCCATTATAAGATTTCTTCTCCAGCCCTGGGGCAGCTAGAAGACTCTTTTCTTCTCAGTTCCATTGATAATGCTCTCAGATACATGTGTTAAGGTTAAAACATATGCAAAATAAGTACAGAAAAATATATATACACACAGTACACTTATATTAGAAAACTGTATCATTCGTGATTAATCAAGTGCACCATTAAACATGATTAATGCAAAAAATAATAATAATGCAGAAACACACACAAAAACAAAGGAAAAAAAATATATCTGTGAATATTATGCCCTGAAAAAAAACCATATATATATCTCGACAAATATACAAATATGATGTACTGACACCCTTCCTTCCTAAAATCAGGAACCTAAAATACCTAGTGATGCTTTCAAACAAAATACTTTTTCTTTTCGATAAATCAAATACTATAATATGAGCATAATTCACTTAAAGTGATCATCATTTCCCTCTTAAGCATGTTATTGAAACGGAACACATCATTGCTGGATCAATCCCACACTCGCTCACGGACTCAGTAGCTCCCTCGATTACTCCCTCACTCACCCACTATCCCACTCACTTGCTCCCTCACTCACCCACTATCCCATTCACTCGCTCCCTCACTTACCCACCCACACAAGGTAGTTCGCTCGCCCACCCACTTGCCCAGTCACTCGCTCCTCACTCACAATTTTTTTCGCTCATTCACTTGCTCACTCATATTCTCACCAATTCACTCGCTCGCTTCTTCGCCCAACCACTCGCTTACTCACTCGTTCCTTCACTCATCCGCTCAGGAAATCGGTAGCTCACTCATTCAACCAACCCAACCACCCACTCGCTCGCTCACTAATTCACTCACTTGCTCACGCACCCTCTCTCAAACTCAGTAGCTTAATCGCCCACTCATTCGCACACCTAGTTGCCCACACGCCCATTCGCACACCTAGTTGCCCACTCGCCCATTCACACACTTACTTGCCCGCTCGTTCGCTCTCACACACTTCTCAATATTTCACTCGCTCACGAACTCAGTAGCTCGCTCAATCACTCCCTCACCCACCCACTCACGGACTCAATAGCTCGCTCCCTCACTCATATTTCACTCGCTCACGTACTTCTAGCTCGCCCGATCACTCCCTCACTCACCCACTTGCCCTCTCACTCGCTCCCTCGCTCACTCAATAGCCTACTCATCCACTCGCTCACTCTTCCACTCACCCACTCATTCGCCCACCCAGTCACCCGTTAACTCACTCACTCGCTCACTCCTCACTCGCTCATTTATCCGCTCGCCCATTCATGCGCACCCTCTCTCACCCACTCACGGACTCAGTAGCTCGCTCTCCTACTCATTCGACCATAAACCATGAGTTCACTCGTCACTCATTCAATCACTCACTAAGTCACTCGCTCACTCGTTCGCCCATTCACTCACGGTCTCAGTAGAGAGAGAGAGAGAGAGCTCACTCACTCCCTTACTCAATATTTCGCTCGCCCATTCGCTCACGGACTCGGTAGCTTCTTGACAAACCGTTGTCAGTGAATTGTTGTCGGTTAATTTTCCGTAAACCATTCGGCTCGGGGCAGTGTCCCGGTTGGCCCAGGGTGTTACGAATGTCTGATATTAAAATGCAAAATGAAACTTCTTCACAGCCATACAACCCGGGTTTTAATTTTCGTCAACAGATAGCAGATATCCCAGAAAACTTCCCCATGAGGATTCCCCAGACTGGAGGACCAAGGACTTTGGACCAAGAAAAATTTTCAATGGTATTCATTTCACCATCATATAAATTCCGAGGACCCGGGACCCGATTTGCAAATTTTAGCAGAGCACAGACTGGGTTTATCTCGGTCTTCCACTGTTGCAAATTTTACAGTGTAAAACAATAGGATTCCACAAAGGCCCTCAAAATGAAACATGTCAAGTACCACATGGGGCTCCCGATCTGGTAGCTTGTCGGACATCCCCTCTGTGAGGGCCACGAAAAATTTTCACTTGTATTCAATTTACCATCAAATAAATTCCAGGGCCCCCCAATCAAGGACCCGGGACCCAATTCGCAGAATTTTTGAATGAAATTCTTCTAAGACCCTCAAAATGAAACCTATCAACTTCTACATGCAGCCCCCGACCTGGAAGTTTATCGGACAACCCCTTCTGTGAGGGCCAAGAAAAATTTTCATTTATATTCATTTTAACAACAAATAAAATCCAGGGCCCTAACCAATTACCCGGACCCAATACGCAGATGTTTAGTGGAGGCCCCAAACGGGATTTATCTCGGGCTACCGCTGTTGCACATTTTACAATGTTAAACAACAAAAATCATAGAGATTCATCCAAGGCCCCCGGAATGAAACCTGTCAACTTTTCCATGGGGGGGGGGGCGACATGAAGAATTCTCGGACATACCCCCACCCCCTGTGAGGGCCACGAAAATTTTTTATTTGCATTCATTTTGCCAATCAATAAAATCCAGGTCCACCCATTCAAGCAGCTGGGACCCAATTCGCAGATTTCTATGGGGGCCCACAGACTGGATATATCTTGGGCTTCTGCTACTTCAAATTTTTCAATGTTAAAGTAGCAAGAAGACATTAAGATCCATCAAAAGCATTTGGAAATTAAAACCTTTTAGTTTCCCCATGAAGGCAGGCCCGTCATTTGGAGGGGGGGGATGGTCAGGAGGACCGTGGCCCCCTGGCTTTTGCAAATACACTAAAAATTGTATATATACACAAATATATATATATATATATATATATATATATATATATAATTATAAATACATTGAGTGCATGTTCTTTGCCCCCCTGGAAAAAGTTGGAATGACGGCCCTGCATGAAGGTATATGTGCAATGCCACGCCCTGGGTACCCCGACCTTGTGTGCTGCGAGCACTGGTGATATTATACATATATATACCTCTCGGCATGGCCCCCCGCAAGGGCAGGGCTGACAGGGGACGGAACGATTCTTGCAACTTTTTGATTTCTCACACCATAAATTAACCACGGGGGGGGGGCGTGAAAAAGCTGGTTTGGGAGCCCGCCAACTATCCCAGCCTAGGGGGCCCTGCTGCAGGGTGTTGCGGGGAGCACGCCTCTCGGTACATATACATAATTTGATCCCGATGACTCAGACGGTTCCCGATATATTCAAGAGTTAAATGAAAACTTCACCGAAAAAGGGAACTGATTTCCGACGCATAGAACCAGGCCCTTTTCGAGTGTGTGTAGAAACGGGCTTCATTTCCCGAGATTGGCGACTTTTCTATGATTGTAGCACGAGTTGGCAAATATGCTTACATCTAACATCAATTTTGGCGATAATTGGCGATATTTCGTATTTCTGAGCTTAATTTGCCGTATTTTTCTCGAGCAAATATGGTCAGTCTACTAATGATTAAGTAAACAAATCAACCCCCCCCCCTCTATCAGAGCCTAAAACGTAGTAAAAGCCCAATATACTTCTCTAAGCTTATGTTAATGTCTTGGAATGTAGAGACTCACTAGATCAGTCATCCAGGGCCCCCCCCCCCAAAATGAAACATGTAAACATGGGGGCCCCGACTTGGAAACTTGTCGGTCATTCCCTACTGCAGTGCTATGAAATATTTTCATTTGTATTCATATTCATTTATCATTCATTTTACCAACGAATAAAATCCAGGGCCCCCAACTAATTACCCGGGACACCAATTCGCATACATTTAGTGGGCCTCAGACTGGCTTTATCTCGGGCTACCGATGTTGCAAATTTTACGATGTTAAACAAAATAAATCAATTTGATTCATCCCGGGGCCCCCGAAATGAAAACTGTCAACTTTTCCATGGGGGGGAGGGGGCGCCCGACCTGGAGGCTTGTTGGATATCCCCCCTGTGAGAGGCCGCGATGATTTTTCGTTTTTATCAATTTTACAACGCATAAAATCGAAGGCCCCCCCATCCAGTAGCCGGGAAAACCCAATACGCAGATTTTTAGTGAAGGACCCAGGCTGGATTTATCTCGGGCTTCCGCTGTTGCAAATTCTACAATGCCAAACAACATAAAAGAATGAGATTCATCCGGGGCCCCGAAATGAAACCTGTAAACATGGGGCCCAGACATGGAAGCTTGTCGGTCATCCCCCGCTGCGAGTGCTGTGAAATATTTTTATTTGTATTCATTTTGCCAACAAATAAAATCCAGGGCCCCCAACCAATTATCCGGAACACCAATTCGTATACTTTTAGTAGAGCACCAGACTGGCTTTATCTCGGGCTACCGATGTTGCAAATTTTACAATGTTAAGCAAAAAAATCAACGAGATTCATCCAGGGGCCCCCGAAATTTTACCTGTCAATTTTTCCATGGGGGCCCCGACTTGGAGACTTGTCGGACATCCCCCCTGTGAGAAGCCACGAAAATTTTTCGTTTTTATCAATCCTACAACGAATAAAATCGAGGACCCCACATCTAGTAGTGGGGACCCAATATGCAGATTTTTAGTGTGGGGGGGGGGGGGAGACTGGATTTATCTCGGGCTTCCGCTGTATCAAATTCTACAATGTTAAACAACAGAAAAGAATGAGATTCATCCAGGGCCCCCAAAATGAAACGGGGTTCCTGACTCGGAAGCTTATCGGGAACTTATCGAACTGAACATTTGCCCTGTGAGGGGCAAATGTTCATTCGTATTCATTTTCCCAACGAATAAAATCCAGGGCCCCATTGAATTCGCAACCCCCTTGACCGAATTCGCAAATTTCATGGGGCCCCCTAGACTGGATATATCTTGGGCTTCCGCTATCGCAAATTTTTCAATGTTACAGCAGCAAGAAAACAATGAGATCCATCGAGGGCCCCCTGGAAATGAAACCTTTTAACTTCGTCATGGAGGTATACGTGCAATCCCTCCGTTTGTGTTGGGAGCACTGGTGATATATGCATATCATGCGTAAACATACCTCTTCGACATGACCCCCCCCCCCATCCCACACGGGCAGGGCTGACCGGAGCCGGAACATTTCTTATCATTTTTTGATTTTTTCACACTATAAATTTAGGAGCAGTGAAAGAAACATTTTTGAAACTTCAGCATATAAAGATTCAATAGATGTCACTGCAAACAGTTGGTTGTCTGCAACAAATGTAAGTAACCAAATCAACCTTCTACCAGAGCCTAAAACGTAGTAAAAGCCCAATGCACTTCTCTCAGCTTATGTGTCTTTGCATATAAAGACTCAATAGATGTCACTGCAAATATTTTGTTGTCTGTAGCAAATATAAGTAAACAAATCGACTTTTTACCATAGCCTATAACGTCGTAAAAGCCCAATACACTTCTTTCAGCTGATGTGTCTTTGCATATAAAGACTCAATAGATGTCACTGCAAATATTTTGTTGTCTGTAGCAAATATAAGTAAACAAATCGACTTTTTACCATAGCCTATAACGTCGTAAAAGCCCAATACACTTCTTTCAGCTGATGTGTCTTTGCATATAAAGACTCAATAGATGTCACTGCAAATATTTTGTTGTCTGTAGCAAATATAAGTAAACAAATCGACTTTTTACCATAGCCTATAACGTCGTAAAAGCCCAATACACTTCTTTCAGCTGATGTGTCTTTGCATATAAAGACTCAATAGATGTCACTGCAAGCATTTTGTTGTCTGTAGCAAATATAAGTAAACAAATCGACTTTTTACCATAGCCTATAACGTCGTAAAAGCCCAATACACTTCTTTCAGCTGATGTGTCTTTGCATATAAAGACTCAATAGATGTCACTGCAAATGGTTTGTTGTTTGTAGCAAATATAAGTAAACAAATCGACTTTTTACCATAGCCTATAACGTTGTAAAAGCCCAATACACTTCTTTCAGCTGATGTGTCTTTGCATATAAAGACTCACTAGATGTCGCTACGAAATGCATATCCTGCTGTATTGCCGATGGTGTTGCATTGCGTTTTGTGCTGTATTTCTAATTGTGGTGCACTGCATATAGCGGTAGTATTGTGCTTGATTGTCGATAATGGTGCTTTGCGTGTGGAAAGTCACCGATTATAGTGGCGCATTACTTATTGTGATGCACAGGGTATATATTACTTATTGTGTATCGCGTATTCGTGTGTATAACGCATGTATTGCTGTGCATCGAGTATTATGCTGTATTCATGATGGCAGTGCATTACTTATCGAAATCAGAGTGGGAAACTGGCAATTGAATGACTATTTTGGTGCACTGTAAATATTAGTCAATTACTCATTGTTATGCATTACGTATTTCAGTGAATCACGTGTCATGTTTAAAATGTGATGCATCGCGTATTGCACATTGTGGTTCATCGCGTGCTATATTGCTTATTATAATGCAGTGCGTATTGAGTGGTGTATGGTGTATTGTGGTGCTTATTGCGATGTATAGTGATGTATTGCATATTGAGCTGTATTGCTGATTGTGGTGTGTGTGTGTGGTGTATTGCGTTTTGTGCTGTATTGCTTATTGTGGTGCATCACTGATTGGGGTGCATTGCGTATTGTTATGCATTATGTATTTCAGAACGTCGTGTGTCGTATTATAATATCGTGCCTACTGCTTATTATGCTGTATTGCTTATTGTGGTGCACTGCAGTATGGTGAATTGCTTATGGTGGTGCACTGCAGTATGGTGAATTGCTTATTGTGGTGCACTGCAGTATGGTGAATTGCTTATTGTGGTGCACTGCAGTATGGTGAATTGCTGATTGTGGTGCACTGCAGTATGGTGAATTGCTGATTGTGGTGCACTGCAGTATGGTGAATTGTTGATTGTGGTGCACTGCAGTATGGTGAATTGCTGATTGTGCGTATGCTTAATGCATTGCGTATTTTTATGCATCAATGCATTGTGGTGCACTGCAATATAGTGAATTTCTGTTATTGTTTGTGGTGTTATTATTGTGGTGAATCGGTGATTGGGGTGCATTGCGTATTGTTATGCATTACGTATTTTAGTACGTCGTGTGCCGTATTACGTATTATAATATCGTGCCTACAGCTGATTACGCTGTATTGCTTATCGTGGTGCACTGCAATATGCTGAGTAGCTGATTATGGTGCATTGCACATTTTTATGCATCAATGCATTGTGGTGCACTGCAATATGGTCCATTGCTGTTTGTGGTGCATTGCATTTATTATGCATCAGGTATTGTACTGCATTGCGTGCTGTTTTACTTAATATAATGCAGTGGTTATTGCTATTGTGCTGTATTGTTTATTGTAGTGCACTGCAAATAGTGGTACAATGCTGATTTTAGTGCATCGCATGCTGTATTGCTTATTATAATGCAGTCGTATTGCGTAGTTTGCTGTATTGCGTATTGTGGTGAATTGCTTATTGTGATGCTTCGCCGATTGCAGCGCATAGCTGATTTTGCTGGTTACTGTTATGCATTACGTATTGTACTGCATACGTGCTGTATTGCTTATTATTATGCAGTGCTTATGTGTATTGCTTATTATTATGCAGTGCTTATGTGTATTGCTTATTATTATGCAGTGCTTATGTGTATTGCTTATTATTATGCAGTGCTTATGTGTATTGCTTATTATTATGCAGTGCTTATGTGTATTGCTTATTATTATGCAGTGCTTATGTGTATTGCTTATTATTGTGCAGTGCTTATGTGTATTGCTTATTATTATGCAGTGCTTATGTGCATTGCATATTATTGTGCTTTGCTTAATGCGAGACATCGCTTATTGCGTGTTGTGGTGGATTGCATATTATATTGTATTGCTTATTGTTGTGCACTGAAAATAGTGGTGCATGACTAATTGTAATGCATTACGTATTGTAGAGCAGCACGTGCTGTATTGCTTATTTTAATGAGTGCTTATTGCGTATTGGGGGTGTATTGCTTATTGCAAGTAGTGGTATTCCATATTGTATTGCATAGCAAGCTGTAATTTCTTATTTCAACGCAGTTCGTATTGTGGTGGATTGCGTGTTATTGTTTGTTTAATGTGATATGTTGCGCACTGTGGTACATTACATATTGTGCTGTACTGCTTATCGTAATGCAGTGGTTATTATTACGTGTTTCTCCTGTCCGTTTGTATAACATATGTATTGCGGTGCATCGAGTATTGTGGTGCATTGCATATACACTTTATTTAGGTTCGAAATCACTAAAACGCAATCCCTTGTATCAAATAAGTTGGCTTCGTTGAAATTACGTGAAAACCCGGGACATTTTTGTAGAAAAGTCGGGGCAGCGAGAAAAAGAGAAGAAACCGGGACTGTGTCACCTCACTAAAGTAATAAAAGCCCAATGATGATGTCACAAAGACTCACTAGATGTCACTGCAGAGAGTTTGTTGCCAGGCGCAAACATAAGTAAACAAACATCCACCTTTTCACTAATGCTTGAAATCACCATACATCCCGTATTTCCTGGAACCGAATCGGCACTTTCTCTGTTGTCCTGACTTTTTTGCAAAAATGTCCCGGTGTTTTAAGTATTCCCAACGGAGCCAACTTGACTTTTTATTCTTCAAATCAACGATTGAAATTACCTCTCCCCAACTCGGACATTACATTAGGATAATTACGACTATAAACGAGAAGATTCATCTTACACATTTGTCATGTTTTTTTTATTCACTTATTAGTTTTCTTGATCACTTATCCCTCAAATTAACCGCCCTGATTTACACAGAGTGTAGGTATCTCATTAAGTCACTCACTCCCTGACACATAAACCCTATATGTCTTCCCTCCCCTCAAAAATGGGTCTAGGTCAATTCGTCGCGCTCAACTTGTCGCGCGACAATTCGTCGCAATCAATTTGTCGCAGCGTCAATTCGTCGTGCTACAAACTCGTCGCGGTACAAATTTGTCGCAGAGTCAGTTCGTCGCGGTACAAATTTGTCGCAGAGTCAGTTCGTCGCGGTACAAATTTGTCGCAGAGTCAGTTCGTCGCGGTACAAATTTGTCGCAGACTCATTTCGTCGCGGTACAAATTTGTCGCAGAGTCAGTTCGTCGCGGTACAAATTTGTCGCAGAGTCAGTTCGTCGCGGTACAAATTTGTCGCAGACTCATTTCGTCGCGGTACAAATTTGTCGCAGAGTCAGTTCGTCGCGGTGCAAATTTGTCGCAGACTCATTTCGTCGCGGTACAAATTTGTCGCAGAGTCAGTTCGTCGCGGTGCAAATTTGTCGCAGACTCATTTCGTCGCGGTACAAATTTGTCGCAGAGTCAGTTCGTCGCGGTGCAAATTTGTCGCAGACTCATTTCGTCGCGGTACAAATTTGTCGCAGAATCAGTTCGTCGCGGTACAAATTTGTCGCAGAGTCAGTACGTCGATCAAATAAATTTTCAAAATTCAGTTTTCATGGTATTCATGCCACACTTCCCGCTTTCTGGCGGGATCTCCATTTCTCGCAGCGAGGGGCGTTGGGCGAACACACCAAGATGATAAATTACGATAAAACAAATTTTTAAAATTCAATTTTCACCGTATAAGCCGCACTCCCGCTTTCTGGCGGGATCTCCATTTCTCGCAGCGAGGGGTGTTGCGGGAACACACCAAGATGATAAATTAGGATCAATGCCCATCCCAAAGCACAATTTGCCTAAGGGGTCATTCAAGTATTACGTCAGGATCGGGGAAGGAGTTTCGGATTTGTTGACTTTTGATGGCGGGGGGGGGGGGGTTGAAGGTCGCTTACGTCATCAACCACCCCTTTTTGAAGATATGAAATATTCTAAGCTGCTGGTGAAATTTTGCTGACAGGGGAGGGGATGGGGGTCAGTGTTTTTCTGATTTTTGCTGACAAGGGGGAGGGTGTCAAAAATGGCTGAAAATCTGCTTACGTAATACTTGAATGGCCCTAATTCACTATTGAATATGTATCTGCCATGTAGAGAATACATCTTTGAGGAATTTTTTACCGACAATATATCTAAGGCCAGCATTACACTATGAAAGTGTTCTAAAAGTCCTTTTGTAAAACTTGAAAAATTCAACCAATAAGATTATCGGTTGCATTTGCTCGAATGTAACCTATGAACTTTATTGGTTGGATTTTTTGAGTTTTTAACTTGAGCAACTTATCCGGTGCAAATAAAATTTTGGAAATGTATGTGATCGCAATTTATCATCTCGGTGTGCGCCCCAACTCCCCTCGCTACGAGTAATGGAAATCTCGAGAGAAAGCGACAAGTGTGGCTTATCCGGTGAAAATGAAATATTAATTAAATTAAATTATTAATTATTTCAGGTTCTTGTGGAGATACTGTAGTGGTTAATGTTGGTGGGAGTCTCGATTCCACATGGGACAGATACAAGTTTACACTTAAAGAGAGCCTCCGCTGTACTGTAATTTGGGGAATATCATAAACACCGACATTTTTGTACAGAATTTTAAAATTTTATCATAGAAAAAATGATTTTTTTAACATTTACAATAATTGAATATTTATACAAAAATTGCCACGTTTTTAAGACAAATAAATTCAATTGGTCGAATGGTCGACGCGTTTCGGCTCTTCAATGGAGAGCCGTCATCAGGACTTCGTGGTCAGAATTCACACGAATGAGTCGTGGAAGAGTGATGTTTACGTCTGGTCGTCCGAAGAGTTCGCCTTTGTATTTGCTGCGTCCGAGTGGTCTTTGGATGCGAATTGGGGAGCCATCTGTTGTAAAGTGTTGAAAGTTTTGTCACGACTGAGGTTAATAAAGCCTGTCCAAGCTGACGAAATAGGTGGTGTGTTTCTTCCATCATTAACGAGGAAATTCTGGCATGTTCTGATGAAGTATCCCTCGAGAAAATTCAATTCAGAATTGTGTGTTGCTTTTTTAAAAACAAACGCTTTATCAAAATAATGTGAACGTTGCCAACAGTGTTGGGCAATAGCCGAATTATCCGTCCGTCCCTTCTCGACATGCTTTCGGTGTTCGAGAACTCGAATATTTAGATTTCTTCTAGTTTGGCCAATATATCCATTTTCACAATTCTTGCATGGGATGAAGTAGATACCAGATTCTTTGGAGGGTGAGATAGGATCTTTCAGATGGGAAAAGGTGAGTATATTCGTTGGCTGGAATATTGTATGGAAGTCAAATTTCTTGAAGATAGAAGAGATCATGAAACTTGAAGAAACGAATGGAAGAACAACGGTATTAGAAAACTGTTTTGAGTCAGCTGGGAGCAGGTTCGTGGTGCATGTCTGGGTCATTTTTCTGAGGACCTTGTCGATGATAAAAGGTGAAAAACCCCGATTAGAAGCGATGTCACGAAGGATATTGAGTTCATTCTGGAGGGAGGCTGAATCACTGCAAAGTTTTAGTGCTCGATGAACAAAAGAAGAAAATGCCGAAAGTTTCTGATTGGGAGGATGAAAGGATTTTGCATGAGGTGGCATGGAGATAGCGAATGGCTTACGGTACACATATATATGGATTTTTTCGAAACAAAACTTTTGGAAACCCACCACTTCAAACTTTGGATCAGGTATGTTGATGACACATTCACTTTAGTTGATGAGACTGATGTTAATGTCACTGAGTTATTCAATTTTATGAATTCTATTGACCCACATATTGAATTCACCTATGAAATGGAAAAAAATAATATGCTACCTTTTCTCGACGTGCTCATTAAAAAGACAGACACTGAATTTTATACATCTGTGTACCGTAAGCCATTCGCTATCTCCATACCACCTCATGCAAAATCCTTTCATCCTCCCAATCAGAAACTTTCGGCATTTTCTTCTTTTGTTCATCGAGCACTAAAACTTTGCAGTGATTCAGCCTCCCTCCAGAATGAACTCAATATCCTTCGTGACATCGCTTCTAATCGGGGTTTTTCACCTTTTATCATCGACAAGGTCCTCAGAAAAATGACCCAGACATGCACCACGAACCTGCTCCCAGCTGACTCAAAACAGTTTTCTAATACCGTTGTTCTTCCATTCGATTCTTCAAGTTTCATGATCTCTTCTATCTTCAAGAAATTTGACTTCCATACAATATTCCAGCCAACGAATATACTCACCTTTTCCCATCTGAAAGATCCTATCTCACCCTCCAAAGAATCTGGTATCTACTTCATCCCATGCAAGAATTGTGAAAATGGATATATTGGCCAAAATAGAAGAAATCTAAATATTCGAGTTCTCGAACACCGAAAGCATGTCGAGAAGGGACGGACGGATAATTCGGCTATTGCCCAACACTGTTGGCAACGTTCACATTATTTTGATAAAGCGTTTGTTTTTAAAAAAGCAACACACAATTCTGAATTGAATTTTCTCGAGGGATACTTCATCAGAACATGCCAGAATTTCCTCGTTAATGATGGAAGAAACACACCACCTATTTCGTCAGCTTGGACAGGCTTTATTAACCTCAGTCGTGACAAAACTTTCAACACTTTACAACAGATGGCTCCCCAATTCGCATCCAAAGACCACTCGGACGCAGCAAATACAAAGGCGAACTCTTCGGACGACCAGACGTAAACATCACTCTTCATTCGTGTGAGTTCTGACCACGAGGTCCTGATGACGGCTCTCCATTGAAGAGCCGAAACGCGTCGACCATTCGACCAATTGAATTTATTTGTCTTAAAAACGTGGCAATTTTTGTATAAATTAAAACCAGGCAAAGTTACTCATTTTTTGTGATAATAATTGAATAATAAAACATTAATATCAATTGTAATTTTAATTTCGATGTAATTTCGATGATTTTTTTCGAAATGACAAAAAAAAAAAAAATTAGTAAACATTTCTTGATGGAAAAAAACTTTTCTTCATGTTTATTTTTTCACGTATGAGACAAAAAACTTACATACAGATCGCGTGACGAGTTGACTCTGCGATAAATTGACGTCCCGACGAATTGGTTACACGACAAATTGTCACTGCGACGAATTTGTACCGCGGCGAATTGGCTCTGCGACGAATTTGTACCGCGACGAATTGGATCTGCGACGAATTTGTACCGCGACGAATTGGCTCTGCGACGAATTTGTACCGCGACGATTTGTACCGCGACGAATTGGCTCTGCGACGAATTTGTACCGCGACGAATTGGCACTGCGACGAATTGGCACTGCGACGAATTGGCTCTGCGACGAATTTGTACCGCGACGAATTTGTATCGCGACGAATTGGCTCTGCGACGAATTTGTACCACGACGATTTGTACCGCGACGAATTTGTACCGCGACGAATTTGTACCGCGACGAATTGGATCTGCGACGAATTTGTACCGCGACGAATTGGCTCTGCGACGAATTTGTACCACGACGATTTGTACCGCGACGAATTTGTATCGCGACGAATTGGCTCTGCGACGAATTTGTACCGCGACGAATTTGTATCGCGACGAATTGGCTCTGCGACGAATTTGTACCACGACGATTTGTACCGCGACGAATTTGTATCGCGACGAATTTGTATCGCGACGAATTGGCACTGCGACGAATTGGCTCTGCGACGAATTTGTACCGCGACGAATTGGCTCTGCGACGAATTTGTACCGCGACGAATTGGCACTGCGACAAATTGATGCGCGACGAGTTGAGCGCGACAAGTTGAGTGCGACAAATTGACCGGCTACGCTCAAAAATACACCTCTGTCTCCAAAGTCACTCACTCCTTTCATCCTTCGCCGTGCTTGCACACTTCCATGGTCACATTTTTTGGTCAATATTTTGGTCGTTCACTGACCTGGTCCCTCGCTCTCTAGGTCACTCCTATATAGGCTTACACATTCTCAAGGTTACTCTTTTGGTCCTTGCTCTTATGCTTGCACACTCTCTCTAGTGCTCTCTCCCATTCCCGTGCAATCTCTAGGTCACTCTTTTGGTCATTCGCCGACTTGGTCAATTGCTCTCTACGTCATTCTTTTCGTCGGTCATATTACTGCTCATTATTTTTGGTCGCTCACATGCTCTCCACATGCTCTAGGTCACTCTTACGATCACTCACAGACCTATTCCCACACTCTCTAGGTCACTCACATGCTTGCAAACTCTTTGGGTCACTCTTTGATCACCATTGGCAAAAAAAACCTTGTATGGTATATAAGCCCACAGGCCCTCCCATTATATTTGCCGACATCTCCATAAGTTCCTTCGCCTATAACAAAAGTTTCAAGTTGCCCCCCCCCCCACCAAATGCTTTTAGCCCTCCCATTGTTTCCAATAATTTTCTCTGTGTATTGATCGCTCACTGACCTGATCGTTTGTTCTCTAGATCACTTACATGCTCGCAAACACACTGTAGGTATCTCGTTAGGTCACTCCCTCCCTGACACATAATCACTATGTATCTCTAACAGAGGCATATAGGCCTCCTTAAGGGCGGTTTTTTAGTTTTACCGCCCGTAGACTAAAACAAATTTTGTCACTCTTCTCCCATTCTACCAACTTCCTTGGTCACCCATTACTCAAAATTCGCCGCCCTCTGATTTTTGTACAGATGGCAGCACTGCGTCATACACATCATTGTACTACGGTTCTAAACGGTTCTGTGCCTTATTTCGCAGAAATAGAGCATAATTAATGAAAGAAATAATTTTAGAGCTGATAAAAATTCTGCATTAAATGCGGGTCCAAATTTGAAGTTATACTTACTCTTCACAGGATTAACGATAATCCATCAATAAGATATTCTATATTAAAATTCTTTATAATTAATTCTACAATTCTTTATGCAGCCGAATCCCGTTTTAATGAATGTCGTTATAGCGAAAATCTCGTTTTAACGGACACTTTTCCAATCCCCAGGTATGTTCATATAGGGACAATGCAAAGATATGTAATTCATTTATAACAAAATTTCGTTTTAATGAAATGATTTCTCCGGTCTCTTGGCGTTCGTTATAACGGTATTCGACTGTATAACGAAAATCCGACTGTATATAGCAAATATGCGGGAATCTCGCAAATATGTAAATTCTAGTTTCACTGTAACTGCTTTTTTCGATTGAATTCCTCACGACATTGGCAATATGTTACCAAACACGCTTTTCAACAGTGATCTGTTGGTGCTCTGTTGTATCTGAGAATTTCTCTCATGTTTGTCTCAGCTACATCATCAAATCCAACGCATTTCTTCGTAAAGGATTTAAGTATGTTATGTACAGGGTGTAGGGTGCGTATGAGGAACCGTTGGTCCTAAAGGTATACTTCCAATTAGGGGTCATTCAAGTATTACGTAAGCAGATTTTCAGCCATTTTTGACCCCCTTCCCCCCCCCTTGTCAGCAAAACATTGAAACGCCCCCCCTCCTCCCTGTCAGCTAAATTTCGTCAGCAGCTTAGAATATTTCATATCTTCAAAAAGGGGTGATTGATGACGTAAGCAACCTTCAACCCCCCCCCCTCCTTGTCATCAAAAGTCAGCAAATCCGACAACCCCCCCCCCCGGATGCTGACGTAATACTGGAATGACCCCTTAGGAAAAGTATCAAAATAACGTCTAGTACTTAGACATTTATTCATGTTGCAAGGGGTTGTATGGTTATTAAAATGAAAAACATTACATGCGCCCCAAAACCCAATTAGGAAGATGTTTCCCTGTCTCTCTCCTGATGTCAAGAAATTCATATTTCTTAAGTGCAACGTTCACTGAAATATCCGAAAAACGGAGGGAATTTGGGGCGGAAACAGCGTTAAATGCGGGTAAAAAGATTTTTTTTTTCCATATGCTACAGCATTATAAATTCTATTGATAAATTCTCAGTTATTTTGCTGAATTCAGAATTACGCTGCTAAATGCTACATTCGATTTTTTCACTCATTCCTCAAATTGGCCCTGGGTTATTCCAATCTGCTTGATGGGAGGGGGAGGGGGGTTATTCACTGGTGGGGTCATTTCTCGTTATACCAGAATTCCACAATACATAGTTTTTATGTAAACTGATTTGAAAGATTGGAAAAGTTTCCGTTACAACGAGATTTTCGCTATAACGGCATTCGTTATAACGGGATCCAACTGTATTTGAATTCGAAATTCGGAGGAAATTTGGGGGGGGGGGGAAGCAGCAAAAACTAACGGACAACGCTTCTTTTTCAAATTTTCGTCGATTTTTGAAATCCAGATATCTCTTCGGGCATTGCAATTGGAAAAGTGGAAATTTCTTCGTTAGTATCAAAAGAGACAGGGCAACAACTTTTTAATTCGGTTTTTGGTCACAAGTTGTCAATATAAAAAGTTAATTTTTTTTTATATTTCAATTACTATACAATCCCTTGAAACATGAATGACGTAGCTGAAATTCCTGACTTCCCACATTCACATTCCACAAAAATGACTTTAGTATCTGTCACCGTTCTCTTGCTATTCTCATTTCGAAAACAATCAGGCGATTGTGGGAAACTCTGTACATTCAACTAATGCAAAAATCCAAATCACACGAGTGCACAAACCACTTTCGAGCCCCGTCTAGAATTTTAATCGGTCTACGAAACAATTTTGAAAAAGTATTTCATTATTTCAAAATACACTTTATAGGACGTGCGGTTAAAGATAATATGTATAGATATTATGTAATGTGCATTATTGATTTTGTTGCTAGACTACAACCAAGTACGCAGAAAGTATCTCGGCATCATTGATTGGTGCTGAGATACTTTAATATTCGAATGTATGCAGCATACATTCGAATTAAATTTATCACAGCGTTTTTCATCGATGTGCAGACGCCTGCGGGCCGGAGGTTCAGCAACCCCCGTCCGTCCGTCCGTCCGTTATATCGCAATCAGCAATCATTATCGATCGGAATAGGATACGGATACAACACACAAAAGTAAAATTTAGGCGCAACTTTATACAGTACCAATTTTTTTATCTTTTATTTGTTTATGATTCATTAGTAACAGCATGGAAGGAGTGGGGGGGGGGTAAAAAAGTTATACTGAAATAGGAGGGGGGCGGCAAAATTTGTATACCCCACAGGCGGAAAAAGCATAAATACGGCCCTGCTCCACTGTATTTCTTTTTTTTTTCTTCGTTCCCTTCTGTTCGGATCTGGAGACCTTTGGCATCAGTGGTCATTTTTTATCTTCACTGGTGGGGCAAAACAATCACCAGTTAACATGTAAAAGAAAAGGCTTGGCAGCATCGGAATAGCGTAGTTTTCGTATCAGCAGATGGTTCATCAGGTCGATTTGGACCCTTCCTCTCGTCTTGACGTGTACTGATGAAAGAATCGTTCCTCCACACCAGGAACTTGCTTTCATTGTCCCTATAAAATATGATGAAAATCTCTATACAGAAGCAGTTTCGTCGCAAGTACAGCCACAGCCCTGCCTCCAAGCCCCACATCCTGCTTCAGTGCCTCTAGGCAAGCGCAGATCCAGAGAGGGGGGGGGGGACGATCACTCCTCCCAAGAGCCGAATGATTATGCAAGAAATTTGTCTGTCCCGTAAAAAACGGGACGAACGTACTCTTGACGAACTTACAATTTGCTCCTCTGATACATTGTCTTTTCTATCCGCGCCTGCCTCTTTGTTGGGATCTTTGGTGAGCCTCTTGCCAAATTCTTTACGGCCGTCTTCGTGGTGAATTTTTATAGCAAAATAAAGAGAAGAATCGTTTCCGGTCCCCGGGCTGGAGCCTTGCCAATTTCAACCTCATGGAGGCCATGGCCATTGTTACTTGTAGCGTGGGCATCCCCCCCCCCCCCTCCAAGAATTTATTCAGAAATCGAAACTTCCTACATAAAGATGAGCACCCGCAGGTCGAAAACGCTTCTAATGCCCCAGCCCAGAACAAAATCAAGCTTGCAGGTATGAACAAAAGCTCTTTTAAAAGTTCACTTTCAACCAGCTTTGGTGTAAACCAGGGGTCTCAACGTTTGACCCGCGGGTCACGTGTGGCCCTCGAAGCCTTTTTTTTGCAATGGTCCGCCGACGGAAAGGCTTACATGGTTAAGGTATACAGTACATACAAATGCTGAACATTAACTATTTTAGAATTAGTGAAAGAAGTAATTTTAATATTTCTTATCTAAACTAATGAGAGAAATAATTCAGAGATAATTTCATAGTTATTGAAATAATTATTTCCAGAATTATTGAAGAAATAATTTTAGAATAAACAATAATTTAAAAAATTTTCAATGAAAATTCAGTCAATGAAAAAAAATGTGTCAGAATTTGATCAAAATTCATTTTTGATGAAAAAATAGTCTCAGAAGAAATAAAATTCTCAAATAATGTTCGGCCTCTCTTTGACACGGAGCTCAGGGCTCTATTGAGCCCACCCGCGTTGAGACTCCACTGTGCGAATCCAGATACCTGAATATGACTTGGCCCTCGGGCTTCAAAAAACGTGCCGGATCGAAAAACCTTTTAGCAATTAGTGTCCGTGCGAAACAAACTGGCTTCTTGTGGCATTCCACACTTCTAGCACTTTTACCTTGCACGCCGCCAGAGGTGCATTTATGGTTTTACTGCCTGTGAATTACACCAATTTTGCCGTCCTTCTCCCATTCTAGTCTAATTTGAATGACTACTCTATCCTCGCATTAGTCACCCTGTGCTACACCTCGCTTGTCCTTCCCCCACTCCTGAAAACACACTTGTGTCTTTAAGTCACTCTTTTAGTCATTCAGATGCTTGCATGCTGTTTTGGTCACTCACATGCTTGCACAATTTCTAAGTCACTCATTGATCTGATCCATTGCTTTCTAGGCCACTCACTAACCTGTGGTCCCTTGATCTCTAGGTCCCTCCTACGCTGAGACACTCTCTAGCCAGGGCTGTAACTGTGGTTTTTGAATCATAGGGAAGGGAAGACGTGATTTTGGGCCCTCGCCCACACAACACTGTAAAATTCAATGTTTTGACAATGATACTCTTGTTCCCTCCTGAAATTTTTCGTCCCAAAAGTTTTGCGCTCTTTGGTTGAAGCAATTGCCTCCTTTACCTCCCACTAGGTCACTCTTTCTGTCATTCACATGCTTACGCGCTGTTTTTAGTCACTCACTGTCCTGTCCCTTGGATCCTTAGGTCACCCTCCTTATTATTCACACGCTTACACACTGTTTTGGTTAATCAATGACTTGTTCTCTGCTCCCTTGGTCACTCTTTTGATCCCTCATATGCTTACACACACATGTTCACTTACAGGCTAGCAAACCCTGTAGGTCACTCAATGGTCCCACATCCTGGAGCAGGGCCCCCTTGGCTGGAACCTTTGTCAGGTCCCCAGATCAGACTTTTCACGGGCCCCCTTTACAGCGAACTTATAGCGTCAAAAAACAAAAAATGATGAGAATCGTCCCAGGCCCTGTCAGCACCGTGGGCGCTCGAGCACCCACAGCATTCCCAGCTCCGACACCACTGCGTGTAAAAACAATGAAACGAAGAAATGTCGAAATATGAGACAGAAATGTTTTGAAACTTTATGACTTTGGCCAATGCACAGGTAATTTGAGCAATTAATGGTGAAAACAGCACAAATTTTAGTTGACTTAAACAGGGTTTAAAGTTGAGTATATATGAAGAGGTTCCCCGCCCCAATTTTAGTATTGTGCCAACTATGAGAATGTCATCACAAATGTCGAGTTATCAGGATAGTTACTTATCGAGGCATTTTTACTATAGTTTCTTTGTATAGATTTTACTGTTACTTATTAATGTTTCTTTATATAGATTTTTACTAGATTTTACTTATATACGAGATTTTACTCGATAACTATTTTTACTATAGTTATCGAGTAAATTTTCCCGATAGTTACTTATACTGCATTTTCTTGAAATATACTAATCATCGAGCTTATACAACTGGAGAGAGTATGACGTCAGCAGTCTCCGCCTTGGCAGTGCTGAGAACGGTGTTCCCCGGCATCATTCGTCGGAAGATCACGTGACTCGGTGAAAACGGTTCACGGAACCTTTGCCCCCGATATTTCGCCTCCGACATCTCGCCCCTGGCACGTTTCGTCCCCGGTACATTTGGCCCCCGGAAATTTCACACTGACATTTCGCCTGCTCTGACCATATCAGTGACCCAGTGAGTGACCATATGAGTGACTCAGTGAGTAATCAAGTAAATCGGAAATTTATCTCTGAGATTTCGCCTGCCCTGATCGTACGCGTGACTGTATGAGTAAACATATGAATGATGGTGCAAGTGACCAAGTGAGTGACCATATGAGTGATCAAGTGAGTTGGACATTTACTCGTGACATTTTGCTTCCCCTGACCGCATGAGTGACCAAGTGAGTGAATATATGAATGATCGAGTGAATTGAAAATTAACCCCCGGACATTTCACCTGCCCTGACCATACGCGTGACCGTATGAGTGAACATATGAATGATGGTACCAAGAGTGACCATATGAGTGAACATATGAATGATGGTACCAAGAGTGACCATATGAGTGACCCAGTCAGTAATCAAGTGAATCGGAAATTTACCCCCTGACATTTCGCCTGCCCTGATCGTACGCGTTACTGTATGAGTAAACATATGAATGATGGTGCAAGTGACCAAGTGAGTGACCACATGAGTGATCGAGTGAGTTGGACATTTACTCGTGACATTTTGCTTCCCCTGACCGCATGAGTGACCAAGTGAGTGAATACATGAATGATCGAGTGAGTTGGACATTTACTCGTGACATTTTGCTTCCCCTGACCGCATGAGTGACCAAGTGAGTGAATACATGAATGATCGAGTGAATTGAAAATTAACCCCCGGACATTTCACCTGCCCTGACCATATGAGTGACCCAGTGAGTGATCATATGAGGTACTCAGTGAGTAATCAAGTGAATCGGAAATTGACCCCCCCCCCCTGTCATTTTGCCTACCTTGACCGTACGCATGACCGTATGAGTCAGTGGTTACACACCGGGGGAGTACGCAAGAGGCCGTTAGGGGGTACGCGAAAAGAAAATGGTAATGGCGGCCACCCATCTACAAAAAGGACAAAAGAATTTTAAAAAATTAAAAAGAATTTTCAAAATTAGGTAGAGGTTTTTACTACTATTGTCAGATGCAATATATAAAATCTTCTACAGCAGAGGGGTTGCGTCCGCTGGAAGGTCCGGCCTTCCCGCCCGCGCCCAACCTATGATCGAGATTCACGCACTCCTCCCTCTCGGCCCACTTTTCTTCGGCGTTTTAGATTTGATTGTTGGCACATGCCGGGCTGCGCATAAAAGCGAAGAATTAATTCGTGTTGTGTTTAACTTTTGTCGTGGATGTTGGTATTGAGACATGTGCGTGTTATTCCCGCAATTTTCTACGTCAACTTTTCTACCAAGCAGCTACAACTCACGTGATTTAGATATGGATCATTGGCTAAAAACTGGACCTGTGCGGAAGCCGACTAAAACACCAAAATGATATACCGTACACCTGTAAACGTGAAAACATACACCGCTCAAAACAATTAGGGGAGCAAGCAAAAAAGTGAAGAAAACCGTGCGAGGCAGCCACGTATTGGCATACAATGGATAGTACACGCGTATCAGTGCGCAATACAGAAAAAAAATGTAAAAAAATTTGGAATTAAGCTTTAATTCTTTGAAAATATGGAAAAAACATGAAAAGATGATTTAGGGCAACAATTTGGTTACATGTAAACGATAAAAAAAGTACTGTTTAGACATGATGCATGAGTTTTAATAGGGCCTGTGGTCTCCTCGAACAGTTAAGACTGCTGCACACCTGTTTGCCATGGAATCGATAAGACTTGGGGGAATACTGTTCCACTCCTCAAGAAGTGCAATCTGCAAGTCTCGGACAGTAACAGGCGGCCTTGGTCGCTCAGCAATGCGTCGTCCAAGGGCAGGAGAGCACGCTGGCCATTCCATACGCTGTATTGTTTCAGCTTCAAGCATGTTCTCCACCAGACGAGCTCTATGCGGTCGGGCATTATCATCTTGGAAAACAAAGGAATCTCCAATGGCTCCAGCGTAAGGGATGAAATGAGGTCGCAGTATCTCGTCTGCATACCTTCGGGCCGTCAAAGTGCCATTCCGAATGATATGCAGGTCCGTACGTCCGCCTATGCTGATTCCACCCCATACCATCCAACCAGCTCGTCTGTATTGTGACCTTTCACGAACGAATGCGGGGTTATTTCGAGTGCCCCTGTCCCTCCATACCAGAACACGTCGGGTGTCACACTCCAGACTGAATCGGGACTCGTCTGTAAACAGCACTTGGCTCCATTCATGTTGCTCCCAATCTCGATGTTCAGCAGCCCATCTTCTTCGGGCCGCACGGTAGCGTGGGGTCAACGGAATGCAGACCATTGGCCTACGTGCATAGAGCCCTCCCTCATGAAGCCGATTACGTACTGTTTGGCTGGACACCCTTTGTCCTGTTGCCAAGAGCAACCGTCTTTGCAGCTGCGTAGCATTCTCTGTTCTGTTTCGACGGGCTGTTAACCGTACATACCGGTCATCAGTTGCTGTAGTGGCGCTTGGCCGACATTGCCCTGGTCGACGTCTAACATTTCCTGTTTCTTGGAATCGATTCCACAGCCTTGCAACAACACTTCTGGCGACTCCAACAGCGTCCGCGACACTACGTTGTATTTGCCCGGATTCCAGTCTGCCTATAACACGCCATGACATGGATTCCGGTAAATCACGTTGTTGAGACATACTCAAGTCACCTTGTCTCAGAAAAAAAAAATACTGCGCAATCGAATTTCACAGTTACGGCAGTAAAACAGACGTTTCTGCAACATCCCGATTTCTGCCCTTATCTCCTTTTTCTGGTTTTTGACGTCATGAACTTTGATTTGCATATGAAGTTTTCTTCTTTCGTTTCCTGCTAGGCTTTAAATTATGGATGATTCATTTTATGTTACTTATCGGTATACATCTTTGCGGAATTTTGTTAAAACCATGTGCTCCCCTAATTGTTTTGAGCAGTGTATTTTGAATCTTTCAAAAGTGATTCTGCCAAAACTACCAAAACCACCTACTACATTAGCTATCGTATTGCGAGACGAGGAATAAAAATCACACTATTGGTGAAAATATGCTGTCAGATGCATGTTTGCAGAGGAAAGTGCTCTTATAATGAGTTTAATATCTCTGCCAAATTTTACGCTGTCTCGAAGAATACAGGGCATGTCAGACAATGCTGAAAGCACAGCCATAAATGGTCTGCATATATTGTAACGTACTTTGCAACTTCAAATTTAGTTACCAACTTGATCACTTACCGCGTGTAAACGAGCTTTTACTCATCAAAGATTGTGAATTTTTTTTCTATCCAAGTCGACGAAAGTACCGACGTTGCGCAATATTCTGTGCTACTCGTGATCGCTAAGTACTTGAAAGAGAATTTGAAGTAAATCTTTTCATTTGTTACCCATTGAAGGGGTCGTACGACTGTTAAAGACTTTTTTGAAGCAATTAATCATTATATTTCTTTGAAAACAATTCAACGGTCAAAATGCATTGGGCCCGCAACAGATGGAGGAAAATCCACGGAAGGTTGCTATTCAAGCCGTCGTGCACGCGTGGCAGAAGTCGCTCCTGAAATGAAATGGACTCACTGCTATATTCACAGACAGAACACTGCATCGAAAATGTTGCCTCCAAATTTGCGAAACATTCTTGATGAAGCGATCAAGGTTATTAACTTTATCTAAATGAATCCTACCAACTACAGGTTGTTTCAACAGTTGTGTGAAGACACGGACATCCTTCACAACGCTTTGCTTTTGCACACCGAAGTTAGGTGGTTGTCCCGGGGTTAAGGTTAAGTACTGACGTTCCTGTTCGAACTTCGACACGAGGTAGTCCTTTTTTTGGGAGTTGTTTGAAACACTTCACGATTTCTTGTCACAAGCCGAGCTAAATTTAACAGTCGGCCACTTGGAAGGATTAAAATCCTCGTTTTGAAAAATATTCCTCAGAGCCGGAAATAGGTGATCGGTGGACATCTAATCCTTTCAAATAAGAGTATTTTGAACCGGCTTCATTGTCGATTCCACAAAAGGAGAAATTGCTAGAGCTCGCATCATATACCCCTCTGAAGATCCTCTTCAATGGTGGAATGGTGAACCTAGTCAGTTTTTGGGCTCGCCGCGGTGACGAATACGTTGAACTTTCTAGAAAAGTCATGTTTTCTTTGCCGTTTGTTAGCACGGAGCTTGTTGAACGGGCGTTTTCTTCGTATACTTACACAAAAAATAAAGATCGAAGCAAATTGGACGCGATTTGAGTTTGTATTAATCCTCTTTTGAGCTTAATTTTTCAAAACTTTGTAATTCAATGCAGTCCCAAACATCACATTAATTTCTTTTACAAGCTTTGTGTTAATTTGTTTTTGCTTACTTGAAAAATAAAAAAGCTAAGTAATGAAAAAAAAATAGGCCATTTAATTTAATGGCCTATTTTTAATGGCCATTTAATTTAACATATACCTTTTTCTGAAGTTTTTCGAAAACTGAAATGGGTGAAACAGATTGGGAGGGGAGGTACGCGGACTGAAAAAGGTTGGGAACCACTGGTATGAGTGAACATATTAATGATGGTACGAGTGACCAAGTGAGCGATCATGTGAGTGACCCAGTAAGTAATCAAGTGAATCGGAAATTTACACCCTGATATTTCGCCTGCCCTAATCGTACGCGTGACCATATGAGTGAACATATGAATGATGGTACAGGTGACCAATTGAGTGACCACATGAGTGATCAAGTGAGTGAATATATGATGGATCGAGTTAAGAAATGAAAATGGAATTAAATAAATTTAATGAAAATTTACCCCCGGACATTTCACCTGCCCTGACCCCTGTGAGTGATCAAATGACAATGACATAACTATTAGTATGGGGTCCCGCAATCCGCTGCAATAGCGGTTCATACCCCCCCCCCTTCATCAAGCCCCGCCATCTGCGTAGCGGATGTAGCATGTAGCCATGGCATTTAGTGCAGATTGTTTCATAATATATTACTTCCCTTTTTGGAAGTTAGCGCCCCCTTGAGGGCTTTGCATGCAATACGTAAAGGTAGTTTCTCATCGATCCGCGAAGGAAGTATAGTACCGACCGCCGCTTGATATCTTATTTTTGTTTCAAGGGGTTACCGTGGTCGCTTCTAATAAGTTCATCGTTGTATGGGGTGGGGGGCGGCGAAAGAGGTCAAGTCGTGATTTCCCTTCAAAACGGGTCTTCTAAGGGCCGAGGCATTTGCGTGCCGGGTTGTCATATTTATACGTTACAATTATTCAATATTAATATATGTTGCAAATCATTTATACTATACTATACAAGAAAATTAGCATCAAGTTACTCTCCACCAGAATTATTAACAATATGTACATCTTGTTTATTTACATTATTTTGTTTATCTACAGCGCCACCTGGCGGTAGCGGGGTCTCTGCGGCGGGTTGCCATGGTTATTTGGTAATTCGTTCTCCTTTCCTCTATTCCTTCCTCCCTTATCATCTCTGGTTGGGGGAGGGGAGTAGTGCAGTTACCTTGGCGATAGCTGATAACTATGCGCCGATGTTCTTTGTTCTCCTTCCTCCTCCTGTTATGATACTGCTCCGATCTTATAAAGCGGGGGGGGGGCTCCTTTTGTTCCCCTCTTCTTTATCGCCTCTGCGGGAAGTTCTGCCTGTTGCGTGTGTTTGGAGAGAGAAATGTTTTCGTTGCCATGGTGATGGTTACAATAGAACTTTCTTTTCTAGATTTGTTATGCGAAGGTATAATAATAGCTGCCTTGCGGGTCCCCTCTTTTAGGAGAAAAAGGGGCGGGGTGCGGTCTGTTTTTCTCTCTTCACCGTTTTCCTGTGTCGGTTTCGGTTTACTGCTGCTAACTGTTTTGACCTAATTTTGCCCTAACGCTGACCCTTTAGAGCCCAGGGATGTTTGGTCGCTGTAGGCTGAGGATGTTCTTGGGGCATCGCCGCGCCAAGATTTCCCCACTATCGTATTCGGATATACGGTTTAGATGTTCGTCGTGTTCCGATTCCTGTAGTGCCTCGAAAACCTCGCGAGCAAGTTTCTGATTGTACTCGAAGAGGGTTTCGAGTTTAATGTCCTCTCTTAAGTTTCGGTTTCGAATATACCATGGAGCCTTCAGGATTTTCCTCATATATTTGTTTTGCTCCCGCTCCAATTTGATTATGGTGGAATCTCTGTTGTAAAACCATGTGGTTGAGCCGCACATCATTGTCGGCCTGACAGCCAGTTTGTATAGTATTATTTTGTTCTTGGTCGATAGAGCGGTTCGGTATTGGCAGATCCTTTTCATCATTTCCGCTTGGCCCTTTTCAAGGCCTCCTGGCTGTGCGGAACTAACGTCATTCGCTTATCCAGGATTACGCCGAGATACTTCGCTTCCTCCCTTGGGAAAATTCTGGTTCCATTTACTACTATATGAGCATTCGTAGGTAGGTTCTGTGGTCTTACACCCGTGATCCGCATGAACACCGTTTTGTTGGCGTTCAGCTTCACACGACTGGCTACACACCATCTCTCTATCTCGCTGACGTGATTTTGAAAGGGCATTTAATGCCCCCAGTGGGGTATAATTCATATAAGTGCAATAAATTGCAATTTTTGGCAAAATTTAGTGATAAGCCGTATTCAGCATTGCTATTTCCTGCATTCTCCTCGATGATGCATGGTGAACCTAAGTATGAAGGTTTTTATTCAAACCCACCTGGATATCTAGGAAGCGTGAGGGGAGGGAAAAAGTACCTTGTGGGATTTTAATTTTTTTGTTCAGGACTGTAATATGTACCTCTTCTTATATTGAAAAATTTTGCAGCAACGTAAATTTGGGAAAAATATTTTATACTTCAACTGAAAATTCCAAATTCTTAGGATCCATTAAAGTGTGAGTCACTTGGTCACTCAGTGCCACGCAACCACCTATAAAAAGGGAGGGGGATGAGGAGGATCATCTTTTCAGACACTCCACCCTCGCACTTTGTCAATCACTCAATCGCTCACTGGGTCAATCATACGGTCATTCACTTTATTAATCTTTCGGTCACTCCCGCAGCCACTCACTTGGTCACACATTCACTTATGCGTTCCATCACTCAGTTACTCCCTTGGTCACTCACACGCTCAGTCCCTTCATCACTCACTTGGACACTCGTACCATCACTCACCTGGTCACATATACAGTCACTCACTTGGTCACTAATACGGCCATTCGGTCAGACGCTCGGTC
The DNA here is from genome assembly GCF_987345545.1 of Pholcus phalangioides. Taxonomy (NCBI): domain Eukaryota; kingdom Metazoa; phylum Arthropoda; class Arachnida; order Araneae; family Pholcidae; genus Pholcus; species Pholcus phalangioides. The sequence goes on from NW_028301603.1 coordinate 198,091, forward strand.
ACTCATACAGTTAATCACTCGGTCCCTCATGCGGTCATTCACTTGGTCTCTCAGACGGTTAATTGTCTCTCCTTTGGTCACTCATATGCTCAATCACTCAGTCACTCACTTGGAAACTTACACAATATTTAATCGGTCACTCACTCTTGGTAACTCATTCACTCAAACGTTTCATCTCTCGGTAACTCCCTTGGTCACTCACACAGTCAATCTCTCAATCACTCACTTGATCACGCATAGTTAATCACTTGGTCACTCGTATGGTTAATTACTGTCTTTCCTTTGGTCGCTCAAATGCTCAATCACTCACTTGGAAACTTACACAATATTTAATCGGTCACTCACTCTTGGTCACTCATTCACTCAAACATTCCATCGCTCAGTAACTCCCTTGGTCACTCACGGTCAATCCCTCGATCACTCACTTGACCGCTCATACAGTTAATCACTTGGTCACTCATGCGGTCATTCATTTGGTCACTCATGCGGTCATTCATTTGGTCACTCATACGGTCATTCACTCATAAAGTCAATTGCACACTAGTGGATACGGTCACTCACGTGGTGAGTCATTCTGCCACTCGCTTAGTCATTTTTATGGTCACTAACGCACTCCTACAGTCCATTTCATACTCATTTGGTCACTCATACGGTCACTCATGCGTTCAGGGCAGGTGAAATGTCAGGTGTGAATTTTTCGGGGGCCAAATGTACCGGGACGAAATGTCAGGGGCGAAATTTCCGGGGGCCAAATGTAACGGGGACGAAACATTCCAGGGGCGAGATGTCGGGGGCGAAAGTTCCGGATCCCGGTGAAAACACACACAATCCCCCGTTATTTTATTGTGCATCCACAGGAGTTTAAAACAATAAATGAAAGAAATAATTGCAGCATCGATGAAATAATTCCAAAATTAATGAAAAGTAATTCTCGAATTAATGAGATATAATTTCAGTGTTAATAAAAGAAATAATTCCATAATAATTCCAATTTTACATTAATGAAAGAAATAATTCCAGCATTAATGATAGAAATAATTCCAGCATTAATGAAAGAAATAATTCCAGCATTAATGAAAGAAATAATTCCAGCATTAATGAAAGAAATAATTCCAGCATTAATGAAAGAAATAATTTCATCATTAATGAAACAAACAAATCCAGAATTGATGAAAGAAATTTTTCAGCATTAACGAAAGAAATTTTTCAGCATTAACGAAAGAAATTTTTCAGCATTAACGAAAGAAATTTTTCAGCATTAACGAAAGAAATGATTCCAGTATTAATGTGAAAAATAAATAATTTAATTTATTTTCATTATTACATGAGTTCTCTATCCTTTTTTGACACGAACTTTATTTTCTCCGAGTCATGTGATGGCATTTGATGTCGTTGCCGTCGCGGAGGCTGTATGCTCCCCCTAAAACCGGATTTTCCTAGGAGCAGGATTCCTGTGCCGCGCGCAACGTGATTCCTCCAGCGCGGCACGCCTTCCACTCACCAGTAAGAAAAGCAGCATGACTGTTTTCCTACACAGCGCAATACGCGTGACGACAGCGCTTTAGGTCGGGCGTGATTGGTCGACTGTTTCTGGAGGAGTCAAATGCGTCGTGCGCCACGGTTTTGCCGATATTCTCTTCACTATTGTGTGTTTTTTTTTCCTTCCGTTCAAACCGGAGCGTTTGTGTTTTCCTAGCGAGGCGCTAGGAAAATACAAACGCGTAGCGTAATTATGTAATACGTTTCTGCCGGTGCGAAATGATCTAATTCGGTTCACGCGGTGCAAGAAACCTATTCCTAGGAAAACCCGGCTTAAGCTCGATGGCTAGAACTCTCAATGCTACCCTTTCCGCACATGGAAACGGGGCTATATAGTCTTTTTTAAAAATACCGTTCGTGATTAAAAAAAAAAAACCCACACATAAACAAGAATTACGAATTATCTTTTCCATTCAAATGCTTCTCCCATTCTAAAAAATAAATAACTGCGGTATACATAACGTCATGCACCGATCGCGCTATTATAGCGCGATCGGTAGAGGCATGGTGTGAGATACCTCGGGACAATCCTCGATTGAACTGGGTTCGGATCCGACCTGCGCCAGAAAGTCATGCTTTTTTTTCCCCCTCCCGTCTCTTCAAATAGCGCCATCTACCTTCTGAAAGTCGAACTATTTGCAAATGGTCATTTTTTGACGTTATTTTTGACGTTTGCAAAATGGACATAATGACCATTTTATCACGTCATGTTTAAGACATTTTATGACTTCCAAAAAACGTTTTTATTGACGTCAGGCGACAACTAGGGACATCTCTCTGAAATTTTATATTTTGCTTTCTCTATGTGTATTTTTTGGTTAGAATTTCCAAGTGTGATTTCCCCCCCCCCCCCCCATCCCTATCATGTAAGATTTGTGCAAATTCTACCATCTTTAATGTAAATTTTGCTCGATGAAATTTTGCATTCATGTATTCACATTACGAATATGTACTTAAATATTTACATGTATATTACATAGTGCAAATTTTTGTTTTAAAGCGGTCCTAAAGCCTTTGTACGTATAAAGGACGTAAAATAAAGTGTCAAGTCAAGTTACCGTTCGTGCTGCTATCTAATGTCGAAATCAAAAGTGACTTATGTGGTGTGAATGAAGTTCAGGTTGAAAAAAACTATACTCTTCATTCCCCTCAGTTCCTTATAAACAATGCTCATAGACTGAACACGAGCCGTTAAAACCCAAAACGGCTCAGTGATATGATTGGCTGATGAGGGAGTGACGTCAGTATAAACGTACTGACGTGGTTTCATTAGTTTATCATATTTGGCAAGAAATTATACTTTTCAATCTTAGAAACAAGTCGCCAAGATGACCTTATGTTGCTATCTTTCAAAACAGAACTGTATCTGGAAATCTCATGACCATGTAATCTGTATTTTACGGGACAAAATTACGTAGAACTCAGAAAATTGCAAAATTTCCCCCGTTATCACGTCATTTCTCGGAAAAATACGCATTTTGTGGATTTTCGTCTTCGAGAGAAAAAAGTTTTTTTTCAAACCGTGAATTTTTAATTCTAATGAAAATTTCCCATCCATGAAATTTCTCGTTTTGAGATATTGGTTGCATTCTATACTACTGTGCTGTTGTTTCATACATGCTCGAACCGTGGCCAACTGTGGTCCTCAGACTTATCTGATGTGCCTGCGACCTCAAACTTAATTTTGTAAACATTTTCAGATCACTTGAGTGACCGCCTCACAGTTCCAGAGCACACTTAAACGGTACGTGGCACATTTACAGAGAACTGGAATGGCTCTTGGAACAGTTTAACATCAATCACTCAAGTGACCCGCGACATATACACAGATCACTTACCTGCGGCATGGTCTAGAACACTTGAGCGAACCCGACACATTTCCAGATCATTTTAGTGATCCGCGACACATTTTAGATCACTTAAGGGGGCCTTTGGAACAGTTCACATCGCTCAAGTGGCCCGCGACACATTTACAAATCAGTCAAGTGACCCACGACATAATTACAGATCACTTAAGTGCGGCACAGTTCCAGAGCACGTAAGCGGCCTGCGGTGCAGTTCCACATATTACTCGTGGCTCAGCTCCAGATCACTCAAGTGGCCCACGCTATATCTCCACATGAACTAAGTGGCCGTGACACATTTTCAAATCAAGGAGGAAGTGGCCCGCGCTCTCCTAAAGATTGAGTATCCTTGTATTACAGTAATGTTGAAGCGAAGGGTCAATGGCAAGATTCCAGTTGGTCCGTGTAATCACACGGACTAAACTTTTTTCACTTCCAAGCTTATAAGCGAAAAAAGTTTCGTCATGATTCTTATCAGTATAGTGTTTTAACAATAAGAGAGCCACTAGATCAAATGGACCCCAGGACCAGGGAAGCAAACAGATTTGGTGCCCCGGACCAGAGGGGGCGCAAATATAATCTATTAACCCCACCTTCAATATTAGAAGAACGAGGCACCAAAATGCGTGCTTGCATCGGCTAACTAAGCATCTATAGTTGCGGCCCTGTCCAGAAATTTATTTATGAGGGGACAGAGTAATAGAGAGCAAACGAATATACCATGTTATAACATATATCTCTGCCATTTTCTTAGGTTTCGAGGGGATGGACCCCCCTCCCGGCACTGATGCACAATTGAAGGCTTCTCAAAAAAAATTTTCAAAAATACAATTTTATAATTACTTGTCATAAATTTTCAATTGCGTATTTCTTTCATTCATTCTAAATTTTCAACAATGGGGTTATAATTAACTCTCACATTAGATTTTAATAATGTATCTCTTACAATTCTAAATTTTCATTATTTATTATATGTTCATATTTTTAATTAGTTTTCATCATTATATATATACTGAGTATGCTGTACTAATGTGCAACATACTGAAAAAAAAAGTGCAGAACCGCTGACGTACGCAAGATGGGGTTCAAAATCCCCCAAGCAGATACCTACGCGGGGGGGGGGGGGGAGGTGCTCAGGGAACCTATATGCCCTCCCCAAGCTATCAGTGGTTTTTTTTTTTTGCGGTGAAAAAAAATGAGCACCTCTCCTTAAGAAAATCCTGCGTACGCTACTGAGCAGAGACCAACGGGGAGATCAGTAATTTGGCAGATTTTTTTAATTGCTGGAAAAAGAGACGTTGACACAAAATGAAATGTTGTTCAAACAACAAACTATCAAATCAAATTCTTCGGTGGCAGTCTTTCTATGCTTTGGTTTTACACTTGAAGTATTGGAAATACTGCACAAATAAATTGAGCTATTCAAAATTTCGTTTGTTTGTATGCATTCACGTTATCAGGTTTCACCCAAGTTTTGTGCTTTAATCACTAGAGGAATGATGGCTTGGATGGGAATACAAGCAACCTATTGTTTTTACATTGCTTTGCACTAAATATTATGGGAAAAGAGTTAGTGGCCCCCTGCTGTAAAGACAGTGCAAGAAATATTGTCACTGGCGTTTTTCCTCAAGCTAATTGACTCGGATCCCAGAAAACACAAATGTGGTAAACTTTTTCTCGCTGTAGATTTTTTTTTTATAACTTAGTGAGTTCAGCCCTGACTTTAAGGATTGTAGGTGTGTTATCATTGAATTCAAAGTCTGAAAGGGTAATAACATTTTTTTTGTATAGGCTACCATTATTGCCAAAAAAGCAATACCCAAATACCTTTATATTTTCAAAATGTTATTCAAAATATCTTCCACTTCTCGAATATCAAAATTCATAAGCTGGTGAATATAAATTAATACAGTAACAAAGGATAGGAATCAGACTTGTTTAGAAAAAGTTCAAAAGCACCTCCGCTCCAAATCCTAGCAAGTCTTGAGAAGTTCAATGAAAATTTCATATCATTTTTGTAAATAAATCACAAAATAAATTGAAGTATTTATTGATGAAAAAATATCAACTAATGTTCATTTACAATACGTATGATTGCAGCCACTATGCACATGCAAAGGACTTTCTAAACTTTCGATCATTTCTACTTTCTTAGCATATAAGTGTCAAACTCCTTTTGAATGTTGTCTTTTTGGTGATTAAATGTTTCCTTTCCAGAACTGAAACTAATGAATCTCTGATATCATCTAGTGTTTTGTGGAGAAAGACCCCCAGCTTTCATTTTATCTGAAAAGAGAATGAAAACAATTGTAAAATACTAGACAAGCAGTTATGATGAAAAAACATTCATTAATAATACAAACTCAAAGGCCACAGCAGGAAAATTGCCCAAGTGAGGACTGATGCTGGGAATAGGTTTTTTAACTCAAGCAAGAACGGTGAGCAAACAGACAGCGTTTCAAAAGAGATGGGATAGTTTTAAAAAGATGGCAGAACAGGTGAAACCCCATTTTCACTTTAGCATCATGCATGGAACAAAAAACGTGCTACAATACACTTGAGCAGAATTGACTTCTGAGAGGAGGGGGGGGGGGGGACAAGGAATTTCCTACAGAAAAACTTTAAAAGTTACCAACCTTTAAAAAAAATGATTTAAAATTATTGAAAATGATCACAATAGCACGTAAAAGGTGTTTTCTTTTGTAATATTTTTTTCTGAAAATATTTGAAATCATTATTATAATATATTTAAAATTTTGCTGACAAGGGAGGTGGAGGGTATCGGAGGAGGCCGAAATTCTTCTTACACAATACAGTAGACGCGGTTTATTGAAATCATGCATAATGCTATCATTTGGATGTTGCTATCAATCACTAATATAAAATATAGAATGGACCAATATTGTAACATAGGCAAAAGTTCATTGATAGTTATCAGGACTTATGGCTTTTTTTTTCCCATTTAGAAGCTGAGGTTTAACCATACTTTTGTAGGAGATTAAAAAATGTAACACCCCTCCCCGCCATTGACAAACATTTCTGTATTCTGGATGATGATTTTTGCTTGCACATTACATTGATAGGCTATCTGAATATAATTAGCTGCTATAATCCATAGACGTGTGAAGCTGCTTTTGTAATGAACTTCCGGCAATACAGGCACACAAAAGGTAAGATCAAAAAAAGAAACGTCAAATTCTCAGTCAATTATCCAAATCCAGTTTTTGCTTGAAAGACTGTCTCGAGGGATCTATGGAACACATACAGTACATAAATTAAACACATGACTGAATTAAAAAAAAAAAAAAACCAAGCATGATTTTTCCTCAAAACAGTCCTAAATAATGTTTTTCGACTTTTCAGAGAAATTTTATATGGAATAAAATTTTGTGGGTAGATCAGAAAATTTAAAATATCAAAATAGATATTTTGTGGTCAGTAATTATAATTCAAAATATAAAAACATGTTAATCTACATAAAAGCGTTTTGTTATTCAACCTATCTATCAGGTTAACAAAAACTATTTGACATCAGTAAGTTTTTGACTGTTCTAATACTGAGCTAATTTCTGAGGTAAGAAACCTATCCCTGATCTCCTATCACACATATTTTGAATAAACAGCTCCACTTTGCTCAGTAAATTGAACACAGGTAATCAGTAGTGTAGATAAAATGAAACATGTGAAAGTGTTTTTCATAATGTTATACTATACTTATTGTGTTCAAAACATTATCCAAAAGCATTCATTTAAGATTTTGACGGTTCAAACCAGTTTTTGACAGTTTTTTCAAAAACCCAACCCTGGTTTTTACATCAATTAATCTGTGAATGAAAATTTTAATGGCGTTTTATGAAGAATGTTATTTCTGACATTTCACTTGGGTTTAAAACACAATTTCTAAAAATCTATTGACTGTATCATTGCAAAATTTTATTATATTTTGCCATTTATTGTTAAGTGTCATAAACCAAAACCTAAGGTGTATAAAAATCTAAGTATTTGTCTAATTGCAGTGTTTTACATACACAATATGTTAAGTGAGATTTCAAAAAATTCCCATGTACATCAATTGAGTGAAATGACACTTTTGCCAAAATTTGGGATTCAAATAAGAGTGAAAACGTAGTGTAGTTGAAGTTATATGATACATAAATGAAATATAACTTTTTTTTTAAAAAGTATATAGAATAATTGAGGCTAAACCTAATCGTAATATAAATGAGAAAATATTATAAATTAGTTATATAAACAGGGTTCCACTGTAAATAAGTGATTTCCCAAATTGTCTGGAAATACAATATCCTGTTCCCGGAGGCTCAAAAATGTCAGGAATTTAGAAACCCTAATGTCAGCCTCTCTCGCAAGAGTTTTCTTTAGGGGCAGCACACAAGGCTTTGTGCCCAGGATGCAGTTAAGCTCGAGCTGCCCCTGGTGGAGGGGGCCCATGGTACTATTTCTAATATAACATTGATTTTTAGATTGTTTCTGTAGTTTTCATGGCTATAACATTATTAAAAAAAAAAGAAGGCACAATTGAATATAGAAAAATGTAGGTTAGCGTGCTAATGACTTCATTGCTACCAACATGTCATTAAATATAGAGGTATAAGCTCAATAACTAGAAAAGATGCATTAAGGAAGGGGGAAGAATCACAATTTCTTACCTCTCTGCTTTGGTAAAAGCCAAAGTGACTTTGCCAGTGCTGTACTTTGATTCCTGAACTTTCAAATAATATTATTTCAGCAGGACACTAGACATTCATCTTTCCGCTACCCTGACTTTTGCAACCTCTATGGCTAGTGCATCTGCTGGCGAAATTTCCTGACCTATGACAGACAAAGGTCTTCCACATTCATTTTGTATCATTCTGATGCTGCTTTTGATAGAAATATTTTGACTGACTTTCCAAAGATCAAAATCTACAAAAAAAGAAAATCACATATTTCAAAAACACAACTCGGGCCAGAACTGGGGGGGGGGGGGGGGGCAACAAAATTCAGAAGGGCTATTAATTTCACATGGGGGGAAAAAACACAGTTGCAAAATCATTAATCAAATTCTAGTGGTGGGAGCAGCAAAATCACACTTGGCCCCACAAAAATCGCAGTAAACCCTTACAGCGGCAACCTTGAGATATCTTGTTAAACTTGATCTACTTTATTTTGGTCACCCCGAAATATCTCGGGTTCTTTTAACACACATAAACATAAGTCGCAATTGCGATGCCCATCAGGAAAATTTTAAAAACCGCTTAAAGGGTTAAAGTTCTGGCGTAATTTCCAGTCATTTTAAAGTTGTCACCACTGGCGATTTCATGGTGGGGTGAACAAAAAAAAAATGTTTAGCTTTGTGTTTGCTTTACACGCAAACAAACGTATAATTTAAGAAATATGTCAGATACTAAAGATATGTTTATGTAGATTAAATGAATTAATGGAAATACAGTGAACAAACGTTATAACGACCACGTTCTTATCACTACCCAATCCTTCAACGTTTCCCATAGTGGAAAAACCATTATTTTATTCTAATTAGCTTATTTATTCAATATAAATTGAAATCAATTTTTTAAATGTATCACGATAGCCTCATTGAACCTTGGTTTTCCCGCATGCTGGAAATGGACTAGACTACAAATTTCAATAAGATGGATTTTCTCCTAATTTTTAAGGCATACCAGCTAATGCAGGAAATAGGCTACTGTAACTTTGATGCCAGTGTCCTCTTAATGCATGGGACCACCCCAGCGTGTGGTGTGGGGTCGGGCCCCCCCCCCTCCCACAACCTGAGGGCCTCGAGAGCAGCATGACTGAGATCCGGTTTAAATTGGACAGTAAGCATGGCAATTGGTGGGCAACAATTTCTGTCCAGGTGGGGGTCCCTCATTTTTTCCTAATTTTTGGTCGGTTTGGGAAGCCCCCCCCCCCCCGACACTGCGTACGCCTCTGGGGCCCGTGATGCTCTTAGAACGCCCTTGCCCAGCAATTTTAATGACGGTCGTATCACGATTTCCTTGATTTAAGGAAGTTTCTGTGCATATATCTGCATTAATGTCACCCCCTTCCCTCCCGATAAAACAATTTTCTCAATTTAAGGTATGGAAATGCCGGTTTTACACAATTCGTTAAATCGAAGTTCGACACTTTATTACGAATAATTTTAACAAACGAATCAACTCACCCAGGATCGATGAAAATACGTGCTCCTCGCTTTCAATTTCATGTCAATAGCTTTCAATCAGATGATTGCGAAGAATGTTGAGCCGAATGCTTTCACGTTCTGAACGCATCAACAGTAGTCGAAGTAGAATGTATTGTTTCTTGGCCGTTTATTTTCGTCATGGAATGACAATTACGAATTAAAAACCCGAGAAAAAAAAACAAGCGCAAAACGTGAGGGAAAATGGCGGTGCGAAAAAGGAAAGCATAAACAAAATGAAATTTCGACGCCAACCATGTACTGCCACTTTCTTCACCAAATCCCTCGCAGCCGGTAACCCCCCCATTCATTTTTGTTACATCATCGGCAGCCAATCATATCACGGAGCCGTTTTGGGTTTTAACGTCTCATAGACTACGAAACTGGAAGTTCAATCTAACAGTTCAGTTATTTTCGCAAAACATAAGGAGACGTCCAAAACAAAGGATTTTCCAACAAGCAGACGACACGTAGAATTCAATTTCCTCACTTCAATCAATAGTGTATGTGCTGCCATCTAACTTCAGATTTACAAGTAACTTATGTGGTGAAGATGAAGTTTTATGAAAAAAACTATATTCTTCATTCCACTCAGTTCCTTAAAAGCAAAGCCCATAAACCGAGCTGGATGTTTAAACTAAAAGTTCGGTTATTTTATCTGGGCATAAGGAGACATCCAAAACAAAGAACCTCTTGATGAGCAGACGACAGGCAGAAAGTCGCTTTGTTTCGTTCCTTACAGGCTAAGCTCATAAGCTGAGCTGGCTATTCGAACTAACAGTTCAGTTATTTTTTCATAATACAAGGAGACGTCCAAAACAAAGAACCTCGGAAGAAGCAGACGACAGAGACTCTGAGGCTTAATTATATACTGTTGGTGCTGCCATCTAATCTCAAAATTTTCAACAACTGAAACGATGATGGAAAAAAGACCGAGAGCAAAGAGAGAGATCGGTTTTTTTTTTCAAATATTAACATCATTGACTTCATAATTAATATGAATCAAAAAACCATTGATCAAAATGGGGGGAAAAAGCTTTTATGGTAATTTAATTATGCTCTTCTGGACGGTTCATGAGCTGATCGCCCATCACTAATGTCACTAACTGTCAACAAATTGAAAAGTTATTGCCCTTCCACGGCGCCTGACAAAATTTCAGTGCTCACCAAAGCCGACTGTGCTTCAGTGCTCAACTCTTAATGCAGCTTTGGTGCTCACCGTTGAGTGTGCGTTGAAAGAAAGGGATTGGGAAGAGAAAAAACACTATGGGTGAGTTTCTTCAAACTTTCAGCGAAAATAAATAAATACGCCTCCGGATTTCATTTAAACATTATTGAGACATTCATTTATACAAATACAACGCCACAACAGGCAAAATGCCCAATGAGGTGGCTGAGAAAAAGATGCCCATAAAAATATGGATGTCATATATTTCCAAAAAAAATATAGCAACCCAATTAAAAATGCAATTATAAACAATATATACACGTGATAAATATCATACAATGCCCATAAAGAATACTATGTAATAAGGTTGAAATACTATGAATAAGGTTGTCTTATTCTAAGAATGGATAGAGCTTCTCGATTCACCCCAACATGTTTATCGTATTTCTTTTTGAACGTGTCAATTGTGTTACAATTTACTACCTCCGGGGGTAAGCTATCCCATTTATTAACAACCCTATTAGAGAAAAATTCCCTGCGACACCATAACCTTGCATTGTCCCTCACCAATCGATACTGGTGTCCCATCAAACTGTCAACAAGGGCTGAATGAGCCCATGTCCCCCCTTCCAAAAAAAAAAAAAAAAAACCCACTTTTCGCTGACAACTAACATTGGCGTCCTCTACGATTGAAAATGTAAACAAAAGGTAAACTTCCAGTTCTAAATTGTATTTAAAAAAATTCTATAATATATGTAGAAGCGTAGTGCCACATGTTCCTCTTGTTTTGCCCTTGTCTGCGAACAATATTTTGGAAAATTTGTATTTCTGGTTAGGGGTCATTCTACATTGATGGGGGGGGGGGGGGTGTTTGGATGATGCTTACGTCATCAACCACCCTTTATGGTGAAATATTCTAACTCTGTGCGCCAAATACAAGGGAAATCTTTCGCTTGTTTGTGGGCACCTGAACTAACATTCTCCCTAATAAATCCTTTGCAGTGTTTTACAGTTCCTTCAAGTGCTCTGGAAATGTTTCTGGGCCGCTTAAGTGCTCTGCAACTGTGCAACGCATCACTCAAGTAATTATGCCGGGATCATTTAAGTAATCTGGGAATATTCCGTGGGTAACTTGAATGATGGTGGTCGGCTGAAGTTGGTTTTCTGTGGTTCCCAACTTCGAGGCGCAAATGCGAGCCGATCTCCCTGTTAAAAAGTCTCGCCACAGAGAGCAACAGTCCTACAAACAGTACAAATATTCAGTCACTACACATCACTCACTTCACTTCTGAGATATAGATGGCAGCATTGAAAAATCATACACAACACGAGATACGCACTCAGACTGTTAGGTACATGCACTTACACTTCCGGCACAACTTACTAGGTAGTAAATTGCCTATGGCAATAGACCTGAGTTGTGCTCGGTTTGAAAAAAAAAACTTGCATGATGTAGAACCACACCGGGGGAGGGGGGGGCTGCTTAAGTGCTCTAAAATTTCGCCACATGTCACTCAAAGGATCTCTAAATGTGCCATGGATCGTTTGTGTTCTGGAACTGTGTTGAGGGTTACTTAAGTGATCTTTGAATGTGCCACAGGCCACTTAAATGCTCTGGAGTTGTGCCATGGGTCATTTAAGCGATCTGTAAATGTGTCGCTTAGTTTATTTTTACAAAATGGGTTTGAGGGGGCAAGCCACATCACATAACCTTCAGGGCTGCATTTTGTCCATGGGTCAAGGGTTTACCATGTATGGCTTATACAAATACAACGCCACAACAGATGAAATGCCCAACGAAGTGGCTGAGAAAAGATGCCCATAAAACAGATCAGTAATTTTTGTCAGTTTCCAAATTATAACAATTTATATATTGGTTGTGAGGAAAAGCTAAAAATTTGCATACTAATTTGTATATATAGATAAATTGATTGCCATCCAATTTTACATTTCATAAATTGGTAAAATTTTAAAACTTTCCGGGATAAAAGTGTTCTTCGCATGTTTTTGAAACTACGTGTGTACAGTGGAAATTCGGTTAACGAACTTAATTCGTTCTGCCAACTTACTCGCTATCTGAATCGCTTGTATATCAAATCAAACTTTCTCGTAGGAAATAATGTAAACTCGTTTAATTCGTTCCACAGTTATTCATTCATATAAAATTAAGTAATAAAAATTGCATTGGATCACTAATACAACACGGTAATGATATATAATATTTTTTTAGCCATAAATAAACAATATACAATACGATAATGTTTGCAAATTAACTTACTCTAAACTACGAGAAAGAGGAGGACTATCATTGAGGACATAGTTTCCTTACTATACTTTTTTCTATCAATCGCGTTCTATTGCACGTTTTTTGAATGATAATTAAAGATAAAAGATGGCGATCCTAAGTTATAATTTCAACAATTGAAATACCATATTTTTGGTTTCGGGAGAGACTGAGCAACAACTTCCTAATTGGATTTCTGAGCACAGTGCCACATAAAAAATTAATTATTTTTTCATTTCAATAACTATAGAGCCTCTTGCAATGTGAGTGATGTATCTGAGGTTCACCCGTTATCTGTATACTTCTTCCAATTAGAATATCCCTCGAGGATCAACGTTTTGCCAGTAATTTGCTATGTTAGGTATTAGCTATGTCCCCTTGGGGGTCTGTGCAGACTTTTTGTACAAGGTCCTGTTTTTGTGACAATGTACCTTATTTTTGTGAAAACGTTCAAAATAATAATGAAAGTAATACTAATTAAACAGCAACCTCATTTTCCTATTACTTTATAAAAAAAAACAATCTGTTTGTTGTAGTGTTTTAATTATTATATTTTGTTAATTTTAAATCAAATTCAGTTTCAAGTTAAAAAGTGAGAATTGCCATGCTTACTGAAAAATATAAAAACATACCAATCATATCCTTATATCTCTATTTCCAGTTGATTTAAAAATATCAGTGATTGAAAGGCATTCAATTTCTGTAAGCTTGTCGGGTCCATTGAGTACGATACAAAGATGTCTGTCGAGAAGGGTTAGTGACAGTTTTGATCTTAGTACACACAAGGTTCATTTGAGAAAAAAGTCTCTCTACAGTTGATAAAGGTATGATAGTGCATAATGATATTAACTTGATTAAATTAAGATAAGCAGTTCAGATGTTAGCATCATTCTCCAGAATTTTCAAAACATCATTTGGAGAAATTGTTTTCTGCAGTTTTTTGGCCTCATATTTCTTGTCTTCTCTGAGAAATGCACTTGCTTCATTATTCTTTTGTGTCTCAAAAGACAATTTTGCAAGAGATGTCTCTTTATCGAACACATTCTTTTCCACCATACCTTCAGATGCATTCAGTATGGGTTGCGATATTTTCACAGTCCCCTGAAATCAGGGTTGTTTGGTTTAAACCATGTGGTTTTTTTTCACAAAATCAAATAAAAGTGGCCTAAGTATCATTTTTTCCTTGAAAAATATCATACTAGTTCATTATTAGCCAAAATTTTTCATTTTTACCACATTTTATATTCTTGGGGACATTCTGGTGGCATATCTTTAAATGGCATAAGATGGTATAAGTGGCTTTTTTCAAAAAGCCTTCATAAAAGTGGTCTGAATATACTTTTTTTTTTCATATGAAGTATCTTAGTTACTTAAAGTTATATACAGAAACCAAAATTTCTCATTCTTACAACATTTTCTAACCTTTGGCTACATTCTGATGCTTTATCTTTAGCAAATTCATGAATAAGAATTACATCACACATCTAAATGTAGTGGTGTATTATCTCGGTTTTTTCCCCTTCACAAAGAAACAGCAACAGTAGTGACACCAGGTCCTTAAAAGACAAAGACTAGTGTACTAGTAGTTACATTACCTCACAGACATTTTCATTTTCTTTCCCATAAGAAGTAGCATATCTCCTACTGTATATCCCCCAGTCTTTATATTCAATAGTTGTTTTTTTTTATACTTTCACTGTTAATCCCAGTTAATCAAGGTTCTACTGTATAGTAGTAACAGATTTATGAAAAATAATCAGCTATATACAGGGTGATTATAATTTAAGTTTTGATTCTCCAAAACTATACAATAAGTACTGGTCAGAATGGCTTGAAAATTTGCATGGATACTCCTGAAGCAATGGAAGTTTCTTTCGCAAAAGAAAAAAGTGCAAAATGTGCAAGTAGATGATGCTGTACTTGGCCAGTAATATAATCTATTTTGTGCAACCACATCATTTTGGCACTTCTATCGCATCAGTGTGTGAATAGAACAACTTCTATCAAGATGCACATTGCAATACCAGCAAAGCAGCTGCTGAAGACCCATTTTGACAATAACAGGATGGCACGACACGTGGTCGGCCATAAGTTCACTTGACCTTATCTTCTGGCTGTGGGGATACCTCAAAATGTTATGAACAGTGGTTGGATTGCAAACTTTGGTAAATTGCCAGCTTCAGCACATTCCCTATATGCTAGAAGTTCCTCAGGAACATTAATGTGGGGCACATTTGGTTTAATAAAGGTGAATTGCAAGCGCATCCACTTCATGACCATGGAATACTCTGATCTGTTGTTGAACAAGAATTTTTGTGCTTTTACCTCATAGCCAGAACACGGTGGACAACATATTTAACATTTCTTGAGTAAATTGTAGTTATTTGTTCAATTACTTTGTTTTTTTGTGATGTTTCCATGAATTATGAAATCGTGCAATGCTGTAATTAAATTATTTTGCCATGACTAGCTATCGTTTCCATTCTGTGAGCAAATTTCCCACTTGTTGGATGTCATTAATTTTACATTTTTAAGTATTTTTTCCCCTTTACCGGCCCCCTCACTCCCCCAACGACGGGCCTGCAGATACTGCCCATTTTTTTTATCATGAAGTACAAAATCTTTATATACTTTGTCAACACTTTTTTTCCTTAGTCTTCTGCACAGCTATTTCAGTTTTTTCTGTAAACAAATACAAGGAATTTTTGGATGCAGTTTCTGGTGCACTTACAGCTTGTTTGTGTTTCTGTCTATATACAGTTGCTCCCCCCCCCCCCGCCTTATTGGAAATTTTTTTCGACAACACTCAGCAGTTGTCGTTCACGTGTTTTGTTTACAAAATTTGAGTTGTGCTTGTTTAGGATGGCTCATTCTTCTAGTGCTACTGATAATGCTTTGAAAAGGTAAATAAAAGTGAAAACTTAGCAAAAAAAATTGAATATATTGACTATGCTTGGCGAAGTCAATACCTGCTGTGGTTCGCCATTATGGAATCAATGAATCTAAGGTGAGATATATAAAGTATAAAAAAAGGAATCTGAAATTCATTCAGCCGCAGCTGTAGGTGCACCTGTGTCAGTCAAAACTTTGCAGTGCCTATAGGATTCGTGTGTTTCACGTACAGAAAATGCTTTTTTTTATGGGTACAAGACTGACACAAAAAGGTATTCCAATTGATCGTAATATTATAACAGAAAAGGCGAAAAATTTTACTCCTCCATAAGGAAAGGGCTTTTTTTTTCAAGCCGAGCACAACTCAGGTTTATTGCCATGGGCAATTTACTACCTAGTGAGCTGTGCCGGAAGTGTAAGTATGTGTACCTAACAGTCTGAGTGCGTATCTAGTGTTGTGTTTGATTTTTTAGGGCTGGCATCTACATCTCAGAAGTGGAGTGAGTGAAGTATAATGGTTGAATATTTGTACTGTTTGTCGGACTGTTGCTGTCTGTGGCGAGACTTTTTAACGGGGAGATCAGCTCACATTTGCGCCTCGAAGTTGGGAACCACAGAAAACCAACTTCAGCCGACCACCACTGTGGTGATGGTGGGGCTCGAACCCGGGTCCCCATGATGCGAGTCCGTCACTATGACCACTCGACCACCACAGCGGCTTAAGGAAAAGGCTGGTGAAATGTCTGTTTCATCAGAATTTTATCAAGTAAAGGTTGTTTCATAGGTTTAAGAAACGATTTGGATCAAGCAATTTAAAAAGCACTGCCGATCAAGCCTCTTCCAACCAGGAGGAAGCTAGAAAATTTCCAAAGACTTAAATTATTGAAGAGAAGGGTTATGCAACTCAGCAGCTGTTTAAAGTTGACGAAACTATACTATTTTGGAAGAAAATGCCGCAAAGAAGTTGAGCAAGAGAAAAAAGCAAGCTACTTGTTTTAAGGCAAGTAGAGATAGACTTACTATGTTGTTTTGCACAAATGTGTATGGATACATGATAAAGCCCACCATCATTTTCAAATCTGCGAATCCGCGAGTGTTGAAGGGAAGGATAAGCGAAAGCTCCCAATATTTTGGACGAACAATGAAAAGGCTTGGACTATGAAAACATTTTTCCCGGGTTGGTTTAAACGGTTTTGCATCAATGGCTTTTCTGTCTCACACCAGTCTCAAAAGTTTTTTTTTACGATTTTATTAAGTAATTTTCATGAAGGGTTTGTTTTCTGGAATCTTGTGATAGATCCATTTATTATCCCCAGAATTTTGTAAAGGGTCAGTTTTTTGCCCCGAAATTTTGTGAAGGGTCAGGAAAATGCACCCAGATTTGGGCTGGACAGGCCCCTGACTCTGTATAGCCCTCTTGCTGTAATGAATCTTTGCGATCAAACAAGCTTCGTCCAACCTAAAACGTTCAAATTTCATGTTAATTTTTTTTCTGTCAGTATTTGTATCTGTACCACTCATTCCAGATTTTTTTCAAATTCCAGATTGACCCAAGACAGCTTGCATTATCAGCAGTGAACAGCAAATTATGGAACAAGCAAGGGAAGTGAATATTTCTGTGAGAGATGTCGCTTTTGTCATGGGAATATTGAATGAATTCCCTAAAGAGAGAAGTGAGTACATACAATTTACCAAATACTTAATGGTTTCCAATTTTCTAACTTGTCGTGCAGTGTTCATGAATACAAAAACTACATGAGCTACTCTGTATTTAAATTTTTATTTGTAATGCCAAGACCATAAGGAATGGATACCTCTGATGTTTGTCTTTGTGGCAAACATCACAATGTAAAAGGTAATTTTTATTCATTACTTTTCTTCAATTTCATATAGTATTTTCCATGAACATTTAATCGATTGAGGCACGACTTTTCAACCAGTGTGATGGATCGTTGGTGTGTTGTGAGAAATTTTAGAAAAAATTCAATCAAAATATTCTATGATTAATGTAATATATACCAAATAATGAAAAAGAAGAAAATGTGAAGAATCTTTTACACACTTTTTTCTACAAAAAGAAGTATCAGAAGTACTCAAATTGAAAAACAAATCTCAGACGAGACAATTAAGTTTGTAAGAATGGAAAGAGTTAAAATAGAAAACACAGTACAATAGAAACATGTTTGAACTACGGAGATGTAAAGTCTATGAGGTTCGTATTGAATGAATTTTTCAAAATTTTGGTTTATTGCATAAAAGTTTAGAAACAGTGCAGTAAAACCCCTCTTAATAAACACCCCCTCTTTTACATTCAAATAATAATTTCTTCGTATAATAAATGCAGGACTGCAACTAGGGGGGAAGCGGCCTTGTCTTGTGCCCCGGGCACTGCAAGGGGGCACCCAATGTACCCTTTAACTGCTTCTTTTATATTACACAAGATGCGTTCTTGACATGGCTGAAAAAGTATCTAGTTGGGGCCCTGATTTTACAGGAGTAATATGGTAAACAACTTTACAGAGCCGATGCATCTAACAACTGTTTGCTCAACTAATCAATTGCAATTTTTCACAGTGAATAAATGCATAAAAGCTCAATTTCTGGTGATACTGCTATGGTGGTCGAGTGATCATAGTGACGGACTCGCATCGCAAGGACCAGGGTTCAAACCCCACCGTCGCCATAGTGGTGGTCGGCTGAAGTTGGTTTTCTGTGGTTTCCAACTTCAAGGCATGAATGCGAGCCGATCTCCCCTTTAATTAATTCAATCTATGCTTACTATCAAGTACAACAGAACGTGCTTCTTCAACATGAAGCTTGTGCTGCCATCTCTCGCCACCTTTTGAGTTAGTCGTATTTACAACATTGCGATGGATCATCCACCATAGACCACTATAGACATAGATACATTCCACTATATTGCAGATGAACATATTCGCTAAATACCCTACTGATATGTTAGCAATTTCCCTATTGTCAAAATACATAATTCACATTGGATCTCTTTCCCTGGTTTCATGGTGCAGGTTCCGTGGACGACCGTCCTGTATTTCTGGCAAAATTGTAATGGGAAATAGCATGCATATTTCTTATTACTTATAATCTTGACCGTCAAAGCCGTCTTTATCGCTTATTGTGTATCACCACAAAGAGTGCTGTAGTTGTCACACTGCAACAACTTGCAGTTGCAGGGCCATAACTCACAGATGGCGCTGTATCACAATGATCTCGGCATAACCATGTCTACTGTAGCTTGTTTAGACAGTTTTACATATTTATTTATTTACAAATACAAACTACAGGCAAAAGTCCAGTTACAGTTTGCATATATATGAATACAAGATAAAGATAAAAACATGATGTATATTTTTAAATTTTTATTTTGTATATACATCAATATTACTGCATCGTAGAAATGGGTACAATACATTTCTAAGAATTCCCTTTTCGTGATTTCATAGGCGTAGATTCATTCCATTGATTTAACATTGCATACATAGATGAAAAAAAAAACAAATTTAAAAAATATATAAAATATGTATATTTTGATAATTAGTGGTATTTGTAGTATCCGCTGAGGAAAAATGGTAAAGTTTTGTGAAATAGAAATATGCAAAAAAATTATTCAAAGAACATTAAATTTACTTTGTGTTTCAATGGGAGATGGTCACGTGATGAATCGGGTGAGATTACTTGATTTTTAAAAAAAAAAGTAGCTGGGAAACCCGGTTATAGGGCTCCCGTGCATTATATATATATATATATATATATATATATATATATGTGTGTGTGGGGGGGGGGGGAGGATGCTGTGTTGAGAAAGGTGGGGAGAAAAGCTGAACAGAACCGTCACTATAATGTTATCTGATTGAGATATCATGATGGTGGTGAGAGGGGGGAGGGCACGCACAACTTTGTTTCACATGGTTACAATAAACCTTTGCCATGAGGGAGGAAAAAAGGTTGAAGAAACAGTCAGATGGATTGAATTTATTTCACTGGCGTTTGGACGCAATTATGTCCCTGATCGTAAAGGGGTTAAAGAGACCCAACACACATTTTTTTCTGGTATTAAGGCTTTTTTTTCTGGCTAGTAAGGAATGTTCATTGGCCCCATTTTACTGGTGAACTGTTGATTCTATAGGCATACTTCCAGTTAGGAAGAAGCATCCAAATAACATGTAGCACTCATGTATGCCATTCATGTTGCAGGAAGTTATTATTAAAATATAAAAATTAACTTTTTATACGGACACCCTGTGCTCAAAAACCTAATTTAAAAGTTTAATTAATTAATTTAAGAAATTAATTTAATTAATTTTAATTAATTTAAATTAGTTAAATTAATTTCGCCCTAAATGCAGGGCAATAAAAAGACTTGTCCTGTATTTGAACAGCATAATAAGCTTGTCCTTTTGTCCTTTTATTTAAGCTGATTTTTTCCCCCAACCTTTCCCCGATTTTTGAATACAAATATCTCAGCAATTATTGCTTTTACAAATGTGGAATTTTTGCCTCAAGAGAAATAGAGCAACAACTTTCTAATTGGGTTTTTGAGTACAGAGTGTCCGTACCAAATGTTTTTATTATATTTTAATAAAATACAATCTCTTGAAATATGAATGACGTGTCTGTGAGGTCCATATGTTGTTTGCGAAAACTATCATCGTTTAAATGCCTGTGATCTCTGAGAAACCTTGTTCTGCCGTCTAACTTGTGCCTAAAACACGAATGTGTATCTCTATTGAAACACCTGATACAAAACATTTTAGGAAAATAACTTTCATTGGTTAATGGGGGTAGAGTAAACATTCAAACGTCCAGGGCCGCAACTAGGAAGGATCAGGCGGGTCTTGGGCCCGGACGCTGGACAGAAGGGGGCACCGAATGCACCCTTTGACTGCTTCTATATTACATGTGGGCGCTAAAATGCGTTCTTGCCCTGACTGAAAAAGTATCAAGTTGCAGCCCTGAATAAATGCCCCCTGATTTAAAACCTCTGATTAACAGTCACACTCTTGCCTTTTAAAGAAGAATATTTTTGTCCCATCGGTCCGCAAAAGAGGTTTAGAGGTTTTACTGTATTTTTATGCACCTGCAGACGACATACACAAGTATTTTCACCGGATTAGGAGAGAAATTACATGCAATATCTCTACTCAACAAGTCACGCTTCTGTGCTTGTTTACGAGGGAAAAAAAGAATGGACTCTGTGGTATCATGGACATTGTGCTTTCTCGGTATGCAAATGTTCGATTACAGAGAGCACTTTTTTCCACGTTCACCTCATCATAATATCCAAATAGCCTTGTGATTTCATGTATCTTGGCAGAGCAAAAATTATCATCCGTGTTCCGTGTTGTTGCTTAAATTGTAAGAATAATTACCAAATTAAACCCCCAAGTAGTTTCTTAAATCTGTTAATGCAAAACTGAAAACAAAACTTATTTTAATTTACTTATCTGTTTCCCCCGTCATTTTTATGCATTTGCTGATCAGCAGAACATGCTGATATGGATGAAATCATCCCTTGATATGGAGAGGAGATAGCTAAAAAAGTTAGTTTTTTCTTTCTTCATGTACAACCTTCACCTTATGGCCCGTGATACACATGCTACTTAGTAGCATGAAAGCATGTCGCTTTCAAGCATATGCAACTAATGAGGTAGGTTAATGGCAACATTCGTGCAAAAGTTTCCATTGGTTGGTTGCATATGATTGAATTTGACAGGCCTCTGTGTGTATTGCTTTGGTGTTCTTTATTCGCAGAATATTTTAAAGATCCTTTGTGTTACCTAGCTGATCATATGTTTGTATCTTCCATTTACTTGATTTTTTTTTCTTGTGTATGTGAGTGATAAGGATTCAAAAATGTATGAAGAACAGGATAACTCTGGTGGTGGTGCACTATGGTGATGGTCTGCCGTCCGATACAACGATGACCTCCATTGAGATTTTTTTTAGGATTTTTCTCTTAGTCCAAAGAGTATCGTTATACCGAGATTTCATTTATTAGTTACAAAAGTAAAAAAAACCACACATGAGAGTTTACCATTGTTTACATACAATCTACATCTCACTATGTACTGATAGTACTTATTAGTACTTATTATCATGTAATTCACAAATGTGCTTGGTATTTGAAACAGGTATTATTTTACAAAAGTGGGGTTATAAATTGAGGGGTTATGTTATGCAAATGAGGTACCCTGTATATCATTTCATGAAAAAAAAGTGTCAATACGTATTTAAAAAAATATGGGGTGTTGAATTTTAAGTGACATACTGTATTTATATGAAATGTTATTCATTGTGACTTTTGTAAATGTTATTCATTTTGTTTTATTTTAACAAAATAAAACAAAAAGATAATAATACAACAAACAAAACAAAGCTAAAACGTAAAACAAGCATTTTAAAGTCCACGAGCCTCAGAAAAAAAAGTATATATTTTCATGGCTTTTCTTTCCCAAGTGCCGTAATTTTCACGCCAAAGAGACATCCTAATATATTCCAGTAAATGATGACAACCTAATTGTTTAAAATGAAAAATAAATTCAATGTGATCCATTGTTCTGCACTTTATTTTTCTATCATTGTTGAAGAATGCACAGCAGTATGTCTCTTCCACACATGGCATTTGCTTCCAAAATGCAAAGGTAAAAAAAATCATTCTTATTTGGCTTGTCAGGAAATAGAAGACTTGTACCTTTGAGCCATTCTGCTGGTCATAATAAAAACTTCATGAACAACTCACACAAGTAAAAATCTAATGTGTAGGAGTTGCTTAAAAGCATCAGTGCCGAAACAAGCTCAAAATATGAAATGCTTTTACTTGAAATGTATAAGAAACTCATGTTGCTTTTGAGAGGAACATTTCCAAATAACGGGTTACGCGCTGACATAAGGCATACAAATCATGGCATGTAGAAGATGTGAACTGCTATAGTTTGTGGAGCGGTACCTCAAAAATGACAGCTAGGTAATATGCCATGTATAGAATGTAATACTCTCTAATCTTTTAAGGCTGATGGTTAGTTTTCACATATCTTTTATTTCAGCCCGCATTTATATTATTAATTTCAGCCTTGTTTGCTTCATTCAATTCATTCCGCTGTGGTGGTCGAGTGGTTATAGTGACGGACTCGCGATGCGAGGATCCGGGTTCGAACCCCACAGTGGTGGTCGGCTGAAGTTGGTTTTCTGTGGTTCCCAACTTCAAGGCGCAAATGCGAGCCGATCTCCCTGTTAAAAAGTCTCGCCACAGAGAGCAACAGTCCTACAACGATAAATCATTCAATCATAACACTTCACTCATAGTTAGAAAAACTAGTGGCAGATGGCAGCACTACACATAACAAGCATTACAGAGAAACAACAAAACTTCACGTCCGGTTTCACTACACGTACACGCACATTCCCGCATGTACCGATTCGTTGGGGGGTTCATGTGTGGTGTAGTAGTAGTAGGTAGGGCCTCCAAAAAATGGCTCGGGGATCCATGATGTTCTTAAGTCAGCCAACTCATTGGGAAATTTACCTGTTGTGGCGTTGTATTTGTATATATAGCTCTTTGTATATAATTTACTAATTTTGATATTTCTTCGAAGACATATAAAAGTTATTTAAATTATAAAATATGATTAAAAATTCTACATTTATGAGAATCTATAACATCTTCATGTAAGTTTATATCTTTCTTTCTTTTTGACAAAGCTTGTGTGTTGATAGAATCTCCTAATAATATAACTTTAATGGTTTCAATTGTGATGTAATTTTTTTTTCTCGCATCCAGGATGACAATAGTATGGACGTGTTTTGTGCTGATGTGAAGAAATGTAACTTCCTTGAAAGAAAAATTCATTATGCCCAAAGTCTACAAGAAGATCGTAAGAGGAAATATTTTTTGCAGTTTTTTTTTTCCAGATCATTCTTTATCTTCTCTGTTTTGATCATACAACAATTTTTTTTTGAAATACAGATACAAAATACAGTTAACGTTCTTTATAACGTCTCCCGTCGCTCAGTTTGTGTGTTATCCTTCCATGGATAACAGACGTAATATTAGAAGTTTGTTAAATTCAACGTTGAATAAAAAATTCTGAACTCTTCTATCTTAATTTTGAATCCAACCAATTTTGGCAAACGAAAAAACGTGGATCTCGTGCATTGATTTGTAAAAAGCACATGAAATAAATAGGAAAAAAAATTCAGGACTTGTCAACCAGTCATTGTAATAAAACGGTTGCAATAATGTGTGATCGTTATAATGAGCGTTGATTCTAAGGTATTTTTTTTTAGCTACCAAGGTTAAAAAAAAACCTTTTTATTTGATCACCATTCACTCAAAAACTTGATTAAAAAGTTGTACTTTGTCTCTCCTCAGACCAACAAAATTGTGCACTTAGAAAGATGAATTCTACGTTTTAAAGTACAATATTCGATGAGATATTTGAATGAAAAATCGGGGAAAATGTGGGGAGAGCCACAGAAACTAATAGACAACTCATTTATGTTTTTTCCCTTCAGCTTTTCACCGATTTTTCAATTAAAATATCTCAGAAAGTATTGCACTTACAGATGTAGAATTTCTTTTTCTGACTTTGGGAGAGACAAAGCAACAAATCTAATTGGATTTCGGAGCACAGTACTACATAAAAAGTTAATTTTTTTCATTTCAATAACTATACAGCCCTTGCAATATGAGTGATGTATCTGAGGTTCACCCATTATTTGGGTACTTTTTCCAGTTAGAATATGCCTCGAGGATCAACGTTTCACCAGTAATTTACAATGTTAGGTATTAGCTATGCACCCTGTATATCTCTGCAGTATTCTGTCTTGCTGTAATGAATCTTTGCAATCGAACGAGCTCCTTCCAACCTAAAACGTTCAAATTTCAAGTTGAATTTCTTTCTGTCAGTATTTGTATCCATACCACTCGTTCTACATTTTTTTCAAATTCCAGATGAACCCAAGACAGTTTGCATTATCAGCAGTGAACAGCAAATTATGGAACAAGCAAGAGAAGTGAATATTTCTGTGTGAGATCTCTCTTTTGTCATGGGAATATTGAATGAATTCTCTTAAATTGAAGAAAGAAGTGAGTACATACAATTTACCAAATACTTAATGGTTTCCAATTTTCTAACTTCTCGTGCAGTGTTCATGAGTACAAAAACTACATGAGAGCTCTTCAGTATTTTAAATTTTTATTTGTAATGCCAAGGCCATAAGGAATGGGTACATGTGATGTTTGTCTTTGTGGCAAACATCCCAGTGTAGAAGGTGATTTTTATTCATTACTTTTCTTTAATTTCATATAGTATTTTCCATGAACATTTAATTGATTGAGCCAGGACTTTCCAACCGGTGTGATGGATCGTAGGTGTGTCGTGAGAAATTTTAGAAAAAATTCAATCAAAATATTCTATGATTAATGTGATGTATACCAAATAATGAAAAAGAAAAAAATGAGAAGAATCTTTCACGCACTGTTTTCTACAAAAAGCAGAAGTACTCAAATTGAAAAACAGATCTCAGACAAGACCCCCTCATAATGTTGAAGGGTAGGTTAAAGAGTGAAATTTGCATCCCCTCTAGTCCGGGGCACCAGACCCTCCTGCATCCCTCTAGTTGCGGCCCTGAGCCAAATAGTATTGTATTTTTTTTAACTCTATAATGCCCAGATCGCCCGAGGTCGGCGGAGTAGGTTAATGCCCATAACCGCCTCAAGTCGACCCAGCTAGGGGGTATGGGTATGTTTTGGTGAGCTTTTGTCACCAACGGGGAAGAAGATGAAAGCTCTTGTCAGAGGCGGGAACGGAAAAGGCAACTGCAACGCCCTATCAATGGGATTTTAAAAGCTGATGTACTAGAATGTTCCGTGAGAATGGACTAAGCGTACTCAATGCATTTTACAAAGAGATAATACTGTGAGGAAAGGGGTGTTTTCAGTATATATATAGACAAATTATCTCCCGAAAATCCATTGAAATGAAAGGGTGAACGTCAATGCAAAGGGTGGCATGAATAGAAACTCATGGAGAAAGGGTGGGGAGAGGGAAAGTGGCCGAAATTTGGACGAGTCCACTTCGAATACAAAAAACTTGGTATTTTCACGACCCTCCCAGGTTTTCTATCTGGGCTTTAAAAGATTAATGTGTAGGGGGAGGGGGGGGGGGGGTAAATAAAAGGCCTGCATATAGCGTGGATTTGTGTGTAAAGAACAAGTAAAACCAGCAAATTGTGATTTCATTTTCTAAGCTGACATGAAAGTTGTCAAATTGCAAGCAAAAATTTCCTTCAAAAGTAGCAAAAAAAAAAAAAAATTTGAACTTGTGCTGCCATCTAGCGAGCATAATTTTAATTAAACTTGCAACTATTTGTGTCAGTACTGGAGATTTCGTTTACCTGAACGAATGCTGAAAGTGGTGTCCATGACCGTATTTGAGGGTTACCATTGAGCAGCCGGTTTGAATTACATTATTTAAATAGGGTTTCTGCAGGGAAAATTTTTATCCCAAAAAACCGGGTAGACCGCATTTGAAGAATGACAGTTGAGCGTTCTGTTCTTAACATCACATTTGTGTGAGAAACCAGTTATTTTTATATATATATATATATTTTGTAATGAACTAACTGCATTGAAAATAAAAAGCGATCACTGTTAGAATCTTTCGAAGAAGCTTCAGGCGAGTTTTCCTGTTCAAAAAATGAAATATTCTAAAATTTGTCAAGTTGAGATATCTAATAGTTTTGTTTCAGGAATTCAATTTTTTTCTAGAAATAGCAATAAATTACTTTGCGATTAGTGATAATAATGACTGATTCACAATTAATAATTATTGATTGTAAATTAAATGTTTAATTTTTAAGATCTCAATTTGAGTGTGCATTAGAAGTTCAACTATATGTTCAAGTGTGGCAGGGGCGGCTCGAGCTTACCTGCCGCCCATCTGAGAAACCTCATATGCCGCCCCTCCCTAATGGCAACCCTGGCAGGCGGCTGACAGAGCTGTAGTGAAGGGGGACCTTGAGATAAACCATTTTTTTCCAGAAGAAAATTGCACATCATATTGTTTACTGTGCAAAAAATGGTGTGACTATACGTCCCACTTTTGAAGTAGATTTTTCCTGTTTTTTTTTTTTTTTTTAATTCCGGAATTATCTTACCATTCTTAGTAATGCTAGATAACTTAATCCTTTGAAACAGCACTTATTTTGTGCACTTATCGTGTAAATGATGATATGCAATTAATAGGTCCCGCATGGGTGCAGATTTTGTCTGGAGCCGCTCCGATAGCTTACATTCTTGTTTGTGGTATTACAGGCCCTATCTATTTTCTCAACATTTCTGTTGTCGAGATATGGCTCAAAAGCGTGATGCCATGTAAATTTTTACTGTGTTAAATTTTAGGGTCTTAACTAAAGTCTGCGCGCTGCACCCCTTGCACCTTTGCTTAAGCCACCTCTGAAATTGTACTGCGGAATAAAAAAAGGTTGGAAAACGCTGTGTTAAGGTGATTTTTGAACAATCGTGGCAAATGAGCAAAACCTGTTGTGTTACAGGAATACCATGTGTACAGTATAAGTCCTAATTTAGACTCAATCTCATCAACCGTTCATCGTAGGGGTATGACTATAATTTGAAAATGCTCAATGAATTCAGGAATCACTCTGTACCGGTTTTGACAGTGAACACAAAAGTGCGTAACAAAATGAATCACTATCAAAACTGGTACAGAATGATTCCTGAATTCATTTTGAGCGTTTTTCAAATTAAAACCATAGATTTACGACAAACATTTGATGAGATAACAGCCGAATTAGGACTTACAGGACACTCTGCAGTTGCTCTATCTTGTATCACAGCGCATAGTTTGAAAACCCCTGCCTAGTGTAATTGGCGAATTTGATAAATATGAAAAATACAAAGACTCCAAATGAGTCTAGTATGTGTGATGAATATAATCGAATCTCTCCCAGTATAATTATAGTGAATTTTACGTATATAATGATACAATACATGTACGAATTATCATGGTCATATATGACACTGTTTCTCAACCTATGGTATGCGACAATGTCACAGGTGGTCCGCAGGCAGACTTGATAAAATTAAAGTTATTAGTAGCCTAATATCCATATGAGTTCTATCACTAAATTTTGCCAGAAATGGCAGTTTATTGCTTCAAATGCAACTTTCTAATTACTGATAGAATTGCAGAAGGTGTGGAACTAAAGGACTGCTGAAAATCACAGTATTTCCCCAAAAAAAAAAAAAAAAAAAAATCCAAATCTAAGGACCATATTTTATTGAGCAAAAATACAATAAGTTGTAATCTTAAATGATAATTCATAAAATACGGGACATTGCCAATTGTCGTAAAAATCGCCAATAGTAATTAAAATTGCTGAATAAAATGTTAAACCTGACAAATATGTAAGATGATATTTATAATATTTACTATAATTATCATAATATTATTTATATTATGAAAGCGCTGCGTATTTCGACTCAAGTAAACATTACAAACCTAAATAGCTATCGTTGAGAAAGCGAGTCAAATGTGTAAAAAAATCGGGACCAAGATAATTATAAGAATGTCCTGTAACACGGGACACAAGTGGTTCGTCAAACTGTTTCAGACTGAAATTGCGGGTTTTTCATGCTCCCAGATTTCAACTTTTTTTTACAGATGGGATATTATAACAAATCGTATACATATTCACATATTCTTAACGATTTGTTTACGATATTTGAACTATGAACTAAACGTGTTCAGTTGAATATATTCAGTTCTATACTAAATATATTCAGTTTGTTTTACTTTTTCAGAAAGGCTGTTTCAAAAAAAAAGGTTTCGATTTTCAAGGATATGATGAGGCAGCCAAAAACCATCAAGGACATGAGTGCACCAACAATTTCATGATCATGTTCCAAGAATAATTCATAGAACTTTATATTTTTTATATATGTAACTTGGTTTACGTTGAATATTTTTCAAACATGTTGCCTCCCACTATGACTACAAAAGATTATGTCAAAGCAACTGTGAGAAAAGTGAATATTGTAAAACTATGAGCATTTCTAAGTCATGTATTCAAGGAAAAAAGTATGTGATAAATATCTATATGTATTTAAATATTTGAAAGATGATTTCGATAAATAAAAAATTGAAAAAAAATTTACATGTCTGTTATTTTTAAGCTTATAGTTGTGAGTAGAGCCCGAATTACATTTATATAATATGCCTTTATATATTTTGGCCTTTTTTAGCATTAATGCATATAAATGCGCAAAATCAAAATTTTCAGCATATGTGCATATTTTTGAATGTTTATTTAAGCTCAATTTCTTTTATAATTTTTCAAATAAATATTGCTCATAATATTTTCAAAACATCGGTTTTTCCCCCCGCAGGTGAAAATTTAGTGAATTAATATATATATAAAGTATTTTATTAACCATTTTATTGTGAGGCTATTTCTAGAGATATGTCAAATTTTTTTAGAAATAGCGTCAAAATTCTTTCGTTATTGTATTTTCATTATTGAGCAGCTACAACAAACTAACCCCAATGTCACTATAGTGGTGATTGGCTGAAGTTGGTTTTTTGTGGTTCCCAACTTCGAGATGCGAATGTGACCGGTCTCCCTGTTAAAAAGTCTCGCCACAGAGAGCAAACAGCCCTACAACAATACAATTATTGTTCAAGCATTACATTTCACTCATAGTTAGAAAAGTTGATGGAAGCACTACACATAACAAGCACCACACAGAAACAAAACTTCACGTCCGGTTCACTACACATACACACACATTCCAACATGTACCAATTCGTTAGAAGTTCCGCAGAGGAATATGGGCGAGGTGCATGTGTGGTTCAGTAGTAGCTACAACAAACTGAAAATGAAAATATGCCTGAATATAAAAAAAGAGTATGCAGAAGTTATTTATATATACATGTGCAGTGTGTATATATATATGAGGGGATATTTTTTCGTAAATGAATACATATGCACTAAGAAATAGAAAAGATGCATTTTAAAAACGCGTCTGCTTTTTTTTTGTATGATGACTTTTTTAATGCATATTTTCTCATTGTTTTGTAAATATTTCGGAATTTTGACTTTTTCAAAATTTCTAGTGCATATTCTGGGTGTTTATTGCATATTTTGGGATTTTATGTGCACGCTTTGATATTTTAAGTACACATTTCGATATTTTAAGTGCATATTTTTCCCCTTTTTGAGTGCATATAATCCGGGTTCTAATTATGACGCTCGACTCCAGTTCTTACTGCAGTTCCTAGCTCGTATTGAGGTCGATTCAGAATTGCCTTGGAATATCTTCTGGACAGACGAAGCGCATTTTCACTTGGATGGTGCAGTCAATACTCACAACTGCCGAATTTAGAAACCAGAAAATCCTCACGGTACCTTAGAGATTCTGTTGCATTTACCAAAAGTGTATGGTGCATATTTACATTTACTGCGTCACTTATTCTCGGTCCCTACTTCTACAAGGAGTTACGTTCTACAGGTCCAGTGACATGTTCGATCACCGGGAAGCGATATGCATTGCTGTTACAGAATGAAACTGTTCCGGCTCTGCAAGCACGTCACTGCCTTGCAGACACAATTATTATGCAAGACGAAGCTCCTCCACACATTGCAGTGTGTGTTAAGTATGTTCTTAAAACACATTTTACAGAAGAACGTGCCATCAGCCGGCATTTCTCTAATCTATGGCCTCCCTGATCCCCGGACTTTAATCCATTTTGACTTTGGGGGCATTTGCAACGTCTGGTAAGTCGTGACAATCCAATCCAAGAACTTTACCTGACCTTAAAGGCAGCATTTCAAGCACACACTTTGGTCAATTATGGAACATGCCATCTTGCTATTTCATATGGTATCTGAAAATGGCGAGCATGTGGAAAAAGAGTTTTGTTGCAGTAAAACAATTGTTAAAATTGCAAACGTTTGCCTAAATGTGTCATTTATTAATAAAATGCCCTCTGGTGGCGACATGTGCAACTAATGTTTTCCCCCGAAACAAATTCCCATCATTTCATAAAGTTTTTCACAATTTTCTGATGACTGGTTTCGCCTGTAGGGTACTTTAAAATAGGGTCTTTTAATTATGGACGCCCTGCATTTAAAAATTGAAAAAAGTGTTTTTTAATTATTTTTTTAAATCTGTGCACCTACACCCCCCCCCCCCCAACACGCTAAAACCGTTGATATCCATCTAAGTGGGGCTGACTATATTTTCGTTATCCATGTCTCTTCCTTGTCCCATTAATCTTGTCCCATGATTAAATGCTATTATACTCAACTGAAGGGTGTCTCTTCCCGTATTTATGCAAGTATTTCAGAGACATTTCTGAGTTGCTTTAATTTCAACTATCATGCCCAGAGCAATAAAAGCTTGTGTTTGGATTGAAGCTTTTATTTCCAGTATTTCAAAATAGCTAATACTTAAACTTTACAATGCAGAAATTTCCATATTCCACAATAAAACGATTGGGTACTAACTAGCAGTGGCGTCGGAGCCGGGGGTGCTGTGGGTGCTCGAGCACCCACGGAAGTTTGTAGAACGGGTTCGAGCACCCACAGAATTGATTTAAAAATCGAAATTTCCTGCATGAATCTCAAGACGGGCACCCACAGGTTCGAAACACTTCCGACGCCCCTGCTAACTAGCAACGCTCATTATCACGAGCAAAAGTGCAGTTTTCCAAAAAATTAGTATGAAATACGTAATACATGAATGATATATGGATATACACCAGACCAGAATTGAACGTTTCCGTCGCTGCCCAGCCTTGGCTGTCTGGCAACTTACAGATCACCAGGGGTGGTATGAGAAGGAAAAAGACAAGTTTGTGCATGTGTGTAAGGTATGTAGTGTATGTGTGTGTGTAGAGAATGAATGAGCCAGGAAAGTATTGTTTACAAATCTTCGCGAAATGAATGCTCATCGAGATAAAACACAACACAATCGAAGAACAAGGGGGAAATGTCTTAAGCGAAGTAGCTGATGATATGCTACCCAAAAACCCCAACATTATAAATATTTACATAATCGAGAGACACTAACCAGAGATGTTTGAGGTGCTGTTGAACCGTCATGAGTCATATAACCATAATCAAGAACGTCAAAGAAAAAGTTATAATGAAGACATGACACATACCATCTCTGTATTGTAATAACATCAGTTTCAACACGACACGAACCCAATGCACCATTTTATGCAAGCGCAAATTATGAATAAATGAGAAAAATTATTAATTGCGAAAAAAAAACATATAAATGCCTCTGAATTGCGACCACAGCATCCGCAATATCAAACAAAACTGATATTAAATTGATAAATTGTTTGGAAAGGAAAAAAAAAACCAAAATCATGAAAATGTTCTGAAAATTACATCAATTCGTCACACGCTCAGCAAGTCCATTGGCCTAGAGTGTACTGTGGGTATTCTAGGGTCATAACAGACAATTTCTCTAAGATGCGGGTGTTCAGAAGATCGTAGCCTGTCAAATGAGCATTGGCAAGCTCCTTGATATAGTCCAAGATTAGTGGTAAGTCAAGATCTTTACGGATGTTTTTTCCTCTCACATACCAGGGGGCTCTGGTAAACTGACGAAGAATGATGTTCTGCTGTGTCTGTAAACGTTTCATATTTGCAAGACTGGAATGAGCCCACACTGGGGCAGAATAGGACGAATAATAGTTTTAAAAAGAATTACTTTATTCCTCAACGTTAGCCTGGCCTGTGGGAATGTGATTCTGGATAGCATCCCAACTGCTTGTGAGGCCTTATTTCTTACGTACATCACCTGAGGAGAAAATGAGAGCGACTTATCTAGTATACAACCTAGATACTTGACTTGGAGTTTTCTTGTCAACACCGTATTGCCGATGTATATGGGAGTTCTTGGAAACTTGTACCGTCTTGTGAAGAGAATATATTGACATTTTTGATGATTCAACTTTATATCGTTGTCTTGGCACCAGTCCTCAACGTCTTCAGTTGATTCTTGTCAATTTTCAATACATTTTTTCCCTTTTTTGTGATTGGTCAACAGGATGTATGGATATACACGCACCAGAAGTTTTGACTAGATACATAAATATATAAAAAAAATATTAATTATTAATATTGACTAGATCCTGGATTGCACGAGTTACGGGACGCATGTCATGAGATGCTCTCGGGCGATAACACAGCAGACAGCCAAATAAACGAACCACCACTTCAGGAATTCATCGCAAGTTAAAAAAAACTTCCAATATTAATAAATTCACAATCGTTTTATTGTTAAAAAATTACAGTTCCTCTACTTAGTAGTTGATAGTTATTTTTAAAATATTGCCATCAATATTGAACAGTGTTTCGAGAAGCCTATTGCGCAAACTTCCTGGCTTCATTCTAATGAATACTATTAAAAAAATGTATTGTTCCGCGATTCTCTTCAATTTTTCATCCGAATGAAAATGAGCGAAAAACGAATCTTTCTAAGACATACCTTTACTCGCGGATACTTTTAAAGATTCCTGCTGTTTGCATCACCATTTTTTGTAATCGACGATTCAAGTCCAAGTTGAGAATCGAATCGTTGGTTGCGAGTGGACCCAGGTGAAGTGAGGCTTGCGCTTGGGGCCGAAAGAGGTTGGGGGACATATGGATACCTATAGCAGTTATGTTATAATTCTGACATATATGGATATATGTAGAAATTATTTCCCAACTTTATTGATACCATCGATTATGTGTGTATGAATTATGTCCATACATTTAATAATGGAACGAATGGTGAAATCTCATCTTCAGCCTCAGGGGACCAGTATGAATTGCCATTTTTCCAGAGCGGGCCATTTTTAGATTTCTGAAATTTCTCTGCTATTTAGTCAGGGGAAGACAAGGTTCGAACTAACACTGTTTGATGTTCGAGATTTGAATTTGTCTTCTTTATATTGCCGTGATATGCTGTATTGTTGATTCCATACTCGTTTTATATATTTATCCTTTAACACTAGAACGACGTTAATTTTGAAGCACCTGAAAAGCTGGATAGCTTAAATTTTCATTGCAATAGAGTAAATTAAATTATTTATTAAAAAATAAACTATTTTTCTTTCCTTAAATTTCTTAAAACAGCGTTTACACCGTTTCTCCGTCACGTTTTTGCTATAAATTCTTTTCCATTCACCATTTTTCTGTCTTTTTTTTAGAATTTTGGACAAAATCTTATATCATAAACAGTAATCTCGTGTGTTTTTCTTAGAAACTCCCAATACATAGTAGTTTTAATAATGGAAAATTATTAAAAAATTTTAATTAAAAAAACCAAATTAGTTGTAATTGTTAGAAATCTTGTAATTCACTGTTCATTTTCGTTTGATAGTCCACTGACGAGGTTTCAAGTATATATTAGTACCGTCGAGGAATTCGCGATGAGATTGCATGTGGGAATGAAAAATCTTGAATCATGAGCATCAATGTAACATGCCTAAGAATTGTGGGCTCATCCTTTTCCCCCATTCCTTCAATTTTAACAAAGATATCACTTTTTAGATGCATCGCTCGCACTTAAATTGCACATCGCCGGCGTTGCTGTTAAAACATTGTATACGGAACACTGGCTATGTGAAGAGATATTGATGTTTAGGGGGTAAGAAAATTCATCTTCGTCCTCACACGGAGGTCACGATCCTTGGTCTCTCGTATGCCGGACGAGAGCTTTACCTCTAAGCCATTTTTCCCCAATGCGTGTGTGTCCCGGCACCCTAGAGTGCCGCGATATCGGCGGGGGGGGGGGGGGAAGCGGTGCCTCCGGATATTATGGAGATGAACCGAAAAAATATTACGTCCATTCAACGCCGGGGCCACAACTAGATACTTGGGCAGCTGGGGCAAGTACGCATTTACTTGCTTCAGCATTACGTCCCCCTCGTAATGCTGAAGGAGAGGTTAAAGGGTTACATTTGCTTCCCCCATTTTGTCCTGAGCCTTATATATACCACCTAGATAACCTTATATAGGAGGTCGTGACCAGATCCGCCTGCTCCCCACTTAGTTGCGACCCTGTTCAACGCAGACTCAAGGTGACATTTAAAATTTTGCCATGCTGACGGCCTCACGGTGGAACGGTAATAACTTTTGAATTTGTTGATGGAATCCCTCAAACAAACACCAGAGAGAATACTCCTCACACATTCCTACGCACGTTACTTACATTTCATATATTTCACAATTTTTTATTAAAAAATATTAAATAATCAACAAAAGCACAGAGCACTGAAGACGGTGACTTGATGGTTCGTGCTGCCATCTATCATTGGAAACAGTAGCGAGTGAATTCGATTGAATTCAAAGTCGGGCCTTGTCTTCGTGCTGCGTGTGAATGGCTGGTAGAATAATTTTGAGTAGTGCATTCATTCATTGTATGACTCTCTCTCTCTCTCTCTCTCAGTGGCGTATTTACGGGAGGGCGAGGGGCTTCAACAGGCTACCGCCCAGGGCGGCAAATTTGGGAAATTTGCCACTGTGGTGGTCGAGTGGTTATAGTGCCGGACTCGTGATGCGAGGATCCGGGTTCGAACCCCACAGTGGTGGTCGGCTGAAGTTGGTTTTCTGTGGTTCCCAACTTCAAGGCGCAAATGCGAGCCGATCTCCCCGTTAAAAAGTCTCGCCACAGAGAGCAACAGTCCTACAACGGTAAATCATTCAACCATAACACTTCACTCATAGTTAGTAAAACTGGGGGCAGATGACAGCACTACACATAACAAGCATTACACAGAAACAAACTTTACGTCAAGTTGCACTACACGTACACGCACATTCCCGCATGTACCGATTCGTTGGGGGGTTCCGCGAGGGGGGGGTGCATATGTGGTGTAGCAGTAGTAGGTAGGGGCTCGGGGATCCATGATGTTCTTAAGTCAGCCACCTCGTTGGGCAATTTGCCTGTTGTGGCGTTGTATTTGTATTTGTATTTGTAATAGTCAAGAGAATTAGTAGAATGGGAGAAAGTCAGCGAACTTTGCGTAACCTTCAATACGACGTAAATACGCCTCTGCCCAGGCAGCAAGGGACTAGGCTAGGTCAGTGAATGAGATAGAGCGTGTGCGAGTATGTGAGTGACCGAAGAATAATTCAAGCATGTGAGTGACTAAAACAGTGTGCAAGGAGTGGGTGACTAAAACCGTGTGCAAGGAGTGGGTGACTAAAACCGTGTGCAAGGAGTGAGTGACTAAAACAGTGTTCAAGGAGTGAGTGATCAAAAGCAAGCATGCTTAGTGCAAGCATGTGACTAAACGAGGGAACTTTAGAGCAGAATTAATGTTTGGAAATGATGAACGCACTGGGCTTTGGCCCTGGCTTCTAATCTTCGCGCTTGTCAGGGGACCAGAGCATGCGTATTGTAGACACCGCTTTCCATTTTGGACAGTTCATTTTATGACATACGGAAGTCTCATAATTCAGCCACTAAAGAAGGCTGAGATATGTACCAAAAAGGTTGAAATATGAACTTAAAAAGGTGAAATATGAACTGGAAAAAGCTGAAATATGTACTAAAAAAGCTGAAATATGCACTAAAAAAGGTGAAATATGCACTAAAATGGTGAAATACGCACCTATAAAAGCTGATGAAATATTTTCCCTAAAAAGATGATGAAATATGCACTAAAAAAAGGCTGAAATATGCACTAAAAAAAGGCTGAAATATGCACTAAAAAAAGGCTGAAATATGCACTAAAAAGCTGAGGAAATATGTACTGAAAAACTTGAAATATGCATCGAAAAACTAAAAAATAAAAAGCTGATGAAACATTCACTAAAAAAAGCAGTTGAAACGTGCGCAAAAGCTGATGAATACAATTGCACTAAAAAACTTGAAATATGCCCTAAAATCGCCGAAATATGCACTGAAAATAAGATGGATCTACTTATAAAAATATCAAGATATGACACAAAATCAAAATTATGTGCGTAAATAAAATAAATAGATAATTTATATGGGAATAAAAGTGATAAAAAATTAATAAGAATTTCCGAAATATGCATTTAAAGAGGTCAAAATATGCATAAAGTAAAAAAAAATATGCTTTAAAAATTCTTGAATATGCTGTCCCATGGGATTATTAATTTATTATTAATTTTTATGCTGCAAATATGCACTTATTCTAAAATTTCGGTAAGCTTATGCATTTACATGCAGTAACCATACTGCTATTGCAGCGCCGCCGTTACCGGACGCGGGGAGCGGTGCGAAAATATTAGCAGGGCACCTGGGCCCCCCCCCCCTAGATTTTTTCGTCTGTCAGAGGGGGAGGAATCAAGAACTCAGAAAAATGAAAATTATAAAAATTGGGAATAAATGTGCCAAGAAATAATGATATATGTGATAATTTTCAGAATTAATGAAAGAGATAATTCCAGAATTATTTAATTATTTTACACTCAGCTACTGATAAAAATCAAGTTGAAGGGGAGCCATGACACACACACACACACACACACACACACACACACACACACACACACACACACACACACACACAGGCTCCGAGGGCATGGGTTTCCAACTGGTGTTCCGCGGAACCATGGGGCTCCGTGGCAGCTTTTTGCGGCTTCGCGCATGACTGATAGAACGATCGGAACTCTTAAAAATCCTGGAACCCAGAGAGCAAATTGTCAAAGAAGAAAACATTCTTGTTACCAAATACTCGCGAAGCTGTTCTATATTTTGAATTTTAATTAGAGAATGATAACGTCTTTTTTATATCTACTCTATAATATAAAATCACAAACTCGAAAAGGGCCTGTTTCTAAGCAACCGAAATTAGTGACGATTTTATGTTACGGAAGTGAGTGACGGAAATCTGTTACGCTTTTGTGTTACGGAAGTCGGTTACGATTTTGGGTCAAGTATTCATTTAATTCTAGCACATATCGGGACCCATTTGACCCATCGGCACCATGTTATGTGCATGTACCGAGAGGCTCCCACATCCTACAGCAGGGCCCCTAGGCTGGAATTTAGATGGCGAGCACCCAAACCAGCTTCTCAGGGGCCCCCTCTGTGGTTAATTTATAGTGTGAAAAATCAAAAAGTGATAAGAATAGTTGTGGCCCCTGTCAGCCCTGCCCTTGTGGGGGGTCATGCCGAGAGGTATGTTTATGTATAATATATATATAACACCCGGGTCGGGGTACCCGGGGGGGGGATTGCACGTATACCTTCATGGGGAAGTTAAAAGTTTTTATTTCCAGGGGCCCTTGATCAATCCCATTGTTTTCTTTCTGCTTTAACGTTGAAAAATTTGCGATAGCGGAAGCCCAAGATATATCCAGTCTGGGGCCCCCATAAAATTAGCGTATTCGGTCACGGGTAGTTGCGTGGATGGGCCTGGATTTTATTCGTTGGTAAAAAACAAATACAAATGAAAATTTTTCATCGTAATCGCAGCAGTGTATGACCGACAAGTTTCCAAGTCGGGGGCCCCAAGTTTACAGGTTTCATTTTGTGGCCCTCTATGAATCTCATTGTTATTCTCTCATTCTATGTTGTAGAATTTGCAACAGCGGAAGCCCGAGATAAAGCCAGTCTGGGGCCTCACTATAAGTATGCGAATTGGTCTCCCGGGTAATCCCGGTTGGGGGTCTTGGATTTGCAACAGCGGAAGCCCGAGATAAAGCTAGTCTGGATTCCCCACTAAAACTCTGCGTATTGTGTCCCCGCTACTGTATTTTATTCGTTTTAAAATTGATAAAAACGAAAAAATTTCGTGGCCCCTCACAGGGGGGGGGGTGTCCGACAAGCTTCCAGGTCAGGGCCCCATGAAAATGTTTCAGGTTCTGATTCGGGGCCCCCTGGATGTATCTTATTGGATTTTGTTGTTTAACATTGTAAAATTCCGAACACATCGGTAGCCCGAGATATATCCATTCTGATGCCCCACTAAAATCCAGCGAATTGAATCTGGGGACCCCCATGGGAAAGTTTTCTGGGGGTACTTGATGAATCTCATTTGTTTCTTGTTCCTTATTATTGTAAAATTCGCTTCTTCAGGAAGCGGTGCTTTCACACGTCACTTTTCGCAGCACGCTCATGAAGTGGGACGAAATAAAC
The DNA here is from genome assembly GCF_987345545.1 of Pholcus phalangioides. Lineage (NCBI taxonomy): Eukaryota > Metazoa > Arthropoda > Arachnida > Araneae > Pholcidae > Pholcus > Pholcus phalangioides. The sequence goes on from NW_028301603.1 coordinate 237,178, forward strand.
AAGATCTGTTGTGAAGGGAAGTGTATATATATATACTAGTATATATATATATATATATATATACCCTAGTATATATATATATACGGGGTGATTATAAAAAAACTATCCCGACATATGGGCCCCTAACTATCATACCATGCACAGAAACTGAATGAAATTTTGGCATAAGGTATTTTGAGGTATGCGCTCAAGAATGATATGGAAAACAACAGTGTCACTCTAACAGTTACGGTTACAGTGAGAAAATTTCGAAAATATCAAATGGCAACACCAAGTTTTTTGTATTGGAATGCGATCTCCATTGTGAAAAACACTAAATAGCGTTGGAATGGCACCTGTAGCACGAAAATGCCCGGAGCTAGGCAAGGAAAAAGTAAAAAGGACTTTGCCGTGCACCAGAGCATTAATGTTCGTTTCATTCGTCACACCGTTTCTTCGGCTGAGATCCCAGCCTGATTAGTCCTCGCTCCACAAGGTCATGTGGAAAACACAATAAAATGCTTTATTTTATGCCGCTTCTCTGTCCTTATTGGTTGTCCTCACTTTTAGCCTATCTACCGCCGGCGATTTTCGTGCTACAGGTGCCATTCCAACGCTATTTAGGGGTTTTCAGTATGGAGATCACATTCCAATACAAAAAAACTTGGTGTTGCCATTTGATATTTTCGAAATTTTCTCACCGTAACCGTAACTGTTAGAGTGACACTGTTGTTTTCCATATCATTCTTGAGCGCATACCTCAAAATACCTTATGCCAAAATTTCATTCAGTTTCTGTGAATGGTATGCAAACACCAAACATGCCCCCCGCTCTGTCCCTTGTGGGATATAAGCAGGCTACCTTGCGGCTGGGCCATGCTGGAAAAAAGAAAATGCCCCGCTAGCCACCAAGACCACTGTCCGACCTCCAACCCACGGAAAGGAATACAGACACCAACACCAAACATGGCCCAGCTCTGAGGCAGATTACCCAGCGGCTGGGACATGCTGGAAAAACTATCTTGATGTTCGGGCCCGGCAGGCATCCCCGGCCCGTAAGCCACAGGACCCAATCCCGCCGAGGCCCCCCATCGCCCCCGACTCCTGGCAATTACACCCCCAAAGTCCCCGGAAACCCCCGCCAAGGAGCCCGGGCGAATCGCCCGCAAGAGGCCAACAAAAACATCTCGAGCCATCCGCCATCATCACTGTACTCTGTCCCCAACCATCAGCCAATCTGCAACACCAACTTCACTCATCTTGTCTTTTGTTGGAAGGGTTTTTTCATAGGTCCGAATCTGCAAATAGAACATGAAAAACAGGATACATGTACAAATTCAGGTCCAATGAACTATAAATATGTAAGTGGGAATTATCGATATTGATCAATTGCTGGTGTTAATAATATCACAAGACTGAAGGAGCCGGGGGGGGGACTTTTCATTGCCAGTTAGAGACATGTTTAGATTTGGTTATTATAGTCCTAATGATGAGATCAAGTCCGAAGAAATTACAAAGTTCACTTGAACATACAAAGTTCAGCTGCGCACTAGTGGATTCACCGGTGGTATACATTGGAACACATGAATATATTGATGAATAACAAAAATTATGGCGTTTCATAGCAGTTAAGAAAGTATATAAAATGCGCTTATAAGCAGGTGTCCGGGTACAACGTCAGAGTTTTTATAACAGATGGGCTGTGGGAATGATCTAGACAAACAGCGATGCCACGAAACGTAAGATATATAGCGTACATGATGATATTATGTAAGCATTAAATAGTATATAACATGCATAGTAAATATACATGAAATGAGATAAAATTTAATTATGCTTACAGGACAACATCTGCAAACTACGCATGATTCAATAATAAAAATTTAGTGAACAATTCAATCAAAAAAAAAAATTAAAATTCAATCGACAATGCAAGTAATAATAAAATTCAATCAAAATTCAATCACAATCAATAATTCAATCAAAAATAAAATTCAATCAATAATTCAATCAAAAAAAAAATTCAATCAATAATTCAATCAAAAAAAATTCAATCAATAATTCAATCAATGGTATGATAGTTAGGGGCCTATATGTCGGGATAGTTTTTTATAATCACCCTGTATATATATATATATATAAGAAAAATCAGCAGATTGAACGAATAGCATAAATCAGGGAAATAAGCGTGGTACGTGTTAGTTTTTTTTTTATGCTGTTTTTTCCCAACTTTCCTCCAATTTTATTAATTCAAATTTCTCTGCGAATATTGCAGTTAGAAGGTGGGATTTTGTTTATTGTTGGCCCCCATGAGAGGGAGGACAACAAATTTCTGATAGCGTTTTTCAGATCAGATCAGAATGAAATTTTATCCTCCCGGGACAATTGCGGGCTTACAAAGTGGAGACTACGTGTTAAGGGTGCAATGTACGTGTATTTGTGAGTGCATGTGTGTGCAAAGGGAAATTTTTTTTGTTGTCAAAATCGGGTTAAATCAAAGATCTGATCACACAATTTCGCAGGGAAAATGCCGGCCACAACCATCAATTGTTAGTACGATTACTATGAAGGAAGCTCGAAGAGGCGATGCTGGCGGCTTCATCTACGTCACTGTCTCGCATGTGGTTGGCTGCGTAGTCTTAGCATTCTCTCTGAATCTGAATATCACGGTTTGTCGGTGGCACCGAAGAACATTCCATTACCACGCTTAGGAAATGCCAGTAAACGGCTGTGAAGGGTAAAAATTGTGGGTAGAGAAGTGTGTGTATAAGAAGTAAAAAAAGGGGAAAAGATAGAATATTACAAAAAGTCCGGGAAAAAGGGACAATTATATATTTTCAGTAAGCTCTTTGCAGAGAGCTAACATGGCCATTGCAACATAAGCAATCTCCAAACATATGAGCCCATTCAATCACTCAGTTTGGTAGGGGGAAAATAAAACCCACTAGATCAGCGTTTCCCAACCGGTGTGCCCCGGCACCGTAGGGTGCAGCGATATCGGCTGAGGGGTGTCGCGATATCGGCTGAGGGGTGCCGCGAGATATTATGGGGATAAATAAAAAACATATGACAGTTCACACTTTTTTTATGTCTTAAAAGTTTTTTAAAGTCGAATTAATTACTCTACTCTCGCAAATACAAATACAACGCCACAACAGGCAAATTGCCCAACGAGATGGCTGACTTAAGAACATCATGGATCCCCGAGTCATTTTTTGGAGGCCCTACCTACTACTACTACACCACACATGAACCCCCCCCCCCGCGGAACCCCCCAACGAATCGGTACATGCGGGAATGTGCGTGTACGTGTAGTGAAACATGACGAAGTTTTGTTGTTTCTCTGTAATGCTTGTTATGTGTAGTGCTGCCATCTGCCACAAGTTTTTCTAACTATGAGTGAAGTGTTATGATTGAATGATTTATCGTTGTATGACTGCTGCTCTCTGTGGCGAGACTTTTTAACGGGGAGATCGGCTCGCATTTGCGCCTTGAAGTTGGGAACCACAGAAAACCAACTTCAGCCGACCACCACTGTGGGGTTCGAACCCGGATCCTCGCATCGCGAATCCGTCACTATAACCACTCGACCCCCACAGCGGCTCTCATGCATAACAGACTCATCGGATAAGTCGCCATCTGGTGGCAGTTTTAGCAATGTGAGCTTTGGCCAGAGTTGGGTCTGGCTGTCCATGTACGGTCCCGTTCAGCCAACATCATCTATAGCAGAAAGCCTCCGCAGGAAGCTCGTGACGTCTCCGAATAAGTCCATTTCACCTATAGTCATTGGCTACACTGGAAGAAAAGGTAAAGATATCGCATGCGTCGGCCTGCTATATCCAATGGCTACAGGAGAAACTTATTTCTTCAGCGACGTCAAAGCTCCGCACAGAGGCCTTCTGCTACAGATGGTGTCGGTTCAGCGCACACGAGCTTAAGGAAAGAGGATTCGTTGGCTTTGTAGTTCAATGGTCTTTGGGTGCTCACCTGGCAAGTGAGAAGACGTGGGTCCGATTCCCCGCAAGAACAGTTGAATTTTCTTTCTTGGATTTATCTTCGCATCAGCCAGCTGCCGAAACCTTCATAGTAACATCAGATAGTGACATCACTTTCAGCTGAAAGACCTCTGTGGGGAATCGGTCAAAGCCGTCCGGATATTATACATATTTTTCCTTGTGGTTGGAAGAGAAGTCAAAGCCGTCTGGAGAGGACACTCGGTGTTTTGGTTGAGGTGTCACATGTTGTCGCGTATGTGTATGTCCGTTCCATGCGTATGTAGTGATTTTTGTGATTTGTTTTAGTTTAATAAATAAATTGAATAGATTTTATCATCGTTAATCACTACAACTGGTGACCTATATTGTGAAGAGGACAAGCAACCAAAGGATTTAAGCAAAACAAAATGGCAGATGAAAACGCAACTGGTTCGGCAGAGATCGCCCATGTTTCCGTAAAAGCTCCACCGTTTTGGCGAGCAAATCCGGAGATCTGGTTTAGGCAGATGGAAAGTCAGTTTCTTCTGGCAGGAGTGACAGCCGAGGTGACCAAGTATCATCACATCGTATCTGCCTTGCAACCAGAGGAGCTGTCTGTTGTCGGGGACATTATCACCAGCCCACCCACCGCAACATCTTACGCTACGCTAAAACACCGTTTGTGCACGCAGTACGCGGACTCGGAGGAACAGCGGTTGCGCGACCTAATTTCTGGATTGCAACTGGGTGATCGGAAACCATCACGCCTTCTCCTGGAAATGCGAAGTAAAGCTGGGCAACGGGTGAGTGATGATATTTTGAAGTCTCTTTTCCTCCAGCGGCTGCCTACAAATGTTCAGCAAATACTAGCGATATCCAATGATATCCTGGATAAATTGGCAGAAATGGCTGATGCCATACTTGCCGCCGCGGAAAGCTCCACTGCAATTCATGCGGTTTCAGCTGAAGCTTCGCAAATGCAGACCATTCTAATGGACATTTCTTCCCGTTTGCAGCGTCTCGAAACGCGTGCTCGATCCCAATCAAGAAATCGCCAAGGATCTCGTCAGCGTTCCAGCAGTCGTGACAGAAATTACCAGCACTGCTGGTACCACTGGCGTTTCAAAGAAAAAGCAACCAAATGTGTCCAGCCTTGCAGTTTCAACCAGCAGGGAAACTAGTTGGGCCGTCACTCGATACTCGGAGTGACGGCAAACTCGAGTGCTTCCGGCTATATCTGTCTGACCAGTCATCTTCCGTGCAGTTCCTCATAGACACTGGCGCTGATGTATCTGTACTGCCACTACGCAAAGAAGATTCCCGACGTCAGCCAGACAAGCTTCAGTTGTTTGCTGCAAACGGAACTGCTATACACACCTTCGGTCAACGACTGTTAAAACTAGACCTAGGACTTCGTCGTGCATTTCATTGGTCATTCATCGTTGCTACCGTTTCACGTCCAATCATCGGATCTGACTTTCTGCGGCATTTCGGACTGCTTATAGATGTTCGGCGCGGTCAATTAATCGATCCACTCACTCAGCTTCGTTCACATTGCAAGATTGCTGGTGCGGACGTACCATCCCCAGCAGTGAAATGCATCCGGGACAATAGTGAATTTCATCGAATTCTCACCGAGTTCCCTGAACTGACAGAGACTGTAGCAACGTTTAATGCTGTTAAACATGACGTCCAACACTGCATTGAGACCAAAGGCCCGCCAGTTGCATCAAAACCTCGCAGGCTACCACCGGACAAGCTGCGTGCAGCCAAGTGGGAATTCGATCATCTAGTTGCCCAAGGCGTTTGCCGACCATCTCAAAGTTGCTGGGCAAGCCCACTGCACATGGTACCCAAGTGCAACGGCGATTGGAGACCATGCGGCGACTACAGGAGACTGAATGCTGCAACTATCCCTGACAGATATCCCGTTCCGCACATCCAGGACTGTCTCCAGGTGCTAGAGGGGAAACAAATATTCTCCACCCTAGATCTCGCAAAAGCTTTTCATCAAATCCCTGTGAGACAAGAGGATATTCCAAAAACAGCCGTAACAACACCATTCGGGCTGTTCGAATTTCTCTTCATGCCTTTCGGACTGTCGAATGCAGCTGCAACATTCCAGAGGTTCATACATATGGTGTTGCAGGGTTTCACCTTTTGTGTACCGTATTTCGACGATGTTCTCGTGGCATCTACAAACGCTGAAGAGGACAAGGAACATTTGCGACAAGTATTCAAACGTTTTTCCGAATTCGGAGTTCGCCTCAATGCTGCTAAATGTGTTCTGGGGCAACCATCAGTTCGATTTTTGGGTCATTTGATCTCTGCAACTGGCGTTGCACCTCTTCCTGAGAAAGTGTCGGTCATCGCTCAATACCCAAAGCCAGACACAGTCAAAGAGCTCCGACGATTTTTGGCCCTCCTCAATTTTTATCGTCGCTTCGTTCCAAAAGCAGCAGAGACGCAGGCACTCCTGTATAAATTTCTAGCGGGTTCCAAGCGAAACGATAAGAGGAAGATCGTTTGGACCAAAGAAGCCGATGAAGCATTCCTGAAGTCTAAGCGGGATCTGGCAGATGCAACAGCTTTGGCATTTCCAGTGGCAGCAGCATCTTTGGCTATTGTGGTAGATGCTTCCGATATTGCCATGGGCGCAACTTTGCAACAACGTGTGTCAGGATCTTGGCAGCCACTTGGGTTCTACTCCAAGAAGTTATCTCCTGCACAAAAGAATTACAGTGCCTATGATCGAGAGTTGTTGGCAGCTTACTCTGCTATCAAATATTTCAGGCACATGGTTGAAGGCCATTCATTCGTCCTGTACACGGATCAGAAGCCTCTCACATATGCCTTCAGACAGACTACTGACAAATGCTCACCTCGTCAGCTTCGACACTTGGATTTCATTGGCCAGTTTACCACAGACATCCGACACATCAAGGGTGCAGAAAATGTTGTGGCAGATGCATTGTCTCGGATATCCATATCTTCCATAGACACACCATCTCCCACCGACTTCAAACGAATGGCAGAGGAACAACTCAAAGATGAGGGTATTCAGCAACTACTCACCAATCCTTTATCTACTTCCTTGAAAATCCACTCTCTTCCTGTTGATGAATCAAAGCTTCAGCTGTACTGTGACGTCTCTACAGGACGCATTCGACCACTGGTTCCATCCTCGATGCGTAGGGACATCTTCACTGCCTTGCATGGACTGTCACAAGGCCTCTGTGAAACTAGTTCAAGAGCGTTTCGTGTGGCCCGCACTGAAGGCTGACGTAACCACTTGGGCACGTACATGCATTAACTGTCAGAAGTCTAAAGTGAGTCGGCATACGAAGAGCCCACATGGGGAATTTTCACCACCTGATGCCAGGTTTGAACATGTCCACATTGATATTGTAGGCCCTTTGCCTCCATCAGAAGGCTACACATATTGCCTCACCTGTGTGGATCGCTTCTCTAAATGGCCTGAAGCCTTCCCTATGCCGGATAGCTCTGCTGACACCGTGGCCAAGGTTTTCTATTCTGGATGGGTTGCTCGGTTCGGTTCACCTAACAGAATCACCTCAGATCAAGGTGTCCAGTTTGAGTCCTTTTTGTTCAAGGCTCTAACCAAGTTCTTGGGAACCAATCGCCAGAGGACCACATCATACCATCCACAAGCAAATGGTCAAGTAGAACGCTTCCATCGAGACCTTAAGTCTGCTATCAAGGCTCACGCAACTAACCGCTGGGTAACAGTACTTCCTACGATTCTGTTGGGTTTTCGAGCCGCCTGGAAGGAGGACTTGCAAGCTACAACTGCGGAAATGGTGTATGGTGCACCTATACGGCTGCCAGGAGAATTTTTCGTACCTAGTCGTCATCACCCCGATCCATCAAGCTTCGTTGATCAGTTGAAGACCACCATGGAAAATTTAAGCCCAAGACAGACTGTTCGCCACGGAAAACATTCTGTTTTTGTCAGCAAGGACCTGCTGTCTTGCTCGTATGTTTTCCTCCGCACGGACAGAGTGAAGAAAGGCCTAGAACCTCCGTACGAGGGACCTTACCAAGTACTGTCAAGATCAGAAAAGGTGTTCCAAATACTAATAAAAGGTCGACCAGTATCTGTAAGCATAGACAGAGTCAAACCGGCTTACATCTGTGGTGATGACCTGCCCTTCAATGCCCACAAGCCTTCCAACGATCAACAAGAAGCAACAACTTCAAAGCATCAGCGGACTACTTCTAACGATCAGCAAGCAACAACAACTTCACAGCAAGCAACAACAACTTCACAGCAAGCAACAACAACTTCACGGCAAGCAACAACAACTTCACAGCAAGCAAACACAAGTTCAAAGCATCAGCAAGCAACAATAACTTCAAAAGATCAACAGACTTCCAGTGACGAGGACCAAACTTTCATGACCACCCGCTCAGGTAGACGGGTCAGATTCAGGTTGCCTTGCAGGTAGTTCTCTCGCTATCGCTGGTGGGGGACTACCTGTGGGGAATCGGTCAAAGCCGTCCGGATATTATACATATTTTTCCTTGTGGTTGGAAGAGAAGTCAAAGCCGTCTGGAGAGGACACTCGGTGTTTTGGTTGAGGTGTCACATGTTGTCGCGTATGTGTATGTCCGTTCCATGCGTATGTAGTGATTTTTGTGATTTGTTTTAGTTTAATAAATGAATTGAATAGATTTTATCATCGTTAATCACTACACCTCCGCTAATCAAGATTGCAAGATGCAATTGATATGTACTTCCCATCTCTTTCCACTGAGAATCTAAACTGGGTTGTGTCTCACCATTTGGTTTCGCAGACAGTGCGGAGGAAATAAATTTCATTGCTTGCGAACGAGATGAATTGATTATCTTTGCAGCCACCGACGCCTCACTCTTGGCGTCGGTGGCTGCTTTTTGGCTTGGACTGAGAGAGAGAGGAGTATCCTAATCCAACGGAGAAAGCAATTAACGCACTTTTTGTCCTTTTCAACATCATATCTATGTGAGCAGCAAGCCTTCTCTGCCATGGCGACGATTAAATACAAAGCGAGAAATAGATTACTACTACTCAGCCATACGATGCAGCTTGTACACATTCCTATACGGAATCTAACGACATGCCGGAATGTGTGTGTGTATATGTTGTGAATATAACGTGTAGTTTGTTTCTGCGTAATGCTTGTTACGTGTAGTGCTTCTTTCTTTCTTTCAAACCGAGCACAACTCAGGTCTATCACCATTTATGGGCGATTTACTACCTAGTGAGTTGTGCCGGAGGTGCAACTGTGTGTGTACCTAACCTAACAGTCTGAGTGCATATGTAGTATCGTGTTTGATTTTTCAGTGCTGCCACCTATATTTCAGAATTGAAGTGAGTGATGTGTTATGATTGAATTTGTGCTGTTTGTAGGTCTGTTGCTCTCTGTGGCGAGACTTTTTAACGGGGAGATCGGTTCGCATCAGCGCCTTGAAGTTGGGAACCACAGAAAACCAACTTCAGCCGCCCACCACTATGGCGACGGTGGGTTCTCGAACCCGACCACCATAGCGGCAACGTGTAGTGCTGCCATCTGTCAAGAAATAGACTGCAAGACGTTGAGGACAATTTACGTGTTTCGTTGTCAACTGTTAAAACCTGATTTCAAGTATCTGTGCTCTAAGTATCTCACACAATCACAAGTTTCACTTTAATGATTAATCGAACAAAACTAAACTGCATTCTGTTTTCAAGAAAAGGGTGTCCCAAGTTTTTAATGTTATTCCCGAGGGTGCCGCGAACTTCAAAAGGTTGGGAAACGCTGCTCTAGATGATCTTCGAGGAAAACAAACCCTAAAAATTTTCAGTTGGTTACTGATTGACACTCTTACACTCTGCAGAGTCTTTATGCTGGTATTTCTACCAGCAAATTAGATTTATCTTATAAACAAATACCGTATATACTCGTGTATACACCGACCCCCCCCCCCCTCTATATTATATTCTCTTGTGCAACAGCAATTTGTAATTTTTTTCGTATCATCTAAATTTCTTCTAATACTTTCATATTAAAATACATTATTAAAACTTTCTGCCATATCTTTAGGATCACTGACTAGGTCACTCACTCACTTATTCACTGCGTCACTCACTCACTTACTCACTGGGTCACTCATCCACTCAGTAGCTCACTCACTCGCTCATGAACTCAGTAGCTTGGTCAGTCACTTACTCACTAGATCAGTGGTTCTCAACCTCTGGAAGCCCGCGGCCCGGTAAATCTCTTTTGCGTAAGTGAAAGGCCCCGTCATACACACAATTAACAAGAAATTAATGGGAAAATGAAACTGTGCGAATCACACTCACAGCCCGGTGTGACTAGTGTCAGGGCCCGGTACTGGGCCGCGGCCCGGCGGTGGAGAAACACTGCACTAGATCACTCATCCACCCACTAGATCACTCATCCACCCACTAGATCACTCATCCACCCACTAGATCATTCACTCACTTACTAGATCATTCACTCACTTACTAGATCATTCACTCACTCACTAGATCACTCATCCACTCAGTAGCTCACTCACTTACTCACTAGATCACTCAGTAGCTCACTTACTCACTTACTCACCACTCAGTAGTTCGGTCACTCACTCGCTCATGGACTCAGTAGCTCACTCACTCGCTCACTCCCTCGCTTTCTGACTCGCATCGAACTGTTGTCGGTGAATTGCTAGTCGTTGAATTTTCCGGCGGTTAATTTTCCTAGCGGTGAATTTTCCTAGCGGTGAATTGTTGGCCATGAATTTTCCTTAAACCGACTACTCATTCCTCCAAATTAGCCGCCCTGAACAAAAGCTTGCTTATCCCTCCCTTACCTCCACACTGTAAATATGCCTCTATGTGTCTAAAAGTCACTCTTTCGGTCGTTCACAAACTTTCACACCCACTAGGACTCTGTTTTTGTCCATCGCTCACCAGGTCATTCTTTCAGTCACTCACATACTCGCTCACTGTCTTGTTCACCCACATGCTTACACACTCTGTACAGATTCGTCGTCCAAATTTTATTTAGTATTATTTATTTATTCAATATTGCTTGGCCGAGGCCTATACAAGGGAATGCGGTGGTGAAGTTTGACAGAGACGATTGATGTGTTACAAAGGAAATCAGAAATTGTTGTACAATCAATAATGTTTGACGGAAGGTTGGTTGTTCCAGTCGGTTATTGTTCGAGGAAAGAAACTAAATTTCAAACAATCTGTGGATGCAAAGATGGGTTTTAATTTTTGTGAATGGTAGATAATTCTTTTTGAAAAGTATGAAGCTGGAGTTGGGAAATTCAAAGTGCCGATATGAAAATGGCCGTGAAGGATTTTGGAAAGGAAAGATAATCGAGAGAGATATCTACGGGTGAAAAGCGGTTGCATATTGAGTTGGCGCTTCAGTTCAGTGACGGAGGCAGAGGATGTCCTACAGCTAAGGATGACGCGGGCGAATTTATTTTGAACAGATTCTAATTTGTCTATATTGGAGAGAATATGGTGGTTTCAGATTTCACAGGCATATGAGAGTACAGGAAGGATGCAGGTTTGGAAGCAGAGATGTCTGAGGTGACGGGGTGAAGTTTTTGAGGTTCCGACGAAGAAAAATGAGTTTTTGGAGACACTTATATAAAAGATGTAATCAACATGAAGATTCTAACGGAGGTCGGCAGACATAATTACAAGTGAATAATTATGATTAGAAACTTCGGTGATTTAAGAGTTATTGATAGTGTAAGAAGAATCGAGGGAAGTCTTTTGCGAGTAATTTTCATAAAAACTGTTTGTTAAGACTTAAGGGTTAATTGCCAGGACGAGCATAATTCAGAGACAATGTTGAGGTTATTTTGGAGAGATGCTTGGTCAGATCATTTGTGAGCACTGTTTCGTAGATGACGCAATCATCTGCAAAGAGTCTGATATGGCAATTGATGGAATTAGGGAGATCGTTAATATAAATAAAAAACAATAATGGCGAGAGGACCGAATCCTGGGGAGTGCTGGACTTTACTTAGAGAAATGGAGAGTTCTGACCCTTGAAGGGGAGACAAACTGACTGCGGTTGGTCAAGAAGGCTTCAACTCATTTAAGTCGTTGAACACATAGGCCAAGGTCTTGGAGTTTAAGTAGAAGTTTATTGTGGGGCTTAAGTGTCAAAAGCTTTAGAGAAATCCAAGAAAATTATATCAGTTTGGACGTTTTTGTCGATACTGCTCGATAAATCATGTATGAAAAGAGCTAATTGGGTAGTTACTGATAAAGATGGTCGAAAGCCGTGTTTATTATGGAAAAAGATTATTGAATCAAGGTGTGAGCGGATTTCCTTGGCAACTATGAGCTTGCAGCAAGTAGAATTGATAGCGATGGGTCTGAAATTACGGGGATTTGAAAGAGAATCTGATTTATATGAATTGGGAAAATCTTATAAATTTTCCAGCTGGCAAGATTGGTGAGTTTAGTGAGACATTGAAGATAATTAAAAGGTAATTAGAGATTTCAGCAGCGCAAAATTTGAGAATATTATTTGGGATCCCATCAGGACCAGTGGAGCGGGGTTTAAGTTTTTTTTTAAAGCATCAGAAGGCCTGCTTTAGAGAAGGTATGGTTTTAACACGCGCTTATGAGACACACAAACTTTACTGCCCTTCTCCAATTCTACTCATTTGCTTAACCACTCATTACCCCAAATTAACAACCCCCTCCCCAAAACTTCTCACCCTGGGCTATTGTCCGCTGCCCCCCCCCCGATACAAAGGCATGTATCGGTAAACATCTCTGACCGGAGTCGCTCTGATTCAATGCGTTCTTTCTATGCGAATATAGAGTTGTTTTAATTTTATTGATATCACCGAGGGTCCAGTATGTCATAAAGATTGCCCCAGTCTTTATTTCGTCTAAATCGGGCGAGTAGAACCGAAGTTAAGAAGACTTCGCCCAGCAGCTGAATCGTTCGAATGCGTGGCAAGATGGCGGTGACCGTATGTTGATAATCACGATTCTCGCACCAAGCAACTCTAGCATGCTGTCTGGTCCACCGATTGTAATTTTCGGGAGAATAGATAAATTTTGTGATTTCGATTTGATTCCAGATTTAATAATATTATTTTAAAATCTTATCTTTTGTATGAAGAGACAATTGTTTAAGAAACAGAGCAATCCTTGGTAAAGCCGGAGTGATAACGCAACTCTGCAATGAAATTCAGCCGGTTGCGTCGTGTGCTGAGTGATGGTCAACTAAAAAGGAATGTTGACTCAACGAACGAAAAAAGAGATGATGGGTTCAGGGCTAGAGCGATCTTGATGGAGGCTCTGGATTTATCACTGCAATCTCAATTAAATTTTTCCCCCCAACAGACATCGCTTTCAAAGAAGGACATCAAAAATTCAGCGTCACTGTACAAGACCATACTGAAGAGGAACTTTCTCCGAACCATGGATTTAGCCCAGCCCAGTGCAGAGAAAGAGGAATTCCTTTCCGTATTAAGATCTACAGATTCAAGATCAAAGGGATATCTGATTTTAGATGGTACTGAAGCAGGGAATGAAGTAATGAAGCAACCATCTTCTGTGTCAGGCGCAGAACAAGGGGAAACAGGTAGTGAACAACAAGGTGGACCCTACGCGTATGAGGCTGCTAAGACTATATGGACAATACTGACAGATACGAAGAAAAACGGTAACGCCAAATCACGTAGTCGAATCCCGATGAGTGAAAGAAAGAAACTACAAGGTCTTCTAACAAGAACAATCGATGACATAAGAGACTTATGGGCGTTAATTAGCGTGACACACAAGAATGTACGAGGGAGGAATCGCTACAGAGTTCCTCTTGATGAACAAGAAATAGTTCTACAACAACTCCAGCTGCTTCTTGAAGAAATAGCGAAGCCATTAGCTGTTACACAACTACCTTCTTGCCAAGCGTTGATTGGTAAAGGCTTGACAAAATGTGATGAAGGACTGTCATCTATAGACTGCCACAAGCACAGCTCACGAGAAGCTTCGCTAATTACAACTTCTACAGTGGATACACAAACTACAACCGACCGAGAGGTAACAGAGGTGCGGAACGAAACAAAGAGAACCTACGTCAACAGGGGATCAAAAACGGATATAGCAAAGGTTCAGACATCTAGGAAGAAATTCCAGGCTCCAGTGGATAGACAAAATTCGGTAAATGTCAACATGAGCAAAAAGAATCGGAAGATATGTTTCAACCCAATAGTTTCATCGGGTCGTAAATCTCTATTAGACTTTTCTGATCTACCCACTGACGAAGGAAGTGACGTTGCAGCTGAAGTAGAATCTCGAGTGGAAGATCGGTCGCCAAACCTACAGAAAACAGCTACTCAACTTGGAAATCACAAGTGCACCCTCACAACCGGAAATGATGAAAATGAGCGGCTGGATTGGTATGAACGTTCCACGATGGGGCAAGCATGCGAAGTCGATGGACAAACGTTAACTGAGAATAATCTTCAGAATAAAAACAATATGGACAACCCTAAAGATGGACAGTCCTCTGAAATCACTAGTTATAACCTATGTGAGGATGAAAACGCACACTCTGTGATATTGCCGGATGGCCATGCTAATTTAAACATTTCTGCAATAAGATCATCACAAATTTCAAATCTATCATTCTATGAGGAGGACAGTTGGAACGAAGATCAGCAAAAGCAACAAGACGTTTTGCAGTCAGCTCATAGTAACCTGGAAGGTGAAAACTGGAAGAAGGTATGCAGAAAAAATAAACGGCATCCATCAACATCGGAAGACAGCAGTAGTAAAAAAGACAATGGTTATATCTCAATAAAGCTGACGGATTTTACAACTCTCGACACGTGGCCTCCGTTAACAAAGTCCAGTGACACCTCGATAAGGCTAAAACATAAGGTAGAAAATGACAAGGCAAATTACAATCGTAATGACCAAGAACTGCAAGGTACTCAGCAATCGTGGTCACAGGTGGTAGGTGATAAGCCCTTAAAAAAGAAGAGATATGGTTATAAAGTGATGAGTGGTTCTAACAGACCACAAAATTCCATAAATGAATCTACAAACATCACTCGAAAGGATGTATGGTACTCTCGAATAGAGAAAAATCGGAGGATAGGAGCGGTAGACAACCACATCGCAGATAAATGGTCACTACAGCCAACACGGACGAACATTGATTGGCAAGACGATTACAAGCAGAAAAGTGAACGTCAGCATCAATATGATGGAGGGAAAAACTACAAGCATGTCAGGGTTCAGGCAAAAAGACCATTTGGTGGTAGAAGAAACAACAGAGAAGTGCCATCCTTCAATGGATCAAATAAACAATGGTGGTGTAACATACCAGCAGTGCAAGACAATCGCTTCCAGAGGATAGTGACGGAAGAGCTGGGATTAGATCAGGCTACGAACTCTCAGAGAGAGGAAGATGGTCATCACAGAGTCGTCATACACATGCGAAATGGACTGTTCCCAAGGAAATAGCAAGGGGGGATTATCCCACATGCAAGGGAAGTATAGATATCAACAGGAATCACATACTGGGGACGGCTAGGTGTGATGATGGCGAAGACAGACGCGATAATGCAAGAAAGACGTCATGCTGTTATTCAAGATTTGGAAGAACACATACCCAGTCATCGAGAGAAATAAACAAAGCAAAAAATAGGTGCATAGACTGCTCTCTGATGAACTTGGCCCACGGTTCACAACTGAGAACAGATCATAGAACAGCCGGCAAAGAATGTACAAGCCATTTACTTGTACGGGGTCGCAGCTTGATACACTAGACCAAGAAGAGATGAGTGCTCAAATTGACGTAAACCTATTAGAAGGGGAGGCGCCCTTGCGTCTAATTCAGATTAACATGGACAGATCTAGGAACTGTACTTTTCATTTGGTGACCTATGCAATAGAACACAAGATTGATCTACTGTTGGTGCAGGAGCCGTGGGTTAATCGCGGTGCTCTCCGTGGCTGGCCACAACAATGGACAATATGGAGTTCACAAGATTCTAAAAGTGCAATTATAGCTTCTTCTTCGCGGGTGCATCCAGCAACTTATCGTATAGGTAAACAACTTGTTGCCATACAGCTTAGCCTTCGACAGAGAGAAATAATCTTGGTGAGTGCCTATGCTTCTCCCTACGAGGGTTTAGACGGGGTACTACAAGAACTAGAAGAAATACATCTATCATCTACTGCTAAAGAGAAGATGTTTGCTACCGATATTAACTGTCATTCGTCATTGTGGGGCTACAAAACTACAGACGCCAGAGGCTGGAAATTACAAGAATTTCTCAGCGGTCACGGCATGTACCTATTTAACGCTGGCCAAACAAAACCTACTTACGAACTTTTTGGTACAAAAGGATGGCCGGATCTCACGTTTACCTCGTCTGAAGAATTATTTGCTCACACAGCCTGGTCAGTAGGAAACGAGGATTCGCACAGCTCGCATCGGTATATTCATTTGGACCTGCATATAGAATGTCAATCTCAACTGCAATGGCGTTATAGGACGACCACACGGAGATTAATCAGGCTCAAGACACACACCAGGCCAATGTTAACCGATTTTGCACATCAGCTGCGTATGACACACACGGAAGAAGACCTCAATGCAACTGTGGACACCTTTATGGAAGTGTTGCAGTCTGCTTGCGTAAATATACTGGGACGTGCTCAAAAACATAACGAAAAACTTCCCAACTGGTGGACACAGGACTTAGCCATTCATAGAAAGAGGGTTCGAGCCTTGGAGAGAAAATTTCTCAAGGCTAAAGGTAAGTTCAAGGGTGAGACCCATACGATTTACAAAAAGGCTAGAGCAGAATATCTAAAGAAGGTTAAGAAAACTAGGAACGACTGCTGGACAAATTTTTGCGCTGCTGAAAATAATCCTTATGGGGTCGCATACCGTTCTGTTTTCAAAAGCAAGAGAGTACCGCCTCAAGTTTTGATGATGCAAAGCGGGAGTCACAATTCCACAATCTTGGAAGCGGCGGAGCAGCAACTCGATACGATTTACCCAGATCCTACGGACACAATATCCTTGGTAAAACCAATTAGAACTAGTATCCCAGATGACGAGCAAATTACAGTGGAAGAGATCAGGAGTATTGTCACAAGATTGAAGAATAGAAAAGCACCTGGCTTTGATAATATTAGTGTTCCCATACTGAAGACATTATTCGAAGCCAATGCCGAATTGTTTACTGAAATTCTCAACAGGTTCCTGGAATTATCTCTCTTTCCTAAACATTTTAAAAAGGGGAAGCTCCTGCTATTCCTTAAGAAAGATAAAGACCCACAATTGCTACGGTCATATCGTCCGATTTGCCTACTACCCACTCTAGGTAAGGTCTACGAGAAAGTTATAGTGCAAAGACTTATGTATCAATTGGAGTGCATGAACTGGCTAAGTCCTCTACAATTTGGATTTCGTGCTGGAGGGTCAGCTGAGAAAGCTATAGATTCACTGTTGCAAGTAATTGTCAGTATGCATCAACAAGGCTATCAGACGGCGATAGTCACGATAGATATTCGTGGAGCCTTCGATTCGCTGCGCCATGAAATAATTATCAATCAACTTCGCCAACTGCCACTTCCTGGAAACCTGACGCGAGTTATTGAGAATATGCTTTCAGACAGATATATAATGATGTCCACAGACGGAGGAATAGCCATGAAAAAGCAGATGAAAGGGTGTCCACAGGGCTCATGCAGCGGCCCCTTGATGTGGTCACTTGTCCTCAACACGCTTTTACAGATTAACTGGGGCCCGCGGGTATATATACAGGCATTTGCCGACGATCTGGTATATGTTATATCCGGCGAAGACCATATAGCAATAACGGATGAAGCACAGACAGTGTTCGGAAAATTGAGCAATTGGCTGGCTAATAATAAACTTCAATTGGAAGTAGAAAAAACCCGCTTCTTGTGGCCGCACCCAAAGAAAAAGATGAAACCTAAGATCTACATTGAAGGTATACGAATTCGACCGTCTCAGATAATACGATACCTTGGTGTGTACTTTGATAGTAAATTGAATTTTATGGCGCACATCCAAAAACAGGTCGACAAAGTAAATGGCACACTGCAATTACTGCGCAGATTGGCCGGATCGAAATGGGGAATGCAGCGAGCCTTTCGCAACATCTTATATAAGACTATTGTACAAAGGCAACTTTCATATGGATGCGCCACTTGGTATCAGCACCCAACTCAAAAACAAAAGAGAGCTCTGGATATCGCACAGCGTCCCTTTCTTCTATATGTTACTGGAGCCTACGTTACAACCGCGAACGAAGTTCTGTATGTGGCTACAGGCAACCCAGCTTTGAGTATTTACATGGAGTACGAGGCTCTTAAGACCAGACTGCTACATCTTGAAAAGGACATAATATTGGACGAGCAGAGAATTTCGTCAAACCAATTTGAGCAGCGGCATAAGCAATGGCTGTTTCACCCAAGCAGACATCTCACCAAGTCTCAAATAATGCCATTTGGTATTGATAATATAGATTCCCTGGGCTCTAAGAAAATATTCACTGATGGCTCTAAAACAGAAACGGCTACTGGCTGCGCGTATGTGGTACTAGCGGAAGATGGTTCAATAGAGGAGCAATGGAGTCGAAGGTTAGCTAAAGAGAATAGCGTATTCCAAGCCGAGATTTTTGCGATACTCAATGCTGTTAAACGTGCGGGAGAGATGCTTTGTCCAGTAACAATCTTGACAGATAGCGCATCTGGCCTCCTAGCCATACAAGATCCTCGTTCACCTAACCCTGGCGTACAATGTATTCGTCTTATCCTACGCGCTCACGACAACATAAGGTTAGTCTGGGTCAAAGCGCACGTTGGTATTGCTGGAAATGAAAAAGCGGATCAACTTGCCAAGGAAGCGACAACATTGAAAGACTTGGTTGTTCTACCTTGGCCGAGGAGTCATGCCCGTAATATCTTGAAAGACAGAATGCTTCATCTTTGGCAAGTTGAATGGAACAAGAACTCAACGAAAGACGCCTACAAGATACAACGTCGAGTGGCTTTGCGCAAGTGTGTATGGCCGCGAACAAAAACAATCCTTTTAACTGAGCATGGTCCATTTCCGACATACTTGGAGCGCTTTGGACGATCATCTCACAATGCTTGTAAGTGTGGTGCTACGGGCTCGCTATGGCATTACGTCTGCCAATGTCCACACACATCAGCGTTTCATTTTGGTCAGATGTCACAAAGTCAGATGACGGCATTCAAAAGAAGAATACTAAAAAGTCCGATGAACTTCTCACGCATTCAAAATTTGATTCAATTTTTGGACCGTAACCTATATTTGCTGCACGACAAGATGGGTGGACTACGGAAGAAGCAGGATGAATTTCAGCCTTCCAGACCATTAAAGCTGATACCAGGGAGAGTCTACAACTTGCGGCCACGTAGGGGTACCGGAAATTCACGAAACTGATACGTCGTTGAACGCTGAACTTTATTGGAGAAACTATAAACACTTAACATGTTAACGTTGTGAATCAATGCACCCCATAATCCAGCTAGCCAGCCGATGTAGCTTCGGGAATGATGAAATCTCCTAATTGCCCAGGAGAATTAAGACGTAGGATGCTTATGGAACAGGAATGTGTTCCTAGAATGAGCTAAAACATCTGGGTGTGCGAACATTGGCTGACTTGGACACTTGGACCAGGACATGTGACGCAAACATGACATCGATTCGTCGTTGTACGGCCTACATGACTAGTGACATCCAACGAACGCGGACGGACCGCCACCAACGGAATTTGATTACGTGCCCCAAGGACGCTATAATATCAATTTAGATTTCGATTCTTAGATCATGATTTATCATAATTATTTTGTTGATTTATACTCCTGTAATTGGACTTGTTATTCTGTTATACAAATTTATATAGATATATATACATATACATATTTAATAAAATTCCGGATGCACCCATCTTTCGGGAACGCTTTGATATCTCCTTGAGATGGGAAGCGGGGTGTGTCCGGTCCTTCAATGTTCAATGTCCGCTGCCCCCCCCCCCATAAATATGCTTCTGACTTCAAAGCATAAATAAAAGCACACACATATATCAATATTTTCCAGCTCGTCTCGGGATACTGATGTGTGTATGCATCGACATTTCCAGCTGATCTGGACTCCCTCTAACAAAGGTTGCCGACGCCACCAGGAGCCACGACGCACACTTTGAGAAACACTAATCTGAGGCCATTCCGCTGTAGCCGCAGGCAATGTCCTAATGGCCCCTGTAATTTTACGTCATTCCGTGAATAGGATTACCGTAATTTCAAAGATTTTTATCGCCCAAAGAGAGATATAAGTGTTATTGCATTTGTCCAAGTTGGCTTAGGATTCTCCCGTGTACATTTGAATTACCAATGAAGATTACAGAATACACAATATTACCAAGAAGTAAACAAGATGCACCGTAAACGAATACAAATTCGTCCATTTCTGAATGGCATCCTCCCCCTTAATCGCTTTAGCTTTTACACGAGTCCCTAGAAGCCATTAGTGTAAAAAAAAAATACGGAGCCATTCTCTGTAAAAAGTAGACAGTGAGAGTAGAGAGAGAGGGTCAGTGGAGGTGATTATCTGAATTGACCTCTTGTACGTATTCAGGAGCCCACCTGGTGTTATAGGGCCATCGCGGTAGGTCGAGACTCCCGAAGTGTTAATATCGTCCTGGGTGGTGCCCCGTAAAAAAAAAGCGTGTCTGTGACGAACGCGTCCAAAAAAAAAAAAAAAAAAAAAAAAATAGAAGCAAGATTAGGTTTGGCTCCACCCAAGCAATTAGGAATGTGGGGGGAACCAAAATGCCCCGAAAAAAACACCAAGAAAAGTGAATAGTTAATCGCTTTTTGTTGATGGACAGACACATGGCTTCATTTTGTTTCTTGGGAGGAGTAAGCGTTTTTTTTTTTTTTAATTGAGCCATTATATCGCCGAACGAAGGCAGGCATGGAAACATGGATCCGTACATCTATATCAGTGGTGCTGTGTAATCATCCATGGATCCAAGGGAGGCCGATTGGAGAAGCGTTAAATCTCTAAATAGAGCTTAATTATACCCTAGTATTGTTCACGTACCGCCTTTCGGGAGTTTCGTCTCCTCTAGGAACAATCGCCCCATTGATTGAAAGACATCGGAGCCCACCTGGATTAGAAGCCATTTTGATTTGGTGTACATGTCCGATCAATACATACCAACCTCCTCCAAATTTTGCATGTTACGATAAATGTGATAAATCCGATTATTAATCCGGATATTATGCATAATTGCCGAGCAAGTTCGTAAAGTACACTGCTGGCCACCCAAATTGCAACACCAAGAAAGACAAAGAGATATCGCAACAATATTTATTTTGTAGATAACATGTTGACCAATCATCAAATGATTAAATTTATAGACTTCTGTGAAGTGTGGTTCCTGCCAAAATCAGTAGCCAGAGTAGCCGCCATTGTTGGAGATCACCGCTGCCACACGCCTCGGCATTCATTCAAAGAGACTTTGGATGTGTTCTTGGGGTACAGCAGACCAAGCAGCTTCCACGCGTTGCCAAAGTTGATCTGGTGTGGCAGCTGGGGATGTAATCTGGGTCAATCGTTGAGCAACCATGGACCACATGTTTTCTATCGGCGAAAGATCCGGAGAGCGAGCTGGCCAGGGAAGCAATTCAATCTGGCGATTGACGAAGAACCTTTGGACAATGCGTGCCACGTGTGGTCGCGCATTATCCTGTTGAAATATGGCTGTGGGCAAGCCCTGAAGGTAAGGAAGGACAACTGGTTCCAACACCTCGGAGATGTAGCGCTGGCTTTTTAAAGTACCGGCAATGCGTACTAGAGGAGTGCGAGAGTGATAGCCAATACCGCAAGGGCGTAGCCGGGGGGGGGACTTGGGGGGTCTGGTCCCCCCCCCCGAAATGAAAGTGGTCCCCCCCAGAACGAAATTTCTGGCTACGCCCTTGCAATACCGCCCCATACCATAATACCCGGTGCAGGACCAGTGTGGCGGTGCATAACGCAGCTGTTCAGCATCCTCTCTCCACGGTGTCTCCAGACTCGAATCCGACCATCGTGGTGTTGCAGACAGAAGCGTGACTCGTCAGTAAAGACAATTTCATTCC
Source organism: Pholcus phalangioides (assembly GCF_987345545.1). Lineage (NCBI taxonomy): Eukaryota > Metazoa > Arthropoda > Arachnida > Araneae > Pholcidae > Pholcus > Pholcus phalangioides. The sequence continues at coordinate 259,324 of NW_028301603.1, forward strand.
ATTGTGCCGTCCACATCCTTCTTTCATCGCACCATTGGCGGCGGAGACGTCTGTGGTTCTGCGTCAAGGGTAGACGAAGCAACGGACGTCTTGCGGACAGACCACTCTGCTGTAAACGGCGTCGAATGGTACGCGCAGACACTGGATGATGCGGTATAGACTGAATGTGCTGTGCTATGGTTCGTGATGTGGCTGAGCGATCCGTCACTGCCATACGCACAATACGCCTGTCATCACGTGAAGTGATGCACTGAGGTGGATGCGATCGAACACGTCGGTCCGTCGTACCCTCCTGCATCCAACGATCACATATCCGCATTACAGTTGTTTGGTTTCGTCCAACACGACTACCGATTTCCCTGAAAGATAATCCACAATCTCGGTAGGCCACTATCCTTCCTCTATCGAACTCGGATACTTGATCAAAAGATGATCGCTGTTTTCTACGAGGCATAATTGATCGTTTTTTTGAAAAAACCACAAGAAAAACACAATTGCCGTACTTCAAATCGTCGAAATCTCCAAGCCTTAAATAGCGCTTTGAAGTGGCGCCACAGGCGCACGTGATGTGCGTCTGCGCTGAAATTCTAATCATTTGCATATCTCACCTCCGCTAATGCATGTTGTAAATTTCATATTATTTGCATGCTTCCTTCAGGGTGTTGCATTTACGGTGGCCAGCAGTGTATTTTTTTATCGCCGCATCGGCGATTACGTGTAGTACCCAAGTGTTAATAAAATTTATAAATCCATGGGGGGGGGGATTTTTGAGTTTTGATGGCAAGGCTATGGGAAGGGTTCGAAAAATGATCACGAAAGTCACACAAGCTCAACCCATGGAGCGTGGGGCTACATGTGGCCCTTGGAGTCATCTGATGTGGCCCGCGACCTAAAAAAAAAATTGTTAAAAAATGAACTAAGTGGCGCATAATCACGTCGCTTAAAGTTTTCCACGGCACAGTTCCAGGGCCCTTCCGCTGTACATTCTCAGATTATTTAACCCGCAGTGCATGGAAATCAAACACACCTCCACGTTAATATAACCAGCAGTGCAGATACATGTCACTTAAGCAGGCCACGACTCATTACCAGATCACTCAAGTGATCCAAGCCACCATTCCAGATCCCTCAAGGGACCCAAGGCACATTTGAAGATCACTTAAGTGACCCGCGTCCTATTTACAGATCACCGGAGTGACTCTTCCCCCCCCCAAAATATTTCCAGATCACTTAATCACCTCCAGCACATTTACAGATCATTTAAGTTGCCCGCGTTGCAGTTCCGCATCACTTGAGCGACCAGCGGCACATTCCGAAAAATCTCCACAAGCCCCCCTCCGAAGGGGGCATGCGATGAGGTTATCGATCAGACTTTGGGGAATACTGTTCCACTCCTCAAGAAGTGCAATCTGCAAGTCTCGGACAGTAACAGGTGGCCTTGGTCACGCAGCAATGCGTCGTCCGAGCATGTCCCAAACGTGCTTGATTGGATTCAGGTCAGGAGAGCACGCTGGCCATACGCTGTATTGTTTCAGCTATATATATATATATATTTTTTTTTTAATCATATATATATATATATATATATATATATAAATATTTTTTTTTTTCATTTTTCTGCTATGATAAGCTTATGATTGTATTGTGCTCAATGTTTTCTGATGGATTGTTTCCATAGAATGTATATTATAACTTTACATTTGTTGAATAAATAGAAGATGCTCTCCGACACGACCCAGCCTCCTAGGAGGTGAAGAGAGGAAATTGCCTTGCACAACAGCTCTGGGCGTGAGCGGTCATCAACCAATCAATCAATCTTAAACGCATTGCTAGGAAACCACGGTAACCAAAGTAAACGTTCGGAAAGTGATTGTTGAGGCCCAAAAACCATTGTTGCCCGACAGTGTTTTGCTCATTTGGGGCATTTGCCCTGCTCTGAAGAAATTTTAAAGTAGCCTATCGTTCAAGTCAGGTCCCATTTGGTATATATGCAAAATTTGGAGACGATCGATCTAAAATTGTAGATTTGTATAGAGAACATACATACACACACAATCTTTTTACTCTTCTCTTTCACATCCTTTCGACTCCAATTGAACAGTTTTTAAATGTTCATAACAAATTTTTAATTAAAAATTACCAATTTTTTCTTATTAGTGAAAAGATTTTTAATTATTAATTTTTAATGATTGGCAGCCCACTCGAGGGATCATTGTGAAGGAAATGACCCAAGGTCCAATTGAATCTGACACTCCTGGTGTGAAGGTGCTTTTTTGTTCGACAAATATTTAATTTCTTACAAAAATATTTAATTTTTATATTTTTTGGGGGGAGGGGGTGCCCTGCGTACTCTTCTTGGAGGGGGGGGGGGGGTCAGAAAAGTATCATAGCTGCTGACCAGTAACCGTCTAGGAGGCTTTGGTCCAGCTCTCTTGATTGTGTTGACAGGGGGGCGGGGGAATCAGTGCTTTGCTAACTTTTGCGGACAATGGAGGGGTCAAATATGGTCAAAAATTTGCTGACGTAACACTTGAATGGTGCCTTACGACCATAGGCGTACGCAGAATTTTCTAAAGTGGGGAGGGGTTCAATTTTCTTTCTTCTCAGGGGGGGGGGAGATTTACCTTTTTCCTGCAAAATAACACTATAGTCTCGGCTTGACGGGGGGTTAGAACCCCCAAACCCTGCCCCTTGCGTACGCCAATGCTTACGACTTACGTGAGTACGAATCTCTATTATACATATTCTTGGAAACCTCGATGAGCACCACGGTGTTCGTGAACAGGGACGTTGACATAAAGGAAACATTGGGGGAAGAGCAGAAATTTGCTAATAGTCCCATATATACGGGACTCGAACCCGTACACAAAAGAGGACGTGATGCGTTGAATTGTATTTTCATTAATTATTGGAAAGTCGCTGCCCCCCAATGTATTTCATTGGGGGAGGGGGGCTCAAATATCCTCTTCTCCCAGGTTCCGGCGTCTACGCTTACGACAAAAAAAATGTGAATGTGAACTATTGGATGGGTGGTTCAATTCAGGTAAGTATCAATGAAAGAACTCTCGAACACTCTTGGGAGTGGGGGGAGGGGGGTACAATGAGCACCACGGTGCTCGTGAACAACTGGTTGGAGATGCCTGTCCTTGACGGAAACTATCTTCTGCAGTTATTACACCAAAGTCTGAAAGCTGGGTGTATGTGGAAAATTTACTCCAAAAGTAATTAACATAAAAGTGAACTGGCCGCAAAACCCCCCCACCTTAAGAAAGCAAACATGAATATGGCTTCCATCTTCGTGTGAGGTCAGATATGAAAGAAACAAAGCACTGTGGAAGGTGCATACATATATACATCCAATGGAGAATCTCTTAAAAGTTGACCTTTATTCCTGTGGCAACACGCAGTGTTACTTATTATTACACGCCGAGTTATTCACGTGGGCGGCTGAAAGTGGGGACTTAATGAAGTTCTCCAGCTGTACATGATGAAGCTTTGTGATGAAGTTGTTAACGGTATTGTTGCGCGCCCCTGTTGCCTAATATAATCGAGGGCAGCAATTTATGTACGGGGTGGCAGTGGATTGAACCCAGGTCCGTATCGGAAAGTTTCCTTGGTTTTATATGGGTCGTAAATATTCTCGTTTCGCGAGACTATTAATGGGTGCACAAATCCTCCATCATTGATGGTTTGCAACAATTTTATGATCGCAAGGATATATTCGGCCATTTAACGCCATTTAAGGTTTTTTTTTCCTAGCTAACAGGATGATCGAGATTTAGCAATTTAGTCTTTCTTTAGTTGGTGGCATGTTCGGTGGGCTCCAGGCCCGGATTTTATGCGAGCCCACCTTCCCCCCCCCCCATAGCAAATTTATACTGTAAAAGAAATTCCCGCTCGCGAGTTGTTAATGGTGTTGCCCGAGTTTTGTAAGGTGAATTGTTAACCTCGGACCAATGGTGCTCTGGAGATATAGAATGCATGGCCCCCACATCCTGGAGCGGGGCCCCTAGGATGGGGCCTTTGGCGGGCACCCAGACCAGACTTTTCACGGGCCCCATTATAGTGAATTTATTTCATGAAAAAACAAAAAAAAAATGATGAGAATCGTCCCGGGCCGCAGGGCTGGAGCCCTGTCAGCCTCCCCCTTGTGGGGGCCATGATAGAATGTATATATTTTTAACATGTAGATTGAAAAGTTATAATCGGGAGCACCAAATTCCTGCTCGCGGGTTGTTAATGGTGTTGCCCGAGTTTTGTAAGGTGAATTGTTAACCTCGGACCAATGGTGCTCCGGTGATATAGAATGTATATATTTTTAACATGTAACTTTTTTTTTTTTTTGATTGAGAGGCGCGAACCCCCATAGAGGGAGAACCCCCCGTCCTTCGGGGAACCCCTGTATGGCGAATCACATTCTCCGGGTCGGGGTAAGTAACTCATACTGTAAAAGAAAGAGGGGGAAAAAAAGAATTGATTCTCTTGTCCCACGGTTTGGTTGGGGGCGTTGGGGAAAAAAAAAATCTAAATCATGGCTAAGCAGTGGCTTAGTGGCAAGCATGTGAATGACCAGAATGTGGTATTGTGTAACTGATCAAATGAGTGACCTGTAAAACAGGGAACTAGGGCCATACCGTGTTTTCTCGGGGCCTCGGGACAGACTTTTTCTTGGAGGCCTCCTTAAAAAGGTTATTGTCATGCAAAACAAGTCTAAATTTTTTTTGGGAGGCTCAAATTCTGCTCGATAACCCTGGTCAGTGCCCCGTTTGCTTTAGCCTAGTTACGAGCTCGCAAAGAACCATATCAATGAGTGACCAAAACAGTGACCTAGAACGTGTGTAAGTACGTTAGTCCAAAACAGTGTGCAAGCATGTAAATGACTAAAATGAGTGACTTCGAGACAAGGTGTACTTACGGGGAGGGGAGGGGGGAGCAAGTGGGACACAGGGTGGCGAATTCGAAGAAAGAGTAGTCAAGAAAATAGACTAGAATAGAAAATGGGTGGGGATATTCGTTTAGCCCACACACGTGCGGCAAAACCATAAATATGCCTCTGTGGCTGAGATAAGATATATTTCTGCCTATATTAACGACTTTACGATCAAGCACGTAATATTGCGTCCAAACGCCAGTGGAATAAATTCCCCTTCTCCTTCTAACGCACGGTTAGGTTAGGACAAGGTTGCTACCATATTTATCGCCGATTCGTCAAATAGAGAGCACCCGAATTTCTTGCCAATCGCTTGTAAGCGAAGGGGTTAATAAGGCGCATATAAGACACATTTATAGCTCGATAAACGTATAAGTTAATTTAAAAGCGGTTAAAGCCCAAAAGAATTGTTTTTTTTAACTTTTTAATTCTTTTCTAATCGGCATAGATATTGTTTAGTGATGCGACTACATCGATTACGAACGAGAACACAACTGACACTTTAATAATAAACATCCGGCCTAGACATAAGATCTATGTTCGGTTGCCATAACAACCGAAACGACATTCGAATGCCATACTGTTGCCATTCCGCGACTCGTTGTAATAATAATGATGGTACATTAATAACATCTTCCTCCCTTTAGGAGAAAACCATAAGTTTCTTACAATTTATGAGAATAAGTCAGCCTGGATGGAGGCTTTACCAGGCGACCCGATCTTGTGACCGTATAAGGCCCCTTTCACACGGAGCGGATGCGGATGCGGATGCGGAAGCGGGTCCGCATACCCTTTCACACGAGCACTGAAGATGCGGGTGTTTCGCCCGCATCTTTAGGTTGAAATTCGTGCATAAAAACTATTTTTTCGCAATTTTTGTAACTGTTTTTCTCCTTCACCCCTGATTCAGTGCCCATATGCAGCCTAGAGGTATTCTTTGGTGGTTTAGTCTAGAGCCACATAGAATATGGGAATAAAGATGTCTTCATTCCGATCCTCACAAGTAGTCGATGGGAGAAAATGTCTTAAAATATTTTCAAAAGATTTTGAAAACAAATCTGTCTTTCCGGAAAAATATGAAAGAAAAATTCCGAAAACATCCAATGTTCGAAAAATCCAATCCAAAAACATCCGAAACTAATATGTTCCTAAAAAAAAAATTCAGGAGATATCAAAGAATTTGCAAGTAGAAAAAAAGGGGAGGGGTGGGGACGTTCAAAATGTCTGTGCTTAGAAATATTCACATCACAATTCTGTCTTAGGCCAGGATTACACTATAAAAGTTTTGTAAAAGCTCTTTGATAAAACGTGAAAAATTCAACCAATATTATCTTATTGGTTGAATTTTTTGAATGCAAACTGTGTGTGCGTGTGTGTGTGTGTGTGTGTGCACCGGTTGCATTTTCTGGAATGCAACCGATGCGCCTATTGGTTGAATTTTTCAACTTTCATAAAAGTTCTTTTATAAAACTTTATAGTATAATCCCGGCCGGATTACACTATAAAAATTTTATAACAATTATTTAAAAAAAAGCAACTAATAAATTTATCGGTTGCATTAGAGCAAATGCAACCGATAAATTTATTAGTTGCTTTTTTCAAGTTTTATAAAATAACTTTCATAAACCTTTTATAGTGAAATCCCATCCTTAGATGAGTCATTTCTGAAATATAAAATTTCATTTTTTCAAGTTTATAGACTGAATATTGAGTAAAATAAACTTGTAGGTATCGGGGAACCACCAAAAATATTCAAGTGCTAGGGTCTTCAAACGTCTTAATCCGGCCCTGAGTGAACACCGTACGTGGATAACATTGTTTAATAAAAGTATTTTTTTTAAAGTTTAAAAAAATTAACAGATTAAAAATTTAAAAAAATAACAAATATTTAAAATAATATTTCAGATATTTATATTTTTTAAATAATTTTAAAAATTTAAAAAGAAAAAAATTAAAATTTTTAAATTAAATTTAAAAGTTATTAAAGTATGTAGTCAATTAAATATTCGTAATGCACAGAACGGCTTATCATTTTTGTTCCGTCAGTGGCCGTTGTTGGCAGGTTTTATTGTATAAAATTGTAAAGTATGGACAAAAGGCAGTTAAAGTTGCTATATCTCAATCTCAGAACGAAACAAAGGGATAGACGTATGTAGGTACATTATATTAATGAGCAGGGACCATCATATGGTGTTTTATGATGGTCATTTTATCATTATGGCAAATAATTAAAAAAAATTCCGTGAAAAATCACCTTCAAAAAGTACCCAAAGATGCGGACGAATTCGCTCCGCATCCGCATCGTCTGAATAGCCCCGAATAAACCTATTGTCAAAACTTCTATGTGCGGATGCGGAGCCCGCACTTAGGTTTTGACACATGCGGACGACGTCCGGACCCGCATGAACATTTCCTAGGTGCGGAGATTTTTCGGCTCGTCTGAAAGGCGCAGTATATTCCAATTGTTAAAACTTCTTCCGGACCCGCATCCGCATCCGCTCCGTGTGAAAGGGCCCTAAGATCCATTATCCCGGGTTGTCTGTGATGACGGGCCTGCTACCTGTTTCTGTGGTGTTGGAACCTGGCATTGGGGTGGTACCTCATCCTTGGTTGCTGGAGATTTAGGACCACTTCTGTCTGGCTTGTACTCAGGCTCTTGCATCTCAGGTAGGGATGTCATATTGTCTTGGTGGTGACAGGCTGGCTGTGAAGCTGTTTGCTTAATTTCCATATCTTGTTGGACACGTGGTTTAATGAATTGTCTGCTTCTTCTCAACGTGGAGCCCTCATTTGTACGGATCTCATACGTGCGCGGACTGATCTGTTTTGTTACGCAGGCTTCTTCCCAAATCGGTCTCTGATGTAGAGGGTTCCGGTGCCACACTGAAGCTCCAGGATGCAATGGCACAAGGTCTTGTGATGCTCTATTATGCCGCTGAGCCATTTTGCCTTTCTAGCAACTTTGCATGGACTTAGTAACCTGCGGTAGAGTGAATTGTAGACGCTGGCTACTGGTCGGCAGGCTCGTCCGTGTAGGTCTTCCAAAGATCCTTTGCGCAGGACTGCACCTCAGTTGATCATCTGGCGTGTTACGTTGAGCTAATAAGCCCAGGTATGAGTCCTCTCCTGAGCGAGCACACTTTTTGAAGATAGATTTCACAATTTTAACAGCAGATTCCGCCTGTCCATTGGAGCGGCTGTTCCCTGGGCTCGACATGAGATGACGGAAGCCCCAGCCATTCCGCGACTCGTTATAATAATAATGATGGTACATTAATAGCATCTTCAACAGATATGATAAAAAGGCTATCAACTGAGCTTACACTCAACGAATGTCCTCGTCCTACCATTCAAGATGCTTTTGAACAAATTTTGCGCTTTGGAACAGGGGGTGCGCAACCTCCGACCCACGAAGAAAACATCTAGGCCAGGGTTTCCCAAATTATTTTCCACCCGTGGTAACACTTTCCCCTATGCATGTAAGGCATCCCTACTTGAAATATCGCAGACGGATACAATACATCCGTCTCTAACAACAATAAACATATATTTAGAAAGTACAGTAGAGCATCGATTATTTGAAACAATTGGGGACTGGGTGGTGTTCGGATAACTGATATTTCGGATGACCGATCACTGACGGGGGGAAAAATTTTACCCAGGGTCTTTCTTTCAAACCGAGCACAACTCAGGTCTATCACCATCTAAGGGCGATATTTACTACCTAATGAGTTGTGCCGGAAGTGTAACTGTGTGTACCTGACAGTCTGAGAGCGTATGTAGTGTAGTGTTTGATTTTTCAGTGCTGCCATCTATGTTTCGGAAGTGAAGTGAGTGATGTGTTATGACTGAATTACATTTGCACTGTTTGTAGGTCTGTTGCTCTCTGTGGCGATAATTTTTAAAGGGGAGATCAGCCATCACCTGCTAGAGATGGAAGGCCTCCACACAGTTTGCCATAAACGTCATTCAGACAACCTAAGAGGTTTAGCACATTTTGAAACACAGCATCCTATTTCGTTTCTTCTTATTTTGGCTTACAATATTCCCGATTGGCTCACAAATACCGCATGGTGATTGGATGTGGGGCATAGAAATCGCCAATTCTGAACCCGAGATAATTTCTTTTCTTCACAATGATGATACTGGCACGAGCAGGGAATTTTTTCCCCTGAATATTCTGAGGGAAAATGGACTGCTTACTGACGTCACAGGCAACGTTCGGAGGCCTTCTATCTGTAGGAGGTGCTGGATCAGCTCGCATTCGTGCCTTGAAGTTGGGAACCACAGAAAACCAAATTCAGCTGACCACCACTGTGGCGTCGGTGGGGTTCTAACCCGGGATCTCGCGATGCGAGTCCGTCACTATGGTCACTCGACCACCACAGCGGCTCTACCCAGTGTCATAGGAGCAATATGAAACAAAGAAAGTGATATAAAACTGCATTTTGTGTCACACGTCTTACAAATAACACAGAGGCATGGCCCCCCACATCCTTGAGAAGGGCGCTTAGGTTGAAATCTTTAGCGATCCCGCCCCCCCCCCCGTCCCGAACCAAACTTTTCACGGGCCCTTATATAGTGAATTTATAGTATGGAAAAACAAAAAAAAAGACATTAATTGTCCTGGGGCCCTGTCAGCCCAACCCTTGTGGGAAGGGGGTGCGCGCGCAGAGAACTGACTAGCCTCGTTTGAGAAATTCAAAATGGCCATTAAAGGAGTTTTCTTTTGCTTCAGAGCTCAGACTCGTGTTTTTGTTTTTTTGTTTTTTTTTTTTTGCCGCTAAATATCGTAAAAGTTTTAAAGACAATATCACATTGTTCCAACCACTTCATAGCCGTCTCAAGGCAGTGAATTTGCCGACTAGCATGCATTCGGTTGATCCGTATTCGAATAATCAGTACTCTACTGAACTCAATCACTAACTATCAATACTCTACCCGAAAAACCAGACCTGACGCGAATTGAACGTTTTCGACGGTTCCTAGCCTTTGCAGGCTGTCTTCCGCCCTACAAATTGCCTTTGATTGGTATATGAAGGAAAATACAAGTTTGTGCTTGCGTGTCAGTGGTGTAGTGAGTGTATGTGTGGAAATAAATTTTAATGTCAATCCACAAGTGGGTAATTTACAGATCTTTGAATTCAGAGCACTCACCACGAGAAATATTTACAATATTCTCAAGGAACATTTGTCATTGAGGGGGGGGGGGGAAAGTAGCTGATGTTGTGTTACCCAAAAATCCCCTAAGGATTATGTGACATAATTGAGAGATGCTAAAAAATCAGAGCTTTATGTTGAAAGAGCATGAGTAATATATATTTTTTAAATATCGTTCATTGATTAAATACTACAATAATTATACACTTTTCATAGTTGCACTGTCTGTGGACACCCCTCAGTAGTCAACCCTCTTATATGGGTTGTTACTAAATTGCACAGAGCAATCTAAAGACGAGCACCCACAGGTTCGAATCACTTCCGAAGCCCCTAGGCATGTTTGTATCATATGATTGATCAAGGATTGTTATCACTTACAGTAAAATACGATTAACGTCAGAAGCCACCATGCCATGAGACTTTTTCAAATTTATCGCCATGTTTCGAAATTTCTACCAGAAGTTACGATCAAGGACGAGAAAATTGTTATATTAGCCGAAAAAATCGTAGGAATTACGACAAGTTCGTTAAACAAATCCGCATTTTTTTTTCGGAATGTCCTCGTATTTGCGGGGGCGCTTTTCTTTTTTTGTGTTCGAGGAATTTCGGACTTAATTCCTCTTTTGGGAATCCCATTAGCGACTCTCGAGCATCTCAAGAATGTTGACCGACGACACCTTCTTTTTTTTAGCAAATGAGGAAATTCCAAGATGTCACGTGAGTAGAGAAATTGTGGAAAAACCGCAGTTCTTTCTCCTCTCTTTTCTCACTTCTGAAGACCCGCTATGATGTATGTATAACAGGACGTGTTGGAAAAAATAACCGTATATTTCTCACTCATTTACATGTAGAATAAGTAGGCCATAAGAATTTATTAATACTCTCGCCAGATGGTAGCACCCGCCCCCCCCCCCCTTCCCTCCAGAGGTGGATCTATGGTTTAGCCCTGTGGGCTATTCGAATTTTACCGCCTTTACAGTCTTTTCTTGATTACAGTCTGATTTTCTTGACCACTCACTCCAAGGATTCGACGACTTGTGCTATAACCGGCTTGCCCCCCCCCCCCTCTGTAAATATGCCCCTTTGTCTTTAAGACACTCTTTGGGTCTCTCACATGTTTGGGTGCTCTCTCGTTCATTCATGTGCTGGCATACTTTTTTGGTCACTCCTATTCTCACACACTCTGGGTTACTCTTTTGGTCATTCACATATGTGCACACGCTCTCGGTCAATGTTTATGTCTTTCCCATGCGCTCACGTACACTCCCTAGATCCCCCTCACGTGCTTGAACACGCTAAAAGAGTCTATTTTTTTATCATTCGCCATGCGCTCTAGATCACTCTTTTCGCCATTCACATGCTTGCACATGCTGTATAGGTCACTCTATTGCTCATTCGTAAAGTGCTTGCACAGTCTTTTTTTTTTTTACACTCGCATGTTTTCAAACTCTCCAGGTCATTCACTGCCCTATCCTTCGCTCTCTGGCAAAGGTGGGCTATACAAAATTTTCCTCTCCCTCTGAAGTTACCGCCTTGGGCTATAGCCCGCAAAGCGCCTCTGTAAAAAGGCCACTGCCACCCTCTATTCCAGAAGGAGGCCAAAATTCGTGCAGCCCACACGCGGCAATTTTCTAAACCCCCAGATAAGTTTATATAAGAACAATGCAAAAAACCTGGAATTCCTTTATAACGAAATTTCGTTATAACAAAGTGATTTCTCCGGTCTCATGGAGTCGTTATAACGAGATTCGACTGCATTGCGTTTCACGCGCGTTAACTGTTAATAATACTCACCATCATACACATAATGGTTTTTATTGAATGAAATAATTTGGAATTAATGAAAAATATGATACTGAGTGTTAAGATAAAAAAACACTTTTGAGAGTAGGTAGCCTTGATGAGTGTGCCTTCTCGGGGCCCCCCCCCCCGAAAAGGTTATTATAATGCAAAATAAGTAAATTTTTTTTTTCTGGGTCTACTATTTGGCTCAGGGCCCTGGGGCAGGTTGCCCCAGCATAATTACGAGCCTGGGCTTCTGAGTATTCAAGTTGTCTTCAATATGTACATTTAATTATTTTCTCTTTTTTTTCTCTGTTGAGCCAATAGAGGGCGCGAACTTTCCTGATGTAAAGTAAAAATCTTAGGTATTGTGATAATTGTAAGTAAATATAATTTTCATTTCATTTTTGACGTCTGATTTATTCGAGAAGCTTCATAAATATTGATCCTTCATCACTTTTCAACATACAAACTGTAAACTGTACACTAACGTTGTAAAATGTCAATTGTCCCCCGAATAATCGGATATCCCCGCTTAATCCGACATTGTGTGCTGAAATAATATCGTTGATATCCAATTGAACGGGGCCGACCGTATTTCCGTGCATAATAACGGGCACAACTTTCGGTCCCATGGTTTCCGCTAGCGAGAGGTTCAACAAAATGGGGATTGTGGCAATTGGTGTGTGTGTGTGGGAGGGCTTCCAGACATACGGGCCAAATTTAAGTTCAAACGTATTCCACAAATGCGAATTATTGTGTTATATCGAGAAAATTGTTATCGAGGCAATTTGTGTACAAATTACTATCGTGTTGTAGCAGACAGACCTACAACACGATACTTACACAAAGTACAGGGTGGGCATAAAGTCCGTAGAAACTTTAGAAATGAATAAAAACCGGAAAAAAACCGAAGTGAGAAACGGTTTGCAGGGTAAGGTTTACTGGTTTATAGTTAGCATCGGTAGTTTAGTTTAACAGTTAGCATCGCTAGGTCTCGGGAATTGTTTTAAGACAGGAAAATATAACTAAAAAAAAACAGCCGGTGGGGGCGCTGGTATGAGCGACTTCGCTGGAAATATGCAAATGAGACGGTTATAAGAACTTGCGCTCCTAATTCACAGCCAGTTCACCGTTGTAAACCGTGTATGTGGACCTGCTGCACTCTACCGTTGCTAGATTTGTGACTCACCTGCAAAATGTTATTCCCTGTGGTGGTGGTGGTACACATACTGCTGTAATAAACGATTTGGAGACATTCTGTTCGTTATTTGCGTATATTTTCTTTGGTTTGTGTACGTCAGCGCCCCCTATCGGATATTTTTTGAGTTATTTTTCCCTGCCTTGAAAAAATTCTCGTGACCTCTAGTGATGCTAACCCTGCAAACCGTTGTTTATTTCGGTTATTTTTATCGTAAAAGCACCATTCAGGTCAGGTCCGGTTTTTATGAATTTTTAAAATTTCTACGCACTTTTTGCCGACCCTGTATGAAAATTTAAGCATTCGCCATCTTTACTTCAAAATATGAAAAAATAAACACTACCAGCAAGAGCACGAAACACGCATAATTTTGGCAACATAAATACGTTAGGGCCATACATTCTCGCATGCAACCAATTACTAGTTAGAAATTCTGTAGAGGAACGTGTACGAAGTGCGCGTGTACTGTTAAGTAGTAGTACATACGAATGCTTCAAAACTTTTCCAGGACGGAAGTCTTAACAGCACCATGAATACCCGGATTCTATGGGGCCCTAACCTGGACAAATATCAGCTTACAAAATTACATTCATTTGAAAAAAATCAGGCCATTAAACTATATTCTCATAGAGGCTTCTTAACTCGAAGACCCCCGCCGTGCCCGAGTGGCCCATGCGTAAACACGGCTCCCACACTAAAAAGCTAAGCGTTTTCCATATTTTTATATTGTCACGACCTCGTGCACGGACTCCATTGATACCTAGAATCGTGGTTGGTGGTCCTTCTTTATTACTTCCTTGAAATAAAAATGAAACCCACGCATTTTTTACTACGGCCTAGGCTTCACTTAAAAAAAAAAAAAAAAGCTTGATACTAATTAAAACGATGGTGCGTAGGCTGATCGCACGGGGGCCTTTTACCCCATAGGAATCCATCAGTCAGCCTCGTTACGCAACTGTTTGTAGTTGAGAATAATGCCTAGGCTCTCACTCATCAAGGCCGACGGCTGCCATTTTTCTTCAAAAAAAAAAAAGCTCGAAATATCCCATCACGGGCCACACTCACAACTCCATCTGCCGCGGTGTGACGATCAATCACGGACGTATAATTGCGGTTATTATAAGAATTTACACAATGTTGCGGCGGCAATATTGGCATCGCTTCATCAACCGGAATACGACTATTCCGAAATTTGATAATTATTCAGTCATGCCGGTGAATAACACTCGTATCGGCAAGACATGTTAATGACACATCCGCACAGGTGCGACAACGACACCGAGCAGGTGCAAAAAAGACAACACAAAGTATCCTATAGCTATTTACATATACATAGATGATAATTAATGATAATCGCGTCGCTTATATTCGTTTGTGACAGGAATCGGACTTGGGGAAAAGTGTGAAATAGCAGAATAATTATAATACATACACACACATGAATGTTATAATTATCTTTAAAAGATGTGTGTGGGTTTCTCGCATTTACTTTGTTTTACGCGTATCGTTATTATGATCATTATTCAAGTCGCGTTATAGGAGGTCGTATTATTTTCCATGAGGCGACTCATTACATCTCGTTTTTCACACGGGAATCCGCTTATAAATAGCAATAGCGATGTTGACCGATGGGACGTCGCGTTGTTATTGATTTGACTCTAAATAGTACACTGAGCGGCCACTTTATTATGACAGCGTGGCAATTTTAAGCAAGTGGACTATGGCGCCACAATGTTCTGTAATTTCGGGCGTGTAAATGTGATACTCGAACTCACACTTTCCAGTGTCGATTCAGTCACGTGATGCACAACCGCGGCCCACCAAGTGGTTTCATCCTGCTCTCAATAGGTGTTCCGGCAAAAAAAGTAATACAGTCAATTCCCATTTTAACACAAATACCGTTATAGCGGAAATCTCGTTTTATGTATATATATATATATATATATAAAGAAAGCTTTCCTAACCCCCCTAGATAAGTTTAAATAGGAACAATTTATATAAAAAAATCTGGAATTCCTTTATAATGAAAGTTCGTTATTACGAAGTGATTTCTCCGGTCTCTTGGAGTTCGTTATAACGGGATTCGACTGCAATAATCATTATTGCTTTAGCTATACAGATCCGGTAAAGAAGCATCAGTATTACAAGATTGACCATATAAAAATATGGGAAATGTGGGAAACCATACAGGCCATCACTAATTATCACCAAAAACAATTGTCAAAGGGAAGTAAAATTGTTAATTACAGCCAAAGAAATTGCCAAGGAGGATGTATAATTGCTTATTTTGCAGCTAAAAAGGGAAGTAAAGTTTCAGAAGGGAAGTACGTCTATTAATTATAACTAAAACAATTATCAAGGGGAAGTCAAGTTGCTAAAGAAGTTGTCAAAGGGAAGTAAAGTTACTAATTACAGCCAAAAAAAATTGTCAAAAGACATAAAAGTTGTCAACTATCATGAAAATTGCTGAAAAAATCGCCAAATGCGGAAAATACAGATCCACTGGAACGCACTTAGAATGTAATTCACCAAAACAAAAACAAAAAACACCATATATATTTGACAAATATGTGATATGAATAGATTGATCAATAATAAATTATCGTCATACAACTGGTACTCCCAATCCTTGCTTTCATGAAAAATGAAAAAAAAATGAAAATGAAAGTAGGATTCATTGAAAATCGGGAAAAACGGGACATTTTACATAGGGACGGCCGAAATAACGGGAATGCCCCTTAACATACTGGTAATATGATCACTTTTCACATTCTAGTTTTTGGCCTGAAAGTGGCAGAAGTACCGTATATTTGGCCCACGACCTGAAATGGTTGTGCACCCCTGATTTTGGGGGACTGACAAGAAATTAAATGGGGGAAAAAGATGATTTTTTATCCACCCTGTATTGTAGCAGATCTCTGTATATATCCTGAAAATAATTTGTTTCCGAATATATACATAGTAAACCCCCCCCCCCCTTAACGGACACCCCTACTTTATAACCGAATAATAATTTCTCCTTGCATAATAAAAGTATGCTTTCCAAATCCCTGATTAACGGTCACCCCTCTTTTACGGAAGATTTTTTTCCCACCGGTGTCCGCAAAAAAGAGAGGCTTCAGTGTAATTAACTTACTTCGTGAAATATTCGTAAGCATTTTCTGGAAAATTTACATGCAATATTCATGAAGATACAAATGTTTCTTCTTAAAATTCAAATTTTCATTGCACATATTTTGCTTATAACATAGTTTCCGAAACTTTTTGTTCCATCGCCCCCCTTCTTCAGGAATTTTTTTTTTCTCTCATCGCCATTCCGAACTCAAGCCTACATAGGATCCTATGTTATCACCCGTAGCTTTTATCGCCTACCTGGACCATTCAATCGCCCACCAGGGGGCGATATTGCCCACTTTGAAAAACACTGGCTTATAACATGCAGAGGAGTATTCGATCAAATTTCAAAGAAATTCACACAAAATTTGACGGTAGACATCTTTAGCTGTGGATTGAGCAGAGGAAGGCATCTTCAGCTACGAATAAAGCGGAGGTAGGCATCTTCAGCTGCGAATCAGCTTGAAGCCGACGTAGATATATTTATCTGCGAATGAAGCCAAGACAGACACCTTCAGTGGCGTACGGAGTAGAGGTAGACATCTTCAGCTGCGAATGAAGCAGATGCAGGGCGATGTGCCAGAGGAGAGAGTACATCGGTTTACCCGAATTTTCCAAGAATGAAAAAATTTCCTCGCGTATTCATCTCTTGGGAGGGGCGATAGCTACTCTTCGTACCCGTGGTTGCTCTCGATATAACGATAACCGCTCTACAACGAAATTTTTTGTTGGTCCGCAGACTATCGTTATATCGAGGTTTCACTGTACGTGTCTGAGTTAGACGGCCGTGCACACGAAATATTTTTCATATTCCAACATCGATCTAGTAACGGCTAAAGAAGACATCAATATGCCGTTCATTTCCAGAAATTAAATCAATTCACGTCCATGTCTGTGGGGAGAGAGAGAGAGAGAGATGTTCTCAGAATCGATAAAACTTTCATTGATAAAAAAATGCTCACATGAACATGCGTGCTTCCAAATGAAAGCAGAAATCCCATATGCAACGCAAGACCCTACATAGGCCAAGCCCATTGCGGTATCGATCGGTTATTTATTTATACATAAGCAGCGGCTGCCATATTTCTAAACACTTTTCGGTAAAGAAAACCAACAAAAGAATGTGTAATAAATATTTATGTAATGTTGATACATAAATATAACTTGGTTAATGTCTTCGTCATGCCATCGATTAAGTTGAAAAAGGGCCCGGCCTTCATTTTAAATCGGAAACCTAACCCTCTTTTTCTAGCGTTCATTTCGGAAGCTGTAATAAAACCATTTTTTTATCTATTCTTTTACGTCCCTATAGAACAGTCATCTTCAAACCGTTGCTCGCGAGCACCGCAGTGCTCCCTGAAGCATCCAGAGTACTCGATGCTCGTGTCCGATTTCATGCTCGGTCAATGTTCTAATTAAACACCTTGTACTGATTGCATTCAAGGATTGAAATTATCCCGATTTCATGCATTTTGTACGTGAAACTTGCCGTAAAGGTGCTCTTCTTTTGATGATGGATACACGTTGTGCTCGCAAATACAAAAACGTTGAAGACCTCTGTTATAGAACGTAGTATCCCAAACGTTGTATCATATCGCCCCCTTTTTCAGAAATTGTTTTCTCTCATTTCCCTCCAACTCAAGTGAACTGATAGGATCGTATGTTAAATCCTTAGCTTTTACAGCCTCCCTGGATCATTCCGTCACCCATCCGGGGCGATATTATTCACTTTGGGGGAAACACTGCTATAGAATAAGGGTGCTCAACCTTTTCGAGAATTCGGGCCACATTACTGGTTTGAAAATGCTACATAGTTTACTAGTACTAGGCAGGTGCAGCAGGTGCACCAGCGCAGGGCCCACTTGGAAGCCACTTCTGGCCCAAGAATAGGCCAACAAGAGCCTAAATGTAAATTCTTGCACAGGGCACAGGAATGACTAGTTACGACACTGTATATGCACATCAATTAATTAATTGTTTTTTTTTTAATTTAAAAATATTTTTATTGAGTTCGTATAGTTGTCGGTTCAAAATTTAATTAGTATGAGGGTGGGGGCAAATGCCCGCCGCAAATGAACACACAGGCCGTGAGACATGATGAAGCTGCACAGAAACTAGGCCTTTGATGAAGATAATAAATTAATTCCAAGTTTTCGATAACTTTTGGAAGCTAGGGATTAGTTTGTTATCTTAAACAGAATAATAAATCATAATATAATCTAGAATTACAAAAAAAAAAAGTCTTACACGCGAAAATGGGAGAAGGGGGGGAAACAAAACCAAATCAACGCCATCTGGCGTCGTAAACCTACACCAACGCGCCATCATTAGGTCGGGTAGTAACGAGCCTAATTTGGTTATCACGAGCAGAAAGATCAGCATCGATCCCACGTTATTATCATTATTAAAAACTGCCTACAACTTCACACATTATTATATCGGACATGATTATTATATTTTTTTCTACTTTGTTATTATTTAATCATCTCGACTATATTTACACCGTCCGGGGGCAGTAGAAGTGAGTGCAAGGTTTTCTTATTTCATTCTAAAGGTTCAGAAGCCAATTCGTAAAGGTCATCTACTCACACTCGTTAGTAGGAAAAGAAGTCTCATGTGTTCATTCTTGCCCACATTTTCTTCCTACTTACCTCTAGATATTCATTGACAGATGGTCGTTTTACACATGTTATCGATCAGGATTTATTGACGCATTAATGTCCGTCATGATGTTTAGACGAATATCATGTAAAGATCATGAATGTCTAAAAAAAAAAAGCTACGTCAATGCCTGTTTAGTTACGAAATCATATCAAAAAATGGTATGAGGAGATGGGTATGGTATGAATCGCGATGAATGTAAATGAATACAAGCGCGAATTTGGGGGGGGGGGGAAATCACCCCTACCAAGAGTCGAATAATATGGGGGAAACTTGTCAGTCCCATAAAATAGTCCATGATCTAATACACCTACCCAATAAGTAGTGTCGGAGTCGCTTCTCCGACACATTGCCCAGGATCCGCCTGCCTCCGCTTCATTCGCAGTTGAAGATATATTCGCGACCACATTCGCAACTGAAGATACGTGTCTCCACTCCATTCTCAGCTGAAGATGTCTGCCTTCGTTTCATCGCAGATGAAAAAAGATGTCTGTCTCGGCTTCATTCTCAGAAGAAGATGCATGTCTCTCCTCTTCATTCTAAAATGAAGAGTTGCCTGCCTACCTTCCTCTGCTCCATTCACACGCAGCAAAGCCTGCCTCCACTCCAATCACTGCAGCTGAAGATGCCTGCCTCGATTCCAATTGTTGCAGCTGCAGATTTCTACCTTTGCTCCAGTCGCTGATGTCTGCCTTCGCTTCGGAGGGGGAAAGGTCAACAGGAACGATCGCCCACTAAATAGCCGAATAATACGGGAAAATTTGTCTGCCCCATATAATACGGGACGATTCAACGAACTTGAAAAATTCACTCCTCCGGACACACCGTCCTGGATCCCCACTTGAATGAATGAATCATGTGGATTTTCGAATTTAGAATGTCTCTGTCATATCTTCGTGATCTCACTATTCACTCCGCATAACAGTTAAAGTGTGACGTGCCTCTTTCAAATCTTAGGCCGAGATTTGGGCCAGTCTTTCGTTAGAAGTGGCAATAATCGGAAACCCACTTGTTCACGATCGAGACTCTACAAGGACAATGACGCATCCGGTAACTGAACATTATCGACTGAAGTGGAATTGCCCTTTGGCGCTAAGTGATCGACCTAAATTTGTGTTTAAATTTTCCACACTATAATTTTACTTAAAAATCAGTACGACGCAGTTAAATGACTTGGACTGGCGACCTGCTAAGTTATGTTGGGGAGCCCTGACACCCAAATCAAAAAATACGAAACCCTGTATAAAATATAACACATTGCAAGCAGTTTTTTACATCGAACTACATGCCCCAATCTTCAGTATATAATGGTGGTGGGATTTCAAAACATCATTTGCATCCTTACTAACCACTTCTGCACGAGTCTTCGACACATTACCCGACGACCTGATGCGCCTCCCCCCACCCAGCTATTTTAATGATTATCTGATTGTTATCGTCTGAACTTCACGGTGGTGTAAGGCAGGTGTAGTTCAGCTTAGCGAGGGCCCTTGGGCTTCAGTGAAATTTTCAAATGTAGAAGATTGGAGACGCATCTGGGCTATAGATTCGAATTGACTGATGCAATTCATGAATACGTACGTGGATCTGCGTACTCCTTTGAAACTCGCATATATTGGACGTCTGGTGTATTATTGGTCACTAGCATGGCATCCCCTTCAGATCCCCTGGGCTAAGATTATTAACCAGCCCTCTGTATTAACTTTGTGTGAAAAAAAAGGAAAAAGATAATCATCCGGGGCACCGTCCTGGAGCCCTGTCTGCCCCCTCCCCTACGGAGGTCATGAGCACTGCACTCCTTTATTTTACGAGACATGGTAATTTTCCTATATTATTAACCTTTTGAAGAAGGGCACGATCGCCCTCCATTGAATTCACTTCAGACATTAATATTTTTATGGGTGAATTTTATGATATCACGGTTATCGTTTTCGACCAAAACTCTGTTAATTGAAAAATCGCCGTCTATCTATCTCAACAGAAGAGGTATCCAACAGTAAGTCTCCATTCAGCAGACAATGTCTGTCTCAACAATGGAACGCATTACAACAATACAACATCTCTGTTGAATCAACCTTATATAAAGGCTTCACGAAAGGATAGAAGACGTGGGAAGTCCGGGTTCTCGACAAGTCATAACGTCTGACAGCTCAGAACTAGTAGTAAGGTTGCGGTTTATGACGATTCAGAGTGCGATAGAGAAAGCTGAACTGCGCTAATTTGCGATACAGGAAGCGAAGTAAGGTCGCCACTGAGGAGTAAGCGATAGCGCACCTGAATCTAGATGCGAGTAGCAACGCCAACGTCGATTGACCGAGCCACCCGGTGTAACTTCCCGCCACGTGGGTAGCTACTGAGCGTCGACCCGCGTGTTGAACTAACAAATATCAGAATGCATGGAGTTACTAGACGTCCTGTTTTTGAAGGGCATGTTGAAGAGTACCGACCGATTTTTCAGTTTTGATCAACTGCAAGTAAAGTTTTTAATAGATCCAAAACATTTTACCAAATTCAAGTAAAGGTGCTTGTTGCAGCCAAAAAAATTGTCAAATTCAAGTAATGTTGTTATCCAGTGGTTTTCAACCCACGGCCCAGTTTCATTCATTTTTGTGAGTGGAAGGCGCAGTCAAACACAAGACCAACGGCAAATGAATGAGGAAAAATGAAACGGCTGATCATTCGCGGCCCAGTATGAATGAGGTCAGGGCCCGGTACTGTTCCGCAGCCCGGCGGTTGAGAAACACTGTTGTTACCTATTGCTAAAACTGTTGGAAAATCACCAATCGTGTGAAACAGAGCAAGTCGCAATGAATTAGTAAAAAATTCGCTAAAACAAGTACGTGTTAGACAATTATGTGAAATGAATTTGACGCATGACTGTAGTCAATTATGATGTTAGGGTTTTGTTCGAAAGAACAAACACTGTAGGGGAATTTAAAAATTTATCGCAGGTGATTTTGAGTGATATATAAATAATATCGTTGTAGGGGTTTCGAAATAATTATTCAAGGGGGGGGGTCTATTGTAGTAAAGGGTATCGTTGTATCGAAAAGAGTTTAACATTAAACTATTGGTGATTCAAAACAAGATTTGAAAAAAAATATCGTTGTGGGGGATAAATTCCTCCGTATCGATAATCGCCAGACGAAATCACTCAGTGATACGGAAATGATTCAAACTGTCCATAGGAGCTGTTCAAGTATAACATGAGCAGTTTTAGCCATTTTTGACCCCTTTCTGAATGACCCCTTTGAATCATATTTCTATTCGAAAGCTGAGTTCTCACGTTCTATTGGATTGAATATAGGTACCCTTTGCAGGTCGTTATATCGGATTAAGAATAACATGGGATTAACAGGGAAAAAAAATTGGAACTTATTGTAAATACATATAACGAGTGTCGACTCTCAGAGGCGTATTTCTGGTTTTGCCGCCTGTGAGCACTTCACAAATTTTGCCGCTCGTCTCCCATTCTAGTCCTAATTTTCTTGAGCACACACTCAATCCTCAAATTCACACTGGGCGCTTTGCTTCCCCCCGATCCCAGCAAATACAACTGTCTCTAAAAACATTTTTGATCACTCACCATAATTCCATACCCTTTGGGTCATTCATATGCTTGCTTGTACATTGTTTTGGTCACTCACATGGTCGCGCATTGTTTCGGTCACTTAAATGCTTGTACATTGTTTTGGTTCTTTGCTCTCTAGGTCACTCTTTTGGTCATTCCCTTGCTCACAGATTCTATAGGCCAAACTTTCATTCGTTCACATGCTACGACACTGTTTTGGTCACTCGCATGTTTGCGCATGCTCTAGGTCAGTCATCTTCAACCTGTTGCTCCTAGAAGCACCTAAAGTGCTCAATGCTCGTGTCCGATTTCTAGCTCCCGAGCTCTTGCTCAACGCTTCAATTTAAACACCGTGCAAAATTGCATTCAAGGATTATAATTATGTGCATTTCAGTTAATTATGTCGAATTAAAGTACGAGGGGGGGGGGGGAATCTTTGTTTGATGATGTGTCTAGGTAGTGATCGCAAATCAAGAAAGGTTGAAGACTCCTGCTCTAGGTCAACTATTAACTTGCACACTCTGTAGGTCAATCCAATGCTCATGCAATCTGTTGGTCACTCTTTTGATTACTCGCTGAACGCTTCCTTGATCTCTGTTACTCTTTTGGTCAGTCAAATGCTCATGCACCCTCTATAGGCCACTATTTTAATCATTGACATGCTTGCAAGCTCTTTGGAGTGAATGACCTAGTCCTTCGTTCTCTGGGCAGAGGGAAGATGATTCATTGTGAGTAAAGCAAATTTTGCCACCTTCTCCTATTTTAATTTTCTTGGCCGCTCATTCCTCAAATTTCTCTTGCCCCGAATATTGCTGCCCTGGGCTTAGCCAACACCTACTAGAGAATTTTCAGTTTTCGAGTGGGTGTTGGCTTAGCCCGCAAAGTCCCCCTCCTGTAAATACGCCATTGCCGAGTCTACTTGCGTAGTTTTGTACTCATTTATTTTTCTAAAAATCATCCGGGGCACCGTCCTGGAGCCCTGTCTGCACCGTCCCCTTATGGAAGGCCATCTTCACTGCATTCCTCTATTTCACGAGACATGGTCATTTTCCCATAATATATCACCCTTCATTGAATTCACGTCAGATATTAATAATTTTCTGGATGAATTTTGTGATATCATGCTTAGCGTGTTCGACCAAAACTCTGTTAACTGAAAAAAATTGCCGTCTATCTATCTCCACAGAAGAGGTATCCAACAGTAAGTCTCCAATCAGCAGCCAATGTCTGTCTCAACAATGGAACGCATTACAACAATACAACATCTCTGTTGAATCAACCTTATATAAAGGCTTCACGAAAGGATAGAAGACGTGGGAAGTCCGGGTTCTCGACAAGTCATAACGTCTGACAGCTCAGAACTAGTAGTAAGGTTGCGGTTTATGACGATTCAGAGTGCGATAGAGAAAGCTGAACTGCGCTAATTTGCGATACAGGAAGCGAAGTAAGGTCGCCACTGAGGAGTAAGCGATAGCGCACCTGAATCTAGATGCGAGTAGCAACGCCAACGTCGATTGACCGAGTCACCCGGTGTAACTTCCCGCCACGTGGGTAGCCACTGAGCGTCGACCCGCGTGTTGAACTAACGAATATCAGAATGCATGGAGTTACTAGACGTCCTGTTTTTGAAGGGCATGTTGTAGAGTACCGACCGTTTTTCAGTTTTGATCAACTGCAAGTAAAGTTTTTAATAGTAGATCCAAAACATTTTACCAAATTCAAGTAAAGGTGCTTGTTGCAGCCAAAAAAATTGTCAAATTCAAGTAATGTTGTTACCCAGTGTTTTTCAACCCACGGCCCAGTTTCATTCATTTTTGTGAGTGGAAAGCGCAGTCAAACACAAGACCAACGGCAAATGAATGAGGAAAAATGAAACGGCTGATCATTCGCGGCCCAGTATGAATGAGGTCAGGGCCCGGTACTGTTCCGCAGCCCGGCGGTTGAGAAACACTGTTGTTACCTTTTGCTAAAACTGTTGGAAAATCGCCAATCGTGTGAAACAACGCAAGTCGCAATGAATTAGTAAAAAATTCGCTAAAACAAGTACGTATTAGACAATTATGTGAAATGAATTTGACGCATGACTGTAGTCAATTATGATGTTAGGGTTTTGTTCGAAAGAACAAACACTGTAGGGGAATTTAAAAATTTATCGCAGGTGATTTTGAGTGATATATAAATAATATCGTTGTAGGGGTTTCGAAATAATTATTCAAGGGGGGGGGGTCTATTGTAGTAAAGGGTATCGTTGTATCGAAAAGAGTTTAACATTAAACTATTGGTGATTCAAAACAAGATTTGAAAAAAAATATCGTTGTGGGGGATAAATTCCTCCGTATCGATAATCGCCAGGCGAAATCACTCAGTGATGCGGAAATGATTCAAACTGTCCATAGGAGCTGTTCAAGTATAACGTGAGCAGTTTTAGCCATTTTTGACCCCTTTCATCATATTTCTATTCGAAAGCTGAGTTCACACGTTCTATTGGATTGAATATAGGTACCCTTTGTAGGTCGTTATATCGGATTAAAAATTGGAGAAAATTTCGGGAAAAAAATTGGAACTTATTGTTGTAGCAGTTATAATGGAACATTTTCACAATAACGTATGGTCGATATAACGAGTGTGGACTCTCAGAGGCGTATTTTTGGTTTTTCCGCCTGTAAGCGCTTCACAAATTTTGCCGCTCTTTTCCCATTGTAGTCCTAATTTTCTTGAGCACTCAATTTTCAAATTCGCCCTGGGTGCTTGGCTTCCCCCGATCAATGCAAATACAACTGTCTCTAAAAACACTTTTCATCACTCACCATAATTGCATACCCTTTAGGTCACTCATTGGGTTCATTTATATGCTTGCTTGCACATTGTTTTGGTCACTCACATCGTTGAGCACTGTTTTGATCACTTAAATGCTTGTACATTGTTTTCGTTCCTTGCTCTCTGGGTCACTCTTTTGTTCATTCCCATGCTCACATAGTCTATAGGCCACTCTGTTCATTCCCATGCTCACATAGTCTATAGGCCACTCTGTCCATTCCCATGCTCACATAGTCTATAGGCCACTCTTTTATTCATTCACATGCTAGGACACTGTTTCGGTCACTCGCATGCTTGCACATGCCATCGCCCAGCCCCTCATCCGGGCAATGGCTAAAATTGACAATGGTCGATAGAGCCTGGGCGGTGCACGGAATGAAATGAAATGCTTCCACATACTCTAGGTGAGTCATCTTCAACCTGTTGCTCCTGGAAGCAGCAGAAGTGTTCAATGCTTGCTCCCGAGCACTTGATCAACGCTTCAATTTAAACACCGTGTAAAATTGCATTCAAGGATTACGATTACAATTACGTGTATTTCAGTTAATTATATCAAAGTTCCCACGGGGGGGGGGGGGATCGTCGTTTGATGATGGTTGCAGGTAGTGCTCGCAACTCAAGAAAGAGTGAAGACTCCTACTCTATGTCACTCATAATCTTGCACACGCTCTAGGTCACTCTTTTGGTTAGTCAATGATCGGGTCCCTATCTTTTTTTGTCACTAGTTTGGTCAGTCGAATGCTCATGAAAGCTCTTGCTAACTCTTTTGATCACTCACTGAAGGGTCCCTTGCTGTCTATGTCACTCTTTCGGTTAATTCAATGCTCACACCCTCTCTAGACCATTCTTTGAATTATTCACATGCATACAAACGCTCTAGGTCATTCAATGACCTAGTCGCGAGCAATATTCAATAGTCCGCGTTCTCTGGGCAGAGGAAGATTCATTGTGAGCAATACAATTTTTGCCGCCCTTCTTCTATTCTAATTTTCGTAGCCACGCATTCCTCAAGTTTTTCCACCCCTCCCCTTCGAACTTTCCGCCCTGGGCATAGCCCGCCAAGTCCCCCGTCCTGTGAATACGCCAATGTCGACTCTACTTGCGTAGTTTTGTACTCATTTATTTTTCTAGGCTACTTTTTTTTTTCCTTTTGGCTGTAATATACCCAATACATCTAGAACAGTGTTCCTTCAATCTATAGTCCGTGACGACGGTATAGGTCAGGCATCTTCAACCTGTTGCTCGCGAATACCACGGTGTTCTCTTGAGCACCAATATCGGATGCCGTAGTGATAAGATGCTCGTCTTCTACTATGAAGGTTACCGTGAAGGTCCACGGGTTGGAATTCGGGCACAGAACATTAAAAAGAAGTTCTTTAC
Organism: Pholcus phalangioides; assembly: GCF_987345545.1. NCBI lineage: Eukaryota > Metazoa > Arthropoda > Arachnida > Araneae > Pholcidae > Pholcus > Pholcus phalangioides. The sequence goes on from NW_028301603.1 coordinate 285,940, forward strand.
CTACCGAGCCTGGGACGACCACCGATGGATGACACCTTCATTTCCCACCCAGCTCCACTTATTCAATAATTTTCAATTGCTGTCATTTCTGCAATATACACAGTTGCGTCATCTCATTTAATTTAATTTTTTTTCTCTCTACAGAATATTTAATTATTCTTGTAACTCGTATATGCTACATATTCATACTGATCAAAGTCGTCTATATCTCAAATAATTTCCCAAGGTTTGCGTGAATTGGCCTCATAAACTCTTCAACTTCATCTGGTCTAATCTCATTATACCCCAGTACAATAGTATTGCTTTTATTATATAATTGATAAGTCGATGACCTCATTTCTGCCTTTAAATCAAGCAAGAGGCACTCCGCCAAAATTTGTAGCGCTTCATCTGACACCAAGTCATAACAACGCGTTGTCACCAGAAGTGGCATTCTCTGTATCTGTATTACGAGGCATGTTTTTTAAGTAAGCACCATTTTGAAATTCTACCGCTGCAGCGCTGTGGTCCTACATCTGTTGGCAAACCACAGACGCCATTACGAAAACATTCGACTATGTTTAAGTTTGAGTATTTAAAATGCCTCCGCATATTAAGAATGCCTCCGACTGTGAATTACGCGCTGTGATTCGTTTTCTTAGTGCTAAAGGCGTGAAAAGCGGCTGAAATTCATCGTGCGATCAGTGAAGTCTATGGAAGAAACATTATGAGCGTTGGAATGGTACGTGGACGATCGGGGATCGTTTTATTTTTGTTTTCTTCCTTTTTATCGTTTATTCTCATTATTACTGTTTTGTAAGATGGCAACAGTTACGTTCAAAACATCGTGGTAACAAGTCGCACATGTATGTAGCTCGCATGCTTTATATTTGAAGAAATTAAATCTAATTCTAAAAAGTCGTCTCATAATTCCGAACAAGCGACTGCGAAGCAAGCCCCAAAGAAATCAGCAGGTGCATATTGTGAAGCGCCATGAAAAATGGTCCGTCGAGCCGGAGGCTCTTCGTGTGTACTTGTTTCGATTTGGAAGCCGGACAGCTCGGTGATAGGAAAGGAAACTTAGTCAACCAAAATAAGCGAGTGTTATCGGTGAGTGAACTAAACTCTTTTCCGTGGCGTTTCTGTTCGAATTAAATCGTTCTCCAATATGCCGAAATCAAAATCTAGTGATATGCTCTCAGAATTCAAGCTCTGGACGAAGGAAATTCGAACGGCGGAGGAAGAGGTGTCAGCCATTTTAGAATCCAATGACGTGTATTTGCTACGGGAATTCAAGCGCGAGCTAAAAAACTTGAATCAGAATCTAGAGAGGTGCTACCCCGATATCGCGAAATCGAATGAATCACTCGGTGAAGTGGAGTATGACGGCTACGTAGAGATGAGACGAAAAATTCACGAGATGACAAGTTCGGTGTCGATGGCTGAAGATAGTTTCAGCCAGCCCAGTGAAAAATCTCAGTCGAAGGACAATAATCTCAAGCTGCCAACGTTCGAGTTACCGGAGTTGAAGGGCGAGTTCGGAGGTTGGCTGAGCTTCAAGGAAATCTTCGAGGGTTCTATCGGCAACAACCCCAATTTATCAGATGTTCAGAAGTTCCAGTATCTGAAGGCGGTCCTGAAAGGTGAAGCGGCGAGATTAGTGTCGGGATTTGCGATTACGAGTGCGAGTTATTCTCAAGCGTGGGATTCTTTGAAGTCGAGATATGACAACAAGCGTGAACTCGCGTATGCATAGTGCGCCAAGATCTTCCAGCTGAAACAAGTGAAAATCGTGAATTCAAGAAACATCTTGGAACTGCTGGACACGGCGAACGAGGCAATACGAAATCTACAGTGCTTGGGACTTGAAGTAAGTGGTCTCTCGAATGTACTGTTGGTGTACTTTCTAAAACAAAAATTGGATGATATTCTAATCAAGCAGTGGGAACTAAGTCAAGGTCAAGATTATCCCGAGTATGATGAATTCATAGCTTTCCTTGAAAAACAGGCCAGGTGTCTAAAGTCTGTCCAAGATGGTCCCAGACCAAGGGAAGAGTCGAAAGGCAATTCTAGACTTGCTTTTTCCTGTGCTACTCGTAAACAAGCTAATGTGTTGTGTATAGTGTGTAAACAAGATCATAAGATCAGTGATTGTAGCAAATTTAAATTCATGACATTCAACGACAGGTGGGTTTTCGTGAAGTCAAATAAGCTATGCTTCAATTGCTTGAGGAATAATCACTCAGCTGCAAAATGTTTGTTTACAACCCGCTGCCAGTGTTGTAAAGGAAAGCACCATACTCTCTTGCATGAATTCCAGGTACAGCCTCCTGTCGTAATACCTACTAGTGAAGAAGCAGCCGTGTCGAGCACTTCCAATGTTTCCAAAGCAAAATCAAGTCAAGTACTGTTGTCTACAGCACTCATAAATATCCGCGGGTGCCGGGGTGATTATGTAAAATGTCGAGCACTCCTGGATAGTGGCTCCCAAACATCTCTCGTAACCAAGGACTGTTGCAAGAAAGTAGGAATGATATTCAAAAAATCTAAGCATTCGATTCTAGGGGTCAGTGATGAAATATGTGACGTTTCGACAGCACAAGTGAATCTGAAGTTCATCGCAAGTTGCGGCAGGGGTCAAATCCATACAACAACAGCATTAGTTGTCGAAAAACTGTCTTCAAAAATCCCCAACTTCGAGATATCCGTTCCTGAGGGAATATTCGGTGACATTCAACTAGCCGATCCTGAATTCTACAAGTCGAGGCCGATCGATATAATTCTAGGTGCAGATGTTTTCTTCGATATTCTGGAGCCGGAACGACTCTCAATTCCTGGAGCTCCACTTGCAGTGAGGACAAAACTGGGATGGATACTGACTGGAAGGGTGCCGGCTAAGGGGACACGGCAAGGACTCGAAATTAGCTGCACTCAGACTCAGTGTTGTAGTGTCAGTGTGGACGAGATTCTCAACCGGTTCTGGGAACTGGAAGCGATTCCCGCCGAAAGAGAAGAATTGTCCGATGAAATGATGTGCCAGGAAATTTACGCTACAGATGTCAAGAGAAGTGATTCGGGACGGTATGTAGTGAGTCTGCCATTCAAATCTACAACTGCTGAGTTGGGAGAATCTAGATCCATAGCAGTCAAACGATTCAAGACACTGGAGAGACGTTTGTCAAGCCAACCCGAACTCAAAAGGAAAAACGTGGACATCATGAACGAGTACCAAGAACTGGGTCATATGGAGCTCATTCCAGAATCAAGCGTGAGTACTCATTGCACTGAGCATTTCTATATGCCGCATCATGGTGTCCTGAGAGAGCAGAGCAGCACGACTAAACTTCGATGCCTCGTGCCAGACGTCATCAGGTATCTCACTAAATCAAATTCTGCATTTTGGTCCGAGACTCCAGGAAGATATCTTTGATGTTCTTATACGATTCAGATCGCATGCTGTTGCACTCACCGCCGACATAGAAAAGATGTTTCGACAGATTCTCGTTCAGAGGAATCACTCCGAGTTTCAACGCATAGTGTGGAGAAACGATCCAAGTGAGGAGTTGAAGGACTATAGACTGACTACAGTTACTTATGGTACAACCTGTGCTCCGTTCTTGGCCATTCGAACAATTCAGCAGCTGATTCAAGATGAAGAGCAACAATTCCCAGATGTTTCAAGGATTGCATCGAAGGATTTCTACGTCGACGATTTGCTGACCGGTGCTGCAACCATCAGTGAAGCAAGGATGTTGATGAACAAAATGATAAAACTCATGCAAAGGGGAGGCTTCCAGTTGAGGAAGTGGAACTCTAACATCAAGGCGGTTATGAATGACCTTCCCCTGGAACTTCAAGGTTCTACAAATCTGGTTCAATTCGAAAAAACTCCGTTCACAAAAATTCTGGGAATTCTATGGAATACATGTGTGATACCTTCAGTGTTCAGGTTGATGAAACTTCCACAGAAATCCAAACAAAAAGACAGCTCCTATCCCAGATTGCTAAGGTTTATGATCCTCTGGGTTTTTGGAGTCCGACCACCGTGATCCTAAAAATTCTGATGCAAGGTCTGTGGAAGGATCATAGGGGTTGGGATGAACCCTTTGATGCCTCATGTCTTGTCGGATGGAGAAAAATTAGTAAAGAGTTTTCTCTCCTGAAGGTCATTTCTGTTCCCAGATTTCTTATGGGGAGTACAAGAACTGTCAGGAGTATGGACATTCATGGATTTTGTGATGCATCATGTAAGGCATATTCTGCAGTTTGTTACCTTCGCACTGAGTTTACAGATGATGCAGTGAATGTAGCCTTGATACGTGCAAAGACAAAGGTTGCCCCATTGAAATCTACAACCATACCACGTCTGGAACTGTGTGGAGCAGTGTTGCTGGCTAAACTATCCGAACGAGTGAATGGAGCTTTGAATTTGAAAATCAACAACACAATTCTGTGGGCTGACTCGAAGGTTGTACTTCATTGGATAAAATCCGATCCCACTAGGTGGAGGACATTCGTCGCGAACCGAGTGAAACAGATTCACGTATCAAGTGATCCAAATCAATGGCATCACGTTCCCGGCAAGGAGAACCCAGCTGATTTTGCCTCCAGGGGGTTACCACCGTCACAGCTGAGAGAAAATTTCTTGTGGTGGAGAGGGCCAGATTTGTTAAGTGAAAGTGGCTTGGTGATACCATCCAATTCCGACCCTTCAGACCAGTTGATGGAGGATGAATCGGAATTAAAGAAGTCGGTGAATGCAACCCAATCTCACGAAATCGTGGAAGAATGGAGTGTGATCAGCAAGTATTCATCGTTTGTTAAACTTCAACGTGTTGCTGCTTGGAGTCTTCGTTTCATCCACAATTGTAAATCCAAGAACAAAATCGTTGGTTCACTAAGTGCTGCTGAATTAAATGATGCTACTCTAGCATTAGTTCGGATCGTGCAGAATTCAGAGTTCAAGGACGAACACAAGTTTTCTTGATAAGAGAAATCCCCTTCCACCCACAAACACATTCTTGTCACTAAGTCCATTCTTCGATTCAAGGGGTTTGATACGAGTGGGTGGTAGATTGAAACATTTAGATCTTAGTACAAGTGCCAAGCATCCATTGCTCCTGCCTAAAAATCATCATCTGAATCCATGGTAGTGGAACATTTCCATCTCAAATACCTTCATGCTGGAGCTGAACTGGTTCTCTCAATGATTCGACAGCAATTCTGGATTACGTCGGGTAGAAGCACCGTAAGAAAAATACTCAACAGGTGCATAACCTGTTACAGATTCAAGGCACGACCTGAGCCGTTAATGTTGGGTAATTTACCCGCACACAGAGTCTTGCCCTGCAGACCGTTCCAAAGAACTGGTGTAGACTTTGCCGGACCGATTACAACGAAGCCGATATTGAAGAGGTCGAAGGTTCGACTCAAGTCATACTTAGCGTTGTTCGTATGCTTCACAACAAAGGCAATTCACATTGAAATAGTGTCAGAGCTAAGTACTGCAGCTTTCCTTGCAGCATTTAGAAGATTCATATCCAGAAGAGGGAAGCCCACAGATATGTATTCGGACAATGCAACCAACTTCAAGGGTGCTGCCAATTATTTAAAGGTGCAGTTCGATTTCTGTAAATCTCAAGATGTACAGAAAGTTATCTCTGAAGAAAAAATCAGTTGGCACTTCATTCCTCCGTTATCACCTCACTTTGGTGGACTGTGGGAATCCAACATCAAATGTTTAAAGCGACATCTGTTGAAAACGTGCAAGGGAAGTGCTCTCACTTATGAGCAATTTACTACTCTGACTGTCCAGATTGAAGCTTGCATGAATTCAAGACCCCTAACTCAACTCGGCCAAGATCCAAACGAGCTGCAAGCTTTGACTCCTGGACATTTTCTCATCGGTACTCCAATGACTGCTGTACCCGAAGGTGATGGTGAGGTATCGGGAAGTCTACAAGCCAAATGGGCCAAGATACAAAAATTGCAAAAGGATTTCTGGAATCGATGGTCCAGGGAATATTTGACCAGTCTTCAACCAAGGATGAAGTGGAAACGGGAAACGTCAAACATAGCAGTCGGCGATCTCGTTATCTTGAAGGAAGACACACCTCCCCTCAAGTGGCACTTGGCTCGAGTGACCCAAGTCTTTCCAGGTGACGACGGAAAGGTCAGAGTTGTGGAAATCAAGACTGTCATTTGCCAGTCGATTATTGACTGTCACCTTTTTGGGGCGGGAGTATGGACGATCGGGGATCGTTTTATTTTTGTTTTCTTCCTTTTTATCGTTTATTCTCATTATTACTGTTTTGTAAGATGGCAACAGTTACGTTCAAAACATCGTGGTAACAAGTCGCACATGTATGTAGCTCGCATGCTTTATATTTGAAGAAATTAAATCTAATTCTAAAATGTCGTCTCATAATTCCGAACAAGCGACTGCGAAGCAAGCCCCAAAGAAATCAGCAGGTGCATATTGTGAAGCGCCAGTACGGAAATGGGTTAGAGCTTTTAAACATAAGCCGCACAAATGTTCATGATGAGGAACGAAGTGGGCGACCTTCTGTCATTACTGAAGATTTGGATGCAGAAAGTGGACGAAAAATTGAGGGAGAACAGACGCATTGCGATCTCGTCATTATGTAATGAGTTTCCTCAAATTTCCAGAAGTGTTCTCTATGAAATTGTGACCGAACGCTTAAATTATCGAAAGTTGTTCAATGAAAAACAAAAGGCGTGGCAAGTTGAGTAAGGGGGATCGTTTTGCTTCATGACAATGCCCGCCCACACATGGCTAATCGAACCAAAGATCTCATCGCCTCATTTCGCTGGGAACAACTTGATCACCCTCCCGATATAGTCCCGATCTAGCTAGCACCCAGTGACTACCACATGTCCCTACATTTGAAGAAGCATCTGGGTGGTCAGCGCCATGATGACGATGACGAGGTCAAAACGGCTGTGTTGCAGTGGTTGTCAAATCAGGGGGGGGGGGGGCAGACTTCTATGAGGATGGGATGCAAAAACTGGTTGTACGATACGATAAATGCCTTAATATTGGTGGAAATTATGTTGAAAAGTAGATTAAGGTACAGGCTTTCATGTAAAAAAGAAATTAAGGAAAATCAACTTACTTGTTTTCTTTTTAATTTCAAAACGGTACGTACTTAAAAAACACGCTACGTAATTTAGGTCTAACATACAAGCCTCTGAACCCTGCCTCCGAAGCGTGCAATATGGATGTCTCAATAGTTTTGAGATATATTTTTTTCGCAACTTCAGGCTTGCGTAGTCCCACGTTACTTTAATTCTGTGGCATTTGGTCAGAAAATGATAACTCCAAAATCACATTTTTGAGATAGAAGCAATTTCTCTCATTGTCATTTAAAAATCCAAAATAAAGCATACACACAAATACAAATGAAAATATCATACATCAGAATGTTGTTTAGCCATACGCACGTATTTGTGCATTTTTCTCACTTCCAATTACTTATAATTAGCAAGACCTACTTTTAGATCAAAAAGCCATTTTTTGGAGTTATCATGTTCTGACCAAACACCACAGAATTATTCTGCGCAATTTGAGTGAGAATTTGAATACTTTTTCATACATTTCATTGAAATGTTGTTTAAAGGTAAATTTGTGATCTCTTCTAACGAAATTCCCAAATAATTGAGGTCATCTACACAAGTGGTCAGTCAAATTGTTTCAGACATTCTACTGGTCCTTGGGTTCGGAAAGATTGAGAAACGCTGATCTAAAGAATATTCCGATCCTTTTTTTCTCCTGTATCTTTTCTGTTTTGGTGTCCATTACACACGCGTTGGTTCTTTCTATTGTCCTCGTTAGCATCAGGTGGAAAGGGTTTGGCAACTTCTTCACGTGGAAACGAGAAAGAAATAAGAAAATAAAATATAGAGGCTCCTTCTAATATTACCACGAAGAAGAAGAGGATTCATTCCACTCACGTATTTATAAAAGTCCGTGGGCGTGAGACGAGTTGTAGATTTTGACACCGTCAAGTGATATCGTTGTGTCGACCCATCGTAATATGAGCACCGGCAGGTGGTGCGTATGCGGCTGATTGGTCCAAGAAACAGTATCCATCTTGGTTGGGGCACAAACCTGCTCCCATTCTTTGAATTATTTATTTATATAACTTGCATCACATCATTTTTTTCCCTCGTTTTTTTTTTTGGATATGATATTACTATTTGAAAATTGATATCGGAATATAACGAGAATCTGATTTTATTTGAGACTTTGCTTTGATGAGTGGCTAGTGGAATTTGAACTTCCACGTGTTTCATCCACAACTGCAATTCGCAAGTGTTCCATTCGAGTGTTACATAATCAGAATTTCGGCAATTTATATATCTCCCTCCCACAAATAATTTTGTCAGCAAAATTAAGTAAGTTGGGCCAAAGCGTCCCAGACAGAGGCGTATTTGCTGTTTTGCCGCCTGTGGGCTACACAAATTTTGCCGCACTTCTTCCACTCCGTTCTAAATTTTCTTGACCACTTTTTCCTCGAATTCACTACCCCGAGACTTGGCCTTCTAATCCTGTGAACACACCCCTTGTCTGTCAATCACTCTTTGGGTCACTCACGTACTAGCATGCTGTTTTGATCACTCACATGCTTACACACTCTGCAAGTTACACTTTTGTTCATTCACATGCTCACGCGCTCTTTACGTCATCCTTTTGATCATTCACATGCTTGCGCACGCTCTAGTTCACGCTTTTGATCTCTCATTGACCTGGTCAATCGCTCTCTGGGTTTCTCTTTTGGCCATTCACGCGCTTGCATACACTCTCTAGGTCAGGGCTTGACGAATCCCAAGAGCTAGTTCACCATGGCTACTAAATATTTTGCTATGGTGCCTAAAACTTTATGGGTTTGACTACTAAATTGGAGTATTAGGACAACGCAAATTTCGTCGAAATTATCTCAGTGTGTCTACCAACGCGGGAAAAGGTTGCTGGGTCTTGGACAAGGCGAAAAAAAGCTTGTCTCTTAAGAAATTTGGTTGGCGCATAAATTTTTTTGATTTGTCACGCCCTGCTCTACGTCACTCACTGATCTGGGCGTTCACTCTCTAGGCAGAGTTTGATTTATGATTTTGCCACTCTTCACCCATATTGTACCAATTTTCTCTCTGCCATTCATTCCTCAAACTTGCCGCCCCCTCCGAACTTGCCACTCTGGACTATAGCCCACTAAACTTCTCCGGACCTTTCCGTCCCCTTGGGGCTGCATAGTGCATGTAATATATGTGTGTGCATCTTGTTTCATTGTCTTGGTGTAATTTATGTTTGTATTTGTATATTGTAAATTTTTTTGTATTTCTTGTTAGTTTTAATTTAAAAAAAAATACGCCACTGGTCCCAGACTGGTACCGATCCCTCTCTATCTAGGAGGCTTCACTGTTCCCTGATCTCCCAAGAGGGGTACGCAGGCACATACCCCGCTCAAAAAAAACCCATAAAAAATTAAAATATGTAAATTAAGAAATTGAATATTCAGGGAAAAAGATACCTTATATTGTTTTAGTCAATTTCTGTTCATTTAAAGCTGGTAGTTTTAAACTTCTCTGCAAAATTTACCTTGCCCCCTCCTCCCGAACCTTCGATCTACCAGTGTGTGTCCCCCCCCCCCTCCAAAATAAGACGCAATGGCATCAACCGCAATTTAAGTTTGTATAATCTGCACTTTTTTGCAATTTAATACGAATACGTTCCGTTTCATAGTGGAATAGTAAATCCAACGGAGTTTTTGCAGCGATTAATTATCGTTATTAGTAATCGTTGAGTAGTTATGACATAACGAGGGCGAAATCATTATTTAATCATTAATTAATTAGCCATAATTAATGATCACACTGAATCCAATGGAGTTTTTGTGGCGAATAATTACTGTTAATGATAATCGAAAATTAGTTATGAAACAAAAATAGCGAAATCGCTAATTCATCTTCAATAAACTAATCAATTAACGATAATTAGCGATTACAATGCAACATAGTTTTTGTAACGATTAATTATCGTTTTTTATTGGCCCCATGAGTAGGCTACTTTATCGCTCCCTGATCATATATGCAGTTCGACTCGCTTATAACGACATCGAAGATTACACGAAATTTTGTCGTTTTTACCGACGTTGACGTTCTCGAGACCTTTTAAGTGTGAATTATTTTGTTTTGGGAGTGAGGGGGGGGGGGTTGATTGGATTTGAGCGAGAAAAATACTGGAAATTCGGGATATATAATTGCTGATTCTCACCGAGAATATTGCCATTTATCGACATAATTGCCTAGTTATTGCCTGCCTGTACACCCTTAGTGGGAAATAAAGGGCTAGAGCGAGTCTGCAGTAAATTAATGGGTATTTCACGGGACAATTATGTGAGACGAATATTTATAGTCACATTTAGTTATAATTTATAAATTACACAAATTATCTCCATTCTCAGTTTTAGAAAAAGGTAGATAATTTAAGTAAGCTTCATATTGGAAAACGGGGCATTTTTACTTAAATCCGCCACCCTGTGCTATAATCAGCTTGCCCCTCCCCCCTATATGCGTCTCTAAGTCACGCTTTTGGTCACTTCCATGCTCACAAACTCTTCAAGTCACTTTTTTGGTCACTACCATGCTCACATACTCCCTAAGTGACTCTTTTAGTCATTCACATGATTGCATACTGATACTGTTTTTTTCACTCACCTTCTCGCACACTGTTTTGGTCACTCACATGGTTGCACACTGTTTTGGTCACTCACATGGTTGCACACTGTTTTGGTCGCTCACATGCTTGCACACTGTTTTGGTCACTCACATGCTTGCACACTCTCTAAGTCCTTTACATACTTGTACACTGTTTTGGTCATTTACATACTTGTACACTGTTTTGGTCATTTACATACTTGTACACTGTTTTGGTCATTTACATACTTGTACACTGTTTTGGTCATTTACATACTTGTACACTGTTTTGGGCATTTACATCTTGTACACTGTTTTTGTCATTCACATGTTCTAGTTCATGGCATTCAGTTCAGTTTGTGGACTTTGCTAGTAAGGAACTGTACTGAATGAAAACTTCTGCTTCTTGATCTGAATTTCATCATCATCGCTTGAGTCGTCTTTAATTTTAGTAGATGGCAACACAAACATCTAAACACATCTAACACATTAATAATCAAACATTGGAAATTCTCACTTCACTTTCTATTACAGGAAAGTGAAGTGTGAATGGAAAGTCTTTCTCTCCATGTGTTTCTCACCTGGCGGACGTATTTTTGTCTAGGGTTACTAGATTCGAAAACTGAGAAAGGAGGACGTCTGCGCACCCTTAGTCACTTCCCTGAATTTCCACAATGGATGGCACCGCTATTCTGAACGATTGACGGCCGTATTCACCAACACAGTTTAAATTACAATCGCAGGTTAAACGATTAGCGATCGACACGGATTGGCTAAAATCCTCAATTTAACCAATCCGTTTCGATCTTCAATCCTTTCACCTGTGATTGCAGTTTAAACTGGGTTGGTGAATACGGCCGTGTGAACTTGCCGCAATAATAAGTTTTCCCGACTGATTCTGGGAATTTGGATGGTCCTTGTCAGGGGAAAAATATTCATGTCAATGTGTGTGTGAAAAGATGTTTCAAAGTGTTGAAAAAATGTAGTAATTCCGTGAACCTGAAAAGGAGGGCAAAAGGGCGGATTTTTCGAAACGTAGGAGGACACTTGAAATTACGTCAGAAGGTAGGACATGTCCTTCTAAAGGAGGACCAGTAACCCTATCTTTATCGGTCGAGAAAAAAACCGAACTTTTTGTCCAGATCGGTTTGTGGGCTTTGCTCACAAGGAACAGCGGAAAAATTCTGCTTCTACTCCTCACTCTGCATTGGTCATCTTTAATTTTGAGAGTAGATGACAGCACTAGTAGTATATGAATCAAACAGTGGAAATTCCCACTTTAACGAGTTCAGGCAACACCTCCTCAGATAGAAGGACTCTGCATGGGTTGTTTTTTTTTTCTTTTTTTCAAACCGAGCACAACTCAGGTCTATCACCATCTATGGGCGATTTACTACTTAGTGAGTTACGCCGGAAGTTTGCATGGGTTGGCAAATTCATCTGTGACGTCATGAAAGTAGTCCAAAAAGACTACCCAGCATTAAGACGATATATAATGACTGCTCTATCCAGTGGCTATACTTAGGATAGCCGCTATTGTGGTCGAGTGGTCATAGTGACGGACTCGCATTGCGAGGAATCGGGCTCAAACCCCACCGTCGCCATAGTGGTGGTCGTCTGAAGTTTATTTTCTACGGCACGCCTCTCGTTAAAACGTCTCGCCATAGCGAGCAACAGGCCGACAACCATGCAATTATACGATCATTACACTTCACTCATAGTTAGAAAAATTGATGGCAGATGGAAGCACTATACAAACAACAAGCATTACAGAGAAACAAACCTCACGTCAGGTTCGCTCTACATAACACACATTAAACACATTGGCGTACGCAAAGGGGGTTGAGGTTTCGAGGTGGCTCACAAATACTATACGCTTAGGGGATAGGGGACTATACGATGAGGGGTATAGAAATCACCAACTCCGTCCCGATGGTGTTTATTTTCCACACAACGTAAAAAACTATAGTCACCAGCGGTTCTGAACAACCGGGGCTCCGTGTACACTTCCCAGGGGCTCCGCGGCCGCTCAAGGAAAATGAAAAAAAGCAGTAAATTTGATAAAAAGGTCCACACACGTGGCTCCGCCGTAGAAATTATATACTAGAAACGGTTGCTCCGCGAGTCAATAAAGATTGTCGCTGTGGTGGTCAAGTGGCCATAATGACGGACTCGCGTCGCGAGGATCCGGGTTCAAACTCAACCGTCACCGCAGTGGTGGACAGCTCAAGTTGCTTTCCTGCGGTTCCCAACTTCGAGGCGCGAATGCGGGCCGATCTCCCCATTAAGAAATTCACCACAGTGAGCAACAGGCCTACAACGATTAATTATTCAATCATTACACTTCACTCATAGTCAGAAAAACTTGTGGCAGATGGCAGCACTACACATATCAAGCGTTACACAGAAACAAACGTGTATGGTTCATGTCAGGTTTCACTACACGCACATTCCCGCATGTACCAATTCGTTAGAGGTTCCGCAGGGGAATATGGACGAGGTGCATGTATGGTTTAGTAGTAGTAAATAAAGATTGAGAACCGCTGTGCTCTAAAGTATTGCTTTCTTATTTCGGTGTTTGAACCACCTCGTCCTCATCTTCATTTTAATTATCACATTCTTATCGGTGTTTGGCCTTATCAGAGTGTATTATTGTATTATAACCATGCTTCCTTAATTTGAACTATGACATCTTCATCGTTATTCGAGTTATCGCTTCATCACCAATGTTTAAGTTGCCGTCTTTATCACTATTTGAACACGATTTTTTTATCAGTGAGTTTGAAATATATCTTCCTTATCAGTATTTGAACTTTCTATCCTTTATCAGTTTTTAGGCTATCACCTTATTAATTTTTTAACTATCAGCAATTCAGTATTTTGTCTCATGATAAGCCTTATTAGTGCCTCTTAAGATTACGTTCACACTCATCAACAAGTTGACCAACAAATCGCGCAACTTGTTGAGCAACATGTTGCGCAACACGTGCTTCAGGACTTTTTGTACAGGATGGGCAAAAAGTCCGTAGAAATTTTAAAAATTCATCAAACCGGGAAAATAACCGAAATGAAAAACAGTTTGCAGGGTTAGCATCGCTAGACCACGGAAAGTTTTTAAGACAAGAAAAAAAAAAACAACTGAAAATACAGCCGATAGTTGGCGCTGACGTACAACATTCAAAGAAAATATACGCAAATAACGAACAGAGTGCCTCCAAATCGTTTATTACAGCAGGGTGCGTTCCAAATTCCACCACCACAGGAGATAACACTCTGCAGGCGAATCCCAAACCCCTGGACCAGCAGGTCCTCATACACGGTTTACAACGGTGAACTGATTGTGGATTAGGAGCGCAAGTTCTTATAAGTCTCATTTGCATATTTCCCACCGAAGTCGCTCGTACCAGTGCCACCAATCGGCTGTGTTTAGTTACTTTTTCCTGTCTTCGAAAAATTCCAGTGACCCGATTCCCACTCGCATGCTAACCCTGCAAACCGTTTTTTACTTCGGTTATTTTTCCAGTTTTTATTCATTCTTAATGTTTCTACGGACTTTTTGCCCACCCTGTATAAGTGTGGACGTGTTCTGCGACTTGCTGCTCAACTTTTCAAAGTTGCAGAACACGTCCACACTCATATACAAAGTTTGTTTCTCAACTTGTTGCTGAGTGTGGATGTACCTTTGTAGAAGCCTCTCCCCCTCCTTATCGGTTTTTGTGCAATGATCATTTTCAAATTTTAGGCTAACATCTTCATCTGTTTTTAAGGCTATCACACTTATACTGTTTGAACTTCCGCTTCCTTATCAGTTTCATGTGTATTATTCTTATTACTTCGCAGGCTATGGTAATTATCAGCTTTAATGCTAATATTCTTATTACATTTTATGCTAATATTCTTATTACATTTTATGCTAATATTCTTATTACATTTTATGCTAATATTCTTATTACATTTTATGCTAATATTCTTATTACATTTTATGCTAATATTCTTATTACATTTTATGCTAATATTCTTATTACATTTTATGCTAATATTCTTATTACATTTTATGCTAATATTCTTATTACATTTTATGCTAATATTCTTATTACATTTTATGCTAATATTCTTATTACATTTTATGCTAATATTCTTATTACATTTTATGCTAATATTCTTATTACATTTTATGCTAATATTCTTATTACATTTTATGCTAATATTCTTATTACATTTTATGCTAATATTCTTTCCTTATTACTAGAGCCCGGATTATATGCACTTGAAAAGGCTAAAATATGCACTTGAAAAAGCTGAAATATGCACTTGAAAAGGCTAAAATATGCACTTGAAAAGGCTAAAGTATGCACTAATAATTTTAAAATATGCACTAATAATTCTAAAATATGCACTTGAAAAAGCTGAAATATGCACTTGAAAAGGCTAAAATATGCACTTGAAAAGGCTAAAGTATGCACTAATAATTTTAAAATATGCACTAATAATTCTAAAATATGCACTAATAATTCTAAAATATGCACTAATAATTCTAAAATATGCACTAATAATTCTAAAATATGCACTAATAATTCTAAAATATGCACTAATAATTCTAAAATATCACTAATAATTCTAAAACATGCAGTTAAAATGACAAAATGTATACTACCTTTATACACATCCATATCTTTTATGGGTATCTCTTTGCAGCCACTTCGTTAGGCAATTTGCCTGTTGTGGCCTTTTTGTTTGTTTTTGAAAATCCTAAAAAAAGTCAAAAATTCCAATATATGTACCAAAATTTGGAAAATATGCGTTAAAAAAATCACTATGCAAAAAAGAACAGATATGTTTTTAAAATGCATATTTTCTATTTGTTAGTGCATATTCGTTAACAAAAAAAATTTCCTCACATATGCATATACTGTATACGCAAATAACTTCTAAATATTTTTTACTTAATCATTTTCAATTTCTAGTTAGTCGTGGCTGTTCAGTATCGAAATACCAGTGAAAAAGAATTTCGAGGCTATTTCTAAAAGAATTGAACATTTTTGACGCTAACTCTGAAACAGTTGACGTAATGGGGGAAAAACAATCCTATCTGCGGGGAAAAAACCCGATGTTATGAAACAGGGGCGTAGCCAGAAATTTCGTTCGGGGGGGGGGGGAACCAAAGTGACAGAACAATGGATTTGGCCATCTTTTTCCCTTTTTTCGGTCATTTTCTCACATTTCGGGGGGGGGGGGCAGACTCCCAAGTCCCCCCCCCCCCCACTCACTACGCCCTTGTTATGAAAATATTATGAGCAATATTCATTTGAAAAACTGTTGAAAAACTGAAAAGCTTCAATAAACCTTCACAAATATGCACTTATTATGAAAATTCTTTGGTTTTATGCATTTATACGCATTAATGCTGGAAAAGGCCAAAATATGCAAGTGCATATCCATTTGCATATAATCCGGGCTCTACTTATTACATTTTATGCTAACTCATCCGCGTTTTTAGGCCATCCCTCTCCTCACTAGTGTTATTAGCATTACCGCATACTACTCGTCGGTGCTCAGGCTATCGAATAGTTATAAAAATGAATAAAACCAGATCGTTATTATTATTTCAACTATCGCTTTTCCTTATCCAGTATTATAAAATAGTACCATTTTACTCTTCAATTTTCCGGTAATTCGTGTCCCTGCATGTCTTGCATCGTAGCAAGAGGAGAGGAAAACCTATCCACAAAAATCCATCAAAAGGTGGATTTTGTACTTATTCCCCCAAAAAAACGCATACCATAACCACCACCACCTGATACACATGGCATGAGTCATCCCGGCAGCAGATGGTCGTGCGTAGTACCGGTGCGGCATCACAAATATCTCGAGGTACAGATAGCAAAGAAAAGAAATCTTACCATTGCCAGACGGGCGGACATTCTTCAGGTCTGGTAAATAGACTGGAATTTTTCCCACGACCCGCGTATACCAGATAAGGTATCCCAATATGTAGGGGAAAGAGACAGAGAAATACCACATATATATATATATATATATATATATATATATATATATGATAAAATATAATATAACTAGGTACCCCCGTAAATACTGAAAAGAAATATCGGAGGAAGAAAGAACAGGTGACGCATTGCGTACAGGTGACGGCTGTGAGGTGCTCTCTTCACCCACTATAAAGGCCGCCTTTGATTAAAGCAGGTGATAGTTGTTGCAACCTTTGCATATATCTATATATATACTGTGCTTCTTACTTACTTACTTTCCCTCAGATCCATCACCAACAGTTGAAAAGGTATGTAGGTATGTAGTGCAGCCGCCATCTGACGAATTCCTCGCCTGTTTCGGTGACGATTCCATCAACAATGGGGTTTATATTTCGGCAGATGGAATATCTAGGTATTATATAAGAATGACATATTACTTGTGATCAAAAGTGGATTTATGGTTTTGCCGCCCTCTACCCGTGGCTTTCAAACCCTGCAGCAGGGCCCTTAGGCTTCGATCTTTCGCAAGATTTTTTCCTCCCCCCCCCTCCCCCTCTTTAGTGAAATTATATTGCGAAGAACCAAAAAAAAAAATTACCAGTCGCTCCTGGATTGAGACCTTATACACTCCAACTATGTCACGCCTCTACGCATTCTTGTCTAATTTTCTTCACACTCATTATTAAATTTGGCCGCCCTTGGTTATAAGACCCCTATACATATTCCCTTATCACTAAAAGTCACTATTTTGTTCGCAAATTGACGTGATTACTCGCTCTCTAGATGATTCTCATATTTATACATTCACTAGGTCACTCCCAGCTTAACACACTCTCTAGGTCACTCCCATGGTCTCACACTCTCTAGGCCATTTTTTCGGTTGCTCACTGACATGGTTACTCGCTCTAGGTGATTCTCATATTTACACACTCACCAGGCTACTTCCAGCCTGACACACTCTGTAGGTCACTTCCAGCCTAACACGCTCTCTAGGTCACTCCCATGGGCTCACTAATTTAAAGGTCAGTATTTTGGCCGTTCCCTACTTGCTTACTCGCTCCCTATATCACTCCTATGGTCACACACATTCTCTAGGTCAGTGGTTCTCAACCGTTGGAAGCCCGCGGTTCGGTTAATTAATTTTTTTTGAGTGAAAGGCCCAGTCATAAACACGACTAATGGGAAATGATTGGGGAAAACAAACGATGAATTAATTAGTCACAGCTCGGTTTCACTGATGTCAGGGCCCGGTACCGGGCAGCGAGCCAGCGGTCGGGAAACATTGCTGTAGGTCACTACCACGCCTCACACACTCTTTGGGTCACTCCCGTGCCTCACGCCCTCTCTAAGTCACTCTTTTGATCGCCCACTGACGTGGTTATTCGCTCTCCACGTCACTCCGATGGTCACACACTCTCTAGTTCAGCGTTTTTCAACCTGTGGTCGCGGACCCCAGGGGATCCGTGAGTATTTAGTAAGCTGTACGTGGATAAATTTACTGCTACTATTGCATGAATGAGAGACACAATTTTTTCTGTGAAATTATAATTTATTCAATAGTTTAAGGGTTTCTTTTTTTTGGATTTTATGGGAGTAGGGGGTTGTCGAAATTGTCCTTCTGATGATACAGGGATCCGCGGTGAATTGGCCTTCACTACATGAGATCCGTGACGATAAAAATATTAGTAAACACCACTCTCTAATCACTCACAACTCACTGACCTGGCTTCTCACTCACCAGGTTACTCTGTCAATGAATTGGAAATTCGCTCCCTTGGTCAATTTTTCCATCCCCCAATGATCACTCAATGGGCAACTCACACTCTCGGTCACTCTTGTTTTTTAATTTCCAATTCAGATCATGTCAGGATTTCTCATTACTGTTTGTTTAATGCGTTCATAACTTTACATAGATAATTTTCATTGTTCCTGTGTTTTTTGTAACATTGCTATACCATGTCGGATGCCGAACTCTCCCCAAAAATATCGAAATAACAATATAAAAAAATTACTCTTCCCCTAAAAATACATAAAATCATAGTGCAAGACAGCCCAAAATGTCTAGGCTTGTCTGTCTTAAAAGCCTAGGCTGCCAAAATTTTCGGGATGCTTTATTACCAGATTGCAAATAGAAACTTACGACCCATCCCAGGAGCTCCCCTGCGATCCAAGTTCCGGTCGCGACCCACACGTTTAGAACCCCTGCTCTAAGTTACTGACTGACCTGTTCCTCTCCCAAATTTATAAAAAAATTATGGTTTTTCTGCCTGCTTTCGCATTCTGCTCCAGTTTTCTTTGCCATTCATTCCTCCCTGAGCCCCGTTAAATACGCGCGCGCCCCCCCTAGTTGGAATTTGGTATGGGCAATGCAAGTCACTAATTCGAGAATTGTCATCAAAATTTGATTCTCAAGAGAATTTCCTCTCGGCCCTGAATCGTCCATTGACTGCATCGGCTTCTGGTGTAGTCATCACACACCAGAACCAGAACGAGTGGGTGAAGATAATGGAGAAGTCAATAGAGTCAATATAATGGCCCATCGATTACCTATATGTGTGTGTACACGAAACGATTTCTCGAGAATCTTATCTTAAAATGGGCTCGGCCGCCGATTTTGTGTACATATTACAGCCTCATATTATTTTTTGAGTATCATTCCAGAAGGTGCCAAACCCAACGCTGTGAGGTGACCATATAGGAGAGGTAATTCCAAGGTGATCATCTGTAACGTGCAATTTTCCTTCAAATTACGGGTGCGATAAGTGCCCCAATGCCCACATACAAGCTATCTTGTTTGTTCTAGCGGTCTCGTTAGCGAACAGGATCCCATCACGATGGCCTATGTATGCTTCTGTTAGCATGTAATAGTCGTTGACGATATGCTGATTGGGGGGAATCACAACACTAGATGCTTGAGTAGGTGTCAGAAGGTATTTTGTGAGGATAGGCTTCGTTTGTTTTTATGGAATTATTATGGTAAATGGTGTTCGTTTTCCTATCGATCTGAACTTTATAATGGAATGTTTGTGTACTTAGCCAACCATTTTGGATCCTTCACCAAAGGTGTTTTGCGATCAGGATCGTGTTGGAATTGATGTGTGAGTTTGCTTTTGCTCGATCATTGGATGGAAGAATATTGATGTGATACTTTATACATATATTAATGAGGAATTTTTGACACCGAGGCTAGTGTTCAGTTTTTATTTGTGAATGTTATTAGAATGCGTGAAGCGCAAATGATGGTTAATGGTTTCCAAGTCTCTTGTTTTGACGTAGGCGTCTCTAGCTATTGGATTTAATAAGTCTAAAATGACCACGAAAAAAGGTGCGATTCTACCATGTTCTTCTTTACGGCTCACCTCATGGCTGTCGAGTAAAATGTGTCCCTTGAAGTCATCTGATGTGACCCGTGACCTCGAACCTAATTTTGTAAAAATGAACCAAGCGGTACATTGCTAGATTAAAGTGATACGCTGCACATTTACAAATCATTTGCAGGACGAGCGACACATTTACGGATCATTTGAAGGACCTACGGTGCAGTCCCACATCATCGTCACTGAAGTGGCTTGTGACACATTCCCATATCGCTTAAGTGTCCTGCGACACATTTACGCTCTTGAGGGGGTTCACGGCCTATTTATAGATCAATTAAGCGACCCAGGTGCATATTCAAAGATCATGGGATCCATGGCAATTTGTAGATCACTTGAGTAAACCGCGGCACGGTTTCAAAGCACTTCAGTGACCCGCCGCGCAGTTCTAGATCAGTCAATTTTTACCCTCAGCATTTGATCTGGTCTTCAGATAAGTTTCAATTAAAGTATACAAGATATTTTTTAGAGTCAAACATGTTTTATCCGTCAGCGGAAATATGTTGATCAAATCAAGGACCCCTGAATTATAGGGCGTGGAAGAATGAATGCTCCGCTCCCTAATGCAGGGTCTGTTCCCCATAAGGACTCTGGGCGAACACATCATTTGTGAACACAACATTCTTTGAAGCAGAGGCGTACGTTGGGGGCATGGAGAGGGGGGCATGGAGAGCCCGAGCACCCCAGACGGTCAAAAATTAAAAATATTTGTTAATTATATGTTTGTAAAAAAAAAAATTAAAATATCAAAAGAAGATGCCACTTTCGGCATCCGAATGGGTCCCACAAATATGTAGGGGCGGCCTGGGCACCTGCCCGGTTTGTCCACGAGGAAGGAAAAGGCCAGGCTCCCATGGAAAAAAAAAAAAAACCAGACCCAGAAAACAGACATTTACACGAATCTTCCATCAGGACAGTAACTAGGATATTTACCACACGGGGCAAACACGATTTTCTCGCCCCCACCCCAATTCGGTAATTTTATAATGGTCTTCTTTGTTTCCACCTAAAACTTGCCCCCCCCCTAAATTTTACCGTCTGGGGCAGTTGCCCTCTCTGCCCTCCTCCCTAGTTCCGCCCTTGTCATGCATAGCATTCCCCATATTTACACGCGCCATCTATAAAAGAAAGGGTGATAATTTGATAAGCAATAAATAATATTTTTTCTAACATTTAAATAAATATTAATAAATTCCATAAGATCTTAAACTCCCAATAAAATAATTAATTAACGAAATAAATCACCCCCCCCCCCCAATAAATCCCTCCCCCCCACCATTTGCATTATAATTATTAATGGGCAATTCCCGTATGATGCACGCACGAAAAAACTTATCTATGTATATTATATAAATTTATACATTTTACATACACACAACGCACGTAATTAATCAACAGGAGATGAATTATGACACGTTAACTCTTACTTTATCTCTCTCTTAAAGATAAAAGCTATTATAATTTACATACAGCGCCTAATTGGTATTCCGCGCATGCGTGTGACACATTCATTTTCATATATATATTTAGATATTACACACATATAACAGGGATTTCTAGAAGATTCTATAGGTGGAGAGAGAGGATATATATATATATATATATATATGAATAGCTGCTGCACCTGCTGCTTCGAGTGGCAACCGCGCTGCCATTTTTGTTCTTTATTTTTATTTTATGTACCTTTCCTTCAACCTATTTTAACCCTTTTGCCCTTTCCTAGTGGCGTGACCTTATCATGATTGTGATCTTCCAACATGTGGAGGGGGAATGTAGTTCGACCTACTAGCGTTATAAAGCAAGCACGAAATGATCGGTTGCGAGAGTATGGAAGAGTATATATACACAGACACACACACCCGAAAATGTTAATACTTTACGTGTACTGAATAAGGTGGTGGTGCTAAAGCTACCCGACATTACGGTCACGGTTTGCAGCACAATTTGCACCTGCTCCTGGTGAAGTCCTTTCATGAAGATTGCAATGAAAAAAAAAATGAAAGTGGGTAGGTATATGGCCGTGGCAAAGGTCGCACCTTCCCTGAATGGGTTAAATAGCGTACCGTACGCATTACAAGCAAACAAAGGCATCGGGTTTTTCTTCTTTTTTTTTTTTTAACCCAGGCCTTTTGTCTCGGTTTCGAGGTGGTTTATGGATGCTATAATAGGGCCGTGACTTTTCAACACGACATGTTGGCGATACATTGGCTCAATTAAGTACAGGCTTGGGTCATGAGTTCTATCAAGGGTTTTAAGCTCAGTGTTTCTCAACCAGTGCTCCACGGAACCGTAAAGATAATCTGTGGTTCAGGTTCTAGTTGAAATCAGGAGTTGTTAAGCTTTATGTTCCGTGGAAAATATTAAGGTGTTAAGGGTCCCCACCAGGGCCGTATTTATGTTTTTGCCACCTGTGGGCTATACAAATTTTGCTGTCCCATGCCATTACTAATAAATCGTAAGCAAACAAAAGACAAAAAGTGGTACTCTATGGTAGTTACTGGTAGTTATGGTAGAGTACTCTATGGTACTCTAGTGGTAGTTGCGCCCGAATTTTACTTTTCTGTCCTGTGTTCCTATCCTATTCCGATCCATAATGATTGCCATATAGCGGGAGGTGCTCAACCTCCGGCCTGAGGCCAAATGCGGCCCACGAAGGCGTTCCTGAAGAAAGTTATCAATACACACAGCACGATAGCTACACCAGTTTCTTATCTAAGAGCAGAAAACCATATCACACCATATTGTATCATCGCCTGTCTGGCCAGCGGACTGAAAAGGTTTGTTCATATCCTGCTATATAACAACGAGGGTCATGACCTCCGTAGGGCCCTAAAAGAGTTAACAGAAAGGGTTCTGAGGCCATTAAATGAGAAAATATCGTAAACGTTTTATTTATACAATGGCGAAAGTAGCTCTAATGCGAAAATTAGCTCCTAAATCGTTTTTATTATTCTTTTTGTCATTAACGTCAAGTGCTTTCTCTCAGCATATATCGATATTAAAATATACATATGTAAAAATCAAGTAGCCAAAGGAGAGAAACTCGTAGACCAGTGTTTCCCAAAGTGGGCCATACTGCCCCCTGGAGGGTGATAGAAGCTACAGACTTACATAGGATCCTATGGGTTCACTTGAGTTGAGGGGCGATGAGAGAAAAAAAATTTCTGATGAAGGGGCCGATAGAACAAAAAGTTTGCAAAACCTCTCCGCTTCTCAGGTACATGGAATAACATGATTAAGTTTACTGTACTACTGTACCAGTTTGATACCTTCCGAAAGACTAGTTTAGATCCCTTTGCTTCCGATAGACATTTCTGGCTTATATAGTCCCGATTCACTGAAAAATATAGCATTACACAAAATATATATATTTTTTCAAGATTAAGATGAGACAAAAAATATCGTGTTTTATAGAGACAATAGGATTCACACAGTATTTATACTACGAATTACCATTGACGAAAACTTTTATAGGGTTCGGTCCATGGGTCAGAAGCTTCTTCCCCCCCCCCCCCGTAATATTTGTCATCATCCCCATAATATTTTTTTTAAACATCTATCAGTATACGTCAACGGTTCCCAAACCGTGGGTAGTAACACGCACCCCTCCCCCCCTCCTTGGTGGTTACGTTAATGAATAAATGCGAAACATACAATTCTCTCTCTGTCTAAAACAAATTAAAAAGAAAAATACTTGATTGGGTGCAGTACAGTCACCGTTTTATTTTGGATGAAGTTAATTGCGGCAGGAGGAGAGTTATACACGTACATAAATACTATTATAACATAATAGTATCGCCAACAACAAGTAAGAAATGCAAATTTTTTTAAGGCCCGTTTTTAAATAATATTACCGATTACGGTCATATTCAAGAGGTTCTATTGAACCACTTAATTTTTAAACCATGAGCGCACAAAGCTTTCTGGTCGGGTGAGCTATATTTCAAGAAAAATTACTTTCACGGGACTTGTAACATCTACATATCGATGAAAAACAAATTTAATTCGAATGTATGAGATAGTTAGCGGGAATACGTAAATTTCGCAAAAAAAAAAAAAAAAAAAAAAAAAATTGCAAAAAAAAAAAAAAAAAAATTTTGCAAAAAAAAAAAAAAAAAAAAAAAAAAAAAAATTCAGATCAGAAATTTCGCATTTATTCACATTTACGAATTCCAAATGAAAAATTTCACTTTCGTTCACACACACACACAAGACAACTCGAATAAATGAAACGGTTTAAATCCAAAATTTCGCATTTAAAAAAAAATGTGTACCTCTATTTTCTATTAATTTAACCTTATTTTTAAAATGCTTTTTTATAGCATCATTTCCCGAAATTCAAAAAAGTTCCATATACAGTCGGGGGTACACTTATAACATAACCTATGGATAAAAAAATACGGTTGTGAAATCCTTAAAATTTGGCCCATTCACGTCTATACATTTTTATCTCTGTTATAACATACCCTGTATATACAGTATAACAAACCAAAAAAATAATCCAGATATAACATTGCAAAAAAAAAACCCAGGAAAATATAGTCAAAAACAGCTTTTTATGGACAACACTCTTTGTATACGGGTGATATTCTCAGACCTAAATTTTTTTCAATGAGGCTTTTCGAATAGACGTCATAATCATCATCAGCATCACTCCTGATGAACATACACTCGATGATCCCCAGAGAGATCAATGTTAAAATTGCCGATTTTAGCGTAGAAATGCGGAAATTGAGTCGGGTTTTCAGCCGCATCAATAATTTTAAAATTTGAATTGAATCTTTGGTTTTCGAAATATTGAGCTCGCTTAGCGATACGAAGCCCAGAAAATCAAATATAAAATATTGAGTCAGACCCACTTTTGAGATGGATATTCATGCAATAACATTGATTTCAAATTTTTATTTATATCTTCTCAAGCGGGAAAATGAGAATTAATGTCTCCGTGTTGTCTTATATTATCCAATTGCATCAAACCATATAATTTCGGATGTTTTTAAATTAATTATGAGCCCATATAAATTACATTGAAGAAATTCCGCAGCTTTAATCAAGCATTTTTTGAAGGAAAAACAGTCAGATCGATAACTTGAAGTTAAAAAAAAAAAATCGAAATTTCTAGCTCCCGTTAAAAAGAAGAGAAAAACGATTCATTTCTATGTTTCTTTAATTTAGATTAGTTGCTTTCATGAATCGCATAGGAAGTCGCCATATTGGTTACCTTGTCTGTCCCTCAAAAAAACAGGGAAATATCACGTGATCCAAAAAGCCTCATGGCGAAAATATATGGATGGAATAGTTACACTCTTTCTAATCAATCACTAATTGACAAACTTTAGCGCCACCTGCCACTATTAATAAATGTAACTATTTTGGAAATAAAATTTTTGACATTTAATAAAATGATTTTGTAATGTTGTTTTTGTTCCCACCTAAAATTCGCCACCTTATAAATTTTGCCGCCAGTGAAGTTGCCCCATTTGACTCCCTCTAATTAATGCCGGCCCTGCCCAGCCTTGCGATCACGTAATGCACACAGCTTGCATACAATTTTGTAAGTCTTGCATATAATTTCGAAACTCAACCCTTACACTGATTTCTCACGCGGAAAAGATTGCTTTTCTGAAAAAATTTGTTACAATTTCAGAGAGCAACTGCTTCACCACATGTGGGTTATCAAAACCACGGCATCAAGTACAGAGATGTTTTTTGCTAATCTGAGGTTGATGATGTAGAATTCACATTTGCAAGCATAGATTGCGTAAAATATTTCGGTGGCTCACTTTGATATTTCTTAGGATCCCCAAACACTCCCATTGTGTGTGTTTTAAGGCATCTATCGCTTACTTTCTTGCCATCTTTTTTGGCGATTTTCAGTATTCATTTTTTTGTATTTGAGATTATAATTTACAATATTTTTCCCGGGGACATATGGTCAGCCTATGCCGGCCATTGTGCCGAACAACACACGTTACCAAATAGCTCAGCGTGCCATGCGGGGACTCCTGGTGTAGTAGGGTGGCTACAGTATTTAGTGGCACAAAAATTGAAATATGGCTCCCATATCATACTGCTTGGACCTTAGCCAAGGATTTTTGACGAGATCCCAAGATCAGATATTTTTACGGAGCCATTCTATAGTGAATGTTTGCGCGAAAAAAAAAAAAAAAAAAAAAAAAAAAAAATATATATATATATATATATATATATATATATATATATATATATATCAGAATCGTCTCAGGCAGGGGCAGCTCTTGGGCCGTGCGGCCAGGACCACAACTAGATACTTTGTCAGCCGGGGGAGCCACACATTTTGGCACCCCAGTGTTATGTAGAAGAAGCAGTTGAAAGGTCAATTCGGCACATCCTTTAGTCTAGCACCGGGGCACCAGAATCGCCTTGCTACCCTCCGTACTTGCGACTCTACGTGCGGCCGCATGGTGGGGTGCGTAAAACTTGGAGGGGGTGCCGTAAATAGGTCTTGCACTGGTGGAGAGTTTTTCTCTCGAGTCACCCCCTACATCCGGGCTGGAACCCTTCTCAGCCCTAACCTTTTAGTGACTATAAATTTAATACCAACGCCATCAAAGTCTCGCGGGATGGAAATTTAGGAGTTCCTTCCGGCAAAAATGCTCCTTCTAGGCACCGTCATGCCCCACCCTCAGAAATTATGCCAAACGTTCGTCTACCATGGACCCCTTGTGCCAATGACGAAAACCACGGTCCCCTATAAAATGAAGGTCCCGGACCCTTTGCCCAATAATTAATATTCAGCACGTAATTGATGTAAGAACAGTAAATTTTTTTCTCGTACAAATATCACGAAGTCTCTAAAACCTCTCCAAGGAACCCTGGCTAAGTGACTTATGAAAAGGCTACTCGGAGGTGCGGCAAATTTGAAGAATGAGTGGTCAAGAAACTAAGTAGGATTCAAAGTCTTCCTCCCGAAAGCTAAAAAAACGACGTCTCTACCTAGAAAGAAAGGGGATCAAACGAGTGACCCAGAGAGCAAGGGACTTGGCCAGTGAGCGACAAAAAGAGTCACTTGGAGAGTTTGCAAGCATTTGGTGTGATCAGATAGGCATTTTTGTCTAGATAGTTTTCAAGCATGTGAGTGACCTAGAGAGCGAGGGCCCGATCAAGTCAATGAGTGACCGAAAGAGTGACCCCATAAGAAAATGTCCGAGCGTGTTGAAAGTGAGGGGGGACCAGGTCAGTGAACGACCAAAAGTGTGCCCAGAAGTAAGAGAGCAGTGTTTGCCAAACTTTTTTGATGGCGTGGATGACCCCTTATGGTGGCAGTTACTGCTTCGGGAACCTTTCC
This sequence comes from Pholcus phalangioides, assembly GCF_987345545.1. Classification (NCBI taxonomy): domain Eukaryota; kingdom Metazoa; phylum Arthropoda; class Arachnida; order Araneae; family Pholcidae; genus Pholcus; species Pholcus phalangioides. Next base: position 313,320 of record NW_028301603.1, read on the forward strand.
CCCACCCCTGCACACGCTATACAATTTCGACGTCCCCGCCCCCCCCCATTTTCCCATAAAATCCAAAATATATAAACTGAAGAGCCAAAAAAACTGGTGCAGGCATGCGTATGCAAATAAAGAGATATGGAACCAATCAGAGTACGGCGTTGCGGTCGGCAACGCCTATATAACACAACAAGTGTCTGGCAGAGTTGTTAGATCGGTTACTGTTGCTACAATGGCAGGTTATCGAGATTTAAGTGAGTTTGAACGTGGTGTTATAGTCGGCGCACGAGAGATGGGACATAGCATCTCCGCGCGAGGTAGCGATGAAATTTGGATTTTCACGTACGACCATTTCACGAGTGTCCCGTGAATATCGTGAATCCGGTAAAAATTGAATTAGTAGAGATGTTTATGACAGTATTTTCCAAGTATCAACAGTGTTATTGTAACGTCATTTCTAGAGATATGTCAAAAGTGTTAAATTTTTTTTTAGTAAAAGTGTTGAAATTCTTATGTTACTGAGCAGCTACAACAAACTAGAAACTGAAAATGCCTGAATAAAAAATATGAAGAGTTATTTGCATATGCAGTCCATATATATATGGGGATATTGTTTTGTAAATGAATATGCACTAAGAAAGAGCAAATATGCATTTTAAAAACTTTTTTTTTTTTCATGGTGATTGAAACATGGTGGTGATTGACATGGTTGTTTTAATGCATATTTTTGGCACGTATTTCGGAATTTTTAACTTTTCAGGTTTTTTTATTGCATGTTTCGACAGTTTTTTATGCATATTTTGGCATTTTAAGGGAATTTTTAGAGCACGTTTTAGAGTGCATATAATCTGGGCTCTACTTATTACCAATAAGACAGAGCCCCCGGACCCTTTACTGAACACTATTCACTACGTAATTGATATGAAGAACAATAATTTTTTTTCTCATCCAACATCACAGAGTCTCTGAAACCTCTCCAAACGAACCCTGCCTAACTGATTTAGGCAGGCTGCAAAGGCTGCTCGGAGGAGCGGCAAATTTGAAGAATGAGTAGTCAAGAAACTGAGTAGATTGTTAAGTCTTCCTCCCTAAAGACGGAAAAAACAATTTATCCCTACCCAGAAAGAAACGGGACCAAACGAGTGATCCAGAGAGCAAGGAACCACGCCAGTGAGTGACGAAAAGAGTCACCTGGAGAGTTTGCAAGCATGTGGAGTGATCTAGAGAGTTTGCAAGCATGTGGAGTGATCTAGAGAGTTTGCAAGCATGTGGAGTGATCTAGAGAGTTTGCAAGCATGTGGAGTGATCTAGAGAGTTTGCAAGCATGTGGAGTGATCTAGAGAGTTTGCAAGCATGTGGAGTGATCTAGAGAGTTTGCAAGCATGTGGAGTGATCTAGAGAGTTTGCAAGCATGTGGAGTGATCTAGAGAGTTTGCAAGCATGTGAGTGACCTAGAGAGCGAGGGACCGATGAGGTCCGTCCATTGAGCGACCGACAGAGTGACCCAAAATTACGGGAGCAGTGTTTTCCAACGTTTATTGATGTCGTTGACCCCTTATGGTCAACGCTTCGCGAACCCTCCCCACCCCTGTACACGCTATACGATTCCGACACCCCCCATAAAACCCAAAATGTAGTCGACGCTCGTTATAACGATCCCCCATCATCCCGTCGAAAATGGATATTATATTGGAATATCATTAATAGAAAGAAAATTGAATTTTTTTACTGTAATTTGCAACTTATCTAGCATTTGACAATTTTATTGGATTTAATTGGCATTTTTATTTGCTTTTGATATTTTTTTTTTAGCTTTGCTTGCATTTGACAATTTTTTGCCTGCAATTTGGCACCTTTATTTGCTTTGGACAGTTTTTTGGATGCAATTGGCAACTTTAACTTATATTTGACAATTTTTTGACTGCAATCGGTAATTTTGCTTGCATTCGATAATTTCTTTCTCTAATTGGCAACTTTACTTGCTGGAAATCTGGATGATTTCAGTTCTTGATTGTAATTTCTACAATGTGTTGTAGCGTGCTCGCGAGCACGAAATCACACACACGGATATCGAACACTGCGTATGATTCAGATAGCACCATCGGTGCTCGCGAGCAACAGGTTGAAAATGCCTGGTGTAGGGCGACTATATGACTTGTGTAGTATTTTACAAGACATTCCCGTATATTATATATAATTTTGTCCGTCCCAACTTTTTTTTACAAAATGTCCCGTTTTTATCTTATTTCCAACGAGGTTCATTTCAATTTTTGGAATCAGGAATCAAGATTATCATAATTATATTATGATAATTATGATTCTATCATAGTTAATTATCATCGTATAATTATATTCATCTCATATATATCATCTCAAATATAATTTTTTTTGGTGTTCTATTATTTTACTCACTGCAATCAACGGTTAGCACTCTGATTCCCACTATTAGCGATTTTTCTGCAATTTTAGCAACGGATGGCAAATTTACTTACCTTTGACATTTTTTTTTAAATTTAATCGGAAACTTAAAAATTTTTTCCCCTTTGTGCAATTTTTTTGTGTAATCGGCAACTTTTTACATTCGGTATTTGACTTGTTTTTTCATTTTTCCCATATTCTTATGAAGGAAATATGGTCAACGTAGGTAATACATATAGGTATCATAACGCACATGTATGTATGTATGTCTAGGGCATAGATTCCCAACCTTTTTGGCCCATCGCCCCACTTCAGAAATTTTTTCCTCCCATCGCCCCCAACGCAATCTAACCCGTAGGATCCTATGTTATACCCGCAGCTTCTACGCCCCCTGGAACATTCCATTGCCCCCATGGGGCGTTAACGCCCACGTTGGGAATCAGTGATCTAATGTGGCCATATTTCTTCGAATGAAATCCGGATATTGGGACTCCAAATATGGGAAAATACGAGACATCGCCAAAAAAGGACGCCAAAAAGAAGCAAAGTTGCCAAATACACGTAAAGTCGCCAACGGCAAGAAATGAACGACTACTGTAGATTAAAATGCTTTTCATGTGTGAAATGAAACTTTCACGGGAAAATCCGGCTCATTTTTATAAAAAACAAAGTCGGTACCGCGAGGAAAACGGAAAAAAAACCGCTCTGTCCCGGGAAATACGGGACGTATAGTCACTCCACATACATTGATTATTTTTTTATCCGAACACATTTCGTGGGGCTGGATGGAATCCTTTATTAATGGGCCGCATTGTCGTGCAACATGTAGCAATGATTGACCAATACAGTCTAATCCCGTTTTAACGGATACCGTTATAGCGAAAATCTCGTTTTAACGAAAAACTTTCTAATTTCCCCGATAAGTTTTCGTAAGAACAATGTAGAAATTTGGAATTTCTCTATAACGAGGTGATTTCTCTGGTTTCTTGGAGTTCGTTATAACGGGATTCGACTGCAGTCTTTTAATTCAATTAATTATCAACCTTTACGTTAGTGCGATCTTGCAACGTTGCCAATGCAAGCAATTGAAACTTTCTTAAGCACTGTTCAAGCATGTCCCTGTAGCGCAGTGGATAGCGCGTTGGACTTCTAATCCAAAGGTCCCGGGTTCGAGTCCCGGCAGGGATGCAAACAGAATTGTTGTTCCGTTATTTTGATAAAGTTGTATCTCACTATCATCCGAATGTTCACAATTCAAAAGCGAAAAATATTTAATTTATTACCTTTTTCTTACATAAAAAAAATTTAATTTCTATCACCTTCATATTTTCGTGTTAATATTCTGTCCAATAGGTGGCGCCACTATTTTTGCCGCATTGCGGTATTTTTTCTAAGTGACGTTTTCTTCAGTCAATTTCGAAATTCGTAGGATCAATTACGTGGCTTGAAATTGATGCAATAAAATATTAATTAATTAAAAAGCGGCATCTATTGGTGAGACAAAATCTCTTTCGTAGGATAATTTTACTTATAATTAATACCCGTATGGATAATTTTTCAATTATTTTTAGATAGTTGATAATTATTTCAATTAAAGTTTAATTACTTTTATTCAATATTTGATAAAAGTTGGTAAAATTAGAGGTTGATATGCATTTATAAAAACTTAGCGAGAACCTGTTTCCTCTCACGAGATAAACGGGGCACGTGCCCATTACCTTGAAATTGGCTAATGCTTGTATCATGGGCATGCCCCCCCCCCCCCAATGCCTCAACGAACACTATGTATATGGCAATGCTGTCTTAACGCATGGGCCCGGACGGCCCGGGGGCCTCAAGAGAAGAGGAGCCTCATAAAAATGAGATTTGGTTGAAATTTTCTAGAATTTATCTAGAAGGGCCTCAGAAAAACACTTGGCCCGGTGGCTCATGATGCTCGTAAGGGGGTCCTTAAAATTCATATTTGCCCAGAGCCCGAACAAACCCTGTATATATCCGGCCGATCAAGTATACGATGAGAGGGGCGGCCTAAAAAAAAGTGGGATTCATGCAGGGAGTAGCGTGCCTCCCCCTCCCGAAGCGGTTATTATCATGAAAAATGAGTGAACATTTGTTGTGGGGACCCAATTCAACTCGGGGTCCCGGGGCAGCGTCCCCGGTTAGCCAGTGCCCCGGTTAGCCAGTGCCCCGGTTGCTCCAGCCGGATTAATGGGACCGGATGGGGTTTTTGAAAGCAAATTTAATTTATAAGCTGGGGCTTCTAGCTTAGCGGAACTCCACCCCGCCAAAGCATGACATTGCCCGGGAGCCCATGTTGAGACGGCTCCCCACGGTGCCTAGCTTAAGGGAATGATATTTCGGCATTTAATCGGTCAATTGTTAAAAAAAAAACGGCCTAATGTAGGCATTTTCAAAAAATTTTCTCTCGTTATTTAATACCATTCCCATGTAAAATTTAGAATAATTAAAATTTATTAGGATATTAAAACTCCTAATTAATTATAATGTTCAGGCTATTCGGGCCGATGCTAAGCCTCCACCAGAAATATTCGGAGAGAAACCCATGGCTTCCCACAAGGAGGCTGACGGGCCTTGGGTAACCCAATGTACGTATTTTTAATCAATTACGAAAAAAAACCTATTTACTGATGGCAATTTATTTTGTGATTAACCACGATGGTCCAAGTTACGGCAGGGCTGGACAAAAGGCCGTAGGCCTGTCAGATGGAGGGGCCTAAATCATAATGAGATCTGGAAAGGTCATTTTCGAAAGTAAATACGTAAATTGTCAGGTGATATACCAAAATGGGGGAAGACGGGGGCTTCCATCGTGTTATTTGGACGGCTCTGCTATATTACATAGGCGTAAACTTGTATTGGTCCGCCTCAGTCTTTCTTTAAAAAAAAAATATGTATATATACTGTGTACATTAGACTCTCGATAATCCGGCCCATCCAGTAATCGGGAGGGGGGGGGGGGGGGTCCTTCAAAATTTTTTTGTCCACACCGCCCCCAAGTCAAATCAAGGTTCTTTTACTAAAACCACAGCTTCTACCGACCCCTGGACAATTCCATTGGTTCCCCAGGGGGCGATATTGCCCACTTTGAGAAACACTGATCTAAATGGGATTTTTTTTAATTGACTTAATAAAAATAATCGATTTCGATAATCCAACACACCCTGGTCCGATACGCGCCGGATTAGCGCGAGTCTACCGTACATATTGGGTTCGCCCCCCCCCCCCTCCTAATATCTTCAAGAACATTAAACCTATGGATCTATGGGGCAAACAGAGTAGAAATGAGGGCCAAGAAAAAAAAAAAAACATGGCGTTGAGCAGCGGTTCCCAACCCTTTTTTGACTCGCGGAGCCCTTTTTAGTAAAGAAGTCTATGGCGGAGCCCCGTAGGCCAATTTTATTAATTATTCATCAAAAGTTAATGATGCATTTTTACTATTTAAAAATATTAATAATTATTTTTATGGTTTTTTTTTTAAATTTTCCTCGAGCGGCCGCGGAGAGTGCATAAGGAGCCCCAAGGGCTCTGCGGAGCACCGGTTGAGAACCGCTGGCCTAGAGGTTCGGGGTCCGTTCAATGAATCGTCCGACTTGGGAAGGAGCGGAGCGTTCAAGGCTGATGGATACTATCTGAGAGTAGGGTGGCCCAGATGTCCCGCTATTTTTCACCCTGTATCACAAAAGGCTTTCGGGACGCCGGTTTGTCCCGGTTTTTGCAAGCTCAATGAAGTAGAATTATTTTCACTATTTATATATATTCTATATATATATATAGGCACTTTTATATGCTTACATTGCAGCAAAAAATTCAAAAAGCTTAGATTAAAAGAACGGGTGAAACCAGGACATTTTTCAAAAAAGTGGGGATAGAGAAAAAAAACGGGACTGTCACGGAAAATACGGGATAAAATGCGAGACATACGGTTACATCATTACATTATACGGTTACAGACATACGGGATGTAATTTTTGTTACGGTTTGTAAAACCACCCTTCCCAAAACAGAAAGCTCTAGATCCGCCCTGGTGGACAGTGTTAGTCTAATGCATAGACTAAAGATATAATATTATTCTTACTCTGTGGTCTAATGTCTGTTTCAAGTTATGCACTTGAGCGCAAAAGCACTGCTGTGAAAATTCACAGTCCTTGGAACGAATTGATAATTTTACATTGATTTCTATGAGGAGAAAAAAAAAAGTTCGATTTCTGAACAATTCGGTTTACGAACGAATTACATGTAGTAAGTTCGTAAACCGAGGGTCGACTGTTCGTAAAAGCATAGACGTTATAATATGGGGCTAAGAGTACTCAAGTCCCCTCCCCCCTCCTCTACCAATAATTTATTAGTATATAGCAAGCATCTTCAACCCGTTACTCGCGAGCACCGTGATGCTTCCGGAGGCATCACGGTCTTATGAACAGCATGGGTCCCGGGGCTGAGTGGTTTTCTGAGGCCCTACCTGGCAAATTCTCAAAAAATTCAACTACTTTCTTTTTTTATGCGGCCCCTCTTCTCTCGAGGCCCCGGGTGGGCCCATTAGTTAAGACGGCACTGCCCGGAGGCACCCACAGTGATCGATGCTCGTGCCAGATCTGGTGCTCGCGAGCACTTGATCGACGTTCCAATCAAACAACTTGTAAAAATTACAAAGGTTGAAATCATCCTAATTTCATGCATTTGTGTGTCAAACATGCCGTAAAAGGCAGAGATCTTCAACCTTTTTCTAGTCGCGAGCACTGCTTGTATCCATAATCAAAAGAAGAGCGCGTACACTTACGGCAAGCTTGACTATACGAATGCATGAAATCAGGATATTTCAATCTTTCAATGCAGTTTGTACAAGGAGTTTCATTGGAACGTTTACCAAGTGTTCGCGAGCACTAATTCGGACACGAGCATTGTGCACTCTGAATACTTCGGGGAGCACCGTGGTGCTCGCGTGCAACGGGTTGAAGATGCCCAACGTGTCTCACACTCTCCAAAGCATACACCTTTCAATCATGTATATACGGGACGTCTGACAATCGTGGCTTCCATCCCGATGTTTTACTCGTTTACGATGTTTTACTTTGCAATTTTACACTGTAATGCTCACCAAAGGAGAGCTTTGAATAGTTCCCAGTTTTTAACAACAATTTCCAGGATTCGTCCCGATTTTGCAGGCACCTCATCCGGTCACACTATCCGAGAGGATAACATAACGGCACTTCAAATATTCCGGTTGAGAAACATGAAAAGCCTATACAGGCCAGGGCAGAATCGCTAAGGCCTCGACATTAACTACAGCGCCGATTGATGATCACAACAAGCCAAAATGTTATCATCAGACGTCACTCGTTACTTAATCATTCATTACAGAGACATTTTATATCACGGATTATGTTTGTTATTACAATAAATAAGCGCCTATATGTATGTGTGTGTGTGTAGAAATAGGCCGTGGGGAGGGAATGCCATGCTTTATTAGAAGGGAAATCGAGACTCCTTTATGACTCAACAAACTCATGTCTGTCTGTGTCCATGTTATCATCAACACACAAGTTCCAGAACATACTTATTTCTCAAAAATCACTCCACATAGGCCTTTTTTTTTTTTAAATAATTTATGTAGGCCTCTCCCGTTATATTATTACAAGGCAAGGGAGGTATTTTAGCAAGGGGGGGGGGCATGGGCGGAGGCCGAGTGTGAGTGTTGTGGTGGGCCGATGACAGAACCATGGCATATGGTTAACTTTTCGAAAGAATCGTCCGTGAATGAATGGATGCCAGACCCCGCGTTTTTCTTTCCTCTTCCTTCACTTCACTTCACCGGTTCTCGGTATCGGTGGTGGTGGTGATGATGCTGATGACGACGGCGACCACCACGAGGAGAACGACGCCGTCCTCCCCACACATTCCTCTGGCGGTAGTAGTAGTTTCCAGAAAACCCTGGTGTCATATTATAACGCCCTTAACCCTTAAATTGATAGCACATGTGAACGGGTGTCACATTGAAGCCTAACAGCTGCTGCGCCTGTGTCTTAATATACACAAGACATGCACGCGGTCGGCTGGGGCTTGTTTCTTAAATTTCGCATGTGTGCGCCGTGTCTGTCGTCATGTTAACACGTGGAGTAATAATCATGAGTACTGGGGCACTATAGGAATATTTTGGGGAATTTCGCACCTCCCTAATGGACACTCCCCGTTAATGGACATCTCCCGTTAGAAAGCACTTTTCTTGATCCCCGGTCCAGTGGAATAGGGGCTTTACTGTGTTTCAGTCCCAGAACCTTCAAAGAAAAAAAAAAAAAAAGCCCAATTTTGACATTTTTAAACCTTTTCCCCTCACACAGACACTCACAAAATACGTCCATATAAATCACTCTCTTGTCTATCACTTCACCGGGGGGGGCCCCATAGGGGCCCAGTCTTTAAGCCAGCTTATAGCCCGTCTTAAGAGCTAGTCACTGGCACTAAAATTCTGATTCTGGTTCTGTATTACAGACTGTTTAACAGACTCTTGCATAATCACCGGTAGAGTAAATAAATGTAGTGAAATTTAATCAAACTTTCTTTATCGGGAACGATTGGCGACTATGAACCACCGGTGAACCACTTTCATACACAGTTACACAGTAGTAACATATACATTTTATATTGAAATGTATAGGAACCGATTGCGACCAAAGGTAAACGTCGTATAAATGTGAAAGTCGTATAAACGAGGTTACGCTGGGTACCTCCCCATCAGCGGACAAACTTTTTGGTCCCCCATGGATGTCCGTTATCGAGAGGTTCTACTGTAGAAAGAGTTTTTGAGATATTGGTAAGGACGGACCCAAGTATTTTGGGGCCCGGTGAAAAAGCTGCTTTGCGGCCCTCTGCAAAATTGGTTTTCCCATTCTAACACTGTAAGACCAGTCGTGATCCTGTCCCAAGAGGGATATAAACCTTTTACCCCCGACACTTCTAACACTGTCCGAATTGATTGAAAGAATTCAGCGCATCGGTTGGTCCAGCGCCTGGGACACCACACAGGTCCACCTGCAACCCTTCCCCCTTCATCATATTATTGGAGTGGGGGGAGTGTAGAAATTTTCAGAATCCCTGCTCCAAAGCAATGACTAATAATGCAGTAGGCCAGCATCTCCTAGAGATAGAAGGCCTCCGTATTCTGCGTGTGACGTCAGTAAGTAGTCCATTTTCCCTCAGAATATTCAAGGAAAAAAAATTCCCTGCTCGTGCCAGTATCATCGTTGTGAGGAAAAGAAATGATCGGGCTCAGAAGTGGCGATTTCTATGTCCCACATCCAATCTCTATCCGGTATTTGCGAGCCAATCAGGAAGATTCTACGCCAAAATAAGAAGAAAAGAAATAGGATGCTGTATTTCAAAATGTGGCAGAATGACGTTTATGGCAAACAGTGCAGAGGCCTTCTATCTCTAGGAGGTGCTGAGTAGGCCCCGCGTTTTTATCGGACATTAACGATTCCAGCACACAATATCCGATTGCCATTTCACAGCGATAGTATAGTTTGTACATTGAAAAAACTGATGAAGGATCTCGATATTAATAGAGCTTCTCGAATAAAACAGACATCCAAAATGAAATGAAAATTACATTTAATTACAATATTGTCTAATATATTTTTTACTTTTCATTATATTAAAGGTAGCGCCCTCTTTTGGCGCAACAGATATAACAAAAATAAAATAAATAAATACAGAGGCAGTGCCTACTGTGTCAAATGTATTCATCTTAACTTAAATAACATATTTTTCATTAATTCCAAATGTTCCATTCATTACAAACATTGTGCGTATAATAATTGTTGATGCGTATTAACAGTTGACGTGTGAAGCGTAATACTATTCCCGTTTTAACGAATACCGTTATAGCGATATCTCGTTTTAACGAAAGCTTTTCTAATTCCCCCAGATACACGTTTACGTAGGAGCAATGTGAAAATCTGATATTACTTTACAACGTAATTTCGTGCTTACGAAGTGATTTCTCTAGTGTCTTGGAGTTCGTTATAACGGGATTAGGTTAAAACGAAAGGAGACCGGAGAAATCACTTCGTTATAACGAAATTTCGTTATAAAGGAATTCCAGATTTTTATATTCTGCTTATGTAAACTTATTTGGGGCATTAGAAAAGCCCCCCCCCCCCCGATCGAAATCCATGGCTACGCCCATGGCATGGACCCACCCGGGCCTCACTGCTTACCTTTTACAGCGGATTCCCTAGGATGGGGTTTTTCGAAGGCCTCCCGGCTAGATTTTTCACAGAACCCCCCCCCCCCCAATAATAAATTAGAGTGAAAAAAAAAAAAATGATGGAAAACCATATAAGACCCCGGGCTGGAGTTCTGTCAGTGCCACTCTTGTGAGAGGTCATGCCCGGGGGTCCATAAGTGACACCACCCCTCATGATATTTTGTATAGTGTAATACATTTTGAAAATAAGTAGGAAATATGTAGGCTGTTTATTTTCGGCTAGGTATGGGACTACCATAGCGTCACTTTGCCTAAGGAGTCCAGACGGCCCTGAATAGAACTCGGATTAGCTGGGAGCTCAATAAATTCTAGACCAATGGTCTGGAGGCCAATCTTATTTGCAAAATTTTCGTTTAATACAAATTCACTGAAAAAAATCAATTCAATGTGTGTAAAGGATCTTGCTTCTGGATGAAGGTCGAAGACTGGGTAAGACAGGGGAGCCACAAAAAAAAAATGTGCTTCAAAAGGGGGCGGGGGGGGGGGGCCACGGGCAAAAAAAGGTTAAGAAACGCTGCTCTAGAGGTCATTACATTAAAATATGGAATTTTATGTACGAAGAAGAGGCAAATGGAATAAAGGCGGTAATCGTATACACACACTACGGCACACCTATAATAAGACGGAAACAAGGCACAGAAACTACCTCCTACGCACACGTGCGCATTCCGCACGAGTCACATTATGGGCAGCAGGTGCAGAGAAATACGAAACGTCAATATAGAGTTTCTTTTCTTTCCCATGCCGATGACCGGTTCCTTTTACATTTCTTCTGATAAGGCTTTTTTACCATCATCGCCATCATGAAGAAAAGGTGCGTTAACGTTATTATATACTCCATACAATACGCAGTTGAATGATGGGCCGGATGTGAATGACCCTACTCATATTGTACATATTTGAACGCAAATTCCATCCTACCGCGCATGTTCTTCGTTGCATTTTGATCAGTGGCGTACGCAGCCAACCCCCCCCCCTCCCGTGAACTGTTCCAAGACGATAAAGAACTGAAATTACTTTCAAATATCTTTGTAACATCATTGAAACTCAGCGAAAGAATGTGAGCATTTATAAGCTATCTTAATAAATTTCTGCTAATTCAAAAATGCTTTTTGAAGGTTGGTTACTGAGATTTTTCTCTGGAAGAAATGTGTTTTGCCCCTTCGAAACTCGGTGTGCTCCCCTTCAAAATGTTAAACCCTCCCCACTCCCCAGATTTTGATGGTTTTTAAGGCGACTGCATTTCTTTAGAGGAGAACTGTTTTTTTACAAAACGTGTGGTTTTAATCATAATTCGATATAAAGTAATCAGAAAAACGGATTAAGGTCGGTTGAGGCCCCGGGAGCAGAAAAGTAAATATTGGCCCCCTCTTAAATTAGAAAAAATGGGTAAAGTTCGGGTTTCGCGGGTAAGGGGGCCATTCAAGTATTACGTCAGCAGATTTTTAGCCATTTTGACCCCTTTCCCGGTCAGCAAACGTCAGCAAAACACTGACTCCCTCCCCTTTTTCGCCAGCAAAATTTCGTCAGTAGTTTAAAATATTTCATGTCTTCAAAAAGGGGGTGGTTGATGACGTAGGCAACCTTCAAACCCCCACCCCCTTTTCATCAAAAGTCAGCAAATCCGAACCCCCTCAATGCTGACGTAATACGTGAATGACCCCCTAACCTTCAGAAGTAGGAGCCCAGGGCCGTTAAATCAGCGTCTGGAAATTAAGAAATCCCACACACATGCACGCATGCGCACTCACGCCACTCGTTCTTATTTTCACTTTTTATTTATTCCAGATAATCATTCAAGTTCCTCCTCCGTGGCATATTTCTAGGTTACTTTAGTGACCCGCGGTCAGAGGCATTCGCTGGAGGTGAGCACATAATGCCATTCTAATCCATTCCTGTTAATTTAAATGCTTTTTGAAGATTGGTAACTCAAAACTTCCCTCGAAGAAATTTCTTGTGACCCCCCCCCTTCCCTCAAGCCCTTTCTGTCCCCACCAAAGGTCAATCCTGTGTGCGTTCCTGCCCTTGGTACATTTCCAGATCACGTAAGTCATCCGCGACACGTTTTCAAACCGATAAAGTTGTCCGCACTCTCAGACAGGTTGATCATCTTTGTAATGAAGTAACGAAAAACACAAATCTTCAATAACTGCTTTTGGAAATTGTTTGTTGTCTCTGAAACCATTGCTCTCTTGTGACCATTGAAACAATGGTATGATTAAAATTTTCGAATCAATGATTCGAAACCATTGAATCAAGTCAGCTATAAAAGTTTGTTTCTACAGTTCTTACATGAATAATAACAAAACAACTTGGGATTCTGTGAACAAAAATCCTTCGTTTTTATAAATGAAGGGTTTGGACGAATAACGGTCTATGTTATTAATTGTTATGAAATCGGTTTTTTGATTGAAAATCCGGTTGACTGATGAAATCGGTTTTTTCCGTGAAGTTTGTTTCTGTGTAATGCTTGTTATGCGTTGTGCTGCCATCTGCAATCAATTTTTTTAAACTATGAGTTTTTTTCTCAACTCATAGTGAGTGAAGTGTAACGAATGAATAATCGTAACGTTGTAGGCCGGTTGCTCTCTGCGGCGAGATTTAACCTCGTATATAGATGAGAAACATGATGATGACTTTGCGTGGTCCCCACCAGCGAACCACGGGACCCGACTAACGATAATTCACGGGTGTCCCGTCACCTTACACATATCAAAAGAGCGCACCTGTTTTTCCAGTGACACATCAGCAGATGGTAAGAAAGGTCCATTATTGTAGGCCGGTTGTGCTGCTCTCTGCGGCGAGACTTTTTAACATGAAGATCGGCTCGTATTCGCGCCTCCAAGTTGGGAACCGCAGAAAAACTACTCCAGCCGACCACCACTGCTGCGACGGTTTGGATTTGAACCCGGATTCTCGCGATGCGAGTCCGTCACTATGACCACTCGACCACTATCGGTGTATCTATAGTTTTGTCCAAGCTTCTCACTTTTTCTTTTTACTCTTAATATAATGTTCTTCGAGTTCTGACCTTAAATATCTGATATTAATCGCAAATATTTTAGGCAACGACCTGTTAGGCATAAACAGGTGCGTCCTATTTGGAAAATGGCATCCAAAAAAAGAAAAGAAATGAGTGATAACGCAATCTTCGAGCATGGTGGTCGCGAAAAATAAGTGGAAGAAACGGTTTTCTTCAGTGCATTTTTATTTTATTTATTTATTTTTATGTATTAGTTTGATATGTACATAGCAATTACGGTGAACGTCTCTGTTTAAAGCGAAATCCCAGTCAACCGATAAAAAATAAAACTCTTCTCTCTAACCCTTTTTGTTTTTTTACGAATTCCAATTTGTTTGTTTTGTTTTTGTTGTCCCCGCCCCTCAGCCCCACCTCCCGCTCCGAATCAGCCAATCATTGTTCTTTTTGTTTTTGTCTCATCAACAGAGGGCGTTGCCTATTTCCGCTTCGTTGCGCTCGTTTTCGATTTTGGTTTCGATTCGGTTCGTGATTTCGGAAATGTCTACCTTTATTTCGCTATTTGTAGGAATTGCAATTCTGGTCTAAAAATAATTGCTTTTTTTGGGGGGTTTATGTGTAAAAAAGACGTTACATTCAAAACCCCAGGGCCGTCATTTCAACTTTTTCCGGGGGGGGGGGCAAACTTTTGCCTGACCCCCTCAAATAACGGGCCTGTTCAAAACCCTCAGAATAATTTTTTTTTTTCCCTTCAATTTCTATATTAGATTAGAGCAGAGGTTCTCAAAATGTGCGCCTCCAACCCTTTGTCAGGGTGGTGACGCTGATAAAAGTTTTTTTCCGAAGAGATTCTTTGTTAATTTGATCTGGGAGTCCGCAGATAAGCGTTGATTAGGAGAGAGGGGCGCCACGGGTGCAAAAACTTTGAAAACTCGTGGATTAGAGTAAATCCGAGGAATTTTACTGTAAAACCTGACTGTGTAACGACTCTCGATATAACAATAAATCCCTCTATAATAGGGGGACTTATTCAGTCCGCGGCCAGTTTTGAGCTGGTGCTTACGGCCAGAAACTTGCTTTCATATGGTGCCCATGTGACCCGTATTTCACGGGGCACCCCCCCCCCGTAATATCAAAGGTAATTTTGGCCATCTCAATTTTTTTAAACGTCCTGTTCATTTCCTTATTTTCAACAATGTTAAATTCCAGTTTTGAAATTAATATAACTTTTATATTCAGCCATATATTCATCTCACATATTTGTCAATCACATACGTATTTTTGACTTTTTGACATTTTGGCTACAATTTTCTATTATACTTTGCCTTTGAAAAAATGTTTTGGCTGCGACTTTACTATAGCGATTGAAGTCAAAATGCAATGCATAATCAATGTATTTTTAATCTGATTATATGGCTCAGTACGGCTATATTCTTCGCAGGTGGTCAAGTCCAGCCCTGGATTTGGGCGTATGGTGATTGCTGAGCTCAACGGAGAGTATAAAGAGTTTTTTGTCTCCACAAAAATTGGTCCCAGGCTGATATTTATTCACCAAGTTGTCATGCCTTCAGTAAATTCCTCTTGGCAATCTGGTCTGAATGTCATGTTATTAAAAAAAGATTAATTAATGTATAATTCGAGCGACTTCGATTTTCTGGGGTTTTTCCAACCCATAAACGTCTCACCAGCATCATGGTCTAAGTCAGGCATCTGCAACCCGTTGCTCGCGAGCACCACGGTGCTCTCTGAAGTATCCAAAGTGCTCGATGCTCGTGAGCACTTGATCAACGCTCGAATTAAACACCTGGTACAAATTGCATTCAAGGATTGAAATTATCCTGATTTCATTCATTTGTATACCAAACTGGTTGTAAGGGTGCTCTTCTTTTGATTATGGGTACAGACAGTGCTTGCGACTGGGAAAAGGTTGAAGACCTATGGTGGTAAGTGATGCTCTGCTTTATTATCAGCTTACATATTTGCTTAATTAATCTAAAAAATCAAAGAATGTGATCTCGTTATCTTACCCTTAGGACCTGACATCATCATCACGGGCCCTACGGACAAGGCCTCAAATAACTAAGGAGAAAATGTCTTTAGATAAATACCCTTCAGAATAAACGTCTTCATAAGACTGCGTACAGTATTTACAACAGAAGAAGAAAGAGTGCCTCACAATAGGGATCGATCCGTGGACATTAACGACGACACACTCGATCAATCTGCCCGTAAACGGTTACTTTACAAGTGGGCAAACGTTACGCGTAATCAGATCTTCGGGGTACTTGTTATACACCGACCGGGACAACATTGTACACTACCGATACAACAAGCTATTCTTGCTTGTATACCATGTGTAAAGAAAAACGCACCCATATACATAAAAATCCGAATCGCATCGCTGACATTGTATCCCCGGGTTCAAACTCTTTTGATCGGCCCTCTTCTTTTTTTCCTACATTGTACTTTCTGTGAAATAATTGTTTGAAGCTCGGAGGCACGTATTCTTTTTTTTTCAATATGGCGGGGTGGATTTTCCAGGCCGTACGCAAAGTATGCAGCACCCGCCTGCCGATGAAAAGGCCATTTTTCATGGCGGTGCTCTTTCTTTTGCGGGGAATTTGACCGAAAGAGCATCAAAAGAGTAAAAACCGCTCGTGTTGTAGCGAATCAGGTACATTGTTGTGTTGGATTTCTTTTCTGAACACAGGGACGTGAAGGGGAAATCATCGGCCATTAAGGTATTGTCCGATCTCGTTTGTGATAATGTACCAGTACGTACACAGGTATCACAACAGAGTATTCGCCCGATCTTCCGGTGCCTTATAATATATAAACCGTACCCATGACGGTGCTTCAAAGAAGATTTTTCCAATAATAGTGTCCAATGACAAACAACAATATCGCGAGCACTGTATTCGTGGTTGCTATATCCTTCAGAGGGACCTCCGAACTGAAATTTCTCAAGAGGGCCCTAGGCCAGACTTTGCACGCCCATACTTACGCACTGATGGTTTTCTGGTAAATTTATGTGTGTTAAAGACGATCTTGTGGCCCCCAGATTTAGTCATGTCAGCCCGTGATCGCAGCTATGGGGCCAGGAACCCATGATTGTGGAGCCTATAAATTAAGGGTGCTCAGCCTTTTAGGGAAGTGTGGGCCACTTCATTTTGGTTTAAAACGTGTCTCGGGCCAATTAAGTGATCTACCGCGGGTCACGCAACTGATATGAGAATGTGCTCCACTGGGTCACTTGAGTGTTCTGGAACAGCGCTCCAGGTCACTTAAGTGATTTGAGAACGTGCCGTGGGCCACTTAATTGAAGTCAGAATATGAATTAAATGAAGTGGGAATCGCCACTTAAGTGATCTGGAACAGCGCCCCAGATCAATGAGTGATCTATAATTGTGTCCCAGGGCTCTTAAGTCATCTATAAATGGGTCATTTAAATAATATGGGGATGGGGATATTAAACTACTAGCAAGTCATTTAAATGACCTGGGAATTTACCATGGTTGCTTGAGTGAGCTGGAATGGTACGCGGGCTTATTAATTGAAGTGAGCATGTGCCGTGGGCCGCTTAAAATGATATGGAACAGCACTCCAGGTCACTTAACTGATTTAGAAATGCGCGGGAAATCCCTTAATTAATGTAGACCAGTAAATTACTTGATGTACTCAAGTGATCTGGTAACGTGCCGCTTACTTCATTTAAAAAAAAATTAAGTTTGATGCCGCGGGCCACATCAGATGACTCCGAAGACTAAGTTTGGCCCGTGGATAATGGGTTGAGCATGTATGCTATAAATTAATAGCCAGACGAAGGCGTGAAATAGCCTGCCAGGAACTCGCGAGTATTCATTCGAAATCATTCACTCACATCGAGCACACTCCTGGGCTCTTCAGAGAGCACCACGGTGCTCGCAAACAACAGATCCAAGATGTCTGGTGCGGCCGGAGAAAAATCACGATTGAAAGAAAGTCAAAGAGAAATATTGGAAATTGAAAATTAATGAAATTTC
Organism: Pholcus phalangioides; assembly: GCF_987345545.1. NCBI lineage: Eukaryota > Metazoa > Arthropoda > Arachnida > Araneae > Pholcidae > Pholcus > Pholcus phalangioides. Next base: position 331,012 of record NW_028301603.1, read on the forward strand.
ATTAATAGAGTAATTTTATGATTTCAGGAAATTGAAAATTGATAATTGCAGATATTTTTTGTTTTTATGGATATCTTTTCTTAGCCACCTCGTTGGGCATTTGGCCTGTTGTGGCTTTTGCATTTTTATTGCAGAAAAATAAGTCCAGGTATATTGAAAATTCAGAATTATTGGAAGAAAAATTTTCAGAATTAACGAAAGAAATAATTTCAGAATAAAAAAAAAAGAAATAATTTCAGAACAAAAAAAAAGAAATAATTTCAGAATTATTGAATTTTTTTCTTTAGAATTAAAGAAAGAAAATTTTTCAGAATTAAAGAAATATTTCAGAATTAACGAAAGAAATAATATCAGAATAAAAAAAGGGAATAATTTAGGAATCAATTAATTTTTTTCTTCAGAATTAACGAATTTTTTTCTTCATAATTAATGAAAGAAAATTTTCCAGAATAAAAGAAAGAAAATATTCCAGAGTTAATGGAAGAAAAATTTTTCGGAATTGAAGGAAGGAAATATTTCAGAATTGTTGAAAAAAAAAAATTTCAGAATAAACGAAAAAATATTTCAGAATTAACGAAAGAAATAATTTCAGACTCAACGAAAAAAATAAATTCAGAATTGATTAAAATTCAGAATTACTTAACGAAATAATTTCAGAATTACTTGAAAAAATAATTTCCGAGTTGATGAAAAATCAAAACTGATAAAGAATTCAAAAATTGAAATTAGTGAAAATTTTGAATAATTGGGTAGCCCTTGTCCAATTAGGCTTCGACCCAGAAATCCCACCCGTTAATGCACCACCGCTCTTACGAGAAAACATTCAAATAAATAAGTTTTTTGGAACGTTGTTATAGTCAGCCGCTATGGAAAGAAATGTTCCAATGGGGGGAAGCCAGATCGCGTCTTCGACCCCAAATTGGGAAACCCCATTCCCAAAAAAAAAGCAATGCTTAAAAAAAATCCAACAATACCATAAGAAAAGAAGCTTATCTTTCGGAAGATCCTTATCATATAAAAGAAATGTATTACGTCACTTTTTTGCAGCTGCCAACAACAAGGGGCTTAAATTTATCCGCTCTCAAAAGCTTTCAAAAGCACTTTTTATTCACTTTTTTTTTACGCGGAAGTACATCAAGGGCCCCCTTGATACATACAAATGTCAAAGTTCACGGAAGAAAATCGCCAAAGCTTGTGTATCGAATCAAGGGTAACCCGATTCCCCGCCCCCCCCCCCCAACCCCGATTGTCCTTACACCCATGAAGTACTATTTTTAAAAAAAAAATCCCCTAAAACGTGTCAGGTATGCACAGGGTAGATGAAGAGTATGTGTGTTGAATACTATGTGTTGCAGAATGAGGCATGACAGGGTGATTATTGTGCATCGCGTTCCTCCCGCGCATCACCTAAAAAAAATTGGGGGGCCCCCTTTTTTTCCCAGGGTATTTTATGGGTAGTCACGTATTCAAGGGTCACAATAACGGCACATTTTTTTGAGTGAAAACTGCAAAAAAAAAAAAATTCAAGGATTTTTTGTCACGTTGTAGGGAAAATAATATTGAGCTTGTAATAATTAGTGTAGCATTAAGTATTGCTTATTGTAATTCGGTGCTGATGAATTGCTTCTGGGATCACGGGACGATGGGTTTAGAGAGAGAGAGAGAGAGAGACAGAGTCCTGGCCCAGGGTATATATGATTAAAACAGGGAGTGGGGGGGGGGAATCAAGTAACTGAAGAGTAATTAATTTTAGATTTCTTATACAGGAATTTTGAAAATATTTCTCACATTTATTTTGGATTTTCAATGATTCAGGAAATATTTCATTTATACAAAAATTGCCACGTTTTCAAGGCAAATAAAATTTAATTGGTTGAATGGTCGACGCGTTTCGGCTCTTCAATGGAGAGCCGTCATCAGGACCTCGTGGTCAGAATTAACACGAATCAGTCGTGGAGGGGAGATGTTTATGTCTGGTCGTCCGGAGAGTTCGCCTTTGTATTTGCTGCGTCCGAGTGGTCTTTGGATGCGAATTGATGGCTCTTGCAACAGATGGCTCCCCAATTCGCATCCAAAGACCACTCGGACGCAGCAAATACAAAGGCGAACTCTCCGGACGACCAGACATAAACATCTCCCCTCCACGACTGATTCGTGTTAATTCTGACCACGAGGTCCTGATGACGGCTCTCCATTGAAGAGCCGAAACGCGTCGACCATTCGACCAATTAAATTTTATTTGCCTTGAAAACGTGGCAATTTTTGTATAAATTAAAACCAGGCGAAGTTTCTAATTTTTGTGGAAATATTTCATTGTTTTTGAATTTTTTATGAGTTATGAACTCTCGTGTCCCTTATTTCTGAATTTTCTGAAATTATTTATTTATTTATTTCTTCTATGACTAATATAAACTTCAACCATAATCTGATATTCCACAATAATAATTGCCAAAATATTTCAACTTGTAACTGCCAGAGTCTCGAACGGGTTTCCACGATTAAATACTTAGGTATTCATATTGATCATAACCTCAGATGGAAAACTCATGTAAACTTCGCTATGTAATTTACAAACTATATTACCTAAAACCATATATAGATCACTCTTCATGTTAACACTTTATTACTCATTATTTCATTCCCTTCTGTTGTATGGTTTGGCTATCTGGGGTGGCGACTTCGTTTCAAATCTTACACCAATAATGAAACTCCAAAAAAGAGCAATAAGACTCATCGCAAGTGACTATTTGACTCCTTCAAAACTACTTTTTCACAGTCTTGGAATCCTTCCCCCTACGTCAGCTTTATTTCTACAAATTATAATTATAATTATTTTTAAACGACAATTTGCTTTACCTTTGAACAGTTTCCGTTTCTCAAATAGATTGAACAATATATACTCTCTACCACTTATCCACAAAACTCTTCTGAAGAAGCATTTTACTTACCTCATCCCGACATTTTGCAACTCTTTACCACCTGCTATCCTTAGTATTACTCAACTTATTACCTTTCAAAAGACACATGGAGCAATATCTTTTTTCAATCAGTGACATCGAGTTTTTCTTTTGATTTGCCCTATGCTCCTCAATCAGTTAAATTATGAATCTATCTGATCTTACGCATTGCAATATTACATTGATTTTTATTTTCATATACTCATCTGAAAATCATGCAATGCGTATTTCATAAAATTGCACTCCTTGCTGTTGCCAAAAATACTACAAATTATGTGAAAGTTTTGTTTTGACATTTGATTTATTTATTTTTTGAAACCCCCTCCCCATTTTGTGTGTATGTGTTTTTGTAATATTTCGTTTTTCCGTTTTAGTTTGTTGATGTTGTTTACTAATAAGTAACTCTGTTCCTTATTATTCATTATAAATTTGCAATGTATCATCCAGTATGGGATGATACTTCTCTAGACCCCTTGGCTGATTTTTTGTTTCATCTTGTATTTAAGTAAAAAATTAAAACAATAAACAATAACAATTTAATTATTAATTTTCTGAAATCATTTAATTATTAATTTTCTGAAATCATTTAATTATTAATTTTCTGAAATCATTTAATTATTAATTTTCTGAAATCATTTAATTATTAATTTTCTGAAATTTAATTATTAATTTTCTGAAATTTATTTCTGAAGTTTCTGAAATCGCTCATTTCTGAAGTTTCTGAAATCACTCATTTCTGAAGTTTCTGAAATCACTCATTTCTGAATTTTCTGAAATCACTCATTTCGGAATTTTCTTATAAATCACTTATTTCTGAATTTTCTTATAAATCACTTATTTCTGAATTTTCTGAAATTTAGGAGTCTGAAATCATTCATTTCTGAATTTTCTGAAATTTAGGAGTCTGAAATCATTCATTTCTGAATTTTCTGAAATTTAGGAGTCTGAAATCATTCATTTCTGAAATTTAGGAGTCTGAAATCATTCATTTCTGAAATTTAGGAGTCTGAAATCATTCATTTCTGAAATTTAGGAGTCTGAAATCATTCATTTCTGAAATTTAGGAGTCTGAAATCAGTCGGCTTCATAATTCTGAATTTTCATGGATTCTAAATTTCATGAATTCTGAAATTGGTTGTTTCCATAATTCTTAATTTTCATAAATTCTGAATCTGCACTGAATTTTCTTAATTCTGAGTTTTCATTGATTCCGAAATCATTTCTCCCTGAATAATCTGAAATTTTATTGATTGTGAAATAATTTCTTTCCAAAAATCCTGAATTTTCAGAAATTCTGAATTTTTATTAGGTTTAAAATAATTTCTTTCCATTATCAATTCTGAATTTTTGTGAATTCTAGATTTTCAGAAATTCTGCATTTTTTATTAATTTTACAATCAGTTTTTTCCATAATCCCGAATCGTTATTAATGAGAAAAATATTTTTTTGTCATTGATTCTGAATTTAATCAATTCCGGAAAACCTTTCTTCTCGTAATTCTGAATAAAAAAATCCTCATAATTATTCTGTAAATATTTTTTTGTTTGAAATAATTTCCGTAATTTTGGATTCTCATTAATTGTAAAATCATTTTTTTAAAATAATTCTCCTGATTTTTAACCAATTCTTATACATTTCTCTAACTCTGAAATTATTTCTCGGAGCCCTGTCAGCCTAAACCTTGGGGAGGGGCATGTGTAAGCCCCACCCTTTCAGGCGTGGATCCTACGCAATGTGTTTGGAGGGGGGGGGTGTGATTTATTGTTTAAAGTTTATTGGATCGTCCCGTATTTTACTGGTCCACTGCTTTTGGGGGACTCTTGGGGGCGATCGCCCCCACCACCACGCTCTTCTCTGGATTTGCGCATGACCCCATTCATTTTCATGCATCTCTATAGACCAATAGTAATTTCAAAATATGGCTTTGTCAACATGAGCAGAACATTCCCCGCCATGCAATTTACCGAAATAAAAATTCACCCACAAACAATTCATTGACAAAGTGAGGGGATGAGCAGGTAAGTGAGCAAGTGAGTGATCGATCGAGTGGGTCAGGGAGTTGGTGACTGAGTCACTAATACGGTCACTCACTCACTAATACGGTCACTTATACCGTCACACTCACCCTCTCACACGGTCACTAGCTCTCTCAATCACTATTCATTCACCCCGTCACTCACACATCCACTGGTTTTCTCATATGCTTACTCAATTGATCACTTACTCAATTGGTCACTCATACGGTCACTCGCTCGATTCACTTATACGTTCACTCACTCTGTTGGTAAATTTAATGAATTTTAATATGTTTACCAATTTCACCAGCGATTATTTATAATTTCGCATTGAAGTCGGTAAATTTGATAAATATAGGAAAAAAATTATCACCTCGGGGGGGGGGGGGGTTCCGATTTGGTGACTTTTGATGACCAGGGGAGGGGGGTTTGGATAATGCTTACGTCATCAATCACCCTTTATGAAGATATGAAATATTCTTAATGGCATCTTACTCGGTGCACCAAAAACGAGAAAACCTTTCGATAATTTGTGGGCACTTGAAGTAACATCCCGCCCTATTGATACTGGCCCTACAGAGCCACTTTAGTGAACTCTAAATGTTCACTTGAGTGAACATTTAGAGTTCACTAAACCTGTTCACAACCTGTTTAAGCCCCCCCCCCCCCAAAATTACAAAGCTGAGCTCCCAATTATAATTGACCATATGATGCATTGCACCACTCTCCTTTTTTCATAAAGGCTGGAGTCCCGGATATACGGGACAACTGGCAACTTCCATCCTCTCAATTTCCTTCCCCACCCCTAGTTTTTTTTTTTCATGCCGGCGCATCTGCCACATCGTAGATACGGCAAGGAAGTGCTTGGACACATACCTTTCATCTCTAAAACACCCTGGAATGCCAAGAACGAAAAAAAAGGGGTTGTCCAAGCTAGCAAATTAATGTGAACAGCCGGTGACAGACAGGACAGCGGAAAGCAAGACGGCCACCGTTCTTTTTCTCACGGAAATTCTAGCGCTAGGCTCTCGTCATCGTCATCATAACACTATAAGGACGTTTTCCTCGAAACCCGCACACACATATCTTTTCTCACTTCAAAACCCCAACACCCGTGAAACCTGAACTAGGCCGTGAGGACCCAGAAGGAAGAAAAAAGAAGAAACTAATAGGCCCATTCCATCGGGATGGTTATTTTTCAACAACTGGCAGCAATGTCTGGGGTGTCAACTCGTGTCCCTGTCTTGTATCTGTCTTCTAAATGAAGCGTTACTGGAAAATGAGACACTGGTGTTGTTGTTGGTGGTGGTCTCTGTCATCCTTTTTTCTGCTTCCAATCACTTTGCAAAACATCATAAATAGTGACTACCCAACAAGGAAGGGTAGTGTTTCTCGTCCCCAACACTCGGCAACCTGAACCTTCAACCATCCGGCGGAAAAAAAAGAGAGGGCAAATTACCACTGATTCCATTCTTCACTGATGATGATAGGCCGGAAGAGTAGGATCAACTGGCCTTCGGAGTACATGGGCGGGCGGTACAACACACAAATAGCATGTGTTATTGATCTAGGCCATGTGTTTGTGTACGTGCTGTGTGTAAAAAAAGACACATTGCTTTTTTTGGAATCCTCGGAAATTCCGGAAGAGACATCTGCGCGATAGCGTTACATACTAAATCATCAACTACCCTAAACAGTCCGAAACACCGAGATTCCGTGACACGTACAGCTGTGGATGGTCAGTCTTCGGTTTCTGAGTTTCTGGTTTCTCCCAGAAATTCCTACATGTCTCTGTAAGGCTAGGCTGACCATATTTCCTCGAGAGAAATATGGGAAATTGGGATTCTAAATACGGGAAAATACGGGACATCGCCAATTATCGCCAAAAATGACGCCAAGACCAACAAAGTGGCGGGAAATGATGCATTACGACAAATTGCAGTGGATTAAAATGCATTCCACGAAAAAAGAAAAAACGTTCACCAAGACAAATGTGGGAGATTAATATTCTCATTTATAGTTGTAATTATCATAAAATGATTCATGAGTTGAAAAATAATGTCAATCTTTGACTTCAATAAAGAAGAAAAATTCAAGTTAGGCTTCGTGTAAAATACGGGAAAAACCGGGACACTTTTGCCAAAAAGTCGGGACGGCCAAAAAAAACAGAAACTACCGGGACTGTCCCGGGAAATACGGGATGTATGGTGACCCTAGCTAAGACCTATCTCTCTACATCTTTAAAATGACATTTTTATATCTGGTTTCGTTTTTGCCATTTTTGTAACATGTCATGGTCATCTTTAGCTTCCAAGCGACCCAGGCTGGCACTAAATCAAAAATGATTGGACCAAGGTATCCCTTCTACCACCCCCTAGAAATACCCTTTATAGGTTAGAATTTTAACACCCACGGCTCTCTTACTTCTCGTCGTCATCTGTTCGCGGCACCGTTGTCCGTTCTGTTGAACAAGTCGCGACTTGTTGTGGTGGTCACTAGTCCCTGGATCTGACCTGGTCGTGTATTCGCGACTCCGTTTTCTCGTGGCTATTATCTGCGACACTCTTGTCCTCGTGGTCAGCAAGCAGTGACTCTCCTGTCCTCGTGGTCACTTAACCGGGTCTCAGTGTCCCCATTTTTTTCCGTGGTCACTTCATCGTGTCTGTTTTTCTCGTAGTCAGTTAAGTGCGGCTCTCCTGTCCTCGTAGGTCACTTAACTGTGTCTGTTTTTCCTCGTGGTCAGTTAAGTGTGGTTCTCATGTCCTCGCGGTCACTTAACGAGCTCAAACAAAACGCACGGGTGCCCGTACATTGGCTGACTTGGACCAGGACTCCCCGTGACGCAAACATGACATCGATTTGTCGTTATACTGAATGCACGACTGCAACTTGTGACGTCCAACGCACGCGCACGGACCGCCACCAACGGAACTTTGGTTATCGAGTCCAGACGTGCTAAGGACGCTACAATATCAATTTGGACTTCTATTCTTAAACGACGATTCGTTGTATTTTGTTGATTTATACGCTTGTAGTCGGACTTGTTATTCTGTTTTATACAAAATTTACATAGATATACATATACCCATTTAATAAAAAAAATTCCAGATGCGGGAACGCTTCGATATCTCCTTGAGATGGGAAGCGGGGTGTGTCCGGTCCTTCAATGTTCAATGGTCACTCAGCTGCTGCTCTATATTCATTTTATTGGCTCGTGAACACTTAAAAACACGACATCAGGCATTGAACAGCCATTCAACACTAATTAGCATCAGTCTTAAAGTGTGTCGCGATGCATTCAAAATTTGCTAGGGTGCTTAGGGATCATTCAAGTATTACGTCAACATCGATCGGGGAGGGGGGGTTTCCGATTTGCTGACAAGGGGAAGGGGGGTTTGGATAATGCTTACGTCATCAAGCACCCCCCCCCCCCTTATGAAAATATGAAATATTCTTAATGGCATCTTACTCGGTGCGTCAAAAATGGAAAAAAAACCCTTTCGATAGTTATTGGACACCTGAACTAACATTCTCCCTATTGATAGGTCCCCTACAGAACCACTTTACTGATCTGTAAATGTTTCACGGATCCTTCAAGTGGTCTGTAAATGTGTCCGGGCCGCTTAAGTGCTCTGGAACTGTGCCACGTATCACTCAAGTTTTTCGTAATTTTGCCACGGATCACTTAAGTAATTTGGGAATGTTCCGGAGTAACTTGAATGATGTGCAACCGCACAAGGGGCCGCTTAAGTACTCTAAAACTCTGCCACATGCCACTCAAGGGATCTCTAAATGTGCAACGGATCGTTTAAGTGTGCCACGGGTTATTTAAGTGATCTTTGAATGTGAAAGTGATCTTTGAGGCCTACTTCAGAGATCTGAAAAGGTACCACGGACAACTTAAATGCTCTGAAATTGTGCCTCGGGTCATTTGAGCGATGTGTAAAAATGTGCCACTTAGTTCATTTTTACAAAATTAAGCTTGGGAGGGGGGGGGGTCAAGCCACATCATATAATCTTCAGGGCCACATTTGGCCAGCGGGTGTACCATACATGGCTGAAAGGATGGTTCCCAATGAATTTCTTAGAGAAATTTTGAGTTCTTAGCCTTCGAGCCTTCGAATATAGCATTAGATAGAAATCGATTATAATACCTTATAGTACCGTATTATACCGTATTTTCTTTCGAAATTTTAATTTAAAAAAAATTTTGCATTAAAAAATAATTTGTTTTCGTCTGGGGGGGGGGAGGCGAACGAGCCCCTATGCCCCCCCCCCCGCGTACGTTTCTGATCGGTAGGAAGTGGGGGCAGTGCTGACATGGGGGGAGGGTGGTCAAAAATGGTGGTCAAAATTTGCTGACGTAATACTTGAACGGTCCCTTATCTAACAAACGGGAGTCTCCCTCCCCCTCCCCTAAAAGACATTCGCCAAGATTCATCGCTTGGCGAATCGCACTCATAATTTTCCGTTTTGAGACATTTTGACAACATAGTGGGCCGCGACACACTGGTTGGGCATCACATCTAATTCGCCGATATCGCGGGCATGATCATCCCCACCAAATAATTCGAAGATACAGACAGGTATATGAACCACCCTCACAAAAATTCCAGAATATTTTGACGCCATTTAAGAGCCAATTAAGAAGAACCATAAAAATATTTCTTGCTTGAAGACATTGAGATTTATAGCCTTGGAAAAAAAAAAGAAGCCCCAGGGGTGATTCGGAAAAAGGCCTTGCTGCTCGATTCCGTGGGCGAGAAGAGACTCCATCGGGCCTCTTGGCCATTTCTCTCGACCTCCTCTGGGGTTCCTTCCGCTGTAGGAAAAACGGTAACCTTTTTTTTTATATATATATATTATAACGGCTTGGGTGGTCTCCTCGTTCATGTGTCGCAATTTTTAAAGCCTCTATATAAGTAGCATTTATTTATTTTTTTCCATCCAAAGCATGTGCCGATGACGGCCTGTGTGTGCCTAAATTCGAATTAGTACAGCCTTGCTTTCCTTCTTGCCATTACTTATTTATAATATCCACAAAACGGGACAAGACTATCTACTAACTCACGGAATGACCATTTTCTACCTACAGCGATATCTGAGAAGTGTTTTTAGCATGGCAGTGTATGTGTCGCGGACGTGACTGAAATGTCAAGTCTAGGGGACACTCCGACAAGAGTTATGTCTCCGATTTGGTAATCTCGTGGTTGGAGCTTCCAGAGTAACCAGAGATAATTTGGACACGGACTTAAGTTTTTTTATTAGTTGTTGTACTTTCAAGGATTTAAGGAATGGCATTTGTCTCCTGTGAGAGATTGGCTGGAAGAATCCCCACTATCTTGAAATATTGGCGGTGGAATCGAGAAAAAAAAATCTGTCGGCCGTTCGGGTGAAAAGGATTTTTAAGAAGCTTTGGCGAGCTCCGACGTGTTCCTAACTAACGTGACCCGTATACGGGACCAGAGGTGGATTTATGGTTGTACCACCCGCGCAGGGCCGCAACTAGGGGGGGGGGGAGAAGCAGGTGGTTCTCGTGCCCTGGATGCTGGACCCGAGGGGGGGGGGTGCAAATTTCATTCTGAAACCTCTCCTTCAACATTGCAAGGGGGGCGTCAAAACGCGCGCTTGCCCCGGGTGACCAAGCATCTAGTTGCAACCCTGCTCCCGCGTGATCCGCAAATTTGCAGCCCTTCTCTCGTTTTCTACTCCATAGTTTCCCAAATTTTCCTTCCATCGCCATCAGCAATTTTTTCCTCTCATCGCCTCCCCCCCCCCCCCTAATTCAAATGAGCCCATAGGATCATATGTTAAGTCCGTAGCTTCTATTCCCCCCCCCCCCGAACCGTTTCATTGCCCACCAGTGGGGAGATATTGCCCACTTTGGGAAACACAGTTTTAGTCTAATTTTCTTGACCACTTATTACGGAGATTTGTCCCTGTTCCATGCCCTGCCCCGTCATTTGGGGGGAGGGCAGGGAGGACCTGGCTTTTGAAAATACACTAAAAATGGTGTATATATATACATACATTGAGTACATGTGCTTTGTCCCCCCTGGAAAAAGTTGAAATGAAGGCCTTGCCTTGTGCTATGTATAACTTGGCTCCTTATCCTGTACACCTCGGCTTCAAAGTCACTCTTTTTGTCATTCCTTGAATAGTTTTTTGGTAGTTTTTCGGACGCTCTTTTAGTCAATGATTCACTGACCCTGCTCCCTCGCTCTCTGGGCTACTCATATGCTTACAAGTTCTATAGCTCTCTAAGTTACTCTTTCGGTCGCCCGCTGATCTTGACCTTCATACTCCGAATTTTTTTGTTCACTCACGTGCCAGCACACACACACTCTAGGTCACTTTTTCCGTTACTCACGTGCTTGCGCACTTCCTTGGTCACTCTTCAGGACACTTCTATGCTTACATCCTTCTCTACGTCACTCTTTTGGTCTCTCCCATGCACACACACGCTCTCTAGGTCACTCTTTTCGTTGCTCACTGACCTGGTCCCTCGCTCTTCGTTTCGTCCCTCCCATGGTCTCTACGCCATACTTTTGGTCATCCACTCTGATCTCCGCCGATGGGAGACGCGAATGCGAGCCGATCTCCCCGTGAAAAAGTCTCGCCACAGAGAGCAACAGGCCTACAAACAGTAAAAGTATTCAGTCATTACACTTCACTTCTGAAATATAGATAGATGGCAGCACTGAAAAATATTGAATATGGACGAGGTGCACATGTCTGGTTTAGTATGTAGTAATAGCAGCACTGAAAAATCAGACACAACACTAGATACGCACTCAAACTGTGTTAGGTACATACACTTACACTTCCGGCACAACTCCGGCCCATGGCGATAGACCTGAGTTGTGCTCGATTTCAAAGAAACAAAGAAAGAAAGCGTTGAATGTGGGTAAAATTATTTTTTCCGTCTTTTCGAATTAGAGTATCTCATTGAATACCGCACTTAAAAACGTGGAGTATTTTTGTTGGCATCAGGAAAGACAGGGGAACAACTTTCAGGGGTTTTGGGGCACACGGGCAGAGGGACGCGCTTGAGTATTTTGCAGCCCGAAGCGAAAACAACTTCGCGGTCCTCTAAAACGGTTTCTCTAAGTCCTCCAATGTTCTCGAGCAGTCCGGCGCCCTCTACGTATAGAGGGCTATCAAACTCTGCATTACCATATCATGGTAATAAAAAGCTATTTGACAATAAATTATATCAATAGTACCCACCGCCCAGCGAGAAAAATTGTAAGAGTGTCCCCGGACACACTCTTTAAGGTTTAGAATAACTGCTCTCTATTACGGGTGACATTGCTCCCCAGTCCGGAACAATTCTTATTATTTTTTCTTCCTTCACCCTGTAAATTCACTGTAGAGGGGCCCCATGAAAAATCTGTCTTGGTGGCCCAACAAAAAGCATAGCCAGGCTAGACGATCACTTCCCAGAGCCGCATTTAAATAGTAGACCTACACTTTCGGCCGGGGCAAGCATGCATTCCCCCCCCCCCCAGTGTAGTTTTAAATACGTCGTTGAAGGGAGAATTTAGCGCTCCTTGTGATCCAGAGAGCCCACAGGGTACCAGAACCCCCCCCCTTTTTTGGCTTTTGAGGGGAGGAGGAGTCAAAACACTATTCCTGTTGCCTATCTGGAAAGAATTTCAAGATATTGCTTTATTAAAAAGTCAAAATGTTAATTAATAAATGCCTATCCAGTAGTACGCTATACTAGTACGTCTATGCTCTTAGGCATAGGCGTACGCAGAATTTTTTCAAGGGAGGGGGGGGGTGTGTCTTTTCCTGCAAAATAACACTATAATCTCGGCTTGGTGGTGGGGGGGGGGGTTAGAATCCCAACCTCCCCCTTGCGTACGCCAATACTCCTAGGATCAACGGCTCACCTGTAAAATGCCATACCCCCCCCTCCCTCCCCCGTTTGCTATGCGCACCCTGTATAGTCATATATATGTAATTCCAGGGAAGAAAGACAAAATGTGGCTCATACATGAGAAGACATGATATTCCCCTCGACATGAAGGCCTTGAAAAAGCAAAAAAAAAAAAAAAAAAATGCCGACTATTCACGCATGACCCCTTCATGTATATTGTTCCCAACCCACACGATGAACGTTTCTTCAATTTCCCCTCAACCATTACCATCATAACCATTAATTATTAACTGAAATGCAACCATCCCTTCATTGAAATCATGACCGATGAAAAAAATAGTAATAACAATAATGAGAAATAATAAAAATGGCTACCACACATAGACCACCATCATTGTGGCCTTTTTTTTTTCTCTACTTCCAAAGACCACCGTGGTAGCTTATAGTTTGATTCCTGATAACAATTATTGATATGAAAGAGATTGGGGAGGCCTAGGCCTATATATATAGAGCCATCTAGAATAAGAATCACATATAAATTAGTTTTTCCCCCTACTTCGTTTCCATTGCTGATTCTTTCCCACAGTGTTGGCTGGCCGGCCCACCCGAGGGCCCATACCTGAGCTGATCCATCATGTACAACATGGGCCATATCGAAAACGGTGGCTATCGACGGGCAATCTTGTTCGTAATAGGTCCGCGATTAGAGAACTCCCATAGTGGACTAATTCATATTTACGGGAGCGCGGTACTTAATTACATCGGCCTATGCCTTTATGAAGATTGAGATGCTTAGTCGATGGATATCTCTATCAAGGCCGTGTTTTAGAAGGAATGACCAGCAGCCGTGGGCGACGTGATTCGATTTGGAGTCTTATTTATTTGGCCTTTTTCTTTTTCTAAGAGCGATAGAGGTGGCCTGTCGGATTTATTGCCCTAAATGGCGGCCTGAAAGAATTTCCTCATCTATAACAATATGGATGTGATTCGTGAACCTTTGGGCCACACGAGTTTGAATTGAATCAATAGATTGTCCGCTTCAGGGGACAATATGTCATGCACAGGTTGAGTAATATGTTCGTTGAGATTGGCGACGTTGGTGGTGTGTCTTACATTTTTGTGGATCCAGGGTAATTGTATGAGTTCGTAGGATCGTCCCGTATTTTAAGGGACGCAAAATTTTTCTAGTATTATCCAGCTTTTGGGAAGGGGTTATCGCCACCCTCTGGATCCACACCTGTGTTAGAATCTCCGAGTTCTATGAATAATGGATGTCTGTGTATAGATTTCTTTGTGCGAGTCTCTATGGGTGTCACCGACATGGTTTAAACCAGCGTTTCTCAATCTATGGGTCAGCAGACCAGAGTTGGTCCGCAACGATGGTACGAGTGGTCCGCAGGCAGACTCGATAATTTAATTCTCACTGAACGAGAAACTATTTGACCGTTGTAATTCATATTATTAATATCCATGTGAGTTCAATTAAAAATATGCCTTCATATTTAGGTTCACTAAAACATCATCGAGGAAAATGCGGGAAATTGCGATCGTAAATACGAGATATTACTAAATTTTGCCAAAAAATTCAATTTATTGCCTTAAATGCACACACACACACACACACACACACACACACAATTTTATAATTACTTCTAAAATCGCTGAAGGCTGGATAAATAAAGGGCAGAGTAAACAAATGTATTTCACGAAAATATATTCAAATGATGAGGTGACCATATTTCATTGGAAAAAATACGTGAACTAGGATATTAAATAGTGTGATATACGGGACATAACCGATTCTCATAAAAAAAGTTGCCGTAAGTAAAGGTTGCCACAGTCACTAATTTTTATTAAAATTGCCGAAAACCCACGGAGTGAATTTGAAGGAAATGATACTAAACATCTGAAATGGTGGTAACACACCCGAAACTTCAAAACAAGGGTGCTCAGCCTTTTGCGGAGCGTGGACCACTCCATTCCGTAAGAAACGTGTTGCGGCCCACTTGAGTTAGCTGAAAATGTGCCGCGGGCCACTCGAGCATTAGTGTAATGTTTGAGCAGCGACATAAGCAATGGCTGTTTCACCCAAGCAGTGATCTCACCAAGTCTCAAATAATGCCATTTGGTATTGATAATATAGATTCCTTAGGCTCTAAGAAAATATTTACTAATGGCTCTAAAACAGAAACGGCTACTGGCTGCGCGTATGTGGTACTAGCGGAGGAGGGTTCAATAGAGGAGCAATGGAATCGAAGGTTAGCTAAAGAGAATAGCGTATTCCAAGCTGAGATTTTTGCGATACTGAATGCTGTTAAACGTGCGGAAGAGATGCTTTATCCAGTGACAATCTTGACAGGTAGCGGCCTCCTAGCCATACAAGATCCTCGTTCACCTAACCCTGACGTACAATGTATTCGTCTTATCCTACGCGCTCACGACAACATAAGATTAGTCTGGGTCAAAGCGCACGTAGGTATTGCTGGAAATGAAAAAGCGGATCAACTTGCCAAGGAAGCGACAACATTGAAAGACTTGGTTGTTCTACCTTGGCCGAGGAGTCATGCCCGCGATATCTTGAAAGACAGAATGCTTCATCTTTGGCAAGTTGAATGGAACAAGAACTCAACGAAAGACCCCTACAAGATACAACGTCGAGTGGCTTTGAGCAAGTGTGTATGGCCGCGAACAAAAACGATCCTTTTAACTGAGCATGGTCCATTTCCGACATACTTGCAGCGCTTTGGACGATCATCTCACAATGCTTGTAAGTGTAGTGCTACGGGCTCGTTATGGCATTACGTCTGCCAATGTCCACACACATCAGCGTTTCATTTCGGTGATGTCACATAGTCAGATGACGGCATTCAAAAGAAGAATACTAAAAAGTCCGATGAACTTCTAGCGCGCATTCAAAATTTGATTCAATTCTTAGACCGTAACTTATATTTGCTGCACGACAAGAAGGGTGGACTACGGAAGAAGCAGGATGAATTTCAGCCTTCCAAACCAGTAAAGCGGATACCAGGGAGAGTCTACAACTTGCGGCCACGCAGGGGTACTGGAAATTCACGAAACTGATAAATTGTTGAACGGCGAACTTTATTGGAGAAACTATAAACACTTAACATGCTAATGAGGTGAATGCCACCCATAATCCAGCTAGCCAGTCGATGTAGCTTCGGGAATGATGAAAATCTCCTAATTGCCCAGGAGAATTAAGATGTAGGATGCTTATGGAACAGGAATGTGTGCCTAGAATGAGCTAAAACACCAGGGTGTCCGAACACGGGCTGACTTGGACACTTGGATCAGGAGTCCATGTGACGCAAACATGACATCGCGTCGTCGTTGTACGGCCTACATGACTAACTTGTGACATCCAACGAACGCGGACGGACCGCCACCAACGGAATTTTGATTATCGAGTCCAGACGTGCCAAGGACGCTATAATACCAATTTAGATTTCGATTCTTAGATCACGATTTATCATAATTATTCCGTTGATTGCTAATTATTGATAATTATTGATATATATTATTATAATTATTTGATATAATTGAATGATAATTATTCCTCCTGCAATTGTACTTGTTATTCTGTTATACAAATTTATATATATATATATATATATACATATACATATTTAATAAAATTCCGGATGAACCCATCTTTCGGGAACGCTTCGATATCTCCTTGAGATGGGAAGCGGGGTGTGTCCGGTCCTTCAATGTTCAATTAGTGTAATGTTGCAATAAACGAAATGCTACAATGTAACCTTTGGCGTGTTTACGTCACTTCTTGCGACAGAGCCTGGGTGTTTCGTGGGTCCTCCTCCAATTTGGAAATATGCCGCGAGTCAATCAGGTGATATGAAAGTATGCCGCGGGCAATTTGAGTGATCTGGAAATGTGCTAAGAGCCACTAAAGTGTGATCTACAAAAGTTTTCTTAAGTGAACTGTTAATGTGTCACGGGTCGCTTCAGTGATCTGTGAGCGTGATGCGAGCCACTCAAATATTCTCGAAGCGTGCCACTACTATTTCACCAAATGCCAACTCTGACCATATCGCTATATTGCAATTTACTGCCATTAATGAGATGGGTTGGAAATGAAGGCGCTGTCTATCGGTGGTCGCCTCAAGTTCGTTAGGGAAAATATTTTATCTATATCCTCCCTCGGGTTCGAACCCGGGACCGTGACATTAACCTTCACGGTGGTAGACGAGAATCTTACCACCACGCCACTCGGGCCCTTCGAGTCCGTGGGAGGATATAAGTAGGATATTTTCCCTAACGAACTTGAGATGACCCACCAATAGACAGCGCCTTCATTTCCAACCCATCTCATTAACGACAGTAAGATGCGAAGCGTGCCACTGACCACTCGAGTGTTCTGTAGATGTGCCGGCAGGCCACTTGACCAATGTGCAAATGTGGACTTGAGAAGATTGTAGATGTGCCGAGGGTCACTCACGGGGGATTTTGAAATGTGAGCTTTTATAAAATGTCTGGATATGCGCCGTTGGCAGCTTAAAGGATCTGGAAATGCTTCACGAACCACTGAAGTATTCCACGGGCCACTTAATTGGCCTATATTCTTTCGTGGGACAGATGAGTGGATTGATGACGGGAGAGAAGAGTATATAAGCCCTCGTGTGTAAGCCCTCCCCCATGTAGAAATTATTTTGGTTCCTCTTCTTGGATATCAGACACAAAAAAATTGGGCTGCATCAATTACATCGGCTCAATTTACAACAACGCCCCGCATAAAGACGACGTGCCTTGGGAAAAAAAACGTATTCACGAGTCCCAATTTGGTTCAGAAGACCGTCTGGGACACAACATCGATCAAAATCCCTCCTCCCCCATTCCCCCACCCCTTCACCCATAGATGCCAAAACGAGAGAAGGTGAGGACTTGTTCCCAGACATGACACGAGGTCTTTCTGGCTCAAAGTGACAAATGACTAGACAGGCGCATTCCACGGAACCGTTGGCTTTTTGGCGAAACGCGGCTAATCGAAGGGGATGACAAGTATGAAATTGATGACCGTGGTGAAAGTTGGCTATTAACAAAACTCTTGAACCTGGATAGGTCAAGATAGGGGCTGTTCAGTTCAACTATCATGTCAATCGC
Source organism: Pholcus phalangioides (assembly GCF_987345545.1). Classification (NCBI taxonomy): domain Eukaryota; kingdom Metazoa; phylum Arthropoda; class Arachnida; order Araneae; family Pholcidae; genus Pholcus; species Pholcus phalangioides. The sequence goes on from NW_028301603.1 coordinate 349,008, forward strand.
CATGCCCACTCATGGCCAATAATTGACGTTTCAACCCGTTCAAAATGGATTCCGACGTCTCCGATTGATACGGTCATTTCTCTGATGCCACACTGATCGTGGTAAAATGGACATCCGGTCATTTCTTGTGAGACGGACGCGATACGAGAGCTTTATGTATCCAAGAGTATATTCTAGGCGGCCAAAAACATTCTGGGCCGCAACTGGATTCTCAGTCCTACGTGTGAATATCCTCGGCTCAGTTCGACGTCTATTGGTGCGTTCAGGATGGGGTGGGGGGAGAGGGTCTAAGAAGGCTATAGTCCAGGGCGAATTTAAGTAATTGGTGGCCAAGAATATTACTTGTGAATACTCCTAAATTGCAATAGCCCAGCGGGCAGTTCCGTCTTATTGCGTGGTGAATGAGGCAAGAGTGGTGGTGGGGGGGGGGGGCGCTCATGATTACTATATGGGGTCATTCAAGTATTACGTCAGCATCGATGGGGGCTGAAGAAGTTTACGATTTGCTGACTTTTTGATGGCAAGGGGTGGAGGGGGGTTTGGATGATGCTTACGTCATCAGCCACCCTTTATAGAAATATGAAATATTCTTAATGGCATACCGAACTGTGGTTCGTGGGCGCATGAACTAGCAATTTCCCCATTGATAAGTCTCCTGGAGTGCCACTTCAGTGATCTCTAAATATTTCGAGGATGTTTTAAGTGATCTAGAAGTGTGTTTGGGCCGCTTAAGGACCGTATTCACCGACATGGTTTAAACTGCAGTCACAATTTTTTGATAAGAGATCGACACGGATTGGTTAAATTCAGGTTTGTAACCAATCTATATTGATCTCTTATAAAAAAATTGTGACTGCAGTTCAAACCATGTCGGTGAATACGGCCCTTAGTGTTCTGGATCTGCACCACGCATCATTCAAGTGATCCGTAATTATGCCGCGGATCTGGGAATGTTCCGCGGGTAACTTGAGTTTTGTAGAGCCGCTCAAGTAGTCTAAAACTGTGCCAACTGTCACTCAACTGTCTCTAAATATGCCACGGATCGCTCAAGTGTTCTGGAACTGTGTCGCGGGTCACACAGCGATAAGTGAGTGATCTGTGAATGTGCCACAGGCCTACTTGTGAGTGATCTGAAAATGTGCCATGAGCCGCCTAAATGCTCTTGAATGGCGTCATGGGCCAACTAAGCGATCTGTAAATGTGCCGGTTAGTTCATTTTTACAAAATTTGGTTTGGGGGGGGGGAGCAGGCCACATCAGATAACCTTCTGGGCCACATTTCATCCACGGGCCAAAGGTTTACCATATATGACTTCGAGGGTCACAATGAATTTCTTAAAGAGAAATTTTGAGTTCTTAGCCTTCGAATAGCATTGAAATTAATACAATTATTAAAATTGAGTTAGCCTAAATAAACCTTCAAAAATATGCACTTATACTGAACATTCTTTGATTTTATGCATTTACATGCATTAATGCTAAAAAAGGCAAAAATATGCAAATGCATATGCACATTTGCATATACTCCGGGCTCTAGTTATAATCAAAGCTCTTGCTTCGGGAATTCGCCTCCCTATAGAGGCTTACGGAGCTCCAACCTCGGGAGTCCCAACCGTGAGTTCAACCGGGCACAACACAGAGACCCATAACCCCTCCCCCCCCCACATCACACAATAGGGCCTCCTATGCTATCTTTGGTGCCCCCCTCCCCGTCAGGTTTACGGCAAAGTCACAGTAGGTTACTGCCCCCCCCCCCCCCCACGTCAGTCAAATTTAACATACAAATGCATAATGATTTCGATCGAGTGCAATTTTTTGCACAAAAACTTGAATTGGAACGTTGATCAAGTGCTTCACGAGCATCGATCACTCTGTACATGACATCAAGCCCACACTTGGCCATTGGTTCTGCAGGACTAACCGAAAGGAGGAAGTTCTGCTTGCCCCGGTTACGCACAGTCGCCTCACACAAGCATGTCTATTATTACTAGACAGTCAACCAGAGTGTCCACTTTGTCCTTTGACCATTGCTCACGCTTTTACTTGTTCCCATCATTTTACGACCGCTTTTGGTCAGAATCATCTCTTACTTCATGACATTTTATCTGACCATTGCGATGCATCTCATATTTTTAAATTCATCAAAGCCATTGGTTTATCCGACAAATTATAGTTTTTTTTTACAATTCATGTCATTGTTTTGCGTTTCACGTTGGTTTTTATCATGACAAAAAGACATTTTTTTTCTTATTTTTATATGGTTATTTGTTTTGGCGCAGTTTGACCAAATTGGTCCTTGCGCCAATAAATTTAAAATCCAACCCAATCCAATCGATCACTCTGGATGAATCAGGGAGCACAGTGGTGCTTTCGAGTAACGGGTTGAAGATGTCTGCTCTACAGTCCACAGGCTTTGCAAGGGTGCTCAACCTTTAGGAAAGTACAGGCCACTTCAATGATTCGAAAACATGTCGCGGGACACGTAAGTAATCCGTTAATATGCTACGGATCACTTAAGTGCTAGAGAACTGTGCGACGGGCTACTAAAGCGGTCTTTGAATATGCCGTGGGTCAAATGGGAATGTACCGTGAGTCACCTAAGTGATCTGGGAATGTGCCGCGGGTCATGTTGAAGTGTGGCGTGAGCTACTTGAGTGATTTAGAACTCTGCCACGCGGGAAACTTGAGTGAATTAAAACTCTGCCACGGGAAACTTGAGTGATGTGGAACTGCATCGCGGGCCGCTTCATACGGCACTTAAGTGATCTGTAAATATTTCGCAGGTCACTTGAGTGATTTGTAAATATACCGAGGGTCACTTAAGTGAGCTTTCAATGAACCTATGGTGGTTCTGTGACTTGAAAGGAATTCGATCCTTTCTTTATAAGATAAGAAGTGGTGCCTTGGCGAAGAGGTTTAACTGGCCACTTATTTTTGGTTTTATTGTGAATTGATCGTGTCTATTTCTATGGCGTCATCTTTAAAGGCTGGCATCTTGCATCTTATCTTCGTCAATCTTGGCATTCATAAGCCTAGGGACGTAACTGGAAACAAAAATTTATTCCGTCACCCGGAGCACAAGTCTCCATTTTGACACCTCTCTTTCCCGTAATTTTGACCGAATCTTTGACCAACTCGTCTACTTTACTGGTCCAGTGCCAGAGCAACAAACTCCCTTGCCCTCTTCTAGTTGCGGCATTGCTTAGAAAGTCGTATGTCTAGTTTGTGCCGTTTTTAGCAGTTATAAATTCAGTTTGTGCCGACATGACAGTCGGCCGTATTCACCGAAACAGTTTAAACTCAGGTTAAAGGATTAAATATCGACGCGGATTGGTTAAAATCCTGAATTTAACCAATCCGTGTCAATCTTCAATCCTTTCAGCTGCGGTTGTAGTTTAAACTCTGTCGGTGAATACGGTAGGTAGTCTTTTGCGGCAGTAACAAGCCTTGTCTCTCAGATCATGGCAATCATGAGCTTAGTCTATGGTGATTGCGGCAGTGATAAGCCTAGTTTGGGCTAATTGTGGCAGTCATAAATTCTGTCTCTGCCGACGTGACAGTCCTGGTTTTTTGTGATAGTAATAAGCCTTGTATCTCAGATCGTGACAATCATAAGCCTAGTCTTTGGTGATTGTGGCAGACATAAGTCTAGTTTGTGCAATTGAGGCAGTCATAACCCTATAGTTTGTTCGTTTGGGCCAATTGTGGCAGTCATAAACTCAGTCCCTGCCGACACGACAGTCCTGCCTATAGTTTATGCCAATTTTGGCAGTCACAAACTCATCTACACAGACCATGGATGCTTAGCATACTAAGTCGAGAGGAATCAAGAGAAAAGATAAGAAAAATGGTGAAATTCCTTGAGGAACATCCCGAGAAGATAAGGGATCCGTCTCCTCCATGAGATTGATTATCTCATCTCTTATGGTCTAAGATTATTTACTTAGACCTACTTCCCTTGTCTTCGTGATAGCTTGGGCTTCTCTTGCCAGGCTATATTAACCAGTGATTCATCTGGCCATGCGATGGCTCGCGTGAGGTTACCTATGAATTGCAATTATTTAACTGCGTCTTCTCTGGCCTAATGATAATCTTTCTTTTTTTTCCGAGGCTCCTTCGGCCTAGCAGTCATTTCACTACTGCTCAGTTTGTCTAGCAATCTTTATTTACTGATCTCTTACTCCTGGCTTTCTTTGCACAGCGACTATCAACCCGTGGCTCATTTGACCTAGAGATAATTTATCTACGGCTTCTTCGGCCTAGCAATACTTGCAGGTCCTTTGGCCTAATGGTCATTTAACTGTGTTCCCTCGAGCTTTGTGACTAGTCACCTAAAGCTTCTAGTGATAATTTATAATCAGTTCTCTTGGTGTGTGTTCCCGATCTTTTACCTAGGGCTTTCTTAGTCTAGAGATAATTAACCTCTATTATTTTTTGGTACGAGCCTTTTAGTGACTTTTTAGGGAATTTTAGCGACTTTACAGACAATTTCCTTAAAGTTGCTATAATTTACCTTTGGCCTATTGATAATTTTTTTTTTCGGGGTATCTTTGCCCACACAAGCAATTTCTACAGCTTCCATTACATAGATTTTTTTGTTATCCGGGCACGCTTTACCTAGCAGATCCGGCTACATTTGCCTACCGACCGAAACTGATGGTTCTTTGTTTATCTACTCACGACTGCTTCAGCCTAGTGACTATATTCCTCTCGAGGTTCCCCTTGCTTCCAACAATCTATCGCGCCCCGAATGGTGTGGTGGTCATCTACCATCGTAAAGGTTGTCGTCAGGTCCCAGGTTCGAACCGGGGGAAGAATATAGATTTTCCCTAACGAGCTCGAGGTAACCACCGCTAGATGGCGCCTTCATTTCCAACCCAACTCGCTAACGGCAGTACACTGCAATGTAACGATGTGGCCGGAGTTGGTGTTTGGTGAAGTTGAGCAATATTTCGTTGGCTGGTACCTGGCTCTCTTTGACCGGATTTTTCCCTGGCCTGAATTTACGGTATTAGTCCCTGGCCTATTTACCTGCTGACACTCTTGTATTCGAGTCCCCTCCCCGAAATATTTGCCAAATCACCCGTAAAACACTACAGTAACACTAGCATTCAGAAGCCCTCAACCCAGCAACACTTTTAGTGACTTTACTCTGATTCCTAATAATCATAGCCCGACCTCCCCACAAGTGTGGGCCTGACAAGGCTCTAAATCTGGGGCCCTGGACGATTCTTAACTTTTTTTTTTGAATCTGTAAATTCACTATAGGGAGCCTGTCAAAAAAACGGGATGATCGGGGGGGGGGGGGGGAGAGCTTGTGGAAGAAGATTCCGGCCCAGGGCAGCACTTCTCAGTCCTCTCCAGAATCATCCAACCGGGTGGACTTACATCCTACTCGGGACCGTGCTCTGGCAACATTTTTTGTTGCCTTCAGGATATAAGACAGGGTTTATTAACCTATGGGCCGTGATTTGGGTTGCAAGGACTTCCAAGAAAGGTCGTACAAATCCACATGCAGCCAGAGATTCTTAATGTATGGGTCACAACCATACTTGATTCGCAAGGGCTCTCTCTTAACCTAAACTTGATTTGCAGGTTCTTTCGAGATGGGTCGCATAAATCTTCAGTCAAGGGGTTCTTAATTCCATTGGATATTGAAGGACACACACATACCCTCATACATCTCTGAGATTTCAGAAATGGGTAATAAACCCCGCGGGGTCACAACCCAAACTTGGTTAGCAGAGTGGTTGGTTCGAGATGGGCCGAACGAATCCACTTACTGACATCGGTTCTTAACTTATGGATTTTGACCGAAACTTTGGTCGGAGAGGTCGTACGAACCCACTTACAGTCCTGTTGCGAATGTACTTTTTGCGTCTCTGGTTCCACAAATTTCGTTCGTGTTATTAGTTTTGGACAATGGCTAAAAATGGTTAAGAACCCCCCCCCCCATGCTGAAATTCATCATATTATAGCCATCAATAATCTCACGACCTCGAAAGTATTAGGGGATTTCGGGTGCCAATTTTCATCCCGTTTGTGTCAAATAAATATAAAGCATATCTGCTCCAATGAGCATCACGGTGATATTGCAAATTAATACAAATTTCATCTTTTAGAACTAGAGGAATGAAACAGCGACCTGAACGAGACCCAATCCCTTCAGGGCCATGACCCAGCAGGGTAAAAAAAAAATAAAAGGCCAATGTTTTCTTGCATCTACCCAACAAGAGTGTCATGTCAGAGTCCTCTCACCTCCATGATGATGAAGAGGAGTGTCCATCACCCGTTACGACGCACCCAGTCTACGACGACGACGCTCAAAAAAAAAAAAAAAAAAAAAATGCGTGGTGCCTACGAACAAGAATCGACACCGGGTCCGAAAACCCATTCGAAAAAATGAAATCTCGCATCTGGAGTCGAAAAACTCAAACCCCGGGTCACGATCGTCCGTTTCGATGCCATCGATACTCGTAGACGGTTGTATTAACGCATAAAGGGTCCGTTACAAAGGTGTCCCGGGCCCGATTGGGTCCCGAAACCCTCCGAATCGTGGGAAAGTCTTACAGGTGGACGACCGCAGTGCGTGGAAGTTATTCTTGGGGAAAAGAAAAAACACGCACACGCATGTTTGGTCTTGTTCTTTTTTTTTGTGAAGAAAATCTTTTTTAATAAGGCCTCCAATTAGTTAGAAATGAAGATCTTCTTCTTCTTCTTCTTCTTCATTTGCGACGGGAATCGCATCTATTAATGATCGTGTCGTAAAATGTTGGCTTGCAATGATTTTTTCGTTAATTATATGGAAGAGGATTGCTTAAGGCGATGGCGCTCAACCCTTAGTGGGGGGGGGGGGCACTGTATTGGTATGGAAACGCGTCGCGGGCCACCTAAGTGTGCAGCTCCGCAGGGCACTTGAATGTGATCTGGAAATGCGTCGCGGATCTGTCTGGGGAGGGGGGAGGGGGGGGGCCTTTAACACATGGCCATCAAAACTTTTCGTCGTATCCCGCCGATCATTTTCAGAAAATTGTTAAAAACATTGAAAAACGATTAATTCTAGAATAAACGTAAGAAATAATTTCGGAATTGATGAAAGAAACAATTTTAGAATAAATGAAAGAATTAATTCTACAAAAAATAAAGGAAATAATTATAGAATAAATGAAAGAACTAATTCTAGAATAAATGAAAGAACTAATTCTAGAATAAATGGAAGAACTAATTCTAGAATAAATGGAAGAACTAATTCTAGAATAAATGGAAGAACTAATTCTAGAATAAATGGAAGAACTGATTCTAGAATAAATGGAAGAACTGATTCTAGAATAAATGAAAGAACTAATTCTAGAATAAATGGAAGAACTAATTCTAGAATAAATGGAAGAACTAATTCTAGAATAAATGGAAGAACTAATTCTAGAATAAATGAAAGAACTGATTCTAGAATAAATGAAAGAACTAATTCTAGAATAAATGAAAGAACTGATTCTAGAATAAATGAAAGAACTAATTCTAGAATAAATGGAAGAACTAATTCTAGAATAAATGAAAGAACTAATTCTAGAATAAATGGAAGAACTAATTCTAGAATAAATGGAAGAACTAATTCTAGAATAAATGGAAGAACTAATTCTAGAATAAATGGAAGAACTAATTCTAGAATAAATGAAAGAACTAATTCTAGAATAAATGGAAGAACTAATTCTAGAATAAATGGAAGAACTAATTCTAGAATAAATGGAAGAACTAATTCTAGAATAAATGGAAGAACTAATTCTAGAATAAATGGAAGAACTAATTCTAGAATAAATGGAAGAACTAATTCTAGAATAAATGAAAGAACTGATTCTAGAATAAATGAAAGAACTAATTCTAGAATAAATGGAAGAACTAATTCTAGAATAAATGGAAGAACTAATTCTAGAATAAATGGAAGAACTAATTCTAGAATAAATGGAAGAACTAATTCTAGAATAAATGGAAGAACTAATTCTAGAATAAATGAAAGAACTAATTCTAGAATAAATGGAAGAACTAATTCTAGAATAAATGGAAGAACTAATTCTAGAATAAATGGAAGAACTAATTCTAGAATAAATGAAACAACTAATTCTAGAATAAATGAAACAACTAATTCTATAATAAATGAAAAATAATTCTGGAATGAATGAAAGAAATGAAATTCTGGAACAATCTGTATCAGAATTACCTAAAAAAATAATCAAAGACTCATTTTAGGTAACTTCAGGTTAAAATAAATCTCTGAATGAATTAATTTAATCAGTAATTAACCAGTATTCATTTAATCAAGCACTTTTTTCAAAACTAATCAAAATTGATAATTAATAATTTCAGAATAAAAAGTCTTGAATTATTTTTGTCCCTCTTTAGCTCGGGACCCCAATCCGCTCCTGTTTTAAGATGTCAATAAATTACATGAGTTGGTGACCCGCGTTCTTCCTGTGAAGGTACAATTTGGTCCACCGTGTGTTAAAGGTTGAAGACCCCTCCTGCCTTGAGTGATGTGGAATTTTGTCGCGGATCCCTGAAGTCAAGGATATTCACCCTTTCAGACACGGCGGGCCAAATTGAAACTTCCCACGAAGCCCGTGGGCCACCACCATTTCAAAAATTCAAAGATTACTTCTTTTTTTCATTAATTCTGTTTTTCCATCAATTCGTTCCGGAATCATTTCTTCCATTCATTCTGGAATTAATCGGTTTTCATCCATATTTAGAAAATGATTGGCGGGCCTCTCTGCGGGCCAAATGTGGTCCGCGAGCCATGCTTTGAAGGCCCCCCCCCCACCTTAAATGGTCTGGGAAATGTTCCGCGAGCCTCAAAAGTGACCTGGAACTGTGCCATGTGAAGTATAAATGATGCAAAACTGCACCGAAGGCCATTTAAATGCTCTTAAACTGTGCGGCAAGTCACCTAATTGATTTGTAAATTGCCAGTTACTTGAGTGATCTGGAACTGTGCCGTGGGTAACTTGAGTGATCTGGAACTGTGCCGTGGGTAACTTGAGTGATCTGGAACTGTGCCGTGGGTAACTTGAGTGATCTGGAACTGCACCGGGTCACTCAACTGCTCTGTAATTGTGTCATGATAGGCCTATTCAAGTGATCTTTAAATATGGTGTGGATTTTTCAGATGATCAGAAACTCACTGAGTGTGTCATACTGGGATGTATACCACTTATGAGTGTCTAAAAGCAGTCGGTAGTGAAGTCCAAGCAATGTGCCGCGGGTCACTGAAGTGTGGAACTGCACCGCGGGTCACTTGAAATAGTTGCAAATGTGCCGCTTTGTTCATATTTATAAAATTAGGTTTGAGGACACGGGCCATATCAGACGAATCCGAGAGTCAGTTTTGGCACTCGGGCCAAGTTTGTCCTTTAGAGTTATCTGATGCGGCCCGCGCTTTCAAATCTTATTTCATAAAATTAACTAAATCATCATTCATACAAAGAATTGTTTGGTTAAATGGGGTTATTTCAGATATTGCAAGAGGTCAACGACAGAATACCAAATCACAGGCCCGCGGTACACTGCCAGATCACTTGAGCAGTACGTGACGCATTTGCAGATTTTTAAGTTATCTGCGGCAAACGTCCGAATCACGCAAATGTCCTGCGACGCACCTCCAGGTCAATGAAGCGGTCAGTAGCACCCCTTAAGATCAATTGAGCTGTCCGCGGCACATTTCCAGGTCAGTTACGTGGCCCGCGGTGCATTTCCAAACCAATGAAGTGGCTCGTGACAAGTTTCCAAATCATTGAAGTGGCCCGCACTTTCATAAAGGTTGAGCACCCTTGGCTTAAGGCGTTATAATAAGAACCTTGTGAATTTAATCTGAAGATGGCTTTAAAGTTATATTTAGATCTGTCTTTTTCTGAACCGTGGTACGCATACCTCCGGGGGTACGCGATGAGCCACGAAAAATAATCATTAATGCTGAAAAAAATTGGTAAAATAATCAAAAAAATTATAGGTTTATTTATGACAATGCCGCCTTAGTGCATGAGCCCACCCCGAACACGGCCCGGGGCCTCAGGCAAATAAAGGGCCTCGTGATAATGGGATCTGGTGTTATGATTTTCGAAAGTAAGCACGGAAATTTGTAAGCAGGTACTTCCAGATAATTAGGGCCCCGGAACATCACTTCCTCCGGACGGCCTATTGCGCTGTTGAAACGGCCCCGAATTATGACAGAATATTAAAGGACCTTCAAGTAATGCTCAGCCAGTTCTGCACGTGGCCCCTAGGAAAAGCCAAGGAGGCCCAGTAAATTGTAATCATTCCTTATGCGCTGAAACAACCTCCCCCCCCCCCTCTCCACAATAACAAGGCCCATACGAGCTTATGGCACCTTAGGATACCATGGCCCACCGTATGGGAGTCACTCCACGAGAGGAAGATTTGTCATCATGGCGTCACATTAAACGAGGAGAATCTCATTATTATCCCACGTTTCGGAATTCGTATTCAAAAGCGTTGAAATTAGCATAAGGTAATTACTGTTAGTGCCAGGTAATGGCAGGTCGACAAAAGATTATCACCTTGATATCATGTAATCGCATCAACATGATCTATTAAATAGAAAAATGAGACAAGGAAGGTAATTGGTAGTTTGTGAAACGATGGCATGTTTTAATTGGATGAATTATAAAACAAGATGGAGGAGTTTGATTTATATAAGCATACTTGTATATGCATACATTCAATGTGAGTCACGTGATTTCGGAGTCCTTGGATGGGGCTTGTTTGGTGATTTAGGCACGGATCGCTTTTGTTGTAGTGTTGGTTTTAACACCCTCTCAAACGATGTTGATGTGTTCAAATACGCATGTATTCAATCCTAAAGACTACCCTAATTACCCTGTATTCAATCCAAGAGCTACGACTTGAAAGCAGGGTGGCCCTGACCCTGACTATCCGGTCATTGGACCGGATGGCTGAGGATTATCGGAATTATCGATGATTATCGGGTGTGTTAACGGGCCGTAAGACCCAATATTATTGAGGACTATCGTTAATTTTGAATTCTCTTCAATTCTGGGAAATTATTTTTTTCATTGTATTTGTGAGAAATTAATTTTTGATTAATTCTGAGAAATTTTCTTTATCAATTCTGAAAAATGATTATTTCATCAATTCTGAAAAATGATTCTTTATCAATTCTGAAAAATGATTATTTCATCAATTCTGAAAAATGATTCTTTATCAATTCTGAAAAATGATTATTTCATCAATTCTGAAAAATGATTCTTTATCAATTCTGAAAAATGATTCTTTATCAATTCTGAAAAATGATTCTTTATCAATTCTGAAAAATGATTATTTCATCAATTCTTAAAAATGATTCTTTATCAATTCTTAAAAATGATTATTTCATCAATTCTTAAAAATGATTCTTTATCAATTCTTAAAAATGATTCTTTATCAATTCTGAAAAATGATTATTTCATCAATTCTGAAAAATGATTCTTTATCAATTCTGAAAAATGATTATTTCATCAATTCTGAAAAATGATTCTTTATCAATTCTGAAAAATTATTTTTATAATTAATTTTGAAAAATTATTTTTATAATTAATTTTGAAAAATTATTTTTATAATTAATTTTGAAAAATTATTTTTGTAATCAATTCTGTAGAAACAAAAAAAATAGATTTTTTCTATAAAATTCAAATTTTTCATTAATTTTGAGGAATTATGTTTTTTATTAATTTTGAGAAATCATTTTTTTCATTAATTTTGAGAAATTACTTTTTTCATAAATTCTAAGGAAATAATTTTTATAAATTCTGAAAAGTTATTTTTTAATTCAGAAAAATTGCTTTTTTAAATTGTGAATATTTTTTTAAACTAATGCAGAGAAATATTATATTTCCATTCACTCTGAATTTTTTCTTTCTCGGTTGAGAGAAAAATTACGTTTTCTCAAATTATTCTTTCATTAAATTGTTTCATTAATTCTGGAAAATTATTTTTTAAATTAATTTCATTAATTCTGAAAAAACAAAAATTTGGATTTTGTTTCATAAATTTTGAATTTTTCATTAATTCTGAGAAATTATTTTTTCATTAATTCCGGGAAATTATTATTTTTTCATTAAGGGGCCATTCAAGTATTACGTAAGCAGATTTCCAACCATTTTTGGCCCCCCCCCCTTGTCAACAAAAGTCAGCAAAAACACTGACCCCCTCCCCCTGTCAGCAAAATTTCGTCAGCAGCTTAGAATATTTCATTTCTTCAAAAAGGGGTGGTTGATGACGTAAGCAATCTTCAAACCCCCCTCCCCCCCCTTGTCAGCAAAAGTCAGCAAATCCGAAACCCCCCCACCCCGATGCTGACGTAATACTTGAATGGCCCCTAATTCTGATAAATTATTTTTTTGATCAATTCTGAGAAATTGTTATTTTTTCATTAATTTTGAGACATAATTTCTTTGATCAATTCAATTATTATTTTAATAATAATAAGCTACTAATATACATATACATAGAGCGGAGGCACAGGCATCTTCAGCTGCCAATAGAGCGGAAGCATAACTCTTCAGCTGCGAATGAAGCAAAAACGCACATCTTCAGCCGAAAGAAGCAACGGCAGGGACCTTCAGCTGTCAATACAGCCTTAGGCAGGCATTTTTAGCTTCTAATCAAACGGATAAATGCATCTCTTCAGCTACAAATGAAGCGGAGGCAGACAGCTCAGCTGCGAATGGAGTAGAAGCCGGCGTGAGTCGTAGCACTACCTCCTATATACAGGAGGAGGTAGTGGTCGTAGGCGATGTATTCGGATTGATCGCCGGGTCGTCGTGTATTTTACGGGACAGTTAAATTTTCTCGTATTATTCAGCCCGTTGTGGAGGTGAGATCGCCTTCCTCTGGATCCACGCCTAGGAAGGGTATTGAAGACCATTGCGCAAAAAAAAAAATCCGAAATTTCGCATTTATTCGCAAAACAAACAAAAATTCAGGTCAGAAATTTCGTATTTGTTCACGAAAAAAATTCAATTTTTTCACAAAAACTAAAAATTTAAAAAAATAAATAAAATATATTTAAAAAAGATAAGCATACGTATATATATATCCCATGGGCCCTCGGCCAAAATGATTTTTCTGAGGCCCCTACCTTGCTAGAAATGCTTACTCTCGATAATTTGAACCCGATCTCATTTTCATGGGGCCCCTCTGCACTTGAGGTTACTGGGCCCGTGCTCGGTCGGACCTATGCACTAAGACGGCACTGGTTGGATGTCATGTGTAGTCAATTTATTTTAATTCTCTCGTTTATCCGACCTTCCGTATTATCCGACGCCCCGCCGTCAAAAAAAAAAAAAAAATGATCAAGCACCAACCGTTGAGCTTTCAGAATTTCACATGAAGACGTAGTTAGGGCTCTAGAAACTGCAATTAAATACATTGAGAGCGCGACAAGAAGAAGCTACAGGAATAGACATAATGATGCTGCAAAGATGGCGACATTTGGCAGCGAAGAAACGGCGCTCGTCAGGAAACAAGACTACGATCAAAACAAATTTTTAAATAATCACAGGACTGAACTTTTTGAAGTACTGTGTATTTAACTTCAAAACATTCTGTAACTGTAAGTTCATTTTCTGTTGCTTTGCTGTAAACATGATTATCAGTTATCAGGTTCGTAAAGCCCGATTTTCCTAGGATTAACATTTCTGCTGCGCGTCCAGCGTGAAAACTGTGATTGGTCAAAAAACCTGAATTTCAGGTTTTTAACCTATCAGCTTTTTCACGCTGCACACTGCGCAGAAAAGTTAATCGTAGGAAAACCCGGCTTAATGTGCAAAATTATAACAGTTTGACGTTTAATAGGCTTTTCCTTAAGACCTCCGTATTATCCGACGTTCTGCAGGCTCATTAGGGGTCATTCAAGTATTACGTCAGCATCGGGGGGGGGGGGGGGTTTCGGATTTGCTGACTTTTGATGACAAGGGGAGGGGGTTTGAAGGTTGCTTACGTCATCGATCACCCCCTTTTTGAAGATATGAAATATTCTAAGCTGCTGACGAAATTTTGCTGACAGGGGAGGAGGGGATGAGGTGTCAGTGTTTTGTTGACTTTTGCTGACGGGGGGGGGGGCGCATTAGAATTCCAACTACATTGCCACGTCTTCAACAGATCCTCATGCAATAAGTGTTGACCAAAGCTCCTTGGCCATGGGTGTTCACCTGGAGTTTGAAGATTAGCGGCTTCCTTAGCAAGTTGGTCAGCTTGGTCGTCATTGAACTGCATGCAAAATTACATATACCTCAGCCTGGAAGACACTGGTCTCAGTAGCAAGCCTTCTCATCCAAGATACTTCACGAGAGTCATCCTGCCGCAAAACCACGAATGCACTACCGGTTCCTTCTGGGGTGTTTGAACCATCCGTAAAAACTAGTCTTGTATCGGGCGCTATCACAAGATTACTATTGGACAGTATTGTCTGGTTTACTGCTATGTCCATACTTGGGTGCTGTGGCCAGGTCTTGAGCGTCTTTTCGAAGTCTGCAACTCGCAGTCGTCTAGCTGCAACCATAATATCCTCGTCGAGGTGAAGTTGTCGTGTTTTGCGCGCCTCGTAATCAAGAAAACTACTGAGAGGTGGATTCCCAGTTGCCACATATAAGACGGCGTTGGCCGTGGTGACGTATGCCCCTGAAACATAAAGCAGAAATGGTCTCTGGGCGATATCCAGAGCTCTTCTTTGCCTCTGCGTAGGATCCCGATACCAAGAAGCGCATCCATAAGATAATTGCTGCTGCACCACCGACTTGTAGAGCACATTCCGGAAATTCTGTCGGATGCCCCACCGTGGTCCGGCAACTCTTCGCAGCAATTGCAGAGTCTCATGAACTTTGTCAATCTGTTTCATCGAAAGCAAAGTTTCGGGGGCGGTGAGTAATGGGACCGTTCACGTATTACGTAAGCAAATTTTTAGGCATTTTTGACCCCCTCTTTTCAGCGAAAGTCAGCAAAACTCTGACTTCCCCCCCCCCCCGCGTCAGCAAAATTTCGTCATCACTGCCCCTTACCTTCTAACGAATATTGGTGGAATCAGAAACGTACGTGGGAAGGGGGAAGGCACAGCGGGCTGACGCGCCTCCCTCCCCAGACGAAAAAAAAAATATTTTTTTAGAAAATTAAAATTTCGGAAGAAAATACCTTTATATGTTGTTATAATCGATTTCTGTTCATTTCAATGCTATTTAAAGGGTAAGAACTCAAAATTTCTCTTTAAAAAATTCATTGCGACCCACCCTTTAAGTCATATATAAATAAACCCTTGACCCGCAGACCAAATGTGGCACTGTAGGTTATCTGATGTGGCTTGCCCCTCAAACCCAATTTTTTAAAAATGAACTAAGAGGTGCATTTTTAAAAATCGCTTAGGTGACCTATGGCACAATTCCAGAGCATTTAAGTGGCCCGTGGCACATTTTCAGATCACTGAAGTAGGCCTCAAAGATCACTTTCACATTCAAAGATCACCTAAGTAACCCGCGGCACAGTTACAGAACACTTAAACGATCCGTGGCACATTTAGAGATCCCTTGAGTGACATGTGGCGCAGTTTTAGAGCACTTAAGCGGCCAGGAAACATTTCCAGTGCACTAGAAGGATCCGTGAAACATTTATAGATCACTAAAGTGGCTCTGTAGGGGACTTATCAATCGGTAGAATGTTAGTTCAAGTGCCCAATAACTAAATAACTATCGAAAGGTTTTTTCTTCAGTTTTTGGTGCACCGAACAAGATGTCATTATGAATATTTCATATCTTCATAAAGGGTGGTTGATGACATAAGCATCATCCACCCCCCCCCCGTCATCAAACGTCAGCAAATCGGGAACCCCCCCCCCCCCAATCATCATCATTTTCATGATTATTCAGGGAAAACACAAAAATATAAAGTCTTTTTTACCTAAAGAGACGAAGAAAAAGTTGTTTGTTTCGCTGTCGCATTAGTGTTACATTTCCTTCAAAAAATACCCAAGAGAAGCACACACACTCACATTGTTGCGAGATTAATTGTTCGAAGCCATTGTTGAAAATCACCTTCAAACATTGAATCCGACAATGTGCCTTTGTTCAGTCTACCGACAAGCCGTGCATCGGACGGAAGCCCATTGACGATCGAGGAGGATCCATCCGAAGAAAAGGTCTGTTTTCTCCATTTCGATTTGCCATTAAATAATTCATTTTAATAACATTTAACAAAATTATTAATTAATAACATTTAACAAAATTATTAATTAATAACATTTAACAAAATTATTAATTAATAACATTTAAATTAATTCTAACAGTTTTTTTTCTCCGATCTAAACCCCTTTCTCGTTAAAATAATTCTGACTCTCTGAGATTATCACATAAATTATTTAAATCCGTAAGTAGAATCTCTCATTAGATAATTCGACCGTAATCTCACAATTTCAGTATGAATAGTCCACCGAATAACATTGAGAGCTATCAGTACATAATTATCAGAGTGAAATCTAAATATAAAATTAGTCGAGCAATTTTTATTGCATACAAAATAATAATCCATAGGCCAATTATCGGATTTAAGGAGCATGGTTCAGGAGCATGGTTATTGCTCGTTACCATGCTCCTGAGTCTCCACATTCTGAAGCCTGGGCCCTCAAGGATTTTTCGCGGGCTCAATAAAGAGTGGGAGTTTTTCGGGGCCTTCTTATAGGAAAAATGAATTTTCACAGGCCCATATAGACCGGGAATGTTACGGGCCTTCTCGGGAAAGGAATTTTCACGGTGCCCATAAAGGCCGGGAGTTTTGCGGGGCATGCTGAGGAAAGAGCTCTTCACGGGCCCCATGATGGCTGGGAATTTTCTGCTCATCGGGCTTGCCGCTGTGGTGGTCGAGTGGTCATAGTGACGGACTCGCATCGCGGGGATCCGGGTTCGAACCCCACCGGTGCCACAGTGGTGGTCGGCTGAAGTTGGTTTTCTGTGGTTCCCAACTTCAAGGCGCGAATGCGAGCCGATCTCCCCGTTAAAAAGTCTCGCCACAGAGAGCAACAGGCCTACAACGTTGCAAATATTCAATCATTACACTTCACTCAAAATTTGAAGTATAGATGGCAGCATTGAAATATCAGACACAACACTAGCTACTCACTCAGACTGTTAGGTGCACTCACTTTGTTCCAGACTCTGCCACGAAGCTGGGCTGGAAGAGATCTCGGCAACGGGATAAGTCCGGAGGCAGAGACCCTGGCGTTCATTCATTCATTGCTCATCGGGCTTCTAGGGCTAGAGCCCTACTAACCAGAAGAGCTGACGTGAAGGAAGCATTGGGGGGGGGGGGGGGAGAGCCCAAGGTTGCCAGTCTTCCCGTATATACGGGACTCACGATCATAGGCTGGAGGAGGGAGTGGGGATGCATATTCATTTGTTATTTGGGGACTGTGCTTCCCCCATAGAATTCATCGGGAGTGGGGAGCTCAGAAAGCCTGAGCTCCGAGATTTTGGCACTCATGCTATCAGCCTCGGAGGGGGGAAGGAGGGAGGGGTTTACCATGGTCTTTTGTTGCAACCATTATAGGTACTGGCATCAAGTTCTCTTTAAGGGTAAGGTGGCCATTAGGGAAAAGGTATGGCCCAAACAGGAGCTACGGACTTTGCTATATCCTAGGGGGTTAACAAATTTTCAGCCAATTTTCAGGCCAAATTTATGGTGCAAAGAGTCTCCAACGGAAAGAGTCTTACGGGAACAATAGCCAAAAAAAAAAAAAAATTAGAAACATCAGTACCAGACAAAGCCATAATACAATTACAATAACACCCTCAGTATAATGTCGATCACTTTTAACATCACACTGCATATAACGTCATTTTTTTAAAGGTCCTTGCAGAGAATAGACAACAAATCTGGTTTACTCGTTATTAAAAGTCTTTTTTTCTTAATCGGTTTCAAAGGATGGCGTTATACCGAGGTCTGGCAGTATAACGGAGTAGAACCTCTCGATAGCGGATCACCATGGGGGGGGGGGGTTTAATCGACATCGTAAACATTGGGTATCTAGTATATAGAAGACAGTGGATACGAGGTATTTCAGTTCTTACCAGCGGACACTACCCGTTAAAGGACAATTTCGGTCGTATGGATGTCCGTTATCGTGAGGTTATGGTGCCTTTTTTTCCTTTTCGGCACTCCCTGCACTAATAGTAATCATCACACAATCGCTCGCGACACACTGATAACTACTATCAGGACTTCCAGGATAGTCCTGTACAGGGGAGTAGCGAACGAAAAAAAGGGACAGTGGCAGACTCACTTACTTGGCGTAGTGTGAAATTTTACTATTTTTATACTTCTCATTAGATCGTTATTACACTCGGACACACCGGAATGTCATGCTAAGCCTTTATAAGCCGGGGTCGAGTGAACGTCGCTCATTGCGTAAATCTTCTCGGAGTAGTCCGCAAAACTCGAAGTAGCCACCATTATGGGTTCGACTATCGCGCTGCAGTGGTACCGCCCGGTGGTTATCTCTGTCCTGTGCGGGATGTTTTCTGTGCGGGATGTTACGGGGAGTAGCGGACGAAAGGGTCAAGTTGCAGACTCACTTACTTGGCGTAGTTCCATGGAAATTGGCAGGGCATTAATTCGTCACTCTATGGTTCACACCCGGACAAGTCTTAAGCAATTTATAAGCCGAGGTCGAGTGAACGTCGACAGTGCGTAAATCTTCCCAGAGTAGTTCGCGAAACCCAGAGAGACTCATCGTCACCAACACAACACGCATGTCACATATAACATCATGGGGTAAAAACCTGTCAAAGTTGGACACCTACGGTTCCATTCAAAGTCTATCCAAGTTAAAGAGGTGTCCGAAAAAGATACAGAGCAGTGTTTCCCAAAGTGGGCAGTATATCCCCCCCCCCCTGGGATGGTGAAATGATCCGGGGCGGGGGACGATGGAATGGTCTGGAAGGAGTATAATGGTTATAATATAGGTTATAATACCAATGGTTATAATATAGGATCCTATAGGTTGTGTCTCGTGTTCAGGAATAAAGAGCAGGGCCAGAAATATAGGCGCGAAAGTAAATTTTAGGCTACGTCAAACGCGATAAAAATTTAATTACATTGAGTTACATTTGGACTTCGTAACTTTAAATTCTACACGAGACAGAGAAAGCACAGGCCCAGGGATTTGACAGGCCCTCTAAGCCGATACTTCATGCGAGTTTGGTGCCCCGGGTGCTGAACCAGACAGAGCGCTTAATCCTACCTTTAATGAAGTTTTTAAAACTACACGGGGAAGAGGTTGGGAAAAATGCATTCCTGGATCGGCTGAAAGAGTGCTTAGTTACATCGCTGGGTAAATGATCAGTCGTTTAGCACTGATAGTTCTACCATTGTGGCATGATATTGTAGATATGGTCCCCCACATCTTGTAGCAGAGTCCATAGACTGTGATTTTTGGCGAGCCCCCCCCAAGAAACATATTTTTCACGGGCCGCTGGCTGTGATCTTTGATAGACCCCCAAGACAACAACACAACAATTTTTTTTTGGGGGGGGGGGGGAAGGCATGATTATTCAGCAGTGTTTCTCGGCCGGCTTTCACAAGTGCCGAGAGGCACATTCATAGTTTTTCTCGATGACCCGTGGGTAATATTGCCAAAAATTTTTGCTGAATGGCTTTTTTTATTATCATAGTAACATAGTACTGCACATAATTTGATAGTCGTTCTCGGGTGTAGATGTAAACCTGGCGGGTGTCAGTCAGGATACCCGATGACACTGGAGGATCATTTCATTATTACTGGTCGCACTCAAAACAGTCCAATATAGGGAGATGTCCAAGTTGACAGCTTTTACTGTAGCACGCATGTCAGAAGACACCCGGTGGCTCGAGCTTTTTAATGTGGACTCTCTAGGGAGAGGGGTGGGGGGTCTATATTCATTATTACTTTCCTTAATTTTCCCCTTTTTTCTGAATTAAGTGTTATTTAAATGGGGAGAGGCAAAAATCTCTTTAAATTTGAGCCTACGTAATTTAATTAGCTAAAACTTGAACTATGTGCGTGCAAATAATAATCACGTTAAGATAATTTTTGTAATTATGCATTATTAATGTATAAATATAACAATTAAATCGATTAGTAGTAATAGTCTTAAATAGGAAGTAATTTAATTAATCAATGCATTTCACACACAAGAGTTTGGATTTTTTCTTCTATATTTTCTTACTTCCTTTCATCCTATGTACCTGGCTTGCGGGAACTCCGAGGAGACAACCTGGAGGACGGACCTACCAAATTGAAGAGGAGTCCTTCATCTA
Source organism: Pholcus phalangioides (assembly GCF_987345545.1). Taxonomy (NCBI): domain Eukaryota; kingdom Metazoa; phylum Arthropoda; class Arachnida; order Araneae; family Pholcidae; genus Pholcus; species Pholcus phalangioides. The sequence continues at coordinate 369,347 of NW_028301603.1, forward strand.
GAACCTGAGGCGATTCTCCCAGAAACCATACGATTGTCCATACGCGTCGGTACAGCAGCAGTGATTCTCAGACGTCGATGGTACGCAGCGTCACGTGTCATGGAAAGAACAATTTGTTCGCGACGTGTGTATATAGCGACAGGAGTTATTACAATAAATTGTGATGTATTTATGACGTATTGGAATGCTTTTATTACTAACACTTTCATTTAGTAGTTATGTATATGTACAGTTTTAAAACGTGATTATATATATTAGCTTCAAAATCGGAACAGTTTTCTTAATTCGGTAGAAACAGTACTTGTATTTGCCGAATAGTACCTTGATCTTTGACCATTATATAAGTAAGAATATTAAAAGTACAACTTAGGTAATAATCATGCTCCGCCCCCCCCCCCCAACCTATAAGTTTGTGAAATTCTAACCTGGGAACCTAGCACAATTTTTTTATCGTAACACTATAAATTCCTTACAGAGGAAAAAAAGCCGGGCCTGGAAGCCCAGTAAATCGACGTAATCGATAGTAATCAACGGGATTACTAGCAAGTTCGCAGATGATGTGAAGTTAATGGGGGTAATCAAAGCGATACGGAGTCGCTCCAGACCAGTCTAAACAGGATTGCAGCATGGGCAAATGAATGGAGCATGACGTTTAGCGTTGATAAGTACATGGTCGCTCATTTTGGTTCGAACAATGCACGGTTCTCTTACGAGTTGAATGGTGTCACTATCCCGGATGCAACTAGGGTCACCGATTTGGGAATTCTCATTGACGAGCGGCTTAGGTTTTCTGAACATTGTTCAGCGGTGGTCAAAAAATCGAATAGAATGCTTGTGGTCTCATTTTCAAAAAGGTCTCTTCGCGTTCTCCTAAAGTCATTCTTCCGCTTTTTCGAGGATTAGTTCGTCCTGGGCTGGAGTATGCTGTAAGGTTTTGGAGACCGTACCTACAGAGGGACATAGACTTGGTTGAAGGGGTGCAGAGAAGAGCTACGCGTGTCCTTATTGGAACACGGGGCTTGAGTTATGAAGAGAGACTTCATTTTTTGAATGTGTTTACATTGGATGAACGCAGGTGTCGGGGAGATATGATCGAAGTGTTTAAAATTTTCAATGGGATGGACCATGAACTTTTAGTACACCGCCAATCGACTGGTTTTACAAGGGGGCACCAGTATCGATTGGTGAGGGACAAGTCAGCCATTCGACTCAATAGTGACAAATGCGAATTTCTATCGCTCACACCAGGCGGCGCAAAATACCGGATAGGCACCTTAAAATTGGCACTCAATCACTAAGTCCAGTTAGGCAAATAAAATATATTTGGGTTGCATTCTTAACAAAAATCGTTCATCTCATCACATATTGATCACGCAATAGACAAATCAAATTGAATTATGGGTATTCTCAATCGCATTATTTTTCCACAAGCTAAACTCCCTCCTTGAAAAATAAAATTATTCTTTTCAAATCCATCCTCAGGGCTACAATTATTGTTATGCATCACCAGCGTGGGAACAAGCATGTAAAATTGAACATCAAAAAAAACTCCAGACTGCACAGAATTTTAAGGAAATTTGTAAGAGCACCAATGGTATGTCCGAGAAATAAATATCAGACAGGATTTAGGCCGGTATTACACTATAAAAGTTTGATAAAAGTAATTTTATAAAATTTGAAAAATGCCACCAATAAGATTATCGGTTGCATTTGCTCGAATCTAACCTATGAGTTTCATTGGTTGAATTTTTCGAGTTTTATAAAAGGACTTTTAGAAAACTTTTATAGTGTAATGCCGGCCTGAGAGCCATTTCCAATTACAATGTGATAAAATACAGGAAACCTCGCAAAACTGATCACGTGAACTGGGAAAGAGTTTATGCATTAACAAATGACTTGCATTCTTCTATTTTGATGTGAGATCATATATTTTTACTTCACTGTTATTTTAGAGGCCGTTCACGTATTACGTCATCATCGATGGTGGGTGGGGGGAGGGGGTGTTCCGATTTGCTGACTTTTGATGACAAAGGGGAGGGTGGTTTGGATAATGCTTACGTCATCAACCACCCTTTATGAAAATATGAAATGTTTTTAATGGCATCTTACTTGGTGCGAAAAAAACGAGAAAAACCTTTCGGTAGTTTTTGTGGGCACTTGAAGTAACACCCCCCCCCCCCCCACTATTAATAAGTGCCCTACAGAGCCATATTAGCGATCTCTAAATGTTTCGCGGATCCAAGTGCTCTGGAAATGTATCCGGGCCGCTTAAGTGCTCTGGAACTGTGCCACGCAACACTTAAATAATCTGAGAATGTGCCGCGGGTAACTTCAGTGATGTAGAACCACACTGGGGACCACTTAAGTGCTCTAAAACTACGTCACATGCCAATCGAAGGATCTCTAAATGTGTCACGGATCGCTTAAGTGTTCTGAAAATATGCCACGGGTCGCTTAAATGTACTGGAATTGTACCACGGGACACAAGCGATCTGTAAATGTGCCGCTTAGTTTATTTTTACAAAATTAAGTTTGAGGAGGGCAGGTCGCATCAGGTAACCCCCGGGGCCATATTTGGTTCGTGGGCCAAGGGCCTTTATGCGATTTATCATTATATGGCTTATAGGGTGGGTCGCAATGAATTTATTAAAGATAAATTTTGAGTTCATAGCCTTCAAATAACATTGAAATTAACAGAAATTGATTATAATAACATATAAAGGTATTTTCTTCCGAAATTTCAATAACAAAAATATTTTTTGTATTGAAAAAATAAATTTTTGATCGGTGGGGAGGGGGGAGGGCACACGGAGCCCCTATACCCCCCCCCTCCTGTGTACGTCTCTGAATCCACTAATATGCGTTAGGATTCAGAGGGGCAGAGCTGATGACGAAATTTTGGTGACAAGGGGGGGGGGGGGTCAAAAATGGCCAAAAATTTGCTTACGTAATACTTGAACGACCCCTTAATGTCGGATAAGCGAGACTCTACTGTACCCATTTGTCAATATTTTTTTTCTCGTAAAAATGCCCTTGAAATTTGAGCCCAAAAGATTTCAAATCTACCAACTTACTCCACAAAACCTGTGCGAATGGAAAGTTGGGTCCTTTCAAATTGTGGATTAGCATAATTTTCCTACAGAACTCGGAAACGAAAGTCAACTGAACTTGTATTTTAGGATCTAGAATTTCATTGTCAAAACTTAAGAAACTGATGCCGGAGTAATCGTCTTCATATTTAGCGAGAAAAGCAGCAATATATGATATTCGCTCAGATGAATGACACCTTTGAACCACGACTTAAGGGCCGTTCAAGTCTTACGTCATCATCGATGGGGGGTTTGGATAATGCTTACGTCATCAATCACCCTTTATGAAAATATGAGTTAGATCGTGACCTACGTGAGTGACATTACTTACTATTACTTTCGAAGGTCACGGTTAGATTCACAGGGGGCACAGCTGATGACGAAATTTTGCTGACATGGGAGGAAGGGAGTGGGTCAAAAATGGCCAAAAATTTGCTTACGTAATACTTGGACGGCCCCTTATACAATGATAATTTTTTTTTCTTTTTTGGTAGCTTAAATACGCACTGCTCATTTTTGTTGAGTGCAAAAAATGTCATCTTCGTGTTGGCCACAACAGAATTACATTCTTTGAATTCTTCAATGAATGCGTCACCCACAAGATTCACTTTACGCGCCCAGCACTTGTAGTGCAGAATGTTGTCACCAAGAAGTGTTTTTAATAATTTGAAGCACGTAGTCATGTAACGCGCGGAGTCTGATACTAGATCCTTTATTTTCGTATTCTTTTAAGGCGTCAATTATAACTTAAAAACACACGCGGAAGAATTAACGATAAAAATTTAAATTATCGAAATTTCTTAGAAAAGTAGTAAAAATTTAAATTTTTGCATTTTTTTCGTCAAAATTGGCAAATTTCGCATTTATCGCGGTTATTTCATAAGTACGAAATTTACGTATCCCTAACCACTGCTGCATCATTAAAATAATTATCACAAATATGTCGCGCGTATATAAATATTTAAAATGTATATCCTTACAGCATTTATAACTTCTTTTTAATTTGTGAGCGCTCCCTCCTGGAAATGATATACATGTACACTATTTTTTGAAAGAAGCACCCCCCCCCCTCAACTTCCTCCTTCAGTATGTACGAGCACCGATTTTTTTTTTTCTGAATTTCGCCTTATTAACGAACACGTTATTCCGAGCACGTCTCTCTCGTTTGTGGAACTTAAACGAAAATTTATGTACTTTCGCGCAGAAGTGGTGGCAAATCCCCCACACTCTATTTTGTTTCCCCCTCCCTTTTCTTGCTCTTGAGAGCCCCCCCCCCTCCCCTGACTCTTCTTTATACAGTCGTTCAGACTTTCCATCATCGCCAGAGAAAACAACGAGGGTCTGTTGATCGTTGAAGGAAAGTAGATTCCCCATAGTATATTCATGAGTGGGGCAAAGGCCCCCACTTCTTGAACGACAGTCATTATGAGCTAGTTACATCTATCTACCCCTCCCCCCCCCCCGATATTCATCTCCCTCTCTATTTCATAAATTTTAAGGTACAGAAATTGACCCGAAGGAATGTCATGGGGGGAGGGGAGAGAGAGAATCTCATCGCTTTTATTCGAATGTTGCACCTGCGAGACATCTGATAGGGTCCCAACTTTAGAGAGTGGAAGAGAACAAACACATGTGCTTGTGCAAATGGTCTCTTCTGAGGTTTCTGTTAATAACATATCAAATTAGAAAAGGCCTCCGTAGCCACAACTTCATGATAACTTTGATTTCAGAAAAATCAAAACATCCCCCTCCCCCCTAGAGTCGAATGTAAGCTGTAATAGTAGTAGTAATCTTTTGTTCTGTTATTGTAATTCAATGTAAATTGTTTTGTAAGGTGAATTGTTAACCTCGGGGGCAAATGGCGCCCCCGGGGTAGAATGTATATAGATTTATTTATGTTTTTGTTATAATTCATAAAACAAATGCTCCCTCCATGGAACCCCATCTGGCATTTTAAATATCATATAAATATTTAATTATATTTTTTTAAATATAAATTACATTTTTTATCATATAATTATTACATTTTTTATCACATAATTATTACATTTTTTATCATATAATTATTACATTTTTTATCACATAATAATTACATTTTTTATCACATAATTATTACATTTTTTATCACATAATTATTACATTTTTTATCATATAATTATTACATTTTTTTAAATATCACATAAATATTAAATTTGTTTATTGATGTGCTTGGTGCCCCTTAGTAGCTAGGTGTATGGACCTTGATTTTCATATACAGGGTGATTAAGAAAGAATCATCCGATTTCAAATGATTCTACACTTTAAATAATCGACCATTAAAAAAAGTTGTTCATAAAACGTAGATACATTTTCCTCCGTATATTCACATATTACTTATTGATTCTATTCTGTGTTTTTAATTTTCATTTAAGAAATATACAATTTTGAAATCGGGTTATTCTCCCGCGTACTTTTTCTTGCAAGGACATTGCACATTCTAGCATGACGGAGACGATATATTGATTACTGAACAAGTAGAATTTGATAAAATCACATTATACGGTACATTGTAATTAGCTCAGCTGAATATAAAGGCATTCTTTAGTTCTAACATATTTTTCAATAATCAATAAAAATGAATTTCTTATTTCAAAGTTTTATTTTGGAGACTCTCTCACGACCCCCCCCCCCCGTCCGCCTAGTTCATTGACGGTGTGCGCACCACTCGTCCTTAGTGATAATTCAGCCTTTCACTACGAAATATAAATTTTACTTGCAGAATTCTGATTGCTTTCTTCACGAACTGATCAAAACTCTTAAGCTGGGTGTGCACAACACCACCTGCAGAACAAGGCCTCCGCACGAAGCTCGTGACGTCACTGAAGAAAGCCATTTCACCTATTGCCATTGGATATAGCAGGCCGACGCATGCGATATCTTTAGATTGTTTTTGCGGTACATCTGTAGCAATATTGCCGATGATGTGGGAAAAAGAGATGAGCGACTCGCGAACGTATTAAACATTTTAATCCATAATTAAATACGACATCACAGGTATTAAGAAAAAGAAACATACACGGAGAAAATTGAGAACTAACTATACATGTCGACAATCCAGCGCGAACTCTGGGGACGCCTCAGCCAATGGCAATAGGAGAGAGAAATAGCCTTCTCCATTGACGTCAAACAAGCTTCGTGCAGAGGCCTTGTGTAGGCCAACAAAAACATTCTACGTTTCTTAGTAATTCACTGAGATAATTCAATTCAAAAACCGGAGAAAATTTGAGAGGAAAAGAGCATAAACGAGTGGGAAAAAGTTTTTTCCGTTAGTTTTTTTTAAATTTCTTTCTCAACTTTTCTTCCATTTTTGAATTCCAATAACTCTGCGAACATTGCACCTGGAAACGTGACGTTCAATTTTGTTTTCTTTTGGGGGGGGCCCTCAGGAGAGATGGGGCAACAACTCTACTATTGCGTTTTTGAGGACAGGGTGTCCATATAAAACTTTATTTATTAATTTTAATATTTAAATTTGTTTTAATACTCACAGAGAAAATTAATTTGATTGATTTGTGAACTAATTTGATGAGTTATCTAAGATATTTTTAACTTTCATTGGCCATTACTTCACCCGAAGTTTTGTTCCCAGTTATACTCTATAGCAGGCGTCTTCGACCCGAGCAACGGGTAGATGCACCCAGAGTGCTCGATGCTTGATTTCGTGTTCACGAGCACTTGATCAAAGCTTCAATTAGACACACTGTAAGGACTGCATTCAAGGACTACGTACTTAACCGTACATGCACCTCGTACACATTCCTCTTCGGAATTTCTAACGACTCGGCACATGCCGGAATGTATCACATCTGAGTGTGGCCTTAACCTATCTATGTTGCAGAGTGGCGCTTTTTTTGTGTTCATGCTGCCATCTGTCTTCCATTTTCTGAAGTAAAAAGGGGAATGCTTGAATTTTCATGTTATGCCAGTATCGTGCTGCAGTTCTGCCTGTCGTCTGCGGAGAGACTTTTTTAAATGGGAGACCGGCTCACACACACACACACACATTCACGTCTCGAAGCTGGGAAACCGCAGGAAACCAACTACAGCCGACCACCACTCTGCCGTCAACGGGGTTCGAACCTGACGGCGAGAGTCCTTCCTCAGGACGAGAGTCCAGCACGATGCCCACACGACCGCACAGTGGCTGCGTTCAAGGACTGCAATTAATGCAGATTTCAGGCAGACGTATGTCAAAGTAAGGATGATAGGTATAATCAGTGCTTGCAACTCGAGAAAGGTTGAAGAACTCAGCTCTATAGCATAGTTTCTGAAACTTTTTGTGTCATCGCCCCCTTCCTCAGAATTTTTTTCCCTCTCATCGCCCCCGACTCAGGTGAACCCATGGGATCCTACGTTACACTCGTAGTTTCTACCGCACCCCTGGACCAGTCATTCAATCGCCCTCCAGTGGGCGATATTGCTCAGTTTGGAAAACACTGCTCTATAGTATTGAATTGTTTAGTGCAAGCAGTTTTACCGTATTATCTCGGTCGGGTGTGTCGTGTGACTTACCAGACTTCCCACCAGACCCGATCGAAATGACACGGTAAAACTGCTTATCATCGTCACGACTGTAATCCCGGCCTGCACTAAACAATTTAATGCTATAGAGCAGTGTTTTCCAAACTGAGAAATATCGCCCCCCCCCCCTGGTGTGTCGTGTGACTTACCAGACGTCCTGTTTTATGAAGGGCATTTTCTAGTGTGGCAACCGATTTCCGAGTTTTCCTGAAATAATTTATACCTAAAACTATTTGGTTGTAATACACTTGCCGTAAATAGACAATACTTTGAAAACCATATCGTTGCCTTAAAAGAACGTTTCAAGAAGTGCTCATGTCTGCTATGCCTTTTAATGGGTACGTATAGCTTCCTAGGCATTTCATGGGAATACGCAGTGCACTCATCTTAGCGGATTTCTAGGCGTACGCAAGCATCCTACCAACTTATAGATCTATAAAAGCCTTGCACACATTCTGAAGACTACGCAAGCCTTCTAACGCATTTCCAGAAGCTACCAGAAGTAAGTGTCTAAAGTTGAAACAAGCTCAACAGCAAGACCATTGTTGGTTTCTTCTTCCCAGCCAATGTCGGTCTCAACAATGGAACGCATCACAACAATACAACATCTCTGTTGAATCAACCTTATATAAAGGCTTCACGAAAGGATAGAAGACGTGGGAAGTCCGGGTTCTCGACATGTCATAACGTGTGACAGCTCAGAACTAGTAGTAAGGTTGCGGTTTATGACGATTCAGAGTGCGATGGAGAAAGCTGAACTGCGCTAATTTGCGATACAGGAAGCGAAGTAAGGTCGCCACTGAGGAGTAAGCGGTAGCGCACCTGAATCTAGATGCGAGTAGCAACGCCAACGTCGATTGACCGAGTCACCCGGTGTAACTTCCCGCCACGTGGGTCGTTACTGAGCGTCGACCCCGTGCTGAACTAACGAATATCCCAATAGACTATGGATGGAGTTACCAGGCACCCATGGAATTATAACACCCAGATTAATATTTTATTTATAGAATGGTAATTACCTACATTGTAAACAATTCAGATTCAGGAAACAAGCACGTGAAGCACCAAGTAATGTTGTAAATATCGTAGAGCAGTTGTTTCCAAAGTGTGGGTCACAACCCTCCCGGATGGGGGGCACGAGAGATTCTCCAAAATAAAACGTCCAAGTAAGACGTTTAAAAATGTATGTGTTAAAGAAATTTGAAAAATGTGTCAAAACTAAAGAATGGTAAGTAGTAGATAAGAAGTATGATAAGTAGAGTCCGGAATTTCAGGAAAAATGCCATAAATACCTTTTTATACCTTACCATCACAACAACACACCATCCGTTGAATCACTTTATATAAAGGCTTAATGAAAGGATAGAAGACGTGGGAAACGTTGCGGGTTATCGGTAAGGCAATCTATATGTAGTAATATTGTTATTTATTATTCTGAATATATTTAATAAAATTTCCAGACACACCCATACTCCGGGAACGCTTCGATATCTCAATGAGATGGGAAGCGGGGTGTGTTTGGTTTTCAAAGGTCAAAGGGTTATCGGTAAGTCACAACGTGTGCCACCTCAGAGCTAACAGTAAAGGCTGAAACACACTACACTGACATGATGTGTTGTCCCATCATGTCAGTCACGTTGTAAATTCCGATTCGTGGAAATTCTGTGACGTGGGAATTTCACGTCATATAATTTCAACGTCACAGATTTTCCACGAATCAGAATTCACAACGTCTCAGACGAGACATGATAATCGCGTCACGTCAGTGTAGTGTGTTTCTGCCTTAAGGACGGTTTATGACGATACAGTGCGATGGTGAAAGCTGAACTGCACTGATTCGCGATATAGTAAAGCGAAGTAAGGTCGCCACTGTGGAGTAAACGGTAGTTCACCCGAAACTAGATGCGAGTAGCAACGCCAACGGTGATTGACCGGGTCACCCGGTATAGCTTCCCGCCACGTGGGTCGCTACTGAGCTTCGATTTACGTGTCGAACTAACAAATGTCGGAATAGACTATGGATAAGGGTTTCCAAGCGTCCATGTAATTATAACATCCCGATTAGTATTTTATTAAGGGTATTGTATGGTAAGGGTAATGGTAATTGTATGCATTATAAACGATTCGGATTCAAAAAACAAACAAGTGAATCACTAAGGAATGTTGTAAAGATCGTAGAGGTAATAAGGAAAAAAAAGGGGGGGGGGGAAAGATCTAACGTGCAGAAGTAATTTAGATCTGTACTGAATGCGTTTAACACCGCTGATCTGAGGGAGTTAAAAATATTAGCAAGATCAGAGAATGCAGAATAAATTGCAAAGTGTAATATTGAGCTTTCCTTGAAGATAGATTTGTTATGAACGAAAACACAAAACATCAACATACATACATACAACGTAGGGATCCCACAAGGATCACCGTTAGGACCAATATATTGTGGTTATTAGCTGCCAATGATTGCCTCACGCAGCAGTTACCTGCAGACGTTTAATACAGGCATTGGCAGACGATTTTCTTATAATTGTGACTACGAAGTCAATAACGGGTATGAATGGAATATCTGAAAATTAAATTAAATTAAGGTAGGTAAATAAGTTACTATATAGTTACAATAATATGTAGCTTTAAATTCAATTAATACCATATCTCTAATATGGTCGGACGGTCGATGAGATAAAAGCCGCATTATAGCACTTACACAGGACACCCTGTACAATAAATCCTCCAATACAATAATTGGGAGAATTCGCTGAAGACAATGAAGCAGAATCATGTAAAATCACAATATTTATGAGCGGGAGAAATCATCTAAGAATATAATTTAAGACATCGGTTTTTGTGAAATGAATATAAATACATTTTGAGCTCTTGGTAAAAATTTTATTCGAATTTTAATCGGATTGATCAAGAGTCGATTAGCTCAACTAAAAATTTTAACGATAATTATCATTAACAATTGATAGATTAATCGACTTATCGGACCATCCTTACTTCAAAGGTCTTCAAAACATCTACCTTGGTTATAACAACACCTTAGTTATAACGACAAAATTCAATATCGTTACATCCGAGTTTGACGGTGTATTATATTTTACCCTTCCCTTTGGATAGATAGAAACAGGGCCGTAACTAGGGTAGGACAACCGCGGCACTACCCCTTTGCCTCGTGCCGAATGGGCCGCCACCCATAAAAGTTTGCGTTTGTTCTACACCTAATAATGACCCTTTCAAGACGTGGCCCCCAAGGAAAAGTCTGCCCCGAATCCCCGAGAACCCTTGATAGAAAAAGTCCAGTTGAAAAACATGGTCGAGAACTCTTGACACTTGACTTCTCTAGAAGATTAATACTACATAATACGCGTATAGAGCAAGAGGAGCAGATAGAGCTTGTCATCTATTCAATTTTTGTTTTGTTCGTTCTGTAATAAATCTACGGATCATATTTTATGACCTTACAAAACAATCGAATGCAATACTCCAAGGCATCTCGCCTCGTAACACCGAAAATAAAAAAAAAACAAAGCAAGACAGACAAAAATCGTAAATTTACGAGTTTTCTGCTGTCATTTTCCACAGATATTTTACGACTCCGCTATAGAGAGCCTTAAAACTGCAACGCAATGAATTGAAAACAAAAGGAACCCAAACTAACAAAAGGATTTTGATGTGTTTTTTTTTTAGTCCCCCGCTTCCCAATGTGTGATAGGTTTTCGTTTATACAGGGGTCATACCTTGAGGGTCATCGTGTTGACCCCGTGAGTGGAACTAATCCGCGGAGAAAGGAAGAAAGCCCTCAATTTATAGATAACTGCGATTGGCGATGTCTTTATTTTTCTGAAGAATTTCTATGGGAAGAAGTGGAGAAAAACGAATAATGATGATAATGGTCTTTGAAAAATGGATCCTGAGCTGTTTTTTTTTGGGTCAAAGACAAACAAGTATATATGTTTACCCTGCAACAAATATGCCAGATGTGTTATGGTCAGTGCGGAAAACACCATCGAAGTGGGATCTGGAAAATTCAACTCTGATATTTCACCCCTGACATTTCGCCTCTGACATTTCTTCTCCGGGACGTTTCGCGCTGGATATTTCAACCGGGACATTTCACCCCCGAACATTCCACTTGGGACTTTCCACCCCGGACACTTTGCCTCTGAAATTTCGCATCGGATATTTCGCCTCCGACATTTCTTCCCGCAGAACATTTCGTGCTGAATTCTTCATCCCACGCATTTCCTCCTCCGACATTTCTCCGCGGACACAGACACACACATATTCCGCCTCGGATAATTCTTCCCCAGGACGTTTCACACTGGAACATTTCGCAACGGACAGGACACTTCACTCCGGATATTCCGCTCCAGACACTCCGCTCTTGACATTGCGCACCCGAAACCGATCATGGCGTTCTCTCCGGATGATTTCGTACCGGATATATCATCGCCCCTCCGATATTTCTTTCCCAGAACGTTTCGCCCAACAGATTTCATCCCGGACACTGTGCCCCAGACATTGTGCCCGTATGACATATTTTCCCAATTGCACCTTGGACATTTCGTCCCCTGCATTTATTCCCCTGGACGTTTCGTGCTGAATATTTCGCCCCTGACATTGTGCCCATAGCATTTCGCCGCGGACATTTTAACCCGGATAGGGGCAAAATGAATGTATGAGTGACCGTATGAGTTATTGAATGACCGAGTAAGTGAGAGATCCTATAAGTGACGTTAGTGACCGTAAAAGTGACCAAGTGAGTGGCTGTGATTATATTAGTGGCCAAGTGAGTGACCGTATGACTGATGTAGTGAGTGTGAGATTGATCTGGTGAATGAATGAGCCCTTCACACAGGCACTTACTCAAACGATCACTCAGTCAGGATCTCACCTACTCACTCAGTCACTCAATCGCATACTCCCTCACTTGGTCATTCGTAATGTCTCTCCTCCACGCATACGGTCACTCACTTGTCCCCGTCCAGGGCAAAATGTGAGAGGGGGAGGCAAGTTTCCGTAGATCCATCCAAATAGCTGCTTTATTTGGAATGGTATCACGCGGTATCGTGTGTTATCAACGCCCTCTATCGGCCGGTCCAACGTCATTAGCATTTGAATAAGACGTTCCCATGTCACGAAAAAAAGAGATCATCTCAACGGAAACACAAATAAATGACTCCATCCATTACACAATTAAACCTTGACTTTTAGTTTCGGCCGAAATATGATGATGATTGTGATGGTAATTACGTTTCGCGTATAAATATTGTCCGAAACACCACCTGCCGGATGATGTAAATGAACTGCCGACGTGTAAACCCGTCCGGTCCTTCGAGCAATGGATTGTGTGTCTCCCTCCGGAGATCGGATGGACACGATGATTAGAGGGAAGGGAAGGTGGTCAACACATCAAGTGATTCGAAAATAGAAAAGTTGGGGGGGAGGGGTTCGGGAGGCCATCTCCAAGGCCATTCCTTAATGTATCGAATATATATAGCGGACAAGTCCTCATCAACATGCTGAACAGCTACATCTAGGTTTTTTTTTTTCCATTCCTCATGGGTGTCCGTCCAATGACAACGTTTGCGTGGAATTTCAATGAAGACACTTTCGTGCATCGATTCGTTTACCTCTTTGAGCCATTTATGAGTACAGATGGGCTATGCTATTAGGTCATACATGTATCGCATAATGGCCAGCTGGCCAAATGTGGCCCTCAGAGTGATCGGATGTGGCCCGCGATCTAAAATATAATTTCGTAAAAATGAACTAACCAGCACATGAACAGAACACTTAAGTAACCCATAATGCAGTTCCACATCACTTGCGTGGCCCGTGGCATATTCCCGGATGATTTAAGCGATTCGCGGAATATTTACAGTTCACTCAAGCGGTCCGCGGCACAGTTCCGATCACTTAAGCGACCCGCGGCACATTTTGCAAAATGTGCGCGTGCTCCTGCTGACCAAATATGAAAGCATGCGTGAAAGGGTTGAAAAATGAAAAATAACAATTTACAGAGATGTGTTCAAACTGGAATCTCGGTACGATGTCAACTGCTTTTAGCGTCACCCCACTTACAACGTCAGGTTTTAAAAGGTAACTGCTTGTTAAAAGTAAAATCAGTTTGCAGTTTAGCGAATCGATCTTACTTTTATTAAGTCACCCGCTTATGAAGTCATTTTTATTCGGTCTCCAGAGCTGACAATATACCGAGGTCTGACTGTATGAGGTTCTTCCACCTGTTCCTCGCGTGCACCCCGCATGTGCTTGGTGACTGTGTACGATTTCATTATTTTGATAGAAACTGATGGACATCTCAATCATTCTCTTCGTCATAGGTGACGGAGCCCGGGGGCTGAGGGTGTTTCAACAACAACAATCCCAGATTTGAAGAAAATTCAGTATTTATGAGAGAAAAAATCCCAGATTTTTTGAGGGAGATGAAAATTCAGAATTAATGAGGAAAAAAAATGTCTAAATTGATGAAAATCCAGAACTAATGAGAGAGAAAAATTCAGAATTAATTAGAGAAATATCTCAGAATTGAAAATATGTATATTTTCACTCCGTTACCGTGAGTGTTGGCAGAGTCCGATGCGACTGCACCTGTCGCACATCCCTAAGGGAGGCTGTGGCTCGAATTGGCTGATTTGAACCTAGTCTCTCTTCTCTGCATTTTAGGATACAATTCCCAAAATTGTCTTTTACAAACTACGTTCAAGATATCAAGGAAAGAGAAACTTTTCCTGTATATTATGCCGAGGCGAACTGAGACATTCATCTGGTCTCCACCAGGAATCGAACAAACGTCATCTTCCCAATCCTGGAAAATGCGCTTCCGTATCCACCTCTGGATGTGTCATGTTATCCTTACTGAACCTCGCCCCGGAAATTAACCAGATTTCAACGGTCGAAAAGCTGGTTGTCCGCCGATTTTCACTGCATGCCGGCTAATGTGGAGGAATATGGTACCAGGATTGCATTCTCATACCACATACGGCACATGCCAAATGCACGGGAAATTAAGAATTAAAGAAATTAAGAAATGCACGGGAAATCCTGAATGTGTCGTTGAACTGAGGTGATTGAACCTCACCCCGGAAATTAACCAGATTCCAACGGTGGAAAATGCTGATTGTCCTCCGAAATTCACGGCATGCCGACTAATGTGGAAGAATACGATATCAGGATTGCATTCTTATACCACATACGGCACATGCCAATTGCACGGGAAATTCAGAATTACAGAAATTCAGAAATGCACGGGAAATTCAGAATTACAGAAATTCAGAAATGCACGGGAAATTCAGAATTACAGAAATTCAGAAATGCTGGGGAAATCCTGAATGTGTCATTATAAACAGAGGGGATTCCAAAGGTGGCTGTCCCCCGATTTTCACGGCATGCCGGCTAATATGAAGGAATATGGTATCGGGATTGCATTCTTATACCACATACGGCACATGCCAATTGCACGGGAAATTCAGAATTACAGAAATGCACGGGAAATTCAGAATTACAGAAATGCACGGGAAATTCAGAATTACAGAAATTCAGAAATGCAGGGGAAATCCTGAATGTGTCATTAAACAGAGGTGATTGAACTTCACCCTTGAAATCAACCGGATTCCAATTCCCAGCTTTTAACCATTTCCATGGAGGAAGCTGGTTGTCCCCCGAAATTCACGGCATGCCGGCTAATGTGGAGGAATACGATATCAGGATTGCATTCTCATACCACATACGGCACTTGCCTAATGCACGAGTCACGTATGCTCCGGAAAAATGAGAAAAGTAACAAAAAAAAAAAACCGATGTGTCAATTTTTAAAAAAAAAGCCAAACAAAAAAACTAGACATTATTATAAAAACGGTCTAGAAACGTGCCTTCGTAAGAATCCAGTGACTATGAGTTTCTCGTCGATCATGGCTGGAACTTCTAGCAGCAGCAGCAGCTGTTATTTAAGCTGACAAAGGTAGACGGTAAAAAAAAAACGAAGTGGAAAAGGTCATGCTTATGACTAAGCACTGTCTACACAATTTTCTTCACAGTTTTTTTCCCCTCCTTATAATCTTATATGTACATGGTACACCCGTCAGGTTCGGAGCAAGCACCGCGTGTGAGAGGAGGGCAGGTTTTAAGCTGAAGATATTTAGAAAAAAAGAGAAGAAAAAAAATACCATGATTGCCACTTTTGTACTCGTTTTTTTTTTTTTTTTCTTACTTCGCCATCTGATTCGTCATGCCATTTTTCCGAGAACGAAATATATATGTATCCCAGGTATAACGAATGACCTCCCTCAAATGTACTAACAAAAGATGGAACGGGGGAGTCTATCTTCATGTGCAGCACGTCAGGTCCAGGAATTTTGGACATTTTTTTCCCCCTTCGTATTGTGAAAGCGTTGTTGCAGATCGTCGTCTTTATCAGTCTGTCAGTGTTGTAGTGTGTGTGGCTGCATAAGAGGTCAGAACCAGACAGTCCTGACAGACTGAGGAAGGCAAAAAAGAGAGAGAATAAAATGCGCCACTTCAGGTGAAAGATGACCCCTCGTGACATTTTTACTTCTCTCTGCACGGACTATGCAGTTTTTCACTTTGTTATATGCATTTTGCAAAATCTCTCCAGACGGAACTCACTGGGTTCCAGACCCTGTTCTCCCCGTGGTTGTCAGTAGAAAGTCTGCGAGACATCTATTTCGAGAGGTAAAACCGGAACATACAGAGAGAGATACCGCGCTCCTTTCCCCCCGTCCAAGTTGTCACTGAGACTACTGCTCTTTTTTTCAAATGTTGTTGCTCAACTCAGATGAAAGCGTAACCTGTGCAACTACCGTTGCTTACGAGTCTATAAACAAACAACTTCATGAGCTCCCCGGCATCTCTGTTCTGTGTGGAAACAGAAATTCCGATGCCCATCTGTAACCTTCTCGGTAAAAAACTACTTTGCCTGTAAACAAATAGTTGGAACACTCATAACTAGAGCCCGGATTACATGCAAATGCATTTGCATATTTTGGCAGTTTTTTTAGCATTAATGCATATAAATGCATGAAATAAAATAATTTTCAGTATAAGTGCATATTTTTGTTTATTTAAGCTCACTCAATTTTTTTTTTTATAATTTTTCAAATAAATATTTTCAAAATATCGGGTTTTTCCCGCAGGTGAAATTTAGTGAATTATTTGTAAATTATTTTACGAATATATTGACCATTTTATTGTAAGGCTATTTCTAGAGATATGTCAAAAAATGGTTAATTTTTTTTTTTTTTTTTTTTGAAATAGTGTCGAAATTTTTTTGTTACTGGTATTTTCGTTATTGAGCAGCTGCAACAATTAACTATAAATTAAAAATGTCTGAATGAAAAATTTGTAGAAGTTGTTTGCATATGCGGTATGTATATATGAGATTTTTTTTTTTTAATGAATATATATATATTGGAATTTGTGAATTTTCAAGATTTTTAATGCATATTTTGGCATTTTAATTGCTTAAGTGCACTTTTTGGTAGTTCAGTCGGATCGTTTGAATATTTTGGCATTTTAAAGTGAATATTTTGGCATTTTAAAGTGAATATTTTGGCATTTTAAAGTGAATATTTTGGCATTTTAAAGTGAATATTTTGGCATTTTTAAGTGAATATTTGGCATTTTTAAGTGCATATTTGCATATTTGCCACTTTTTTAGTGCATAAAATCCGGGCTGTACTCATAACACACACACTTCCTTAAGATTTTTCTTTTCTACTGTCATGTTTACCGAGCGTATTGACGTGCTCTGACAGCCTTCTCTTCAAGAAATCGGTTGCTGTCACAAACATTTTAGTAACGCAACCTTCCCGTGGACAGACGAATAAACAATCGCGTTCACTTGTATTTGCAACCATTTGCTGTTGAGACTGAACAACAAACACGTCTGTAGCCTTCCCAGTAGAGATTAAACAATAACTGCATTTACCTCTATAACTGTATAGACCATGTGCTCTATATAATTGCATTTTACTGTGGGATTCTCCCTAATGATAAATCCCTTACAAAGCCACTTCAGCGATCTCGAACTGCTTCACGGATCCTTCAAGTGCTCTGGAACTGTGCAACGCATCATTCAAGTCATCCGTAATTACGCCGGGGATCGCTTAAGTAATCTGGGAATATTCCGCGGGAAACGTGGGTAATGTAGAACCGCACCGGGGCGCCGCTTAAGTGTGCCTCTCTAAATGTGCCAGGGATCGTTTAAGTGTTCTGTAACTGTGTCACGGGTTACTTAAGTGATCTTTGAATGTGCCACGGGCCTACTTAAGTGATCTTTGAATGTGCCACGGGCCTACTTAAGTGATCTTTGAATGTGCCACGGGCCTACTTAAGTGATCTTTGAATGTGCGGCCACTTAAATTCTCTGGAATTGTGCCACGGGCCACTTAAATGTTCTGGAATTGTGCCACGGGCCACTTAAATGTTCTGGAATTGTGCCACGGGTCATTTAAGCTATCTGTAAATGTGCCGCATAGTTCATTTTTACAAAATTAAGTTTGAGGGGGGCAAACCATATCAGATAACCTTCAGGACCACATTTGGTCTGCGGGTCAAGGGTTTACCGTATATGGCTTAAAGGGTGGGTCGCAATGAAATTCTTAAAGAGAAATTGTGAGTTCTTACCCTTCAAATAGCATTGAAATGAACAGAAATCGACTATAATTACGAATATAAATACTATAATCGACTATAAAGGTATTTTCTTTCGAAATTTGAATCTTTTTTTAAATGTTTTAAAAAAAATGTACATTTAAAAAAAAAAAAAATTTTCGGAGAGGCACGTGAACCCCCTCCCGCGTACGTTTCTGATTCCACCTATATATGTTAGGATTCAGAGGGGCAGAGCTGATGCCGAAATTTTGCTGACAAGGGGGAGGGTATCAGAGTTTTGCTGACTTTTGCTGACAAGGGGGAGGGAGTCAAAAATGGCTAAAAATTTGCTTACGTAATACTTGAACGGCCCCTAAGGAGCATTTTTTTCAAGCCCCTCTCATTTAAATATCTTGAAACTTTGTGTGTCTCTCAACACACTGTAACATTACATACTTCTTTAACATAAGGTTTCTATATTGAAATTATTTAAAAAAAATTTATGGCACAAAATACGAGTTTTTGGGGATTTTTGAAAAAATTACATGCTGTTAAAATAACCAACAACTAAAATCTTAAAAGCTCGAGTTAAATTGTATAAAAATTTTCATAGTATTTGACGGAAAAAAAAATGAGCGCCTAAAGTGAATAGAAAATTTTTGAAATGAAGGA
Source organism: Pholcus phalangioides (assembly GCF_987345545.1). NCBI lineage: Eukaryota > Metazoa > Arthropoda > Arachnida > Araneae > Pholcidae > Pholcus > Pholcus phalangioides. Next base: position 388,294 of record NW_028301603.1, read on the forward strand.
CATTTTTCCCATAGCAAAGCATGGGAAGCCAAATTCGTGCACCAACCCGCTTAACCCAGAGCCATCCCTAGAGGTGCGGTCACACTGGGGGCCCGCGTTTTGGAAAGCCCCGCACTTACAGTAATATAATAATCCCTTTCATATATTCTGGAATTCTGAATTTTCATCTAGAAAGAAATAATTCTAGAATTCTCGGAACTTTCATCATTTTTAAAATTCTGAGTTTTCACAAATTTCTGAAATTATTTCTTGCATATATTTTGAATTTCGATAAATTCGAAAAGTATTTATTGCATTAATTCTGAATTATGACAGACGGTGGCATTATTTCTTGTATTTATTTTGATTATATTCTTCGGCGCTGGAATCATTTCATATATTCACTGCATTTATTCCGAATATCCTTCGGCGCTGGAATCTTTTCATTTGTTCACTGCATTTATTCCGAATATCCTTCGGCGCTGGAATCATTTCATTTATTTAGTGTATTTATTCCGAATATCCTTCGGCACTGGAATCTTTTCATTTATTCACTGCATTTATTCCGAATATCCTTCGGCGCTGGAATCATTTCATATATTCACTGCATTTATTCCGAATATTCTTCGGCGCTGGAATCATTTCATTTGTTCACTGCATTTATTCCGAATATCCTTCGGCGCTGGAATCATTTCATTTATTTACTGCATTTATTCGAATATTCTTCGGCGCTGGAATCATTTCATTTATTTACTGCATTTATTCCGAATATCCCTCGGCGCTGGAATCATTTCATTTATTTACTGCATTTATTCGAATATTCTTCGGCGCTGGAATCATTTCATTTATTCACTGCATTTATTCCGAATATCCTTCGGCGCTGGAATCTTTTCATTTGTTCACTGCATTTATTCCGAATATCCTTCGGCGCTGGAATCATTTCATTTATTTAGTGTATTTATTCCGAATATCCTTCGGCACTGGAATCTTTTCATTTATTCACTGCATTTATTCCGAATATCCTTCGGCGCTGGAATCATTTCATTTATTTACTGCATTTATTCCGAATATCCCTCGGCGCTGGAATCATTTCATTTATTTACTGCATTTATTCGAATATTCTTCGGCGCTGGAATCATTTCATTTATTCACTGCATTTATTCCGAATATCCTTCGGCACTGGAATCTTTTCATTTATTCACTGCATTTATTCTGAATATTCATGATTTTGTTATCTGAATTTTTTTGATTCCCCCCCTCCCACAGAATTTAGAAAATTGGTGGCTATGGGTGTCCGAAATTATCAAGACACCTCTGTCCCCGCTATGATTTTCGCACAGGGCCCCGCGTCTGGTAGGGGGGGGGGGAGGGGATCCCGCCTCAACCTTCTCTATAAAAACTGTCCGTAAACAAACAGAAATTAGAGACGGAGTTTAAAGAATCTTCCACTTCGAGACTCATCTACGCTTGAACACCAAATGCACAAGACGCTACAGAAAATCACATGAACACTCTCTACGAACATAACTACCATTCTCTCCAAATAAATTCACCTCCGGTAGAAAATGCAAAAATGATGGCATGCGCTGCAAATAGATATCACGGATCGTGTTTCACATGGAAAAAAAGGATAAGAAAGAAACACACAAAACGATACGTGTATATATGGGATGGATATCTCTAGCAATTTTTCACATCATAGAGGGGGGAAACTGAAACCATCAGCAAAAAGGTCGAATAAAGGTTCAGATTCCAACGCAAAAAGACCTCTCTTTGTGCGAGAAAACAATAGTTGATTCTCATAAGGAAAAAAAGGAGTCTCGGCACCTGTCGTTTTATCAAAGAGCGTGACGTGAAAGCTTTTTAATTCGTGAATACCGAGGAATCCACGAGTCCTTTATGACGGCCTCATATCGTGACTTTGATATACCAGTAAATATATATAAAAACGAAGTCTTCCCATTGTGCGTCTCACAGCAATTTTATACTGCACTAAATCCATAAACATCTTTTTTGATGCCAGTTTTGTCACGTTTTTTTTCGAGCACGGCACCGCTCATCTTTTCGAGACGCCAGTGTGCTAAAATTCACAAAAACGGCAGGTAGGTAGACCGTGGCGTATTTACAGGGGTGTGTGGGTGGGTCTTAGCGGGCTGTAGCCCGGGGCGGTTAGTTTAGGAGGACCGGCAAATTCGAGGGATGAGTGGTGAAGAAAATTTGTGGAATTCGAGAAAGACGGCAAAAATCTGTACAGCTCACAGGAGATTGAATAATATTCTCGTCCGCCTGGAGGGGGGGGGGGGGGAATAGGTCAGTGGGAGACCCCGAAAGAGTGAACTAGAGAGTTTGCCAAGAAGCATATGAGTGACTAAATCAGAGTGTGTAAGTACAGTGAAACCTCTCTTTTGAAGACACTGGTGTGACAAAAAAAATTCGCCTGCAAAGACGGGTGACCGTCTCTCTCTCAGGGCCGTCATTTCAACTTTTTCCACCAGGGGGGCAAAGAACATGTGCTCAATGTATTTATAATTATATATATATGCATACGTTTATTATAAGGGCGAAATTATTATTTAATCGTAAAAGAGGGGTGACCGCATCTAAGGGGTGTCCGTTAAGAGGAGTTTTACTGTGCTACTTGAATTACCAAAAGAGTAACCTGGGGTGTTTGTAAGATATAGAGTGGCCAGAATAGTGGCCTAGAGAGCGATCAACCGGGTTAGTTATCGAGCGCCCGAGTGGTGCAGTGGTGAGATGCTCATCTTCCACCATGAAGGTTTCCGTCAGGGTCCACAGGTTTTTTTTTTTTCGATGTCGAAACAAGTTCTTTACCTGTCAAGTCTGGGGCGACCACCTATGGAAGGCACCTTCATTTCCCACCCAACTCCACTGGTTGGAAATTGCCGTATGGCGATATGACCGGAGTTAATGTGCGGTAAAGTATTAGGTTAGTGATCGGTCAAGAAAATGTATTCGGTCAAAAATATGTAATCATTGTAGGAATCAAAAGAATGAGTTAGAGAATTTATGAGCATTAGATGGACGAAGAATGACTTTGAGAGCAAAGGACCAGTTCTGCGAGCGGCCATAAGAGTGACCAAGAAAGTGTGCAAGCATGTGCGTGACCAAAATTGTGACCAAGAAAATGAGAAAACATGTATGCAACCAAGAGAATGTGAAAACACAATAACAATATAATGACTTGGCATTGGAGTGCCGAAAAGAGAGCGTGATAGAGGCATATTGACGGGGGGGGGGGATTCAGCCCAGGGTGGCTTATTTCAGGAATACGTGGTCAAGACCATTAGACTGAAATGGAGGGAAAAATTCATTAAACTCTATATAACTGTATAGCCTTATATAGCTGTACACCTGTATAAGTTTTATAGCCCACAGGCCGTGAAACCAAAAAACCGCCTGGTCAGGTAAAGCCCATACTCGAGTCTCGGATATTACTCTCAGTAAATATGACTCCTTTTATCCCGTCATTGAAAACAACGGGAGTGGCCCCCCACAAGAAAAGAAATGGACACCATAATAAGAGATGGGAGAGAGGCACCCCGGAAATTCCTTCACACCAGCCTGGTCATGAAGACAATGGAAACAATGCGAAGTCACTCCGTGAAACTAGACACCGCAGGTTTTTTTTCTCGTTTCCACGTTCATTCATTATATTTCATTTCTACACGTACAGTATATACGTACGTCTAGGGGAAAAAGAGTTCCAAACATACATTTGGTGCTTCTCGTGAAGTTGCTGGTGCGTGTAGATTGGACGAGTTCTAAACGCAACGAGAGAAAGGCCATTATAGTCTCTTCCGTGCGTGGACGGACCATATAGACAGCACACACTTGAGATGTAGTGGGGGTGTGGATAGAAGAAAAACTCAAGTATATTTTCCTATTAAAAAATATAGTTCTGCTCTGTTAGTTTATGTCAGGACAATGGAAGTCGACGGCGTTGTCACATCACGGCAACCGGAGCTGGAGGAGATCGCTATCTGGATGGACTCTACCTGACACGCCTGGTGGAGTTTTTTCCGAGGACGTGGTATATACCAGACATCTGCGAATTCACGGACACACTATCGGTGGCCTGATATTCGCTGATTTAAAATGCATTCGCTGGTGGGGCGACTAAGCGGGCTACATCCCAGAGCAGCAAGTCCAGAGGGGCAGAGTGCGTAGGGACCAAACCTAGCGAGTGTGCAAGCATACGAATGAAAAGAGTGGCCCAGAGAGCGAGGGACCATGCGATCGACCAAAAGAGCGATATGAGTTTATGAGTGAGAAAAGCAGTGTGCAAGTACATGGTTATCAGCGAATAAGCCCTTATTTCAAAATTAAATATCTCTACAACAAAGATCAATAGAATTGTGCGGTAAACGGTACGTTTATTAGCAAAACTGTAAGAATGTTGTACAGAAATTTCAAATTTAGTTTTTTTTTAAATTTTTTTAAAATTTAAAAAAAAACAAAAATAACTGGAGATTTTGGGGTTCCGAAAATCCTCATTTGCGTGAAGAGAAACCACTGCATTCGCCTAAAGTTACTGCATGGGCTGCGATATGCACCAGAGGCATTATCGGTCCCTTCTTCGTGCGAGAAACGATTACTACCGAACGTTACGTTACAATTTTGGAACAATTTGTCAGCACACATGGCGCATACCGCCGCCCATGCAGTAACTTTAGGCGAATGCAGTGGTTTCTCTTCACACAAATGAGGATTTTCGGAACCCCAAAATCTCCAGTTTTTTTTTGTTTTTTTTTTAATTTTAAAAAATTAAAAAAGAATTTAAATTTTCGAAATTTCTGTACAACATTCTTACAGTTTTGCTAATAAACGTACCGTTTACCGCATAATTCTATTGATCTTTGTTGTAGAGATATTTAATTTTGAAATAAGGGCTTATTCGCTGATCACCCTGTATATGAGTGACAGAAGCAGTGTGCAAGCATATGAGTGGCAACGGCAGTATGCACAAGCATATACAATACAATACTTTAGGACAGTGGTTCTCAACCGGTGCTCCGCGGAGCCATTGGGGCTTCGTGTGAACTCTCCAGGGGCTCCGCTGCCGCTCGAGGAAAATATAAAAAAACTGCAACTTTGAAAAAAAATATATAAGTGTTTTTGAATAATAAAAGTAAATCAGTAACTTTGATAAATAAATAAAAATTATGCCTACGGGGCTCCGCCATAGACATTATACACTAGAAAATGCTCCGCGAGTCAAAAATGGTTGAGAACCGCTGCTTTATGAGATTATACAATACAATACTTTAGGAGATATACAACATAATACTTCATTAGTGAGAAATATGGAAGACAGAGAAAAGGGGGGGGGGAAATTACCAAGAAGCTAAATGGCCTTTACTGGCAATCACAAATTACAATTTGGTACGAATCATGTAAATATAAATAAATAAATAAAAGATGAAAAAATTAAGTCACAACATTTGTGAACAGAAAGGAAAAAAAAAAACTAAACACACAATTATATGAACTGATAGGTCATGGTGGCCGCAGGCATGTGCTGATAATATTCCGATTGTAGGGGAAAAAAGGGAAAGTTCATTTTTAAAGTTAAGTACCGTATATACTCGTGTATAAGCCGACCCCCCCCCCCCCACACTTCAGGACCACCAAAACCGCAATAAATTGAAAACCCATGTATAAGCCGACCCCAAAAGTCCGTGCACACATTTTAGAGAAAAATATTCTTATATTTTCATGCAAAATGAATAGTTTGCGGAGATTTACAATAGAAAACGATTCAAACTTTTTAATCCATTTCTTTTGAGTCTCCAAGCTCATCGTATTCCATCAGATCATCATAGGGGGTGCGGGGCATCTTCGTTTTTATCTTCATCTGGGCTGTGATCGCCATTGTCACTTTCAAAGAGGATATCATCTTCAGTTCCGTCCATCGCATTTCTGATGCAACACTTTTTGAAGCATCGCCAGAAACAGAGTTCCACACCTCATGTACCCATTGGCACACTAGGCCAATGTCAGGTTTCTTCAAGGCACCATTTTTTTTGTAGTTTCTTTATCATCGGAACTCATCCATTCGACCCACAAATTCCTCAAATAGTGTTTGAGAGGCTTTTTGATGCTCACATCAAAAGGCTGTACAATCAACGTTAGCCCACCTGGTATCAAAGCCAATGATGTTTTCGATTTCTTTGCCTCGGCTTCGACAGAACGCTGTAGGCTTTAAACATATCCCATACCAATAATGCCGGAATCTCTAACACTGCTACAAAAATGACTACTGATTGCGGGGGTCGATATTTTTTCATCAAAAACTGACCCGAGTATAAGCCGACCCCCCCCCCCCCCCCCCACTTGAGGAACGAATTTTTCCACAAAAAAACTCGGCTTATACACGAGTATATACGGTAGGTCAAAATGAAGTTAAGGGAGAAGAAGAAAGTGAAGGAGGGAAATATTTATATATATATCCTTTTTTTTTCTTTTTTTTAAAGCTAATAATGAAGTATTTTGGTTAAGGAGTTCATTAGGCCAAGAATTTAGGGACTAGATATGAAAAATGTTTCTTACCAATCGTTTTATGGATTCTATGAAGTCAATAGGGGGAGTTGATTCTTGCAGAAGAACGAAAGGTATTCGGAGGTAAAGAATGTTGTTTTTTTTAAATAAAATAACTATTGATTTGAAGAAATAGAGATGTGGTAATATATTTAGAGAATGGAAAAGTTGTAGTGAGGGAGTAAAAGAATCGTTAGTTATCAGTCTTAGTATTCTTTGTATAAAGTAATCAAAGGATATAAGTTAGTAATGTAGTCACTACTCCAGGTGGTTAAACCATAGAGTAGTTGAGAGTGAAAAAATGAGTAGTACAAAACACAACAAAGAAAGAGGAACTGACATAAGGTTTGAGGTAAAATATTTTGTACAAAAAATAACGAAGTTTGCTGTGAAGTTTTGTGATATGAGAATTCCGCTTAAGGTTTAGAGTGAACATAAACACCAAGATATTTGATAGAATTTACTTGTTCAAGAGGATTACGATGACAATCGTTAAGGAAGCAGTTAGAAACATGGAAAACAATCTCAGTATTATGTAGATGGTTATTCGAAAAATAGATAAATTTAGTTTTGGATACATTAATAGTTAATTTATTAGCTGAAATCCAGTTGCGCACTTTTATTAAGTCTTGATTCATCGTGTTAGTCAAAGTTTAGTCGTCGTTAGCGCTATAAATAATGACTGTATCATCAGCAAAATGTTATTATGTTACCAACAATGTCAAGTTTACACAAGTCATTTGGTCCCTTACAATAATAATAAGGGATCAAGAGCAGAGCCTTGAGGGCCGCCATTAATAGTTTTCATAATATTGCTATATTCATCACCACATTTAATAAATTGGTATCTGTTATAAAGGTGAGATCGTAAAAGTTTTAGAGGAACACATTCTTATACCGCAGAAACTAAATTTTTCAATCAAGATTTCATGAGAGACGATATCGATATTCAATAAAACGATATCTAAGAAAATGGCAAATGTTTTGTAAGATTTATCAATATTAGTATAGACAGTTGAAGTGAAATCTAAAAGTGCGGATTCTGTGTTTTTGTTATGTAGAAATCCATGTTGTTTGGGGGAGAAAAAGTTACATTTATGAAGAGAAGCTAACAGTCGGGATTTTATTATGGTTTCAAATAGCTTGGAAGCAGAATAAAGAATTGAAATAGGTCTGTAGCTATTGAGATCGTTAAAAAAGTCACAGGATTTATAAATTGGAATAACCGATGCAATTTTCAAACTATTCGGGGAAATACCTTCCGAAATGCAAGAATTGATAAGAGTAGACATAGTGGAGACTGCAATAAGGGCGAGTTTTTGAAATAGAAGAGTTCAGAGAATACCAGAGAAGCAGATGTAGGTAATTTTCGAATAATTTGAAGGATTTCGCGAGCGTTAGTAGGAGAGAAAAAAAAAGTTTAGATTACGGGAAAGAAAGAACTTGAGATCATAAAGGGTAACACAATTAGAACGAGATATGCAGGGTGGGCAAAAAGTCCGTAGAAACTTAACCGGTCCGTGGAATAAAAACCGGAAAAATAACCGAAATAAAAAAAGGTTTGCAGGGTTAGCATCACTAGAGGTCACGGGAATTTTTTTAAGGCAGGAAGAAAAATAGCCGATAGGTGGCGGTGGTACGAGCGACTTCGGTGGAAATATGCAAATGAGACGGTTAAAAGAATTTGTGCTCGTAATCCACAACCAGTTCACCAGTGTAAACCGTGCATGTGGACCTACTGCACTCTGCCGTTTCTGGATTTGTGACTCGTCTGCAATGTGTTATTCCCTCTGGTGGTGGTCATGCGGAACACATATTGCTGTAGTAAACGATTTTGAGGCATTCTGTTCGTTATTTGCGTATCTTTTCTCTTACTTGTGTACGTCAGCGCCACCTATCGGCTGTTTTTTTCTGTCTTGGAAAAAAATTCCCGTGACCTAGCGATGCTAACCCTGCAAACCGTTTTTTATTTCGGTTATTTTTCCGGTTTTTGTGAATTTTTAAAGTTTCTACGGACTTTTTGCCAACCTTGTATTTATAAAATGTGAATTTGTAACGAATCTATTTTCCCAGTATGGATATTTTTACTAACTCTCTGTGGCCTTACAGCACCTAATGCGTTTTGTTTGTTTATACGTTGTTAAAAGAAGTTGAGGAGAGAAAATCTATCTTCAAAGAGAAGAGAACGTGAGTTGGAATGTGGCTTCCGTTCTGTACGGTTGTCTGTTTTGAGTGTGCTTCGAAATAAAGCCTTCTTCTTTAAGTTCCGCAGTTTCGTGCTTTAATTGGACACCCCTCCAATATCAAGGGTTTAGAACTATTCCGCCATCTCCCGGAAAAGAGACGCACCTCCTACACGACGTCCCCTTATAAAACTGGCGCCCAACGTCGTGGTTCGAACTCAAGGCAGTACGAAACGGACATTCGAACTCGGTTGTGAGGTTCCTGATAGTGCCTAGAAGAAATGGCTTACCTGGCCAAAGGTAAGAAACGTGATTTGATCCTACTCGCTCTAGAATTAGGACAGGAAGTTCCGAATGATTCGCGTGTAGTAGATCTCAAGCATATAATAACAAAGTCCTCCGGTTATGAGGAAGAATTCGTGAAAGCCCTGCTGGCTACTATTATCGGAGAAAGAGAAGAAGAACGAGCCAGAATAGCCGAAGAAAGAGAGAGAGAGGAAAATCGCTCTAGAATCACCGAAGAAAAGGAACGAGCCAGAATAGCCGAAGAAAGAGAGAAAGAACGAATCGCACTAGAACGTTCGTTTGAACTTGAAAAGATGCGGTTGCAGCTTGAGTTTCAACGACTCTCGCAACCGGCAGAAGAGTCATCCGTCGCTCTCATCGATCAGCCCAAGTTCGACGTGAAGAGGTTGATCCCGAATTTCAATCCGAGTGAAGATGATATGTCGCTATTCCTAAAGTTGTTTGAAAGACAGCTAAAATTCTTGAAAGTGGAGAAGGCGAACTGGGTTGCGTATCTGCTGGGAGTTTTGCCGAATGAAGTTGCTAAACTCATTGCTCGAGAACCTGAAGATAAGGCTCATGATTACGACCACATCCGGGAGGTTCTCTTACGCCGTTTCAAGCTGAGTGCGGAAAGGTTCCGGCAGCTCTTCTCTACTCACAGAAAAGCACCTGGAAGTACCTGGAAGGACTATCATTTCGAGATCCAAAGTTACTTTGAAGGCTGGCTGTCCGAACTGAACATTGGAAACTTTGACGAGCTGAAAGATCTGATGATTTCGGATCAGATGAAGAAGAGGATCCCACCTGAAGTCAAAGAACATTTTCTGGATGTTTGGAGCGAGTGGACTACCCCTGAAGAGATCGTGGAGAAGCTGGATGCTTATGATAACCTTCGAAACAAAAAGAGCGAGATCCAATATGAGAGGAAGAGGTTGCAGTCAAAGCAACATGAACCCCTTAGGTCCCCAGTGCGACAAAGAGATTTTCATTCTAATCAACGTGCGAATCCGGAATCGGAAGATGCAGGACGTCATCCTGTCTTAAGATGTTATGGTTGTGGGGAACCTGGTGTTACCAAGTCCCGATGCCGAACGTGTAATCCTCCAACGGATAGACCAGGAGCCAGTGTCAACGCTTTGGACTTATACAGTTTATCATCCCATCCTAATACGGAATCGAAAGATGACAGTAGCAGTCATATCCTAAGATGTTACGGGTGCGGAGAACCTGGTGTCGTCAAGTCCCGATGTCGAACGTGCAGTCCTGCCACGAACACCCCAGAAGTTAGTGTCGACGCCTTGGACTTTTACAGTTTCTCAACTGAGAGACGTCAAAGAAATGCTATCGAAGTCATGATCTGTCATAAGCGTGGAGCAGTGTGTGCTGACACGGGTGCCACACATTCGGTGGCAGGGGAGAAGCTATATCATCTCCTACAAGAACATGGTTTGCCCTTTTACAGCAAGACTATCGTTATGAGACTAGCCGATGGATATGCTCGTAGAGCCGAAGTCCTAACTACGACTGTGGACATTAACGTCCAAGGTAAAGTGATTCCCACCGAGATGATGGTGCTACCACAGGCCAGAGAAAACCGAACCCTTCTGGGTACCGACTTTCTCAGTGATGCTGGTATCATCCTGGATGTCCAGCAAGGAAAGTGGTACTTCTCTGAAGCTCCTGAGAAGCGACATCCGTTCGTCGAAAGCCCATCTGAAAGCAGTGCTCTCCTGGCACTACCTGCTGAGTCACCCTCGTGTCGACTTCGTGAAGATAAAGGTACCCACCTTACTTCTCAGCAACGAGAACTTGATTCATTCCCGCCGGAGTTCAAGCGATGCTTTAAGCCAGGGGGAGGCCCGATACCTTTCATTGAGCAGCGAGAACTTTATTCCTTCTCAGAAGAATCCCATAGATGCTCCAATTTAGGGGGAGGAAGACCTTTTCTCAAGCACCAGATCAAAAAGAGTGGTGATGACAGGGTATACCGCTGCAAAGGTGGCCCTGGAGAAGACTACGAAAAGTGTCGTGTTTCAAATTCTCTCTCGACCTCGCGAGGAAGGCATGCTTGCTATAACTGCGGTCGACGTGGACACGTTTCCCGAAGATGTTGGGATCAGATAGTGTGTTACCAGTGTAAAAATCGTGGTCATATTGCCCGTAACTGTCCAGGCAGCCACGCTGATAAGCTATCCAGCCCGATTGGTAAAGGAGCCAAGCAGTGTGAGCTGTTGAACTTCATTGTAGTGGAGAAGAGTTCACGGACTCTCCGCGAGTCCCAAAGTGGGAATGATGTTTTGGATAAGATCAGTGAAAACGTTGAATCTACCCAGGAAGCTGAAGATTTCCTGAACGGGAGGAAACAAGAACTCGTCTTGAATCCCGCAAAGCAGTACCGATTCCAAAGGGAGTTGACTCCATTACGAGATGCTGAGACCACAACCGTGGTTACCCGAACCCCAAGAGAGTGGCGTGCTTCAAAAGTGCATCAGAACCTTAGTCGACGTCCCCAGAACCGGTGTGACTCGAGGACTGAACCTCGACCTGAGACAAGAGTGTCAGCACTTGCCCGGAGCTTCCCGTTCTGTTCGTCGGAAACTACTCCCAAAGGAAAGATGGCTGTTACTGGCTCCTCGCCGAGACGTCGTCGGAGCCAGAGGGGGAGATTGTAACGAATCTATTTTCCCAGTATGGATATTTTTACTAACTCTCTGTGGCCTTACAGCACCTAATGCGTTTTGTTTGTTTATACGTTGTTAAAAGAAGTTGAGGAGAGAAAATCTATCTTCCAAGAGAAGAGAACGTGAGTTGGAATGTGGCTTCCGTTCTGTACGGTTGTCTGTTTTGAGTGTGCTTCGAAATAAAGCCTTCTTCTTTAAGTTCCGCAGTTTCGTGCTTTAATTGGACACCCCTCCAATATCAAGGGTTTAGAACTATTCCGCCATCTCCCGGAAAAGAGACGCACCTCCTACACGACGTCCCCTTATAAATTTAAATTATTAGCTAGTAGAGAGGTTTGTTTCAGAAGGCAATTTCGATTGTTTGTCTTTAATACCTGATAATTTATTGATAAATTTCCATTTCGTATCTGGGTTATTGCATCTGTCAAATTGCTGAGAACAATAATTTTGTTCGGCAATTTTAGTTTTTAATTTATCATGAGAAACTGCACTTTTGTATGCAGATAAGAACAAATTATCAAATGGATATTTATTGGTTAAAATATGGGTGGCAAAGGCGGTGTTCAAGCTTGGCTTGTGAATGACAAAAAAATACTAGAGAGTGGTAAACAAGGTCGGTAAATGACCAAAAGACAGAATTCTGAATTTTCTTTCATTCTGAAATTAATTCTGAATCCTCGTCTATTCCGAAACTCTAATTCAGAATCTCCATCTATTTCGAAATTATTTTTAAACATAAATTCTGAATTTTCGTTCAATATGAAAAATAAACTCTGAGTTTTGCTTTGTTCCGAAATTAATTCTGAATTTAATTCTAAATGCTCATCAATTTTCAAATTATTTATTCTGAATTTGCATCCATTTCGAAATTATGCATAAAATTATTTTTTTTATTGATTTTGAATTTCCATCCGAAATTGATTATGAATTATCGAATGGTATTCTGAAATTGATTATGAATTACCGAATGGTATTCTGAAATTGATTCCCAATTCGGAAATATTCTGTAATTCATAATTTTCTGAAATAAATCCTGAATATTCATTGATTTTGAAATCATTTTTCTTCCATTAATTCCAAATTGATTAATTAATTTGATGAATTAATCCATATTTAAATTATTTTTTTCATTAATTACGAATCTTCCCTCAAGATACTATCAGGAAGCTCACTGCCTTTTCATTCTGCGGTTCAAATGCGTGTTGTTTCTGGCACTCGTGGGCCAGAAAGTACAACATATAGGTTGACCATATGACCTGTATTTTACAGGTCATTTCGGTAATTTTTGCTGTCTCGACTTTTTTGTAAAATGGTCCAAAAATGTCCCTCTGTTTTCCCCCTTATTTTCAACAAGGCTTGATTGAATTTTCGAAATCAAGAATTAAGATTATTTTCATGACATAAATTATAGCAAAAAATGACAACTATTGTTATTAAATAATGGTCCATTCATCTCACATATTTGTCGAACGTATACGTTTTTATTTATTTTTTTGGTGAATTACATTTTTACCGATTGCGACTGACAGTACCCATCATTTCCCACGAATTTTACCGATAGTTGACAATTTTAACTGCCTTTGACAATTTTTTTTTGGCTGTAATTGACAGCTTTACTTGCGTCTGAAAATTCTTCGGCACAATTGTATTTTATTTGAATTTGGCAATTTTTTGGCACAATTGTATTTTGTTTGCATTTGACAATTAATTTTTTGGCACAATTTTATTTTATGTGCATTTGGCAATTTTTTGGCTGTGTTCGACAACTTTTACTTTCATTTGACAGTTTTTTTGGCTGTAATTGGCAACATAAGTTTCATTTGGCAATTTGTTTGTCAGTAATTGGCAACTTGCATTCGACAATTTTTTTTTTTTTGGTGATATTTGAAGCTATCCCACAGAGATCCCGTATTAATATGAAAGAAATATGGTCTGCCTAGGTATTTTCGATATTGTGAATATTTATATTTTTCTCCCTAAAAGCCTGGATGGACGAAACCCCCTTACGCGGACCGCATTAGGTCCGCGGGCCAGAGGTTGTGCACCCCTGCTATTATCATTAGTAAAATCCTAAACGACCGGTAATTACCATAACGGGCCACTTTACGTACCTCTAATATACGCATCATTCCCATCCTCGCTGATTATTATCACCTCCTTACAGGCATTATGGTAATAATAATAATGATAACATTACTGTTACACTTTTCACAACATGATCTACATATCTCCCTTCCACAGCTGCTCTAATTTCCCAACGACATTTTCAAGTTATTTCATTATAATGAGGAGAAACACACACACACACACAAGAAAGTATATAATATGAATCTCTCTGTGTGACATTCCTTGAAGGCAGGTGTAGGCTTCTTTCTTACGGTCCTACCTTGTCACGTGATCGATCCTGGGGCGAGATTACGGTCCCGATGTCCAAAATGTTTAAGATAACGAATTTTTTCGAATATATTTCAGATTCTTTTCTCCTCTCTCACATGAGAAAGTTGTCGTCCATTATCAAGATCGCGGAGAGATGAGTCGTCGTTCATTATAAGATGATTGGACGAGGGGGTGAAGTGGATGGAATGAATTAAGTCTGCGGTATGTCCTACAGTAGGCCTACATGTATTGGTCTATAGGCAGGTGGTTGTTTTTTCCCTGCCTTCCTCCGTTAAGATGTGATACAATCTTCGAGAGAACATCTGTCTTAATTTACGAGCATTTATTGATGAAAATTCGATACATATTGAAACCGTGTATTTCTTTTTTATGTAATTCGAAAGCCGTAATGATTTAATGAGGCTTCGATTTTTTTTTTTTTTTTTTTTTTTGCTTGCGTTATAGAAAGTGTTCGTTACATGGGGAATTCATGAATACCGTTTTTAATGAGAGGAATAGTGTATTTTGAATAGTTGTGAGATTGAATGTATCGGATGTGCGATTTGTTTCGCTGCTGAATTTTTGATGATTATTCAGTAGGGTTTGTTTTTTTGATTTTATTGGTTCGGTGACTGCTGAGACGATGGTAATGTTACGCCAGATGTTTCGTCTGTGTGTGTGCGTTGATGCAGGACTGGACAAATCGCTGAAAAAAATATCTAGGCGCCAGATAATATTTTTAGGCGCCAAAAAATACTTTTCCCGAAGCAAAGGGGGTCCGAAATGATGCTTCTTTTGACTTTTTCAAGGCAAACCTTGTGACCCTCTTTCATGTTGTCGGATATGCTGCTATAAATTCTAAACGTTTTGTGCTGCTCTCTCGGCCTGAAATTTAGTAAACACCCAATTAAAATTTTAGGCACCAATACAAATTTTTTTTTTAGTCGCCATGGCGACCTGGGATTTGTCCAGCCTGCTACTCCATTCAATGCATTCTCATCTATGGACTTGAATGGACGTTTTAATGGATATCTACTTGTGATGGAATATTTGATCGCTAATTAGGTTTTGGTTATTTATCACACATGATAAATAAATACATATGGCACATACCACCTCAGATATACAGTCCGCTGCTTAATCGGATAAACGAATACCCCGCTTAAACGGTTATAATCGTCGGTACCAAAATTTCTCCCATAGAGACAATGTTAAAGTCGCCCCCTCAATATGATAATTTCAACGACCTTTTCCCACTTATTGGAATATTACGCTTCACATGTCAACTGTTAACAGACATCAACCATTACACACACACAATGCTTTTAGTATTTAGTATTAGTAAAGTTTTAGTATTCAAGTTGTCTTCAATGTGTGCATTTAATCATTATATTTTTGTTCTCTGTTGAGCCAATAGACGGCGCTAACTTTTTTAATAAAAAGTAAAAAAATCATCAAATTATAGGCATTTTGGGATCACATTGCAAATTAAATATAATTTTCATTTCATTTTTGATGTCTGATTTATTCGAGAAGCGTGATATATTGATCCTTCGTCAGTTTTCAATATGCAAGCTATACTGATGTTGTAAAATGACAATTTAATTGCTCCCCGCATAATCGGATGTGCCGCTTAATCGGATATTTTGTGCTAGAACCGTTGATATCCGATATGGGTGGGGGGGGGGGCGACTGTTGTGTTAGAAAATCTCGTTGTGGAAGTGTATCGCTCTCGCTGTGGTACACAAACCATAAGGTGTATCGACATCAGTTAGGTACTGTTATGTTTGAGATCTAAGAATTTTTTTCATCAATTTCGAAATTTCTCCAATGCTGAAATTGTTTTTTCCATCGACTCTCAAGTGATTTCTCTCATTAATTTTGACTTTCTATTAAAATTCTAAGATTATTTCTTTAACATCTTAACCTTTTAAGCGGCAATTAGAAATGACAACACCCCCCCCCCCCTCAAAAAATGCCATATATTTTTTAAAGAAGTCGATTTTCAGCAGGTGCAAACTGTGGGGAAAAGTTTTCCACTGAGAAATCACCTTTGCCAAACATCTGTGCTTGTCAATGCTGAAATAAGAGTCTTTTATGGAGGCGAGATATACAAATACAAATACAAATACAAATACAACGCCACAACAGGCAAATTGCCCAACGAGGTGGCTGACTTAACATCATGGATCCCCGAGCCCCTACCTACTACTGCTACACCACACATGCACCCCCCTCCCCGCGGAACCCCCCAACGAATCGATAAATGCGGGAATGTGCGTGTACGTGTAGTGCAACCTGACGTATAGTTTGTTTCTGTGTAATGCTTGTTATGTGTAGTGCTGTCATCTGCCCCCAGTTTTACTAACTATGAGTGAAGTGTTATGGTTGAATGATTTACCGTTGTAGGACTGTTGCTCTCTGTGGCGAGACTTTTTAACGGGGAGATCGGCTCGCATTTGCGCCTTGAAGTTGGGAACCACAGAAAACCAACTTCAGCCGACCACCACTGTGGGGTTCGAACCCGGATCCTCGCATCACGAGTCCGGTACTATAACCACAAATCACAGTCAATGCTGCTTAAAGGGTTGATTAATATGCTTCTAAGATTATTTACGTGTTCCATGTTCATGTATTTTTTATATTATTTTTGTTTTTGTATTTTGTTGCATAACTTCTTGTAATCACCAACATGGCAAATGTGATCCCATGGTGATCCGAACTGTTATTGATGTGTAATTATGTCATGGTTTAGGGATAAAAAAAATAAAGGGAAAAAAACTACAATCTGGAATTTTCATTAGTTCTCGTTTGATGTGCTTTGATTATTTTTTTGTACAGGTCTTTTTCCCTCATTTGAGTAATTATGAATGATTTTTGGATGATATGAACCTCCTGCAACCCAAAATATATAAGTCGGGATCGGACTGGGGTCCAAATACTTTTTCAGCCTACAGGACCGCGATTTCATTCAGAGTGCCCTGAGGCCATCTTAGGAAACAAAATATTGTCGAATTTCCCCTCGCACCTGCGAGGGAATTATTTTATAGTTTCACTCCAGAAATATTTGAGCGAAATAAGAAAAAAAAAGATAATGTAAAAGAAAGAAGAAGAGATTCTACATATAGAGGAGAGAAAGAGATAAATCATTTCCGAGATAGTGATCGATCAGGCACGTGATTGTGTTTCAATGATTGCATGGCCGCCATAATCTCGATTGTATAATATATAATTGTGGATCTTTAGAAATAAAAACACTGGATCGATCAATCACATTTCCACTATTGTGTAGTGGCAGTATGTGTGTACTGAATATGTACTTTGAAACACGATTTTACACTCAAGTACGATTCATTGTATAGATAGCAAAATATTTGTCAGACGGAAATTTAAGATTCCTCAACTAATTGATATCTATCTCAAGGGTCAATTGATGGGAGAAGAAATTATATCAAAATTAATAAAAAAAATTATTTCAGAATCAATAAAATTACGAAAATGGCGAAATAAAATACTTCAGAATTGATGGAAGAAAATATCCGAGAATTAATAGAAGAAATTATTCGAGAACAGTGATAAAATTTCAGAATTAATTGAATATAAATTATTTTTCAGAAATTACCAAATTTTAGAATCCATGGAATAAATATTTCAGAATTGATAAAGAAATTATTTTAGAATCAATATGAAGTACACTATTTCAGAATGAATAATATAAATGATTTCAGAATCAATGAAATTTCAGAGTAGATGGAATAAATAATTTCAGAATTGATGAAGAAATTTTATTATTTCAAAATTGTAAGAAATTATTTCGAAATTGGAAGAAGTTATTTCGAAATTGTAAGAAATTATTTCGAAATTGTAAGAAATTATTTCAGAATTTATGAAATAAATATTATTATTTCAAAATTGAAAGAAATTATTTCAAGATTGATGAAAGGAATTATTTCAAAATTGATGAAAGGAATTATTTCAAAATTGATGAAAGGAATTATTTCAAAATTGGAAGAAATTATTTCGAAATTGGAAGAAGTTATTTCGAAATTGTAAGAAATTATTTCAAAATTGAGAGAAATTTTATTATTTCAGAATTAATGAAAGAAACTTTATTATTTCAGAATTAATGAAAGAAACTTTATTATTTCAGAATTGATGGAAGAAATTATTTCAGAATTTATGAAATAAATATTATTATTTCAAAATTGAAAGAAATTATTTCAAGATTGATGAAAGGAATTATTTCAAAATTGGAAGAAATTATTTCGAAATTGGAAGAAGTTATTTCGAAATTGTAAGAAATTATTTCAAAATTGAGAGAAATTTTATTATTTCAGAATTAATGAAAGAAACTTTATTATTTCAGAATTAATGAAAGAAACTTTATTATTTCAGAATTGATGGAAGAAATTATTTCAGAATTTATGAAATAAATATTATTATTTCAAAATTGAAAGAAATTATTTCAAGATTGATGAAAGGAATTATTTCAAAATTGATGAAAGGAATTATTTCAAAATTGAAAGGAATTATTTCAGAATTGATAAAAGAAATTATTTCATAGTTAATGAAAAATATTATTTCAAAATTAATGAAAGAAGAATGAAATTTCAGAATTGATAAAAATACAAAAATGATGAAATACATAAATTTACAGCACATGTATTTCTCCAACAATTTCAGCACTTGTTTGACTTATGACGCTGGCCCGGGCCACGGCCGACCCTCCAAGACGCCACGTCGTGGTATGTAATTTGGAACAATATGAAGAAATCAGTTTCAAATAATCATCCTAACATAAAAAAAACATCTCGAATTTCGATATCGATACAATTCACAGACTCAATCCACCTTTATCTCCTAATTCGGGGTTCTTTTAGAATTAGTTTTGGGGGTAGTTGTAGGCATTGCCTACTCTGTAGTGTTTTCTAAGGCCTACGTGTCTTTTTTTTTCCTATTTCAGGCCATTGGAACGCGTGTGTGTGTTATATACGAGGGCGTGGTGGTTCACCGCGTTGTAGTAGTGTGTCGTGTAGGATATGCCCACATTCGGCCCTATCTAGAAAATGAAAGGTGTATGTAGTATATACCTACATATATATTATAAGAGGGAAGATGGCCCTATACACAATTTTAAGGTGCAGCAACTCGTGTGTGCGTATTTCTTTTTTTAAAACACGTGAAGTGAGTTAACGGAGCGAGGGAGTTTGATAACCTTTCAATTAATCACGTCGCCCTAGTCGAAAGTTGGCCGTATGGCTCCGTGAAGACTGTGGCCCCCACAAAGCCGTTGGCACTGGGGCAAAAATAGATGGTATATAAATCGGGGAAATAACGTACTCATAGTACAGTACGCGACATACAGTACGCAAATCTTCAAATATGACCCTAGTATCGCGTAAAATGTAAATAAATCCGCAGAGCTTTCAGTTATACCAGAAGGGGTCTTCACCCTTTCGGACATTGCAGGCTAAATTAAACTTTTCACGAAGCCCGCGGGCAGCCAAGTCATATACCGCGGTATTTTCGGTTATTATGCAGGTTTCCCCAAATTTTTTGAACACTTTCATTGACTCTGAATTTATTTCTTTCATTATATGAATTTTTATTTATTTTCAAATAACTTCCTTTAGTTAATTAATCAATTAATTATTTTTAATTCTTTCTTGTATTAAATTTGAACGATATTTCTAAAATTATTTTTTCATTAATTTTGAATTTTCATTAATTATGAAATTATTTTCTTTCAAAAAATTTTCTTTTTTTTCGTGAATAATTATTCTTAACAATTATGAGAAAATTGCTCTCATCAATTCTGAAATTACTCTCAACAATTCTGAAGTTAATCTCAATACTCCTGAAATTATTTCTATCCTAGTTAGTGTTCCGCGATTATTTCTCTTCCAGCAATTCTGTAATAATTTTTCCATTGATTATAGATTTTCATCAATTATGAAATTATTATTTTTTTCAATAATTCGAAAAATATTTCTTTCGTTTTTTTTAGCATCTTTAGCATCTGTTAACTCTGTAATTACAGTACGAAAACTTTTTGGATGCCGAACTTGGCCTATCGAAATATGTAGCCTATATATGAAATCATATATAAGGACTCACAGAAACTGTTTTGGCTCTGCGTCAATTGAATTCGTTATGACGGCCCTTTTATTATAATAAAAGCGCAGCATTACTATTGAATATGGAAAGTATCTCTCAGTTCTAAATACAGCACTACAAATTCCAGTGTTCAGAGCTCTTAACGATTTTTTTTTTTTTGAAATCGGTCGTTTTTCGGTGCAGAGTAGCTTTTTTCTAAAAATGGTCGGTGGGCCACACCCAAAATCTCGGAGGGGTCACATTTGGCCACGGGTCATTTGTTGAAGAGTAATACATTTGTTAGTCTTGTCGAATGTGGTCCAACATAATCAGTGCTTTACGATGAGAATCATATGAATTTGAACGTGGAATGAAGAGGTTGTGCAGTTACATGCATGGGACACACTCTATTTTTGCTGTTATTCAGAAATTCAAGATTCGGAAATTCGTCTTACACTGCGGATACCCTATGCGCAGTGTCAAAGGTATGTTTAGATCTGTTCCGGATATAATCCAACAAACCAAAATATCGAAAGATCGACAGACCGAAATCTCGACTATACCGCAATACCCTATCGGGATGAAATGGGAACAATCCAAAATCGCGATGGACCGAAACCTCAGCAATACCAAAATTCATATCGAAATGAAATAAGACCAAGCCAAAATCCGACAACACCGAAATTCATAGAAGACAAAAAAAAAAAGCATCCTGACTAAACATCGAAACTACCACGAAACTATTTGATGCCAAAATCCTGTCTAACCAAAATCTTGACTTACCAAGAGATTTCGGACTTACAGAAACTCTACAGTAGCGATAGATTGAAGTCTCGACAGTACCGAAACCCCGACAATAATATCAAAATTCCGAAATCCCGAGAGACCAAAACATGGACAGTACCGAAATCTCGACAAAAGCCAAAATTCTGTCAGACCAAAATCCTAACTGAAATTTCAACAATATCGAAATCCTGACGGGCTACGAAAATACCAAGATCCAGACAGACAACCAAACAATACCAAAATCTCGACAAACCATGATCCCGACAATCTAAAACCTCATCATATACTTATGTGTAATGCTGCCATCTACATTTCGATTCAGTGGCGAGCGGGCGTAACGCTGGAATAAGTTGTCAGTCTCATCCTATCGTTCCCGCTGAAAACGTTCTGGAAACGCCCATCAACTGACACCAAAATCATAAAGAAGTCGCCAATGACGTCCGAGAATTGTATTCAAGTATTTCGGGTGTTTTAATATATAACGGTAATATATAACCGAATAAATAACTAGCAATAGCATAACAATGAGAATCCAATTTATGTGCTAATGCGTAACGAAATCCGCACTTCGAAGAAGAATGAGGACGATATACAAGATGTACTCATCTTACATTCATTGGCTTCTATCATGTCCACACAGTGTTGTTATTGTACATCTTTCTCGAATTATTCCTCGTCCTAAAGAGGGAACTACACCTATATATCATTGAAACGATGATTTTGGACATTCTGGTACCCGCCTTGTTGGTTAGGGGATGATGGTCTCATGGAGGGTGGGGGCTCGATTTCTCAATTGCCCTTTAAAAATTTTGCTACGCCTTCGAAATTATGTTGTTGGGTCCTGAACAATCAGGTGTTACGTTATTGCCGTTGTTAATGTTATGGAGTATTCGGCTCATTCGCACTTGAGGAAAGAGGGAAGATGAGCAGGGTGGCTTTTGGGCCGTGCGGGGCGCCAAATTCGAGTTGAAAAGGTGAAAAAGGCTTTGTCGACCAAAAAAAAAAAAAAAAAACGTGCTCGGGAGCACCAAAAATGGGTCCCACACTGGTAGAGATTTTTTTTTTTTTTCTGGAGTAACTGTGTTGGTGGTGAAAATTAGCGGCTGAATCATGGTTGATTCAAACAATGTAGGCAATTAGAATATGTCAACTCCTTAGCCATTCAGTCTCAAACTGCACAGAATGGAAGGCAAACATTATCAATAAACCGAACAGAACCATACAGAATGGATGGCAGACATTATCAATAAACTATTCAGAGTGCACGGCAGACATTATCAATAAACTATTCAGAGTGCACGGCAGACATTATCAATAAACTATTCAGAGTGCACGGCAGACATTATCAATAAACTATTCAGAGTGCACGGCAGACATTATCAATAAACTATTCAGAGTGCACGGCAGACATTATCAATAAACTATTCAGAGTGCACGGCAGACATTATCAATAAACTAACTATACAGAATAGACGGCATACTTTACCAATAGGCAATACGGAATAGACGGCATACTTTACCAATAGACAATACAGAATAGACGGCATACTTTACTAATAGACAATACAGAATTGACGGCAAACATTTTCAATAAACTGCACAGAATGGATGGCAGACATTATCAATAAACTATTCAGAGTGCACGGCAGACATTATCAATAAACTATTCAGAGTGCACGGCAGACATTATCAATAAACTATTCAGAGTGCACGGCAGACATTATCAATAAACTATTCAGAGTGCACGGCAGACATTATCAATAAACTATTCAGAGTGCACGGCAGACATTATCAATAAACTATACATTGAACATTGAAGGTCGAACATGACCGGTTTCTACCTCAGAGAAATATCGAAGCGTTCCTGAAGGATGGGTGTATCCGACGCAGGATTTTCTCCGGGGGGGCGGGGGGGTTACGTTTTTTTTCTTGCAAAATCGCTCTATAATTCTATAATTTCGGCTCCCCCCCCCCCTTGCGTACGCTAATGGTCGTCGTATGATTATGAGATATTTGCACCAAAATTCGTCAATTTCGGCAAAACCGTAGCCAGAATGTTCTTCCGGATAGGGATAACTGATGTTTCGGAGGATAAAGTGATCGAACAATGGCCTTTTTTTTAAATACAAATACAAATACAAATACAAATACAACGCCACAACAGGCAAAATGCCCAACGAGGTGGCTGATAAAAAGATGCCCATAAAAATATGGTTGTCATATGTTTCAAAAATACAGCAACCCAATTAAAAATGCAATTAACACAAATTACAAACAATATATACACATGATAAAATATTATACGATGCCCATAAAGATTACTTATGGTTGTCTTATTCTAAGAATGGATAGCTTCTCGATTTACCCCAACATGTTTATCGTATTTCTTTTTAAACGTGTCAATTGTGTTACAATTTACTACCTCCGGGGGTAAGCTATTCCATTTATTAACAACCCTATTGGAGAAAAATTCCCTGCGACACCATAACCTTGCATTGTCCCTCACCAATCGATACTGGTGTCCCCTTGTAAAAGCAGTCGATTGGCGGTGTACTAAAAGTTCATGGTCCATCCTATCCATCCCATTGAAAATTTTGAACACTTCGATCATATCTCCTCGACACCTGCGTTCATCCAATGTAAACATATTCAAAAAATGAAGTCTTTCTTCATAACTCAAGCCCTGTGTGCCAATAAGGACACGCGTAGCTCTTCTCTGCACCCCTTCAACCAAGTCTATGTCCCTCTGTAGGTATGGTCTCCAAAACCTTACAGCATACTCCAGTCCAGGACGAACTAAGCCTCGAAAAAGAGGAAGAATGACTTTAGGAGAACGCGAAGAGACCTTTTTGAAAATGAGACCAAGCATTCTATTCGATTTTTTGACAACCGCTGAACAATGTTCAGAAAACTTAAGTCGCTCGTCAATGAGAATTCCCAAATCGGTGACTCTAGTTGCATCCGGGATAGTGACACCATTCAACTCGTAAGAGAACCGTTGGTTGTTCGAACCAAAATGAGCGACCATGCACTTATCTACGCTAAACGTCATGCTCCATTCATTTGCCCATGCTGCAATCTTGTTTAAGTTGGTCTGGAGCAACTCCCTATCGCTTTCATTCCCGATTACCCCCATTAGCTTCACATCATCTGCGAATTTGCTAGTAAGATAATGTTATCTCTTACATAAGTCATTCTCTTCCATTGCGATGAATCTTTCCTCTGCCCCTTTCTCCCCCCCCCCCCCCGGACTTGAAAATCGCACTTTCTCCTCCGAAAGTTCAGGATACCGCCGATAGATAGCTCCGACTCATTAATTTTTTTTCTGCGTTTTATTGCAGTGATCGCCTTTATACCTTGGGGGTAGGACTCTCTCTTACTGCTTCTAATACAGTGTCCTTCAACCTGTTTACAACTGCGGACCGGTGACTGGCAAAAAATTGATATAAGGGAGATATAATTTGCGGACGGGCAAAAAAATAAGCAAATAGGAAAAATAATTTGGGGATCGGACAAAAAAATTGATGAATGGGAGAAATTATTCGCGGACCGGCAAAAAAAGCAATAAAAAGTAATCCTCACACATTCTTTTGGGCTAAGACTGAAATAAAAACCAATATAGAGAAAGGAAAAAGACTCATTAAATTTAAAATTATGTACAGTCGAATTCCATTTTATCGAAAATCTCGTTTTAACGAACACTTATCTATTCCCACAGATACGTTTACATAGGAACAATGCAATAACCTAAAAATCCTTTGTAACGCAATGATTTCTCCGGTTTCTTGGAGTTCGTTGTAACGGGATTCGACTGTATTTAGCGGCTATACGAATCTGGCCAAAGGTTTCGCGGAGCGTCACTTGTCCGCGGATCAGCAGTTGATAAATTGAATTATAGATTCATTGTGTGAGAAGCATGCTCTGGTTGCATGTAAGTACTTATTCATTATTAAAAAAGGGAGTGGAGAGTGGCGTCATCCTTTCATAAGTCGCCATCTTGTGGCAGCGTCAGCAGTTGTGAGCTTGGCCCGAGTCAAATCCGGCCGTCCATGTACGGTCACTTTCAGTGCACCGAGCTTCATGGAAAGATTGAGAGATTCGTTGCCCTTTGTAGTATAGTGCGTTCACCCGGAACGTGAAAAGGCGTGGGTTCGATTCCCCTCAATGGTAGTTGAATTTTCTCTCTTTCCAAAAAATTAATCTTCGCAACAGCCAGTTGTTAAAAAAGTCCGTAATCATTCATTATTGTTTACTAAATTGCTTTGCAAGTCAAGTAGTTAAGTAGAAACTACCAGTCACTAGTTGATCAAGTAATATTACTTTATGAAATAAAAGTTTCGGTTAGTTTCTTAAAGTCGTTTGAAGGAAACTTCTGCTAACGTTCAATAATTTTAAATATTGAACTACCTCATGATTGAATCAATATACTTATATAAATTGCAATATTCTCGGAACTGAAATCATGTCGGTTACCCGAGATTTCTTTTGGGACGGCCCTGCATTTGGATCATTCAATATATTCGCTTTTCTAGACTAATCAACAGCTAAAGGTACAGTACCTATACACGCGTAATCAGAGGTACATTTATGGATTTCCCTCCTAGTGGGCTACACAAACTTGGCCGCCCTTCTCGAATTCTACTCTACTTTTCTTGATTACACTTTCCTCGAATTCGCCACCCTCATAGGTGGTAATAGATGGCGAAGACTGAGGGGGGAAGGTGGTGACGATGTTGGGGAGTGCAGGATGATTGTGTCAGTTCATATATGCGTGTATGAATCGGTTCAGCCCGATTTCTTGGGTACCCCCCCCCCCCACTTTATCTCTGGCCATGGTCATCCTCTGCTATAACCCACCTGGCCTTCCACCTCTTGCAAGTACACCAGTGGCTTCATTCACTCACTAATTTGCACATTCCCGACTAACTTGCTCACTCACTTACTAATTTGCTCATTCCCACACTCACTTGCTCACTGATTTGCTTATTCACTCACCCATTTGCTCACCAACTTGGTCATTTGTTTACTTGGACACTAATTTACTCACGTATTTGCTTACTTGCACACACAACTGCTCACTTGGTGATTCACTTGCTCATCCACTCACGCATTTGCTCACTTGGGGGGGGGGGGGGGTTCATTTTCTCATTCACCCACTCAAAATTCACGGAAGCTTGAAGACTGATTTGGATAACTGCGTGGTTATGCTTGTGCAAACGTGGGGCTTGAACAAGCATGCATTACAAAATGCGCTCAAGCCACTTGTACGATCATGATACGCGTAAAAGTTTCATATGCACATTCAATTACGTTTGCAGATGCATACGTGTCAAGCGCGCAGTTACGTGCATAGCCACCTTAACCACTCGCCTGATTTGACCGTGTCAGACTCGAGCATCAGCTTCTTCCCGAAATTGATTTGCCTATTATGTCTAGCGCGGGCATCGTAATTTTCGCCCCTAGAGGCCGCTAACTATACGGAAAAGTAAAAATTTAACTAAATCTTTACGTGTAAATATGCGACATTCACCTGCAGATGGTGCCGGTAGATGAGAAGGGTACGGATTGATTTTATAGCGATACGTATTTGGGACCCCGATAGACCGATTTTCGTTCTGTTTAACCTGTTACGCTTCTGTTCCGATTTGCCAGTGTTCTTCTGTTTTCGCAATCTTTGCCCCCAGAGAGCGCTCACAAAAAGCAATAATTTAACTAAATCTGAAAAAAACGATATGGCTTCATGCAACAGAAATGCAATGTAATATCTAGATGCATAATCTCTTGTAATGTAATTACATAGATACATAATCTAGTTCAGTATAGATTTTTAAATTAAAAAATTAAGTATGATTTTTCTATAATTGTGCTTTATATTCCAAGTGATAGACATATGAATATGGAATGAAGGAACAAACAAATAAAAAAACCGGACATTTTCTTTGCGGAAAAAATTGAAAACTCTTCAGGCAAGTGGTTAAGTGGGCTTGCGTTGTGAAATAATCCCGTAATAGTCAGGGGGCCCCCTTCCCCACTGGAGGGTCCATAGAATAAAAACTAACAAAAAATGAATGAATGGGAGAAATAATTTGCGTCAGATCGCAAAGACATATAACCATAGGAGTTGACCAAGGGAAAACATTGGATAAATAGAGAAATAATTTGCGGACCGGCCGAAAAAAAAAGGAAATTGCTCCTCATAAATATTCTACTAGGCTAAGACAGAAATAAAAACCAATATAGACGAAAAAAAATTTATTAAATTTAAAATTATACGGTATATTTAGGGATTTAGGGGCGATATGAATCTAACGAAAGGCTTGGTGGACCAGCGGCCGAAGAACAGCACTTTAATAAATTGAATTATATATTCTTTCAGAAGCATACTTATATTGCCTGTGTGTGAAAGTAACTCGAGGCGACCACCGATAGACAGCGCCTTCGCTTCCAGCCCACCTCAGTAAATTGCAATATAGCGATATGGCCAGAGTTGGTGTTTCGGTGAAGTAGGTCTTTCGGTCGCTCTTTTGGCAAACAGATCAGCTGCTTCATTCTCAGTACTTTCTCTAAGCGCTCTGATCCACGAGATTATAGTGTTCCGGATAATTTCTCACAAGTACTTGAAATAAGCAGAGGATGGAAACACTTTGCAGGGCGTTACAAATTTATTCACAGAGCAGCAATTTTTACATGTATTTACAACCACATCAGAGCTCTCTCTCCCCTCTCTTGTGATCGCCCCACTATTTGTAGGGACTGTCGAATCTTCAAGGAACACGAATATTCCAGAAAACTTCGTTTTACAGTTCCCAAGTTGGTGGCGTCACAGGACGGACAGAAAATCAATGTTCCAGAAAAATCTGGATGTTTTGCGCCGTACCTTTGCATTTTTCGTTTGGCAACAGGACATCTGCAAGTTTGAGGACATATAAACAAATTCTGCTACGATATTTTTCGTAACAATAGATATGTCTATTTGGCAGTAATAGGTCTCTAATCTTCCTAGCCATTATGTGGCGTGATAGGGGATCTAGAACAGCATATATATCGAAGAAAGTGAATCAGAAAGAATGCGTGTTTCTTTCTTGCTAGCGCTTGCCTGTTGCGTAGCTGTGAGCACCGCAAACGACTCCACCTCGAATACCGTATTTATAACGTTCAGTTTATTGCTTCAGTTACTCATCTCCAAGTCATCCTGAAAGGTAACCATGGCCGAAGCCAATCCATGCTCAGTCTTAGAGCCATCAGTGTAGATCTTATATTTAGTCTGTGGGTGTATTTCTCCTTTTAGGTCAATGCGGCATTCCTCCACGGCTCGTGACGGATGCTGGGAGGGGGCGCGGTAGCCAAGGTCGGTAAGATACTCGCCTAAAGTACCAAAGAATGTTTAGAGGTGTCGCAAGTTCGATACCCGGTTCGTCCTAGTCAAAAAAACTTTCCTGACACAGGGGTACAACAAAAATGGTGACATGACCGCAGCGAAAATTGCTACCGCAGGGAGTCCCCCATCGAGGGGTTAGCGCACCAACCTCTCGACGAGTATAAAAAACAAGCCTGTCGTTCGGAATCGGCAATAAATTGTAGGTCCCGGTCTAATTAGCCCTCGTGTGCAGAAAATGACCGTGGTGCGACAAAAATGATCAATGATGCTGGGACCATCCTGTGATTATCCTTTCCATCTGAGCTTAGGAAAGTGTCTCGCCGTTCCCCAGCGTAACAGGAGTTTTGAGACGGGTCAAGAGGCTAAATTTGGCTTCACATTCTACCAGGAGACTGAGTGGGGGCAGTCCCAGTATGACTTGGAGTGCGTTTGTGGGCGTATTTGAGTAGGTCTTAGATATATATATATATATAGCAGATATCCTCTCTGAATTGAGGCAAGGCACTTCTGTATTGATACGGTAGTATTGGCTCCCCATATGGCGGCGAGGACCCGGGTTCAAACCTTTCCGTCGCCTCAGTGGTGGTCGGCTGAAGTTGGTTTCCTGTGGTTCCCAACTTCAAGGCACGAATGCGAGCCGATCTCTCCGTTAAAAGCCTCGCCACACAGAGCAACAGGCCTACAACGGTAAAATATTCAGTCACCACACTTCACTAATAATTATAAAAATTGGTGGCAGCTGACAGCACTACACAGAAACAAAGTTGATGTTAGGTTCCCAATACGGAAGTTCCTCAGAAGAATGTGGACGAGTTGTATGTGTGGTTTAGTAGCAGTTATATACAATGGCTGTAGGTGAGATGACCTTCTTCAGTGACGTCACGAGCTTCGCGTGGAAGCCTTCTGCTGTAGATGTGTTAGTCACTTGCACACGCTCTTCACGGTCGTCAGGGGGTGGGCCAAGTTCTCTTTGTTCGAGGGCCAACACAATGGTTAGACGCAGACGCAGTGTCACGGGCCGCACAAGGGACAAAAGTCCGGCATATAAGCCGCATGTACAAGGGAAGAGTACTCCGGCAAATACGTCGCACCCATAGAATTGCCTCCTGCTATGGCATCGCGGACCGGACAGCCACAAACATTTTGACGAGATTTATTACTAATTAACTTAACTCTTCATTTAATTAAATATTAATTATAAACAACCACCAATGAATTATGAACTTAACTCTTCATTTTTTGGAGAAAAGGGTATTGAATGTTCTTCTCTCATAGTCAGCGAAATCAGCGGCGCAGAAGGAAAATACTCAAACAGCTGCATCGTGGACTTTTACAGATCAGACCAAACAGCATTACCCTCGCTAGTAACTTCCACGTTGACTGGAAGCAATTCATTACTTCTTCGACAGTAGGCAAGTAAACCTTCAGCTATTTTTTATTTTTCAGACAATTATGAATGTTAATATTTTAATGCTCTAACAAGAGTGGAAAATTTTACTTTATAAAACATTTAAAGTTTGTCAAAAGAACAATTTTGTATTTTAAAAATTTTTATTGAAAATTTTGCACAAAAAAAAATGCGTTTCTAGTTTTCTTTTTCACCCTGCTTAATGCCTGACTGAATATTTTTACCAATAGATAGCAGCATATTATTTTCGAATTTTTATGAAAAAAAAATTATGGGAAATTTTTTTGAGAGAAAGTTTACTCGTCGAGATTACTATCACTGATGATTTCGCAAGAAAATTTGCTACTATAGTTCCCGTAACTCCCGCAGTCGATTTTTGAAATCAATCACGTGACCTGTGTGTTTTAAAGAGGTTTTGTATTTGTGTATTGAAAATACAAATTGTGTTGTTTTCATCAAATTAGAAATATTTTTTTCCGACATTAACCACAATCGAAACTAATGTCAAGAATATTTGTTTTCCAGCTGTTGGCCACACCTGCTCTAGTTCACTCACTGACTTAGTCCCTTGATGTCTTGGCAGAAGTGGATATATACAGTCAAACCTCGTTAGTGCGTCACTCGGTTAACACGTCACTCCGCTTACCGGGTCACTTTTTCGAAGTCCCAATTATCCTCAGGCAGGAATTGGCACAGCTATGTCTTACTCCGCTTGCTAAGTCATATTTTTGCGCTCCCAAGAGTGACTCATTAACGAGGTTTGACTGTATTGAGCGTTTTACAAATTTTGGATGCATTCTTTCATTCTACTAATTTTTTTGGTCACTCATTCCCCAAATCTGCAACTCCTCTGAACTTGCCACCCTGTAAATACGCCACAGCACGTAACTGCAAGCTTGGCAAGCATGCGTGCATGTTCAAACTTTTTGCGCAAGAAATCACAACTTCCCTTTCGCCTCCACACGGTACAAGCAATCTTGCATATGTACCAGTTTTCACACTGAGCAATTCACTGAAAATTCACCGACAAACCATTCGGCACAAGTGAGCGAGCGCTTGACCGAAACAGTTCCGAAGTGAATAAATGATTGAGTTGAGACGCAAATGATTGAGGTGATGCAAACGAACGATTGAATTGGCAAATCAGTGGCCAAGTGAGCACACGCGTGTGTGTGCACGCAGGTGGGTGATCAAGAAGTTTTTAACCTATGGGCCGCGAGCCAAACTTCAGTCACATAGACTCCGAGATGGGTCCGTACATATCCACTTACAACCATGGGTTGGTTCTTAACCCATGGTGTGTGTCGCAGAGGCTTCCGAAATGGGTCGTACAAATCCACTCGCAGCCAAGAGATGCATCACTGGCTTGCAATTGCCAATTGCGACACTGGTTTGATAAATTTCGAAAACAAACGGTTCTCCATGGGTCGGTCGTGAAATAGATCATATTGTTGATTTCGAAATCTGCAGGGGAAAAAAATCAGAGACGATGCGCACACATGGGACGTCCTGTACCATTGTTATTTAGATCGGGAAAAATTCTAATCCTACGGGCACATTTCAAATTCTCATTAAAAAAAAACCAAAAAAACCAAAAAAAACTACTGTCAAATGCGGGAGAAAATAACCCCTTCACGTAGAAGCTTTTGCCAACAAATCTGTAAGATCTCCATTTGATGAATCGGCAATAAATCGGCGAGAGGAATGAACAAAAAA
Source organism: Pholcus phalangioides (assembly GCF_987345545.1). NCBI lineage: Eukaryota > Metazoa > Arthropoda > Arachnida > Araneae > Pholcidae > Pholcus > Pholcus phalangioides. The sequence continues at coordinate 419,743 of NW_028301603.1, forward strand.
GTTTGGAAAAACATGATATAGACCAGCGGTTATCAACCGGTGCTCCGCGGAGACCTTGGGACTCCTTGTACACTCTCCAGGGGCTCCGCGGCCGCTTGAGGAAAATAAAAAAAAACAGTAAAATGTAAAAAAATAATTATAAATATTTTTAAATGGTAAAAATAAATCAGTGACTTTGATGAATAATTAAAAAGTTGGCCTACGGGGCTCCGCCATAGAATTTTTTAACTTAAAAGGGCTCCGCGAGTCAAAAAAGGTTGAGAACCGCTGATTTAGAGTATAGCTCCCAAAACTTTTTATTCCATCGTCCCCTTATTCAGGATTTTTTTTCTCTCTTCCCCCCCCCCCGACTCAAGCTAACCCATGGGATCCTTTTTTATATTCGTAACTCCCATCGCCCCCCATGACTCAAGCGAACCCATAATATCCTATTTTACACTCGTAACTTCCATCGCACCCCCCGACTCAAGCGAACCCACAGGATCCTATTTTATACTCGTAGCTTCCATCGCCAACCAGGGGGGCGACATCGCTCACTTCGGAAAAACATTATTTAAAAAATTTGCTCTCAATAATGTTTTTCCGCGAAATGGGTAATATCTCCCTCTGCGGAAGCGGTGGAACATATCCCGGGGAGGGGGTGATAGCAGTTATGAGGATACAATATTGGATCCTATGGATCGCTCAGGAAGGGTAAACGAAAGAAAAAAGAAATTCTGGGCGAGTGTACGACGAACAAAATGTCTTGAGAAACTGGTTCAGAATAGTGGGTATTATCGCCCCCATACCGGTAGCTTCCATAGCAATGGAACATACTAAGGGGAGGAGGGCGGCACGTAAAGAGTTACAGATACAATACAGGGTCACATTAGATCCCTCAGGAATTTGAGAGAAGGACGACGAGAATAAATGAAATTCTGCCCAAGGGGAGCGATGAACTCAGAATAGTATTTCTCCTAAGTGGGCAATATCGCTCCACTAATGGGCTTGGAATGCATCTGCGGGGGGGGGGGGATAGTTTTAAATACAGTATAGGATTTATTAGGATCGCTAAAGAGAGGGGGGTGAGAGAAAAATTGAATTCCAGGAGGGGGGCGCGATAACTAAAAATATTGAAAACTATGGCTTAGAAAAAGAATTGAGCATCGCCACACCAACTTGTTGAAGATGACCCTTCCCCCATATCGATCCAAAAAATACGCAATCAATCTTCTTCAACTCGATCATCAAGCAATCCAGCCCGAAAATGGCTGACGTATAGCCACCCGTAGTAAAAGGACATCCATCTATACCACCCGTAGATAAGATACTTGGCACACACACACACACTCAGCTCGTAGACTATATTTATCTTGAAGCCAGTTGGGAAACGTATGGACAGAATGAAAAACAACCCTTTACTAAAGAGCCGCAAATAGCCCCGCTGATAAGGGCTATCGAGCTTTTCTTCTCTCTTTTTTTTTGAGCCACCCACGCCCTAAAGCCGATATAACGTAAGGCTACGCATACCAACCAAACTCCCGCTGTTTAAACATATGATGGACAGGTCATTACAACATCATAATCGCTCAACGCCACACCCACCGCAAACAGTAAATAGCCGAGATGATCGTTCGCATCTAGAATAAATAAAAGAACCACCGACGACTTGTGCGCAAACCTCCCTCGCAACCCGTTTAAATGCACTTCTTATAAATGCAATCCTACGCCATTTTGCTATTTTCTGCTGTTTTGTTTTTTTTTCCCCCATCAGCAATACCTATCCATTTAAGTTCTTGAAAAGGTCGTGACATGATAGAGGTTTTGTGTTGTTTTTTTTGTGTGTGCATTCTTAACATGCAACAGCAGAACCTTGAAGCTTGGCGTACTAACTACCATTGTGGTTAGCCATCTTGGAATAGGATCGCTCCATCATTCGGAAACTGACTGTAATGGGTGAGATACGTAAAAAAAAAAAATCCAAGAACATCGGATTAACTCGTTGGTGGTGGTGAGTAACACCCGTGGTTGTAACAAAATGTGATGTTTCCAAGAGCTCTACGTTCTGCTATTGTGCTTTTTTCCTAATTCCACCAAGAGCCCGAGAATTGGTATTTCCAAGAGCCTCTGTATATAGTCGATATTTCTAGGAGCTCTAGGATCTACTAATGCGCTTTTAGATAGTTGATTCTGGGTTCTACTAGAATCTAGTAGAACCCCGAATCAACTATCTGAAGGTGCATTAGCAGATCCTAGAGCTCTCCTGGAAATGTCCACTATATACAGAGGCTTCAGTGGGGTATATAGAGCTCTTGGATCTGCTAATGCGCTTTTAAATAGTTGATTCTGGGCGAAATATCAACTCACTAAAGACACTATAGAGAGTTGATATTTCTAGAAGTTTAGAAGTTCTAAGTTCCACGAAAAGCCTGAGAATTGATATTTCCAAGCAGGGACGTCTTAAGAACAACATGGGCTTCCGGGCCAAGTGGTTTTTCGGAGGCCCTACCTGATAAATCCTAGAAAATTTCAACCGGATCTCATTTTTGTGAGGTCCCTCTTCTCTTGAGGCCCCCCCCCCCGGGCCGTGCCCGGGCTGGCCCATGCGTTAAGACAGCACTGTTTCCAAGAGCTCTAGGTATTCCCACTTTATCACCTGTATATAGTAGGTATTTCCGGGAACTCTAGGATCCGCCACTGCTAATGCGCTTTTAGATAGTAGATTCTAGCAGCTATAGAGAGTTGATATATCTTGAAGTTCTGAGTTTCCACTAAGAGCCTATATATTGATATTTTGAACAGTTCTTCACTGAAGCATTTGTAGGGACCTACAGAAAATATTATTACAGATAGGTTAACATTGTAAACAGTTTGAGTATTTGGCGCTATTTCCTATTGAACAGAAATTTCGCCGGGACCAAAGAAAATGTCGTTATAAGCAGGTTATCGTTATAGACAGTATCGTTATACACAGGTTTCACTGTAGTAGGTATTTCTAGGAGCTCTAAGTTCTGCTGAGTTACCTATGCAGGGTTGGTACTAGAGCTCTTGGTTCTGCTGAAGAACCTATAGATAACTGGGATTCGTAGGAGCTCTACTTTCTGCTATGGTTTTAGATGGCTGGTATTTTTTGGAGCTTTAGGTTTGGCTAAAGCATCTGCAGATAGTTTGTTATTCTCGGAGCAAAAGGTTCCGCAGAGGCGATAGTTGATATTTCCAGAAAATTACAGAGGTATTTCCAAGAGCTCTAGATTCTATTATTAAGGCACCTGTAGATTGTATGTATTTCTAGGAGCTCTCGGCTCTGCTAAAGCGCCTTTAGATGGTTGATATTTCAAGGAACTCCAAATTCTTCTAAGGTGGCTATAGAGATATATCGTCTAGAAGCTATCTAGATTAGACTAGATAGCCCAAATCTTTCACGTTTTAGGCCATACCAGGTTCTACTCAGAGGCAGATTTAACGGCGGGCGCCCGAAAACATAAACTTTACGCTTTTTTATAATTTACGGTCCCAATATTTTCTTTTGCGCCCGGGGCCTCAACCGTAGAACCACTGGTTCTACTATAAAAGTTGGTAAGTCTAAAGAGTTCCAAGTTCCACCAAGATACCTACAGTGGTTTGGTTTTTTTTTAAAAGCTCTGTAATTCTAATATTAGGCGGGGAACTTTAACATTGTCCCTATGAGAGAATTTCGGTGCCGGAAGATTTTATCCTTTTAAGCAGGGCCGACTGTACTTCCATTTCAATAAACCCTGTTGCATAATCCGACAGAACTAATCCCAGTGATTCAGAAACCACCAAAAAAGTGAAAACTTTCTATTTAAGCAATAGCTTAAAATTCTGTTCAAGGCATCTAAAATTCTCAGACACCTAAACCTCTGGGATAGGATTTTAAACAGAACTCTTTCGCCCACGTAAACCAAGAGAAATGTGCAATTAGACCTGGTACTCCGGGTGCTGGAGCGCATAGAATTATAAATTCTTTTAAAATTATTTAAAATTACGTGCGGGAAAGAGACATAATGCATGCTTTCTCGGCTAAAAGAGTATCTAGTTTCGGCCCTGGACATAAGGCCCACCACCGACCTTCATGTGCCTGGCACACTTGCAATTTTTTCGGTAGGCAGCGAGCACTATCATCCAAATTTATTGTCAAATGTGTTTTTTTTTTTCTTTTTTAAGGCCCATATACGTTTCTATTTAGTTTTTCATCTTTGGGCAAAGTTGCTGGACGTCCCATTAGTACGAGATTATTGGGATATAATACTGCATGGGGGACATGCATCGTAAACAACACCTTGTATATCCATGAATTCTTGGGGAGGGGGCTAAGAACTCTTAAAAATGTTATTGGGAATGGAGGGTCCAAGCACCATGAGTTCTCAGGATCCGGTGGCTACGCCCAACGTGTAAAAGAGGACATCCCCGAACAATACAGTCGAATCCCGTTCTAACGAATACCGTTATAGCGGAAATCTCGTTTTAACGAACAGTTTTCTAATCCTCCAGATAAGTTTACATGGGAATAAAATGCAAAACACTGGGATTCCTTTATAACGAAAAATCATTATAACGATGTGATTTCTTCGGTCTCTTGGAGTTCGTTATAACGGGATTCGACTGTATTTTGCAGGAACGAAGAGAAACCTCGTGTCCCGCCAAAACGGGACGTTTGGCATGCGTGTTAATATATATGAGGAGCGGCACGCGCATCGGAAATAATCGTGATTGTGGCACGCCTTGGAAAAAAAAAAAAAAAAGGTTGGCTATCCGTGACATATATTAACAAAGACTAACGTAGCTGATATTGGTTGTGCATTATCTAAATCAGTGTTTCTCAAACGCCTGGCCGCGACCCGGTACCGGGCCCTAGCAAGAGTCAAACCGGGCCGTGAGTGATTCGTCATTTTATTTATCCCCCCATTGACATCAGTCACGTTTGTGACCAGGCCTTCCACTCAAAAGATACCGGGCCGCGGTCTCCCAAAGGTTGAGAACGAATGCTCTAAATTGTTGATACCGTACCCCCTCGTTCGTACCGGTATCATTTTCTGGTCACAGGCCTTTACTTATTCTTCTCGGAAAAACCATATGCTGCTCGAATTCCACAGATGATTGTCGAATGCGGACGTTTACCTAAAAAGGACAGGCCGTAATAAGAAGAAGACACATACTCTCGTCTTCTTTTTCTCACGCGAATTTGACCTTGAAGAAGTTCATTTGCTGCAAGTAAGAAGAATATTTTCTTTTCTGCTCTGGGATGCCATGATGTGGAGGAATGGCGGCGTCTTTTTCTTGGCCATCGTACAACAACCAGACAGACTGCTTGACGCCATAAACGGGGGAATCCTTGTGTTGTTGTTGTTGTTGTGCGAGAACGCGACGACCTTGACTTGCACGTATTTCCACCACGAGATCGTAACGTCCGTGACACTTTTCTTATATGATCTGCCCCTTGGGCGTTATCTGCTTTTGATGGCTTTCTATCGCTCTCATTGGACAACAGTGAAACCTCGATATAACAATACTCTGCGGAGCAAGAAAAAAAAATCGTTGTAGGGGGAATTATTGTTATGTATCGAGAGGTAGCAGTTTAAAATGATAGACATTTCTAAACAAGACTCTGGAAAATAACGTTGTAGAGGGGTTTATCGTTGTAGTGAGGTTTGACTGTATCCTGTTATATATATATATCCGCCAATGTTATTATTGTCACCGATCTTCTAGCCCAGTGTTTCGTCTCGCAAAGTCCGTTAACAGAATACTGTTATGCCCCTACGCAGGACCGTAACTAGAGGGGGTTGGGGAGGGGGCAACTGCTCCGGGTGGCAAAATTTAGGGGCGGCAATTTTAGGTGGGAACAAAGAACACCGTTATAAAATTATCGAATTCTAAAGTTGGGGGGGGGGGGTGTGGCAAAACAATTTTTGACACGGGCGGCAAAAACCCTAGCCTAGTTACGGCCCTGCTCTAGATCAGGGTTTTCCAACGTAGAGTTTCAAGCGGAACACTTGATGATAATGAGAGAGAGAGAGAGAGAGAGAGAGAACTCACATACAAATTTTTGAATATTTATCAAAAAGTGTGTCACTACTGCCGTCTCAGCACATCATAGGTCCCTGGACCACAGGGGCTCCAGCCCGGAAGGCCCGAGATGATTCTTATCATTTTTGTTTTTCACACAAAAAGTTCATACTACAGGGGCTCGTGAATAGTCTGACCTCGGAGGGGGGGGGGACCCACCAAAGATCTTCAAAATAATTTTGCAAAAATGAACTAAGCGGCACGTTTACAGATCGCTTAAGTGACCCGTGGTACAAGTTCAGAGCATTTAAGTGGCCTTTGACATATTTTCAGACTATTCAATTATGCCCGTGGCATATTTTAATCATTCAAGTAGGCCCGTAGTACATTTAGATATCTCTTAAGTGACATGCGGCACAGTTTTGGAGCACTGAAGAGGCCCGTAGTGTAGTTCTACATCATCCAAGTTACCCGCGGCACATTCCCAGTTTATTTAAGGGTCCTGCGGCATAATTACAGATTACTTGAGTGACGCGCGGCACAGTTCCAGAGCACTTAAGCGGCCCGCGACACATTTCTAGAACACTTGAGCAGCCCGGACACATTTCCAGACCACTTGAAGGATCCGCGGCACATTTAGAGATCGCTAAAGTGGACTTATGTATAAGGGGAATGTTAGTTCAGGTGCCCACAAACGTGGGAGACCCACTAAAGTGGCTGTATAGAGGATTTATCAATGGGGAGAATGTTAGTTCAGATACCCACAAACCGGCGAAAGATTTTTAGATGCCATTAAGAATACAGTGGATAATGCTTACAACGTTTTTCAAAAAATCGTCATGAAGAAACGTTGCAAGTGAAAAAACCTTAATGAGAATTGGTTAGAGTTAGGACCTCGAATATAAGTCGTACTCAGCGGAAAACATTGTAAGTGGGAACGTTATAAGAGGGACCGACTATATTTCATATTTTTATAAAGGGTGGTTGAATACGAAAGCATCATTCAAACCCCGTGTCACAGAAGTTCAGTAAACCCGAACCCCACTCCCAACCATCGGTACTGACGTAATACTTGAATGAACCCAGTAGGATAAACCCATAACTTCTACCCCCCCCCCCCACACGGTCCATTCAAAGGTGGTGATATTTTCCCACTTCAAGAAACACTGGTCTCTATAAACACTGGTCTGCCATCAAAAATGGCAGACACAGCAAAGGAAGACCATAGATTTAGTTGTTTGTTGGCAATGAATGATTGGAGGGGGTTGATGGCCCTCCCTCCTCGAGCAAAGTGTGATGGAACGGCGAGCAAATTGCAGCTTTAAGTGGGGGGGAGAATCCTCCGTAATTACCATCTTATGGAAAGTCGTCCAAGTGCCATCACGGCTGTATTATAATAGGGCTCTCCCCCAGTCACTGATAACCGCGGAAAAAGACGGTATTTACCGTAACCCATCGTTAACGTACCGTTGATGAAGTTACCACGGATCGAGGAAGGGTACCTACTGTCATTGCTTCTTACGTGTTGTGTGGATGGAAACGCTGACAGCGTGGGATCAGACACTGCCTTCCATCTGGCGGAGGATTTCAACATACCCACAAACCATTGGAACACACATGAGGGGTCATTCAAGTATTACGTCAGCATCGGTGGGGTGGGGGGTCCGATTTGCTGGCTTTTGATGACAAAGGATGATGGGTCACGGGGTTTGAATGATGCTTACGGCATCTTAAATGTTCTTAATGGCGTCTTACACGGCAAAAACGAGAAAAAATTATCGCTAGTTTGTGTGGGGGCACCTGAACTAACTCAACCATCGGGCCTGACATCATGACATCAGTCAAACCGGGCCGTGATTAGCTCGCCGATTCATTTTTACCCATTAGGCATGCGTATTACCGTGCCTTCTACTCACATAAGAAATCAATCGGGCCACGGTCTTCCAAAGGTTGAGAACACACAGTCGATTTGTTGTTGTTCGAGTCAATTTCGACTCCTGGTGACTCTATAGATCGTGGCTCTCCAAGCTCTGGTCAGTCGTTCACAGCATGTCTCAGTTGTGCCAGCTTCATTCCAGTGCTTTGCAACACCTCCTCTATCCATCTGGTGCTTGTGATCTCTGCCTCTTCCTCTCATTCCCTCCATTCTTCCAAGCATTACCATTTTTTCTAGTGATCCTTCTGCACGCATTATATGACCAAAGTAAGGTAGTTTCTGTTTAGTGACTGCTGCTTCTACAGAATAGTCATAGCCTTGACTTCTTCGATAACCGATTTGTTAGTCCTTTTAGCTGTCCATGGAATTCTCAGCATCCTCCTCCTCCAGCACCAAAGTTCGAAGGAATCAATTGTTTTCTTATCTGCTTTCCGTAGTGTCCAGCTCTTAGTCACTTTAATCATTTAAGTGAGCTGTGAATGTGCCACGGGCCGCTTAAATGCTCTGGAGTTGTGCCACCGGGTCACTTGAGCGATCAATGTACCGCTTAGTTCATTTTTGCAAAATTAGGTTTGGGGGGGGGGCAGGCCACATTTGGTCCCTGGACCAAGGGTTTACCATATACCGCTTAAGTACTCTGGAACTGTGTATGCATCACTCTAGTGACAGGGAATTACGCCGGGGATCACTTAAGTAATCTCGGAATGTGCCGCGGGAGACTTGAGTGATGTAGAACTACACTGGGGGGGCCACCTAAGTGCTGTAAAACTATGTCACATGACACTCAAGAGATCTCTAAGTATATGACGGATCACTGATACTGTACCTAATCGCTAACAGCAATACGGGATGTTCGTTATTGCTCGATAGTGCGGTTGTCTCACAAGATAATGTATTTGTTTCTCTATTTCATTTCTACCCTAAAGGCGGATTTATAACGGGGCGGAGGGGGCAAACCTGATTTTATCGCCCCCAACACTGCAAAAAATTCGATGATTTTATAACGGTATTATCTTTACTAAAATTTGCCGGCCCCAAAAGTTTGCGGCCTGGGGGCAGTTGCTTCCTTTAGTCGCCCTGTGGTTCCGGCCATGGCCTGTTAGGCTATAGGTCGTAGGCTATAGCCTACGACCCCTAAGGACACCCCCCCCCCCCCCATATTGTGATGCTAATTTCCACGCCGTGGGGATGGAGCACTTTGTCAGAAATTCCAGTGGAAAAAGATATGGTGATTTTCAACGAAGAGTGACCACACTATAGGCCCTATTATAACCCCCCCCTCCCGTTAAAGGACACCAAAACTCAATTCGCAACAAAATTTCATGACGCAGACAAGGGAAGGCCAGCCGAAGCGGTGAAGCCGGCACCTCCAGGCCATGGGTAGACTGACAGGGCTTTAGTAACAGCCTGAACATTAGAGAAGGGCCAGCCTCATTTTTTTAAAATCTTTCACATTTACTAGAAAATTAGAATAAGGGGCCACTGAAAGTCTTGGCCTGGGGAGTTTAATACCGTCTTTAAGCTTGTGCTTAACCGAACACAGTCTGGGACCCCAGCTGCATTGAGAGGCGGGGGGGGGGGGGCGGCTGGAATTTATGATTTATTTGTACTTGAATGATTGAGGGGTAGGTATGTATGTAATACACGTGCATTTTTACTATCTACTTTGTCCGAGACAGACTGATATTTTGCCTAGGGCCTAGACCCAAGAAGCTGTGAACGACCTCCCATTGGAAAGGCCGCATTTATTCATCGATATAACTGGTATTGTGTCAATTTCAATACAACACTACTGATTGATAACAATATATTCTTTAAAGCCTATCAAGTTTTGTTTCCCTGTCCGTTAAAAGGCCGTAAATCGCAGCTCAATAACAGCCTAGTAAAACAGCGAAAAATGGCCACGTGTGCGTACCAGTAAACCTGTCATTTTCAGCACTTTTGTAATAGGTCGCACCTTTTTTTTAAAGATAACCTATCCAAAGAAAAGCTGGTTCTTTTATGGATAAAGCTTAAATGAAAACAAGGCAGGCCCCGGTAAACTGACTTACAGCCTTTCTGTAAACTCACGCGTACAATAGGCAGGAAAAGCCTTTTAAATGTTTACTCAAACACCTGATCTAGAGGATTCAGGCTTTCGAAAAATAGATTCCATTAGGCCGAATAAAAGGTATTTTTTTTTTACGATATGCGAAGGCCGCGTGCAAACGTCAAGGGCATTGAAGGCACCGTGGGCGTTGTGACGAGATAAAAGGGGGCTCGACAGGCCGTGGTGAATGTCCAAGAGGCCTGTGAAATATCATCGCCTGACTTGACACTAATGATAAGATAGTGACAAAAATGATAGTTTTATTGAGCTTTGGCCTTTTCGGCCCTTGAGGTTATATCCATTGTTGTTGCAATTATCGAAACGTTTCACATCAAAACAAGCCTAGTCTTATTTCTATAAAGCCTAAGGACCTAGAGCAAACATTCTTAAATTTATTGCGTATGCGGCACCCTTGGAAATAAGAGTAGAATTTTAAAACGGCCCTGCCCCCCAATCACTTTCAGCGGCTCTCTAAAACTACAGATCACTGAAGAGGCCCTCGACACATTCCCAGATCCATTAAGTGGCTCGTGGCATATTTACAGATCATTTGAGTGACTCCGGCAGAGCACTTAGGTGGTCTGCGGTGCAGTTCCAGACTACTTGAGCGGCACGCAGTGCAGTTCCACATCACCAAAGTGGCCCGCGGCACATTCCCAGGTCACTTAAGTGACTCGCGGTAATATTTACACAGAGCACTTAAGGGATCCACAGCATACTTACAGATCACTCAAGTGGCCCACGCAGGGCTGTAATTAGTATTTTCGCCAGCCCACAACTTTAAAATTCTATAATTTTGTAACGGTGTTCTTTGTTCCCACCTAAAATTTCCGCCCCCTAAATTCCGTGCCCGGTGCAGTTGACTCTTCCCTAGTTACGGCCCTGGGGCCCAATTCCCAGATCCATTAAATGGCTCGTGGTAGATCACTTGCGTGACTTCGGTACTGTATCAGATCGCTTGAGTGGCCTGCGGTGCAGTTCCAGAGTACTTGAGCGTCACGCACTGCAGTTCCACATCACCTAAGATCCCTCAAGTGGCCCGCCGCACATCATTCCCAGGTCACTAAAGTGACTCGCGGCATATTTACAGAGCACTGAAGCACGTTTTCAAACCAATGAAGTGGCCGCACTCTCCTGTAGAGGTTGAATATCCTTGGTGTAGTATTTAGAGCAGGCATCTTCAACCCGTTGCTCGCGAGCATCATGGGTGCTCCCTAAAGTACCCAGAGTGCTCGATGCTCATGCCCGATTTCGTGCTCTCGAGCACTTGATCAACGCTAAAATTAAACACCGTGTATCAATTGCATTCAGGGATTGAAATCAACGCCTTTTCATGCATTCACATGTAAAACTTACCCTAAGGGTGCTCTTCTTTCAATGATGGGTACAGGAAGTGCTCGCGACTGGAAAAATGTTGAAGACCTCTGCTCTAGAGAGCAATGTTTCTTGACATCATTTTTCACCGAAGGCCCCACTTGGACCACGATTCCTTCTCGTGGACTCCTTTTCATCCAGGAGTTAGGCCCTTTCTCGAAAAATTACTTCAACAAGTGATTTTTCGAGTCAATTTATAGTGATTTTCTTTTATTATAAATAACATCGGTCTCCGGGCCCCTGGGTAAGAGTTCAGCGTGTTTCTTTCTTGTCCTGGTTCTACGAAGGGCGGTCTCAACGTCATGGGATCCTCAGGACAGAGTGACGTTCTAGATGCGTATTTGCGAACACTGGCAGGCTTATTTTTCTACATAGACGGCCCCCGGGAAAAGTGTTGTTTCTGAGGGCCCCAAAGTTAGGTGGAAGTAACCGCTCGAATTTTTATATTAGCTTACTGTACAGGGTGCCCCCATAAACTTAGATGGATTTTTAAAAAATGAATAGATTGACGTACCGAAGTCGGTTCGAAAAATCAGATTTTTTTTTTTTCGGTACAAAAAATAAAATTAATTTTCGCCACCTAGCGGCGAAATGCTTTGATGAGTCCTTGGAAGCACGTAACTTGATTTTCTTTTAACAGCCCGTCCAAATTTTTGGGACACCTTGTACTATCTCTCGAAAATCATTGCACGGATCCCATCAAGTAGGATCCCTGTAGACATGGGGGGCCCCTTTGTCTCAATAGCTCTATTGCCCACAATTTAGCCCCCGTCAAAACTCAAGTGAGACATTCGTGGTAAGAAGTTTGCGGCTCTACCGTCAACCCCCTTGTGGCACGTCACAGGCAGTGAAATTTTTTATCACAGGCATCTAAATTTCCGAACCGGCTTGAAGGGTTAAACGCCAGGGCTCACAGACCGGGAGCGTCAAGTGCAGCGGGGAGTGGGGGGGGGGGCTCATAAAAACGATATCTGAACAAAAATTTCGAGAATGCAAATTGGTGGGCGGGATTAGGGGGGTGGGTGGTCTCATGATACTTTTGAGACGACCCTAGTTTGTGGAAGCGAAATGGGCTATAGAAGTTAACGCGTTCGGCAACAATTGGTATTATGTTGAGTTCAGCCGGGTTTTCCTAGAAGCAGGTTTCATGTTCTACGCACAACGTGATTCGTCCATCACGACACGCCGTCCACTCACCAGTGAGAAAAGCAGCATGACTGTTTTTCCTACGGAGCGCAATACGCCTGACGACAGCGCTTTACGTCGGGCGTGATTGGCCGACTGCTTCTGGAGGAAGGAGAAGAAGATCCCTGCGGCAAAGGTCAAAAGAATAATTAAAGGGCAGACAATAGTGGAATGGCAGAAGCAATGGAATGATCCAAAAACAAACGGACGGCTTATTCATAGAGTCATCCCAAAAGTCCAGTGGAAAGAACGTTACTGGAGTAGGGAAAAGACAATCTTCTTCTCGGGCCATGGACCGTTTCCCACCAACTTCAAGCGTTTCAAAATTTCCGACAACGAGCAATGCATATGCGGAGGAGTGGGAAGTCCAATTCACTTTGCCACGGAATTTGTACACACCAGTCGTTTCCACCTAGTTAAACCACGACCGCAATTGGAGAACGAGTGGTTTAAAAGAATGGCCAAGGATGATAAAGCACTCAGGAAAATCAAGGAACTGGTCGGCTTTTTGGAAGAGAACATGGAGTGGCTCCATAATAAGCGGACGGGAGCGGCGAGCCCACCTGCACCCAGGAGAAGGAGTGAGAGAATCAGAAGACGTCAGGAGATAGAACAGGAGACGGGACGACAGGGAGAAGAAAAGGAGGAAAACGACGATCAACAGACAGACGATCCAGACTCCGACTTCCAATGAGGACGAGGCGAAGAAGGAGGAAGTCACGAATTAGTATTTAATTAAATAAGGGGGGCGAAAGCTGTTCCTTGTAGGCAAAGGTCGCGAGGCAGCTCCCTTGAAACCATGCCGGATGAGCGGCTGGACATTGAGGGCTGGGCGACGGCTGGCCAGGTGTCAGGCAGTTGAATGCATTCTGTGTGTTGTGCACTTAGTATAGTCGCTTTCGTGGCTCGGGGTATTTGTGGGGGGGGGGGACACACACACTCATACTCAATCGGTAGTAAATCGCCTATGGCGCTAGACCGGAGTTGTGCTCGGTTTGAATGAATGAATGAATGCTTCTGGAGGAGTCAAATGCGTCGTGCGCCGCGGTTTTGCCGATATTCTCTTCACTCTGGTGTGTTTTCTTTCCCTTTCCTTCAAACCGGAGCATGCAGACTATAGAGCAGCTGATGCCAAGGCCATATACTGTAATATAGCCGCCCTGATAGCCACGCTAGGAAAACACAAACGCGTAGCGTGATTATGTAACACGTTTCTGTCGGCGCGAAATGGTCTAATTCGGTTCACGCTGCCACAAAAAAACCTATTCCTAGGAAAACCCGGCTTTAACGTTCAACGTTATATACAGAACGCCGAGCTCAAAAGAGACCTATTCTCCTTAATCTGGGAGAAACACATTATTACATTGCCATAAAATGATAATATTTGAAGGGAGGGAGGGAGAGAAAAGAAAATAACACTTTGTTGCGGAAAATTGTGAGACTGTCTAAAACATTGTCTTGAAAGATTAAAGTATTGAATGTTTGAATATTTACAAAAATATACAGGGTGTTTCAAAAAGTATCATCCGATTTAAAAAAATCATAACTATTCAGATTTCAATCGGTTTTGATCGAATAATGTGTAGGTAAAAAGAGGGAAATCTCGAGTTTCACGCAGTTGCCGACAGGTAGCTCTTCCTTCGGCCGCCATTTCAGTGTTTGTCAAGATGGCGACTGCGCAACAGAAATCGTTTCGTGTTCTAAGCTTCGTGAAGTGTGAGTCCGTAACAACTGTCCATCGCGCTTTTCGTCGACAATATCCCTGGTGTTGAAATTCATACCGCTCAAGAGCATTAGGCGATGGTATAAACCAGCGGTTCTCAACCGGGGCTCCGCGGATGCTCAAGAAAAACACACAAAAAAAAACAGTAAGTTTGGAAAAAAAATTAATTACAAGTATGCCATCTTTCGACGTTTGTGACCAGCTCAAGGGCTTCCTGGCAGTTGAAATTAATGTAACATAGCTTATAAACCCAGGATGCCCTTTGGTAGGATAATCATCTATGAAAATATTGTGTATCATCGGGCCCAAGCTGGAACGTTGGCTAAGTGGACATTCAAGTATTACGTAAGCAGATTTTCAGCCATTTTTGATTCCCCCCTTTCCCTGTCAGCAGCTTAGAATATTTCATGTCTTTAAAAAGGGGTGGCTTGAAGGCATTCGATCATCCTAACCAACTGATGAACGGCACTGCGTTCTGCCACGAAACCAAAGTGTTCTATTAGGCTCACGTTTCATTTATTGTAAAAAAATATATATCATGTAAAAGTAAATTAAATTATTTTTGAAAACTTTAAATTTAAATTCATAATTAATATATAACAAATTTACTGCTGACTATTTATACGGTAATCAATGTTTTTTGCTCCTTTTGTTCGTTTAAAAGTTACTTTCCGAAATTTTTTGTGTTTCTAATTTATGCCCATAGATGGCACGCTTTCAATATTCCCACAAGCTGGTAAAATTTGCACTAATTTTCAAAAATTTAAAAGAATTGAATGAAATACACAGATGGAATCAAAATAACACAACACCGAGATATAAAACTGAATATTTTTTTTGTGCAATACAAGCATATATCCTAGTACAGTCAAACCTCGTTAATGAGTCACTCTTGGAAGAACAAAAATGACTTAGTAAGCGGAGTGACTCGTTAAACGGAGTAAGTCATAGCGGTGCCTGAAACAATTGGGACTTCCAAAAAGTGACCCGGTAAGCGGAGTGACTGTATATCTCAGTTTGCAAACAGAGCCGTCTTAAGAGCATGATGGGCTAATTGCTTTGTCAGAGGCCCTTCCTGGGAAATTCTCATTTTTGTGTGGCGCGTTCAGACGGACGGGCACGGGTGGGCTCATGCGTTCAGACGGACGGCACTGTCTGCAAATACCTATAGGTCAAAGGTATTACCCATGGACAGATGGCCTTGCACCCCGCATGATGGGCTAATTGCTTTGTCAGAGGCCCTTCCTGGGAAATTCTCATTTTTGTGTGGCGCGTTCAGACGGACGGGCACGGGTGGGCTCATGCGTTCAGACGGACGGCACTGTCTGCAAATACCTATAGGTCAAAGGTATTACCCATGGACAGATGGCCTTGCACCCCGTATGCATCATGTTTGAAACTCCAGGCCGCAACCAGATGCTTTTTTTTAGACAAGTAACGCATTTTGCGCACCCTTGCAATGTTTAAAAAGTTAAAGGGTGGAATTCGCGTCTCTTCTTGTTCGGCGACATGGGCAACAGACCCGACTGCTACCTCTCTAGTTGTAGCCCTGTTAAAAAGGTTTTCAAAACATCCTTTATTACAACGACAAAATTTCACGGAATCTTTCAATGTCGTTATAACCGAATCTGACTAACGCGTTTTTAGTATAGTAGTATCATCGACCCCCCCCCCTTCACATTTTGATGCCCCCGGGGAGGGGGCAACTCGCCAGAAAAATTTCACTGAAAAAGACTAATATTTCCTAAAGCTGGCAAAATTTGCCCCAATTTTTAAAAATCATACAAAAATTAACGAAACACAGATGAAATCAAAACACACAACATCGATATAAAACCGAATAATATTTATTTTTTATATAACAATATATCCCAGTGTACATCAGTCTGCAAATACAATTCGGGTAAATACATCGAAAAAAAAAATGTTATACGTTTTTTTATAAAAGATTTACGTATTTACAATCTTCTTTCTTTCCAAATTTACATATGAAATTACTTTACAATTTATCTAAATATATATGCCTGTATGAAACAAGTATTTTACAAGAAAAAATAAGATCAAGTATACAAGGAATAGTCTGTATTCAGCTCTCGTAGAAGGAACAGCCGTTGTTTCATCACCATTTCTAATACATTGCGGGGGGTTGTATTTGGGGCCGCAGTTAGGGGGGAAGCAGGCGGTTCTGGTGCCCCGGCTGCCAAAATGCGTGTTTGCCCCAGCGTTGATGCAGTACATCGTTTTGCAGCCCTGATCCTATTTCAAAATATAAGGCTCATGAATCCAAGATTCTTTGAAAATGCTTGCGAAAAATCGGTGATTTCTTGAATCAAATGTCCATTCGGATCCTCAGTGATCGATAATCTCCGGGATCGACCAATACAAGCACGAAACTATAAAGTATATATATATCTGTACAAGAGTCAGCTTCCATGTGACCTGCGAAAGAACCAAATAAATTTAAATTTAGTGACAGGTGAAAAATTAACTCATTATTTAATCAAACACATCAATTCAATTTTTTTTTGTTTCGGTTCCGCGGGTAACTACTACTTGGAAATCTCGAATAGAAAGTGCAAAAATATAGTCAAACTCGGTTATAACGTCATTGAAATACCCGTGAATATTTGTTGTTATATCCCAGGTTGCCGTTTGCGAGAACTTTTTTATGATGAAAAATGTAATCGGATGCTGTGTAAGAAATTTCATTATGATTACGGTGACCATATTTGACTGAGAGAAAACGGGAAATACAGGGGTCATAAAGTACGAGGCATCACCAATTCTCACCAAAAATATCACCAACTATCAAGAAAAAAAGCCAAGTATGGCTAACGCATAACCCAAATACTGTATTTGATAATGTAGTGATTTAAAATGTAAATAAATAAATGATGAATGTTTATAGTCATGGGGTTGAATATATTCGTTTTTATGCAGAATTAATAAATTATTCAAAATGAAGTCGGCTCCGCTTAATTGGAAAACGGTACCCTGCTTATGATAAGAAACCTTCCTGTACAAATGCATATACAGACAGACAGAATTTAAGTTTTCTCGTCGCTGCCCAGCCCCAATAGGCTACTTTAAAAGTTCGTCAGAGCTGGGCAAATGGGCGAAAACCCGTCGGGCAACAATGGTTTTCGGGCCTCAATCACTTTCGGAATGTTTACCGCAATGCATTTCAGACATGCATAAACCTAGTTTGTCACTTTTCCAATCCTCCCAGTAATTGAAGAAAACCCGGGCAGCGTCGGGGGGTATTGTAGATAGTTATATAATTTTCATTTCATTTTTTGATGTCTTTGATCCTCCATCAGTTTTCAAGGTACGAACTATACTAACGTTGTCAAATGGCAATTGATATGTTTCCCCGTTTAATCGGATATTGGTGCTGGAATCGTTGATATCCGATTAAGGGCCGTATTCACAGACATGGTTTAAACTGTAGTCACAATTTTTGTGTGAGAGATCAACATAGCTTGGTTAAAAACCTGAATTCAACCAATTCATGTGGATCTCTTATCAAAAAATTGTGACTATAGTATAAACCATGTCGGTGAATACCGCCCTAAGCGGGGCCGACTAGTAGCCTCTAGTAAAGATTAATGATTAAAATAAAATTTCGTCCAAAGCAACCAGGGAAAACGGGACATTTTTTTGCAATGAAAAAAACAGGAAAGGGTAAAATCAGGGGGAAAATACGTAATGTATCGTGTACGGTCCATGTTAATTACGAGTACGTTAGAGAGCGCCAAACTTCTTAAAAAAATCTTTTTTTTTAATCGCTGGAATTAAAACCGCCATGAAGCGGAGATTCAGAGTTCAAATGGCATTTTTCTCGACGTTTGAGCATTATTCTCCATGGGAATCAGCTTAGAACACCAATTATTATCGTTAACCCGAGATGCCGTTATAACCGAGTTTTACTGTATTCAATACTATCGATCATATCGGATCAACGAGAGGCGTGTCCGTTAACAGCATCGACGTTGAAAGAAAAAACAAAACAACCGATCGCTACGCCCTCTGACAGCTAAACATTCCGGCCCCAATCCTCCTCATTTACATACGGCTGCTCATAAATTATCACTCCTAATAACATCGTTAGTTCCACGGACGGAGATGACAAGACACCATATATCCATTACGATAGGGTCATTTACGATCAAAAGAACAGCTTGACGTCTGGTCGGTCGGCCAGGACGCATATTCGCGTCTCTTATCCATGTAATGGGCATGTAATTTGTGCTTGCAGTAATTGGAAAGCGTGGGCGTCTCGATATGGAAACCCATCTTCATTAAAAAAAAAAAATACCCGTTTATTCCACAAAAGGTGACCATAAATATGTCTGTTATTCAAACAACCGCTCCCATGAAAATAATGAAGCGAAATATAGACATTTTCAAGGGGCGTTTTAAACGCCATTTTAGTTCTCCCCACACCCTTCGCTTACTAATCTAGTTATCCGCCGAAAATTACTAGGACGCGAGTGTTATCTAGCACCTTATTTTTTTGTTATCCTTGTATAGATGATGACAGTTATCACCACCGCAGTTATGGAAATTTCTTTTATTCGGTAATAATAGGGGTTCGTTTGAAGCAGCGTTTCCTTACCCCGCTTTCGGCCATATTTTATTCTCGTGGGTCCCAACTGTCTTATTTAGGGTCCGATTCTCTTGGGTCCCGACCCTCATCCGGGAGCGACATTCTTCCTAATTATCGAGTTTTGAGTAAATCGGAGGGGTGGGGGTTCTTAACCTATGGGTTGAGACCCAAACTTCACGAGGACATGGTTTCAATAAATTCTGAAATTCTTTTTTTCATTAATAATTGAAAAAAATTTCAGAATTAATTTTTTTTATTAATTCTGAAAAAATTCTTCAATCCCGCGCGCCATTTCTTTCTTGAAATACAGCCAAACCTCGTTAATGAGTCACTCTTGGGGGAGCAAAAATCTGACTTGACAGGCGGAGTGACTCGTTGAACGGCGCAAGCCATAACTGTGCCAATTCCTGCCTGAAGAGAATTGGGACTTCCAAAAAGTTATCCGGTAAGCGGAGTGACGTGTTAACCGGGTGACGCACTAACGAGGTTCGACTGTATATAAAACTAGGGTCCCAGAAACATTTGGGGGGGGGGGTCCCTGGCAGCAAAGAATGAATGTTGCCTTGTTCATTAATTTTGAAATCACTTTTCGTTATTCCTGTGAAATTACTTGTTTCTCTTTCATTGATTATGCAATTATTTCTCTTCATCCATCCTGAGATTATTTATTTCATTAATTGATTGTTTCATAAATTCTGAAATTATTTTCCAATTAATTCTGAAATTGCCTTTTGTTAGAATTTTTGCTAGTTCTGAGAAATTATTTATTTCACCGTGTTTCTCCTGAAAACTACGGCCCCAAAACATTTAGCGGGGTCCCAAGTAGCAAAGAATGAAAATATTTCCTTATATGGACTACCTATAACAGGGCGCGTAAAATGCTTCCCTTTCCCTCAAGATCCAAAACAATCTTTCATATAATGAAATAGGCCCATCAACGGGGGTGAAAAACGGCCTCAAAACTGGGGGGGGGGCGAAGAAAATATAGTCTAGATAAAAATGAACGATTATTTTCGAAGATCGAGATCATCACTTATCAGCACAATCTGGTCATCATGAAGAAGGATCGGTCCGTCCACCCACGTTCCCTAGGAACTCCCTCTATCTGGGACGACGTCAACTTTTCTACCTTATAGACAGATCGGACTCAAACCCGGAACCGCCTTTTCCAAGTAAAAATCATTTCTCGTTGTTTTCCAAAGCACACCTCAAGACACCAAGATCATGCCAAGACAATGCCAATTTTCCCAATCCGCCATCGACGTCGGGAAGGGAATATAGTGGGAGGGTGAATTATGATTGAAAAGATTACTGGGACGAGATGCTCAAGCCGATTGAGGGTGGGGACTGTATGCCCGTCTTTTAGCCGACGGGTGTGGCCCCTACACCAAGTGCCTCGCAGCGAGGGCTGGGAACAATACTACGTGGATACCCCTCAACCCCTGGTACCGACTGAGCAAAAAAAAATATATATAACCACCACGGGTGGGTCTGAAAGGCAATAACACGACCCACACAATATATGCCAATCATCTAGTTTAAAAAGAAAAAAAAAAATATATATATAATAATAATTCCATACTCTCTGGAATAGCCCCACCCACCCACAATTCCATTCTCGATCTTTTGTAATTTGCTGCTGCTGTACCAGAGAGGGCACTCCCTGCAATTGGCCGTCAGGAAAAAGACAATGGCTTAAATCGGCAGCCCTAGTTTTCATTTTCTTGACTTCAACCTCATCCCTATGGAGCGATTCTAGTCGTCGTTGCCCGTGGCAGCACGTGTTCCGAAAGCGTAATATTGCGGGCCCGCGGGTAAGAAAACGAAATCAGGTGATTCAGAGCCCGTTTCTAAAGATGAGTTTCAGTATGGTGATATTGAATTACCGCTAACATTATGGAACTATTCCCCCCCCCCCCTCCCCCCACTCACGCTAAGTATGGAGGCCCCCGGGACATCACTTTAATTACTTGTTGCCGCTGTGGTTGGTCGGCCGAGTGGTCGTAGTGACGGACGCAAGGACCATGACCGACCACGACCCCCGCTCTGTCCCCATAGGAGCAGATAAAACTTTTGTCACCCACGGCTCCCTTGCTCAACTCGTGGTTCATTCGCAGCTCCCCAGAATAGTATGGTAGAATTTTCAACACAAATATCTCCAGCTCATCCTGCGACGCCCCCTTGAGTCCTGACGCACACTCTGAGAAACACTGCCATAGGTGATATAAGCTGGTAACCCAAAGAGCTTGTGCCATGGTGGATGATCGACATGACCTCCGGAGCACTAAGCACAAAAAGACCGCCAGCAGGCAGGCGGGCAAGAAGGCACAAAATTGAGATTACACTGGGCATGTGCTTCAAAAGTTATGCACGCTGCCAGCAGGTCTCGAGGGAGGGCGGGGGGCACCTATAGACATATATATACAGGGTGGATAGCAAACAGGCGGTATTGTATTTTACTGGCGAGTCGCTGATCCTAGAGGTATACTTCCAAATAGAAAAAGTTCGTATATGTCATTATGTTGCAAGGGATTGCACAGTTATTAAAATTTAAAAAAATAAATTTTTATACAGTCCCCGTGTGTCCCAAAACCCCATTAGAAAGTTTTTGCCCTGTTTCTTCTGATGCCAACAAAAAAAAAACACCACATTTTTAAGTGCAATATTCACCGAGATGTTATAGAATTCGAAAAACGGAGGAAAATTGGGAGAAACGAGCTTTAAATGCGGGAATGTCATTTTACCCGCTTTTAATGCAACTTTTGGAGTTCACTTCATTGGTTTAGAAACGTGCCGCAGGGGCCACATAAGTGATCTGTGAATGTGCCACCGTCACTTAAGTGAACTGCAAATGTATCTCGGGCAACTTATATGAAATAAGAGTGTGTGCCGCGTAACACTTAAGTGATTTGGGATGCCGTACTAGATAATTTAAGTGACTCGAGTTATCTGGAAATGTGTCGCGAGCCACTTAAAGGTTCTAGAACAACGTCCCAGTTCACCTAAGTGGTCCGTAAATGTGCCGCGGTCACTAGAGTCGTCTACTTCACCAAACGCCAACTCTGCCCGTATTACAATTTACTGCCATTAATGAGATGAAATTGGAAACGAAGGCGCTGTCTATCAGTGGTCGCTATCAAGCTCGTTAGGGAAAATTTCGGGTTTGGACCCGGGACCGTGACAAGAACCTCCACGGCGGTAGTCACCTGGAAATATGTAACCAGATCCCAAAAATAATGGGCTTCATACAGGGTCGTCTTAAGAGCATCACGGGCCCCCGGGCCAAGTGATTTTTCTGAGCCCCTACCTGGAAAATTCTCGAAAATTTGAACCGGTTCTCATTTTTGAGAGGCCCTTCTTGAGGTGCCCGAGTAGGCCCATGCGGACGGCACTGGCTTCACATGTTAATTTTTATGAAATTAAGTTCGAGGTCGCGGGGCCACATTAGATGACTAAGGGAAATAGGTTTAAGCACGTGTGGTTCAAATACTGTGGGCACCAAAACTGACCCTTGTTCCCGGGCCGACAAAATACGTTTTGGTTCCTACACATAGCTGGAGTTTGTCCAATATCGACATACAAATTCGCAAAACTTACCGTAGCGACGATTATGGACTATGCTCGAATCTTGCCGGGCCTTTCTCGATGTAAAGCGAGGTGCCGTGACTTGAGCGAGGACCTGCTCTCGTTCCGCCGGTTCTTCCGCTTGATGGCGGCCGCGGCCCGCTCGGCTTCTTTCTGCTTCTCGACCAACTGGAAGACGAGGTTCTTGACGTCGTCGTGCTGCAAATGGTGCAGATCCACGTTCACACCTGTCAAAAAGCAAACATTGTATCCATTAATATTCAAAAACGTAAGTTATAATTACTTGTGTTATGCGCATACAAAAGCCCGGCGTGCATCAAAAGCCTGCTGAAACTTTAAAAGATTACTCAGATATATGAACTAAAGTCGCGCCGTGAGTATTCAGGTTCGAACCCCTTTGAAGCAAACAGGGAAGTTGGTGTTCTGTGGTTTTCCAACTTCGAGGCGTGAAATACGAGCCAGTCTTTTCCCATTTTTCAAAAAAAAAAAAAAGTCTCTCCACAGAGAACAGTCCGGCCTACAACACGATACTACGGCACAATTCGAGGTCGAAAAGTATCATTAACGTCACTATAAGTGATTATCGCGAAAATAAATGTATTCAAACTGTTTTTACGATATGGGAGATAGATTCCGCGGAATTTCGTCGTTGTAACCGAGGTGTCGTTACAACCAAGGCTGATATTTGAAGTTATAATTCAAGTGCAGTATAAAAAAATATAATCAAATGCCGTGTACGAAATTATAATGGGGAGTGACCATATTCGAGCAAGGAAATTGAGATCGTAAGGAAAAAAAAACACGGGACATCTCCAATTCTCACTAAAGCCGGGATTACACTATAAAAGTTTGATAAAAGTAATTTTACCAAACTTTTATAGTGTAATCCCACCTTGAAAATGACTCAAATTCTCAGCCAAATCACCAATTATTCCTTACTTGGCGGGAAATGCAGTTCTATCGCAAGTCTTCAGTGATTAAAAATTCATTTCAGGGGGAAAAATATAACATGGGCAGGACTGTATTTAACATCACATATCCCCGGGCAATTTTTTTTTCCAAGGGGCCCCCTATAAATAGCTACTAACCAATTTACATGCTCAGAGTCGAAAATTTGCTCATTTTCATGAGGCCATTTCTGCACTCGAGGTCCGGGTGGGCCTCATGCGTTAAGACGGCAGTGAAAACACGGCAAATATGAGAGGTTAGTTTTTTTATTACCACATAATCTAATTTTATAAATTATGGAATTTATCTTCATCCCCATGATAATACAGAATAACGAGAACAAAATGTGTCGTTATATCTGGGATAGGTTCGTTATCAATATTGTCTATTGAAAGCATTTAGAACCATAGCATTTATTACTGACGTTATAACCGATGTGTCCTTACAACCAAGGCCGTTATTACCGAGTACAGATGTATTTATATTCTTAGTACCAATTGACTATCGTAAATCTATCCAATGACCATTGGCAGACACTTCTCGATACAAGAGAGCCATTTGATTTTTATTTTGTCACCATCATCGGACCGGTTCCGGTCGTTCTACAAATACCGGTGGCACCAATGGCAATTATCATTAAGAACATGTCACTTTCTAAAAAGGAAATAGTCATCGCCCATTTGGGAAAATTCCCCCTCATTGAACAATTGAAGACATCCGGTGCAATCGTCGAAATAACGATGTCACCAGCTGGAAGTGTGTCACTTTTGTATAAACGGCTGAAGTGATGTCCTTCTGTGATGTCTCCATCTCTTCCTGACTGGGATGTCAAAAAAAAAAGTGACACCACCGACGTCCAATTAATTTAATTCAGTTCGGACAGCCTGGTGACGCTTTCCAAGGTTGAAATCCTGACATTGAGATGTCACAAGAAACAACGAGTCTGTCATCGGGAATGACAAGAATCAGCAGGGGGGCGTCGGAAGTGTTTCGATCCTGTGGGTGCTCATTTTGAGTTTCATGTAGCGAATGTTGGTTTCTAAATCAATTCTGGAGGTGCTCGCACACATTCTACAAAGTTCCGTGGATGCTCGTGCACCCACAGCACCCCGAATTCCGACGCCACTGGCCTAGAGAAGGCATCTTCAATCCGGTGCTCTCTGAAGCACCCCGAGTGCTCGATGCTAGTGTCCGATTTTGTGCTAGCGAGCGCTTTATCATCGTCCCAAGTAAACACCTTGTACAAATTGCAACCGAGAATTAAAATCGTCCTGATTTCAATCATTGGTGTGTCAAACTTGCCGCAAGGGTGCTCTTCTTTTGATGATGGGTGCAGGTAGTGCTCGCGACTAGAAAAAAGTTAAGGTTAAATACCTCTGGCGTAGAAAGTGAGAGGTCAAGTGAGTGAGTGACCAAAAAAAAGCGCGAAGTGCCAGGACAGTGAATGATTAAAAGAGTGAAGCAGAGAGTGAAAAGCTGGGTCAGTGAGTCACCAAAAGAGTGACTTAGGCTCTTTTTTGGTGACTCACTGACGACCTGAGAGCAAGAAACGACAGTTAGGTACCAAACACAGTGACCTAGAGTGAGTGAAGCATATGAATAACCAATACATTGTGAAATCACGCGAGTGACCAAAAGATTTAAATAGCGGATCGCTAGGTCAGTCAGTGATTGAAATGTAACCTGGAGAGTTAGGGGGTCAGGTCAATGAGTGAATAAAAGAGTGACGCAGCGAGTGATCAAAATAGTGATCTAGGAGAATGTGTGTACTTAATTCAATTTTTTGATCGCTCACTGATGTGGTTTCTTGTTCACTCCTATGCTAGGTCCTAGAGAGTAACCAAAAGGGGCGTCTGTGAACGTGCTTTGAACCTTTGGGTGCTCGTCTGATATAGGAAATTTTTTATTTCTGAATCTGTTTTGGGGGCGCTCTGACACCATTGAGCATCAGAACGTATTTACTCGTTCCTATTCCGATTTCTGAATGACGCGGACCATGTGTTTCCACCCCTTGAGAAGTACCACGAGGCACGCGTCCCAATACATAGCCCGTTACGGGATTAGGGGTGCGCCACACACGCATCAGACAGAAATAAAGGGATTAATGAAAAGTTCTCATTCAAAATGCTGTGGGTACCCTTTTCTTCGGATATGCGGCACACGTCCATTGTCAGTCCTCCTTTGACACGAACACCTTGTCCCTGGTAATGGGTCTCCCACGGGTTTACCGAACCTTTTCCCATGAATGGTTGAAAAGATGGGTAAGAGCGTCGATCGATGGCTTATGACGCATCAACAGCATTGTAACGGGTATTGTTAAACCATGAATTTGGAAAAGACCGTTTAGATCCACGTTTAGACACCACATGCAAACAATGGTGTCATACATACGACGTCTACCAAGTGGCACAATTGTAGTTTTTGTTCATATTACTCAAAACAAAGTGTTTCAAAAGTTTACTAAAAATTTATCAAAAAGTTACAAATGATAAGAAATATTGCAAATTTGCACGAATAAAATCATTGATCAATTAGTTTTTGCAATAAGGAAAATAGTTTTAAAAATCACCAATAGAAACCGCTAACACGCAATGCTTTAAGTAGATTGATGCAAACGAGGCGTTAAACATTAAACGGTTTTTCACTCAACATTATTTTCCAGTGAATATGGTTGTGACTCAACGTCATTCTCAGTGACTGATTTTACTCAACGTCATTCTCAGTGACTGATTTTACTCAACTTCATTCTCAGTCACTGAGAATGACGTCATTTTCAGCGTCTTTCATACTCAACGTCATTTTCAGCGAATATTCCATTCAACGTCGTTTTCGGTGACTACGATTTCACTCAACGTTATTTTCGGCGAATATGATTCCACTCAACGTGATTCTCAGAATCAATGTTATTCTTGGCAGCAACACTTTTCCAAGCAATGCTAAAAAATCCTAAATTGTCAGCATATAAGGCTGCCGTAATACGCATCCACGATAATCACAATTCATCACTAATTATCCAATAATATTCCAGTTTTCGATACACGATACCTTGTTAACAAACTCGGCCCTTCCGCACTATACCATATTTATCCGGGACTTCAGTACATATCCTTAGGTCGGGATCACACTATAAAAGTTTGGTAAATGTCATTTTATAAAACTTAAAAAATGCAGCCAATAAGGTAACCGGTTCCATTTTCTAGAATGTAACCAATAACCTCTCCATTGGTTGGATTTTTCCAGTTTTGTAAAAGGACTTTTATAAAACTTTAAAAAAATCCAACCAATGAAGCTCTAGGTTGCATTCGAGCAAATGCAACCGATAGTCTCATTGGTTGTATTTTTAAAAGTTTTGTAAAATATATATTTTACCAAACTTTTATAGTGTAATCCCGGCCTTATAGACACTGTAAAGCCAGTTAAATCCCGTGTTACAAGAATACTAAGAAAATCAACGACTCGTGCATTATCGTCGTGGCCGCCATTGGAGGAATACCAATTAGAGCCTAGAGCGAAGTAAACGCTCTATCCTAGCGGTACATACACTGCCCATAAAGCCATATATTTAGAGAGAGAGAGAGAACGTATTTTTCTGGACGACGACCAATAATAATTAATAACCAAGCAACTGAACCAACCGTGGGAAAAGAAAACCAGAGGCAGATGTTACCGAAACCGATCACCGAAGAAAATTGATGGGTTCAGTCTCTAAAAATGTTTGTGTCAATTCAACACGAACAATAGTCTCATCATCATCACCAAAAAAGGTGGAGAAGAAAAAAGAACGAGGCCCGGGGCCACGTTGATTGAAGCCCCAAAAATATATACCATCGAAAGGGTTAATGATTCTCTAATAGCTGATCGACGTCCACGAGAACAGGCAATTTATAGACTTTTAATGGCGGTATAATTAACGCTACCGTGGAGGCCAAATTACTCTATCTCGTGTGTTCAGTCTGTGAGAAAAAAATTACTTGTTTTTAAAAAAAAATAAGAGGAAGCAATTTAATAGGCCGCATTAAAAGCCTAGAAAAGTAATTTCGCTGTGAACAGCCTCAGAGACATGAAAAAAAAAATCGAGGCGTTACGACGCCGAACTAGATATTATAGTATGTTTAAATCGTCGGCACGGGGCAAATATAGAGTGTAAAGCTGAATTACACACTTGAAGGCCCCGGGAGTTCAGGCAGTGGTTTGGCTATATTCAGTGGCGTAGGCTACTGCGGCTTGTAGGGACTCCAAATCGTTGAAAATTCTATAAAATATACGAGATTTTTGCGTAAATAACGTAAAATAAGAGCTCTCAAAAAGGATTTTGCCCTGAACCCCTCGTTTTTAATATACTATAGGGGGGTGGGGGGCCCGGATGCAACTTGGGCCACGAATCTCATCGATCTGACCTGTCTTCCTTTCCCAAATAGTTTTAAACCCGTAGAAACATTAACCCAGCTTTTACCTACCCGTGACTCCCTCGTCCCCCCCGTGACTGCTCGGTTTAAATGCTAGTTCCCACTGATTACTATCAATATATACGTCAATATCCTTGGCTCGGACGACATTCTTGACGAGGTTTTGCGATGCCCCCACTCTGGGAGAAACGACTCACACTTTATACAGCTACCGATATAATCCTCCAGAACAGCCTAGTTAAAAAAGGGTAATTTAAAAGAAAAAGGGTAATTTAAAGGCAATTTAAAAAAGGGTTAATGTACCCTCCTATACACCTAGTCACTACTCGTCAACTAATCGAAATTCTGAAAAATGACGCGTAAAAATTCTATAATTATACGATGTTTCTACTTACTCGCGCCCTGACAACTCATTCAGCATTACCGGTTGCCAAAATGCATTCTTGCTGCGGCTGACCAAGTCTGATGAGAACCAAACTCGGGTTTTTCAACCACTGCACCATAAAATTATAGCACCGTTTCTCGAAGCGTGCGTCGCTGCTCCTAGGAGGCTTCGCTAACTTTTTTTCAGGGCAGGTGCGAATCCAAGACAATATGTTGAGATGGGCGAATTGTGTAAGTTCTTTGAATAATCCTATATTATTCGACTCTTGGCAATGGCGTTCGACCCGCTCCACTGGATCCGCGCCTGTGCAAAGGCAAATATATTCAGCCACAAATGGAGTGAAGGCAGACACTCTCAGCTTCGAATGGAGCGAAGACAGTATCTTAAGCATTGAGCCCCCCCCCCCCTCCGGGTGGACCCTTTTAAAGTTAATTTATAGCGTGAAAAAGCAAAAAAAAAAAAAAAACAACAAACAAAAAAACGATGAGAATCAGCCCCGTCCTTGTGGGGGCTATGTTCTTAAGCTGCGAATAGAGCGAAGGCAGGCATTTTCAGCTGGGTATGGAGAAGACTGGTATCTTCAACTGCAAATATCAGCTGCGAATACGCACGAGGATCCAGGGCGATGCGTCGGAGAAGTGACTTATTGTGTAGTTGCATTCAATCATCCCATATTTTAAGGGACAGACAAATTTACCCCGGTATTATTCGGCTCTGGAGCTACGATCTCCCCCCCCCCCAACTCTGAATTCGCGCTTGTATCGGGGGCATCGCATCGAGCTAGAGATATTGATTTATGCTTTGATGAGGTTCTTTCGTTCAAGTCTTTCATTCATATCTACTAAACTCTGGGGAGCCGCCACACGAACCATGAATCGCGCAAGGAAGCGACGGGTGACAAAAGTTTGAAAACCACTTCCTTATAGGAAGGTGACCTCCCCCCCAGAGTTAATTCCTGTAGTGCGGGCCCGCAACAAACCTGCTGCAACCAGACTCCTATTGTATCCTCCCAATGCAAGTTAAAAATGATTATTATTCAATTAATCAATCTATTTTCATTTCCTCCTCCTCCTCATGCACATGAACCAATCTCAATTCCGTAGGCGCTCAACAGAAAGAAAACCTAACAAAGTTCACGTTATTAACGGACACATCATTAAACAAATACAAGAGGCGGGAAAAAAGAAACGCATTGGTACGTCATGGTACGAGCATTTCCGAATGTTGTACGATGACGCATAAATATGAAGTGGGGCTCTCTCTCGAAAATATAACAAAGAAAACAACCGTGGGATTTGGGACCGGACTATGACCTTTTTCTCCACCACATCATCGTCATGTCCTCGAACAGGTGGCCCGCGCCCACTTTCAGTTTTAGGATTTCCAAGGCGAACGTACAAATAGGTAAAAGAGAGCGCATATTGCAGGTAGAATCTTCACCTTTTTTTTCTGCTACGATTTCGATGAACCAACGTGACCATTTTTTTGTGAAATTGCTTGAGAGGTCCTTCATTTCTGCCGCATGGGCACATCACGGGCAGGCAATGCAGGGAGGTAACCGTTACCGTTTCAAAGTCCCGTGATAAGCTTTCGTTGCCATCGACTTCAGTTTTTGCTGGCTGGTAAGGAGCCCGCATTTCTGCGGTCACTCACGTCGTGCTTACAAATTCTCTAGGTCACTCTTTTCGACACTGTTCACCTGGGGTTTTTTTCTTCTTCTCCTTTGTCTCGTTGAATTACTCATATGCTTGCAACTCCATGTTTGGTTAATCTGTTCTAATTTGGTCTTCTGCTGTCTAGGTAACTTTTAGTCGCTCACTGACCTTGTACGTTTCTAGGTCACAGTTGCACACTATGTAGATCACTCACATACTTGCAAGCTTGTTTGATCCCTCGCTGCCTTAATGGCCTGCATAAGGATAAGGCTCCAGCCCGGGCCTGTCCTTAATTTTTTCACATTATAAATTAACTAGAAGGGGGGGGGGAAACAATAAAAAATTTGGCTTTGGGGGGGTTTGCGAAAGATTCCAGCCTAGGGGTCATGCCTTACTCACCAAGTCACTCATATACTTGCACGCTGTTTTGGTCATTCACTGACCAGCGTTACTCGACGGAAGGCAAAAGCTGCGCCGTACAGGCAACTGTGGCGAGGCGGCTGAACTTTGAAGGCTGGACCACGACTGGCAAAATTTCGCGAGGCAGCTGTATGCATTATGTGTAATGTATACTTTGAACATAATCGTTTTCGTGGTACGGGGACCCACCCACACCGATGTTTCCGGCACAATTCAATCGTTAGTAAATTGCCTAGGAGTTGTGATCGGTTTGAATGAATGGTCACTCACTGACCTGGTACCTCGCTCTCGAAACAGACATTAATGCTTTTACAGCCTGTGACTATAGAAATTTTTCTGTCCATCAAAATTTGCCGCTCTACGCTATAGCTCGCTAAGCCCTCACTTCCTGCATAGGTGGATACAAGAGGAGGGTGATCAAGGTCCACAATAAGTGAAAATAATTATTTTTGCAGGTTTTGACAAATCAAAGCAAAAAATAAAATAAGGCACCAGCAAGATTTAATAGGATCCAATAACTTTTTCCCCCTGAGGAAATTGTCCACAGTAGTGTATTTATTCATTGACTTGTCCGGGATTTAGGGACCCTTTTCCATGCTAACACGATTTTGATAACTTTGTGTTGTCTTCAGAGAACTTCCAATTTTTCAGCCGTTAGGTGACCCGCCGCCTGGGATGGATTTGTCCATCCTTGTATCACTGTATTATTGGCATGGCGGAGGTGGACATTCACCCCTTCCCGTTCACCAATTCATACCCTCGGTGATTCGCCCCTTCCCGTTCGATGAGTCTGCAACAGCTTATGACCCCACCCCCGGCCTTCCCGATTATGGATTATAGTGTTTTTCCCAATGAACGATATCAAATCAAAAAAACTTCATGTCATCAATTTCGATTAATTCAAATCTATCGACGATCGATTTAAACCTGATCGGCCTCGAACTAAATTCACCGTTAATTACGATCACATCTGCGTGCGTAATTCGCTATACGAAACAAATGGTGAAAAAGTAAAAAGAAAAAAAAATTATCACGCGGTTGCGTACGTGCGTAAATTACGGACACGTCGAGATTGGGAAGAAAAAACAAAACATCTGCGGCCGTAATCAACCTGTTCGTAAATCGGATAGCAAGTGTCCAGGTGTCCATTGAATGAGAGAGAGAAAAGGCCGTTAGCATACCTTTCGCAAATAAACATCTGTTTTTCGCTTTTGCGAATGATTTTCCCACGGCCTTCCTTTCCTTCAACAGGGAGTGACTCACTCAACTGGAAGAGCATGATGATCAAACGCGCAACCTTGGCGATCATTTTTCTCTCTTAAACAACCCTAAAAAAACGCCAACCACACTCAATTGGCGATTATTCGAATTTATCTGTATAGAATTCAGAATTTGACAACACAATTTAGCAATAAAATTTATCAACAAAATTTTGCAATGGAATTTTGCAATAGAATTCGGCAACAGAATTTTGCAATAGAATTCGGCAACAGAATTTTGCATTTAGCAACACAATTTAGCATTCACTTGAATCGGGGACGATGAGAGAAAAAAAAATTCGGAAGGGGGGTTCGATGGAACAAAAAGTTCGGCCCACATTGACAACGAACGATGGTCTACAGATAATGATATGCTATGGATATTAAAACTGATTTGGAATTTTAAGAATTTAATTCTTGAAATTAAATTCATCAGAACTAATTTTAAAAGAACTATAAATATTTTATACTCAATAAACTAACTATAGGAGCAACAGGGGAAAAAAAATCTCCGGATATAAGAATCAACCAGCTTATAAGCATCGAAATGACAACCCAATGTGGTTCTTATAAACGGCGGCTGCTGTACGATGGAAAAAAATATTCCTCGCCAAGACATCGATAAAACGCCAAATATGAATCGAAACGAAAGAAAGAAGCACATGTGCAACGGGGAGATCGGAATGTGCACCTGGTGCGTCGAACTTCGTTGAAGGGGGAAGAAAAAAGCGCTTTAGGCAACGTGGAAAAAAAAAGGATTTTTCTGATGCAAAAAAATGTGTGTAATGGCTGGTGCACCTCACAGAAGGTGGTTCTACGTCATCGCATTATTATCCCCACAAAAGAATGCGGATATAACAGAAGCTATTCATCAGAAGAGCCGCGCGCGTGTGTAAACTTCTCTCCTGAACCAGTTAAATTGATAAAAAGACAACCATCAGAGAGTGGGTGATTCGGCATCTTTCAAGACCCTTCCCGGCACCTTAATAGAGAAAAAAAAAACCAAAAAAAAAAAAAACTCCCGCAGGAGTCACCTTCAAACAACTCCCGCGATTGGTCTAGTTTCGTTTTCGTTACCAGTGCAATTTTTATTCGTAAAAGTGTTTCCTAACCTACGGCCCGTGGACCACACCGCGACGATGGCAGAGGACTTCAACCTTTTTCTAGACGCGAGTATATGATTTTATATATTATTATATCCCGTATTTATATGACGGGTACGGGCAGAAGATGAAGAGCACCCTTACGGCAGGTTTAACATTCGAATGCATGATGAAATCAGCATGATTTCAATCCTTGAATGCGATTTTTACAAGGTGTTCTCATTGGAACGCTGATCCAAGTGCTCGCGAGAACGAAAAATCGAATACGGGTATCGAGAACTCCGGGTACTGCACGCGAGCAACGGGTTGAAGATGCCTGTCATAGGTGGTCCGCAGACACACTTGATAAAATTATTCAACCGGAGTAATATTTGCATTAGTGATGCACATACGAGTTTCAAATAAAATAAAACCCTAGATAAGGCACCTTCAACCTGGGGGGTTTTGCAGTCTTATTCAATTTCGTATCCAGCAGGTTGGACTCAAATTTTCAGTTCCCTCGTCCTAGCGATGACCTGTTTGCGGCTCCATTACTCTAGGTTCATTCGCTCATTCACTCTGATTCCCGTGCTCAATCGCTCATTCACTAGCTCAATCATTCACACATTCATTCATTTGGTCATTTGACTTGCTCATTCACCCACTAATTTTCTCACTTGGTCATTCACCCACTCGTTTGATTGCTCATTCACATCAATCACTCCCAAGGTGCCGAACTGGTGAATTTTCCAGCCCATGCTCGTGCGTTATTCAAAATTTCTTCAAGCCTGAAGCCGCTCGTTTAATCACAACACTTGAGCAAAAATTCCCATGTATTAACACCAAAGCAGAACATGACTCCCACTCTGTCCCCCAAATGGGGATTTAAGAAGTCATTCCGAGAAACCTTTCAGCAAAATTCTCACACACGTTCGAGTATGCTCGTACGAAACAGATTGAATATGCATGCTAGTCAAGCCTTCAGTTGCCCAAGGTGTAGCCACCTTAAGGCCGTGCCTATTTCCATAGCATTACGCAACAGCAACTATCAGTGATCATCTTCTCGGTAATAATTACTTCCATTGTGTTCGAAATCATGGGTGGTCTTTATGGTGAGTAGCAATCATCTTCCCCGAAACCTAGTTTTTTTTTCTTCTCACGAGCACCGCCCTAAAAGACCACCGGACAAAAATCAATTTTACATGATGACCGTCGTCCACACCGATGATTATCATCCCTTTTTTTTCTTTCTTTTCTTAATCTCTCGAGGAAGTTATTAAAACGGTGGGTGGCAACGTCCCGTATCTTATAGCCAGCATTATTTGCCCCTGGGCTTATCATCCGCATCTTTTAATATTTCATTCCCATGATGAAGTACTGACTGAGCCCCTCATGGGCGTGGTCCTCGAATCCTATTATTATTATCATTCCGCTTATATTGGCATTGTTTATTGATTTCATCATCGAATAATTGTTTCTTTTCTTCTTATTGTAATTGTGGGTTTGTCTTACATAAATTCGCAATCAGGGACTCAAACCTACACACACACACAGACTAAGGTCACTAGGCTCGAAGCCTAGTAGCTGAACGTGGAGATTTTATGGAGTATTACGAATATTATTTTTTGAAACTTACCTTCCAGACAAGATGGCAAACCTCTGGTCTTCAACCGGTCAATGACGGCTTCGTGGAGATAGTCGATATACCTTATGGCCTCTTCGATCACAGTTAGCTGAAATGAAGAGTAATAAAGCTTATTACTGTAATGCTAATTACTAGTGCTAGGATTTTTATGACTTAGAAATCGAAAGAATATGCTCCATAAAAAATTCATTTATGCCCTAAAAGAACTAAAAATATGCTTTTACAGATAAGCTGACCAT
Source organism: Pholcus phalangioides (assembly GCF_987345545.1). Lineage (NCBI taxonomy): Eukaryota > Metazoa > Arthropoda > Arachnida > Araneae > Pholcidae > Pholcus > Pholcus phalangioides. The sequence goes on from NW_028301603.1 coordinate 454,289, forward strand.
ATTTCCTCGAGAAGAACACGGGAAATTAAAGGAAATCGCTAATCATTGTCATAAATGATGTCACGGGTACACAAATGAAATTGCCAATAGTTGCTAATAATATTGACGAAAAATCGCTAATCATTGCCAAAATTGATGTCAAAGGTATGTAAAATTGCCAATTATTGCTAAAATCACCTATTGCAGAAAATGAAGCTAGGGAAGAGAGCGCTTGGGGGGGGGGGTGTTAGTCAAATTAATCTTAAACCTACAACCGAAAGACCAAACGCAAGGATGGTGCAACTTCAGGTGCAGTAACGTAACCGCATGATTCATCTGCCGGACCAACGCTATTCCCTATTTGCGACATTCTCATTGTACACTTTACAACTCTGCAGAGTGGATGACATGAAAGTGATAACCCGGCTTTTCGGTTAACCGTGATTATCTCCCCCACAGTTAGCGCGGATAATCAAGGTTCTTCTGGAGTTCCCTTATGCAAGAGGAAGTGTAGCGAGGTGTATGTCCGTTGTGTGTGTGTGTGATTTTGATATAACCCAATTAAAAAAACCGATTGCAAAATGATTTTTCACTTGAAATCGGTCATTATCATCATTCATAAAGCGTAGAAATTTGTCTTTATATTAACATACTAGCTATAGTACCCGGCACGCTGCCCGGGTTTTCTTCAATTAATGGAATAATTTATGACATGAATGTCGCTCTCCACTTGTTAATACAAGATATACAGAAGACTGGATGTTGTGAAGATATTTATTATTTCAGATGTTAATTTTTTAAGGAAGGAAAAAACTCATCTCTGCCTCTACCGGGAGTCGAACCCGGGTCCCTCGATTGCCGGACGAGTGCTCTGACCACTAAGCTACAGAGGAGATAGAGATTTTCCTTCGCTAGAGCGTATATGTGCCGAACGGAACCGTGCAATGGACAGTGAACCGATCAACTAATAGCTCACGGACGACGAGCCACCAGAGGGCTATATATATATGACATGAATGTCGCTCTCCACTTGTTAATACAAGATATACAGAAGACTGGATGTTGTGAAGATATTTATTATTTCAGATGTTAATTTTTTAAGGAAGGAAAAAACTCATCTCTGCCTCTACCGGGAGTCGAACCCGGGTCCCTCGATTGCCGGACGATAGCGAAGGAAAATCTCTATCTCCTCTGTAGCTTAGTGGTCAGAGCACTCGTCCGGCAATCGAGGGACCCGGGTTCGACTCCCGGTAGAGGCAGAGATGAGTTTTTTCCTTCCTTAAAAAATTAACATCTGAAATAATAAATATCTTCACAACATCCAGTCTTCTGTATATCTTGTATTAACAAGTGGAGAGCGACATTCATGTCATATATATATAGCCCTCTGGTGGCTCGTCGTCCGTGAGCTATTAGTTGATCGGTTCACTGTCCATTGCACGGTTCCGTTCGGCACATATACGCTCTAGCGAAGGAAAATCTCTATCTCCTCTGTAGCTTAGTGGTCAGAGCACTCGTCCGGCAATCGAGGGACCCGGGTTCGACTCCCGGTAGAGGCAGAGATGAGTTTTTTCCTTCCTTAAAAAATTAACATCTGAAATAATAAATATCTTCACAACATCCAGTCTTCTGTATATCTTGTATTAACAAGTGGAGAGCGACATTCATGTCATATATATATAGCCCTCTGGTGGCTCGTCGTCCGTGAGCTATTAGTTGATCGGTTCACTGTCCATTGCACGGTTCCGTTCGGCACATATACGCTCTAGCGAAGGAAAATCTCTATCTCCTCTGTAGCTTAGTGGTCAGAGCACTCGTCCGGCAATCGAGGGACCCGGGTTCGACTCCCGGTAGAGGCAGAGATGAGTTTTTTCCTTCCTTAAAAAATTAACATCTGAAATAATAAATATCTTCACAACATCCAATGGAATAATTGACAAAGTGGCAAACCATTATAAAGGTATAAACTATTATACATAATACGGGCAGCATTAAAGGAGTGACAAGCCATTGTAAAGGCATATACATGTCCGAGAAACCATTGTTGCCCATTCGGGCATTTGCCCAGCTCTAACAAACTCTTAAAGTAGCCTATCCTTCAAGTCTGATCCCATTTGGTATATATGAAAAATTTGGCGACGGTAGATCTGAAATTGTATAGAGAACACACACAGAAAATCAATTTTACATACAGTGGATCCCACTTATAACGTTTTTCACAAAACTTGTCATAAAAACGCTATAAGCGGGAAAATGCTTCAAACGGGAAATATTAATGAGAATTACTTAGAGTTCGGACCACGCAAATAAGTCATACTAAGCAGGAAAACGTTCTGAATGGGAACGTTATAAGCGGGTTCGACTGTATATAGATTTTGAAATCGGATCATTCTTTTTTTGAGCCATCTCGTACAGGGTATATTGAATGCTGTACAATTGGATTCGGTGAAACTACATTGTATGATGCATGGTTAAGTAGCTTAGTAAAGACTTTAGTTGACATTTTTATTTGCATTGTGGAAAATTTATTTTTTGGACGTTCTTATATTTTAGAGAATCTCGCGAGGGGGTCGCGACCCACACCTTGGGGGACCGCCGACATAGGAATCGGAGACAGAAAATTTTAGGCTCCAATGCTAATTTTCTAGTCACCGTAGTAACCTGGCACCCAGGATTTGGCTTACCGATTCATAAGTGACGTGGATACGTCATTATTTCGTCACAGCCAACAGGTGTTAACGCCTTCCGCGGGGGGAAAAGAGCCACGGCCATTGATGGCGGAAACCACAGATTTCTATCAATGTGGACGGGAATAGGTAAAAAAAAAAAATGGGTTGTTGTCACAGTCGAGAGCTTTCCACCATCCAGTCAAGAGAACGTTACGCAACTGAATGGAGTCCATCTCACGAGAATAGTAGAGCCAATTAGCCAAGCGAGTGGAATTCATTCAATGGCTCCGTTTTTCTCTCATTCATTTTTCCCCATTAACACCGCAGATACGTTAAGATAGATCATGAATAAAAAATGTCGGCTCCTCATCCGGTCTTTGTATTTCGTAGAAACGAGGGATGATGTCCCTTTTATCCCCTAATTACTTTTTACGGGCCACAAAAGAAAAAGTATTCCCCACTAACGATGCATTGATAGGATGAGAAGGCGGCCGCGTTATAATGTAATTTTCCAAACTTCGCGTTTTCTTATCTAATTCGTAACCAGGAGGGTAAATGTGGGATGAACATTGTTCTTATATATGTATGTATCTTCAAGAAGACCTTGATGGGTCTGTTGAAACGTTTGGACTCGATACCATCGCATGGAAGTCAATTATAAATGGAAGGCGTCAGCCGTGACGAAGCATTTCCTGGCGTTTAGATTGCCACCATTTGTAACGTGTCGTTTTTTTTTCATGAATGGTCGATTGCCTGGTGTGCATAGAAGATACTGGAACTGAATCTTGATTGAATAACTCACGACAGGACCAATAGATTTAGGTTGAGACCTCCCCCCCATGGACAATCCATACAAATTTGAAACTGGAAGAATCTTAGGTTGGTTCTGTGATGTTTTTCTACCCGACAGCAAAGTCGATTCATTGGAACTACTGTTGCCCTAAGAGAGAGCTGAACATACAAGGCAGGGGTGCCTTTACTTGGTACTAATTGAAGTGCCACGACGAAAAAACAACATGGTGAATTTAGCGACCCATTGATTCATTTTTAGTTTAAAAATTCTGATAAAAAAAAGTGTATTTTTCGAAATCAGTGAAACCAGTCCATGGCGCAGTCACAGGTGGGCTAACAGGGCTTCGGCGCATTTACATGAATCAGACAGGGAGAGGCCCCAAATTATTGAAAGCTACTCATTCTGAAATGTTATCAAGTTCTGCGGAATAGCGCGCTTGATTACTGTCAAAGGGTCCCTTAAAAGTGCTCCCCACTAAATATTTTGTTTTGTATTTCAATTTTGTTTTAGTCGATTAGTTTGCCCATGTCACGATTAGTGCCATTTCGCAAATGTTCTTGATTTTGAGTATCATTATGTACCTTATCTGTGTATATTTATACCATTTGTGAATTGTGAGAACGAATAAAAATTTTCCGACACGGCCACGCCCTGCAGGGCAATGCGCTTAAATTGCGGAAGCGACAGAGCCCGGCCGTGTTCGATAAGTAAAGTAAAGCTTTACATGAACCAGGCTGACTACCTGTAGATGTGAAATAATGCGCGCTTATCATTACCTGATGCTTTTGTACGTCAATAAAGTGACACGGATCACATTTGCGTTCCATGTATTTTTATTACACGGAAGTTAACCTTCTTTAACCCTTTCAGACTCTGGCGCCACAAGTGTGTGGACTGCTTTTTCTCACTGTACAATTAATTTCATCTTTTGACCTAAGGAAGTTAAGCCCTGGCTTAAAGGATTGCGTGAACTTTGAGGGCTTTCATCAGAGGGCAGCACTTAAAGTTGAACTTTCAGGGGGTTTCATGAGGCCTCCGGAAAAATAAATTTTACGTAATAAATTACACTTTAACAAATAAATTTCTGGAAAAAATTGCATATGGAGATGAATATACCCTGCATCATCTTGGCTGAAAAAATTTGAATGAATTATTTCTTCACAAAAAAAATGAAAAATTTGAAAAAAAAAAAGATTTGCTGACATTTATGTTTTTAATGCATTTTAGGAGTATGAAAAATAAACGTTTTGAAAATTGCAAAAAATGAACGCTTGTTTGTGAAAGGGTTATTCAAAGAGTTCGGTTCGAAGAAGCGCCGGTCCGTGTGGCCAACGTGCCATGTCAAAATTCAGAGATCAGTGCTTATCTGTTTTCGGAGAAAATTATCGTGTCCGAGAGTTTACACACTTTCGAAAAAGCTTTGAACACCAAATATGTATCGAGCTCACATACAAGGGCCCACAACAGCCAAATTGTCCAACGAGGTGGCGGCAAAAATTGCCCATAACGTACTTTACAAGCAATTTGTGCGTGTTATTTTTCTTTCTAAAAAAGAAATATGATATAGAAAAAATTATCTTCACATCATTAGAAGTATTTAATGAAAGTAGTTTGTTAATTGGGAAGTCTGTAGTTGGGATCAACAGCTGAAATAGTGATCATAAATTTTAATTTAATACACAGAACTTTTTCCTTGCCGGGGCCGTACAAAATCAATTCGCGGGCAGCATGCGGCCACTGCTGACATAAGGCAATGATGACTGAGGATTATTGAAACATTTTGCATTTTGAACATCATTTGCCGCGGATTGATCGTAGTGGTTATCTGGTCTAGGAGGACTAAATATTAACCAAGGCATTGTATCGTTGTAAAGTCTTGCTTACCTTGGATACCAATGGTTTCGCGGCTATCGACGGTACCATATTCCTTAGCCTTTGGTATTCGATGCTCCGGACCATTCGCCTCCTGCGACTTTTTTCCTGTTTGATCCTCAACTGCAGCAGATCGTGTCGCCTCTGTGCCGACGCGGACAAGTCCAAGTAGAAGTCCCTGGAAGCCGGGTTCGGCACCGGGCTCGATTCCGTCGCCGCCGTGTTTATTTCCATCAGTACCCTCTGGCCTTCGATGTGGTTGTATTCGGCGGACGACTCTGCCGCCGCCGAAGATGCTGGTGCGAAATCTTCAGCCTTGGAGAAGTATTGGCTGTCGCTGCTAACGATCTGCATGGTTCCTGAAAAAAAATCAAAAAAAAAAATTACAAATTCCGAATGAAAATTCTAACATTTTAACAGATAATTAAAAAAACAAATTTGGAAATTTTTGATTCCATGTTGATATTTCGATTTTGTATAAGAGCGCCATCTATCAATGTAAATACAAAACGCTTTTATGAGTTTCAATTTCTTCTCTTTCTCATTTGTTTTTCTTACATATTTCAAAATATCATGAATTATTTAAAACTCAAGCAAATTTACATATGTTTTTCTTTGTTGATGAATCAATAAACAGTCGAAATATGTTGAAACACAAATAGTATGAGACACACACTAAAGATAACGCCAATGTTCAGGAAAGGCTAAGAAAGCGTCCTCATAATGACGAGACCGGACGTATCGAGTCTGTTAATAGTGTATTTTAGTTTAATTAGTGATTAATATATCTAGAATTATGGAACAGATTAAATTATAATCGCATTTAATTATACTTTCGTTTATTTATTGTACATTTATATTGCGAAAGTCTTATTGCCTTAAATAAAAATGCACATCAGATGACACCCTTATTCATAAAATTTTAAACTACAATAATGTCTTCATAGGATACTATTAGAGTGACGTAACATGTGCCATTGCCTCTTTAAGTGTCTTTTTCTATGAACCCCCCCCCCCCTTTAGCTTTCTTTTGGGTTTAATGGCCCATTCATGTACGCGCAGGGCCGCAACTACATGCTTGGTCACCCGGGGAAAGCACGCATTTTGACGCCCCCCTTGTGATGTTGGAGAGATTTCAGAAAGAAATTTACGCCCCCTCGGGCACGAGATCCACCTTCTCCCCCCCCCCCGTTGCAGCCCTGTGTGGGCGCCTAGTAATAATAACTTGGGATTATTTTTTTATATTTTAGTACCTATACCAAACATGGCGTTCTAATGGATTGGCAGAGAGAGGATCCGGGGGTATGTACTGTTTGTTTATTTCAGTCGGGACCAACTAGTTCAAAATCAAATTAATGAGTCGTTATTTTCAACATGTCATTGTCAACCTTTGGTATACGCAGGTCTGTGCCAACTCTAGAATGAATATAGCGTAAAATATGATACAGCGAACCCTCGATATAACAACAATCTGCGGACCAAGAAGAAATATCGTTGCAGAGGGATTATTGTTATTTCGAGAGGCAGCAGTTTAACGTCAGAGTAGACTTTTCCAAATAAAAGTTTAAAAAATATCGTTGTCGAGGGATTTATCGTTATATCGAGTATCATTGTAGCGAGGTTTCACTTTGTTAGTATGTATTGCTGTCAAAAAAATATATACGGTCCTGCTCAGCAGCACAAATCCGGCCCTGGGTAAAGAACCCAATGATCGGAAGCCTATATCAAGGCCAGAAGTTCATATACAGATTAATAATGCACACGATGACTCATAATTAAGGATTGAATAAGAAATCCTTTGCGGTGTGGACTAATTCAACAGGTCCCTTAGTCCAGGGCCGCAACTAGGGGAGGGGGGACAAACGGGCCTGGTGCACTGGACCAGAGGGGGTTCAAATTTTACACCTTTACTCTCCGCCTTCAACATAGGAGGCGCAAAACCGCGTGCATTACACGCAGTTGGCCAAGCATCTAGTTGCGGCCCTGAACATTAGCGGTCGTTTGTATTACCCGGGGTTCATGGAAATGTTTCGATTTAGAAAAATCTCTAGAAAGAAAAGGAACTTAATGAAATGATATTGCAGTAACAATACTGTTACTATACTCATAGGAAAGGTACAGCCAACATAAGGCAGTGTTTCTCAAAGTGTGCATCGCGGCAAACTGGAGATATTGATTCATGCCTATTTACGCTTTCTTTAGTGGTTCTTTTATAGGTGAAAATTTATTTTATAAACTATCTGGAAAGCTGCAGATGAACGATGAATGAGGCTAGGGATACACGAGTAACAAAAGTTTGAAAACCACTGCATTAGGAGCGATTGTAAAAGCTAAAAGTGACGATACTACCTTGTAAATAGCAAATATTCCCATAACGGAAATGAACGGTGAGTTTCGAAAAAATAAATTGATTTTTTTTGTAATCTGTGATCTGTATAACCGGATGATCTTCCCAACATTACAACGACTTATGGTTACGGTTTTTCCGATTTGATTCTCATAAACGGTGTATTTTTTTATATAACCACTGATTCTTATAAGCGGTGGCTACTGTTACTGCAAGACCAAACATAGCCCAGGCTCTGTCCCATGAGGAATAGCTCTTTATCCCAAGGGATAGGACCAGTGCCGTCTTAAGGCATGGGCACGGCCCGGGGGGCTCACAAAAATGAAATCTGGTTGAAATTTTCAAGAATTTGCCTGGTAGGGTCTTAGAAAAATCACTTGGCCCGGGAACCCATGATGCTCTTAAGACGGCCCAAGGTTGGGCCACGCTGGAGAGAGATGGCCACTGTTACCTTGGCTTCAGAAATATTGAGAAACACTATTCCACAACAATATTCATTGCCGCATTTCTACATGGTCCCTGAAAAATGTATACAGAGAGGTAAAAATAGATGAACACTTACTTTTGGTAATGTTGTCTTCAATAATCGCTGGCTAGACGAGAACAATACGAATAATTTCCCAGAGTAAAATAATCGAAGTGTCTTATCACCGAAATAGAAAAAAAAAAAGGTCCACGGATCCTGATATAAAAGATATGTCAACTACATTGACATCTTTCGTCGATACCAAACAAATTAGCGAGCGCAATTGTCACTGTCCGAGCGATAAACTAATTTAAATCGAGAATAATACTGCACATGGTTTCTCAGGCATTACTAAGTTGTATATCCGGGATTGCGGCAAGGTTTTACGCACAGAATGTTTATCCACAACACACACTCACTCCACGCACCAACACTCGGACGAGATGGACGGAAAAACCCCAAGACCCGACCACGTTAAGAGCTCGAGGGGAAATGATTCATTCACTGACAAGTTGCTCGGTTTTATCAAAAAACAAACTGATGAGTGCTGTGGCTGGCAAGGACAGTTAACTTTTATCGCCAAGTAAGGAGGTATTATCGCCAAAATCTGATATAAACGAAGCCAACAGGGGAAAAGAATTACGCATGGGAGATGATTGTGACTGGTTTTCTTTTTTTACTGGAAAAAAAAACATTTTTTTTTGAAGATACCTTCAGTGCAGCAATCTTCAAACCGTTGCTCGCGAGCACCACGGTACTCTCCGAAGCACCCAGAGTGCTCGCGACCACTTTATCAAGTAAACACCTAGTATAAATCGCATTGAAGGATTGAAAATTCTGATTTCATGCATGGATATGTCAAACTTGCTGTAAGAGTGCTCTTCTTTTGATGATGGGTACAGGCAGTGCTCGCGATTAGAAAAAAGGTTGAGGATTCCCCTGCTTTAGTGAAACCTCGAGGAAGGATACTTAATTATTTGATTAATCTGCACAAACGCTATGGCTTCACGCGCTAATTGCTACGCAGAGGGCGAAGAAAGATGAAGGGGGTGTGGGCCGCTGCGGAATCTGGAACCCCAATTGACCTACCTGTCATGTTCTCAGTGTCAATGAACGATACTCTGCTAAGAGAAAATATCATTGTAGAGGAATTGTCGTTACATCGAGAAAGACCACAGTTTAACATTAGGAAATAGATATCTCCAAACAAGACTTGGAAAAAAAATATCGTTGTAGAGGAATTGTTGTTGTACCGAGAGGTAGCAGTTTTACGTTAGAGTAAAAAATCACAGAAAACTTGAAAAAATTACACGTTTGACCCAGAGTCAAACGTGAAGTCGACTGATCTAATGTATATATGTATAGATGAATTGACATCATCATCATCGTGCCCCTCCCCCCAGACTTCCAAGTCAATCTTCGCCTATGGGTTAAGTATATCGTTATGTCGAGAGGCAGGGGTTAAACTTTAGAGTAGATTGTTCTCAACCTCTCTGTGCTCTGTGGGCTCCCTCCATGCGCACTCCCAAGGGGCTCCGTGGCCACTGCAGGACCATGAAATGAATCATTAAATTTGATAAATAAATAAAAGAAAGAGACCTACGGGGCTCCGCCATGGAAATTATAGGTCTAAAAGGGCTCCGCCAGTCAAAAAGGGGTTGTGAACCGCTGCTTTAGGGCAGTGTTTCTCACCCATCGGGCCGCGTCCCGGGCCCTGATATCATTCATATCGGGCCGCGAGTGATTAGCCGTTTAATTTTTCCTCATTCATTTTCCGTTGGTCGTGTGTTTGACCGGGCCTTTCACTGACAAAAATGAATGAAACCGGGCCGCGAACTTCAAAAGGTTGAGAACCACTGATATTTGAAAATGTAGATTTTTTTATTGCTTGACATACTGTATTTTCACTATCAAAACTGGTACAGGGTGATTTTTGAACACATTTTGAGCATTTTTTTAAATTGGAACCACTCCTTTACGGCGAACGGTTAATGAGATAAAGGCCAGGCTAGGACTTACAGGACACCCTGTATGTGGGCACCATACTTTTTTCACTTGTTTATCGATAAACTCGATAAACTCGATCAGGGGGATTGTTAGCAAATTCGCAGATGATGTGAAACTAATGGGGGTAGTTGGGAATCAAAGTGATAGGGAGTTGCGCCAGGCCCACTTGAACAGGACTAAAACATGAGCATGTAATGACTAAAATGCTGTATTTTAGTAATATATGACATCCGTACTTGTTATGGGCATCTTTTTCTCAGCCACCTCGTTGGGCTGTTGTGGCCTTGTATTTGTATATATTTATCTTGATTAGTCATGTTCTCTCTCACGACTCTTTTAAATCTAAATGCAGCATATTCATAGCACGAGGTACAATAATGCGTACAATAAACCGCTTAATGTTTTGGATGATAGCGATAGGAACCGAGAGACACCCAGGCTCTGTCACACTCAGTGATATAAGCACATTGTCCCTGGGGACTCGGGTGCCTCCGGGGAAACCTAACCATTTATTGATCTTGAGAAAGATGTATTACATACATGGGCAGGTGCCATTACGCACCTCGCCAGTAAACAAGTATAAAATATGTGATCGAAAAATGGTGATTCATGCAAATGAATCACAGGTTATAAATCACAAAATTGTCGTAATAATCGTCATAATCGAGAATAGTTCTTGATAAAATTTGATCTGCAGGGATTTTCATTGAATCAGTAACTATCACATCAATGAAAGCGGTCAATCTGCTACTGGGTTGATCTAATCGCTGCACCGTGTAGTTTGATTTGGTCCAAAGACATTCGTCAATTGCAAAATGTTGCGTGACGAAATTTTTTAAACGCTCGTATCTCAGGCAGTACTCAACGCAAGGCGAAAGCAAGGGTATCGGCAGATGCACAATGCAAAGGTGCATCCAGTGATATCGTTTCGGTTTCATTATCTCTTCCCGTCTGAGCACCAGACCCACGGCCCTGATTCGTAACAAACTGTTTTCCGCTACATGTCGAGCAGTTCACAACGAAGAAAAACGACATTGATGTCGTTTCTAAGCTACTCCAAAGACAAGGCCGATGATAATGATTATGTCAGCGCCTACCACGCGATTCAAGGCACAACAAACGTATTCACGTCAGAACTTGCTGCCGTGTCCATGTCGCAGCCTATCCCAATTTTTTTTCTCTGCCTCGTACCCGCAAAAATGCTCTCCCGCACCCCTAGTTAAGAACCACTGCTGTAAAGGGATTTATCGTCATGTCGAATGTCGTTGTAGCGAGGTTTCACTGTATTACATAACAACATGCAGCCACTGGCAGATTTTTTATTCTGCCGCCTGTGAGCTATACGACTTCCGCCATGGTCCCAAGGCCCTCAAATCTTGCGTATGGGCTCCTAGGTTGAGATCTTTGCCGAGCCTCTGAGCCATACCTTTATGGGTTCCTTCATAGAGGGAACCCAATTCTAAAAGTCTAATTTTCTTGACCAGTGATTCCTAAAGTTGACCACCCTGAGCTGAAGGCCGTTTTCCCCACCGCCTTAATATGCTTCTGTGCCCAGTGCCGTCTTAAGGCATGGGCCCATTCGGGCACGGCCCGGGGGCCTCAAGCGAAGAGGAGCCTCAGAAAAATGAGATCTGGTTGAAATTTTCGAGAATTTGTTTGGTAGGGCCTCAGAAAAATCAATTGGCTCGGGGGTCCATGACACTCTTAAGACGGCCCTGTCTGTGCCTACTCTTTTGTCACTCTGGTAGCTACATGCTCTTTGACTCTTGGATCACTTTTTTTTCCTCCCATTCTCACTAAGTCACTCTTTCGGTCACTCCCATCTTTTACATCTTCACATACTCTCTAGCTCACTCAATGAGATATGTTTCTTCGTTTCTCAGGTCACTCTACCGTGTGATTGCACACACTCTCTAGGTCATTCTAGTGGTCACGTTTCCGAATAAATTGGTCAACTGTCAATTGCTTGTCTGTGAGTTTTACGAGCGGTGGATTGTTATGAAGGGGGGAATTGCGTGGCGATGAATTTTCCTGTCGCTAAATTGTTGTCAGGGAATTTTCCGACGGTAATTGTTGTCGATGAATTTTCCGCACACGGTCCGAAGTAGGGCATGGGTGGCCCTAAATACTCAACAAGTGATTCGTGTTTACATTTTCCGAATCGGCAAAACAATGTTGGTCACTGCTCATCTGCTTATAAGAATCAAATTGGGATACGGAACACTATTTTAACGTTGGAAGACCACCGGTTATAAAAATCAACCGCTTATAATAATCAAAACGGGTGGACCAAACGTGCTTGGCTACCTCAAATGTTATTTTTTTTTTTTTTTTTGGAATTCTATAGTACAACGATCAGACACGTGAAAATTTTAATATGGTTTTTAAAATTGGATTTTTTCTCTCAACATGATGACGAATAAAATTAAAATACATTTTAAAAATAGAGAAAATTACGGGGAAAAAATGAAAAATCCTACGTGCCAAGCAGGACACGACACTAAAAAAGATAACGCGACGTGTAAACGCAGCTGGCGATGAACGAGTGCCCCGTGACAACGCATAAATCCGTCGACGATCACTACTGGTGAGTTGCGCGCACGTGTTAACCCAAAAGCAAAAAGACTGTGTGAACTGCGTACGTGACGGAACGTCAATCTTATTATTACAACACCAGCTTCCTCTACTATAGCATCAAAATATAAAAAAGTACTATCATAAGCACCTTTTTTTTCCTCCATTTATTTAGTTATCGTCGTAGAAATTTATGAAGTCAACAGAACGGGACACCTGTTCGCCATGTCTTTTTTTTTTCCTACGGCTTTACCTGTTTCTCAAAGCGTGTCACGCGCGTAATTCCAACACAACAAGGTCCCTTCTTTTATTATTAGTATTATTATTATTATTACTGTGGGAAAGTTTTCCTTTAGACACGCGTGGAATTAATAATTTATATTATAAAAAAAGGGGGGGGGGGTTTCGATACCACAGGCAACGAGATGATTCCAACCCTTTAATTAATATCGCTATCCATTAAGCTTGAATTACATGGAGGTGTATTGAGTGTGACGTCAGGACGTATCCGGAGAGTGTTGAGACGTCGTGTTGGGCATGTTTAATTCATGTCTGGTCGCTAGATGAACCTCACTTGATGTGATCAGTAGCAACCGTGTCCGCGTCGGAACTGGTCGCTCGTATGAACTACATATTCGATGTGACTGAGACTCGTATGTAATTTATATTAACAAAAGAATTAATAACTAACTATTGTAAATTTTTATTAAAAGGTAATAAAATTATCATTTTTCATTTTCTTGAACAAAATAAATTTTAATTTTGAATTTTTTTTTTCAATGTGAATCTTAATTTTTTTTTCTCATTTGCTTGTTTAATTTTGTTGTCGATTTAAATCGTGAAATTCTAAATATCCGTGATATATGACGCTGGTATCGATATGTAATTATTCTTTGAGAATTTGAGCTTCAAATCTACGGCCAGACTAAGTCCAGCCATCGGCGGAGATACGCCCCCCCCCCACCGTCAAAGGTAGAGTCTTCTGATCTAATGTATATATGAATTGACATCATCATGCCCTCTCCCCTCCAGCAATAATGACCGTGCCCTCCCCCACAGACTTCTAAGTCTATCTCCGCCTATGAGTCCAGCCCGGTCCAACGGTTGTTCCCTAATATTTTCTTTCAACGTTTGCCTTTCCTGCTGCAATGAAGATCATGTGCGCACAGCCAGGCCTAATGTTCAGTAGAGAATATTTGCCTCTAGAACACTCTCCGTGTTATGATCATTTGATCATTTTTGTCGCACCAAGGTCATTTTCTGCACACGAGGGCTAATTAGACCGGAACCTACAATTTATTGCCGGTTCCGAACGGCAGCCTTGCTTTTTATACTCGTCGAGAAGTTGGTGCGCTAACCCCTCGAGGGGGGAACTCCCTGCGGTAGCAATTTTCGCTGCGGTCATGTCACCATTTTTGTTGTACCCCTGTGTCAGGAAAGTTTTCTGACTAGGACGAACCGGGTATCGAACTCGCGACACCTCTAAACATCCTTTGCTACTTCAGGCGAGTATCTTATCGACCTGGGCTACCGCGCCCCTCCGTGTTATGACTGTTAGCGTTCTTGGCCTAAATGTGTAGCGAGGCGGATTGGATGTTCGGAGGGAAGAGGCGTGTTCTTCGACTGGGGGTGGGGGGGGGCTGTTGATGCTGTGATCGAACCAAGTACGGCCGGGCTCTGTTGCTATTGCGATATAAGCCCAGTGCTTCGGAGGGCACTGAGCTTATATCGCGCATCTGACCACCGCGCTTGAGAAAATTCCTACCGGTGACTCGGCCAGGAAGGTTCACTCCATGGAGCCACTACTTCTATAGCACTCCCAGCATCCTCCACTTAACGGCTTAAGAGCTCTCAACCCAGTGGGGCGTTGTTAACAGAAAAATCAGCAGTGGAAAGCATGTGGAGTGTGCGAGGGCACAGACAGGGGGAACTTATAAGATGTTTCGTCGTGTCACAGTTAAAAGGCGAGTTTTCGACGTACGGTGTTATAGAGCCCATGAGTTGCAGGAACATCGACATGTCTATGTCCTTGCATCTTCACTCGTGGTGACACCTGACCTGGCCACGAGGGTAATGTTATTGGGTCCCTGCTGCCTCAGCCTGTTGTCTTAAATTTAAAATCAATGCGGGGCCCCATTAGCCCTCGGAAATGTACAAAATAAAACAGTATGTTGCAAGTGAGACAAAAGATTCATTCTCGCATGCGCGTAAAGGAAGCAAACTTATTTACAAAATCAATGCTGGGGAAGGGAGTGGGGGGGGGACCTGGAAGATCCCGGTCATTCTCTTCGACCAGTCTCCAATGTTTGACGATCATTGCCGATGTGGGGGAACGGCCGCCACCAACCTTGGAACGCATTGGGTCAGGGCTGGACATGGACATGCGTGTCGCCCTGGCTTTATGGACTGATGAGTGCGAGTCGCGGTTCCTAGGGGTGACGCCAACCTTTGTCAATGACGTCTCACTGAGCTGTTGACATGTACTGAGTATTCAGAGCTTTGAAGAAAGAGAAGAGTCGGCGTCTCCTAGATTATTGCTTGAGTGATCTATAAATGTCCCATGGGGACACCTAAGTGATCTCGATATGTGACGTGGGCCCCTTGAATGATTTCGAACTGTCGCGGATAACTGAAGTGATCCACGTTACATTTATAGATTACGTAAGTGACCTACGGCGAAGTTCCAAATCCATTCAAGGGGCCCACGGCACAGAAGAAATGACGTTGACATTTCATTTCAGATAAGGTATCACTCTCTAAATTGTATGGATGAGCTCTGCGATTGCCCTCAAATAGAAAAGACTGAAACCTTAAAGTATTTAGGAATAACATTTAGTAGAGATTTGAAATGGAAAAACCATATAGAAATTATCAGCAATAGAATGAAATATTACAATATAATATAAGAATGTATAATCTCCGAAATATTATTTCAGAAAACGTTTTAATAACTATTTACAATGCTTATATCCTGTCCACCATTCATTATGTAATTTGTGTATGGGGAGGTGATTATGACTGTAATATCCAATCACTCAACAAAACAATAAACAAAAGCTTAAATATAATCAGGCCAATACTCATCCATCCATCAATTATCCAAATAAATGACTACAGATCAAATGTTCGTAAAACCTACGTTTATAGACTATTACTCTTTCTATTCAGGAATACAGATTGGTTTAAAATAAGACAAATTCAAAGAAATATCAGAAATAACGGGACCCAATTTCAAATAATTCTTCCTCGTAAAACTGTAATAAAAACACAATTTATCTATTTAGGACCAAAAATTTACAATACCTTGAATTCACACAAAACATGAAAAATGCATAAAAAAATATAAAACTGACTGAAACATGTGTGGAAAATACCAATGTCATAAATAGTATATAAAATTTTAAGACAGACCAATAAACACATACATAAAAACCATGGGGCAATTTATATATGTATGTGTATGTGTGTGCGTGTACGTGTATATATTAAACGATGTGTTGGCCACGAGAAAACATTTTGGTATTATTTGCATGGATCTGCCCTGGACGGACACAGGTCCCTTGGGGGGAATCATACCCTTGTATACAGTTTGTCTGTAGTTTATGTGTTGTGTTGTTTCTGTTATGTTGTTGTATGTAGTTTATTCATATATACAAATAAACCTTTATTCTCTCTCTCTCAAAGGACAGAAAAAAAAATGCCGCGGGTCATTTAAGTTACCTGGGAATGTGAATATCACTTATGTGCTACGGGACACTTAAGCACTTAAGTGACATGGAATTTTGCCGTGCGTTACTTGAGTGATCTGTAAATGTGCCACACATGGGCAGGGCCAGAATTAGAGGGTGGCATAATTGAAAATTCATTAAATTTTACAGTAGTAGAGGGAGGAAAAATCTTGCCCCCCCCCTCCCGAAAAAAAAAACTAGTTACGGCCCTGCCAAGGATCAGTCACGTAATATGGGAATTTACCGCGGGCCACGTAAGTGTGATGCGCAACTGCACCGTGGGTCATTTAAGAGATCTGAATATGTGCCGTCGGGTGCTTTGAGTGATCTGTTAATCTGCGGCGGGTATTTGAGGGATCTGGAAATAAATTACGGGCCACTCAAGTGATGCTAAACTGCACCGCCGGTCACTTAAATCATCTGGAAATGTGTCACCTAGTTCCAGGGATCGAACATGTATGGTATGAAGCATACATGCTCCGCACATGGGCCGCGGGCCAAATCTAGCCCTTGGAGTCATTTGATGTGGCCCGCGAACTCAAACTTAATATTGTAATAATGAACTATGCAACACCAAAGCAGGTTTCTCTGGTGAACCGCGACAAATTTCCAGAGCACTCAAGCGACCCGCGGCACATCTCCAGACAACTTGAGTGGCCCGCACTACATTCCCAGACCACTAAAGTGACCAATTCAATTCAATTCGCCGACAATAGCCCCGGCAAATCGTCTAGGGACAATTTACTGCCGAATCCCTTTCGGGGGGGCTAATGCGGGTTTTTTATTGTTTATGAAAAAATATTTACAAAGCAAGACAAAAGAAAAATATTTACATGATATATACATTATATACATAAAGATTTCACGCCGCTATGTAAACCGACATTTTTCATTTTTTTTTTTTTTTTTTTAATGCACAACCATTCATAGCCCTGATCACAGTTTGTCCCGGGGGTCTCTTGGGCCGTGACTTGGTCGCTAACTTATTGTTCAATGGCGCCGTGTTGCTGCCTGTGCTGCCAGTCTGCTGGATCTTCTCGTAGGCTGATCTGGTCTAGTTGTGTGGTTGCCAATGTCTATTCTCCTCCGGTGGAGTTTTTCAATGCCCTCTTTTTCGAGATAGCGCACGAGATTCTCAAGAGTTCGTGATTCTTTTTCGAGCCGGCTCATCCTCCTAAACCACTCCTTCACCAGCTCTTGCCTTGGTTTGATCAGGTGGAAGACTTTTGTGTAAGGGCAGCTGGTGGCATAGTGGAGTGGTGTGCCGACTTCTCCGCACATACATTTGTTGTTGTTAGATATTTTGAATCTCTCGAGGTAGCTGGGGAATGGTCCATGACCAGTAAAGAAAATGGCTTTCTCTCGGGACCATCCCACAGCCCTCCATCCGACTCGAGGTAGGATATCGTGAATCAGTCTGCCTGGGTGTTCAGGTTCGTCCCAGTCCTCCTGCCACATTTTTAATAAGTGACTTTTCAGAAGTCTTTTGGCATGGGAAGGGGGAAGCTTAATTAACATTGCGCTCTGAGCAGATTTGGTGGTTTTCTTGGCGAGCTTATCCACCAACTCGTTGCCATGGATACCAGAATGACCTCGCACCCAGTGCAGACTGACATTTCTGTTGGTGGTCAGGTAGTTGCGGATCTGTCTGGCATTGTGGTGTCGTGTGAGCGGGTCTCTTATTGCTTCCAGGCTAGCTCTGCTATCCGTGAAAATCCTTATTCTGTCCTCTGTTTTTATGGCTTGCTCTGTAGCCATTTTGAGGGCCCACAGCTCCGCTTGGAAGACACTGCAACCGTCCTGCAGCCTCGCGGCCCATTGATTGGTAGTGATTCCATCAGTCAGCCATATAAGGGCTGCTGCCGTCCCGTCCGCTGTTTGGGAGCCGTCTGTGTAGATTGCTTTGCATTTGGGGTCCACGAGTTGCTCATCGGTTGTTATCTGGGCATCGATGGGCTCACTGGCAGGGTGTTGGGTCCATCCTATCGCATTTCTTTCATAATTGGTTGAGTCAAGGTGTATTCCTGCTGACGTGATGTTTCTTCCCAGCCTGGTGAGTCTGGCGAATTTTGCAAGGAATTGCGTGATCAAGGCCAACGGAGGAGTACCTGCCAGCACCTGCATTGCCATGGTAGACGTCGTGCGGTAACATCTAGTCATGTACAGGAGAAATCCTCTTTGTGCGGAATTCAGCATGCGCTGCGTTCTAACCGTCATAGAGGACCCCCATGCGGCTGCTCCATATGTAATTATCTTAACCGCAACTTGGGTATAGAGAATCCTTCGGTATTTTGTTTTGAGGCCCCACTGCGGTCCCGCTGCATTCCGCATTCGCTGTAGGGTCCTCATTGCCTTTGCCTTTTGCTCCTTCATGTGTGCTAAAAAATTTAGTTTGCCATCTATGGTTAGACCTAGACACTTGAGGGTAGCAGAATGTCTAATTGGCTCCCCATTCAGTTTGATAGTGGGACGGGATTTCTCACTAAACCAAATGTACCGGCACTTGTCTGCAGCAATTTCCAAGTCGTACTCTGTTAACCAATCACTGACTATCTTCATCGCAGTCGCCCCTCTAGCCGTCACGCCATTAATTTTCGGGGCCGATAAAAGGAGGAGGACGTCATCTGCATACGCTTGTATTCTCACTCCTTCCGGCCAATTGCGTTTGAGCAGTTGATCTGCCACCAGGTTCCATAACATGGGGCCCGAGCATGAGCCCTGCGGGCAGCCTCTGGTCTGGTGATGAGAGACGAACTGTCCTTGTGTCTCCATGCCTATAACTCTGTCCAACAGGAGATTCTCCAGAGTTGCTGTTATTTCACGTGGCGCCGGAATTGATTTTAGGAGCTTTCGGAGAATGGGGAATCTCAGTGAATTAAATGCTCCTTTTATGTCCAGGGACACAAGTGCCACATAGCGGTTGCTTCTTTTTGCCCCATCGATGGCGTCCAGCAGGTCACAGAGTGCCTCTTCTGTGGAGCGGCCCATGCGAAAGCCATATTGGTGCTGGTGAAAAAAATTCACTTTGTCGAGGTGATAAGTGAGACGTTGCACCAGAATTCGCTCCAGAATCTTGCCCATGTGTGGCAGCAATGTGATGGGCCGGAACGAGTCCAAGTTGTCGGGGGATCTGCCATTCTTAAGGAACATTAACACTTGTCCCGTTTTAAAAGCCGCAGGCACTGAATTCAGTCCGAGGCATTTGTTGTATAGGGCATCGAGGATATCTGGAAATTTTTCGTGTATAATGGTCAGCATGGGGATCGTTATTTTGTCAGGCCCTGGCGACTTTTTCTTGCCTGTTTTCGCTAGTGCTCTCTCGATTTCGTTTTTAGTAATGCTAGGTTCCGGATTGACATTGGTTGCGATGTGAAAAACATTCTCATCTTCGTTAGATATATATTCAGCCAGATCTGCGCTCTCATCTATTGGGTATAGTGTGTGTAGTTGGGCCTCTACTGCTTCGAGGATCGTTTTCTTCCCATCACCTAGGAGTAGCACTTGTGGGGGGAGCGTGGACTTTCTCACCGTAGCCTTGTAGACAGCGCCAAATGGGTTGACTGCACTATGACAGAATGCGCGCCATGCGTCCGTTTTTGCTGCTGTCATTTGTTTGGTGTAAATGGCCTTCTGCTTCTTATATTTGGTTAGGGCTTCTGCCTTGTTCGCATCGGCTGATTTCTCCCATCTTTTGTGCAGGGCCCTTAGTTTTCTTCTCTCTTCTGCCAGCTTAGGTGACCACCACCTCACCTCTCTATTAGCCAGTCTGTGTTGGGATTGGAGTGTTCTTTCGCCAATTAACTTCAACGTCTGCATGAGAGAGGTGGTGGTATGCTCAAGTTGCTCGATGTTGTTGCAATTTGATATTTTATCTAGCCAGTCTGTGGCTTGCTTCCCGAACTTGTTAGCAAATATTTTCAGTCTTCTCTGGGAGGAACTAAACTTTACTCTGTGTTCCACCAGAGGGGCGTCATTGAGCCACCAGTGGAGATACTTGTGGCTGCTCTGTGTGACCTCTTCCCCTACCTGCCAGTTAGTTGGGCTTTCCTGTCTCGTATTCGTTAGTGAGAGGTCTGGCCATCCTTCTGAGTCCCCGAGCTGATATGTCGGTCTGATGTTATCCCCGTTGAGGATATACAGATCTCGCTCTATGACCATATCCAAGATGGCCTGTCCCCTATCGTCCTCCCGTTTATAGTTCCAATAACTATTTTTACCGTTCAGGTCCATTGCAGTATGCGTAGGTGTAGAGCCTGCTTTTCTATATATTGTTGAAATTTCCTCCAATGCTGGCGTGATGTCTTGAATTGGAGAGCAGTAGCTGCTGATGAGGATATGCTCTTTCCCCATCAGGCCGATTTTTATTGCAACCGTGTGGTCGTGCACCGCCAGCGTTGCTCCTCTAATATTTGGATTTGGAATAAATATGGCAGCCTTTAGGTTAGCAGAGGACCATTTTTGCCAAGCCATCGGGATCCCCTTTAATTTCCCGTTTGCAACCCATGGCTCTTGAACGAGGATTATGTCCACCCGTAGTTCTGCCACTGTTTGCATCAGTTGGTTTGTGGCTTTCCGAGCATGGTCCATGTTAATCTGTAAAATTCTGACTTTGCTGTCGGGTGATGGATTTACTCCCACGTGAGAAGGAAGCAGTTTATTGGTTGATAGTTTAGACATACCAAGTTAGTCACCGATGCCCTTCTCTTTTCCTGTCTTTAATGACGTTTGATTATTGGTTTGAGTGTCTCTCGACCTGTGCTGCACTGCGCTGCGCCCCGTTATATGCTTTGAAGCAGGGGCAGTTCAGACTTGAAGCCATATGATCTGACCTGAATCGGGTGCCCTTTGCCTGGTTTGACCACAGACAGTTTATGCAGTGCAGTTTGTTCATCTGGCAGTCCCGGGTATTGTGTCTGTCTGCGCATTTAGCGCAGAATGGATCGCCTGATCTGCAGTCTGCTGCTTTGTGCCCGAATGCTTGGCACTTAAAACAGCGATTGGTGACCTTGAATTCCGATATCCTGTAGTCCAAGAAGCCCAAGAGTAGATGTCCCCTACGCAAGGCTTCAACACTTTTTTTACTTATTGGTACCTGAAATACCAGGTGTCCGGTGTCTGGGTTCTTAGAGCGTAGGGAGGTCTTGAAGATAACCGCGTCTTCGGGGGTGGAGAAGGCTTTAGCTAGTAACTTTGCCACCTTCTCTGAGGTCGATGTACGTCTAACCTCCCTCACCATAATATGGTGTCTTGCTTTGCCTGGAAGCTTTGTATCTAGGGTTTCTCTCAGGTGCTCAACGTTAAGTATCGCTTGTCGAATGGTCTCACTATCCCCCTCACTGAAACAGTCAACAGCAAAGCCTCGGGATATTTTTCTGATGGCTTTGATTTTGATCTCATTTTCACAGGAGCTGAAGTGGTCTTCTAATAAGTATGGAATATTCGTATCTTCCCCTTCCAGGCGAGGGTAGATCAAAACTGTGTGCACCGTATTGCGCAGCAAAGCCTGTGAGTACAGCTGGCGTGAGCCAGTATTCCTCCACGCCTCTCTTAAGTTCTTGTTGGGATTGGCAAGGCTGCTTTCCTCTCCGTTGCCTCTGTTTATCCTTGTCTCAACTCTCTTGGGTTTGGTGTTGTCTGTCGCGGTTCTTTTTTTCATATTGTTTTCTATTCCCCCTGCCACTACTTTTCCGATCCCTGCTCCTTCTCTTCCTTTACCATCTTTAGCTTGGGGTCTGCTTACCGTTCTTTTGTTGAGATTGTATGTGGCATTGCTACTTGTTGAAGGGGCGAGATGATTGTGGATTGCTATTTGTAGTCTTTCTCCATAGAAGCCACTGTTGATCCGGATCTTATCATTTGACTTGACTTGTTCAGTTTCTTGCAAGTTGTGGACAGGTTTGTGTTGGCCGCGGTTGTCATGGCTCTTCTCCTGTCCATGGGAATTAGTGGTCATTAGTTGTGGCATCTTTTGGTGCGTTGCTGTGGGCCCTGAAGTTAATACGCTCTTATTTGCTCCAATGTCTTGATTCCGCGGAACACCTGGATGCGTTTCAATATGGGGATGTTGTGCTCGCCACCTTTTCCAGGGGTATCCTGCCATCGCCAATAGTCTCTCCTGGCAGCTCTTTTGTGTGATACTCTGGGGTACGTTCTTTCCCACTTCTGTTTCTCCAGCCGTGAGATCCTCACTGATTGAGGTGGGTACTTCCGAATGAACTTTCTGCTCCGCAACTTCTGCCTGTACGCTTGACGCTCCCGATCCCGTCACTGGATCCTGTGTCTTAGTACTCTCGTTGCACGCTGTCGGGCTGGATTCCTCCTCTGTTTGTGTCCCTACTGATGTATGAGTTTTTTGTATTTTATTTCCCGCGGGTTCCTCTTCTCCCGGTTTCGACCCTTCCAAATCGTTGAATCTGTGGTGCCCCCCTCTACTTGCTGGTGGCTGTGTCCACTGAAGGTTGTGATTATCCGACTCATCTTGGGGCATATCGTAGGCCAGTGGGTCAATTTCATTCGCCAAATACAACTGTAGTAATTTGCTCCCATTCGGGTCATCCGTGGGAAATATTTGCCCGTCTGCCGTCCTGAATGTATCGATTGCAGCGTTGGGGGCGTGGCTAATCCTGGCTTGATCTATAATTTCTCGCAGGAGGTTGAATGCCTCGTGTTGCCTCCCTTTCGGTACCAAAGGGCGCTCTTTTTTACCCCCTTTCCTTGGGGAGGTTAGTAGAGTCCACAGTTGCTGTGCCGCTTTTACCTCAAGATGCTCTTTTTTTAGGAATTTTGTCACCTTACACTTGCGTTTAGAGGGTGTGAGCACCGGCCTGAGTGCGCTCCCACATGCTGACTGTTCAGTGTCCTCTTTATCAGGGGGAGGGGACGCAAGTTTGTTTGTTTTCTTTTTTTTTAACGTTATGGCCTTTCGCTTGACACGTTTAGGCCAGGGAGTCGATATTTGTCCCTTGTTTTTTGGGGTTGCGAGAAAACTACAATCGGCACTGTTTTGTGTTTCCACTTCTGTGTCGCTGGTTATCCATTCCTCAGAGTGGAGATCGGCATTAAAGCCCTCCTGCAGCAGGCTGGCCCCCTCGATGCTGCCATTTTGGGGGGTTGAATTAGGACGGTCCGACATTTCCAGCATAATTCTTTCCTCAGTGGTATCGGGTGTCCATATAAGCAGGGATCTCTTCATTGTTTCTATATAACCCCTCTTTTTTTTTTACGAGATGCAAAAAAGAATAGTAGCAGCAATTCACAACAAAAATTTTGCAGTCCAAAAAAAAGCGATGGGGGTGGAGAGGTTGTGTATGCTGGAATCGTATTTACGCGAGGGAAAAGAAGAAACACCCCTTGAATGGCCTGGGGCGAGTTTGTGTGGACGATTTCCTTTCCCTTCCTCACAGATTGAGTGAGAGAGGGGGGGTCGTTGTAACCAGCTTGTCTTCCTTCATTGTCCTTCTTTACATATGCTCGTAGTGTTTTCTTCTCTCTTAGGCCAGTGGAAAGAAAATGGCGAAGAAGAATATTTAAAAATGTTATGGAGTCTGAACAGCTCGATCCATAGAGACAAAAATCTTTAAGGTGGATTAGCGCCTTTCACGAGTCTTTGGACTACTAGTGATTGAGATCAGAAATTTGGGCGGGGGAGTATATCTATTTCCCTAAGGGGTTGCTTCGTGAAAAATATAAAGCAGATGACTTACCCCGTAATTCAAAAGTGGATTTCCATTTACGATTATCCAATATGATACGAAAGAGGCGAGGATCACATATCACTGTCACAAAAATATCGCCTGTATCCCATGTTGAAACAGTCCACACCCGAATACACACACACACACTCACAAAAATGTTGCTTTCTGCTCCTTGAAATCAGACCTGAACGTCAGAATATCGTGATCAAAATTATCCAGAATATGCGCCGTGAATTACACTCTACAAAAACAAAAGCAAAACTTGGGTTTTTGCTAACAGTTGATTTTTACAGCAGCTCTCGCACTCTCCGGGCAGGGAAAAACTTGACCGTCGGCTAAACACATACGCGCCGCAGGGAGAATGGGGGAGCTATCGTATAGAGAGCCAAACTGGACACGTCTTAACCGTATGCCTGTTAAGACAGCACTCCCACTAAAGTGACCTCGGCACACACACATATAGACCATTTAAATGACCACGGCACATTTACACATCAATAACGAAACCTGGGACACTGTTCTAGATCATTTAAGTGGCTCGCGGCACATTTTTATCCACTTAAGTGATCCACGGAACATTTCTCGATCATTTAAGTGACCCCCTGACAGATTCCTAGACCACTCAAGTGGTCTGCAACATATTTACGGATATTTTAAGTGACCTGAGGCGCTGTTTCAGATCACGTAAGTGACCCCGGGTTACATTCACACATCAAATGAGTGGCCCGCGGCACATATAAAGATTTTTTGAGTGGTCTTTGGCATATTTTCAAACCAACGAAGTGGCCCGCACTCCTCAAAAGGTTAATCACCCTTGCTTAAAGCAAGGGTGCCCAACCTTTTAGGGGTGTTTGGGCCACTTCTAATTAATTTAGAAACGCGTCGCTGGCCCCTTGAGTAATGTGGAAACGTCCCTTAAGCCACTTGGATGATCTCAAAGTGCTCTGCGGGCAATTTAAGGGATCGGTTAATTTTCCAAGAGTCACTCAAGTGGTCTATAAAAATGCAACTGGCCGCTTAAGGGAGTTATAAATGTGTCTACTCAACTGTGATGCTAGTCACTGAGTGGTTTGGTTATTTGCCGTGGGACACATCAGATGACTCCGAGGGCCATGGGTGGATCATGTATGGTTTAAAGCATAGTTTCCCAACCTTTTTTTGTCCCATCGCCCCCTTCTTCAGAAATGTTTCGCCATCGCCCCCCCTCCCCAACGCAATCCAGCCCATAGGATCCTATGTTAAATTCGTAGCTTCTATCGCCCCCTGGACCATTCCATCGCCCATCAAGGGGCGATATTGCCCACTTTGGGAAACACTGGTTTATAGTCTTGAATTGAATTTCATGCCCTCATTTCCAAAAGCACCGTAAACTGGAGTGACTGTGCCTAGGTGCCGACTTTGTGCCATTAACGGATTTTAGGACGCAAGCGCTTCCTTGGAGCGTATGGATGAAGTATCGGTTTCAAGATTTTTCATGCCGTTCAGGAGCTTTAGGTGACACATCGCCTTTCAGCTGTTGTCTAGAGAATTTCTTAGGCGATATTGTGATTTACACGAAATTTTTCAATTGCGTGTAAACCTCTCCTGGTAGTATGTGTTTCATAGAAACTAGGTAAGTTAATATTTCAATGTACAAGTTACGATTAGAAATACCTATTTAAATTGTGAAAATACTGAATTTTGGCAGAAATATGACGCATGAACAAAAAAAATGGTGATTCGGGTGGTGACTTTGTGTCACCTATGTTTTCCTGCCCATTTTTCACTAGTTTGTAATTGTCCCAGCAATGGTTCGCAAGTATGTGTGGAAGCTGGGTAATCGACCCTACCGCAATTACTGAAATGAAACACTTGAAGAGGTTGGTCTTAGTGTGATAAGAAATAAACAGATGCTCACCAATTTTGATCACAGTGGGGGAAGAAAGTTGACAAATTTTACTCATGACCGATGAAATTTGGTATCCGAGGAGCCAAATCATAATGAAAATCAAGAAACCTTGACCAATTGGCAGCGGCAAAGTGTTTGTAGTGGATTTGAAAAAAATGAATATTACATAGTACTATTTTTTGAAGAAGAGCCTTAGGTTTTCAAGTTTTGAGTCTTCTTTATTCTCGTTTATGTTTCCAGCAAATTAAAATGTTTCACAAGAAAAGTAAATATATAAGTGTTTTCTTTACTTTAAAAATGTCTATAAAATGGTTTTTTTAGGCTTCAGAGACCTTTATTTAAAAATTCAAAAATGACTTAATTTTGGGCAGAAATAATTTTTCAAAGGGTTCCTAGTAAAGTTCACATCCGAAATTCAATAAAACAGGCAATGTGCCCCGACTTGTTTCCGGGGAGTTATAGGCTAGATAAAGTGATGGCAGGGGGCGACTATGAAAAAAACCACGTGAAAAAATTCCCCGTCCCTTCCTTGTCATCATAATTTTTTTTTTAAACCAGAAATCAAAAGCTAAGATGTGAGGCTACCTTTAGTAAAATTCCCAGCAGTGTAGGCAACGTATAAGGGAAAATATCGAAGAAAAACTTCAAAAAGTGGCACGAAGTCACCCCCGAGTTTACGGCAATTTTTGCGATGGTCAGAAAAATAATATTGACGTCTAACGCCAGTTCATTTGCATATGTGTATAAACACAATCTGGTAACATCTGGACGGTATCCATCAACTTAAAGAAAGGAGAGCATCTGTTCCGTATCACTCGGTTAATTGAGTATCCAAACTGATAAGACATGTCGTGGGAAAATCCTGGCCTCATCCGTCCGTCGTCCACTACATGTTAAAAAAAAAAACAGTTTGGTGGCGTTTCATGTCGGCCATTTCGCCACCTGCTTACGTTACGGACGTTACAACTATTTGTGTGTGTGTGTATGTGTGAGTGAATGGAATGTTTATAGATGCGTGTGGCCGTGTTATCTCGTCGGCTTATCCTTTTCCTTGCCGCGGTTTATCTCTGGCGACCCTTGGAAAACTTTGCCAACCACATGATACGCTCTCCTAGAACAAATATTTAATTTGGAGATAAACACCGAATGACTTCCTTTTTCCCACGGTCTCCGAAATCTTTGATCTTCTTGGGGCATGGTCCATAGGAATTATTATCTTCTAGTTGATATCGTCAATTAGATGAACGGTACTCAACTTTAAATAGAGTGCGGGCATTGTGGTGACCAATGAAGCAATGAGTGCTTCATTGGTTTGAAAACGTGTCGCGGGCCACTCGAGTCAGAGCCACCCTTATCGGTGGGTGTGGTCGCACTGGACCCTGCGTTTTGGGGGAATGGGGAGGTCGCATTCACGATAACAATAATTTTTCATAAATTCTGCATTTTCATCAATTCTTTAAACCTACATTTTCATCTAGAAAGAAATAATTCTAGATTTCTGCATTTTTATCCAAAAAGGAGTTAGTTATTTCTAGTTATTTATTTAGACAAGATATCACAAAAACATACAAGACAGAAAGACAAAAAGAAAACTACAAAACAAACACAATTTGATCCAAAGAGATATAATCCTTCCATGGGTCATAAACAGTAGCACGAATGGGACAATCTTCTCTGCTACCTTGGAAAAAGTACAAAAACAATACTCAATAATATTACACAATAATATTCAATATCAAAATAAACTTTTTTTAGAATATTACTTAAATGTTACCCCTCTCTCTCAAATTACAGTGATTAGTTAATTATCAAATAAAATGAACTGTTCAATATTCGTTATTTCAAATACGCAGTTTATTACAGCTCTTTTAAACATATTAAGTGAAAGCTGTTGTCCATTAATACCATTAAACTCATTGCATATAACCATGGAGCAGGAAAGCATAAAGATTATTTTATAAATTGTTTTTCTTGGTAATGGTACGTGATATAGATTTTTTGTTCGCATAGTACTTCTTTGTGTAATTGCTCTGTTGGGATACCAGTCAGGATTTCTATACATGAACAGCAGTACTTTATATAAATAAAGTTGACGTACGTTAAAATGAATTAATGATACATCGCATTGCGAGAAATTATTGTTAATGTGCAGAATATCTCGTCGGAAAAAATCATATAAACGGCTAAAAGATAGAATAGAATTTTTGTATGTTCCTCCCCAGACAGTTAATCCACATAATATATGTGGGAATACCCATGTGCCTAGAACACTTCTCTCAAACTGTTGTATGAAATAACAGATTTTAGTTAAACATCAAACTCATAATTGCTCTTAGTTTATTGGCAATTAAAGTAGTGTGATATTTCCATTTCAAGTTGGACGAGATAACTCTAATCCAAGATATTTATAATTTATTACTCTATATATAAACACAATTACAAATAGTATGAGGATGAAAATCATTACATTCATGAGATTTAATTTCAGTTGTCTGTGCATTTAGATTCATTAAATTCATTTCATATTCATTAAATTAGATTTCATTAGATTCATTAATAATTAAAATGCATCCATTTGGTTTTACTTGCGTTAAGCTGTAGTCGAAGGCTCTTAATTCTTTTATTTATGGTCTAAATGTCATTTTCTAAATTTTTATCAAATTTTCAGTTGTGTCAGCAGTACAAATTAAGGCAGCATCATCTGCGAATGGCACCAAATGACCAGAAATATTAACATTATGTATTTCATTTGCATAAATTAAGAAAAGTATTGGTCCTAAAACCGATCCCTGGGTTACACCTGTATTTGTCATTTTAAAATCACACTGTTATTAATTATTACCGACTGTTTCCTATTTGTAATAAAAGATCTAAACCAATCAAGGGGGAAAGGCGTCTTATTCCAATATATTTTTAAGTTTTTCTAATAAAATATCCCAATTTTATTATCCAATATTATTCACTAAAGGAACATTCTCAGTTCCATTTAGTTACTGGCCTGCGGCACATTCCCAGTTCACTTGAATGACCCTCGGCGTTTTGAAGGGGAGGGGGATCTTCATTTACGGCAAAAATAATTTCTTTCATAAATTCAGCATTTTCATCAAGAAAGCAATAATTCTAGAAACATTCCTACCGGGACGAAACGAGGTAGGGACGAAATGTCGAGGGCAAGGTTTCCGTAAAACCATCCGGTATCCCGAGGCGGGTACGCGTACCACAAGTTGGAAATCACTCCGGACCTCAAAACGGCCATTCTGTCCACAATAACATCGTTTTCCAGATGTCTCTAACATGATCCGAGACCAATTCGATTACTATGCAAAAAAAAAAAAAAAAAATACAGACAGGAATGTCCGGCAATTGAAGGACGTGTCCGGTCACAGTGGTCGATTTCCAGACAACTATCAAAAATAATATTATCATTATTACTATTATTTATATATGTATTTTTACCACCAACCAAACAGGTTTGGCTCAACTTTCAGAAAAATCTAAGAGTTCAAATCGGATTATTATTATTATTACTACTACATAAAAGTGGGTAAGGGGGGTGGGGGGTCATTTTATGGCTCGGACGGATTCCATTACGATTCCAGACGGCTATTTTAACCCTTTCTGTCTATTATTACTCGTCAAATTCAGACGCCAGGTGCAAAACCTCGACGTTGTTTTGTCTGTCTGTGGCTTACCAATGGCCGCTCACTCATCATCAACCAATCTTGTATTTTTCATTTTATCCGCTTTGCTCATCAATTTCGAGCTCCGACGTCGCTATGTAGAGTGAGTTAAATGCCCTCCAGGGCAATAAAATATAAAAAAAAAATGTCTGCAAGTTTCCAAAATGTGTGTAATTAATAAAAAAATACGTAAAATAAATAAAGCGCCAATGGTTTTTAATGATTTGGCGATAAACTGGTTATAATTTGCTCTTTCAATTTCGTTTTTATGCATATTATTATCACTTTTCCTTTTGAAATGGTCAGTCGTTAATGGTTTTTATGATATGTCTGAATAGTTTTCTGGAGATTAGACACGAAAAAGACACCTGCGTTTAGTAATATTCTCTAATTTAGATTGTATTATTCCCCCATTTATTCATTTCTTTTGCATTTTTAATAACGCAACAAATACGTAAATGTCAAAATCTTTATTTTTCAAATTTTGAATCCTTTTTTTTTTTTGCGTGTGAAGAAATAATTCACTTCATTCCGATTTTTTTTCCAGCCAAGATGGCGCAGGGTATATTCATCTTCACGTGAAATTTTTTTCTAGAAATTCGTTGCTAAATTTTATGTAATAAATCAGGTTTTTCCCGGAGGCGCTTTCTCCTGGAAGTGATGTCAAACCCCTCCGCCCCTCCCCCCTCCCCCGAATATTTAACTTTAAGTGCTACACTGTAATGCAGGTATCTTCACCACGGTGCTCCATCATAGAGTCCTCAGAGTGCTCGATGCTCGTGTTCGCGAGCACTTGATGAACATTCCAATTTAGCACCTTGTGAAAATTACATTCAACGATTGAAGTCATCCCGATTTCGTGCAATCGTATGTTAAACTTGCCGTAAGGGTGCTCTTCTTTTGATGATAGGTACAGGCAGTGATCGCGGCTAGAAAAAGGTTGAAGACCTCTGCTCTAAAATTAAAGATTCCAAAATTCTCCATATTTCTAACTGAAAGCTAGGCCCGTAACTAGGCTGGGGCAACCGAAGTACTGGTCCCGGTACCCCGAACCGAATAGGGGGCCCGGGGAACCATAAATTTCCCTAATTCGGCATAAAAACCCTTTAAAAGGGCACCATAAAGGTCATTCGAGCATTACGTCAGCATCGATGGGGGGGGGGTTGGTTTGATGACTTGATAACAGGGTGGGGGAGGGTGGTGTTGAGTGATGCTTACGTCATCAGTTACTTCTTATATAAATACATAAATACGGAAATATTCTCAATGGAATCTCACTCAGTGTACCAAAAACGAGAAAAAAACTTTCTCTAGGTTATGGGCCACTTAAGTGCTCTGGAACTGCGCCGCGCGTCATTCAAGTGATCCGTAATTATGCCGCACATCACTTAAGTAATCTGGGAATGTGCCGCTGAAGTGCTCTAAAACTGTGCCACGTGCCATTTAAGGGATCTCTAAATGTGCCACGGATCGCCTAAGTGTTCTGGAACTGTGAACCCTCGGGTCAATAAAGTGATCTGTGAATGTGCCATTCGCCTATTTAAATGATCTGAAAATGTGTCAAGGGTCGTCTAAATGTTCTGGCATTGTGCCACGAGTCACTTAAGTGATGTGTAAATGTGCCGAATGTGCCGCTTAGTTCATTTTTGCAAAACTAGGTTTGAGGTGGTGGCAGTGGCGGATTAAAGTCGGCCGAGGCCCCGGGCGCAAAGGAAAATTTTTGGGTACCTTAAATTACATAAAGTGTGAAGTTGTGTTTTTCGGGGCCCTTTAGAAGGCGGGCCCCTCGTTAAATCTGCGTCTGGGTGGTGGGTCACATCCATAGACTTAAGATATAAATAGACCGCGCACGCTATTCATAAAACTTATCGAACGTGAAGAAAAGATGAGCAGTATTGTCGGGGAAGAACAGGTTCTGCGCTATTACATTTGGCGCGTTTTCGCAGAAGCTAGGATGTTGCTGTAACGAAATTTGACTCAATTCGATCAAGTTGATGAAAACTTTCCTTCATTTTTTCAATGAATTTCACTCATTTTTATGTGAAATATTTAGGGAGTATCAGATTTGAAAAAATAAATTCTATAAAATAAACAAATATTGGAAAACGGAATTTTTTTATTTTCCATTAAGGGATAATTCTTAATAATTTCTTAACACATGGGTTTTTAAATTTTAATTGAATATATAATATTTGAAGGAAGTGAATATAAACAGGATAAATTTCATGAAATAAATTTTTTTGGCACAGTTTTTAATAGCTTTCTAAATATCTATACACACACAGGAAACAAAATATTGTATACAACAAATATATAATGTTTATGTTACTGTAAATTTGATAAATCCGTAGTGCGCGTTATCTTCAGAAATTATGCATAATAGTTGGTAAATATATGCATAATTACCAATATTTTTAGTAAGTTTGATGAATTTCGTAGCATTTATCACTTTTTACGAATGAATCGAATAATTCTCAAAATGAAGTTAGTAAGTTTGATGAATATGGAAAAAATCCATGCTGAAATATCACTTTATTTCAACAACTTCGTTCTGTCCGTATGAGATGCGTGCACTACACATATTTCGCCATAAAAATTAAATTAATAATAAATGCGAAGATAGAGAGAGATTTTTTTTCATCGGCTTAGTTCATGTTGGCTTTTGCTGTATTTATCAGCATATGCAAACATAACCGTTACGAAGAGGGGTAAAAATACTATTATTTTTAGAGGTTGTTATGCATTTTTATGCAAAACTGCAATTGTCTAGAGGGGGGGGGGGGAAAGTTTTCCTCACATTCTATTTAAATAGAATATTTTTCATAAATTTCTCCTTCTGAAAAGCATATTTTCTTCCAAGTTGAGCAAAACTCGAATGAACTCACTAGCTCGCCAAATCTCGCCAAATCTTGCGGAGACGTATATTTCAGTTAAAACTTCATAAAACTCACAATTTCAATCATTTATTGCCAAAAATTCTATTAAAACATTTAATAATGATTCATGACATTTGAATTTTACCAAAACTTGGAACTTTAATTGAATTAAATCCAAAATGGAGTCGTTAAAAACTGAGATTACGTCAGAAATCCATTGCATCGTCAATTTAATATTCCAATTTTTAATTTATAAGAAGGGGAATAAGCAAAAAAGTTTTCCTTTGTGAAAGGATAATGTTCCTCCTTTCCTAAACCGTTCCGAACATCCGAAAGCTGCACACGTGGTGACCATTCTAATGAAAAATAAGACAGCACTTGGAGATCGTCATACGAACAGCCATATGGAAAGCATTGCCAGCGAGATTCCCTGACCAGCCTTTCGACCGGAGTCACGTGACTCCGGATCTTTGCTTCACATTGTAACCCCTCGCGCGCACTCTATAGTATTATTACTCTGTGGTCACATCAGATAAACCCGAGGGCCACATTAGGCGTGCTGGCCATGGGTTTAGCAAGCATATATAGCTTAGAGCAGGGGTCTTTGCTCTTTCTCGAGTCGCGAGCGCTGCATATGCCTGCCCATCATTTAACGAAGAGCACCCCTGACAGCAACTTTGATATAGGTAGGCCTAAAATCTGCAAAAATGTAATCTTTGAATAAAGTTTTCCATGGCGTTTGTGATCAAACGTTGATCGAAGTGTTCGCGAGCACGAAATCGGACATGAGCAATGAGTACTCTTTGTGCTTCGAGGAGCACCACGGTGCTCACGGGCAACAGGTTGAAGATGACTGGCTTAGACAATGGGTCCACGATGAGTTTTTTTTTTAACAGAAATTTTGAGTTCAATAATAAATTTTGTAAGGGGAGCTGAGCCTCCAAGTAATTAATTAATACACATTCGAGTGGCCCGCGGCATATTTACAAATCGCTTAATTGCCCCGCAGAATATTTACATATCGGCGCGGTAAAGTTCCAGAACCCTCAAGTGACCTGGGGAAAATTTAATCCTTTATTGGCCCGTAGCACAGATCCAGATCATTCGAGTGACCCACGACACGTTTCCAAATCATTTAAGTAACCCGCGATGCAGTTCCACATCACTTGAAAATTTGCAGTATATTCCAAGATCACTTGAGTGTCACACGGCTGTGACTTGCAGCACAACGGCCCAGTTGGTTTCGTTTTTGTGAGTGGAAACCCGTTCATACACACAACTCATGTGAAATAATGGGTAAAAAAAAAATGAAACGGTAAACAGTTCACGGCCCGGCACCTGACCGCGGCTCCCGGTTGAGAAACACTTATTCAGAGTGAGTAAAATGCCCTCAAGGGCCACAAAATATGTTTGCAAGTTTCAAAAAGTGTAATAAAAAAGTAAAACAAAATGAAGAAAAAGCGCCAATGGTCCATTGATTTGGCGATAAACTGGTTCTCTTGTCCTTCCACACATTTTCATTTTTATGCATTTTTATTACCTGTATTTTTTAAAATGGTCAGTCATTAATTTTTCTTAATGGTTTCTATGATATGTCTGAATAATGTTTTTTGCAGAAAAAGACACCTGCGTTTGGCAATATTTTTCCATTATATTATAAAATAAAATAAAAATTTCACGTGTCATTATTATTTTAGAATCAAATTAATCAAATGTGTCCATGGGAGTGTCCCATCGTTAAGACATAATGGGTTTTTCTATCGGGTTCTAACTCTGAAATATCTTGTCGGTCGCGTAGACTGTGGAATTCCAACACGTTGGGACAATTCTGTCTCAACCTTGGAGCTTGGAGATGTCCTGTATGTCTGCCTGCCTGCAAACCACAGCCCTCCATAGAGGCCTAATATAGCCAATCGGTGGTAGATCCTGAGCCATGTTCGGTTTGGGAGGTAAAGCCCCCCCTACTAATAGCAAGGCTTGGCAAATCCTAGTTGCCAGGTCGCCACGGTAACTAAAACAATTGATATTGGTTACTCATTTTTATTTATACAGTCGACGCTCGTTATAGCGACCCCCCACGTTATAGCAATCACTCCATTAAAATGAACGGCAGGATAAGTCCCAAATGTTTTCGCAGAACAACTATCATATATGTTTTACTTACGATATAACGACCCTCACAGTACAGCGTGCGTTTTCAACGGGTCGTTATATCGAGTTCCGACTGTGTATGGTGACTGAATTGAAGTATTAGGAAAGCACAACGGTTTGTTATCGGAAACTAGGTCATAGTGCCTACTAGCAAGGGATTCTTGTCACGGTAAAGTCACTGAATACACTATTTTAAACCAATTTTCTTAGGGGGGAGGGGGGGGGAGAATGATTGGCGGCCATGAAATTTTGGAATTGCTGGGGCCTAATTTTTTTTTTCGATTTTTCAAGCTTTGGCCAATTTACTGTCATGCAGAATTTGTCGCTGGGAATTTTGTGCCAAGCTTTCACATGGAGTAACATGTCCGGCCCCTTGCTATCTTTGCTGAGTGAGAAAATGTTGCCTTGTCCTAGGCACATTGACATAGGCTTAAAAGGGGCCCCTGGCAGGCTAGATGACTCTTCTCGCATAAGCAAACGGGACACGTGCCCAGGTGCCCGAAATCGATTCCCTTTCTTTTTTGTAGGCACGGCCCTCTTCCCTACCTATATCCTCAAAGGACACTATTCATAACGGGGGGTGCCCAAAAAAATTCATATTTGCCCATGGCCCGAACTTACGAAAGAGGCAAAAAAAAGCAACTTTAAAAACAGGCGCCTCCATGGCCCTGGTCTGTGGCGGCGCCTGTTTCTCCCATGGGAAAGAGGTCCGCGATTTTCATTTTACTTGTATACAAGAGGCTATGAATAATTGCCTAGGATTGCAAAAGGTTAAGAACTCCTTCGTTAGGCTTAAAGTTGGTTATATGGTCAAGGCTAAGTCAATGACACTCCACAAGGGCAGGACGGGCAGGACTCTAGCCCTGGACGTTTATTATCATTTTTTTTCTCCTTCAAACTATAAATTCCCTTTTAAAGGGGGCCCTTCAACGATCCCAGCCTAAGGGCCCAGCTCAAGAGTGTGGGCGAGGGGAGAGGGGAATGTTGGAACGGAATATATTTTATTTAAATTTTTTGAGGTCTCAAAATTATATACGCCTTACCGGGCCACATGGAACTAAATCACCTAATCCGATAGTAAGTTAACAATTAGGCCGCCTATATATATCCTTCCGCCTTGCTTATCTCATCCTTGAAATACGCAATGCGATTTCTCTTTGTTGCAGCGAAAAGGCAATTTCCATGAATTAGGATGGAGATTAAAAAATAAATAAATTGTCGGGCCCGATCTCTGGTTTCATTTGATAGCATAGGCAGGGCTTTTTGATGAATAATGAGGCCTTCTCTCTTATTAACAACCTTCTCAGGCAATTAAATGATAAGGATCGCCTTTTCGGATCGCTTTGCTTCTTTTTTAATAACGGCCCCTTTCTGTTTTCGATGATGTATTCTGATGGTTGGAGAAAATTTCTCCATTGTGTGCGTAATTTTGCGAACATTAACGTAATAGACACGATGCACAGGGCGTCCCATGAGCGGGTTATAGCCCAGGGCGGCAAATATGAGGAACGAGTTGTCATAATATGCATCCGCATTAAACAAGAGCGAGTGACAGTTCAGTGAGCGGCCAAGAGAACGTGCGAGCAGATGAGTAACCAAACAATGTGGAAGCATGTGAACGACCAAAAGAGTGTGCGAGAATATGAATGAACAAAACAATGTTCAATCATGTGAGTGTTCCTGGTCAGTGAGTGACCTACAGAGTGTGCAAGTATATGAGTGAGTGAAACAATGACGAAACCTGTGAATGACCAAAAGAGTGAGTGAGTGTGTGAACGACCAGAACAGTGGCCTAGACATTGTGTAAGCATGGAAATGACAAAAACAGCGTGAACGTATGTGAGTGACCAAAAGAGTGAACTAGAGAGGGTGGTACCAGGTCAGTGAGTAATTGAAATATTGATCTAGAGAGTGTGTAATTATCACGAGTGACCACAAGAGTGAATTAGAGAGAACGTACTCATGGTTAGTGACCAAAACAGAGTGAATTAGAGAAAGGGGTATATTTACGGGGGAGTGTAAGCAAGCTTTTGCCCAGGGTGGCCGATTTGAGGAATGCGTAGCTCATAATATAAACCATAAATTCGCATTAACCTAGAGAGCGAGCGACGGCTCAGTGATTGACCAAAAGAACGTGTGAGCATATGAGTGTGACCAAAACAATGTAGAAACGAAACCTGAAGAGCGAGTGAGTGGCAAAAAGGGCATGCGAGCACATGAGCAACCGAACAATGTGGGAGCATGTGAACAACAGATAGTGTGCAAGTTGATTATGCGAACAACCAAAAGAGTGATCTCCTAGAGAGTGTGCAAGCATATGAATGTGTGTGATTGACCAAAACAGTGTGCCAAGTCAGTGAGTGACCCACGGCAAAGGTGCTCAACCTTTTGGAGAGTGCGGACCAATTCATTGATTTGGAAATGTGTCGCGGGCTATTATATGGTAATGTGCCTCGAGCCACTCAGGTGATCTGAAGGTATGCCGAGGGCCACTTTAGTTATCTGGAAATGGACCGTGAATCACATGAGCGATCAGAAAGTGTGCCGAGGGCCACTTGGGTTATCTGAAAATGTGCCGTGAGTCAACTCAGGTGATCTGGAAGTGTACTTCCAGAGACTTGAAGTGATCCGGAAATTTTCCGTACGCAGGTTAAGTGATCTGAAAATGCGCTTCGAGTGACATAATTGATCTAGAAATCCAAGAGAATCACTAAAGTGATTTTTAAAAATGCCGCCGGCGGCTAAAGTGAATCGTAAATGTGTTGCGGGCCGCTTTTAAATGATCTGTAAGTATGCTGTGAGACACTAAAGTGATCTAGAAGCATGCCGCTGGCAACAAGGGGGATCTCTCGAAATGTCACTTAAATAATTTATAAATGTACCATGAGACACTTACGTAAACTGGAGGTGTGTGTCTTAAGCGACGCCAAGCAAATTTCCATACCGCTTGGGTGAGCCACAAGCCAAGTCACTCGTATCAAACAAATTCCCTCGTTTGGTCACTCACGTGCTTTCAAACTCTATTTTGGTCACTCCTAATAAAAGTACATACTCTCTAAACCCTCTAATTTACACTTTTGGTCACTCATCAGAAGTTGCACCCTAGTTTCCGAGGTGGAACTCACCAACGTACACACTGTTTAATTGGCTCGTTTGGCCACTCACCATACTAAACGCTCTCTAAGTCACTATTTCAATTACTCACTGAACTGGCAGGTTAAACCTCTCTAGGTCACTCTCTTGGTCACTCGCATACTTGCACAATGTTTTTGTCACTTACATGCTTACACAATATTTAAGTCACTCTTCTGGTTGCTCATTGAAGTGGTCTTTGGTTCTCTCCAGTTATGGATCGCTTGAGTGACCTGCTGTGCTGTTTCAGATCACTCAAGTAGCCCCGACACGTTTTCAAACAAATGTCGTGGCCCACACTCTCTCACAGGTTGAGCATCCTTGACCTAGAAAGAGCATGAGCATGGGATTGACCCTCAGAGTAAGTGTAAGTATGTGAGTGATACAGAGAGCCAGAAACGAAGTCAATGAGCTACCAGAAAAATGACTTCGAGATTGTGAAAGCGTGGGAGTGACAAAAACAGCGTGCAAGCATTTAAGTGACCAAAAGAGTGACCTAGAGAGCGTAGCGCCAGGACACTGAGTAATTTTCATAGCGTCCCCTAGAGAGTGCAAGTATGGCGAGTGACCAAAATAGAGTTTGAAAACATGTGAACGATCAAGTGAGTGACTTAAAGACAGGGGGATATTTACTGGCTGAGGGGTGGGAGGGGGGCGTTGAGCAAGCTTTTGCCCATGTTGGCCAATTCGAGGAATGAGTGGTCAAAATATAAGCCATAAATCCGCATTAACCTAGAGAGCGAGCGGCAATTCTGTGAGGGAACGTGCGAGCATATGAGTGTGACCAAAACGACATGGATGCATGTGAATGACCAAAAGAGTGACCTAAGAGCAGTGGTTCTCAACCTTTGGAATCCCGCGGCCCGGCTGATTTCTTTTTGCGAGTGCAAGGCGGTTTGACTGTTGTCGCGGCCCGCCGGTTGAGAAACAATGACCTAGAGAGTGTGCAAGCATATGAGCGAGCAAAACAATGTCCAATCATGCGTGTGTTTGACCATAAGAGTGAACTAGAGTGGATTGTCATCTGCCACTCCCAAGGCTTAATAATAGAACCTTCGTTGGGATTGTATCGCCAATGACCCTGAAAAGAGAAACCATACAGGGCAATCGATAAATTCGTAAATAGTTTAAAAATGCATAAAAATTGTAGATATTGGAAAATTTTAATGCGTATTAAAAAAAAAAAGTTATTCTTATATGAAGGGGAATTTTTTTTCGCTCCAGAAAAAAAAAAATTCGAATTTATGTCGATAGAGAGCGCTGCATGAAAGCAAACATTTGGGGGAGAAACGTGCAAATCGTAGTCTTATAAAATGCAGGGAAAACTATTAACAAGGAACATTGAAGGACCGGACACATCCCGCTTCCCATCTCAAGGAGACATTGAAGCGTTCCCGAAAGATAGGTGTATCCAGAATTTTATTTAAATTTGTATATACAAGGTCGGCAAAAAAGTACTTAAAAACTTTAAAAATTCATAAAAACCGGAAAAAATAACCGAAATAAAAAAAAAACAGTTTGCAGGGTTAGCATCGCTAGAGGTCACGGGAATTTTTTTAAGACCGGAAAAAATAACTAAAAAAACAGCCGGTAAGTGGCGCTGACGTACAGAAGTCGAAGAAGATACGCAAATAAAAGAAATCAAAGACAACATACGCAAATAACGAACAGAATGCCTCCAAATCGCTTATTACAGCATTATGTGTCCCACATGACCACCACCACAGGGGATAACACATTGCAGGCGAGTCACAAATCCAGCAATGGCAGGTCCACATACACGGTTTACAACGGTGAACAGATCGTGGATTAGGAGCGCAAGTTCTCATAACCGTTTCATTTGCATTTATCCACCGAAGTCGCTACCAGCGCCACGTATCGGCTGGTTTTTTTTTTTTTTTCCTGCCTTAAAAAATTCCCGTCACCTTTAGCCATGCTAACCCTGCAAACCGTTTTTCATTTCGGTTTATTTTTACGGTTTTTATTCATTTTTAAGGTTTCTACGGACTTTTTGCCCACCCTGTATATATAAGTATAAATTTGAACATAATAACAAGTCCGACTACAAGCGTATAAAGCAATAAAACTATTATGATGAATCGTGGTCTAAAGTTTGAATAAATATTGTAGCTTCGTTAGCACGTCTGTGGTCACCAAAGCTCCGTTGTTGGCGGTCCGTCCGCGTGCGCTGAATGTCACAAGCTGTCAGGGACGGGCTTAAGTATTTTGCGGCCCAGTGCAGAAAAAAAAAGAGTACCCATGGGTGTCCATGGGTACTCTGGTGCTCGCCAGGTTCACACTGGTGCCCGGGTGTAAAACTGTTTCGTAATCATAAAAAATTGTCATTTGGCAAATAAATATGGACGAAAGTGTCCGCTTCCCAGTGGAAAAATTGCGAGTGCGCCCCCAGGCACTTGAAGGTTTAGGGGCTCTCAGGACTAGAAAACCGATTATCTACCCAGACCTTCAACACACACACACACACACATTAGTGGTTCTCTATCTCTATTGCATGCCAAGAATTTGAAGTCAAAATGTAATCAAAACATTTTATCCCCAAAAATATAGCGTCCCGGTGCGGCCGCACCATTCGCACCTGCCTAAGTCCGGCCCTGCAAGCTGTGGTCGTGTACAAAACAAATCGACATCACGTCTGCGTCACATGGAGTCCTTGTCCAAGTCAGCCAATGTGCGGACATCCAGGTGTTTTAGCTCGATCTATAGGTGCACATTTCTGTTTCGTAAGTATCCTACATCTTAATTCTCCTTGGCAAATTAGGAGACTTTCATCATTCCCGAAGCTGCATCGGCTGAATTCGGCGTTTGGTTATGGGTGACGTTGATTGATCCACCACGTCCTCATGATTAAGTCAACAGAAGTTCGCCATTTAACGCCATATCATTTTCTCGTGAATTTCTAGTACCTCTACGTGGCCCGCAAGTTGTGTAGACTCTCCCTGGTATCAGCTTTACTGGTCTGGATGGCTGATATTCATCCTGCTTCTTCCGCACCCGTCTCGTCGAGCAGCAAATATAGATTACGGTGTAAAAATTGGATCGAATTTTCAGTGCGCGCGATAAGTTTATATGGCTCAGGATAACGTGTAAATATTATCAGTAGAGCCCGGATTATATGCACTTAAAAAGTGGCAAAATATGCTCTAAAAATATGCGAATATGCTCTAAAAATATGCGAATATGCTCTTAAAAAGGCTAAACTATGCACTTAAAAAGGCTAAACTATGCACTTAAAAATGCTGAAATATGCACTTAAAAATGTCAAAATATATACTACCTTTACACACATCCATATCTTTTATGGGTATCTTTTTTCCTGCCAGTTAGGCAATTTGCCTGTTGTATCCTTTGTGTTTGTATTTGAAAAATCCTGAAAAAAGTTAAAAATTCGAAAATATGTACCAAAAATGAGAAAATATGCGTTAAAAAATCACTATGCAAACAAGAACCAGATATGTTTTTAAAATTCATATTTTCTATTTGTTAGTGCATATCCATTACCTCTTCACAATATGCATATACTGCATATGCACACAAA
The DNA here is from genome assembly GCF_987345545.1 of Pholcus phalangioides. Classification (NCBI taxonomy): domain Eukaryota; kingdom Metazoa; phylum Arthropoda; class Arachnida; order Araneae; family Pholcidae; genus Pholcus; species Pholcus phalangioides. Next base: position 495,701 of record NW_028301603.1, read on the forward strand.
TAACTTCTAAATACATTTTATTTGAGCATTTTCAATTTCTAGTTAGTCGTGGCTGTTCAGTAACGAAAATAACAGTAAAAAAGAATTTCGAGACTATTTTCTAAAAGAATTGCACATTTTTGACACTAACGCTGAAACAGTTGATATTTGAATATTCATTTGAAAAATTATGAAAAAGGGAGTGAGTGAGTGAGTGAGATTGAGCTTCAATAAACCTTCACAAATATGCACTTATTTTGAAAATTCATTGATTTTATATGCATTTATATGCATTAATGCTGGAAAAAGCCAAAAAAACAAATGCATATGCACATATGCATTTGCATATAATCCGGTCTCTAATTATCAGTATACATGCATATAGCAATATGAATATAACAATGTGCATATTGCAACTGTTGTGTGAATACTGACAAGTAACATGTTAAAATTTTGTTAATTTCCATTTTAATATTTGAATATATTCATGTTATTATAGGAATTTTATTCATTCATGACATATTATTTGAATAAATTTGTATTATTTCGAACTGGTTTGCGTCAGTATGTTCCAGTCGATGTTACATAATATGAATGGATCACATGTTCAACATTTGGGAGGCTGATAAAACGCATGTATATTAATGTACATTTATCAAAGCAATAATGACGTCTTAATGTAATAACCTCGGGAGCATCAAATTCCTGCTCGCGTCGTGTTAATGGTGCTGCCCGAGGTATAATGTAAGCTGTAATAGTAGTAGTAATCTTTTGTTCTGTTATTTTAATTGTAATGCAATGTAAATTGTTTTGTAAGGTGAATTGTTAACCTTGGGCCAATGGTGCTCCGGGGATAGAATGCATATATATTTTAACATATGTAATTTTTTTTTAAAATTGAGAAAATAAATGCTCCCTCCGGAAACCCCCGGCGAATGACATTCACCGGGTCGGGGTAAGTAACTCATAACAATTCTGGGCTTCAATGTTCAATACAACAATTCTGGCTTCAATGTTCAATATAACAATTCTGGCTTCAATGTAACAATTCTGGCTTCAACGTAACAATTCTGGCTTCAACGTTCAATATAACAATTCTGGGTTCAATGTTCAATGTAACAATTCTGTGTGGCTTCAATGTTCAATATTACAATTCTGGCTTCAATGTTCAATATTGTTCATCAATGTCAATATTATTCAATTCAATTCCGGGCTCAATGTTCAATATAACAATTATGGCTTCAATGTTCAATATAACAATTATGGCTTCAATGTTCAATATAACAATTATGGCTTCAATGTTCAATATAACAATTCTGGGTTGAATATAAAAGTTCCTGGTTCAATTTTCAATATAACAATTCTGGGTTCAATTTTCAATATAACAATTCTGGGTTCAATTTTCAATATAACAATTATGCATTGGTCACAACAGGTGATAACTTCTTAATATATAACTGCAAACATTTCATTTCACAAAGTAGGTATCATTCAGTAGAAAGAGCGATTTTCCCGATTTCAAGACCGAACTTTCGGGAAATCAGGAAAAACAGTTCATTTGTCGGAAAAAAACAGATGAGTTGTTCAGAAATTAGCTGTACGATCAACAGCGCATTTCTGAATTCTGGTGTTACTGGCACCTGCATAAAGTTTTCGTTGTGATGTTGACATTGTTTAATAAAGCACTATTACCGAAGTCGTTTCATATCAGCCACGAATCACTGGCTGAAGCTTTACAAACGTTTCGGACACAAAATAGCTTGAAGAAATACTTTTCCCCATGGAATTCTGCTATTTGATTTTATGCAACGCTTTTCGTCGACAAAAATTTGGACCAAATTTTTTCTTTCTCTACCAAAAAACAATCCCCCTTCCCCTTTGGGAGGATGACTTTTCCGCAAATGGAATTAAAATTTTCCAATTTCTCCAATTTTCATGAAAATGAATTTTTAAACTATTTACGAATTTATTTCACACCCTGTATACATAGTGATTCGTACAGGCCAGAAGATTTTGGGACCTAGAATTGGTGTATCAAATTTCTTGGAAACATGGAGGAGAAGCAAAGAAAAAGTGAAAAATCACAAACAACGGTGAACACGTGAGAAAATGATTAATCAGATAAAACGTTGCACAGGGCACCCTGAATATAAAAATATTTTTTTTCTAAGAATTGAGTAAACATTCTCAAATTTTCACAATTTCTACTAATAGTGTTTTAAAAAGAAAATTCTTTTATGAAATTTTGCATTTATCTACAAAAATATGTCTCAAATAAAAAATTGTAACCATGAACACCCTGGTGCCCACCAGGTTTACATGGACACCTGACAATGAACATCAAAGTAATCTTTCATGGTCATATGGAAACCATTCGACAACAAATTCTGACAATTTGACAACAGCGCCCGCTGCCCAGTAGAAAAAATGCAAGTGAGTCCCAGACACTTAAAATTGGGAGGCACAGACAGAACTAGTTATCTATTCAGAGCTGCAACTAGATACTCTTTCAGCCGGGCAAGCATGCATCATGCCGACCTCGTGTAATTTTGAATAATAATAAAAAAAAAATTGGCGCCCTCTCTGGTCCAGTGCCTGGGGCACTAGATCCACCTGTATCCTCCTCTTAGCTTGGGAGGAGGGGTTCTGTGGAGAAAACTAGGCAAGAGGGTTTTATGTCTGAATTTTAGAGGTATTGAACAGAATTTCAAGCTATTTTTAAGCTATTTTAAAACATTTAAGTCAAAATGTAATCAAGTATTGTCCCGTTTTGCGGCCCGGCGCGGCAACACCCTATACACCTGCCTGAGTCCGGCCCTGGCACGAACTAAGACTAGGTCATCATGTTCTCTGAAGCACTTATCACTGATGGCATAGGCTCAGTTGTCTGGATTGGCGAAGATCATGAACAGTGTCGGCTTAAAGACCAGGGAACGGCAACTAGGGAGGAGCATGTGGGTCTGGTGCCGGGTGTCCCAAACCAGAGGGGGCGCAAATTTCACCCTTTTACCCCTCCAAAATGCATGCTTGCCATAGCTGACCAAGTATCTAGTTTCGGTGCTGACATCGTCGTCAGCGATGTCTCATTTCACATCTCAGAGCAGATAACTGCCACACATGTTTATGGAGTTGTGGCAAATATTTGATACCAAATTTGTAGCATTACATCTTGTATTAATTCGCAAAGTAAATAGTAGTAATAAAATAAAAATCCAAATGAAAAATTTTGTATTCATTCACAAAATTTTGGTTTATAATTTCAAGGCCTAGTATATAAAAATACTGTGCTTCAATGTCTTGGAATTCAAATGCTCAGCAAAAATTACCGCCTATTTTCGCTTCAAAAAGTTTAAATTATCAACTTATATCAAATAGTAATAATATAGAGGGTGTTCCGTTAACGGATCGACAAATTCAGAGGGTTGTTAGTAGACATCAAGGGGAACAAAAGTTGCAATGGAAAAAAAAAGGACACTCAACGTGTGTCAATACGAAGAAGAATGATTCCCGGACGCGCCAGGTATGCTTTTGATGTCTGCCACAGCGACGACAATCCGCGCTATGACATCCTCCTTTGTGTCCACGGGCGTCGCATAAACGAGAGAGTTAAGGTGACTCCATAGGAAAAAGTCGCACGGATTGAGATCCGGAGAAAGGTGGAGGCCAAGCAGCATGTCACGCGCGTCCAATACACCTCCTTGAGTATATAACATCGAGGTGATTACGCACCTCATTGGATATTGCCGTTGGTACATCCGCTGTGCTAAGCTCCCATTGCCATCCGCTCGACCTTTGACCTTTGAAGACCGGACACACCCCGCTTCCCATCTCATAGAGATATCGAAGCGTTCCCGAAGGGTGGGTGTATCCGGAAAGTTTTATTATAAAAACAAAACATTGTCGCCTCATACGAAGGCAACCAAAAAAAAAAATATATATATATATATATGAAGACGATCGTCAATCTAAAATCATATAACAGGTGATTAAACTCTAAACATAAAACGCCAATCGACAATCGAAATTATAAAGAAGATTATGCGATGATAGCCCTCCCATAAGAATCTTGCCATCGTCAGTTAATCGAATGATTGTCAATAATCTAAATCTAATGATTGTCAATAATAAATATAAAATTTCGAATCGCAGAGTAAATCAGCTAATCACAGCCATCCATTGTCCAGCTCCCACATATCAGTTCGATTGTCGGTATCGGTCTTCAGTAGTGAATCGGTCTAGTATCGGTCCGCCGTCGTCTAGGCCGCAAGTTGTAAATAATCGCCTGGCTGCCGCTCTCTCGCGAGGGCGGGTGCGTGACGTCAGTAACTCCTCTGAGTCTTGGCCGCAAATCGTACTGTCTCACCTGACTGCTGCACTCCTCTCGGTTCACGTGCTCCTCTGGTTTTGTCGTGCATATGGTGAACGTTCTGCTCCAGAAACCTGACAAGACCTATGAGGCGGTGAAAGTTCGTAGGACTACGAAGGGTCCTTATCTTCCAGGCTAAGGTATAAGACTCTGGCATCTTACCGAAGTGGAACTGAGCCGTCATTGGACACTGCGTCGCATAGTGCCAGAGAGATCCAGAAGCTCCACAATTACAAGCAGAGTGAGTTGAGCGCTTAAACCGTTCGAAATAAACCGGAAATGGACCGTGCTCTGTTACCACTATTATCTTTTCTCTGGGCCAAACATAATGGTGCCAACGGACCCGTCGTTGGACTTTATAGGCGTCTTTGGCCGCATTAGAATTCCAACTACATTGCCACGTCTTCAACAGATCCTCACGCAATAAGCGTTGAGCAAAGCTCCTTGGCCATGGGTGTTCACCTGGAGTTTGAAGATTAGCGGCTTCCTTATCAAGTTGGTCAGCTTGCTCGTTGCCAGCTACTCCAGAGTGTGCTTTCACCCAGGCCAACCGTATTCTTGGATTCCCACACAGGATGCGACGAATCTCTCTGACGTTGTAATACGGTGAACGTGGATTTTTTATGGCCCACAGACTAGATGCACTGTCTGAAAATATGAGCACTGGATGCTGTTCGGATTGCGCCCATTGAACTGCATGCAAAATTACATATACCTCAGCCTGGAAGACGCTGGTCTCAGTAGCAAGCCTTCTCATCCAAGATACTTCACGAGAGTCATCCTGCCGCAAAACCACGAATGCACTACCGGTTCCTTCTGGAGTCTTTGAACCATCCGTAAAAACTAATCTTGTATCGGGCGCTATCACAAGATTACTATTGGACAGTATTGTCTGGTTTACTGCTATGTCCATACTTGGGTGCTGTGGCCAGGTCTTGAGCGTCTTTTCGAAGTCTGCAACTCGCAGTCGTCTAGCTGCAACCATAATATCCTCGTCGAGGTGAAGTTGTCGTGTTTTGCGCGCCTCGTAATCAAGAAAACTACTGAGAGGTGGATTCCCAGTTGCCACATATAAGACGGCGTTGGCCGTGGTGACGTATGCCCCTGAAACATAAAGCAGAAATGGTCTCTGGGCTCATCCGCTCGACCGTAAATCACATGCATATCAGCGTATATCTCGTTCATGTAGTCAGCCATCACGATACTCATTGAAACAGACAACTAACTGCTACACGTGCTTACTACCGCAATAACGCTAATTTGCGTCGTCCGCAGCGCGTGATCCTACCCCAGCGCATGCGTTTCGCGACTCTGCTTACGTCAGATATGGTGAGCGAACCCACGAACGCGTTCAGCCCATCAACTGACATTCACCTTTCGTCTCCTCTGGACCCGGAGACTGCATGCGTTTTTCGCGATTTTCACCCTTTCAAAGGAGTTCGCGACACCATGTTCCATTGCAATTTTCGTTCCTCTTGATGTCCACTAACAACCCTCTGAGTTTGTCGCTCCGTTAACAGTCGGGGTCCCACTGGATGGTTTTCATCCGCTTATTACGTTCCCATTTAGAACTTTCTCCCGTTATAGAGCGAGATTTTCCTTGTCCCAGCTATAAATAATACTCATTAATAGGCTCGGATTTTTATGAAATGCCATATTTTTGGCATTTTCGAGCAATTGGTCATATTTTGAACATTTTCCAGCGATTGGTCACATTCCATACAAATGCGAAAGATCTTATTCATTCGGACACTCGAAATCAATCGATCTCCATAATGCCTAAACACGTGGATTTTTGTTAGGATGGCAGACTTGGTTTTGCCCGACACTAGTTATGGGTGCTCAAGCTTATCTGCCGCCCGGTTGCAAAGCCTCACGTGCCGCCCTGAAGGAGACTTTTGCGGGAGGCTGACAAGGCTTTACCATAGGGGACCTGGAAAAACCTGATTTTTTGCAGTACAAAAGCTACATACAATTCATTACCAATCGGGATATGCGTAGACCATACTACGTCCTGCTTTTCAAAAGATCGACCTGTTTTTTTGGTGTATATAATCATTTCATTGTTCTTAATTATGCCAAATTTCTCAATTAACATTACAGCTGTTGTTATTCATTTGATCATTTTCGACTCACCACGGTCATTTTCTGCACACGAAGGCTAATTAGACCAGGACCTACAAAATATGGCATATTAGAAGGGTGCCGAAATTTGCAAAACTATAAATCTGCCTCTTCCAGAGAGCAAGGAACTAGGTTGGTGAGTGACCAAACGAGTGATCTAGTGAGTTTGCAAGTCCGTGAATACTCAAAACAGTGTGCATGTGAGTGACCGAAACGGTTCAAGCATGTGAGTGACAAAAAAAAAATGCTCAAAGAATTAGGGACCAGGTCGGCGAGCGACCAAAAGAGTGACCTAGAGAGCAAGGAACTAGGTTAAGAGGGAAAGAGTGACAAAAAAAAGTTACCAAGAAACTGAGGGACGTTTACAGGTTGAGTGGGCTGCAGCCCTGTAAATTTAAGAAATAAATGGTAAAAAAAAAATTAAGAGATGAGAGAAGGGCGGAAAAATTTCTGTAGCTCACAGTAAGCTTAACCATAAATCCTGGTCATGTGAATTTTTAGTACTGGAAGTTTTAAAAACTATCCCTCGTCCCGTTAAACAAATTTTGCAAAAGATTCTACAACGGCGGCCACAACCAAACACAATGGTCATTCGGGCAACTACCTATTTTGGCGCTCCCCTCTTCATAATTTTGAACGAATAAAAACTAAACTTGGTGCCCTTCCTGGTGCATTGCCCGCATGGTCACAACTAGGGGGGAGCAGGCGGGTCTCGTGCTCCGGGCGCTGGACCCGAGGGGGCGCAAATTTCATTCTGAAACCTCTCCTTCAACATTATAAGGGGGCGTCAAAATGCGCTCTTGACCCGGATGACCAAGCATCTAGTTTCGGCCCTGATTGCCCGTGGCACCAATACCCTCTTGCTCGCTCCTTGTAGGGACCCTGCCCAAAACTGTACAAATATTCAAACATTCACAATTCGAAATACAGATGGCATAACTAACTTCAAGCGCAATACTATTCATGGTGCTAGCACGGACTTTATCTCACCAACCGTCCGTCGTACAGGTGTGATTCCAATTCGAAAAATGCTCAAAAGGCGTTCAAAAATTACTCTGTACCAGTTTCGAGAGTGAAAATACAGTGTGTAACAAAATAAAAAAAATCTGCATTTTTAAACGGTCCCCCCCCAACTTCCAATGAGAAAGTTGTCCTGAAACAACTATCGCGGTAATCTTTTTCCAAGACAGGAAAAAAACACAAAAACAGCCGATAGGTGGCACTGACGTGCACAAGTCAGAGAAAAGATACGCAAATAACGTGACCTAGCGATGCTAGGCCCTGCGCAAACCGTTTTTTTATTTCGGTTACTTTTCCGGTTTTTATGAATTTTTAAAGTTTCCACGGAATTTTTGCCCACCCTGTATTTGAATTCAAAAATCGGAGAGAAGTTATGAAAGAGCAACAAGAACTAACGGACAACGCTCCTTTCCCCTCATTTAACACTGTTCTTTTACAAATTTCCTCCGTTTTTCGAATTTGAATATCGAATATTCGTGATATATTGAGTGAATATTGCACTTAAAAACATGGAATTCTTTTTGTGACATCAGGAGAAGCAGGGCAAGAACTTTCTAATTGGGAGTCAGAGCATAGTGGGACCATATAAAAATTTTGGTTTTTATTTTGTTGTACACTGTATTACTGTGGCACGGGGTAATTTTTGAACGCATTTTGAGCATTTTTGAAAGTGGAATCGTACCTCTACGACGAACGCTTTACGAGATAAAGGCCGATTAAATCGGCACTTACAGGCTCCCTGTATACACACACAGACGGTTAGGTATATTATACAGGGCGCCCATAATTAAAAGACCTTGTTTTAAAGTAGCCTATAGGCAAAACCAGTCATCAGAAAATTGTGAAATTTTGTGGAAGACTTCATGAAGTGATAGGAATTTGTTTCGGGGAAAAATTAGTTGCACATGTCACCACCAGAGGACGATTTATTAAGAAATGACACATTTAGGCAAACGTTTACAATTTTAACAATTGTTACTGCAACAAAAAAATGTTCCACATGATGGCCATCATTTTCAGATACTATGTGAAATCGCAAGATGGCATGTTCCACAACTAACCGAAGTGTGTGCGGGGAAATGTTCAGCGCGTGGCGTGAAATGCTGCCTTTAAGGTCAGGTAAAGTTCTTGAATTGTCACGACTTACCAGACATTTCAAATGCCTCCAAAGACAAAAATCGCATGGATTAAGGTCCTGGGAGGCCATAGATCAGGGAAGTGACCGCTGATGACACGTTCTTCTGTAAAATGTGTTTTAAGAACATACTTAACACACACTGCAATGTGTGGAGGAGCTTCGTCTTGCATAATAATTGTGTCTGCAAGGCAGTGACGTGCTTGCAGAGCCGGAACAATTTCGTTCTGTAACAGCAATGCGTATCGCTTCCCGGTGATCGGACGTCACTAAACCTGTAGAACGTAACTCCTCGTAGAAGTAGGGACGGAGAATAAATGATGCAGAAAATCCACACCATACCCTTCTGGTATTAGATTTTCTGTGGTATTACCGTCACTTTTGGTGAACGTAACGGTACCTCTAAGATAGCGTGCGGATTTTCTGGTTCCCAAATTCGGCAGTTGTGAGTAGTGACTGCACCATCCAAGTGAAAATGTGTTTCGTCTGTCCAGAGGATATTCCAAGGCCATTCTGAATCGACCTCAACGCGAGCTCGAAACTGCAGTGAGAACCGGAGTCGAGCGTCATAATCATGTGGAAGCAACCGCTGCACAAGTGAAAGGTTGTATGGCTAATATCGGAGGATATTCCGCATAATCTTATGGACAGTTGAACGTATCCTATGCAACGCCTGCAACCACGAGAATTTGAAGCTCTGTCCTCTTCGACCTGAAGCGAAACCTCCTGTGTGTACTGCGTTTAAGCAATTCAAAGTGATACGCCCTCTGGTGGAGACATGCGCAACTACCCCCAAATATGGCCCTGAGGTTATCTGATGTGGCCTGCCCTCTTCAAACCTAATTTTGTAAAAATGAACTAAGCGGCACATTTACAGATCGCTTAAGTGTCCCGTGGCACATTTCCGGAACATTTAAGCGGCACGTGGCACATTTTCAGATCACGTATATGACCTGGGACACAGTTCCAGAACACTTAAGCGATCCGTGGCACATTTAGAGATCCCTTGAGTGACATGTGACGTAGTTTTAGAGCACTTAAGTGGCCCCCAGTGCGGTTCTACATCACTCAAGTTATCCGTGGCACATTCTCAGATTATTTAAGTGATCACGGCATAAAATTACGGATCACTTGAGTGATGCGTGGCACATTTCCAGAGCACTTAAGCGGCCCGGACACATTTCCATAGCACTTAAGTAGCCCGGACACATTTCCTGAGCACTCGAAGTATCCGTGAAACATTCAGAGATCGCTGAAGTGGCCCTGTAAGGGATTTATCATTACGGAGAATGTTACTTCAGGTGCCCACAAACAAGCGAACGATTTTGATCGTTTTTGGCTTCCATTAAGAATATTTCCGAATTTCATAAAGGGTGGTTGATGACGTAAGCATCATCCAAACACCCCCCCCCCCCGTCATCAAAAGTCGCCATCCATGCTGACGTAATACTTGAATGGCTTCAAGGGTATAGTTTTAGTTTATAAAATGCTATAAAAAAAAAGTTCAAAAGTTACCCCGTACCAATTTTGAGAGTGAAAATACAGTGTGTAGCAAAATAGAATAAAAAAAATCTAAATTTTCATACGTACCTTCTGTCCTGTAACTTCCAATTAGAAAGTTGTTGCCCTGCTTCTCTTACGTTGTTGTTTCTTCTCTTTTTGCTGTTATTTCATAACTTTTCTCCGATTTTTGAATTCAAATATTTCAGCGAATATTGCACTTGGAAACGTGAATTTTTTTTTTTTCTGTTGGCTTCAAGAGATACAAGGCAAAGACTTCCTAATTGGAAGATAGAGGATGGAGAGGGGGCATATAGAAAATTAGACTTTTTATTTTATGACACACTGTATTTTCACTCTCAAAACTTTTATAAGGTAAATTTTTTGAATCTCTTTTGAGCATTTTTTAAACTAAAATCATACCTCTGCAAGATGATGAAATAAAGGCCGCATTAGCACTTACAGGACACCCTGTATAAATTTTTTCCTTCCCCCCCCCCCTTCTATTTTCTAACGTTCTGTTTGTTAGGTTAGGTCATCAGAGTTATTACCGATTCGTCGAATAGAGATCATAGAAATTTGTTGCCAAAATCTCGTACGTGAAGTGGTTAAAGTAAGCCTCGTCGAAAAACGGGACACTTTATCAGAAATATTTAGGAAGGGCAAAATACAGGGTATCCCATGAGTGTGCTATGGCCCAGGACGGCAAATTTGAGGAATGAGTGGTCATAATATGAACCTGCATATGACCTAACCTAAAGATCGAGTGACAGTTCAGTGAATGACTAAAAGTACGTGATAGCACATGAGGGACCAAACGATGTGGAAGCATGTGAACGACCAAAAGAGTGGCCTAGAGGAGTGTTTCTCAACCACCCGATACCGGGCCCTGACCTCATTCATACCGGGCCGCGAGTGATTAGCGTTTCATTTTCCCTTATTCAATTTCCGTTGGTCATGTATTTAACCGGGGCTTCGACTCACAAAAATGAAACCGGGACGCGGGCTCAGAAAAGGTTGAGAACCATTGGCCTAGAGCATGGGTTTCCAAGTGGGGTTCCGTGACAGAATTTTTTGGGTTCCGCGTGATCAAACACCTCTGAACCCTTAAAAGTCCCGAATTCCGGAGTGCTCTCAAAGAAGAAAACCTTATTGTTGCTTCCACTCGCAAAGCTGTTCTTTATTTTGAGTTTTAACGAGACAGTATCTCTTAAAAAATCATCAGATTGAAAAAACAGCGTAAATTAGGGAAATAAGCGTTGTCCGTGAGTTTATCCGGTTTTTACCAAGTTTTAGTTGATTTTTGAATTTAAATATCTCTGCGAATATTGCACTTGGAAACATGGTTTTTTCCCCAAACAGGGCAATAAGAGTCTAATTGGGTTTTGTGTAGGACAGGGTACTCGTATAAAAAGCTGATTCTTTTATTTTATTTGGATAACTACACAACCTCTTGCAGCATGAATGACGTATCTGAGTTCCGCACGGTATTTGGATACTTTTTCTAATGGGAAGTGCGCCTTTAGAATAAACGGTTTGCTAGTAAATGATGAGTAACCATCGTTTATATAATACAGTATAATCCCATTTTAACGAATACCGTTATAGCGAAAATCTCGTTTTAACGAACACTTTCCTAATCCTTCAGATAAGTTTACATAGGAACAATGCAAATATCTGGAATTCCTTTATAACGAAATTTCGTTTTAACGAAGTGATTTCTCCGGTCTCTTGGAGTTCGTTATAACGAGATTCGACTGTGTATGAAGGAAACATCACTGATAAAAAAGTAAAACTTTTGTGGTTCTTCGATTGAAATTGACGAACAGTTTTTGATTAACGCACCGCATAGGAAAAAAAAGTCAATATAGTAGAATATTAATAAATATTTTTTTGATCAATAATATTAGTTGAAGTGTCAAGTTTCCTCAAAAATTTTAACAGTTGTTGCTTGTGTGAGTAAATTGGCATTAGTATGATGCACAAGACTTGTAACAAAGCAAAAATATATAATCCAGAATTGCACTCTTGCGCATCGTACAGATCTTAATTTACTGCACAGAAATAGTGACTGTTAGACTTTCCAAGCAAATTTGACAACTCAACTGATGTTATTACTCAAAAAATATTGATCAATATCACGCAGTATTGGGTTGTTCTATGCGGTGCATTAATAAAATACTGTTCATTTCAATGGAAGAATCATAACAAGTGTACTTTTCATTCGATAGGTGACAGCAGTAGTATACCAGTTCAACGATGCTTTACATTGCAGTATATACAGTATATATGTACATTCATTCAGTATTAATATACATAGTAAGTTTACTTTCCGCCTCACACTTGTTTTCAATATTTTCCAGAAGGCACATTTTTACTGATAAAATACTATTTTTACCCATTTACATGTTATGAGCAAAAGTAACAAAAAAAGGCACCATTTTTTTCATGGCGAATTAGTTCGCAAAGCATGGACGTTTAGAGGCTGAAAGTGACTTAGAATGTTTCCTTGTGCACAGAGTTTTTGTGCTGAGCGGGGAAAAATTCCCCCATATTGTAATATAAAGATGTATGAGGTAGCATGTTAGGTTGTCATTTCGCACTGTCATTCACAGATATTAAAATTGTTTTGTATCTTTTAATATTGAGTTTTATTCTAAATGACTTGTTTCTGATTATAAATATACTCTGTTGCTCTCTTGAATGAATAAAATTTGAATACTGTGAAATTAATGATTTTTTTCTTTTTCAGCAGAACAGGACATAGAAGCTGCTTCCCATCATTACACTGACGTGCTATACAGAGAAAGTCTGTCATTTGGTAATTTGTAGAGGCTTCACTGCATTATTCAGGGTTGTCCCTTAAAGTTGGCTCAAGTGTAAAGCTTCACCCTCGAAAGTTTGCTTTCCGGCAATACATTTAAGGAGTCCAACCCACCCACCAGCTAAACTGTAGGATCAACTGTGGACCTACGGCCCTACAAGAACAACGAGAAACAACGGGTCTGTGCACGCAAGAGAATGCCCGACTATGTGGGGAAAAAAAGGAGGGGGACGTATTTAATGCTGGAATTAAGTGGAAAATCTTCTTGCTCACTCATCTCCCCCTTTCCACAACCTAGAGAAAGGTTCCCTGAACTGAAATATTTGGTGGGCCTCCTCTATATTGAATTTGTAGTGTAAAAAAAAGAAGATATGTCCCGGATTCCCCTTCTAGAGCCCTGCGAGACCTCCCCTTGGGGAAAGGGGTCATGGTGCTCACTTGAACCATTGAGGATGCGTTCTTGATTTCTCACTCAAAGGATATTTACCGACAACTTGAATGAACACCCTATGATTGATTGATTAGCATCGTGATTATTTCAGTTGAAGAATACGTTAGAGTTCCCCCGTTTTATTTTTGTCTCTGAAGCTTTGACACCTGAAAATGTCTTATTTTTTACTGAATATGCCAATTAAGCACTTGCATTTATGCGAGGATATTTCGTTTTAATTATTTTGTAATCGATGTTGCTGTTTGAATCTTAACAAAAACAACTATTCAATATATTGTATTTTCTTTTAGTAGCACAATATCTTTTGTAAAATATTTTCTGAAAATGTCAAAAGAGAGATGTCTCTTTAAACCTCTACTCCCTTGTTCATCAATAAAGCCACAGAATCAATAGTGGTGATTTCATAAGGTCCTAATTGTTTCTTACGGCTTTTTGCACCCCTTGGTTGCAAAATCCTTGGTGTACTATCACTCTTCTAAATCATAATATATTTAGGAAAATGAATTATCATTATTCCGGACAGATTTCGTTTAGCAGACCCACTCATGATATCTGTGGACCAGTCGGTTTTCTAGGTCACTACGGACCAGTGACTTTTATTTTTCAATTCTAACGCTGCTTTTTTTCAGATCACCTGAGTGGTTCGAGGTACAATTCCATGTACCTCAAGTGGCCCCCCGCACTCTTTTAAAGCTGTGGTTCTCAAACTTCGGAAGCCCGCGGCCCGGTTGATTAATTTTTTGTGTGAGTAGAAAGTCCGGTCACAAACACGGCTGATGAGGAAAAATGAAATTGTGAATCGATCACGGCCCGATTTGACGGATGTCAGGGCTCGGAATCGAGTCGCAGCCCGGCGGTTGGGAAGCACTGTCCTAAAGGTTGAGCACCCTTGGTGCAGAACAAAATGGCGTCCGTCCAGATTATCTGGTCAATGCTCGATCGGGATTGTCTCTGTCTGGTAGTCATTAAAATAGATGGTTATAATTTAACGTTGTCGTCAATTACTGACATTACAGGAGGAGGGGTTGAGACTGGTTTCTTTTACATGAAGAAGAAGAAGGAATGTCTCCAGTGGCTAATTGGATACAAGTGAGTGTTTGGTTCTTAAGCAAAGGCAAAAAAAAACACCTGCTTCTGTGTCCTCATCAACGTGTTTTCCCACGGTCCGCTCAGATGGGAGAATTCGTCACCTCCGCGGTAACGAGTCGCTTAGTTTAGTATGTATACCGGTCGGCCATGGCTGCCGGTCTCGGTCACGTGATCTTTCTGAAGGTAGATGGAGAGTCATTTGCCGTTCATTTCTAATAACGAGAGCTTTCACCTGTTCTTTACGACTGATAAAGCTGTTTGTTTTTGTTTTGATGTTTCAGCCAATCGTAGGCCACATGCTATGGAAAAAAGTAAGCATAAACGTGCGTGTTGGAATCTTTTCTTCCCACAGCACGATGCCAGTGAGGGCCGAAATGTGGTTTACACAGGGGTTTTCTGTGGTTTTATAACATTAAGCCCGATTTTGTCAGTTGAAAAAAAAAAAATGTCTGTCAACAGTAATGGGACTGAGATTTTCGACACAATGTGCTATTACACTCAGGAATAGAGCAGAAGCTCTTCCATACATGGCAGGTAGAGGAGAAAATTAAGAAAATTCCTTTATTGCCAATGGCAACTAGTCCTGATAAATCCGGTGGCCACTCACGAACGCAAGCAAAAAAAAAAAGGCCACAGTAATTTCAAAGTCTTCTTCAGAATTTTTATCCCTCATTACACCCCAACTTAAGAGAACCCATAGGACCCTACATCATAACCATAGCTTCTTCCGACCCCTTGGATCATTCCATCGCCCCTCGGAGGGTGATATTGGCCACTCTGGGAAACATTGGAGATTAGACAATTGCAAGAGACGATAATTATATATATATCGACATCTATCTAGATCTAGAATCTGCTGACATGGGGATTTCCCTCAGATATTCTTTAAACAGTAGAAGCAGTAGGAAATACATTCGCGAAAAAATGGTGCTGAAATTAGAAAGTGACAGTTTTTGGTTTCCTAAAGACCAGGCCAAAAATCTTGGTCTAGACCAGTGATTCCCAACGTGGGCGTTAACGCCCCCTGGGAGCGATGGAATGTTCCAGGGGGGCTGTAGAAGCTACGGGAGCATAGGATCCTATGGGTTAGATTGCGTTGACCATAGTTTCCCAACATTTTTGTCCCATCGGCCCCTTCTTCAGAAATTTTTCTCCCATCGCCCCCAACGCAATCTAACCCATAGGATCCTATGTTATACCCGATGTTTCTACCGCCCCACTGGAACATCGTCCCCAGGGAGGTGTTAACGCCCACGTTGGGAATCACTGGTCTAGACTCTCCCGTCATATATGTGAAGAGCGATATAGGAGTACGCATTATTTTTTCAAGGGGAGGGGGAGGGTGAGTTTCATTTTCTTCTGGTTGGGGGGGGGGGTTACGTTTTTCCCAGAAAAATAACACTTTATAGCAGTTCAATCTTGGCTGGGGCGGGAAAGGGGGTTATAACCCTCTTTGCGTACGCCAATGGAAGAGGGAATCGGAGGGGGGCATGGACCTAGTCATCACTCGACATATGTTTCAATGACCAGCCAAAAGTTGATTCCCTGTTCCTAGGCCGTACTAATAACAGCATTAAATTCAGCAGCGTTTGGGGGGATTCGACTCCTTAAAAGCATTCTTGAGCATACGGAATATTGTTCAACTCCATCCTTCAGCACATGATGATGGCAACAGCCTGTACTTTCTCTCGTCTTATATTAAAAAAAAAACCACAAAAAAATATCTAAAATAACCACAATAGCCTCCACGGTCCTCCCTCGACGGCCATTATATGGAAATCCACATTTTCATACCCAGAAACCCTCACACAAACAGAGATTCTTACATATAATATAAAAGCCTTATCGCTGATAACCATCTAGACAAGCTCTTCTCTCTCGCTCAGTATAATCTTAATATAAAAGAATATCCTCCTCCTCCTCCTCTGGTGGGCGGTACAAGGTACAACGTCCGTGTACGTGGAAAATGCTTTTCAACGGTGAGGAAAAATAGTCCATAGTCACGAGGGGGGGCCCCCCCCTCCTCTCCTGTAAAGAGGCCACTTGGGCTCCCGAAGAGTTTATGAAAAGCCTAGCTGATAGAAGGAGAGGCGATTGATTGTGTACCCTCAGTACTCTCAGTCGGTATTGCGGGTACAAAA
This sequence comes from Pholcus phalangioides, assembly GCF_987345545.1. Taxonomy (NCBI): domain Eukaryota; kingdom Metazoa; phylum Arthropoda; class Arachnida; order Araneae; family Pholcidae; genus Pholcus; species Pholcus phalangioides. The sequence goes on from NW_028301603.1 coordinate 512,330, forward strand.
TAGGATATTTTTTCAATGGAAACCATCTATATATGAGTATGTACTCGCAGATATTTGTCGACGGATAGGTCAAATATCATTTCATTTTGGAAAGGTAAAAGTACAGTACGCACACCATATTGTACGGAGGGGTTTTTTGCTTTCTGTACGCCAGGAGGAGGAGGATTTCTATTGTGGTGTTTGGGTTATTGGTGTTGAAAAAGTAGGAATATGGGAAGTTATTTGTTGCAAATAAGGTTCTCGAGAGCACCGGAGCATAACACTTGGCCATTGACGGCCGACGGAACCTCTTATTTGAACGAATCGATTTTTCCCCCCCCCCCCTTCCTTTTGCAATATACTGTTATGATAATACTGCCATTCCTTTTCCAGAGAGTTTCGCATTTCCATTTCTTTTTTTACTATATTGCGATCGGTTCTTTCTGGTACCTTGAGCGTAACTCGAATCAATACGCTAGTTTACGCTTCGGTCCTGCCCGATTGATTTTCTCGGTTATCGGTTTTTGGACATGGGACGACGTGCCTTTCACGCCTTAAGAATATGGCCATTTGAGACTGGAATCGGTTCTGAAACCCAGAATGAGGAAGGATGAATCGGATACGATGCTGTGTTATATGGAGGGGGAGGATAAGTTCTTTCCTGGGGGTTCCGGAGATCGATTTTACATAGCTTTCGATTTTTTTCTTTTACACAATAAAATTTCTATGGAGTCAGTCTAATAATCGCGATGGAGGAGGAGTCCATCTAAACGCCTGGACAATTGTGGTCCAACTTCGAAACTCGGCAACGTGCGCACGATCCAAAGTTGTCCCTATCGCACGAGTGCGGAAATAATCGCCGAGAGCACTTTCGACGGAATTAAGATTTAAAAAATATGCAGGGTGTCCTGTAAGTGTTGGTGTGCGCCTTTTCCCTCATCAACCTCGTCGTAGAGGTATGGTTTTTCGCCGCTGTGGTGGTGGTCGAATGGTCACAGTGACGGACTCGTGTCGCGAAGTCCCGGATTCGAACACCGTCACCACAGTGGTGGTCGGCTGAAGTTGATTATCCGGTGGTTCCCATCTTCAAGGTGCGAATGTGAGCAGATCGCCCCTTTAAAAAGTCTCTCTACAGAGCAAGGGCGTATCGAGGGGGGAGACTTGGGGGGTCTGGTTCCCCCCGAAATGTGAGAAAATGACCGACAAAGATGGCCATATCTATTGTTCTACCACTTTTGCCCCCCCCCCCCTTCCCCGAACGAAATTCCAGGCTACGGGTCTGCCTCAGAGAGCAGCAGATATACAAACAATACAAATGTAACTCAATCGTAACGGGCCATTCAAGTATTACGTAAGCAGATTTTCAGCCATTTTTGGCCCCCTCCCCCCTTGCCAGCAAAATTCAGCAAAACACTGACCCCCCCCTCCCCCCCTTGCCAGCAAAATTCAGCAAAACACTGACCCCCCCCCCTCCCCCTCTGTCAGCAAAATGTCGCCAGCAGTTTAGAATATTTCGTATCTTCAAAAAGGGGTGGTTGATGACGTAAGCAACCTTCAAATTCCCCCCTCCCCTTGTCATCAAAAGTCAGCAAATCCGAAACCCCCCCCTCGATGCTGACGTAATACTTGAATGACCCCTAACGCATCACTCACTTCACCTCACTTCTGAAATATAGATGGCAGTACTGAAAAATCAAACACAACACTACATACGCACTCAGACTGTTAGGTACATATACAGTTACACTTTCGGCACAACTCACTATGTAGCAAATCGGCCACAAATGGTGATAGAGCTGAGTTGTGCTCGGTTTGAAAGAAAAAAAAAGGTATGGTTTAAATTTAAAAAATGCTCAAAAGACGTTCGAAAATTACCCTGTACCAGTTCCGAGAGTGAAAATACAGTGTGTGGCTAACTGAAAAAAATCTAAATATTTATACGATCCCCTTGTCCTCTAACTTCCAATTAGAACGTGGTTGCCCTGTATCCTCTTGAGGCCAGCAGAAAAAATTCCATGCTTCTAAATGCAACATTCGCTGAGATATTCGAATTCAAAAATCGTAGAAAAGTTATGAAAGAACACAAAAACTAACGGAAAACGCTCTTTCCCTCATTTATTCTGTCCTTTCGCAACTTTTCTCAAATTTTTGATTTCGAATATCTCAGCAGCACTTAGAAACTTCAGTTTTCCATTTTTGGTATCAGGAGAAACAGGGCAACTACTTTCTCATTGGAAGTTGGAGCACAGGGGGACCGCATAAAAATTCAGATTTTTTTTTTTACTTTGTTACTCACTGTACTTTCACTCTCGATATACTGCAATTTTTGAATACCTTATAACCTTTTTTAAATTGGAATCACACCTCTACGACGGACGGCTAATGAGGCAAACGCCGCATTAGCACTTACAGGACACCCTATACATAGTTGTGCTTTATACACCACTGAGTGGCCACTTTAATATGATCGCCTGACAATTCTAAGCAAATGATCTATGGAGTCGCGCTGTTCTACAATTTCGGGCATGTAAACACATAGTCAGGGCCGTAGTGAGCCTTCTCGGGGCCCCGGGCAGACTTTTCTTTGGGGATCCTTTTGAAAAGGTTTTCAATCAATTTGTTGAAAGTTACAGAAAAATTTACACGGCACATGAGACACACACTAAGGAAATTTGAATTGCAACAGTTCATTATTGGATGAGATATAAGCATTATTTTTTTTTGAGTAAATGATTTTTAATTACGCATGCGCAGATAATAAATATTTTAATGTTTGATAATTTGTATACTAGATATATAATGCAACCAGAGTGCCGTCTTAACGCATGGGCCCACCCGGGCACATCCCGGAGGCCTCAAGACAAGTGGGACCTCAGGAAAACGAGAAGCAGTTGAATTTTTCAAGTAGGGCCTCAGAAAAATCACTTGGCCAGGGGGGCCCATGATGCTCTTAAGAAGGCCCTGAATGCAACTTACCGTATTTTCCGTTCTTCTAATCCGCGGATTATCCGTTAAAAAGGTGGTTAAAAATTAAAACATGCGGATTATATATATATCTACCCCTGCAGACAACCTGCAGAAAATGGTGTTAATCAGCCTGATGAGTCTGAATTTGAAGGTTTTCGATTGAACTGTAAAATTTGTTTCGCCTGTAAATAATGCTATTGTTTCGTAAATAAATTTCATCAATTAAAAATACCAATGGATTGATTATTGAAACGCAAAATAATTTTTTTCTCAAATTTCTGCGGATAATACGCCGCCGCGGATTATACTACTGCTACTTATAAACCTACATGTACCTCTTACATACATTCCTCTACGCAATTTCTAACCAACGAATCGTCACATGCCGGAATGTGTGACCTCTAACGTAATATGTTGTCAGGTTGCGCTTGTTTCGTGTTCATTGTGTCATCTGTCTCCCATTTTCTGAACTAAAGATGGAAATCAGGGCCGTCATTTCAACTTTTTCCGGGGGGGGGGTGGGCAAAGCACATGTACTCAATGTATGTATATATATATATATATATATATATACATACCATTTTTAGTGTATTTTCAAAAGCCGGGGGGGGGGGCAACAGGTTCCCCCCTGCCCCCCCCCCCTAAATGACTGGCCTGATGGAAATGCTTGAATTTTCATGTTATGTCAGTATCGTGTTGTAGGTCTGTATTTCTTTCTTTCAAACCGAGTACAACTCAGGTCTATCACAATCTACGGACGATTTGCTACCCAGTGAGTTGTGCCGGAAGTGTAACTGTGTGTGTGCCTAACAGTCTGAGTTCGTATGTAGTGTCGTGTTTGATTTTTCAGCGCTGCTATCTATATTTCAGAAGTGAAGTGAGTGATGTGTTATGATTGAATTATATTTGTACTGTTTGTAGAGGTCTGTTGCTCTCTGTGGCGAGACATTTTAAAGGGAAGATCGTCGGCTCGCATTCGTGGGAAAGAGAGCAAACCATCCCAAGATGGTCTCTCTGGGCGGTTATGTCTGTCTGTACTTGATACTGATCTTCAGCATTTCACATTTTCTCGTAAATTCTCATTTATCCAATTTTGAAGCTTTTTAGCCTCTGGATAATTTCTCCTTTTTTTTTTTCCATATCGCTCCTTGACATTTTCAAACACAGCGTATCTTTAATTTTCAGGCAGTACCTGGATCGAATTAAACTATTTTCCATAGAAACCTATGGGAAATCGCGTTTCGGCTAACGAACGTAATTCTGCAACGAAGTAGCTTCGTTAGCCGAGTAATCACTGTACTGTCGTCGGCATTAGCGTACGCGGGGGGGGGGGGGGGGAATTGGGGTTCTAACCCCCTTTTGAGCCAAGATTAAAGTGTTATTTTGCAGGAAAAAAAGTAAAACCCTCCCTCAGAAAGAAAGAAAAATCTGAAACCCCCCCCCCCCACCTCGAGAAACTTCTGCGTACGCGTATGATCGTCAGCATCATAAAGATGTCCACAGGTAGTATAGGATAATCAACCATAAAAATGTTGTGGATTATTGGGCCCCTACTGGAGCCTTGGTATGTACAGGGTGATTATAAAAAAACTATCCCGACATATGGGCCCCTAACTATCATACCATTCACAGAAACTGAATGAAATTTTGGCATAAGGTATTTTGAGGTATGCGCTCAAGAATGATATGGAAAACAACAGTGTCACTCTAACAGTTACGGTTACAGTGAGAAAATTTCGAAAATATCAAATGGCAACACCAAGTTTTTTGTATTGGAATGTGATCTCCATTGTGAAAAACCCTAAATAGCGTTCGAACGGCAACTGTAGCATGAAAATCACCGGCGGTAGATAGGCTAAAAGTGAGGACAACCAATAAGGACAGAGAAGCAGCATAAAATAAAGCATTTTATTGTGTTTCACAAATTTTCCACATGACCTTGTGGAGGACTAATCAGGCTGGGATCTCAGCCGAAGTGTGACGAATGAAACGAACATTAATGCTCTGGTGCACGGCAAAGTCCTTTTTCCTTGCCTAGCTCCGGGGATTTTCGTGCTACAGGTGCCATTCCAACGCTATTTAGTGTTTTTCAGTATGGAGATCGCATTCCAATACAAAAAACTTGGTGTTGCCATTTGATATTTTCGAAATTTTCTCACTGTAACCGTAACTGTTAGAGTGACACTGTTGTTTCCCATATCATTCTTGAGCGCATACATCAAAATACCTTATGCCAAAATTTCATTCGGTTTCTGTGAATGATATGATAGTTAGGGGCCCATATGTCGGGATAGTTTTTTTATAATCACCCTGTATATTCCTGCGATTGTACGCCTTATCCCTTTTGAGGAATTTTTCATTAACTAAGTAGATTATGATGATAAAAGATACCCCCTTACCATAATTCTGAAACTATAATCAATATCATTTAGACTATACAAATATGTTTTATAAAACTATATCTTTTTGTATTTTTAGAATAAGTTAACTTTTAATGTATTTTTTTGTGAATGACAAAATATATATATATGTATATAAACTTATATAAAATATAATATCAGCTTCGAGTTGTTTTAAAATAACCTCTAAATAACTTTTTCAAGGTTTTTCTCTTCCTACAACTATATTCACTGTTAGATGGCGCTAAATGTTTTGTTTGAAGAGTCCAAATCTTTCTGGTTCTCCCTCACCGCATCAAAAATTACTATACGTATAGCCAGTTTTTGACTTTGAACCGATACTGAGTTCCGAGCATCGTCCGTAAGTCGAACCGTTCATCAGTGGAAATAACGCCAATCCGGCGAGTGCTCAGCCAACACCAGCTATAGCTATGGAACCTGCTATAGCTGGTGTTGGTTCAGCGCTATCTTCGAATTCGCTGTCATTCGCGCACACACACACACACATACAGCAGTGTTTCTTAATCTTTTTTTTTCGCCCACGGCACCTTTCGGACCTTACTTTCTCTTCATGCCTCCATCCATCCCCCCTTCTTCCCCCTTACCCGGGGAGAGAGAGAGAGGGAGCTTATTCTGCTTATCGAATAATTTTTTTGGGCAAATTTATTACGAACAAAACCTAGACCCCCCCGGAGCTAAGAGCTCTCAGAGAGCTTGTCATATTTCTATGCAGAATCGTCTCAACATACGTCTTTTGCCATGCCTAGATAAGTCAATGCTTTCAAATGAGCCTGTTCCTCATAAAAATTCGGGCTCTCGGCATACAAAACTTTTTGCGGGGGCCTTTATACTTGTATAGCATTATTTGAGGCAGAGACATAAGCACGGGAAGAGCCATGGAGGGCTCGTGAGTTCTCCTAACACGATCAAAAATCTGAAAATATTCGTTAACATTTTTGTTAAAAAATAAAGTATCGATAGAATATGTCGATTTCAGAATCCAAATGGGTCTTGGGCACGTGCCCCGTTTCCCGATGCAAAAAACGGGCCCTGCCTCCTGGGACAGTTCTGCAGAATTCTGGAAGTAGTTGCACTTTTCCCCAACTTATGTAACATGAATATGCATTATTTTTTCATATCAAAATTTTTTGACTGCTCTCCGTGATTCTTTTCACATGTAATGGCCCCCTTCGGCTTGTTTTTCATTTTTGCCACCCCCCCCCCCCCCCACGAATGTCTGTCTCAAGACCACAAGGGGGCAATATGCTCCCAGGATGAAAACCCCTGTTCAAAATCGTTTGAGATTCGGAAATATTTTTCATGCACTAAACCACACATGCCCCTCGTTCACATTCCTCTGCGGATGTTCCTCGTTAACATTTCTCCTATGTGCTGCCCCATCTGCCATCCGTTTTTCTAACTATGAGCGAAATGCAACGGTACCGTTGTAGGCCTGTTGCACTCTGTGGCGACTTTCCATGCATTGGAGACCCGCAAAAGATCTCAGCCACTTTAGACGTTTTCCGCTTGCAGCGACTTATTTTCGTGATCTCACCTTTTTATTAATACATACCGAGATTTCTCGTTTAAAGCGTTTTCCCACTTACAACGTTTTTCGTGACGGCTTTTTTGTTATAAGCGCGCGGGATCCATTATAAGACGATAAAATGTTATAACATGCAGTGGCGGATCATGATTTTGGGAGGCCCCAGGCGCAACCTGATCTGGAGGCCCCCCCTATCAGGGGCGGATTAAAGGTAGGGGCTGTCACCCCCCCCCCCGAGAGCAGAAAAATTAAATGGAAAAAAAAAATATTTTCTACGTTTTTGACTGAATAACAAACCAAGAAAATAAATTTGCTTAAAAAAGGGGGAAAATTCAGAATTTTTTCCAAAAAAAATCAGAACCGTCCTGAAAAATTGAACACATTGTCACAACCACCGCCCCCACCCACAAATTTGCGTTTATCCACCACTGCACCCTTTTGGCCCTAATAAGAACGAGATGGTTCACTAAAATGAACAGTATTATGAAAATCATAACTTTTTTTTTATTTTTGCATCACCAAAACCATAAACACAAAAATAAGATAAGGAAATATAATGATATTCTCTGGTACTAGATCAAAAATAATCACACTCCCATTAAAAAAAAAAAAAAAAATCACAGTAAAATTCTGCATCATATTTTTAGTAATCTAAGATGTCCGCCCTGGTGCCTTCAGCCAGCCACACGGCAAAAATGGAGATCCGTCATAGTTTTAGTAATTTAATATTACTGATTAATAAAGATTTGATAATATCTCAAATATAATATATTTGATTTGATATAAAGATACTGATAATATTTAATAGAAAAACATTTCTTCAATAGAGGGAAGAAATTATATCAGAGTAAATATAAGAATTATATTTTTAATGGAAGAAATTAGGTCAGAATGAATAAAATTTAATGAAAGAAATTATTTCATAATGAATTAAAATTATTGTCAATGAAAGAAATTATTTAAAAAAAATTTTTTAGAAATTATTATTTTTTATTTGTTTATTCTATTTTATTTTTACTATTATTATATTAATTATTATTATTTTCTCTTTCAGCCACCTCGTTGGGCACTCTGCCTGTTGTGGCCTTTGCCTTTGTATTATTTGTATTCAGAGTGAATAAAAATCTTCTATATTATGCCCCCCCCCCCGTTTCGTTTAATAACGAAAAATGCCACAGTATAACATTGTGGCCCGCGTACTTTATAAAATGTTTCAATATGGCCTGCTATGCCTCAAAGGTTGAAGACCACTGCAGTAGCCTCTCGCTAATCCGGTACGTATTAGACCACGGTGTGCCAGATTTTACCGAAATTGCTGGATTAACTTTGAAGAAACCCATTGAAATAATATATGAAATTTCGTGCAAAGACATAGTCAGGACTTGATCAGCAATTAAGAAATATTAGAACGTGTTAAGGGGTTAGGGCATCAGGAGAAAAGTGACACCACACCACCTAAATATCCTGGACTACTGGACGTGCTGGATTAGAGCACGACCGAATTCTCCAGAGACTACTGTAGTTGAATTGAAATGCTCAAATAAAAATTTATCAGATAATTTTTATATTTTTAGTTTTGCTTACCGTTATTTTTGGAGATTCTGCCATCTAAATCCTAAAGGAAATCTTGAGGATCGGCATGAAATTTTTTTTCATTACAATAACACACATTACAATTACATTAACAATAAACACTTTTCGGTCTGACACAAAGATGTTGTCTACCCAAGCCTCCTTGACCAATCCAAAAATGTAGCTCTTTTTTTTTAGAAAGAAGGAAAAGAAACCCCCTTGATTTTTTTCAGCCGGGGAGGGAGTGTTAAAAGAGAAACAGAAAAATCACGTGATTCAGAATGCATGTCATTCAGCATTCATTTCAAACCCCACTTTTTTTTTGTCATATGGTCGTATGGTTCCAGTCATAGATTGCAAATGTATATGTTGTTTGAACCAGCTTATAGTATTTCATTCAAACAAGTGGGAGACAAAATCACAATAAGAGCTCTACTACATTCATTTTAATTAGTACGAGTGTCTCTTCCTGTCGATGTCGCCGCTTGCCGATAGCCATCTTGTCATCCATTATACTGTATACAAAAGCTTACACCAAAGCTGTCGTATTATTGGCGCCTATAAAAGCATTTAATATTGTGGAATGAGACATCTGTTTATGCCTTCACTCCAATTTTCATTTCGGACAGACATTAGGACCTGCTGTTCTCACCCCTCCTCCTGCTTGTGCCCTTAGGGAAATACTGTTTGAAAATGACCCTCCCTGAATGATCGCTTTACAATGTCTCTTCTTTCTTTGTCGGGGAAGAACTGGCCCTTGAGAGCTGCGTCTTGTAAATTGTTCTTTTCTTTCAGTTCCCGTTTTTCTTCCATAACTCTTATAGGTACAGTATACATTAAAAAAAAAAAAATTGCGGTTAAAAAAAAAAAAAGGTAGAGCAGATACTGTACTTAGTTCAAGAGATTTGTTGATGCGCATGTAAATTCATATGTAGGATGAAGCACACAACTATTTGGAGGCCCCCCGCTCTGCCGAGGCCCCAGGCGCGCGCCTCATGCGCCTGTGCGGTAATCCGCCACTGATAACATGTATTTCTTGTCGCGGTTGTCCTCCTACTTGCTTTTGCCCATGAGACCCTCGTTTGAATATCAATATCCGAGGGTTCCGAGGGATACCCATACGGCCACACGTTGAGAATTATATCATACACATAACTAAATTTTATACGGTAAACCTTGAACACAAATAATTCTGGAACCCAAGATGGGAAAGAGCAGGATAGTTTTCGGGGAGATGGAGGATTCCGGTTAGAACATTTGGATGAATGTCGCCAGGGAGGAATGTCGGGAGGGGGGGTCTTCTCTGGGGTCAGTCAGATTATTGTACCGAGAGTCCCAATATTTCGGTTCGTAAGTCGAGGAGTAGCTGTGATTATTTGATTCCGCTTGCCACATTTTACTGGCGAACCGTTGGTCTTAGAGGGCATACTTCCAACTAGAAAAAATTATCCATATGATGTCTAGAACTAAGATACGTCATTCATGTTGCAAGGGGTTGTATAGTTATTAAAATATAAAAATGTACTTTTTATACGGACAACCTGTGCTCAAAAATCCAATTAGAAAGTCTTTGCCCTGTCTTTCCTGGGGCCAACAAAAAAAAAAAAAATTCTACGTTTGTAAGGGAAATATTCTCTGAGATATTTGAATTAAAAAATCGGAGGAAGGTGGGAAAGAACAGCAAAAACAGGGGGGGGGGAGAACGCGTTATCTGCTAGTTTAGCTGTTCTTTTCCAAATTTTCCCTGGATTTCGAATTCAAATGTCTCGGAGAATGTTGCACTCAGAAACGTGGAATTTTTTTCGTTGGCCTCAGGAGTGACAGCTTTCCGATTGGGTAAGCACAGGGTATCTGTGTATAAAAAATTAGTTTTTATACTTTAATAATCGTACAACCATTTGCAACATTAATGAAGTATCTGAGCTCTACATGTGTTCTGATACTTTTCCTAATGCAACCTATGCCTCTAGGATCAACGGTTCGTCAGTAAAATGCCATATCCCGTTTGCTATGCAGCCTATACGTATAGAAGGTCATGGCAAAATGCAGCCCACGAATGGGTTCCATTCGGCTCGTGAAACGTGTTCCACTAGAAAAGTATCAATACGCACAACACGATAAATACATAGGCTGACTATATTTCCAGCATAAAAATATGGGAAATCGGAATTTATACACGAATTATCGCTAAAAAATTCTCAAAGGAAACTAAGATTACTAATTACAGCCAAAATATTCTCATAGGCATGTAAAGTTGCCAAATGCAGCCGAAAAATTGCCAAAGGGAAGTAAAGGTGCCAATCACTGCAAAAAAAAAAAACAAAAAAAAAACCAAATGCATGTAAAACTATCACCTGTCGCCAAAAAAGTTGTAAAACGCAAGTAAAGTTGTCAATTGTAGAAAAAAATATATTGTCTAAGTTTTGGGGTTTTTAAAGTATGGGATGCGACTTCAGTCTCAAATCCATTCACATCTAAGGTATACTTGAGCTATGGATCACGACTCAAAATTGATTCGCAGAAGCTTCTGAAGTGGGCCGTATTAATCCACTTACAGGTTGTGCACCCCCTGTGGTCATATTCACTGGAACCTGGGGGTCGGAGCCCCCCACAATAATTCATGATGTATACAATGAAACGAACTCTTTCCCCCTCCTACATACAGGGTCGAGTCCCGTATATACGGGATGACTGGCAACTTTCAGACCCCTCCCCCCCACTCAATGTTTTCTTCATTTTGGTTCCTCGGCGCCCCCCCCCCCTCCTGTATAGCATAAATGAAAACCTCCAACGTTTTTCAAAATGACCACCTTCTCAACGCAACATAATTTTCAAATTCCTACATTTTTGTTTTGAAAAAACGGTCTATTCACACGAAATGCTTTCTATTCAAACCAAAGCGAAACGACGCCCGTTTCGGCCACTGGAAAGTAGGAAGTTACATTGAAGATGAGGCGTTGTTGCCATTCGCAACACAAAAAGAATGGCTTCTAATATTGAGAAGAGCGAAGCAGATGAATGTCCACTCGCAGATACAGTTTCAATGGGAACAATGTTTTAAACGGACTCCACCTCTTCTCGTGAAACTCATATTTTTCTTCAATGGACACCCACAATTTTTGAGCAAAAACTGGTTCTTTTAAGGATAATTCTTACATACATCACAGGCGCACTTTTCTTTCTTGGTAACTGGACTTCGTCTTGAGATCAGAGGCGTATTTACATGTGGGCTTCAAGCCTAGGACTGCCAATTCTGAGAGGCAAACAAATTTGAGGAATGAGTGGTCAAGTAGTAGAATGGGAGAAAGGTGGCAAAATTTGTGTGAAATCGTAAATCCACCTCTGTCCGAACGGCGAGGAACTACATCAGTGAATGAATGACCAAACGAGAGGCCTAGAGAGTTTGAAAGCTTGTGAATGGCCTAGACCAAAGTTTCTCAGCCTTTCTGAACCCAAGGAACAGTAAAGTGTCTGAAACTATTCGACGGACCATTTGCGTCCCGCAACACCGTTTTTTGTTTGTTCCGAATTTGTCCCGTTTTCTCAACGACGCTTGTTTGAATTTGTAAATATTCACCTAAAATGGTGAACAAATCGCGTTTTCATAGCTTTTTTTATGATAATTAGAGCCCGGGTTATATGCACGTATGCATTTGCATATTTTGGCCTTTTTTAGCATTAATGCATATAAATGCATAAAATCGAAGAATTTTCAGAATAGGTAAGGGCGTCAAAAGTGTTTCGAAACTATGGGTGCTCGTCTTTAGTTTTATATCGGAAATTTTAATTTCTGTATCAATTCTGGAGAGGGGGGGGGGGTGCTCGGATCCATGTCCCAAATTACCGTGGGTGCTTGAGCACCCGCAGCACCCCCGGCTTCGACGCCACTAAGAATAAGTGCATATTTGTGGAGGTTTATTGAAGCTTTACTTTTTTTTCATAGTTTTTCAAATGAAATATTCAAATATTTCTCACAATATTTTCATAATATCGGTTGTTTTTTTTTCCCAAATATCAACTGTTTCATTGTAACGCTATTTCTAGACATAGGGTCAAAAACGTTCAAATGGCCTCGAAATTCTTTTTTACAGGTATTTCGTTACTAAACACATCCACGACTAACTAGAAATTGAAAATGCTTAAATAAAAAATATTGGAAGTTATTTGCATATGCAGTATATGCGTAAGTGGGGATATTCTTTTGTAAATGAATATGCACTAACAAATAGAAAATACGCATTTTAAAAACATATTTGCCTTTTTTTTTGTGCATAATGACTTTTTTAAACTCATATTTTCTCATTTTTGCTACACGTTTTGAAATTATTAATTTCTTTCAGGATTTTTTAAATACAAACACAAAGACCAAAACAGGCAAATTTCCTAACGAAGTGGCTGAAAAGAGATACCCATAAAAAATATGGATGTGTGTAAAAATAGTATGTATTTTGGCATTTTCAAGTGCATATTTTATCATTTTTAAATGCATATTTTGCCAGTTTTTAAGTGCATATAATTAGGGCTCTAATGATAATTATGGGTCATAATTTATGGCTGTAAATATTATTCAACTCGCATATTTGTCAGGTTCAACCTTTTTTCCTCAATTGGGAATTGGATGCTGACATTTTTCATCACACAATTGGCACCGTTCCGTATTTAAGAGAGATCCCGTTTCCTCTTTCTTCCTCAATGAAATACGTTCATTTAGTCATTCGAATGTTTTTTGCCAAATATATTTTTGCTTACTGCGACTTGTAGCTGCCCTTTATTTCCCACCCTTCACCCATTTCAGCTAGCGGATAAGTCGAAAACTAATTTTTTTTGATACAAGATTCTTTGAAAGACTGGTTATTTGTGGAAATGAAGATTACAAGGAAGAAAATTCCTCACTGCCCCCCACGGGACTCGAACCCCGGTCTCTCGCTTGCCGGACGAGTGCCCAACCATCTAAGCTATGGAAGCAGATCGAATATTCCAACCTTGGAGCGTATATATATGTTGAAGGGCATCGTACATGGACTGCGTCAACAATCAACTAATAGCTCGTGCATGGCATAGGCCAATATCATGGCCTATGCCATCTATATGCAAATGTGCATCCCATTTCTATATGCATGTGGCAATCTGGTTTGCCTATGTCATTCACGAGCTATTTATTAGTTGATTGTTGACGCCATGTACGGTGCCTTTCAACATATATATACGCTCCAAGGTTGAAATATTCTATCTGCTTCCGTAGCTTAGATGGTAGAGCACTCGGCAAACGAAAGACCGGGGTTCGAGTCCCCGTGGGGACAGTGAGGAATTTTCTTCCTGGTAATCCTCATCTCCACAAATAACCAGTCTTTCAATGAATCTTGTATTGACAAGTGGAGAGGACATGAATGAATGAAAAAAAATTCATTTCTATATGAATTAGTGATATCCCGCATTTTCAATGATGAGGTACGGTGAGGGTACAATTTTTATTCGAACGCATATGGATATTACTAATATCAATTACTACAATTGAATAATTTTCCATTAAGTTTGAATTGAATTATCTAGTCTGTCTACGGGCCACCACTGATCCACGGACCATAGGTTGAGGAACGCTGACGTAGACGGCAAAAAAACCAGGACAGTCGAACAGACAAAAAAAACAAAAGAATGACTTGGGGAGAATGGAACAGCTCAGTGAGTGACCTAAAAAAGTTTTAAGCATGCGAGTGACCAAAAGGATGACTTTGAGAGCGAAGGACCAGGCCAGCGGCGAAAAGAAGTTTAAAAATTGTGCAAGCTTGGGACTGGCCAAAAGAGTGATTTGAGACAGGGACGGGGTATAGGCGGGTTGCAGCCAATGGTAGTGAATTTAAGAAAAAAGTAGTCCAGAATAGGGATGCACAAATGTACACCTTTGGACAAATGCGGCCCGCCAGGAAGTTACATCCGGCCTGTGAAAGGTGCTCCAGAACAAAAACATCAATACATATAACAGCATGAACACCATTGGATTGACAATTATAAAAATACGGAAAATCGTAATCCATGCGGATTCGATAATTCGAAAAAAATTTCAAATGCCAGTAAAGTGTCTAAAAAAAGTTTTAAAGGCAAATGAAGTTGCCAAGTATAGCCAAAAATTTCTCAAAGACAAGTGAATTTGCAAATCACAACCAAAAACAAAAAAGTCAAAATAGCAATAATTTATGTCGTGAAAATTATCATAATTTTCCTTATTCTCAAAAAATTCAAGTAAGCCCCGTTGAAAGTGACGGGGGGGGGGGGGAAGGGGAAAGGACATTTTATGAAAAAGTTGGGACGATCAAAATTACGATAATGTCCCGTAAAAAGTACAGGTATGAGTCACCCTACTTATAGAAGTTTCTGGCCCTGCGGACTGAAAAGATCGTGCTTTCCTGGTCCAGAATATCAAATTAGAAAATGAGAGGAAAGTCTAAAATTTCATAAATCAGCCTCTGCCCCAGACTTAAGGGTCGTAGACCGAATCTTTATCATTGAACATATTTCTGTTTGGACACCTGAATGCACTATTTTCGGCCAAATACGAAATTTTAGGGTCGAGAAATGCATGCTTTCAACCAGGTCTGGAACATGCTTCCGACAGTTGAAATCCCGTCATTTTTCGAAATAAGTTTAATTGAAAATAAATAAGTACAATAGAGTACCTCGAAAGCCGACACTAGTGAATTGCGAGTCAGTCCACCTCTTAAAACAGAAGCAAAATGAGAAGAAAAAAAAATTGAATATTTTTTCTTAATAGCTCCGCAACACCAGCAAAAAATTTCGGAGCTTTCGGCGGAACCCCAGAAAACTCGATTCAAGCACAAGAGGGCGTGTTTGTGGTTTTGCACGAGTGGTGAGATAACAAATTTTGCCGCCTTCCTCCAGTTCTAATTTGATTTTTTTATGCAGTGCTTGTATAAATTTCCTGACCGCTAAGCCCTGCATAAATACGCCGGAGGAAGGGGAAGAAGGACTCCCCCCCCCGTCCCCCTGCAAATACGTTACGCGAAGCCCCACTTAGAAACTTATGTTTCAAAGAACCTGGAAAACCCTACTATTTCAAGGGTTCCTAAGAACAGTGGTTCTTAACCGGGACCATATACTTTCGCCCCTCCCCCCCCCCCTCCGGGAACCTGAAACATTACAAGCGGCTGCAGGTGAAAATCAAGTAGAAATATCTAAGGAGGGGGGCCCCAAATGGAAAAAAACGCACTTATTTGAAGTGAAATAAGGTGGAAAAAAAGCGCGATTTATCTAGCAACCCCCCCCCCCCCCGGAAGGCTAACAGATAATTTGCTCGGCGATGCGGATACCCTATTCATAAAATTTTTGTACGGTATAAATTTAATTAGAAATACAATGTCAGCTTTACCAGACCCATGAAAGAAATTAGGAGGTCACCCCTCCCTCATCAACTGAGCATTCCAATTACTAGGGTTCTTAAGGGTCATAGGTGGATCCAGGGCTATAACTAGATATTTTACCATCCGCAGCAAGTCGGCATTTTGGTGCCCCTTGTCATGTAAAAGAAGCAGTTAAATGGAAAATTCGGCTCCCCTTCTGGTCCAGCACCCGGGGAACCAGACCTGCCTGTTCCCCACTAGTTACTACCCTGGTGGATCGTCATATCAAAATTAGTAACTGGCATATTTATTCTCTTGTCATCATTGGCGTACGCAAAGGGGAATTTTTTGGGGTTCTAACCCCCCCCCCGTGCCCTTTGAGCCAATATTATAGTGTTGTTTTGCAGGAGAAAAGCATATAACCTCCCCTTCAGAAGTAAAAAAATCTGACCCCCCCCCCTTCGAGAAAACTCTGCCTACGCCTATACTTGTCATTATACATTATATGTACTGTCTCTTGTCATGTATACAGTATCTACTGTACTTTAAAAAACAGCTAATAAAAGACGAAACGTAGTCTCAAGTATGGACTCGTCAAATAAGCCTGTTTCAACAGAATTCCGTACTGCCTCACTTCGAGTTACATGGTGATACTCTCTCCTCTAAGTAATGAGGCTCTCTGTCACGGACATACGTATACATATACCCACATAAGTACTAGTAAAAGGTAAGTTAAGAAAGCTTCTGAAGAATATTTCCCCCCCCCCCACACACACACAACAGTATAAAAAGACGTTAAAAATGTATTCGTCCCGTATACATTGAATTCACAGTACCCAGAGTCACGCCTGACTGCAAAAAACCTTTAGCCATGAATAGCGTCCATTCTTTGGTTGGTACACTCCAATATCCACGCCTTTGACTTTACTAACCATTGGATGATCCCCACAACGCTACAAAAAAAAAAAAAACCACGCAGCAGCAGCTTCTGCACCAGGAGCTTCTTGGTACATAATATTGAATTGATGTGGGGCTTTTCAGCCTCCCACAAAGTTTCGAGAAAACATGTCTATTGTACATACCTATAAGCACAGCTTTGCCCTTGGCCAAGAATTCGGTGGGTTACGACGCGGTACCCCGTACGTAGTACATACGCGCTGTGTAAGCAGCAGCAGCTGTCGTAGGGGTGGGCAATTTAGCATCGCTTTTACACTTTAAGTACCTGGCGAATGTAACCGCTTTTGTATATGTGTATGTGTGTGTGGGTACCTTTTTTCTTTTATTGTGTACTTACTGTATATCGAGGGAATTCGTACAGTACACTGTACCAGGGAGGCCCCTTCTTGACAGGTGCGGAAGGATGGTTATGTGACTGTTGTACGTGCATATATGGTGCATCTGTCGAGTACTGGAATTGGTTCCCCCCCCCCCACTTTGGAAGTTTCTTCAGTACAAATCGAAATGTGTCGCCCTATGGGTTCTTTATTACGGATATTTATAGCTTATTCGATCTTTCATCCGAGATCTTTATCACGCGCCATCTATTACGATGAGTCATTACCAATGACGAATGGGCGTTTATCGATGAAATTGGACCTTGTTTGATGCTAGTGGACATCCATATGTTCTCCGTGTTTATATGAACAATTTGATATTATGAGACGGGTCATTTTTCGAGAAATTTCAATTGCGGGTCATTCGGGAAAAAAGGGCACTCAAAGTGTACGGGGGGGGGGGTAGTAGTACAAGCACTCTATATCCTCCCCAGGCCGACCCAAAATTTACTCTTTTTTTCAACATTTTTGTACAAAAAAAATATTAAAATATCGAAACAAACAGAAATTTTGACCCTTTACATGCTTTTAAACCAGTTCCTGACAATTTAAATTAGTACTGCCTTAATGCATGGCCCACCCGGGCATGGCCTCAGGAGAAGAGAGCCTCGAAAGAACGAGAAGTAGTTGACTTTTTTGAGAATTGGTCAGGTAGGGATTCAGAAAAATCACTTTTCCCGGGGGCCATTAAGACGGCCCTGTGGTAACGAAGTTCTTTCTGCCACCACCACCATATGAAAGGTTGATCCTGCGCATGCTCAGGAATGGACTTCGTTGTATTTGTTAAAAATGTGAATGGTGGTTGAATATATCGAATTTTATGAATTAATTAATTGATTAAACTTCAATTTTTTTCCCGGCACTTGGTTATTCAAATCAAATCCATTCAAATTAAAAAATATATAATTCAAACGTTAAATTATTAAAAAATTTAATTATTATTAATTAACTATCTTGTCATTTTAAATATTGTTGTGCAAGAAGCTGTTTGAATAACTGTAGTCATGTATGGAAATTTATGTGCAATTTGGTTAAGAATTAAAAGAGCTATTAAAAATGTGTTGATATTCCATGCTAGAAAATGTTCTTACTAGCGTCATCTGCTGTTTATTTAAGTCACTAATTCTGAATTGATGCATATTTTAACAATATATGTATTTCATTTTCTTTCAAAAATGCACATCACGAGTTACTACTTAATTCCTACTTGATTGATTAATTGATGACCGCTCGCGCCCAGAGCTGTTGTGCAAGACAACTTCGCTCTCTTCACCTCCTACGAGGCTGGGTCGTGTCGGAGAGCATCTTCTATTTATTCAGCAAATGAAAAATTATAATATACATTCTATGGAAACAATCCATCAGAAGACATTGAGCACGATACAATCAGGATTAACAAAAGAGAAAAATGAAAGTAATAATAATAAAACATACCAAAGAAAAAAGATTAAGCACACGCTAATTTACACTGATCGACCATGCACATTCACATCTGAATGCTGTAATTGGGATGTAGAGGGCATCTCCGAGGGAGGAAGGACTGCCTGGATTGATCTTTCTTTACTCCTGAGTCTTGTCATCATGGGATGCTGGCTAGGAATTTTTCGTCTTGGTTCTGAAACAGTACATTCGGAATCGTCAGTCCGGTTAATTGGACGTCTGAATTCAGTTTTGCATGTTTCAAGATGTTTCACAAGTTTTATTATGCGATTTGCATTCATCGGACTTCTGATGATGCGTCGTTTCCAGAGTGAGTGTCAGCTTGTCCCGGTCTGGTAATTTAAAATGGAACTCTTTGGTCTTGGGACACTCCGAGATGAAATGAAAATTTTTTCCCTCTTTTTCGCAGAGGCAGAAGCTACTATTTTGAATTTTGAATCTTGCCAGATAGGCCGGAAACGGCCCGTGTTCGGTGAAAAAGATGGTGATGTTTCTGGGCCATTGCAAGTGGTGTATACTGACTTCATGTAGAATTTCATGAATCTTACGCCCTGTACATTCAGTGTCCCATCTTTCTTGCCAGTGACGTAATGATTCTTGCAACCACTTTCTTTTGTATACTGATTGAGAGATTGGTATGGTATAGGGGGTTCCTTCGTTGGTGGCCAGCTTTGCGAGGAAGTCAGCTCTCTCATTTCCTGGATCTTTGTTATGAGCTTTAATCCAGCACAAATGTATTTTGTTGTTTTGAATAAGTAGCTTACGGACTTCACGGGACATTGGATTTGTTGTGAGTGGGTCTTTGAGAGCTTTCAAAGAGGACAGGCTGGCTGTTTTTATTATGGTATTATCCGGAAATGTTGTTGCCACTTCTACAGATTTCTTGATGGCCAGCATTTCAGCTTGGAATACTGTATTCCGATCGTGAAGTATTGAGATCCAGTAATCTATCTCTTCGTTGTCGCTGAATATGCTATAAGCTGCTCCCACTCCTTCCGTTGTTTTGGACCCATCCGTGTATATACTGGTGCAATATCTTCTGCCGGGTGATCTGTCCACCCCGTGATTTTGTTTTCTATGATATCTATTTGCGAGAACTTTTCTTCTGGTTGAATATCTTCGTTAAGTCGTAGATTAACGATTTTAACCTCGTAAGCAAGCTGAATATCTACTGGGATCTGTCCGCATATAACTTAGATCGCTATTTGGGGTAGTGTCGTATGCCCCCGTGATATACAGTAAAAATTGTTGTCGTGTAGATCGAAGCTTCCGACAGATGTTGACTGTGGGCTTTCTATACCATACTGAGGCTCCGTGGGCTATTGACCTGTATATCACAGTTTTGTACAGTATATTTCTAAAGTTTGTGCTCATGCCCCATTGGGAGCCGGCGAATCTTCTAAATTGCACGAGGTTGTTTGTGGCTTTTTCTTCAATGTAGCTGAGATGTGATTGCCATCCAAGATGACTCCCAAGTATTTAAAAGATTTAGTCTTCTTGATGGATTCGCCTTGAAGATGAATGGTCGGTGGCCTTTGATTATTGGATGCAATCCAAAATCCAAATAAAATTGCATTTAGAAGTTTCGACCTGAAGAGAGTGTTTGGTAAGAAAGACATTTACCATAGCCATTGCCTTTCTGGTGTTCTTTACGATTTGTTTCTCTGTGTTTCCACTTATGGTAATAAGCATATCATCCGCGTATGCTTGTATGTCGATGTCATTTGTCCAGTGCATTGTGAGGATATCGTTTGCCACCAGATTCCAAAGTAGAGGGCCACTACATGACCCCTGGGGACATCCCTTAGCTTGAATGGAGGAGACGGGCCCTTTGTCCGTGAATAGTGAGATTTTTCTATCTCTTATAGTGTTTAGCACAAGTTCTTGTACGTTGTTTGGTATTGGGGTCTGAGAGAGGATATTTCTTATTGAGTGACTTATATTATTAAATGCACCCTTGATGTCTATAGATACCACTGCAACATTTTTTCCTTCGTTTCTGTGGTTCTCGATATTGTTAAATAAATTGTGAGGAGCCCCATCAATCGTCCGGCCTTTCCTAAATCCATATTGTTTGTATATGGATATATATAAATATCCATATACATATTATATATATATATAATATTTTTATGGATGATTATCCGCAGGTGCCTAAAGAAATTTTATCTTTATATGCTGACGATGTCCTCATGATATGCACAGATAGGATAGCTTTTAAGGCTCTTAGCAACCTTCAGGAGCTGATGGAGGAAGTGGAATACTGGAATTTAGTAAATAGGGCCAAATTAAATGCTCCAAAGTGTGTTTTTATGTGGCTGACAAATAAAGAGATTCCACAAAATTCTTACTTGTTTATTGAACATCAAGCGATTGACCCAAGCATAGTGTCTAAGTACTTAGGAGTATACATAGACACTCGCCTAAATTTCAAATATCATGTCGAGCAAGTGATAAAAAAATCCCAAATTGCAATGGAAAGTCTCCTCCGTTTTTGCTACCCAAAGTCACATGTATCACTAAAGAACAAGAAAATAATGTATGAACAAATTATCAGACCTGTTCTTACATATGGTGCACCTGCTCTTGGTCTTTCGCTCAGAAAAGCAATATTGACAACCTCCAGAAACATCAAAATTATATTCTCAGGAGATTCACAGGTGCTCCAAAATACTTCAGACTTACCGACCTGCACGCTTATCTTCAAATTCCATCCATCTAACAAATATATAAAGAAACTGGCCAAAAAGTACTTTGAGAAGCAAGATGCTTCAGAAGTGGATGTTATCAGCTCAGCATCCAACTACCCAGCTGAACAGAAATTAGCTCAGCTAAGACCAAGGAATATCTTGGTTACAAATTTTAGAAAGGAAATTTAAATGTCATAGAACAAGCAATAATGGTTAATCATACTGAAGTTATGATTGAAAAGACCTTGTATTTTTATTAACAATGTACCACAGCATAGTATAGATAAATATTACTATAAATAAATAATGATGGAAATGTTATCACTACCAATCAATTCCATTTTTAGCATTGGTAGAGTGAGAATAGTTTATGTAAATACAGTCATTCATAAAATGAAACATTAATTGAAAGGTATATGATATGAACGCTTTGTGAATTATATAACCATTTGTTATGTGACCTAATCAGCATAGATTTTTTAATCTAATATAATTGTCAAATGTTCAAAAGTTACATAATATGATTCTGATGGGACTATGAGGAGTGTATTAATGTTCTGTAAATTCTAATGGCAATTTGTAACCTTCTACTCTATTTTTATATTTTATAATTATTTATTTTTTAAATATGTTTGTCAAATGTTTAGAAATCACATTGAATGGTTTTGGTGACATTGTTGGAGTTTTCATGTACTTACACATATCATTTATTGCCTAAATGGAAATATATTGCAAAATATGCTGTAAACTTATGTTGTAAAACATTGGTAATTTTTGTAATTTGTGGCAAAGTGGGTCACTTTGTGAAACTGATCTGTATAATATTGTAGATATTGAGAATATTTGCAATCGACGAGATTTATTTTTGAAAGTAAGTGTAACCTGATGGGGTAGAAGATGTTTTAACCCCTGAAAACTGTTAACAGTATATTGATATTGTTTTGTATTAGTGAGAATTTTATATATAAAGGGTTATATATAATTTAAAAAAAAAAATGTACTGGTGGTTGTTTTTAAGCAGCCATTTTGCCATTGACTGATCAATATCTCTACCTAAGTAGAGAAACGAAGAAGACGAGAGCTCGGTGCTCGGTACTTCGCATCAACTAGCAACGGCAATTAATCCGATCAAAAGTTGCTTCCGTTTCACTATAGTAGCCATCTTCAACCCATTGCTCAGTGTCCGATTTGGTGCTCGCAAGCATGGCCCCCACATCCTGGAGCCGGGCCCCCAGGCCAGGATTTTATGCGGGCCCCCGATCGATCAGATTTTCACGGGCCCCCTTTATGATGAATTTACAGCGTGAAAAAACAAAAAAGGTAAAAATCATCCCGGGCCCCAGGGCTGGAGCCTTGTCAGCCCACCCCTTGTGGGGGGGGGGGCATGCTCGCGAGCACTTGATCAAAGTTCCAATTAAATACCTTGTACAAATTGCATTCAAGGATTGAAATCATCCTTTGTTCGTGCATTTTTATGTCAAACATGCCGTAAGGGTGCTCTTCTTTTGATGACGGTTGCAGGTAGCGCTCGCAACTCGAAAAAGGTTGCAGACCTCTGCACTAGAGGCGTCTATTGTCAATTTTATATAATTTCTGATTTTATGTACGTATACGTGAACGATATTTTTTTTTCCTTTTACAGTCGGCGCTCGTTATAACGGTTCAATAAACCAGGAACACACAAACAACAGTTTTAACCCTTTGTCTACCGATTTTAAAGAGTAGAATATTGGCGACATATCGCCAAAGTGGCGACTTTTCACCCCAGGACCACGCGAGCCAATAATCTATTACGTCGGGCAAGTCTCTTAAATCTTGACAGTGGAAAAGGACTAATGGGTTCTTTACATGATGGATCCCGATTAGCGAAGCAATACTTAAATCTAAGAAACCCTATAAACAGAAGATTGCTGGCCTAAGAAAAAGAAAGAAAGAGCTATCTAGTGAGCATGAATTACTCCATTTTGTTGTAATCGGTGCCATCAAAAGAGCCTTTTCTTACACCCACGGAGACGTGTAATTTACGAACATCAAGCCATCGTAATGATGATATTAGTAGCAACACACACAGCCGCATTCTCTACCAACAGCAACACAAAAGAGCATCATCATCATCATCGTGGTATGACCGGGCCCCGGGCTCGGCAATTAAGGAGCCCCCCCCCCTTCTTCCTTCTCTGCGACTTCATCAACAGTCTGGCACGTGATCTTTAGGGGCGGGGCTCCATCAAAATTGAAATTTGATGGCTATGGTAAAAATTGTACCGTAATGATATCGCTACAAGTTTGGCGATGATTCATTTTCGTACGCCTCTCGATTGTCCATCGTCATGTTATACGCTCTGCAAGAAGCGGCATGTCTTTTTCATGTTGGGGAATGATTGTCTGTGTTTTCTTTTTTCCCTTGGGGAATGCTGGGAAAAGCCACGAGGTTTCTTCTGGGCGTTGCCCGTTGGGCTTCTTTTTTGAAGCTTCTCAAAGCTTAAATATTGTCGAAGGAAGTTTATTTTTCCCTTCCGTGATGTTATTTTTCCCTGTTTTTCCCCACCCTCGCAATTTACAAACTATTCCTTAGCTGTTACAGTAAAACCGCTCTTAACGGGAACCCCTCAGATGTGGTCATGGCCTCCGCATGGGGGGGGGGGGGCTGACAGGGCCCGGGACGATTATCATAATTTTTTTTTTGCTTTTTCACGCTATATATTAACTGCAGAAGGGGCTCGTGAAAAGTCTGACCGAGGGGCCCGCAAAAGATCCCAGCCTAGGGGCCCCGCTACAGGATGTGGGGGCCATGGATGTGGTCACCCCTCTTTTACGGCCAAAGAGTAATTTTCCCGTGTATAATAAAAGTATACTTTTCAAACCCCCGATTAATGGTCGCCCCTCTTTTACGGACGAATTGCTTTGTCCCACCGGTGTCCGCAAAAAAAGAGAAGTTTTTACTGTATTGTATTATCATCATTATATATGTGAAGGGTGTATCAAGGGTACTAAATATTTAGAGTGCGGGCCACTTTAGTAGTTCGAAAATGTGTTGCGGGACACTTAAAGGATCTGAAAGTGTGCCGTGGGTAACTTGGGTAGGATGTAAATGTGCCGTGCGCCCCTTAAGTGGCCCGTAAATGTGTCGCGTGCCACTTAAGTGACCCGTAAATGTGCCGCGAGCCACTCATGTGACGTAGAAATGTGCCGTGGATCGCTCGAGTGATTTGTAAATGTGTCCCGGACAACTGAAGTGAGTGATCTTAAAATGTATCGCAGATCACTCAAGTCATGCATGCTCAACCGATGGCCCATGGGCCGAATGTTGCCCCGCGAAATTGCCTGATATTGCCCACGACTTCAAATATAATTTCGTTAGAATGAAATGAGCGGTAGATAGATAGATAGATAGAACCGCTCACAACCCCGGACTGATGCAAAGCACCTTACTTCCGTTCCCTCAAAAGAGGCAGAGTTGTGTCGGAAAAGTGAACAAAGATTTATAGTGGTGGCTCCCCTTGCCCCGTGCTCGCAAGTTTCGAATTACTCGCGTCGTTCTCCCCAGGAAGACAGCCATCAACCCGATGCAACGTACAAGCCATTTGACAAAAATGGGTGACTGAATCCAATGACTAGGGAGAAAAATTGCACGTGCGCCCAGTGGCACATAAGGGCCGGAGACCGCAGCCTGGGATTCCGAAAGAAATGTGGAAAAGACTTGTGGGCAAGAAAGAAGAGGAAGAAGCTGGCAAGTTGAAGTGGGAGAGCTTTGAGAATGATCAAAATACACAATACACAATGTATACAAATTACATATATACCGCGCCTCGACTGTGACGGGAAACGAAGAAACAAAGCCTCCGTCCACAGTGCTGAGCAGTTTTGCCTGACCTATTGCAGAATATGCAATATACACACACACACACAGAATTCACACAGAGCCTGCACTGCAACGGGAATAATCAAACAGAGCCTCCGTTGACAGTGCTGGGCATTCACATTTGAATTACATGCATATATTATTTACTTTACAAAAATTTCCCTTTTTTATACCATTGGGAATGCACAAAAACATTACTGTATGAAGGTAGTATTGGGTACAAATATCACCATGAACTCATACAAATTACTATCATACTAAAAAGTGTGGCGGGAACAATCAAATACAGCCCCTGTTCACAGTGCTGGGTGGCAGCGATCACATTTGAATTACCCACACATATTTACATAATATACGCTAATTACAAAATATAAATTCCCATTTTTATAATAATTGTTGATACACATAAACATTACTATGTACGTCACATATTCACAACAAATGCCATAATGAGCTCCTACTAATATACAAGGTTACTAAACCACCATCATACTATGAAATTGTATATACAAAAACATTCATAAATTATACAGGGTGTATTACTCAAATGTTATGGTTTAGGAGCCCAAGTGCGCCCCTCTATATGGAACCCGCATCCGTTTCAGATTCCACTTCCGAATCACTAGTGGATTGTTCACTACTTCTAGTTATTATCAAAATAGTTTCTTTATAATTTATCAGATAGCCCAAGACTTGTTGTAGTTTCCTCGTTGCAGATCTTTGTAAAATAATTTTTCGTTTCCACAAGATCTCTCGTCCGTTCGGTGGCGCCTGTAAATGGTATCCCTTTGTGTACTCACACTGTGTCACATAGTGTATCACGCTTCCCGGATGGCCGCATCTACACGTACTGGTCTGGCTGATTTTGAACCTTTGCATGTATTCACCGAATGGACCGTGTTCTGTGAGGAACATTATTATTTCTCTCGGCATGACTTCTTTCATTTTACCCACTTTTGGTATTACGTCGAAGACTTTTCTTCCAGTTGTGCATATTTGCCAATGGTGTTGCCATTTCTCTGACGCTTCTTGCAAGAGCAGATTTTTAATGTAGGATGCCGGTAATTTCATTAGATGGTTTTCATGTTGATGTTTTGTAGCCTCTTTTGCGAATTTATCCGCCATTTCATTCCCCTCAATGCCTACATGAGCTTTCACCCATCGTATTGCAATCTTCCTGTGGTCCATTAGTGTTTTCCTAATGTCATGCACTAGGCTATAAGGGGATTCTACGTCTCGTATTGCTTGTATACATGACATGCTGTCTGTCTTTATAGTTGATTTTTCTGCACAATTTTTTGCATAACTGACCGCCATCCAGATTGCGTATAACTCTGTTTGAAATACAGTGTTGTTATTTAGCAATCGGCAGTTCCATTTGTCTGTTACTTCACCCATGTATATACTGATGTAGGCAGCCCCTACACCGTCCACGGTCTTTGAACCATCTGTGAAAATATAATTCGATTTGTTGATTCTTCTACATCTATGGTCAAGACCTGTGTTGGCAAAATATCTTTCACCGGGTGATACGTCCATGGTGGATGTTTATGCTCTACATCTGTAGGAAGATATGTTACATTGTTTATATTAATCTCGCGCTTTAGCCTTAAATTTGCTTTCTGTACTTCGTTTTCCAAAAGTATATGTAGAGGAGGATTGTTAGTTAATACTTGTAACGCACTGTTTGGTGTTGTGGAATAGGCTCCAGTGATGAATAGCAGGAATTTTCTTTGAAGAGAGTCTACTTTTGTTCTTAGTTGTTGTTTGGGATCACCGAACCATGCGATAACACCATATGCTATAATGCGGATGGCGACCACTTTATAAAGCGTATTTCTAATTTTCGTATTAATGCCCCATGCAGGACCAGCCATTCTTTTAAAATTTTGTAAACATTTCTGTGTTTTCGTGATCAGATAATTCACATGTTTGAACCATGTCAGGTTTCTATCAAACATTATTCCTAAATATTTGATGTTCATATTGTGTCTTATTGGATTGTTTCGCAGTCTAATGGTTGGTCTTCCCTTTTTGTGAGAAATCCATAAGTAATTGGATTTGGAGAATTCGATTTCTAATTTATTTTTTTGTGAGCCATGTATCCAATAATACCATTGCTGTTTTTGCGTGCTCGGTGACCTTGCGGATTGTTGAATCACCAATTACCATAGCAATATCATCCGCATACACTTGAATCTTTATATTTTCTGGCCAGTTTTTCGTAAGTAAATCATTTATGACAAGGTTCCACATCATAGGCCCACTACAGGAACCTTGAGGGCACCCTTTTGTTTGAATTATAGTGGCCTCACCTTCATCCGTAAGAAGGGATATCTGTCTTTCTCTGATTGCATCAATCATTGTTCTTCTCACATTGTCCGGCATTGAGATGTTGAGAAGTTGCTTTACTATTGTTTTATGTGAAATGTTATTGAAAGCTCCCTTAATATCTATTGATATTAGGGCAACATCTTGTTTTTGGCTCTTAAATGTTTGTATGCTGTCATGAATCTTTGATAGTGCTGTCTCCGTCGAGAACCCTTTTCTGAATCCATGT
Organism: Pholcus phalangioides; assembly: GCF_987345545.1. Classification (NCBI taxonomy): domain Eukaryota; kingdom Metazoa; phylum Arthropoda; class Arachnida; order Araneae; family Pholcidae; genus Pholcus; species Pholcus phalangioides. The sequence goes on from NW_028301603.1 coordinate 540,031, forward strand.
TGTTTATCGCTGATCCACTTCGTTTTCTCGATGTAGTAGTTGATTCTTTGTGTCAGCAATTTTTCGAGAATTTTGCCGATTGTGTTTAGAAGAATTATTGGACGGTATGAACTGATATTGTTCGGATCTTTTCCTGGTTTTAGAAAAAGTATCAGTTGCCCTTTCTTGAATGCTGTAGGGAAAATATTGAAGCTGAGGCATTTATTGAAGAGAGTCAGGAAAAAGAACTTGTGGAAAGCATGTATACTTTTAATCATTGCGTTTGTTATTCCATCAGGACCGGGAGCTTTTTTCACATTTAGTTTATCAATTATTCTATTAATTTCTTGAATTGAGAAAGGTGGATCGTTTCTGATATCAGTATTCTGCTTATTTCTTGACTGCATTACAGTATTTTCATTTTCCCCATTATTTTTGGGGAAAATTTCTTCTAAAATGTTTTGGGCAGCTTGCAAAGATGTTGTTGGATGATCAGGATTTACGAGGAATGTTTGGGGAAGAAATGAGCTTGTATTTGTGACGGTCTTGTATGCTTTCCCAAAAGGCTCCGTCGCTTTTTCACAAAATCTCATCCAGCCTTCTTTTTTTGCCCTGTTGATTTTCTTTTTGTATAATGCAATTTCTTTTCGATATAATTGCTTTAACCTTATTTGAGTGTCTGTATCATTTTCTCTTTCACACCTCCTCTTTAGTGCTCGCAGACGTTTCCTTTCTAACGTTAGTTCATCATTCCACCATGCGAGGTTTTGAATTGGTGAAGGTTTCACTTTTGGAAATGTCTGCTCACACATGTTAGTAATATAGGTCATTAGTTCCTGGCATATTTGTTGGAGGGTTTTGTTGTCTTGACATTTCCTCAAATTGTATTGTATTGTTTCAATTACGCTTTTTGTTTTCAAGATGAAAACCTTTAGCTTCCTCGTTGTTATTTTATATCGTCTCTGTGGCTTTTGGCAAATAGTCACATTCGTTTGTATATAAATGTATTTATGTCCGCTGAGAGTCACTTTCTCGTCCACTTTCCAAGATGTATTCAGTAGTGTTGCATGCGAGTTCGTAATAGTCACATCCGGCCATCCTTTCCCATAATCCGTCTCGAAGGTGGGAGGAGAATTACTATGGTTGAGAAAATATAAATTGTTCCTATTAGAATAATCAATGAGCTTATTTCCTCTAGTATCTGTTCTATGGTCTCCCCAGAGCGGGTGATGACTATTGAGGTCTCCGCACAACAATAAGTTCGCTTGTGTGGACAGTTTCAATAGTTGGTCCATTTCTTTAAGAACATTCTCAACACAATCTTTTGGTGAAGAGTACGCACTAGCTAATATTAGATCATGTTGAGGCTGTGAGATTCTAATCGATGTGATGTTGTTGCTTGTATGATATGTCATAGGGTTAATGTCTGGATTGAGCACCAGGATTGCCGCTTTCCCATTTCTGGACATCCATCTTTTCCATCTTTTCGGAAATCCGCGCAGTGGCTTCCCTGATATTCCTGGCTCCTGCAAGGCAATTATGTCAATCTTATCCTTGATTGCTGTATCTACAAGCAAGTTTATTGCCACTCTAGTTCGATCTACATTTATTTGTAGTATTTTGAGATTGCCCATTGGAGATGGTGTCGTTGAAGAGCATTGAATTTGCTCTTGTCGACATAATCTTGGGTGTTTTTCCCGTCTGCTATTTTGACCTGTTATCCGGGAGTTGGCTATTGCGTCCTTGATGTTATCTTGAGGCATTGTATATCAAAAATGTAATATTAAAATAGTTATATATAATAAGCTACCTGACTTATATGTGTAGGAAAACGATGTGTTATCTTGTTATCAATTTTTCAAGTGTAACTTCAACTTGAAATTGTTCGCGACTGCCGAACTTATCACCTTTGCAGACGACGAGTCTGTACATATCAAAGTGATTTGACCTCTATGTTCATCTATTCTAGCACTAGCAATGAGCTCCTGTAGATTGCTGTATTTTAACTGTTCTTCTAAGTCATTCATAACTTGCTTGATGTCCTTATGGTCAATAGCGTTTAATGTCAGTTTAGATTCATTGATATCGGCATACCTATACACGGTATTACAAGCTCTTGAGGTTAGATTTCTCTGGTTAGCACAAGAGATTCCTGCATATGTAGTACGACTGCTTCGAATTTCACTATGATTCTTAAGATGACAACGATTGTAGAAAACCAAGCCGGATCCAAATCTGAATGCCGAAGGGGCCTCTCTCTTATAATTCTGTTCCTCGGATTCATAGACAATATCACCCAAGAGGTTTGGGTTTTTCTGATACATTGCTGTTGTTTTATTATTGAAAGTACGTCCAAAGTTCTTGTTATTTGAAGTTTTAACCCCTGCATATGTTTGCGGTTGAGGTCGGTGCTGTTTAAAATCATCGGTCCCTGGGCACACAACATATATGTACTGCCGGAGGCTTCGGTTGTTGAGTATAAATCTTTGGATGTTTTTACAGTCTTCTTTAGTGTAACAATCAACTGCCGTACCATTTCTAATATGTCTGATGTTGTGAATTTTTTTCTCAAATTTTTTGATAATAATTTGGTTGTTAGTGTTACTTTGATGTGGTTGAGCCAATATGTTCTTGTATAACAGCACTGAATAGATCTGCCGATTCTTGTTTTTCCTCTGCTTCTTCCTGTAGCTGACTTCTTGGTAAGGATTTTCCGTATTGGAAGAGATCTCGTCAAGTATGACATATGAAGATGAACTGTCATTCAATTCATCTACGTGATTTGATATTACAGAGTCCTTTTGTTGAGGAGGGGAAGGTATGGGAATTGATATCTGTGTGATTTTTTCAGAATTAGTCACAATGGGCAAATTCTTCTCTGCCGATTTTCTCGCAGTTCCATGTTGTTTTTCAAGGCATTGCCCTTGTGGTGATGGGGAGTCTGTTTGTGTCAAACCACTGAGTTCTTGTTTTATAGTCTCCTCAATCCATTCCACAATAGAATCTATCATAGAGTTGGTTTTTTCCAGTGACGCTGCAGGGAGGTTGTAATTATTGCTTAACCACTGTTCAAGTCTTGCCCGAGTTCCAACTCCAGAGATGTAGGTGTTGACAGCTTTAATACTAGTTGCAGTGTTAATTGATGTGGTTGCAGATGGAGATAATGTAACTTTCTCTGATTGTGGCAGATCATGCGATACTTCTGGAATGTTGGTGTTGACTCCAGCCTCTCTGTGAGTTTCTTTGGCGACATCTCTTTGTGGTTTTGGAGGTTGTTGTGGTGCTCTGTTGCGCATCTCACCCATATTGCTAATCTGCTGTTGGAGAAGTTTCTCGATCTGTGGTTGAGCTGAGAGACGGTCTTGGTGAGACTGAGTGAAAAAATGTGGTGTAGTCGAAGTGAGCGTTTGTTCCTGAGGAGAAGATATTTCTGTTTGGCAGAAGTTGTCCCTAGTAGATTTGAGGATGTTGTCTGCCCAGATATTGATTGCATCAATTATTTTATTGCTTCTTTTGCGTTGTTTAGCGGGAATGCAGAACCCTACATTTCCTCTGGCTTTATCACTTGTATAGGAGTTCAAAATTTCCCGAAGCTCCTCCAGGAGTACGTGTACATTTGGTTGGAGCGTCTTATGTGCTGAAAAATCACTTGAGAGTGCAGTAGTGGCACCCATCGTTTTTTGTGCATATACTTGTTGACCGTTGAGTTTGGATATGACTTCAGATGATGCTTGTTGAGAAGGTAAGGTTACAGAGTTATTTTTACTCAAATTATCACTGGATTGCATTTCTGTTATCAAAATGGGCTTGAGGAGATCCTCAGAACCTCCTTGACCCCTAGATATGGCAAGGTTCTTGTCTTTTTCCTTAAGTCTTGATGAACTTCGTCTGACAGGTTTTTCAGCTGAGTTGGGTGTTTCTAACCGAAGAGAAGTTTTTTTGGTATTCTTGATCTGAGAGCAAAGTTTGTCTTCATATTGAGTTTGTTTTTTCACCCCTATCTCAAGGTTCTCTTTTTTTCCCTTGGAGGTTTTTAAACTTTCTGTTTCTTGGGAAATGTTCATATTGGCAGCATTGTTCTCCTCACTCCTTTTCTTAACTTGAGACTTGACGTTTTGTTTACCAGAACTTTTCTTTTTTTTTCCACTGTTATAACTTTTGGAATTTTTATGTGAAGTGAGGTTCTGTATTTCTGCTGACTTCTTTTGTAAGAGAAAGTGGCTTTTATCAAGTTTCTCTTTCTTGAAGTCTAAAAAGTCAAGCATTGTCTGAAGTTCCTTCTCGTTCCCGGTGTAATCAATTCCCTCTGGTAGAGAATCCATATAACTGCCTTCATCCCATGATTCAACTGATGAGTCCATTATTTTCGAAGGAAAGTGATTGGGTTGTTGGACCGTCGATGTATTTAGTGAGAGAGAAGTTCCTTTCGAGTGAGATTCAGGGTCACAAGATATGTCAGTATTTAGTTTACCAAGCTGTTTGCGCCGACAAGAAGGTGGTGTGTTTGAAACACCCAACTGACTTTGGGAATCATTGTAATTGAGATCATCAGTAGAGAGGAGTGTCTTTGATTCACTGCCCTGTTCCGGTTCCCCGGAATTACTCGTCATTTCTTCTACAGAGGAAGTCTGTAGATCATGTAGAGTGTTATTATTCAATACCATTGAGGGTTCAGTTTTCGTTTCCGTTGTTTCAAGATCTATGTTTTGTGTCTTTTCTGTCAATGGGATTTTCACTGCTACTTGACTTGTAAATGTAATCGGTTCATTAGAGGCATCAGTTGCTCGAAAGACTCTCCTCTGACATTCTGAATCTTCTATGCTGAACTTGAGCGAGTCTTGCTTTTCTAGTTGTTCATTATGCACAAATGAAGATGTCTTCTGTATGTTGAAAATACCCATTTTATGTTTCCGTTTTATCAGCTCTGCTTTATTCGAAATTGATGTTTGTGAGTTGCAGGAATTCAGTTTGTAGACCACGTCTGACGTTGACGACGAAGATGAGAGGGAGCCAATCAATGAGTTTGACGACGAGATTGAGACATCTGAGTTTTCCGTTGTTACTAAACGGGAGCTAATATTGAAGGTTTCATTGAAAGACCTGGCCAAATTTTTAAAGACTTGGTGAATTTTGGAGGCTTTCTTGTTGATTGGATGATCTCTCTGGTCTTTTTTCTTTTTATCCCGTTCATTGTGCTCGCTTCTCTCAAGATCTAGTATTGGATTTGACGTGTTCATGTCCTTATGGAATGGGTGATCTGTACAGTCTGGTTGATTTGAAGTTCCCACAAGGGTATCTTTTTTGTCCATGTTCGAATCAAAAGCTGGGATCCCTACAGGTGTCTTATTTGACTTATCCATAGTCAGTACAAAACTATTAACCGCACTACCAATTATGAAGAATATTAGCACATGAGAAACGTATGCGTGACCTGACTGAATGGTCACCAAATCAAATCCGTTCACAAAAATTAAAGTAAAATGTTCAAAAATGAAAATTCAGTACAAAACTATTAACACCATGAGAAACATATAAATATAAAAACATAATAATAAACTTATAATACCAATTATAAAGAATATTAACACATGAGACACGTATGTGTGACCTGACTGAATGGTCACAAAATCAATCCGTTCACAAAAATTATAGTAAAATGTTCAAAAATGAAAATTCAGTCCAAAACTATTAACACCATTACCAATTATAACGAATAACCACACATGAGAAACATGTATGCGACTCGACTGAATGGGCGCCAAATGAAAATCGTTCACAAAAAATTATAGTAAAATGTTCAGAAATGAAAATTCAGCACAAAACTATTAACACCACTACGAATTATGAACACCAATGCATGAGAAACATGTGTGACCCGGTTGAATGGTCACCAAATGAAATTCGTTCACAAAATATTAATAGTATAATGTTCGTCAAAAAACTTTTACCATGGCAAAAGAAAATCAGTTAAAGAAACAATTCCGGACTTCAAACACCAAACATGACAAAATGCAGTGGAAAGTCCAAAAACCATTTACATGTATAATAAAACTTGTCACCTGGTTCGAAAATGGCGAGTCATACACACAACATTGGATTCTTTTTACAAAATCATATCTCCCCAATTATAAGAGTTATGGCAACGATTAACAGGTTGAATTATAGCAAATGTTCTGGTTAATGATCTCTGCTATCAAGTTTCGAAAATCACTCACCCCTATCATGTCCAAACTGTCCTCAAATGTAGTTCACCTTCACCGCTTGAAAACCACTGAAGTTTATATCCGGAGTTTGTAATCATACCATCCACTTCGAACTACTTGGAATGTTTGAATGATCTTCATACCGTTTTGAAGCTGACATTCCCGCCGACAAATCAAATGAAAAATTTACACCGATTGTCACTGAAAATTTCCAGTCATTGATAGCGGAAGATGGTAACCGTCGCCCGTTGATCGCGACTGCACCGATATAGCACGTGTGGCATTAACAATATCCAAATTTTTTTCCTACATCACACCAACACACAACTCCACATATGTGAACCCCCACTCCTACACTTAATAGACAATAATTACGCATTTACGGCCTGCCATAACCTAATATTCACGTTTTAAAACTAAATTTTTAACGGAGCACGAAAGTAAACAAACTGCCTCCATTGTGACTTGACTGGACTCCCGAAATGAGCGGTACATTACCAGATCACTAAAAATACCCACAATACAGTTTCCGAGCCAGGTGACCCGCGGCACACTTCCAGATCACTTGAGTAGGTTGCGGCCCATTTCCAGATCACTAAAGTTACCCACGGTGCAGTTCCCGATCACTTTGGTGGCTCGCGGTGCATTTTCAGACCACTTCACAGACCCGTTGCACGTTTACAGATAACTTGAGTGACTCGCAGCATACTTCCAGATCAAATTGCGGCACATTTTCAGATCACTTTAGTAGCCCGGGCACATTTACAAAACACTTGACTGATCCGCGGTACATTTCTAGGTACAATTAGTTGCCAGCGGCACATTTACATACCACTCAAGTGACCCAAGGCACACTTTCAGATCATTTCAGTGGCTGGCGGGACATTTCTAGATCACTTAAGTGATCCGCGATGCATTTACAGGGCACTGAAGTGCCCCACGACACGTTTTCAAAACACTGAAGAGTGGTCCGCACTGTCATAAAGGTTGGCCACCTTTGACTTAACTAATCTGTAAGTGTGCCGCAGATCACTTAACTGATCTACAAATGTGTTGCGGGCTGCTTAAGTGCTCTGGAACTGTGTGACGGGTCACTTAAGTGATCTGGGAATGTACGGCAGGCCATTTAGGTTAAGTGAAAATGTACCGTTGGCTGCTTGAGTGACCTGGAACAATGTCGCATGCCGCTTAAGTGTTCTGTAAATATGTCGCTGGTCATTTGCGTTATCTGGAAATGTGCCGCGGGGTCACTTGAGTGATGCGCAACTGCACCACTAATCAGTTAAGTGCTCTGGTACCATGTCGCTGGTGACTAAAGTGATCTCTAAATATGTCGTGGATCAGAGGCGTACATGGGGCGAGGGCACATCAGGCTCGTGCCCGCCCCTACCCCAAGCCTACAAAAAATTATCGCTGATCGTGAGTCACTTAAGTGATCTGGAAACGTGACACTCAGCTCGTTTTTACAAAATTAGGTTTGCCGTCGCGGGCCACATTAGATGACTCCGAGGGCCTACTTCAACCCGCGGGCCACGTGTTGTGCACAGAGCCGGTTCTGGACATTTTCCAAGTGGGAAACGAATAATATATTTTTGTGATAAAAAATCGCAGTTGGCGCCGAGAAAAAAAAATCAGGTGCCCCTCGCCCTTCAGTTGGCGCCTTTTGCGGCCGTGTAGTTCGCAGAATTCAATGTCCGGTCCTGGTTGAGCAGAAAAATGTGTCTCATTATAATGATGCCGAACACAGGGCCGTCATTTAAACATTTTCCGGGAAGGGGGGGGGGGCAAAGAACATGTACTCAATGTATGCATATATATATATATATATACCATTTTTAGTGTATTTTCAAAAGCCGGGGGGGGGGGGCGGCAACGGCCCCCCTGACTCCCCCAAATGACACGGGCACGATGCCGAATGGCGTTACTGCTGTCGCTCTGTTTACAAACGGAAACTAATTCCAGAATCATTGCTATAATTACGCTGCCATCTAGCGGCTTAAACTAAAACCAAATATTTTTTTTACCGAACTGCGCTCTTTTTCAGATTTTATTTTTAGCGACGATGAATTTATTACTCCATGTTTTCCAATTTACGTCGTTAATTTTGAAAATGCAATATTATTCATAATTATAGAAAAGAAATACTTTTTGAAGAAATTTTAAATATTTTGTTATTATAAAATTTCAAAATTATAATTCCACATACATTAAGACAGGGGCGTAGCCAGAAATTTCGTTCGGGGGGGGGACCAAAGTGACAGAACAATGGATTTGGCCATCTTTTTCCCTTTTATCGGTCATTTTCTCACATTTCGGGGGGGGGGGGGGACCAGACCCCCAAGCCGCCCCCCCCCCCCTGGCTACGCCCTTGCATTAAGAAATTAAACAATGATCAATTCGAACATCTGAGGGAAATTGTTGACTATGATGCTGACTGCTTAAGGAAATATAGGAGGCCCAAACAAATTGGGCGCCTTACATGGGAGAATTTGTAAAGATGCTTTCTTCTACAAATCTCATTGTATACATACTATTTTAATACATAAATTCTCTCATTCAATTGTATATACTCACATTACTTGCATACTATGTATCTATCCACTTTTGACATTTATTCGCATCTATTCGATTTGTATCTTCTCATTATTGAATTTTGTAGGGTCTAGGTCAATTCGTCGCGATCAACTTGTCGCGCGACAATTCGTCGCAATCAATTTGTCGCAGCGTCAATTCGTCGTGCTACAAAATCGTCGCGGTGCAAATTTGTCGCAGACTCATTTCGTCGCGGTACAAATTTGTCGCAGAGTCAGTTCGTCGCGATACAAATTTGTCGCAGAATCAGTTCGTCGCGGTACGAATTTGTCGCAGAATTAGTTCGTCGCGGTACAAATTTTTCGCAGAGTCAGTACGCCGATCAAATAAATTTTCAAAATTCAGTTTTCATGGTATTCATGCCACACTTCCCGCTTTCTGGCGGGATCTCCATTTCTCGCAGCGAGGGGCGTTGGGCGAACACACCAAGATTATAAATTACGATAAAATAAATTTTCAAAATTAAATTTTCACCGTATAAGCCGCACTCCCGCTTTCTGGCGGGATCTCCATTTCTCGCAGCGAGGGGCGTTGGGCGAACACACCAAGATGATAAATTACGATAAAATAAATTTTCAAAATTAAATTTTCACCGTATAAGCCGCACTCCCGCTCTCTGGCGGGATCTCCATTTCTCGCAGCGAGGGGTGTTGCGGGAACACACCCCTCGCTGATAAATTAGGATCAATGCCCATCCCAAAGCACAATTTGCCTAAGGGGTCATTCAAGTATTACGTCAGGATCGGGGAGGGAGTTTCGGATTTGTTGACTTTTGATGGCGGGGGGGGGGGGTTGAAGGTCGCTTACGTCATCAACCACCCCTTTTTGAAGATATGAAATATTCTAAGGTGAAATTTTGCTGACGGGGGAGGGGATGGGGGTCAGTGTTTTGCTGATTTTTGCTGACAAGGGGGAGGGGGTCAAAAATGGCTGAAAATCTGCTTACGTAATACTTGAATGGCCCTAATTCACTATTGAATATGTATCTGCCATGTAGGGAATACATCTTTGAGGAATTTTTTACCGACAATATATCTAAGGCTAGCATTACACTGTGAAAGTGTTCTAAAAGTCCTTTTATAAAACTTGAAAAATTCAACCAATAAGATTATCGGTTGCATTTGCTCGAATGTAACCTATGAACTTTATTGGTTGGATTTTTTGAGTTTTTAACTTGAGCAACTTATCCGGTGCAAATTAAATTTTGAAAATGTATGTGATCGCAATTTATCATCTCGGTGTGCTCCCCAACTCCTCTCGCTACGAGTAATGGAAATCTCGAGAGAAAGCGACAAGTGTGGCTTATCCGGTGAAAATGAAATATTAATTAAATTAAATTATTAATTATTTCAGGTTCTTGTGGAGATACTGTGGTGGTTAATGTTGGTGGGAGTCTCGATTCCACATGGGACAGATACAAGTTTACACTTAAAGACAGCCTCCGGTGTATTGTAATTTGGGGAATATCATAAACACCGACATTTTTTTACAGAATTTAAAAATTTTATCATAGAAAAAATGATTTTTTTAACATTTACAATAATTAAATAATAAAACATTAATATCAATTGTAATTTTAATTTCGATGATTTTTTTCGAAATGACAAAAAAAAAAAATTTAGTAAACTGTGTGCATTTCTTGATGGAAAAAAACTTTTCTTCATGTTTATTTTTTCACGTATGAGACAAAAAACCTACATACAGATCGCGTGACGAGTTGACTCTGCGATAAATTGACGTCCCGACGAATTGGTTACACGACAAATTGTCACTGCGACGAATTTGTACAGCGACGAATTGGCTCTGCGACGAATTTGTACCGCGACGAATTTTTATCGCGACGAATTGGCTCTGCGACGAATTTGTACCGCGACGAATTGGCACTGCGACAAATTGATGCGCGACGAGTTGAGCGCGACAAGTTGATTGCGACAAATTGACCGGCTACGAATTTTGTATATACACACATATATTTCCCAATTGAACTTGGCCTGCATATGATTTACATTTGAAAAAGGTGTAAAAAAAAAGAGCGAGAAGACTCTTTTTGAACTTTGGATTGTTTTGCTTACATAAAATTTGTCAATAGTAAATCCTCATTAATTTCTGATGCACTGAGTTGAAACAGAACTTTATTACCTGTATTGCATTTTTGATGTTACAGCTGGGGTTTTTGCGTCCCGACTCCCATGTGATGTTTTCCCCCCATTCCACTTTGAATAGATGTTGCTAGCTGCAGATTGTGTGACCTGCTTCTGTGAACTGTGATGACATTTGCCTGCTTATAGCCAGATCATGACTTTTCACCAATTTGACCAGTTCTTTTTACATACACTACACATTCATGCAAACACATATCTATCTACAAACATGTACACATTTTCTTCTTCACAGGCCTTCCTGGCCAGTTTTTATGCCGGCAGTTGGCCCTCGCGGGCTGGGAATCGGCTTAAAGTTCAATTCTGGTCTGGTCTGGTCAAAATTATAATTCCGTGCCATAGTTTCAAACTCATCGTTCATCATGCGCGGCGTTTGTTGTATTCCGCAGCTAGTTCACCATATCTACAATCTAAATGTTCGAGTTCAGATTGGGCGAAACCAAAGTTGCCGGAGCGCTGTCTGTTTGGCTACTTTTCATTTGCTTGGCTAGTCTCTCCTTCCCCGTGGGGAAAATTGGCCAAGTGGTCAAGGAAAATAATTTTTTGAAAAAAATAAAAAATATTAATGCAGTGCAAAATACTTTCTATTGTAAAATACTTGACTAATTTTCACCGGTAGATGGCAGCACGTATTTTGGAATGCGTGGGGGGAAAAATTTAGTCAAAAGGGAAATTTCGCTGGGAAAGGTTACCATCACGTTCTTTACACATTTCTCTCAGCAAATTTTCTCGCTTTATTTTTCCCCTTTTCGATTTTTATCTTTTAAATTTTTAGTCTTACGCTTAATTTTATTAATTTAACAAAAGGCGCTTCTCAGGACCAAATCACATTGATCGCAATGGAGGATCTTCCTAGTAATTACTGTTATAAAGTAATCAGAAATGACGAGGAGGAAAAAACCGTTGCTTTTAGAGTAAAAGATGTGATAAACAAAGAAACCGCTATGGTAAGTACTGTATAGTCTTTCCGTTATACCACAGGAGTCTTCAACGTGTGGCCCGCTGATCATTTTCTGAAAATAGTTGTAAACATTGAAAAACGATTTATTCCAGAGAATTTTAATTGAAGAAATAATTTCGAAATCAATAAAGTAATTTCAGAATTTATGCAAGAAGAAATAAATACTGTAATTTCGGAATTTATAAAAGAAATAATTCTAGAATAAATGAAGAAAATGGTTCTAAAATAAATGAAGAAAATGGTTCTAAAATAAATGAAAGAAATCTAAAATTTAGTTAAGAAATTATTCCAGAATCGATTCAGAAATAAAAAATTTCCTATGTGAAGCTCAAGACAATCACCCACATGATTGAAACACTTCTCACACCATGGAGAAGTGATCAGCCCAGTTTCCCAAACTTTACATTTTTTCCTCCTTGTCAACCAATAACTTCTGAGGGGGTGATGAAATGATCCAGAGGAGCGAAGGCTGTAACGAGATGCCTTTGAATTTCCTCATAGATTAATGATTTAAAACTCATCTCACCTATTGCTTGCTAGCACCCAAGAGTGCTGTTCAGCACCCCAATTGGAAACCACTTCAAGAATTAACATTATGCTGGGTGTAGTCAAAGCAAGGTCATTTGAAAGGGGTAGATTTCCCTCTCTCCCCGCAGAAAAAATTTCTGGCTATGTAAGAGAACTTCAGATCTTAAACAGCTACCTGAGACGCGGGTGGATGTCTGGCCAAGATTTTTCTGAGGTCCTACCTGACTAAAAATGGTCTGCCTATGAATTTACATGTATACTAAAGAAAATTTGAAAACGATCCCGCCAGGCTCGGGTGAGTTTGTGTTAAGATGACACTGTTCCACCCGTGTAAGCAGGGCCGGACTTAGGGGGGGGGGGGTGCGAAAGATGCGGTCTCACCGGGCCTCAAAATTTCAGGGGCCGCAATTCTTCCGGAAGAAACCCTTTTCTTTCTCAGCAGATGTTTTGGAAATTTTTGATTAAAATTTAATTTCCCCCCTATCAAACTATTATTGATTGTGAAAGGAGGCTTTCAGTTAGAAGCCCTATAAGATCATTTTTAGTGTTATTAGGTATGGCATTAGGTTATTTCAAACAGGAAAAGAGTGTATGCAAGTGGTCACATTCTTTACCCTGAAAAAAGTCTGGCCTTTATTTTTTCTGCTATTAAAGATATAACAGGGCTGCATCAACCAAGGAAAAAAAAACATGCTTGGGACATCAAACGAAAGGGACACCACATAAGAAATCTAGTAATTTTTTCCCAATGACAACCTCCCCTCTCATTGGAGTTACCATCTGGTCTGAAGGTACCAATAGTGCTCACAATGCGTAGTTTCATCCGGTGGTGCTTCCATTAGCTATAGTAGCCTGTGACATGGATATCTCTAGATGACGACTGCCTCAGAATGAGGCAACTTCGACTGTCCTGCGGAGTGTTAATTGCATACCTTCCTGGGAACTGTCATGATGTTTCCCTAGGGAGCAAGGCCGTAGTGTGCCTTTCCGGGGCAGACTTTTCTTTGGAGCCCTTCTTGAAAGGGTTTCTATCAATCAAAATAAATGTAAATTTTTTGGAGTCCCCCCCCCCCCATTCGGCTCGGGGCCCCAGCCTAGTTACTGCCCTGCTTGGGAGGCTTGAAAGCTTCTTCGAAATTTCCTAACGCCACCATCTGAGAATAATTCTCTCATACATCCCGGAAGACGGATATACAATGTACGAGTTCTAAATCGTGACAATTTTTAGAACTGAGCTTTCGACAAAAAAGGTAAGACGTCTCTTCCTCTCTGATTTTTTTTCTCAATCTAATAACTCATTTAGTACAGTACCGAAATTAGAGATATTTTGATTCATGAACAGGGAGTCCATGCATAAAAACATTTAAGAGCACAAAGGTCTAAAAATTTAGGATGTAGGCGACGTTGCTTGCAGCCCGATAGTTCATTCTCTGATAAGAAAATGTGTTTGCCAACTATTAAATAAATTATATCCGAGGTTTAGACTGATTGCAGTAGCGTTGCTAATGTTCGACAACTTATACAAGGGCATCTTTTTGAATTTCAAGTTTGAGTATTCAAATATTGAGATTACAATCTTGGGTATTATTTGTGGCAAAAAACTCTTGGTTTTAAACAAGTAATAACATCGGAGTGCTCATATATAATGAATCCCACTTGAAGCGTTTTTCAAAAACTCGTCTTAAAAAAACGTTGTAGGCGGGAAAACACTTTAAACGGGAAATTTCAAGTGCTAGTAAAAGTTGGAATTACGAAAATAAGTCGTACGCAGCGAGAACTTTCCAAGTGGAAACGTTAAACGGAATGCACTTTATTTTTGTGAATCCCAGTACTCGATTCCTTTACTACTATTATGTACGTTAGTTGAGCAAGCACAACAATAAAAGATTCGAAAAATGACCAAAGTTATCGAATTGTAACATATCTTTGATAAAGATGATGAAACACTTTAAAAATTTGTCAGAAATGCTTGTCTGTTCAATATGATTCGAGCCACGATGAAGGGTAAGCAGGTGGACCACGCTAATTATTATTAGTCATTTATAAATTTTGTCAAATTAATTAAAACGCAATTTCCTCTCAATATACCATGTTTGATTACGATCTCTACTATCAACGCGTTCCTGAAATAGTGGAAAATTAAGCGTAATAAAATGAGTTCTTCCTGAACAAATTTTCCCCCTTCAAGATTTATAAAAGGGGAAATTTTACTTTATTTTCGGAAGTCTAAAAAATTACAAGTTGGGGAGAGACTGCATAATTTTTTTTGGAGGGGCCGCGAAATTCCTAAGCGCGGCCCTGCGTGTAAGGTATACGTAGACAAGTTCTAGGGGAAGGGCACACGATGATATGCAATATATAATGGTCGCCATGGCCCCGCAATGTTAGGTAGGGCCCGGGACAATCATTTCCCTTTATGCTACAAATTCACCGTTGAAGGGGCCCATAAAATGTTTGGTCTGCAGGCCCACAAAATATCCAGCCTAGGGGCCTTGTTTCAGACTGTGGGGCCATGATGGTCCATAATCACTGGATTTATTACATTTACGGTAACTTACACAAAAAATGTATAGGTTACTCCACATCCTTCAGCTGGGATCTTTGGCGCCCCATCTACCACAGTAAATTTGTTCTGTGAAAAATATAAAAAAGTTAAAAGAATCATCTCCTGAGCTCTGTCAGACCCGTAATTGTGAGTGGACATGGGTCACCAGCATAGGCGGAGATAGACTTGAACATCTGGGGGAACACGATGACGTCAATTCATATATTATACATATATGCCTACGGCTGGGATCTCAGGGCCACAACCACGGCCCCCACATGGGCGGGGCTGACAGGGCTCTAGCTCTGAGGCCCGAGACAATTCTCATAATTTTTTGCTTTTTCACGCTATAAATTAACTACAGAAGGACCCATGGAAAGTCTGACCGGGGGGGGGGGCCTAAGGGGCCCTGCTCCAGGATGTGGGGGCCATGACCGCAACTAGGGAGGGGCAGGTGGGTCTGGTGCCCCGGGCGCTGAACCAGAGGGGGCGCCGAATTCACCTTTTAACTGTTTCTTCTACATCAAGGGGCACCAAAATACCGGCTTGCCCCGATTGACAAAGTATCTAGTTGCGGCCCTGCGCGGGGTATACACCTTAGGAACCAACTTTTGCAGGGGCCCTGGGCATGGCCCCCACGAGGGTGGGGCTGACAGATCTCCAACCCTGGGGCCCAGGAATATGGACGAGATGGCCTGGGATCCTTCTCAGTATTTTTCACGTTATAAATTTCATCATATAGGGGCCCGTGAAAGATCCCAGCCTAGGGAGCCCTGCTCCAGGATGTGATGTGAGGGCCATGGTCTTGGGCAAAGCAGACATTAAATAACCCCCACCGCTCAACTTGGGGAAGGGAATTTTTTTTTCATTCTAAATGTATAATCTGCACTAATAAATCCACGTGAACGGAATAGGACCATTTGCGGTCAGCAGAAACGTAAAAAAACTTAATTATGTTAGGTGTTTGTATTTCCCTAACGCGGCGCATCTGTTCCATCGTTTGCATATCCACATATTTTTGTCTTTTTACACAAATAAAGAAGGAAGAGAAAAAGGGATGAAATGAAAATAAATAATTATTTCTTGAAATTGATATTCATATCACAAAAAATCCAATGAAAAGGAGGGGGGGGGGGCTTTTCTTTTCAATAGTTGCTCTATTCCGCTTCAAGTATTTATGTTAGGATGTTTGCTAACGTTATTATTTTGTCGCCAACGATAAATGGCCAGGCCTGACCACCCTCTACTAAATTAACCAATCAGGGAACAGAATACGGGCTTCCGAACATTTTGTCTGTAGATATCGTGAACATGCGAGAGCGCCCGCCGACCAATGCGAAATCTTCAGTTTTTTTTTTTTTTTGTTGCAGTATATTCAATGATTGTCGGTGAAATGGATGACGTCACGAACATCGCGCGGAAGCTTTCTCCTATAGCTGGCGTTGGTAATTCAAATGTGAATGCCCAGCACAGTCAACGGAGGCTCTGTGTGTGTGATATATATATATATCTATTCTATAATATAAAATCACAAACAAACTCGAAAAGGGCCTGTTGCTAAGCAACCGAGTGACGGAAGTGGGTGAAATTTTTGAGTGACGGAAATCTGTTACGGAAGTGGGTTCGATTCATATATCGATATTCACATTCATATATCGTACATTCATATTCATATATCGATATGATATCATATATCGATATTGGGTCGATATTCACATATCGGGACCCATTTGACCCATCGGGACCATGTTATGTGCATGTACCAAGAGGCTCCTACATCCTACAGCAGAGCCCTTAGGCTGGAATTTAGATTTCGAGCCCCCAAACCAGCTTTTCAGGGGCCCCTCTGTGATTAATTTATAGTGTGAAAAATCAAAAAGTGATAAGAATCGTTGTGGCCCCTGTCAGCCCTTCCTTTGTGGGGGGGGGGGGGAGGTCCATGCCGAGAGGTATATATATGTATAATATACACACACAACAGCAGTGCTCCCAACACAGGGTCGGGGTAGCCGGGAAAGATTTCACGTATAAGTAAAAAGTTTTCATTTCCAGGGGCCCTTGATGGATCTCATTGTTTTCTTGCTGCTTTAACGTCGAAAAATTTCGATAGCGGAAGCAAAAGATATATCCAGTCTGGGGCCCCACCAAAAGTATGCGAATTGGTGTCCCGGGTAATTGGTTGGGGGGGTCCTGGATTTTATTCGTTGGTAAAACGAATACAAATGAAAATTTTTCATGGCACTCGCTCCGGGGGATGACCGACAAGCTTCCAAGTCGGGGGCCCCCATGTTTACAGGTTTCATTTTGGGGGCCCTGGATTTTATTCGTTGGTAAAACGAATACAAATGAAAATTTTTCATGGCACTCGCTCCGGGGGATGACCGACAAGCTTCCAAGTCGGGGGCCCTATGTTTACAGGTTTCATTTTGGGGGCCCTGGATGAATCTCATTCTTTTCTGTTGTAGAACAGCCGAAACCCGAGATATAGCCAGTCTGGGGCCCCACTAAAAATCTGCGTATTGTGTCCCCGCTACTGGATGTGGGGCCCTGGATTTTATTCGTTGTAAAATTGATAAAAATGAAAAATTCTCACAGGGGGGTGTCCGACAAGCTTGCAGGTCAGGGCTTCATGGAAATGTTGGCAGGTTGTAATTCGGTGCCCCTGAATGTATCTCATTGATTTTTGTGGTTTAACATTGTAAAATTTGCAACACATCGGTAGCCCAAGGTATATCCAGTGTGGGGCCCCACTGAAATTCAGCGAATTGAATCTGGGGACCCCCATGGGGAAGTTTTCTGGGGATACTTGATGAATCTCATTTGTTTTTTGTTGCTTTATTATTATTTTCATTAAAATTCGCTTCTTCAGTAGGCTGGTGCTTTCACACGTCAACACACGAAATAAACAAGATATGTCCGGGAGAGAAGTGGGGGGGGGGGGGTTGGCAGCCAAAGGCGGAAGGGGGGCAGAGCCCCCCTGGTATATATATATATAGAGCATATTGCGTAAAAAAGAAACAAAACTGGCCCAGCACTGTGGACACGGAAGCTGTGTTTCTTCGTTTTCCGTCACAGTGGAGGCGCTGTATAGATATTTTATATATTATGTACTTGGACCATTCTGAAATCTCTCCCACTTCAACGCGCCAACTTCTTCTTTCTTTCCCACAAGTCTTTCCCACACTTCTTTTGAAATCCCAAGGCTGCGGTCTCCGGCCCTTATATACCACTGGGGAAACGTGCATTTTTTCTCCCTAGTCATTGGGTTCATTTATCCATTTTAGTACGTTGCATCTGTCTTCATGGGGAGAACGACGCGAATGATTCGATACTTGCGAGCAAGGGGAGCCACCACTATGAATCTTTGCTAACTTTTCCGACACGACTCTGCCTCTCTTTTGAGGTAACGGAAGTAAGGTGCTTTGCATCAGTCCGGGGTTGTGAGCGGTTCTATCTATCTATAGATGATATTGGTCAGGTGCGCCAAAATGCGCGCTTACCCTGGCTGATCAAACATCTAGTTGCGACCCTGTTTCTGACCATCATAGGATTACTGTCAAGAATAAAAGTTACTTTCATGACTTATAAATTACACTTCAATTTGCATTATCTCTCTGTTTCGCGGCTATTGGTCTATTTGTATTCTCAGTTTCGGCAACTCCAGAACAGCAAGGTCAAGCGGATTGTAGGTTTTCTAGGAGCAATTTCCGTGTGCTTGATTGGGCAGCACAAAGCCCCCGTACAGGAATCCCTAAAATATAATTAATATATAAATACACAATGATAATAGAGTAAATAGCTATTTTTTATAAGCACATTATATTTGATAGGTCATTTTAGTTCCAATTAAAGGTAAGAAGAAAAACAGACCGGCAAACAATTAGTACATAAATTATCTCACCAGGTACAATAAGTACCGTCATTTGATAAAGCTTTGAAAATGTCGGAAGTATCATAACTAGGAGTGTTTACAGAAATCGTGCCTCGAGCCTTCTGTAATCCCCTGCGCTTGTGGCCCTGAGCAATGTTCCCGCAAATTTTATTGATTTTAATTTAATTTTTTTTTTTTTTTAGTTTATTTATCCGGACCTTTCTCTGTGTGGAATGACGATCTTCTGAAGGTGCCAACCCATGTTTCCTAAAATGGGTGATATCTGCCCATGGGTAGTACTGGAACGTACCATGGGGAGGGGGCGATTGGTATGACGAGCGGAACCTATAGGAAGGTAGAAAATAGAGTAAATGGTTACCGATATGTGATGATTTTTTGCGGTCAGTAAAGTTTTCACGTGTTGGATCTGCATGTTCTACTCCCACTCAGGGCCGCAACTAAGGGGGTGGGGAGCAGGTGGGTCTCGTCAAGCATCTAGTTGCGGACCTGCTCCCACTACACATAACGAAGTCTGGGATCTATGATGAATACTTGGCTCCTAGCATGGGCTATCAGGTAAGGGCTTTTTATTGGTCAAAACTTTAGTAATTTACAAACTAAGAAAATTTAAGAAATTTACAACTATAGTAAAAAAAAATACTTATTCTTGTTGTGGGGGGGGGGGGATACTCATTGCACCATATAATTTCCATCGTTCCGTATATATACATCAATCATTTTTCCACCTTTCTGGGGTGGTAGGTACGCATCACCAGAGCCTGTTTCTTATTTCTGGCCGTGGGCAGATAAACATTTTTCTTTTTTGGGGGGGGGGGAGCCTTATACTTATATATAGCTTCTTTGAGGCAGAAGTGTGGAAAAGGGAGAGTGGATGTGCCAATAATACAAAACGCAGTCTATTCCGGAAGCCCTTGCCACGTAAACTCGTTTGCCCGTGCAAAAAAATAGGCCCTGCGCAATACCCCAGTTATTTCCCTAGGCTACGGCCTTGCTCTGAGGAGTGGTATATGCAGAACTAAAACGTTGAACGCAACAATCAGTGAGAGCGTCATCTATGAGTAGGCTATCATTTAAAATGCCTATTGAGTAATTTTAATTTTAATTTTCAAAAAATATTCTTGCGTCTTTTAGATCGGTAATCCTCAGCCTGGGCCATATGACACCCCCCCCCCCCCGCGTTCCTGGCATATACTAAGGGGGTCACAAGAGAACTATGAAGAAATAAAGCTTCCAAGTGAAATATGGTGAGCAAAAATATGACTACTTTTAGAATCTAGCAGAGTTGTCCATGGTACAAAGGCACCCTTAACCCATGAGATATTCATAGCCCGGGGCTTCATATCCATAAGGCCAACATGGGTGAGATCTGGTGCTATGATTTTTGAGTGTAAGTATGCTAGTATGCAAGCTGTTACCCAGCTAAGTGTGGAGACCCGGAACATCACTCTGCCTGGGAGCCCATGAATCTCCCTTTTCCACACTTCTGCCTCAAAGAAGCTATATATAAGTATAAGGCTCCCCCCCCCAAAAAGAAAAATGTTTATCTGCCCAGGGCCAGAAATAAGAAACAGGCTCTGGTGATGCGTAACTACCACCCCAGAAAGGTGGAAAAATGATTGATGTATATATACGGAATGATGGCTGATATGCGTAGAGTTCCACAAGAAGGAAGCTCACTGAACTTCTGCCCACGATAGCTTTGGATCCAGAGTGATGACTCATCTGGTCGAAAGGATTGATTTGTTGCATAGGTTTGTCGGATCATTCCGTATTTAAAGAGTTTATTCCGTTTAAAGAGGCCTATTTTTCCATATAATTCGCCCATTAGGTGGAATAAAAAGTGGATCCGTGTTTGGCCTAGGGTTCCGAGACCGACTGCATTTACAAAATTTTGTTCATTATAAATTTAGTTGTAACTGAATTCAATTCAATAAGTAAAAAAATGCTTTGAAAGGGGTGTTTTTTTAAAACTATTCTCTGGGCAGGGCCGCAACTGAGAAACTTGTGGGTTTCAACTAGGAGGTCCGGTGACCCGGAAGCCGGACCAGAAAGAGCGCAAATTTCACAGTTTAACCTCTCCCCCCAACATTAAAAGGGGCCCCAAGATGCGTGCTTGTACCTGCTAACTAAAAGCATCTAAATGCGGCCCTGATACCGTAGCTCTGTCAAAAATGAAAGAATTAGTCAATCATCAAAGTTTTGGGCTTTTGAGGTGGCAATATGCAATGAAAAAAACTATTATGGCCACACATTTTTGTAATTCACAATAATTACATAGTTTCAGTATATAGAAATACTAATAATTATTTTATTTTAAATAATAATAATTTTCCAAACATATTTGGAGTTCGAGATGAAGTGAAAACTTCGAGTAATTGAAATTTTTACTGCTCATAAATGTTCTGTTGTCTCTTTTTTTGCTCCCGACCCCGTCTGAGAGGGGCTCTGGTCATTCGAACCACATGAAAGGCATTGACCGGCGTTTTTTTTCTTCCAATTATTATTTTTGTTTAAGGTTGAAAGAAAAGCTAAAGTAAAATTTTCCCCACGAGTGACCGTCATTGCATGTGATATTTTGTGAAAAATTCATGTGAAAATTTCAAGATTCTGCACCCCAGTAACACACGTAATCGCGCTCAGTGCATCAGTGCTGGTCACATAACATCACGTGACAAGCAAACATTTAGCATTAGCTCCAGGGGGGAAAAAAAAACCCTGCATCAAAAATTGCTAAAAACTGACTGTCCTTTCGCTTCATGCTTTTGCTCAAGTTGGAATTTTGGGAACCACAGGAAACCAACTTCAGCCGACCACCACTGTGGTGACGGTGGGGTTCGGACCCGGATCGTCGCGATGCGAGCCCGTCACTGTCTTCGCTGAGAGCACGATTCCAGTTTTTGTTCTCTTTCATCAGAGGAGAATTTCAAATTTGAAATTAAATTTATTTAATTTCAATTTATTTATTTATTTAATTTAATCAAATTTCTGACTGCGCCTTTGCGATATGATTTTATACAACTTTCCATGATTATTTATTATCCGCGCCCGTTGCACTTTGACTTTAACTTCATTAATTTGATTCTTCTTTTTACATAATATTTTATTTCCTTGCACTGTATGTAATCTTTGACGTATCAATAAGTAATGGTTTTGCTGGAGATGCCCTGGACCTCCCCTCTTTCGGGGGGGGGGGTGCCCGAGGAGCTTACGTTGCTTCTTGCGACAGAGCCCTGGGTGTCTCGCGGTTTCTCCAGTTCTCCACAGGAGAAATGATTTAGCGATTTTGGAGTAGTTTTTTTCGCTGTGTTCTTACTTGTGTGAAGCTTGTCTTGTTTTACTCTGCAAAAGCGTAAGAATAAATAACAATAAATAAATATCATTTATTATCCAAAATCATTTTATTATTTAACTTTATTTTTTAGTGTTATTTTTTTCTTTGTTTCTTCCGTCTTTAGTTTTTGATTAGTTGCTCTGTACAGGCTTAGGCCTCTTCTAAACGACAAACAGCGAGATTTGGCTGTTTTATGTGTTATTTAGCTTTGGAAACAAATAAATTTGAAATTTGAGAGAAAAAAAAAACACCTTTGTTCATATTTACTATAGCTGGCGCTGATTTGGCATTCCTGAACCGGGGGGGGGGGGGACTTTCACTCTTTCTCTTCCGTTGATCACTCGTTCTACATTTCGGATGGGAATGGTGTATGCAAAAATTCACAATCAACGTGGCTGACCAAGTACAGTGAGTAGTACTTTTTTTCTCTTGTTCTGTATTTTGTTATTAATATTGTTATTGATAACATTGATAACATATCGATTACATACAGGGTGATCAGCGAATAAGCCCTTATTTCGAAATTAAATATCTCTACAACAAAGATCAATAGAATTATGCGGTAAACGGTACGTTTATTAGCAAAACTGTAAGAATGTTGTACAGAAATTTCGAAAATTTAGTTTTTTTTAAATTTTTTAAAATTAAAAAAAAAACAAAACTGGAGATTTTGGGGTTCCGAAAATCCTCATTTGTGTGAAGAGAAACCACTGCATTCGCCTAAAGTTACTGCATGGGCTGCGGTATGCGCCATGTGTGCTGACAAATTGTTCCAAAATTGTAACGTAACGTTCAGTAGTAATCGTTTCTCGCACGAAGAAGGGGCCGATAATGCCTCTGGCGCATACCGCAGCAACCTTAGGCGAATGCAGTGGTTTCTCTTCACACAAATGAGGATTTTCGGAACCTCAAAATCTCCAGTTTTGTTTTTGTTTTTTTTAATTTTAAAAAATTAAAAAAAAACCAAATTTTCGAAATTTCTGTACAACATTCTTACAGTTTTGCTAATAAACGTACCGTTTACCGCATAATTCTATTGATCTTTGTTGTAGAGATATTTAATTTTGAAATAAGGGCTTATTCGCTGATCACCCTGTACATAACATATATGATTTATAAAAGTTTTTTCCCACGTTCACCAGGATCGACACCTGTTACTCTCCACGAAGGGGGTGTTATGCTATATATGCTATGGTGAAAGTGATAAAGAGGTGTTATTATGAATAATCACCGGCCATTTCGGTAAGTTTGATAAATGTTGCTCACGTACCACGAATCTATCACATTTGCAGGTCATTATGCATAATCGTCAAACATGGTTAATGCTATAAATAAGTCATCGTTGTGTTTACATTATGTATGTATGTAAGTAAAGCTAAAATTGCAAGACTGACAATAATTTTTTTTTTTAATTATGCGTCATGTTTACTGAAATTATTTTTCATGGTCGAATGCGCATTGTACTGTACATGCATCTCACAGCTGCTTCGTGGTCAAATAAAAATAACAGTGATCAGGTATCAAAGACAATAATATTAAAAACTAGCTACAATTTTCTTCAATGAAGCTTTTTTGGATCGCGTGATATCTCCCTCTCTTTTTCTTGAGGGACGTACAAACCGTGTCCAAGTTAACCAATATGGCGACTTCCTGCGCGATCCATGAAATAAACAAATCTAGATTTACAGAAATGTAGAAATGAATATATTTTTTTTTTCCTTTTTTAAGGGGCGCTAGATATTTCGATTCCCTCCCCCTGAACTTCAAGTTACCCATGTGCCTGTTCCAGCTTTCAAAAAATGCTTAATTAAAGCTGTGGAATTTTTTCGATCCACTTTTTACGGGCTCATAACTAATTTTAAAATATCCTAACCCACATGAATTTATGCAAATAAATATCAAAAGAGACAATATGGAGACATTAATTTTCATACTTGAGAAGATATAAATGAAATCAATGATATTGCTCGAATATCCAACTCAAAAATATAGGTTTGGCTAATTACTTCGTATTTGATTTTCTGGGCTTCGTATATCTCTAAGGAAACTCAGTATTTCAAAAATCGAGAATTGAATACAATTTTTAAAATTATTGATGTGACAGAAAACCTCACCAAATTCCCGCATTTCTGCAGTAAAATCGGCAATTTTAACACTGATTTCTATGAGGATCACCCTTTTCCTGACTCTCAAAGCGATGCTGATGATGATTATGACGTCTATTCAAAAAGCCTCATTACTGAGAGCATATTGAAAATGTGGCAAACCATTATAAAGGCATATAAACTATTATACATATACTGACAGGATTAAAGAAGTGACAAACCGTCGTAAATGCATATTCACGTCTGAAACGCATTGCTAGGGAACCACGGTAACCAAAGTAAACGTTCGGAAATTGACTGTTGAGGCCCAAAAACCACTGTTCCCCTACAGTTTTTTTGCCCATTTGGGGCATTTGCCCTGCTCTGACGAAATTTTAAAGTAGCCTATCGTTCAAGTCGGGTCCCATTTGGTATATATGCAAAATTTGGCGACGATCGATCTAAAATTTTAAATTTGTATAGAGAACATACACACACACACACAGACAGACAGAAAATCAATTTTATATATATAGATAGATGATTAATATAATTTATCATCAAAGACCATTTCATTCAAGGTTGTAACTGAAATTTTTGTGAGGTGGGGCAAACATGATATTGCCGCCACCCCCCCCCTTCAAATTCCGATGATTTTATAACTATTTTTGCTCTTCCCTGATATTTACCGCCCCTCAAAATTCAAAATTTGGCACCAGGGACAGTTGCCCCCCCCCCCCCTCCAGTTCTGGCCCAGATTCCATCTTTTTTTTTTACTATTTTCTTGTTCGTTCGACAGCTTCTTGCATTTTGTGAGGATTTTAATGTGAATACTTAAACACAAAATCAGTGATACTTGTGTATCACTTGTCGTGATTAAAAAAAAGTAGGTATTTGTGGAATTTACTTACATAGCAGTGGAATATGGTAGCCCATGTCGATAAGATACTCGCGAAATGTGCCTCAAGATGCTTAGAGATTTGGTGTGTTCAATACCCTCTTTTGTCCGTGCCTTTTCTGACACAAGGAACCCAATTGCAAAAACAGCGCCACGATCATCAAACAGCACGTTGCTATTGAAGAAAATCTGCACACCAAACATTTAGCATATGAACCTCTCGGTGAATGTTTTTCGTTATACAGAAGCCATGTGTGTATAACTAGGATGGCCAAATGAGAGAGAGAGAGAGAAAAACTAAAAAAAAACGGACATTTTCATTGATGCGTAATTGATAACGAATTCAAGATTTAAAAATTTCAGTGTGGTTTTTTTTTAGCAAGCTTGACAAAATCAACATTTTCATTCAAAAGGATGAAATAGCCGAACATTATGAAAAAAATAATTCTGTCCCGTAAAATATGGGTCATATGGTCACACGATGTGTAACTCACAAATATATTTTTATGACATTTTATCTGCCACAAGTGAGGAATTCTTGTTCCGCACTGCAAATAATGGGACTTTTGGAACACCCGGTATATTGAAGAAATTTTCAATATCTGTTATGGGTTCTGCGGAATAGATGATTACGAGATTATTCATCATGAGATTATTCCATCATGAAGGATTCCGCGCGAGCTTTTCACGTCGGAAAACCCTGGACTAGATCAGCGAGTGACCAAACAATGACCCAGAGAGTGTGTGTGTGTAAGCAGGGAAGTGACTAAAAAGTGTGACCTAGAGAGCTAGAAAGCAGGTCAGTAAAAGACCAAGAACAATGACCAAGAAAGTGTGCAAGCATGCGAGCAACCATAAGAGTGATTTAGTGGCAAAAGAGTATTTGCAGGAGCAGGGACCAATCGAGCTATAGCCTATATAAAAGGGGCCATTCTTAGGAGATTTTCAGCCATTTCTTACCCCCCCCCCCTTTCCTTGTGAGCAAAAGTCAGCAAAACACTGACCCCCCCCCCCCACTCCCTCATGTCAGCAAAATTTCGCCAGC
This sequence comes from Pholcus phalangioides, assembly GCF_987345545.1. Lineage (NCBI taxonomy): Eukaryota > Metazoa > Arthropoda > Arachnida > Araneae > Pholcidae > Pholcus > Pholcus phalangioides. The sequence goes on from NW_028301603.1 coordinate 566,248, forward strand.
AGCTTAGAATATTTCATATCTTCAAAAAGGGGTGGTTGATGACGTAAGCAACCTTCAAACCCCCCCCCCCTTCCTCCCATCAGAAGTCAGCAAATTCGAAACCCCCCTCGATGCTGACGTAATACTTGAATGACCCCAAATGGCAAATTGTAGGAATGGAGTGGGTCAAGAAAGTTTGATTAGAACGGGGCGGGGCGAAACCAGAAATCCGCCTGTTAACTATTTTATTGCTGCCATCTTCATTTCTCAAACCGTGAGTGACGTGTAATGATCGAATATCGGTTCCGTTGTAGGTCCGTTGCTCTCTGTGGTGCGAGACTCGTGTTGAAGGCCTGTCTGCTCTCTGCAGAGAGAGACTTTTTCAAATGAGAGCGCCCAGCATTCGCGGTTAGGAGTTGAAAATCCGTAGAAAACCACCTTCAGCCTACCATTTGTGGTTCGAACCTAGATCCTCACGATGAGAGTCCAACATGATAAACGGCACGTCCGTACTGCTTCCTTATTGAAAGACTGCGGCGGCATGCTTGAATTTTTATTTTCCACCCCTTTGAAACTAATGGCGTTTTTTCTATTTTGTTAAGGATAATCTATGTGTCAAGATGATATAATATTATACGGGGCCCCCGCGCTTTATAAGGCCTCACACAATGTGGCCCGCGGGCCACGGGTTGGCAATTAAATTAGCTATATGACCGATATATAGAATAAATAGAATGTTTATTGCGAGTATTGGTGTGAATACAATTGATTGTGGGTTTGTGTGTTTGTTTTACATATTTTCAGAAAACACGTATCATTTAAATGAATCATTGAATTTCTGAATAACGTTGCACAAACAAACTGCATTTAAAAGCCAATTTCTGTCGCATGTTGGAGCATGATTACGACGAGAACGACATTTCTGATGATTACGTTCTCGTAGAAAACCAATTTCTCATTAACTTAACATTGCGTGTATGAGCTCGGAAAAATATCTGTAAAAAATAAAATATTCTTCCTGAAAATTCGAAATAAATGTCCTGGTAATAGAAAATATTTGAGGCTTTCGCACAAAAAAATTTATAATGATTTGAGAATAATTATCCTAGAAAATAAATCGTCAATCAATTTGTCAATTGTCAATCGTTTTGCATTGCTTTACAATTAGATGTCATACTATGAATTTGATGACGTCACTAAAACCTTGAAAGCGAAAATTTAAAATCCGGTTTTATGGCCCACCTGACTAATGACGTCATAAATATCTTCAATGATTCGCTCTTCGTTTCTTCGCCCCTCCTACAATTGACGTCACTGCACTTTCTGCGTTTCTCATTCCCTCTTCGGTGATGACGTCATGAAGGCCTCATGCTGAAGCTCGACTTAAGACGCCTTCATATACTAATATAGGGGTCATAAATCGCCTTCACGTATTAAAGAGTTCTAGATAATTCTGGCCATGTCACTGATTTGAATCGTTTCGCGGTACAGATAAAAGATTAAGTGATCTGTATGAGTGTGCCGTAGATCACTCAAGTCAGGGGTTCTTAACCCCTGATGCGACCCAAACTTGACTCGCAAGGACTTCCAAATGGGTCATATATCAATGGAAATATTTTGTTATAAGTAATATTTGTCGATGTTAATTTTCGTATCCAAATTTCAGCCATGGGTCGCGAAGTTTGTCTTAGTGATTTTGGGTCGTGGTGGAAAAACGTTAAAAGAAACCCCTGACTTAGTGATCTGCAAATATGGCGCGGGTTACTTAAGTGATCCGGCGACGTGCCGCGGGGATTTGTAATAACGCATCGAGTCACTTAATTATCCGGGAAGAGGCCGAGGAATACTTTAGCGGTGTGGATCTGTGTCGCGATCACTTGAGTGATCTGAAAATGTGTTGCGCCGCTTGAGTGATCTAGAACTGTGCGCGGTGATCTTCAAATGTGTCGCGGGTCACTTAAGGGCGGTATTCACCGACATGTGGTTTAAGCTGTAATCACAATTTTTTTATAAGAGATCGACACGGATTGGTTAAATTCAGGGTTTTAGCCAATCTATGTTGATCTCTTATCCAAAAATTGTAACTACAGGTTTAAACCATGTCGGTGAATACGGCCCTAAAGGACCTGAAATTGTGGCGCGGATCACTTAAGTGATATTTAAATGATCTCGAACTGGCTACGCGGGCTATGAGGTATTTAAATAATGTGGGAAAACGTCACGGGCGTTCGAATTGATGCGAAACTGCAGAGTTGGTCACTTGAGTGACCAGAAAAAAAAGTGTCACTTCGTTCTTTATTAAGAATTAGATTATAGATCTCGGGCCACATCAGATGATTTCGGGGCCAGGTTTTGCCCCCGATCCATGGGATGAGTATGCATGCTTTCAGATCCGTCTTAAGGCGGGGGCAAAAACCTATCTACGGAGAGGTATAGCGGGATATAGCCCACTGTGGCAAGTTGGAAGGGTGGTACATTTGAGCATTTGAAAATTAGAAGAACTGAAGTAGAACTGGTAACAGATTTGTATATATATATAGCATCGCGACTGAGGTTTGATGGGTTGCCGTAACTAACGTGTGCATAATTATCATGAAAAAATACGCCAACTTGACGATTATCCCGGATCATGTATTTTGTTATCGAACTTTGGCCAGGGATCACTGGTCACTGGCGAATTGTCCGACCAATGTCCGAAATTCGCACATTGGACGGGTCAATATTTAACAAAATTCGGAAAGTGGCTGGCGTCGACGTGAATTGGACGACTTCGGACTTTGGCAGTAACAGATACATGCCGTGTATTCTGAGTGTATGTGTGGCCCCTAACGTTGCCAGAATTGCGACTTCATGCTTGCTGGGGTTTACATTTTTTTCCTACAAAATAACACTATAATCTTGGCTCGGGGGGTGGGGGCTTTGTGTGCGCCAACGTTACAAATGAACTATGTATGCAGTTATGAATTATGTATACAGTGTTCTACACTTTTTTCCATTATTTGCTTTATAAGAGATCCACTCTTTTTCTTTTTATATTAGTGCCTGAATGTCGATGCCTTCATTGTTGAAATTTACATCTTCTCTGTTTTACTGAGAAATATTGACGCCGGCCAATGTGCGAATTTCGGACATTGGGCCGGACAGTTCGCCAGTGACCAGTGATCCCTGGCCAAAGTTCGATAACAAAACACATTATTCGGGATAATCGTCAAGTTGGCGTATTTTTTCATGATAATTACGCCCACGTTAGTTATGGCAACCCATCAAACCTCAGTCGCGATGCGGTAATCATATTTCTTTCCAAAATTAAAAAAAAACTATATGTTTACAGGGCCGCAGCTAGGGGGGAGCAGGCGGGTTTCGTGCCCCGGGCGCTGAACCAGAGGAGGGCCAAATTTCGTTCTCAAACCTCTCCTTCAACATTCGGCACCAAAATGCGCACTTGCGCCGGATCGTCAAATGATATGCTTATCTTTTTCTTTAATGTAAAATACTTATTGTAAGCTCTAGGGGCACCAGATTGCTGTTTGCGAGATGCTCCCTGGGGTAGGATGTATACATAATTTTTTTTATGCTGATAATATGTAAATGTGATAATATGCGAATCTTTTTCTTTAAGTACCTTTTATAAGCCCCGGAGCACCAAATTGCTGCTCGCCAGATATTGATGGAGCTTTCTGGGGTAGTATGTACATATACATGTATGTACGTATTTTTTTCTCACATTGAGAAAATAAATGCTCCCTCCGGGGAACCCCAAACCAATATTCGCCGGGCTGGGGTACTCATATGGCGTTTGCGCACTTATGTGATTTTTGGATTGTTATCGTATATACCCGAATTGCCTCTTCAGTTTTTCGATGTTTTTCTGAATCACCCTGTATATCGATGGAAATATCAATATTGATCTACAGCTGAACCCAGTCCAACAAGCGTGTTTTTCACTTTCCTGTCCGATATACAAAACAAGTTACACATTTCTTGGCAACCAAACTCTGAAGAGAAACCCCTATCTCGCTCGAACCCTCCCGACAGCAAAGTAAAAAAACTGCAAAGAAAAATATGACAATATACATACAACGTATACGCATAATCCCGTATTTTAATATTGCACAGTACTATAAAAAAGACCAACATGTGATGAGGATTAGGCGGCAGTACATCACAAACTCTCCTTTGTCGTCTAATGCCGGGTAAATCCAATTGTAATACTGAATATCAATACCACGTACCCACAACAACCCATAGGATTAAGGATACCGGCCCATTGAAGAAGTTATTGAAAGATGTTTCCTCTCCTTCGTACCTACTGTATTTCATCGTATAAGCCTTCCGCAACTCACTGGCGCTATTATTATCGTAAGGAATAACCCTGAAAACCCATTGAAAATGGTATCTTCTCTTTCGATAATAAAGAACAGCTTTTACCTCCTGTTGTAAAAATGCATAATATGATACGTATTCGTGGCATCCACAGCGGAAGAGACCGACCCCTGCAGTGTCCGAAAGGAGTGTTGCTGGTCACTTTTGTGGCGGCTTCAACTGCCAAGAAGAATCGTCTCTGGGATGGTGGTGAATGAATAGGCGATTTTTCTTCCCTTGGTTATTGTTGTGTGAACCCTGTGGATAAAAAAAGAAGAGAGACGGATGGGAATAGTCATTTCATGGATGGGAGGATACTTTGGGGATTAGCGGCTACCTGGTGGTTAGAAAAGATTTACAGTATAGCTTGCTTTTTATGCTAGAAAAACGTCTACTCGTATCAAGGAAAACTGCCCCTATTAAGGACCTGGGATGGAAGTAATCTATCACAGAGGTATTATGAATACGGCTCAATTGAAAAATTGTGACTATTTTGACAATGGTCAGTTGAGACGTATTATCTGGACATCCCTGAATTAGAATAGGGAGTTATTCAAAGGGTCTCGTACCTTCTAAATATATCAGAAATATCATTATGAATACATAGGAATATCATTATAAATACATAGAAATATCATTATAAATACATAGAAATATCATTATAAATACATAGAAATATCATTATAAATACATAGAAATATCATTATAAATACTACTTAACCATTCACTTATTTCAAAATTTTTACACATATTTTTGATTATATATACTATCTTATGATCTCTAACACAATTGACACGTTTAAAAAGAAATACGATAAACATGTTGGGGTAAATCGAGAAGCTGTCCATTCTTAGATTAAGACAACCATAATATTCTTTATGGGCATTGTATAGTATTCTATCATGCATATATATATTGTTTATAATTTGTGTTAATTGCATTTTTAATGGGGTTGCTGTATTTTTGAAATATATGACATCCATATTTTTATGGGCATCTTTTTCTCAGCCACCTCACTGGGCATTTTGCCTGTTGTTTCGTTGTATTTGTATTTGTATAAAGTTTTATATATCTCTAATACTCAATTTTTGCAAATTTTCAACAACAAAAAAAAACATTAAAATCAGCTTTTGTGCATGATAAAATAGCTCGATTTAATAAAATTTAGTAATTGAATAAAAATTGATTCAAAATATTTATAAAAGACAATGTTCAGTTCGTGAAATGAAGCAGGAGATTGAGATTTCATTGACTCAATCTTATTTGAAATTAAAGTTTAAATTTTTTAAAATTTCAATTGAAATTCAATTTTAATGTAATTTAATTTTCAATTACATTGGTGTCATGCTATTTTATTATGCACAAGCTGTTTTTAATGCTTTTTTTTGAAAATTTGTAAAAAATTAAGTATCAGAGATTTGTGAAACTTTACACTGACATAGAATAACATATACAATCAAAGCTACGTGTAAAAAATTTGAAATAGATCAATTATTTTATATATATGTAAGTGGTATTTTTAATGATATTGCTACAAGACCACAGTTTTCCGCTATGTTAAAAGATATGAAACGCCTTAAACTCTGTTGATTGAATGAAGGTTGGACATGAATCGCTTCTTTTTTTTTCAGAGAGGTTTGCATTACCACACAGACTCCCGAGAAGGTTGGATTTCGCGAGAATTGTCGAGAAAATTTGGTCTTTTCAGAACTCTTGAGAAAAGTTGTCTCAGGAGTTTTGTAGTCCAAACATGTAGGAACGTTTACTTTGATGCACGTACGGTTAAGTAGTGGGTTTTTGGTCTTCCTGGGACGTTCTGAAGATTCTGAGAAGGTTAGGTCTTTTCAGAATATTTTTTATTCTTATAGCTTTAGATTTCGCGGAAAAGTTTGGTGTCTTATCGCCACTTTTTACTCCATCATGCATGTGATGATGCTAGAGCGACGATAAGACACGAAATTACAGACAAGTCGTAGTGTGCTCTACCTCCGCTAAACCGACCCCAACTCCTGTGTAACGCCACATTATGGGCAATAGTATCTTGGTGTCTGATATATTAGAACTGCAGTCGCATACTTAACCATAATTCAAATAAGATGATATCGCAGATGTTCGGCCAGGCTCTCACAAAAAGACGCCGGCATTACTTTTCATTTCGCGGTACCCTTCACTGTTAAGAGTGTCTTCTCCACCTGAAAGGAGACCGCTCTGCTGATCTCACCACCGGATGGGCATCGGAATGTTCCAAAGGGGGGATTAAGATAGCAGGGAGAGAAGGATTCTACACCGATGTCTAATAAAAAGAAAAAGAAGAGACTATAATGTCCCCCAGACAGCACTGAAGTTGGAATCCCTCTTTGTTAAGAAGACCAAGAACGATCTTCAAAAAAGAGTTTGATCATGCTCAAGAAAACACATTGGAAGCACCTTTGAAAGTGTTCGGGAATTCTTTAGAGTAGAATGCGTGAAAGATACATCAACACTCACAATATAGAGAGGTGTCCTCAATCTCTTACATACAATGGATTTGAATCGAAAGAAGCTGCAAAATATCGCACTCAGTCCGTGAAATTCGTCACTTGGAAGTGCCTGAAGAATAAGCGCCATATGGTGCAGCATACCAGTACTAAAGATAGCTCTGCGACGCTTTTCTTCTTTTGAGATAGCATTTGCACAATGGCGGAAAGATGGAGTTGAGCCGCTGATCTCTAGAGTGGGAATCGATTCGGTATTATCTCCAATGGCTCGACATCCACCATCAAAGTGGCCTTGGCTCATCCATTCAAGGAAATTTTTACCTGAAAAAAAATTACGGTGCAGATCACGTGCTTTGAAATCGGACAGCTGAAAGCACGTGATTCCGATAGCTACTGTGTCTTAGAGTATACACAGTATAAGCACCAACTAATAGCTTTCGGATGAACAAGGTTTATGCGTTATTCCTCCGATCTCGGCTTCATTTGTCCAAGTCCCAAAGCTTTCTAAAAACTTGTCGCGCGTCAAACTCGAGAGATAAGATAACGTCGATTCTGACACCTTTTGGTCGATGACATGACGTTTTTGACGCATTTCAAGAAACTGAACAGACACGTGTTATGATTCCTGGTCACATCAAAAATATTCGATGTACAACCTAGAGACCATGCAAAAATTTTAGTTTCTAAACAGTATTCTTCAACCCTTTTATAGCTACAGAATTTTGCGAAACAGCCGAATTAGAAGAAACTTTCGGACCGGCAGAAAATAAATAAATTTGCCGACGGTAAAAAAGATATAAACAGGACAAGCAATTTGCTAAGAGGCAAAAAATAAGTAAATAGGAGAAATAATTTTCTGTCGGGCAAAAAATTTATAAATGGGAAACATAATTGGAGGAACGGCGAGCGAGAGAGAAAAATAAATAAATGGCAGAAATAATTTGCGTTTTGCTGACAGGATAAGTGGGCTCACAATAATTTGCGGACTGGTAGAAAAAAAATAAATGGGGGAAATAATTTGCATACCGTTAAAAAATTTATAAGAGATAGAAAAGATTTTTGGGCTTAAAAAAAATTAATATATTAGAAATAATTTGCGGACCGGCAAAAAATAAGTTAAGGGAAGAAATAATTTGTTGGCCGGAAAAAAATATGAAAAGAAGAAATAATTTCCGTACCGGTAAAAAATTTATAAATGGGAGAAATAATTTGTCTTCCAGCAAAAAAGAAATAAGTGGGAGAAATTATTTGCGGGCCGGCAAAAAATAAATATATATGTTACCCCTAAGACTGGTAAAAAAATAACATACAGTCGGCCCCCCGTATTCGCGGTACCCATATTCGCGGTTTCCGTATTCGCGGTATTTTTTCCTTTATTGAAAACAATTTTTTGACAACACTCAGCAATCGTCATTCACGTGTTTTGTTTACAAAATTTGAGTTGTGTTTGTTTAGGATGACTCATTCTTCTAGTGCTACTGATAATGCTTGGAAAAGGTAAACAAAAGTTAAAACAAAAACTTGACAAGAAAAATTGGATATACTGACAAAACTAGATATACTTGGCAAAAGTAAGTCAATACCTGCTGTGGTCCGCCATTACGGAATCAACGAATCTACGGTGAGATGTATCAAGAAAAAGGAATCTGAAATTCGTTCAGCCGCAGCTGTAGCTGCATCCGTGGCAGTCGAAACTATGCAGCGCCTACGGGATCTATGTTTTTCTCGTACAGAAAATGCTGTTTTTTGTGGGTACAAGACTGATGCAAAAAGATATTCCAATTGACTATGTGATATTAAAACAGAAAAGGTGAAAAATTTTACTCTTCTATAAAGAAAGGGCTGGTGAAACGTCTATTTCATCATAATTTTATGCAAGTAAAGGGATGGTTTCATAGGTTTAAGAAACGATTCGGATTACGCAATGTAAAAATCACTGGCGATCAAGCCTCTGCCGACCAGGAGGCAGCTAGAAAATTTCCAAAGACTTTGTAGAAAATTATTGAAGAGAAGGGCACCTTAGTAGGTGTTTAACGCTAACGAAACTGCGCTATTTTGGAAGAAAATGCCGCAAAGAAGTCAAGCAAGAGAAAAAAAGTGGTTTAAACGGTGTTTCGTTCCGGAAGTTAGGAGGTACCTTGGGAGTGAATACATGCCATTCAAAGTTCTTTTGATACTAGATTAACTGAGGAGGAATTAATGTAGCTGACTAATCCTGAAACTTAAGTGATACCAGATGAAGAAGATCAAGATAGAGAAGTAGACGACAAGTTCACCACAAGTAACATAGCGGACGGGCTTCGTAAGCTCAAATCAGCAATAGATTGTTTTCATTATATAGGTTCCCATATTTTACTTTCTTCACATGTAGAAAAATTATTAGAGGAAGCCTTGTGTGTGTGTGTGTCAACATACTCCAACATACTTGATGATATGAAGAAGAAGTCACGTCAAAAGAAAAATCACAATTTGTTCTTCCAGAAAACATCGCCAACAATCGCTGCACCCTCTTTTACATTCCCTTCTATCTCTGCGTCACTCTGCTCTTTCTCATGATATTCAGTAAACGAGATATACAAAGAAAAACCTATGGTTTCAGTTATTCGCGGATTTCCGTATTCGCGGTCACCCTCGGAATGTAACCCCTGCGAATACGGGGGGCTGACTGTATATATTTCGCAGACCCGTTGCTGGCTAAGACAGAAATAGAAACCAATATAGAGAAGTACAGGGTGTTTCAAAAAGAATCGATTTAAAAAAATCATAACTATTCAGCTTTTAATCCGTTTTGATCGAATAATGTATAGGCAAAAAGAGGGAAATCTCGAGTTTCACGCAGTTGCCGACAGGTAGCGCTAGCGCTCTTCCTTCGGCCACCACTTCAGTGTTTGTCAAGAAGGCGATTGCACAACAGAAATCGTTTTGTGTTCTAAGCTTCGCGAAGTGTGAGTTCATCGTGCTTTCCGTCGACAACACCCAGGTGTCGAACTTCCTACCGCTCAAAGCATTTGGCTATGGTACAAACAATTCCGAAGACACGGGTTGTCTGTGTAAAGAGAAATCCCTTGGCCGTCCCCTCTTGTCAGACGAAAACGTGGAGTGCATCCGACAGAATTTTGAACGCAGTCCACAGAAATCCACTCGCAGTGGATGCAAACATGCTCGCAAAAGTTTGGGACGAATTTGACTACCGTATAGACATATGCCGTGCATCCCAAGGTGCACATATTGAGGTGCACACCACTTTTAATTTGGTTTGTAAAAAAAACTTTATGATTAGCCGTGTAATATATAAAATTAATCTTAAGTGTCTATGTTAAATATTTTTTTTTCAATATTTTGTCTATGTTCAATACATTTCAAATCGGGCGATTCTTTTTGAAACACCCTGTATAATATTTAAATAAATATTTTTGGGCCGGCGAACAGTGAATGATGGGAGAAACGATTTGAGGGAGGGAGGGAAAAAGTGGGAGAAAATCATTTGCGGACCAGCAGAAGAGGGAGAAATAGTTTTTACACCTGCAAACAATAGATAAATGAGAGAGAGAGTGAGAGAGAATTTTTGAGTGGCAAAAAATAAATATAAATACAGGGTGTTCTGTTCTGTTAATGGACCGACAAATTCAGAGGGTTGTTAGTAGATAGAACAAAAATTGCAATGGAACATGGTGTCGCAAACCCCGTTGACAGGGTGAAAATCACGAAAAACGCTTGCAGGTTTCTACGCTGGAACGACAAAAAGCAGAATAATAATAACTACAAAAAGATTTATTTGATTAGTTATTACAAGAGCTGTTGGGTGTGGCGGCCGCTGACGTCATTGCACAGTCTACAACGACGTAAAAACGATTCCCGGACGCATTCGAAGATACCACCAGGTATGCTTTTGATGCCTGCCCGCAGCGACGACAATCCACGCTATGAGATCCTCCGGTGCGTCCAAAGGTGTACAAACGAGTGGTTTAAGGTGACCCCCATAGGATATGTTGAGCGAGCCCACGAATGCATTCAGCGATCAACTGACATTCACCTTTCGTCTCCTCTGGACCCGGTGCCTGCATGCGTTTTTCGAGATTTTCACCCTCTCGACGTGGTTTGCGACAACATGTTCCGTTGCAATTTCCGTTCCTCTTGATGTCTACTAACAACCCTCTGAGTTTGTCGGTCCATTAACAGACACCCGTATGTTAATTTCGTAAATACACCGCTATTCCGCGATTACACGAGTTCAGCCAGTCGCGTCTCTTCTTGGTTTACGATAATTCCCACTACCTTAATATCGTACGATCTGTTGTGCTTTTGGTCACTATAGTCCGTTTCAGGTTAACTTTGCAGTGAAGGGGAAGCTACGAGGGAACCGCATCACTCGTTGCTATGGGAACGAAAGCCTCTTAACCAATGTATCGATGCGCGGCCTCGGTAAGGTATGGCCGATTCTCGCCAATCTCACTGAGAAAAATATTTTTTACGTGTAACGTAATTGCACAGTTAGATTAGTAATAATTATAGAATTAAAAGAAAACCACTGCCGATACTTTCAGAAATTAAAGTGAGGTTTTTGAAATCATTTGTTTTATTTTTTGATTAGAAAATGTTTTAAAATTTTGAAAAAAATAATTATCTTCTATCAGCGTGTCACTTACTCTTCATTGATGTGCCGTAAGTAACACTAAACATTTCAAAAAACATGGTAATATTTTTCTGCAATATTTCCCTTCCCTCAGCTGAAATTTATTTACAAAAAAAAATCTAAACAATATTATGAAAGCAACGTGTAATTTTAAAATACTGTATATTAACCATGACTCTCAAAAACTTGGGGATTTTTAATTTTTTCTTCAATTTATATGGAAAAAATTAATGTTAAATAAATTAAGAAGAAGCAGATTAACTATGTTTTCACATGTAAATGCAGGAATAGCACCAAATAATAATAATGATAGTTTAGAATTTTTTTACTCACTTTTCTTGCTGAAATTTCCGTCACTCGACCTCCCCCCTTCCCCGAACGGTATACGTCGATGCCACTTGTTTTCCCGACAGCTTTAGTCTTTTGTTACGGTTGATGTGCTGCTCATGGTTATTACGGATTATTCTTATTTTATTTTATTAGTTTTTTTTACAACGAATATTCAAAAACCAAAAATATAGTATTCAGGAATGGAAGAGCAGAGAACTTTAGCGTGGCTATCTCTGGTGAAAATTAAGACACAACTGTCACATAACAGATGAAAGCCCAAACCACTGGGGACCCCCCCCCCCCCCACTCATTTATTGTATCTGAAGAGACGCTAAACGCAAGGGGCATGAGGAGAAACAGGTGGGTGGAAGATGGCGTCCGTTCGTGTGAGTGGAAGTCGCGACTCTGTCAACACTCTCCGTGATCGGAAACTAAAACTATCCCATAAACATGGCAAAAAATAATTAAAAAAAAGGAGGACCTATAACCAAAATTTCTGCACCCATAGAGGGCCTCTCACAAGTCACAATAGTATCGGCACTCTCGTGGAAGAGAAACACTTCTTGTAATCTATGAGTGAATATCTGAACTCACTGAAGCCTATTTTTAGGAGAAAATAAAACTGATTGAATATTCGTTTTTATGTAAGCCTGGAATTGCATGTAAAACTGAATGAAAAATTGTATCGTTATGGAAAATTCAACCAAATAACGAAAAAAAAAAATGTATATATACAGTATATAATTGTGTAACGAAAAAAAACACGACAGTGATATTGGCGGGGAAAATTTCTAGGATATCGCGCCAGAGTGTCGTTGCCGTTGCTATGGATTTTTAATAATGGTAACCAATATTTTTTATAATTTAAAAATTTTAAACAAGTAAACATCGGTTCAAAACGATTTTTTTTCAGTATTTTTTTCAAAATCATAGAAAAAATTGAAATATTCTGTATAAAGGTTCATCTTAAACCTCCGATATATGAGAACTATATTTTGCGGCGAAGGAATACACTCTCTACCTTTCTCTTCACTGCAAAGTTAACCTGAAACAGACTATAGGTGGCTTCGTTATGTAATTATTGGAATGTATTCTGAAAGATTAACACGCTGTATGCCACCAAACAAAATTATTTATTTTAATTCGCGTAAGGGAAGGATTTTAAAATTCCGTGGGTTAATGGTAGCGAGCGATAATATTTCGAAAAAAGCTTTCGGTGATAAACAGTTTATGGACAACCTTTACCGTCAACCGGATAGGTGTAGGTGATAGGCCGTCACGTCAGGTTGTGAATCTGATGAACAAGGTTCGAATCCAGTTCATGGAAGTTGTCAATTTTTTTTCCCACTCCTCGCTAGAAAATGATTTAAACATTTTAATTTCCTTTAATGATGCAATGCATTTTGCAATATATTTTGCGGACTACAAATATTGAATATATAGTAAACCAGTTAAGTATTATAACAAAAGCATGCAGAAGAAAATTAAGAACAATAATATTATAAAAAACGTAGTTGTCTTTAGTGTCTTTTAGTGTCTTTTCTCTTCCTAAGTTGCAATTTTTAAATATTTTATAGCTGTTTACGACTAATTAACGTGCATAATATATATATACTTTTTTATACTATAATTTTTCCTGTTTGTTTTTGAAAAATGCATTGATAAATTGGAGATATATTTTACTAAAATTTGCAAAGATTTTCGTGATCCGCCTTCAGCTGTTTGAATATTTCCGTATGTGCCGAATTTATCATGCATTTATATATTTTGCCGAATCTTAAAACTCTAGTATATAATGAATCAATTAAATATTATAATAAAACATATGTAGAAAAAATTATTAAAACCAATAATAATGTTCTAAAAAATGTAATTCCTTTTAGCATATCTTTACTCTTCTGAAGTTCTGATATTTAAATAGATGTTTAAATATTTCATTAAATATTTTATATTATATGTATATTAAATATTTCATAGATGTTTGCGGTTATTAACATGCACGATATATTTTTTCATACTATAATTTATCGGGTTATTTTTAATTGATTTGCTATCGAAAAATGCATTGATAAATGCATGGAGGAAATTTTTTACTAAAATTTTGCAAAAATTTTCTATCACATTTTCTGAAAATTGAAACCGCGTGTTTGAATATTCAAGTTTGCTTTCAATGTATAAATTTGTTGGTTTAGAAAATAAAATCGTTTATACATTGAAAATAGCGCGATTACACACTTGAAATGTTTCGCGGAACATCGGTGGAAATGGCCGCACCTTGTTTGTACCACAGTTCCGCGATCAGATACGAAAATGAAGATATCGTAGAGTTGCGCAAATTATCGTAGAGGCTGAAGCAACGTGATTGGCTGTGAGGAAAAAATTACGGAAAAAATCGTGTAATATCGTGGAATAGCGGTGCATTTGCGAAATATATATGCCACCCGTATAATTCACAGACCTGTTGACGGCGAAAAGACGGACATGGAAACCAATAAAGAGAAGTATAATGCAGTGGATCCAACTTTAACGTTCTCACTTAGAACGTTTTTCGCTTAGTACGACTCACTTTTAATGATCCCAACCAGGGCCGTATTAACGGGTGAGCCCAGCCGGACGCTTTCCCCCGGGAGGAGGGGGGGGGCGGACTAAAGAGAAGATGGCCTTACAAAAATGCGATCTGGTTTATTGAGTTTGCGAGGTAAGGACCTCAGAAAAATTATTTGGCCCGGGAACCCATGATGCTCCTAAGACGGCTTTGGTCCCAACTAATATAATTCTCATCGATATTTCCCGTTCAAAGCGTTTTCCCGCTCGCAACGTTTTTTGCACGGTGATTTTTTTTTGAATAAAAACGTTACAAGCGGGATCCATTGTCATTTAACGTAGCCTAAATCAAAAAAAATTCTGCAGCGGCTTTTGAACAAAATGCTTCGCGGAACGGCAACGGTCCACGTACCAGCGCCTAAGAAGAATTTTGGTCCAAAGAACCATTTTCCGGATTCTTGTCTTGAAAAAAAGAGAAATATTGCACAATTTTCTGTCTTCTTTTCTTTTTTTTACATTTTTCTATTTTTTTTCTTCAGCTGTAAAACGATTGTGGGTGTTGCCACTAAATATTCTCTTAAAAATAAAACTAAGAATAAGTACGGAACATACGGTTCGAACTTTGATCTTTACCAAACTTATAAATACCCACGCAAGTGAAAACACCATATAAACGCTTATCTATTCAGATATATCTGAAACCGGGGTCAAGAACAGGTGAGGCGTTCGGGGTCATTATGGGTCCCGGTGGGGTCAGATATATTCAAGATCTCGAGTTCGGTATTCGTCCGTGTTATAACGCCACGGGGTTGTGTGTAGCGTGTGGCGTGTTGTCGCACGCGTACGCGCACGCGCTATTCGTATGTATATTTATGTTTGTACGCGTATAAACAGTGTTTAGGCCGGCACACGCCCATCGCATGGCTTGAAGGGCGGAAACCTTTAAATATTATGGAGTCGGGGGGCGAAACGAAAAACGATGGGGAATTCCCCCCGGTCTCGTTAATTCATAACAACAACAATTTCTTTTTACGTGTTATTTTTAAAGGAAAGAAGCGTTCATTTCCATATTTGGTCATTCTTACTGCTGGAAGCGCGGGAAAAATGCCCGTCATTTTCTCTTGTTTTTCTTTCCTCTTCCTTATGGTGGAGATTTAGTGTTTATATGCGTGTAATTATTTTTATAGACAAGTTGAAGTGACGGTTTTTTTACGTAAAATACGTTTTGCCTTTTGAAACGGGGTTAAAAATTGATATACAAAAAAAGGGGCGAGCAAGCGTCGGACCGTTTATCGTGTCCGGAAAATTCACCGATAATAATTCGCCGCTGGGAAAATTCACAGACATCAGTTTGGCACGAGTGAATAAATGACTGAATGAATGATCAAGTGAATGAGAGTGAATGAATGATCAAGTGAATGAGAGTGAATGAATGATCTAGTGAATGAGAGTGAATGAGTGAGTGAGTGAATGAATGATCAAGTGAGCAAGTGAATGAGCGAGTGAATGAGTGAGTGAATGAATGATCAAGTGAGCAAGTGAATGAGCGAGTGAATGAATGATCAAGTGAATGATTGAAGGATCAAGTGAATAAGTGAGTGAGTGAACGATCAAGTGAGCAACTGAATAAGTGAGTGAGTGAACGATCAAGTGAGCAACTGAATAAGTGAGTGAGTGAACGATCAAGTGAGCAACTGAATAAGTGAGTGAGTGAACGATCAAGTGAGCAACTGAATAAGTGAGTGAAGGATCAAGTAAGCAAGTGAGTGAGTGAAGGATCAAGTAAGCAAGTAAGTGAGTGAGTGAGTGAAGGATCAAGTAAGCAAGTGAGTGAGTGAAGGATCAAGTAAGCAAGTGAGTGAGTGAAGGATCAAGTAAGCAAGTAAGTGAGTGAGTGAGTGAAGGATCAAATGAGCAAGTGAGTGAGTGAGTGATCAAGTGAGCAACTGAATAAGTGAATGAAGGATCGAGTGGGGCAAGTGAATGAGTCAGTGAGTAAGTGAGCAAGTGAATGAGGCAGTGAGTGAAGGATCAAGTGAGCAATTGAATGAGTGCGTGAAGGATCAAATGAGCACGTGAATGAGTGAGTGAAGGATCAAGCGAATGAGTGAGTGAAGGATCAAGTGAATGAGTGAGTGAAGGATCAAGTGAATGAGTGAGTGAAGGATCAAGTGAATGAGTGAGTGAAGGATCAAGTGAATGAGTGAGCTAGTGAATGATCAAGTGAGCAAGTGAATGATTGAGTGAATGAATTATCAAGTGAATGAATGAGCGAAACCGGCCTTCACTCTCTTGGCTAGCTCTCACTCGCCCGCTCACTCGCCAAGTCACTCAAACACCGGGTAGCTGATTTTATTACTCACTCACTAGGTCACTCATTTGCTCGACACGTCACTCATTTTCACACCAGGTCACTCACTCCTAGCACTCACTCCTAGGTCACTCACTCCTTAGGTCACTCACTCACCAGGTCTTTCACTCACAATGTCGCTCACTATGTCACTCTATCATAAAGGCCGAATTATAGGACTTACGGGACACACCGTATGTACAATAATTACAAATAACTACAAATTCATTCTAAATATACAGTCGAATTCCGTTATAACGAACTCCAAGAGACCAGAGAAATCACTTCGTTATAACAAAATTTCGTTATAAAGGGATTCCAGGTTTTTACATTGTTCCTGTATAACCTTATATTTTTGGGATTAAAAAAGCTTTTTTTAAAACGAAATTTTGTCGCTATAACGGTATTCGTTAAAACGGGATTCGATTGTGTATAAAAATACGCCACACTTAGAAGAAAAAAATAATTTTATGAATTTAATATCTTAATTTCCCGATTATTTAAAATTTCTATGGGAAATAAAATCGTTTCTCCAGGAATTTTAGGTAAAATGCTTTCAATACCGCGTAAATTTTGCACGTTCATGCTCTATTATCATGTATGTCCGCATACACAGCACACCAATGGTGGTTTCTAAGCAACCGTTTTGCCATTGATCAATGCCTGTACTTCAGTAGAGCACAGGGCCGTCATTCCTACTTTTTCCGGGGGGAGGGGGGGGCAAAGAACATGTACTCGGTGTATGTATATATATTTAGGCCGGGGGAGCAACGCCCTTGACCCCCCAGAAGACCGGCCTGGTAGAGCAACCAAGACGAGAGAGCTCAGTGGCTCTTTACTTCGCGCCAACCAGCAACGGTGATATGATCGTATTTTCCTCCTTTCGATGTAAAACATGCCGACGCAACACAATCCTGTCGGTCGCTGCAGCCAAAATGCCGAAAATTCAGCAAACATCGATGATTTTTCCGAGTTATGGCAACGTTTTCGGTGAAAATCGGCGATTGTGATCCATATTTTACGTTGTTAAAGTTCCCAATTTCCCAAATTTTTCTGAATGAAAAATATGGCCACTTAAGTGTTGATGAGAGAGAATGTTTTTTCCTATCGAAAATAATCCTTTTGTTTACTGTAATTTGCAGCAGCTGTTTGCGTCTATGCCTTTCCAAGAATTTCAGCAATAATCAGTAATGCCACCGTAAAGTGTATTTTTCGGCTACAATTCTGATCCAAATTTTTACTGCGATTCCCAGTATTTTTCCTCTTTCAGGTCACTATATACTATCAACTACAACGATTCAATAACTTTTCGTTCAGTTAGAATCAAATTACCAAGTCTGCCTGCAGATCACAGGTTGAGAAACGTTGCTCTATGTTATTTCTGGGTGTCCTTACACTGAACAGCATTCCTAAACCTCTGTTTACCAATGCGAGCCTGTTTCTTAATGCTATATACACCGCTTATAAAGTTTCTCAAGAAACCGTCATGAAAAAAAAAACGTTGTAAGCGGGAAAACACTTTAAACAGGAAATCTTAATGAGCATTACTTAAATACAAATACAAATACAACGCCACAACAGGCAAATTGCCCAACGAGGTGGCTGACTTAAGAACATCATGGATCCCCGAGCCCCTACCTACTACTGCTACACCACACATGCACCCCCTCCCCCCGCGGAACCCCCCAACGAATTGGTAAATGCGGGAATGTGCGTGTACGTGTAGTGCAACCTGACGTATAGTTTGTTTCTGTGTAATGCTTGTTATGTGTAGTGCTGTCATCTGCCCCCAGTTTTACCAACTATGAGTGAAGTGTTATGGTTGAATGATTTACCGTTGTAGGACTGTTGCTCTCTGTGGCGAGACTTTTTAACGGGGAGATCGGCTCGCATTCGCGCCTTGAAGTTGGGAACCACAGAAAACCAACTTCAGCCGACCACCACTGTGGGGTTCGAACCCGGATCCTCGCATCACGAGTCCGGCACTATAACCACTCGACCACCACAGCGGCTGATGTGAGAGTTGAGATCACGAAAATAAGTCGTACTATGCGGGTAAAACGTTATAAGCGGGATCACCTGTGTTATAGAAACCTTGCGCGAAAACCTCGGAATAATACGCATGATCTGGGGCAGTGGTTTGTTTAGACATAGCGGCGGGCCATGTTCTGGTTAACAGGAAGGAGGGCTGTGGTTCTCACCCTGGGGGACTATATGGCTCTCCTCTGGTCCGAGGGGGGGGGGGAGAGATTTGGGTCTTCCACGAATGAAAATTAAAGGGAGGAACCGTGACAGACGCTTTGGGGGGGGGGGGGCACACACACACACACACACACAGATCTACAAAGAAATTCAGATTTGGAAAGAAATAAAGCTTTCAAGAGTAAGAAAGTAGAAAAAATTTAAATACTTTAAGGAAATCAGCAAAACACTACTAATGCGAGTAGGCCCATTATAACACATGGCTCAAGGATCACATGTCTATATAGGGACCTACATCATACATGTCGTACTCAAACCATGACCCACGGGCCAAATGTGGCTCTCGGAGTCATCTGATGTGACGTCAGACACAATTTTTTAAAATGTACTAAGCGACGAATTTTTCCAAATCAATTTAGTGGCCAGCGATGCAGTTCCACATCATTTAAGATGAATGCGACATATTCACAGATCAATCAAGTGAGGTACAGTTCTAAAGTACTTAAGTGACCCACGGCACAGTTACAGATCATCGCGGCACCGTTCTAAACCACTAGAGCGCGACACATTTACAGTGACCCGCAACACGTTTTCGAATTGATGCAATAAATACAATAATTAACGAATAATGCGCGAAGTCATTCCAAAGAAGAAAAGATGCACTACTTCAGGGGAAAAAAATCCTTTTATAGATTAAATTTGAATAATATTTCTCAATTATTTTCAATTTTTATCAAAATTTAATCATTCAACAAAAATGGAAGGTAGAAAAATTTACATGTAAAAAACACATTCACACAATAATTTCATTTGCTAAGGTGATAAACCCATATTTGTAGCTGGCGATTGCAACCCGAAAAGCCAACTTTTCAATAGCATCACAACAAATCAGGATGGTAGGGTGCTCGATAATTTTTGTCATTCAAATGATTGATGTTCATGCACCGCAATGAACACATTATCCCCACAACATAGGCCAGACGTACTTGACCTTGGCTTGACAAAAAACACCTACTACACGGAGTCACCATTGAGGTGCTCAGTACTCTCGGATCTGTCCATAATCCGGTATTATTCGAGATTGACAGGGGCATTGGCGTACGCAAATGGGGGTGAGGGGGTTTTACCCCCCCCCCCAAGCCGAGATTATAGTTCTATTTTGCAGGAAAAAACGTAACCCCCCCCCCCCTTCCTGAGCAAATTATGCTTACGCCTATGGGAACCATAATATTAACATTAACCATGCCTATGATTAACATGTTGAACCGTATATCCAGAGAAATAAGAAACAGCCTCAAGGAATATCACTCTCAGAAGTGGAATGATTTCCTTAACGAGGACTGATGTATCGGATGGGTCTCTCTGGAAATTAATTAGAATTAGCAAGCCCCAGAACCATCAACATTAACAGAATACATGGTACAAATGGTCTTGTATACACTGATGAAGAGATAGCGGAGTCATTCGCTATAATACATATGAAGACCAGTTCTCACCAAATAGTAACCAGCCGTCTATTGCAGAAACACACTTTGACCAGGTGGTTAACAACTTTCTACAAAACCACCAACCACATAACATCTTGACGTCAGCTTCCCAGTGACCGTGAGGAGATCCTCGAGATAATTAAAAGACTTAATTAAACATAAAAATGCCCCTCTGGGTATGATAATATTACAAACATAGCTTTGAAGATATTTCCATCTAATATTATCACCACATTGGTAAACATCTTTAATGGTATGTTAAAAATTTGCCATTTCCCGTCTAGCTGGAAAAAACATGCCAAACAAGTCATTCCAAAAACTAGGGAGATAAGTCTATTTGCGAATGATTTTCTCCCGATCAGCTTGCTCCCGGAATTGTCCAAAATTTTTGGGGGATTCCATTGAGTCTTTAAGGCGAGATTATCTTTGTATCTCAAGGATAATAGCTTTATCCGAGATGAACAACGTGCCTTTCGTAGTGGACATTCTTGTGTAACACAACTGGCTCGTGTTGTAGAATACATACAAGATGCTTTTATCCACAAGGACTATGTAGCATGTTTTGATTCAGACACATACACAAGGCACTCATTGTGATACTTAGAAGATTTCCCTCCCACTTTATGTGAAACATTATATATACGGTTCGTACTTAAGTGACATACGGCATATTTACAGGATCACTCAACTGAGATGCTACTTTACCGCACACCAACCAGTGGAGTTGGGAAGACGGAGGCGCCACCTATCGATGATTGCCGCAGGCTCGGTAGCTAAATAACTTGTTTCTGATGTTCTCCGCCCGGATTCGAACCCGTAGACATTGACGGTAACCTTCATAGTGGAAGACGAACATCCTACTACTGCGCCACTCGGGCTTCACGTGTCTCGCAACACGTTTGTTTTCAAAGCAATGAAGCGATCTCGCTGACATCGTCATTGGCCGTTGTGGCGGTTGAGTGTTCATAGTTACGGATTCCGGGCTCTAACCCCACTTGGTCGGCTGAAGTTGGTTTCCTGTGGCTCCCAACTTGACGCGAATGCAAACCGATCTCCCCGTTAAAAAAGCCTCACCAGAGATAGTTACAGACCCACAACGGTACTCAATCAATTCAATTTGCCACTTCACTCACAATTTGAAGTATATAATGTATATATATATACAGTGGAATACCGTTATAGTGAAATTCTCGTTTTAACGAGATCACTTTTCTAATCCTTCAGATTCGTTTACATAAGAACAATGCAGAAACACGGAATTCCATTATAACGAAATTTCATTTTAACGAAGTGATTTCCATGGTCTCTTGGAGTTCGCTACAAAGGGATTCGACTGTATATAAACTGAAGAGCCAAAAAAACTGGTACAGGCATGCGTATGCAAATAAAGAGATATGGAACCAATAAGAGTACGGCGCTGCGGTCGGCAACGCCTATATAACACAACAAGTGTCTGGCATAGTTGTTAGATCGGTTACTGCTGCTACAATGGCAGGCTATCGAGATTTAAATGAGTTTGAACGTGGTGTTTGAACATAGCATCTCCGAGGTAGCGATGAAATTTGGATTTTCAGGTACGACCATTTCACGAGTGTACCGTGAATATCGGAAATCCGGTAAAAAATTAAATCTACGACATCGCTGCGGCCGGAAAAAGATCATGCAAGAACGGGACTGACGAGAATCATTAAGCGTGACAGACGTGCAACCCTTCCGAAAATTGTTGTAGATTTCAATGCTGGGCCATCAAGAAGTGTCAGCGTGCGAACCATTCAACGAAACATCATCGATATGGGCTTTCTGAGCCAAAGGCCCACTCGATGACTCGTACCCTTGATGACTGCACGACACAAAGCTTTACGCCTAGCCTGGGCCCGACAACACCGACATTGGACTGTTGAGGACTGGAAACACGTTGCCTGGTCTGACGAGTCTCGGTTCCAATTGCTTCGAGCTGATGGACGTGTACGGTTATGGAGACAACCTCATGAATCCATGGACCCTACATGTCAACAGGGGAACTGTTCAAGCTGGTGATGGTATGGGGCGTGTGCAGTTGGCGTGATATGGGACCCCTGATACGTCTAGATACGACTCTGATATAATTGCTCATTATATCATTCACTCACTAGATTGCTGATTATATCATTCACTCACTAGATTGCTCTTTATATCAGTTACTCCCTAGCTCACTCACTTTCTTATCAGGTCACTCACTTACTTCACAGGTTGCTCACTAGATCACTCGATCCAATCTCAGTATGCCGGTCACTCATTTGCACGCTAGGACACTCACTTACTCACTAGGTCACTCATTTTGTCATTCACTCACTCTATAATCAACTCACTAAGGTTGTTTATTTTATTATACACTCTCAATCAACTGGTGACTTGCTCACTCACTAACTAGGTCAGACACTCTGTCACACGCACTCAGTCACCAGCTCGTTCATTTGCTGGCTAGGTCGCTCACTCTGCCACGCCTTTGATCACCAGGTCACGCACTTACTCACTAGGTCACTCATTGTCACTCGCTCATTCACTATAGATCCCTCGGTCGGCCATCATGACACCCACTCACTCTACCTCTCGGTCGCTCACTGTCACTGGCTCACTCACTAGTTTGCTCACTCACCAACGCTAACCACTCCGTAACTCACTAACTACTGTATATACTGTATCATTTACTGATTCACTCACTCGGTCATTCCTCGCTCATTTACTGGCTCACTGACTCGTGTCGAACTGCTGTCGGGGAATTGTTAATCGGTGAATTTTCCTAGCGGTGAATTGCATGGCAGTGAATTGTTGGAGGTGAATTTTCCGTAAACCTGTTGAAACATAGTTTTTCAAAATTCTTACAAATGAGAAAACCTCGAAATAATACACAGTTTCTTGGGCAGAGAGTGGTTCTCAACCTGGAGCCATATGGCCCCGTTGCTGTCCTGGGATATTCTAAGGGGCCGGGGGGGGGTGAAAATCCAGATGGGGGAGCCCTGACAGATTGCGGGGGGCACAGAGAGAGCGCTACTAAGAAATTCAGATGTGAGGAAATAATGATTTCAAGTGGAAATTAGAAAAAGTGGGAATACTTTGAGAATCCAACAAAACTGCCCTTAGACATTGGCCCATTTTAACGCACTGGTGTAGACTACATTCTCATGACCTACGTCAGTGGTTCTCAAAGTGCACATCACGGCTCCGTGTGGGTGTGGGCATTGAACAGGGAAGCTTACGGGACTCTTAAAGACTCGGTACGCCCTGGAAAAATGTATCTACTTCGGTCAATCAGCTAGTGAATAATGGGACTTACTTTCCAAAGAAGTAAAATATTGTGACGCACGCAGGATGGTTCTGTCGGTCCTTGCCCCCTGATGCCAAAACAAACCAACGCGGTTGATGAGATAAAGGACGTGCTAGCACTTACAGGACACCCTGTATAATACAGTATACTCTCGACTATCCGAAGGCCGTACTATCCGGCCCAGTTTGACACTATAACACATTGAAGAATTACAATATTGTGTGTCACATTTTGAAACACGGCATCCTATTTAGCTTCTTTTTCTTTGGGCGTAGAATCTTCCTGATTGGCTCACAAATACCGCATAGTGATTGGATGTGGGGCATAGAAATCACCAATTCGGAGCCCGATCTTTTCTTTTCCGCACAACGACACGAACAGGGAATTTTTTCCCCCTGAATATTTGCTGACGTCACCAGAAGCGTGCGGAGGCCTTCTATCTCTAGAAGGTTCGTAGTAGATTCCCCCTTTTGTGCAGGTCAAGGTACCATAGACTCCCTATATCGAAGGTCACGCTGCCTCCCCACGAAACCAAAAATGTGTTGTTTTTTATAATTTGCATGTCATAAAAAATTCAGAAGTAATTAATTGCAATTTCACGTCACTAGCTTCATGCAATACAGTCGAATCCCGTTTCTACGAATAACGTTACAGTGGAAATCTCGTTTCAACGAACACTTCTTCTAATCGCCACAAAAGTTTACATAGGAACAACGCATAAACTTGTGATTCCTTCATAAGGAAATTTCGTTATAACGAAGTGATTTTTCCGGGCTCTTGGAGTTCGCTATAACGGGATTCGACTGCAGTATTGAATGAAAATGAACTCACGGGGGTCCGTTGGAAACACTACTATTACATCACATATGCACCCCCGTGTACATTCCTATGCTGAACTTCTAACGAACTGCTACATGTTGGATGGTGCGTGTACGTGTTGTGAACCCAACGTGAAGTTTGATGCTGTGTAATGCTTGTTATGTGTAGTCATAATCAATTATATCAATCAATAATAATAAATCAAGGATGTCCAGCCTCTTAGATTGTGGATCACTTCATTGGTTTGAAAACTTGTCGTGGGGAATCAAGTGATATGGAAATGTGCCGCTTGGTCACCATGTGTCGCGGGTGACTAAAGTGGTCTTGGAATGTGCCGCAGACCACTCAAGTCATGTGTAAATAGAGCTGGGGCAGCTCAAGTGCTCTGGAACTATGCTGAGGGTTGCTCAAGCGATCCACGAATACGGCGCGGATCACTTGAGTGATTCGCAAATACACCAGGGATCATTTAAATGATACTGAACTGCACCGCAGGTGACTTTAGTGGTATGTAAATGTGCCGCTGAGTTCATTTTAACGGAATTGAGTTTGAAGTCTCGGACCACATCAGTTGATTACAATAACATATATAAAGGTATTTTCTTTCGATATTTTATTTCATTTTTTCAAATTTTTTTGTATCAAAAAGTACTTTTTCGATCGTTTGGGGATGGAGGGGCATATGGGGGTCGTGTCTCCACCCCCCTCCCCCCGCATACATCTCTGATCCCGAAGTGCGTTAGGAGGCAGGGGGCAAAGCTGACGGGAGGGGTCAAAGTTTGGCTGACCTTTGCTGACAAGGGGGGATCGAAAATGGTTAGAAATCTGCTGACGTAATACTTGAATGCCCCCCCCCCTTCCCGTATTTTTATGAAAAAATATGGACTCCGAGTTCCATATTTGGCCCGCGAACCATGGATTGAGCATGTATGCCTCAAATGCTAACAAATGCTCTCTTAAACCAGACCATATTAAATATCTCCATCATTAATATCATACGAAAATCAGTTCCCGCACACGTGAGAAAAAAAACAAACAAAATTTCGCATCCTTTTCAAGGCCGCTTATTTCAATACGTCGCAACATGGCTCTCCTATGAAGGCAACATGTTGCATCATGCATTACACCAATCGAAGAATAAGACTATTCTAAATGTCTCTGGGCTATATTCAGAGAGACTCTATTAAAATAAAAAACACTATGTAAGTATCCGATCCCATGAATAATAATGAAGAACGGCACGAAAAATTCGGCACACACACACACACACACTCGCCCCATAACTCCCTTTTTCCTCAACGACAACGACTTCTTTATCGTTGTCGGGCTCCGTAGAAGCGAAGAACAACATATTTTACGTGAAGAAAGAATTAGTCGCTCTTTTAAAGGGGGAAAAAAATAATAATTCCAGAAAAAACACCTGCCGCGTACAAAAATCTCAGGTTAAGTTTGATCTCGAGCCCAAACTCGACGGGAAGGATTCATCGGGATGATGTCCGTCCGTCCACCATCTCGTTCACCCACGCCAACAACAAAATATCTTCACGTTGCGACTCCCATCATACACACGTTTATATAACGAACGCTATAAAGAATGGAATTTACATTTCGTATTTGAACCTGTGACCTCTTCTTGGGGTTCTTGTCGTAGAAGAACTTATTTTGACCTCTCGGAAGAGAGATTCTTTCTCTTTTCTCCCAATTTCTCTTAAGTACTTGAAGTTATTTATTGGGATTTTTATCCGGCCCACGTGAGAGAGAGAGAGAGGAATGATAGTCCTTTATATGGTTTTTTTTTTTCTATGAAGGACAAGGTTTTTTGTGGTGTTTTTTTCGCTTTCTTCAGCCATTATTATTATGCTAGCGATAGTCCGATGTTGAAATTTTTTTCACAAAAATGCGACTACATTAAAATGTAGATTTAATCCGGTCGCCTTAGGGTCGTATTCACCGACATGGTTTAAACCAGTGTTTCTTAACCTTTTTCAGCTAATGGACCCCGACGGATGACATTTTTTTCTCGTGGCCCCCCCCTGTCCTATCCAGGGCCCCCCTACCCTCATCCAAGAGAGATACTTTCTATTTTTTTTATTATGAATGAAATTTTAATAAATCAGGCCAATCTCTGGAATCCTGGCTGGGCACGGATTCAAATGATGGATTATCATCTCCCGCACGAGTCAAATTATATGGTAAAAATTGGTCTGTGTAAAATACGGGACGATCCAACAAACATGCACAATAAATCGACCCTCTCAACACATCAACCATTGCTCTGGCGGCCCTCCATACTAAGCTGGTACTAGATTTGGTACTATGATTTTCACTTGTAAGCTGTTCTTACATATGAAAATCATATAATACCAGATCCCATATAGTGCAGTCCCTCTCCCTCCATTATAGGCATGAAGACCCTGGTCATGCTCACATAGACCTAAGGGTTAAAATGCTCCTGGTCCTATGGACGGATCTGATGAATTCTGAAAGTAGTAACATGTTTCAATTTTAAAGCTTTTCTCTTCACAGCTCTCTATGACTCCCTTCACCACCTGTCGTGGATCACCTTTCTTCTGATTTTCTCCCGTAGCCCCCCCCCCCAGAATATCCCAGGAGACCGCAAGGGGGCCATATGGCCCCAGGTTGAGAACCACTGGTTTAAACTGTAGTTACAATTTTTGGATAAGAGATCGAAACGGATTGGTTAAATTCAGGTTTTTAACCAATCCATATTGATCTCTTATCCAAAAATTGTGACTACAGTTTAAACCATGTCGGTGAATACCGCCCTTAGAACAGTGGTGTGCAAAAGTTCCAGTCTACGGGCCATCTCTCCAGTGTGACCCAACCCCTAGGGGTGATGTGCTTATATCCCATATGGGACAGAGCCTGGGTCATATCTGGAATAACAGTCTACGGGCCAGATGCGCGGTATTTCTGTCGCTTGCGGGCGATATGTATAGTGTAACCTTGTATGTATAGTGTGACCATATGACCTGTATTTTACGTTCCAATTTTTTTGTTTTTTTTCATATAAATTTTCCGTTATCTCTCTTGTTTTCAAGAATCAAGCTTTTTGTTCATTACTAAATCATAATTACCATATCGTACAACATGTTCATTAGGGCGGGTCAGAAAAAAAATGAAGTTTTTATTTTCAAATCGCTATAGAGAGTGCGGAAAAGTTGCGCGACCGGAAGATATCAACCGATTTCAATTTCTTTTTACGTCGTTTCTCTTATTATTAAAAGAGGAGGCAACTTTCCACACTATAGACATTTGAAAATAAAAATTTTAATGTGCGTTTTGTTCGATGAATATTATAAATCCCTCCCCTCCCCCCCACTTACGCGTAATCTGGAAGCTCCTGCTTCCCTTCATTGGTTATTTTTTAGCAATTTCAGCGATAGTTGCCAACTTTAGTTGCCTTTTGACAAATTTTATACCTGTAATTGACAACTTTACTTGCCTTTGACAAATTTTGTAGCTGTAATTGACAACTTTACTTGTCATTTACTATTTTTATAGCTGTAATTGACAGCTTTACTTGCCTTTGACAAATTTTGTAGCTGTAATTGACAACTTTACTTGCCTGTGACAAATTTTATACCTGTAATTGACAACTTTACTTGCCTTTCACAAATTTTATACCTGTAATTGACAACTTTACTTGCCTTTGACAAATTTTGTAGCTGTAATTGACAACTTTACTTGTCATTTACTATTTTTATAGCTGTAATTGACAGCTTTACTTGCCTTTGACAATTTTTATTGCTGCAATTGGCAACTTTACTTGCCTTTGACAAATTTTGTAGCTGTAATTGACAACTTTACTTGCCTGTGACAAATTTTATACCTGTAATTGACAACTTTACTTGCCTTTCACAAATTTTATACCTGTAATTGACAACTTTACTTGCCTTTCACAAATTTTATACCTGTAATTGACAACTTTACTTGCCTTTGACAAATTTTGTAGCTGTAATTGACAACTTTACTTGTCATTTACTATTTTTATAGCTGTAATTGACAGCTTTACTTGCCTTTGACAATTTTTATTGCTGCAATTGGCAACTTTACTTGCCTTTGACAAATTTTGTAGCTGTAATTGACAACTTTACTTGCCTGTGACAAATTTTATACCTGTAATTGACAACTTTACTTGCCTTTCACAAATTTTATACCTGTAATTGACAACTTTACTTGCCTTTGACAAATTTTGTAGCTGTAATTGACAACTTTACTTGTCATTTACTATTTTTATAGCTGTAATTGACAGCTTTACTTGCCTTTGACAAATTTTATTGCTGCAATTGGCAACTTTACTTGCCTTTGACAAATTTTGTAGCTGTAATTGACAACTTTACTTGCCTTTGACAAATTTTGTAGCTGTAATTGACAACTTTACTTGCCTTTGACAAATTTTATACCTGTAATTGACAACTTTACTTGCCTTTGACAAATTTTGTAGCTGTAATTGACAACTTTACTTGTCATTTACTATTTTTATAGCTGCAATTGGCAACTTTACTTGCCTTTGACAAATTTTGTAGCTGTAATTGACAACTTTACTTGCCATTTACAATTGTTTTGGCTGTAATTAGTAACTTGAATTCGACAATTTTTTTACCATAATTTGTGATATGCCCTATGGATATCGATTTTCGGTTTGGGGTCAGTCAAGTATTACATGGGCATTGATGGGGGGGGGGGGTTTGGATTTTCTGAGTTCTGATGACAGGGTGGAGGGGGAGCTGAAATGATGCTTACATTATGAACCACCATTTATAAAAATATGAAATATTTTTAATGGCACCTTTACTTGGTGTCCCATGAACGAGAAAAACCCCTTTTCCTATTTTGTGGGCAACTGAACTACATGAAACATTGCTACCGCAGGGAGCCCCACATCGAGGGGTTAGAACACCAATCTCTCGATGAGTATTAAAAAAAAGGCTACCGTTCGGATTTGGTAATAAATTGTTGGTCCCGGTCTAAGTGTGCAGAAAATGACCGTGGTGCGACAAAAATGATCAAATGACTACTATATTCCCCTATTGATAAGTCGTCTAGGGAACCACTTTAGTGATCTGCAGACTTTCCGCGGATCCTCCAAGTGATCTGGAAATGTGTGTGGGCCGCTTGAATTCTCTAGACATTTGTCGTGGGCCGCTTAAGTACTCTGGAACTGTGCCGCGAATCACTTGAGTAATCTGGGAATATGCCGCGAGTAAGTTGAGTGATGTAGAACTGCACTGAGGGCCGCTTAAATGCTCTAAAATTGCACCACATTTTACTTAAGGTAACTGAATGTGCCACACGAATCACTCAAGTGATCTGTAGATGTGCCGCGGGGCCTACTTCAGAGATCTCAAAATGCGCCACGTGCCTCTTAAATGCTCTGGAATTGTGTCACGGGTAAATGTGCCGCTTGGTTCATTTTTCGAAAATTTGGTTCGAGGTGTGGCCCGCCGGTCACGGGTTGCGTATATATGGCTAAAAGGGTGGGTCGCAATGAATTTCTTTAAGAGAAATTTTGACTTCTTGGCCTTCAAATAGCATTGAAATTAGCATAAATCGACTATAATTACATATAAAGGTATTTTCTTTCGAAATTTTATTTGATTTTTTCAAATTTTTTTGTATCAAAAAATACTTTTACGATCGTTTGGGATGGGGGTCGTGCCCCCTCCCCCCACCGCATACGTCTCTGATCCCGATATCTCGATGTGCGTTAGGAGACGGGGCAGAGATGAAGGAAGGGGTCAAAGTTTTGCTGACCTTTGCTGACAAGGGGCCATTCAACTATTACGTAAGCAGAATTTTAGCCATTTTTGCCCCCCCCCCCCCTTGTCAGAAAAATTTCGTCAGCAGCTTAGAATATTTCATATCTTCAGAAAGGGTGGTTGATGACGTTTAGCAACCTTCAAACCCCCCCTTCCCCCCACCCCTCGATGCTGACGTAATACTTGAATGACCCCGAAGGGGGGTCGAAAATGGTTAGAAAATCTGCTGACGTAATACTTGAATGCCCCCCCCCTTTCCCGTATTTTTAGGAAGAAAATATGGTCAGCTGATATATTTATTGCGTTGTGTGTATCAAAAGTTTTATACCGGAACCCGCATCTGGCCTGCGGACCATAGTTTGCGCACCACTGCGTTTACAATGATTGACCAGCAAGTATTTAAATAAGAATAGCATCGTGCGCCCTCTACTTGTGAGAAGAGTCAACACTTAACGGATTTGGGGTTTTGTCGGCTAATTGACAGAATCGCGCCATTTTTTTGTGTAAAAAAAAACCCCGAGCCAAATATTTCTAAATAATTATTTTATACTGTATTGATGCGTTTTCTTTTATTTGAATATTTTCACATAATTTGTTGAATGTCGAAGTGAGCACAGAATTTGTTCGAACTAAAGGTAAAAAGCTACATGCGCTTCATCCTGTATTTAATAAGTACGCAATGTGTTCAGTCTCCGTGACCCCCCCCCTCCCTTCGAGGATTTTATAAGGCCCCGCAAAAAGAAGTTTCAAAATGCCCTTTACCACATGCATGCTCAACCCAAGGCCCTAGGACTGAATGGGACCCCTTCGGAGTAACCGTGGGTCGCGACCTCTACCCTAATTTTGTAAAGATGAACTAAGCGGCACATTTCCAGTTCACTTGAGTGACCGGTGGGGGATTTCCACATAACTTGAGTGGCCGGCGGCACATTCCCAGATCATTCAAGTGGCCTGTGGCACGTTTCCGGATCACTCAATTAGCCTGCGACACATTACCGGATCGTTCAATTGACCGGCGGCACATTCCCAGATCATTCACGTGGCCTGTGGCACGTTTCCAGATCATTCAATTGGCCTGCGGCGCATTCCCGGATCATTCAAGTGTCCTGGGCCCGTTCCCAGATCATTCAATTGGCCTGCGGCACGTTCCCATATCATTCAAGTGGCCTGCGACACATTCCCGGATAACTAAAGTGGCCCGCGGCACGTTTCCAGATCATTCAATTGACCTGCGGCACATTCCGAGATCACTCAAGTGACTCGCAACGTATTTACAGATTGCAGCGGCAAAGTCCCAGAACACTTAAGCGAATCACGGCACAATTAAAGATCACTTATATCCCCCCCCCGTATATTTACAGATTAATGCGGCACTCAGTTTCAGATCACTTAAGAGGCTAGAGTGTCAGACATTTCCCACATTCAGATTCATGGCACATTTACAGATCACTTAAGTGACCCGCGGCATAATTGTTACAGATAACAGATCCAAAGCACTCAAGTGGCCCACAGAACATTTAAAGATCACTCAAGTGACCTGCGGTGGAGTTCCATATCAGTTGAGTGACACGTGGCACATTCCCAGAACTCTTGAATGACCGGAACTCTTGAATGCCTTGAATTGCAGGTCACTTGCGGCGCTGTTCAAGGACGCTTAATGGATCTAAAAATGTGCCGTGGCCACTAAAGTGTCCCTTGGTACAATTTACAGATTACCACGGCACAATTACTCAAGTGGTCCGTGGTACATTTCCAGATAGCACAAGTGAACCGAGGCACAATTCCAGATCGCTCAGTTGGCCCGCGTCACATTACAAGATCACTTAAAGGAACCCGCGACACAGATCCGGATCACTCAAGCAGCCCGTAGCACATTTTCAGATCCCTTAAGGGAACCGGGGGCATAATAAATCCCCGTTCAGATTTTAGTTGTAATTAAGTATACCAATTGTTGAATTAAAAAACACCAATATCGCCAAGTGATTTTTTATAACTGACGCATTGGATCATTACGGCCAATCACGAGACACTAAATATTCTTCTATTTTATCTAGTAGAGTCGAATCCCGTTATAACGAACGCCAAGAGACCGGAGGAATCACTTCGTTACAACGAAATTTCGTTATAAAGGAATTCCAGGTTACCTAGCATTGTTCCTATGTAAACTTATTTGGGGGATTAGAAAAATATTCGTTAAAACGAGATTTTCGCTATAACGGTATTCGTTAAAACGGGATTCGACTGCAGTACATATATGAAGGTAGGAATGTAAACTTTGTTTCGCGACCCGCAGCACACACACAGTCACTCTTTCAATCATTTGCATGTTTTCACACTGTTTTAGTCACTCACGTACTAGCACATGCTTTAGGTCATTCCTTTGGTCGCTCAATGGCGTGGTTCCTTGCTTTACAGGTCACTCTTCGGATCGTTTATACTTTCAGGTCATTCTTTTCATCATTCAGATGCTTGCACGGACTCCAGATCACTCTTGTTCACATGCTTGCACACTCTCTAGGTCACTCACTTACCAGGTTCCTCACGCTCTAGGTCACTCTTTTTGTTTATTCACATGCTTGCTCACACTCCAAGTCACTGTTTTGCCCACTCACGTGCTTGCAATTTCTGTAGGTCACTCACTGACCAGGTCCCTCACTCTGAATAAACAAAAGAATGACCTAGACATGCTTGCTCACCCTCCAAGTCACTATTTTGCCCACTCAAGTGCTTGCAATTTCTGTAGGTCACCCTTTTGGTCACTCACTGACCCAGTCCCTTACTGTCTCGGCAGCAGGGTTGTTCGATAAGCATCAAGTGCCCCTGGGCAAAGGGATATTTTTGAGTCCCTACCTGGCTGAAAATGCTTGTCCGTACCAATTTACACGATTGCTCTTGAAAATTTTAACCGGATCTTATTTTTATGGGAACCCCCCCCCCCCCACTTTCCGTGCCTGGATAGGCCCATGCATTAAAACGACCCTGCTCGGCAGAGGTGGATTTATTTAGGGATATGCAAATTTTGCCGCCCTTCTCCCATTCTACTAATTTTCTCGGCCACTCATTCCTCAAATTTGCCGCATTGGCGATACAGCCCACTATAAGTCACCTGTAAATACGCCACTGGTGGTTTTTTTGGAATTTCTTAGGAAAAACGCTATAAAAGCGATGGAAAAAGTGTTGTTATATCCAAGGTCATTCTAATTTCATTGAGGTTATTAGCAAGGTTCGTTGACGTTATTTTCCATGGGAAATCAGCCCGGACCGCCAGTTGTTAACGTTATAGCTAAGGTATCGTTAGAACCGAGTTCGCAATTACCGACTTTTACTGTAGCTCTTTTCTTAGTACACGCTCTTCCTACGCAACTGAAATGTTTTTTTAGTGCCATCTATGTGTCATCATCGTCCATCTCCTAAAACAATAAATTATGTTGAAAACACGTTTGCGGTGGCGCGGTAGCCCATGTCGATAAGATACTCGCTTAACAGTACCAAAGGATATGAAGAGGTGTCGTGAGTTCGATACCCGGTTCATCCTTGTCAGAAAACTTTCCTGGCACGGGTACAACAAAAACGGCGACATGACCACAGAAAAAATTGCTACCGCAGGGAGTTCCCCCATCGAGGGGTTAGCGCACCAACCCCTCGACGAGTATAAAAAAAAACAAGCCTGCAGTTCGGAATCGGTAATAAATTGTATGTCCCGGGGTCTAATTAGCCCTCCTGAGCAGAAAATGACCGTGGTGCGACAAAAATGATCAAATGATATCTTTTTGGACCTTTCAGGTCAAGATAAACGACTCATTATCAGAAAAAAAACCGCAGGAATTAACCAAGGCTCCAACTTGAGCCCGATGATACACAATATTTTTATGGATGATTATCTTATGGTACCAAAGGGCATCCTAGGTTTATACGATGACGATGTTATGATAACTTCAACCGACAGGAATCCCTTGAGGGCGCTAAGTAACCTCCAGGAGCTGATTACAAATGTCGAAAGATGGAATGCATACAGCAATACCAACTTGAATGTGAATAAATGTGTGATGATGTTGCTCACAAACCCAGATATCCCAACAGATACGAAGATCGTCATAGAGCGACAAGATATCATGGCCATCGACTCAAACTAAGTCACCCTGAATGAAAGACTCAACTTCAGGAGCCATACCAAGAGCAAAATCAAAGAGGCTCAGACCCTCTTAGAGAATCTATTGGAATTCTGCTATCCGAAGTCCAAACATAGTTTGAAGAACAAAGTTTCGATGTACGAACAAATCGTCCGCCCAGTGTTGACACATGGTTATGACCCCAGCTTGGGCTTTTCGCATGTAAGAGCAACATGTACAAACTACAACGATTCCAGAATCACGTCCTCAGGCGCTTCACTCCTGGCACGCCAAAATTTTTCCGCCTCACCGTTCTGGACAGAGATTTGAAGGTGTCGTCCATGTATTCCCAGATCAAGGAACTATCTAAAAATTACTTCGAAGAACAAGAAAGGTCGCGTCACCAACATCTGAGAGAGATCTCCAATTATGATACTCGCGAGTTTCTGAAACATCTGCGGCCTAAAAACATACTCCATACAAAATATGTGTCCGAATTTCGAAAAATGTGTGTACGCTTGTGTGTACATATGTAGGCCTATATATATTTTTGTAAATATTCAAATATTCCATAGTTTTCATCTTTCAAGAACGAAGACATCAGATGTTTGTCAAGCTGGCGGACAAGACAATTTTCCGCAACAAATGCTATTCTCTTTTCTCTTTTATATTATCATTTCATAATTATTATTTTATGCCATATTTTATACCAATGCAATATTGTGTTACTCCAAGATGAAGGAGAATAGGGCTCTTTTGAGCTCGGCGCTCTGTATAACGTTGAACGGTCAGTGTTGCGTAATTTCTTGTGTGAATTCATATCCTATTGCGTAAGGAAAGCGCGTGGCTTGTATTGTATACCCATACTGAGTTGGCGTCTGACCTTGAAGTGTAGTGTGAAGGGAGGGTTCATTTTCCAAGGAGGGGAAACGGGGAAAAAAACTCGCTAAAATAGCTAAAAGACGCCAACGGAAAATACGAACCTGCTCCTTTTCTGCCTGCGGCCTTTTCACCGAAAGAAGACGAATGGAATCGCTCATCGTGACGTTTTGCGACGTAGCCAGAGGCCAACTCAGCGTTGGTGTACAATATATGCGTTGTTGTGTCTACTAGGGTTTCAATCCCGTTTTTCCGGTGGGAAAAACCTCAGATCACACATTCCCGTACTGCAATACACATGACTAAGAAATTTTTATCACTGGAAGTTGCAATCAATAAATTTTGAAAAAAATCGTATTAATATGTAAATAAATTTTTCGTATAATGAATTGCACACACCATAATAATTTAACCCTCAGGTGACATTGACGATATATCTCGTCAGTATCTGGCTTCTTATTTTAGCATTGACAAGCCCAGACATTTTGTGATGTCAAAAATAATTTCCAGTAATTTGTCAGAGGAATTTGGAATAAATAAGTCACTTGAATTCTGTCTTCTTTTTTTTTCAATCGTTTGAATTCATTTATTAACCCTCTAAGTGGCTTTGACGAGATATCTCGCCTCAGCCTCCTATTTTAGCATTAACAATCCTAGATACTTTGTACAGTTTACAGTAGAGCATCGATTACCCGAAACAACTGGCGACTGGGTGTGTGTTCGGATAAGTGATTTTTCAGATAAACGCGATCATTCATGGAAAAAAGTTGTACCAGTATCATAGGTACAATATGAAATAAAGAAACAGTGATATTAAACCTTAAAACTGTATATATTTTGCATCACTTCGGGGTAATATATCATTTGTAGGGATACTTAAATTTCGTATTTGCGAAATAACCGCGATAAATGCGAAATTCACGAAATAAATGCGATAATTGCGAAATTTTCCAATTTTGACGAATAAATGCAAAAACTTGAATTTTTACTACTTTTCTGCGAAATCTCGACAATTTAAATTTTATCGTTAATTCTTCCGAGTGTTTCCAAGCTATAATATAATTGACACGAAACTAAATACGAAAACAAAGGATCTAGTATCAGACTCCGCGCGTTACATCACTGCGTGCTTCAAATTATTAAAAACAATTCTTGGTAACAACATTTTGCACTACAAATGGTGGGCGCGTAAAGTGAATCTTGTGGATGACACATTCATTAAAGAATTCAAAGAATTTAATTCTGTTGTGGCCAACACGAAGATAACATTTTTTGCACTCAAGAAAAATGAGCAGTACGTATTTAAGCTACCAAAAAAAACACCGTATAAGTAGGCTATTACTGGCAGCAAAATTCTTCCCGGTGCCTGTAACCAGGCAGAATTCGTGGTTCAAAGGTGTCATTCATCTGAGCGAATATCATATATTGCTGCTTTTCTCCATAAATAAATACTCCACCCGTCATGTTCGTCACTTGTGCTACCAAACATATATTCTTCCTGCCCTCTCCTATGCCCGTGAAGCCTGGGATCCCCACACTCAAACCAGCATAGACAAATTAGAATCTATCCAAAATAAGTCCACTCGCTTCATTTTTAACTGTTGGTCTTCACATGTCTCTATAACGGAACTCATGCGACAACTCAATATCCAACCGCTCTCCTCTCTTCGACTTATCTCTCGGTTAACTTTTCTTTACAAAATCCTCCGTGGGTTTTTTAATATTGACACCTCCAATATTCTAATCAAACCTTCACATTTCTCTGCTAGACTCAATCATTCCCAAAAATTACAGCCCATCTTTGCCTCTTCAGATTGTCACGAATTTAGCTTTTCCCAAGAACTATTATCGACCGGAACAACCTACCATCAAATATTGTAGATTGCACCACGATTTCCGAATTCTCTCGTAACATCAATCGTGACTTTCGCCATGTATAAATTCCGCATCCTCTTGTATAGTCCTCGGCCAATCAATATTGAATAAATAAATAAATACTCCAGCATAGGTTTTTTAAGTTCTGACAATGAAATTCTAGCTCCTAAAAGACGGGTTCAGTTCACTTTCGTTTCTGAGTTCTGTAGGAAAATTATGCTAATCGACAATTTTGAAAGGATCAAACTTTCCATTCGCACATGTTTTGTGGAGTAAGTTAGTAGATTTGAAACCTTTTTGGGCTCAAATTTCAAGGGTATTTTTACGGGAAAAAAATTGACAAACGAGTGCAGCAGAGTCTCGCTTATCCGACACAAACGGGCCGGCAGAACGTCGGATAATACGGAGGTGTCAAGGAAAAGCCTATTAAACGTCAAACTATATTATAATTTTGCACGTTACGAGCCTCGTGTTTACAGCAAAACAACAGAAAAAAATTTAGCGAGAAAATTTACTTATACAGTTATAGAATATTTTGAAGTTAAATACACAGTACTTAAAAAAAGTTCAGTCCTGTGATGATTTAAAAAAATTTTTGGTCGCCGTGTCTGCTTTCTCTCCTGACGAGTGCCGTTTCTTCGCTGCCAAATCTCGCCATCTTTGCATTATCATTCCTGTAGCTTCTTCTTGTTGCTCAATATATTTAATTGCAGTTTCTAGAGCCTTAACTCCGTCGTAATGTGAAATTCTGAAAGCTCAACAGTTGCTGATCACTTTTTTTTTTTTTTTGCGGTGGGACGTCCGATAATAAGGAAGGTCGGATAAACGGGACTACTGTATATTGGAATTGATGAACGGCATAGTATTCTGCTGAAAGACACAGCAGCAGAAAAGAGTTAAAATAAATTGACTACACATGACATCCAACCAGTGCCGTCTTAATGCATGTGTCCTACCGAGCACGGCTTAGAAACCGTGCAGAGGGGGCCCTCATGAAAATGAGACCTGGTTCAAATCATCGAGAGTAAGTATTTCTAGCAAGGGGAGGGCCTCAGAAAAATCATTTTAGCTGAGGGCCTATGATATGCTCTATTTTTTAAAAAATATATTTTATTTATTTTTTTAAATTTTTATTTTTTGTGAAAATTTTTTTTTTTCTCGAATAAATGCGAAATTTATGATTTTTTAAAAAAAATTTTGTGAAATTTACGTATTCCTAATCATTTGTGGTCAATCCCGCTTATAACGTTTTCCCGCTTAATACATCTAATTTTTGAGAATTTAACTTTTTCCTGTATTGATAATGTTAACTTTTCTCGGATACAACGCTATATTTTCGCTATTCCCGCTTGAAACGTTCGGATAATAAATATCGGGCTTTCTCCTTCCTTGAAATCAACGTACTTTTTTCACATTTTTTTCATGTAAAGAAACGGAAATGGTGATTATGTATGTGTATTAGCGTTGAACATTTTTTTCCCCTTGTTCTCTCAGCCATGGTCCCCTCAAAGGGGGAGCTGACAGGGCTCTAGCCCAGTTCTCATCATTTTTTGCTTTTTCACGCTATAAATTATCTACAGAAGGGGCCCGTGGAAAGTATAACCGAGGGGCCCGCAAATGATCCCAGCCTAGGGGCCCCGCTCCAGGATGTGGGGGCCATGCTCTCAGCATGTACAACAACAGCGTGCAGAGCATAATTGCCCTTACCACTGTTCACATACACATGGTTGATGGAAGTTGTGTCTCTGAATAGGAATATTATTAGATAAGAGCTAGGAAAAGTGCTCATAAGAGGTTACCTTTTTTCCGTTACGGTTTAATTCAAATTCGCCGCATGAGATCGATTTCAAAAAATGAATCTTCTCATATTGATGTTATAGACTATTGCATAAAACAAAGGAATAAGCGGCGGTTTTTCTCATCCATTTGTGAATATATTCATGCAAATTCAAGCCGCAAAAATGTGACATGCACACGAAACATAAGCAACTTGACAGCTCTACAGGCACCAGCATCAAGTAGGTTTATCATTTAAAATGCGGCTTTTTCAGATAAGGAAAATCGGTTTTCCCAAAAAAATGGCATTCAAAAAAAGCTATGGTCGGTGAAAAACGATGTTTTATATAATTCTTATAGACATTTCCCGCTTAAAACGTTTTCTCGCTCATAACGTTTTTAAGTTGCGGTTTTTGAGAACGTTATAAGCGGAATCGATTGTACATCATTTGGGGGGGGGGGGAGAAAGCACTTCAGGTACAACTTCTGGAATGCTTTCGGTTAACCGATGTTTTGGATAATCGATGGCTCTACCGTATTTCTCAATGGAACACCCCCCCCCCCATACCGCTACCTTTGCACTTGCTGGAAATCGAAGAAGAAAGCCTACTCCATTAACAAAAATTTGGAATTTTACGGGGGGGGGGGGGAGAAGATTTAGGGATTTCTGTGGGCTGCTTGAAAGGTTAACTAGATGAATCAGTGAAAGGTTGCTGTAAGCGCAGAACATGAACCGTTTTTGCAAAGACTAATCTCTTTGTTTCAAGAGATTTGCCTTTATTTGACACTGGCCACTGGAAAGCCAGATGGCGAGTGGCACAAAGACAAGGTTCTGCATTGGTCCATAACCACAATTTGTAGTAGATTTGGATAAATCTAAAGTAAGAGGATTATCGTGAAAGGGTGGCCACAGTTCGCATCAAGCTTGACGATATCGCCCATTGGCTTTCACAAATAAGTGTTAACTTATGTCCAGACAAGAATTTCCATGGATCAAAATCCTGGTATTGTACCATTCTTGACAAAAGTACTCGAAGTCAAGGCTTCGTCTCTTAGAATCAAAGAGAAATATGGTAACCTTCTGCCTTCTGCGCGCAAAACAAATACTGTTGGTCCAAAAAAAAAGTCAGCAGCTGCAAGCTATTAGTTAGGCATAGGCCTATGTGTATGTGTTCCTTTAACCTGTTCCCTCTATTTTTCGGAACTACGACGACGACGACGCCCAAAAAGAAAACTTTATGGATTAGAGAAAGTCCATGTTTAACGAAGGTGGAGGAAACGATATTATGGCCTTAAACATGGGCAGGCAGGCAGGCAGGCAGGTGGGCTTTCCTTAGTGCTGATAATCGTTTGTTTACTCAACAAAACCCCCCGTCACTTGAAGAATTTCTAGAGGAAATATTAAGCAGTATATATACGGAGTACCGACAACACCTGGCCATTAGAACCAATCGTGATGGTCATAACCATTGGTCAGAAGAGGGGGGGGGGGTGGTATTATACTTATGGACGCTGGGGTTAAGCCGCTTCGACCACAATCTCCCGAACCCTGAAATAGGGGATTAAATTGGTGTCTCTACCACTTCTGCCATGCGTATTGATGGATATGGTACAGTACGCTTTTTTAAAAGTACGTACTTAACAACCCCATGTCTCCTATAAGGTAATGTTTTCTCTTCCTTTCTTTCTTTCTTAGGTACGGTAATAACAGGTCTCGTTGTTTACACGAGTGCAAACAGGGTAAGACAAATAACACTGTAACCGGTGTTAAGGAGATTAGGATCTTGGGTGGTAAATTATAAGGTACGCGGCTGCGGTATTTCTGTTAGGAAGAGATGCATGTGGATAAAGGAGGAGCATGAGAGATCGATCTGGGCAACGTATGGGCCTGGTACGCATATGGAGACAAGGCAGGTGAAAAAGACTTCAAGGGGTGGAATAATATGTCTCCTTTTGGGTGTATGGTACACATAAGAATGCACGTTGTAATTAGTGTGAAGGTACTTGGAGAATAAGGGCTAAGTTCCTTGCTCAAAGACGGTACAAAAATCAAATTTCCCTCACGATAAAGCGACAAGTTCTTTGTAGAAATTAAAATATTTCTGTTGGAGACTGGGGATTTGGATCCACATGAGGTTGACTGACAACAGAGAATAGGACATACATGCTCAACCTATGACTCGCAAGGTTGATCATATGACCCCCAACAGCCAAATGTGGCCCTTGGGGTCAACATGTTGGCGTCAACAGCTTGCTGGAGCAAGACAATGATGACGCCACCGTGACGTCAGAAAGAAAGTGACTCATCCGCAGTGAAAGTGTTAATCGAGGTAAAATGAACTAAGCAGCAAATAACCAGAATCCTCAAGTGATTCGCGGCACATTTGCAAATCAATAAAGTGGCCTGGGGCACTGTTCTAGGTCACTTAAGTGGCTCGCGGCGCATTCTTACCTCACTCAAGTGATCCACGATACATTTACAGATCACCTAATTGACCCATGGCACATTCCCAAACCTCTTAAGCGACCCCATCACATTCCCAGACAACTGAGAGACCCATGGGGTATTCCATGTGGCCCGCGACACGCTTCCAACCAATGAAAAGGCCCGTACCCTTCTTCAAAAGGTTGAGCATCCTTCGTATAGGTCCTATGTATATATATATATATATAATATCTATATATCTATATATATATATGACCTATCCGTTGTACAAGAAAGTACGGATTCTGGAAAGTTCGAAGTTCCGGATAATTCACGCTGTCATCGTATAACCTTTGACGACCGAACACACCCCGCTTCCCATCTCAGAGATTTCGAAGCGTTCCCAGAGGATGGGTGTATCCGGAAAGTTTTATTATAAACAACAAAACTTTGTCACCTCAGACGAAGGCAACAAAAAAATAAAATGTATTTAGAAAAAATCGGAAATCTCTGGATTCATATAACAGATGATTAAAATCGGAACAACAAACGCCTGTCAAAATTACGGCAATCAAAATTATAAACAAGATTATACGATGATGGCATTTGGTCCCTGCCATAAGAATCTATCCATCGTCAGTTAGATTATTGACAATCGAGTGGTTGTCAATAATCTAAATCGCAAGTTTCGAATCGCATTAAATCAGCTAATTACAGTCATCCATTGTCCAGCTTCTACATATCAGTTCGACATCTGTCTTCAGTAGTTGTAGGTCCGCCGTCGTCTAGGCCGCAAGTTGTATACCCTAGCCTGACTGCTGCTGTCTCGCGAGGACAGGTACGTGACGTCAGTAACTCCTCTCAGTCTTGTCCGCAAATCGTACTCTCTCACCTGACTGTTGACGCCGCGAGAAATTCAAATCCCGACAGAAATCGCGAAGTGCGGCTTATACGGCGAAATTAAAATTTGAAAATTTAGTTGATCGAAATTTATATCATTCTCATCGGCGCCCCAACGCCCGTCGCCGCAAGAAATTCAAATTCCGACAGAAATCGCGAAGTGCGGCTTATAGGGTGGAATTGAATTTTTAAGTTCGACCGTGTTGGGATTTTGACCCTGTCGGGATTTCGACCGTGTCGGGATTTTGACCTGTCGATATTTCGTCTATCGGGATTATGACCCACACCCGTTGCACTCCCTTGATAGCACATACGTCGGGTCGGTGCCCCCTCTCGGTTCGCGTGCTTCTATGGTTTTGTCGTGCATATGGTGCAAGTTCTGCTCCAGAAACCTGACAAGACCTATGAGGCGACGGAAGTTCGTAGGACTACGAAGGGTCCTTATCTTCCAGGCTAAGGTATAAGATTCTGGTATCTTA
This sequence comes from Pholcus phalangioides, assembly GCF_987345545.1. Classification (NCBI taxonomy): domain Eukaryota; kingdom Metazoa; phylum Arthropoda; class Arachnida; order Araneae; family Pholcidae; genus Pholcus; species Pholcus phalangioides. The sequence continues at coordinate 608,962 of NW_028301603.1, forward strand.
CCAAAGTGGAACTGAGCAGTCTTTGGACACTGCGTTGCATAATGCCAGAGAGATCCAGAAGCTCCACAATTACAAGCAGAGTGAGTTTAGCGCTTAAACCGTTCTAAATAGACTCGTGTGCTATGTTACTACTATTATATTTTTCTCTGGGCCAAACATGATGGTGCCACCGGACACGTCATTGGACTTTATAGGCGTCTTTGGCCGCATTGGAATTCCAACTACATTGCCACGTCTTCAACAGATCCTCACGTAATAAGCGTTTACCAAAACTCCTTGGCCATGGGTGTTCACCTGGAGTTTGAAGATTAACGACTTCCTTAGCCAGCTTGCTCGTTGCCAGCTACTCCAGAGTGCGCTTTCACCCAGACCAACCGTATTCTTGGATTATATTGTCATCTTATGACCGACAACAACCCGGGCATATTCTCTTGGGGAAATCTAAAGTCTGCGCAACCTCGGGGTGGATTGAAGTATGGACCCAGAAGGCCTCGTGTCCATAGGGCCCGTCCTCCATGATAATGAGAAATAGTCCCATGGTTTTCAAGAGTAAGGTTATAAATTCATCAGCGGTTACTACCAGTTAAGTAGGGTATTGCCCTAACTTTCCCGGGGGGGGGGGGGGGCTGCGCCCATGCAGAGGCGGATTTATGGTTTTGCCGCGTGTGGGCGACACACGAATTTTGCCGCTCTTTCCCCACTCTAGTCTGATTTGGGTCATTCAGATGCTCGAGCACACTTCTGGTAGCTCACCGACATGGTTCCTTGCTCTCTAGGTCACTCTTCTAGCAATTCACATGCATGCACACTGTTTTGGTCACTCACGTGCTCCCACACTCTTTTGGTCTCTCACTGACCTGCTTCCTTTCTCTATAAATATCTGCCAGTTGATCGATTTCAGTTGAATTTTTACGCTTTTCAGCAGGGGAGGTTGAAGCTTACCTGCCGCCCAGGTAGAACGCCACCCCATAAAGACGACACTGGTGGAGCGCCCTCTCTCTCCCGGTGGCACTGGAGTGAACCTGATTCTATTTAGCACAAAATCCGCGCACCATTGTTTACCAAAACATTCCAGTGACCCTATGTCCAACTTCAATAGAAATTGCCTCGTATTTCGTTCCAGCGTGATTATTCATTCTTAGCATAAAGAGGAAGCATAACGAGGTGACTCTTATTAAGAAATTTATTCCAATTCGTTTGTGGTGCTCCAGAAACTGGACAAGTGAGAAGCCAAATTCTTTGCCTTTATTTGGCCCCCTTGCAAATACAACTGGGAGGCATAGGTGGTAAAGGGGGAAGGTGGAGGTGGGAAATCTCCCCTTCGTTCACTACACAACTACCTCCCCCTTCTCGTTCAAAGAGCTTGTATCCGCTTGTGCTGGGTGGGGGCACCACCAGGCATTTGCCCTTTGTGAAAGAGTACTATTACTATTTTGGAAATTTGCATGGTACATTCATTTACATAATGGAACATTTACTATTAGAAATTTTTAAAAAATTAAAAAAAAAAATTGTCACCCCGGTGCACCGCACCCCCCCCCCCTTGCACCCTCGCTTAATCCGCCTTCTTAAAATCAAAAGAAAAATTCTGTCTTTAAAGTAAAGCGTCATCTATTGGGGAAGTAATACAAAACCCATCTTTGAAGTATTTTAATCCATTAAAATCAACATTTTTGAAATTTATTTCAACAGATAAGTAATTATAATTGCACTATACAATAATAAACTTGAAAAAAAGAATTTTGGCCCCTCCCCCTCCACATGGTAGATAGACGTTGATTGTAAATTAGGAAATGAATTTACTATAAATAAATATTTAAAATTATTAAGCTGCTCACTAATCCTAGACTATATCGAAAAGCTTGCAAATGCTCATTTTGACAGGCTGCGATCTTCTGAACACCCGCATCTATCGGAAAATGAATCAGGTGACACAGGTAAGTCAAAAGGTGTGTTTGATCCGAAGGGATTTAAATATACAATGATAAAAACAAGTAATGGAGTAAATAGCGATAGGGGTGACATGGATGTTAGCGGGTGACCCAGAAGAAAAATGCAAAAGTGATATTAAGAACAGGGGTGACCAAGAAAAAAATGCACAACTACAAGAGATAGTGACTGAAGGAGACGATAAGGTAGAAAGAGTAAGCAACAAAAAAACAGTGTCAGCAAGGGAAGACGACTTACAACAGAGAGACTACACGACTTTGACCGATAATTCAGTGAAAAACACAAGGTTTTTCGAAGAAAGTGAGATGCAACAAACAGAAAGACATGGGGAAGCAGAAGAAAATACAGAAAGAGTCAGCAACGGTCTAGGAGCACATAATTACGAGGAGAACAGCATGGACATATCAAAAAACAACGATATCATGGACTTTGATAAAATTAGCAAGGAAGAGAGAGAAAGAAGATTAACAATAAGTGCAAAATTCGGCTTTTCATTTAAAGAGCTAGATGACTCAGATACATCAAACAGTGAAGATGACATCGAGCAGGAAGATAATGCAATACAAGACAATAGTGTCTTCAGGACAGCAATGAACAAAAGGACTCAGAAAGCAAAAAGAAAAAAACTCAGACCACCAGACATATATCTCACGCAGCTAGAAAACTGGATTACCCTGAGAAATCAGTTAACCAACATATGTGAAAAGAATTCCAAGGGGATACAAAGAAGAGGAGATTGGGTTCTACAAATTGACACTATACAAGACTGGGCAAGAGTTAAACAGTTCTCAAACGCAGAAGGATATGAATATCACAGTTTTAAACTCAAGGAAAAGGATATGCTAAAAATAGTGATAAAAAATTTACATGTATCATGTACAACAGAAATCATAAGAGAAAGCCTAGAGGCAATGAGCTTTGAAATTGACTCAGTAAAAAGACTAGTAAGTTTTAGAAGCAAGAAAGAATTACCAATGGTGGTGGTAGAAATGCCAAAAGATAAAAAGAATGAAAAAATATTTCAATTGGACAGTTTTCTAAATATGACAGTCAGAGTCGAGACATACAAAAGACGGGGATGGCCAGTTCAATGCTATCGGTGTCAGCGATTTTTTCACAGCCAAGCAAATTGTAATAACTCTGCACGCTATATGAAATGTGGGAAAGACCATATGACCCGCGAATGTAGCAAAAAAAGAGAAGACGGACCTGGAACCTGTGTAAACTGTCTGGGAGACCACATCAGTTCATGGACCGGATGTAAAATGAACCCCAGAAACAGAGGTAAAAAAATAGAACAGGGAAGACAAGGCTCAACATACAGAAATTATGAACCTAGGTATGATAAAGAAATACCTGTAAGAAGAACAACATAAGACAGAGAGAAGAGCAAATGGTAAAAAATAGGGAGCAACAGAGAAAAAGGAGTTATGCAACAAAAACTCAAAAAAATGATAAGGTTTGGATAAACCCAGACTGGCAGAACAATAGAAAAATGAATACACGACAAGAAGTAATTCAAGAAACTGCTGCAAACACAGAAAAGAAGAGCATCAGTAGAGAAGACTTTTGGGAAAAAAGGAGAGAAAAACAGAATTGCAATGGTCTTCAAAAAAATGAGGCAACACAAAATATGAACAAAAAAGATAACAGTCAAGAAAATGGCCCAGAAAGAATTTTATATGAACCACAAAATATGATACATAGAACCGAAAGTCTTAAATGAACTGGATTCTGATCACTTGCCGGTGGAAATAACAATGGACTTTGCAATTCTCCACAGATTGATCAAAAACAAAATTACAAATTGGAACAAGTATCAAGAAAAATTATTAGAAGCTCCAATAATTGCACCAAATCAAATTTCAGAAATAGAAGCAGAAAGAAAAACTGAAGAAATAACAGAAACAATACTCAGTGCATTAAATACTGCAACAACAGAAAAGATGATACATCCAAATCCACTCTGGGACTTCCAGCATGGGTTAAGGAAAAAATTAGGATAAAAAACAAATTAAGAAAAATATGGCAAAGAACATGGAACCCATATTTTAGAAACCAATATAATAGAAAAGCAAAAGAGGTTAAAAAAGATATATCAGAATGTATAAATGGGAGATTTTCGCAATGGCTTGAAGAAGCAAGACCAGAAGATGGATCATTATACCAAATTTACCATAAAATGAAAAAAAGGAAAGGAAAATTACCCCCAATAAAAAATTCAAATAACAGATTGATGTATGGAGATGCTGAGAAAGCAAATGAATTCGTTGGAGTATACGAAAAGCAATTGACACCAAACAGAACAGTCTCACAAGGATTCATTGATTAAACAGAAAGAGAAGTACAAAACTACCTGGCACGTAGTTTCCCTGTAGACAACATAACTTTTAGACCAATTATGATCAATGAAATCAAAGAAAACATAGCCAAAATAAAACCAAGAAAAACACCTGGTTATGAGGGTATCACTTCAAAGGCTGTAAAGATGTTTACTCCAAATATAATAATATCAGTAACGAATATCTTCAATCTACTATTAGAAATAGCTTATTTTCCCAAAATATGGAAAAAAGCCATAATAAAGGTTATACCCAAGGTGGGAAAACCAACAGCAGAGGCAAGTTCGTATCAAGCAGTTGCATTGTTGCCACATCTGTCAAAGTTGTTTGAAAAATCCATCACAACAAGAATAGTAGAAACAACAATAAAAAAGAATTTGGGCAGAATTGAACAATTTGGTTTTAAATCGCATCACGGTACATGTCATCAACTCATGAGAATGTTAAAATATGTGCAAAGGGCAAGAATAGAGGAAAAGTACACAGCAGCAGTCGCCCTAGATTATAGTAAAACATTTGATTGCATATAGAGAAAAGGACTGTTTCACAAAATGATAACGAGAGGTTATCCACCAATAATTATAAAATTTCTAACATCTTATTTCACAGATAGAACATTTCAGGTACAAATAGGCGATGAAAAGTCAAGAATGGGTAAAATAGAAGCTGGTATAAATCAAGGTTCAAACCTGGGCCCATACATACACAACATTTTTATGGATGATTTCCCAGAAACAATAAATGGTTTATTGGGAATGTATGCAGATGACATGATAATAATGAAATCAAATGTAGATCCACAAATTGCACTGAATGAACTACAAGATGAAATTCACAAACTCGAGAGATGGAATTATTTCAACAGAGCTAAATTAAACCCTGAAAAGTGTGAATTTGTATGGTTCACCACCAGGAAACTTCCAACAAACACATCTATAGATATCAATAACCACACAATATATCCAAAAGAAGGAATCAAATACCTGGGAGTTTACATGGACAATAGACTGAATTTCAGGAAACACACATCAAATAGGACTGTGAATGCAACAATAAATATCAATCAAATTGCAAAATTTTGCAATCCTAGAACTAAATTAAGTCTAAAAAGCAAGATAATGATGTATACTCAGATTATTCTACCGTCAATACTATATGCTGCACCAGCATGGGCATATGCATGCAAAGGAAACATGTATACATTACAAGTTTTTCAAAATAAAAAATTAAAAAGATTTACTGGATCACCAAGATATTTTAAAATCACAGATCTACATAGAGAACTTGATATAGAGTCTATCTACAAATATGTTAAAAGAACATCAAAAAAATTTTATGAGAAACTACAAACTTCAGGAATTGATCACTTTCAAAATATCGTGGCATATAATCATGAAGAACGACTTCGACATCTTAGACCAAAAAATGTATTAATGATACAATACAGAAATGAATTCTAAAAAAATTGACAATTATGTTAAGTCCAAGACTAACAACAGATGAAGACGTGGAGAAAATAAGATGTGGTGGAAAAGTTTGAGTATTTGGAGAATTTGGAGAATTTGAATACAATGGAGAAGTTCTAAAAACTCATTTGGAGTTACACAACAAACAAAAAAGGACATATAGTGAATTTTATGCTAGAAAGTAGTATAATCAAAACAGTAGTTGATTTTTTTTCACTATGAATAAACACGAAACTGAAAAAATTAATTGCTGGATGTGTATATATATTAACAAGATACGTCATCAAAGTGTTAAATACATAATGATATAACACTAAAAGTAGTCTGTATGCATAAAGATGCATATAGTGTTACTCCTTTTGAATACTAAATATATTCTTGAAAGGGTATATGTACTTTTGTTTTCTGTGGGAGAAATTGGATAATTACATTTTCGGGGTAGAAATGGAAAAGGGGTTATTCTTCCAAGAAAGTTTGCATATATGTTTTTCGAGAAGAAAATACAATGTTATTTTAATTATTTTGCAATTCTGATGTAAATATTGGAACATAGCAACAAAGTGATATTTTTAACATATAATCACATTTAGCCATTTTTGATCTTCAAAACGGAAAAAGGGAAAAGTATGCTTATAGTTTGATAAAAAACATGTTATATCTGAGATACAGAGCTAGTATCACTACTTTATTTTACAAGGTAATATTAATTACATATAATATAAAAATATCTTGATTTTGGAATGTTTATAATGTAAATAATTTGAATATATCATCATTGTGCTACCTGGAACCTATTTAATCGCATATATCCATTTTAAAAACCATTGACACAGAATATATATATATAAAATGAAAATTTATGTTCTTTCTCCAAGTAATGACTTGGAAACAAGGGTCTATGCTTTGGAGATGATAATGTTTTCTTGGATACAAAAAAAGCATAACTGTGCACAACAAAATTATTGTTTTCTGCACATGTACATAGGAGAAAGTATAGGGTGCAGAGGTAATTTTTGTCTCAAAAGAATGAGGAAAAATAATTTTCCACATGGAACCTATTTATCAAAGTTAATGCAAAATTGGCAAATAAAAAGTAGATTATGTAAATACATTTTGTCATGAAATCTTTCAGAAGAAAATATGCAAAAGGGCATAGAGGGGCTTTTTAGTATATGGTGCTAAAATGCTAATAAAGTAAAGATTACCATAACATAATAATACAGAAAAATAGAAAAAATGAAAAAAAAAATAGAGAGAGAGAATATCAGTTTTATTCGATATTGCAGATGCTGTGATCGCAATTCAGAGGCATTTTTATGTCTGGTTTTTTTTTTTTCGCAATTAATCATATATCTCATTTTTTCATAATTTTCTCTGCCATTGTCATAATTTCTCTGGCACATACCACCCCTGGTGATCTGTAAGTCTCCAGACAGCCTCCGAAGGCTGGGCAGTGACGGAAACGTTCAATTCTGGTCTGGTATTGAGCAAATGCTCATATAATACACTGCTGGCCACCGTAAATGCAACACCCTGAAGGAAGCATGCAAATAATATGAAATTTACAACATGCATTAGCGGAGGTGAGATATGCAAATGATTAGAATTTCAGCGCAGACGCACATCACGCGCGCCTGTGGCGCCACTTCAAAGCGCTATTTAAGGCTTGGAGATTTCGACGATTTGAAGTACGGCAATTGTGTTTTTCTTGAGGTTTTTTCAAAAAAACGATCAATTATGCCTCGTAGAAAACAGCGATCATCTTTTGATCAAGTATCCGAGTTCGACAGAGGAAGGATAGTGGCCTACCGAGATTGTGGATTATCTTTCAGGGAAATCGGTAGTCGTGTTGGACGAAACCAAACAACTGTAATGCGTATATGTGATCGTTGGATGCAGGAGGGTACGACGGACCGACGTGTTCGATCGCATCCACCTCAGTGCACCACTTCACGTGATGACAGGCGTATTGTGCGTATGGCAGTGACGGATCGCTCAGCCACATCACGAACCATAGCACAGCACATTCAGTCTGTACGGCATCATCCAGTGTCTGCGCGTACCATTCGACGCCATTTACAGCAGAGTGGTCTGTCCGCAAGACGTCCATTGCTTCGTCTACCCTTGACGCAGAACCACAGACGTCTCCGCCGCCAATGGTACGATGAAAGAAGGATGTGGACGGCACAATGGAATGAAATTGTCTTTACTGACGAGTCACGCTTCTGTCTGCAACACCACGATGGTCGGATTCGAGTCTGGAGACACCATGGAGAGAGGATGCTGAACAGCTGCGTTATGCACTGCCACACTGATCCTGCACCGGGTATTATGGTATGGGGCGGTATTGGATATCACTCTCGCACTCCTCTAGTACGCATTGCCGGTACTTTAAAAAGCCAGCGCTACATCTCCGAGGTGTTGGAGCCAGTTGTCCTTCCTTACCTTCAGGGCTTGCCCACAGCCATATTTCAACAGGATAATGCGCGACCACACGTGGCACGCATTGTCCAAAGGTTCTTCGTCAATCGCCAGATTGAATTGCTTCCCTGGCCAGCTCGCTCTCCGGATCTTTCGCCGATAGAAAACATGTGGTCCATGGTTGCTCAACGATTGACCCAGATTACATCCCCAGCTGCCACACCAGATCAACTTTGGCAACGCGTGGAAGCTGCTTGGTCTGCTGTACCCCAAGAACACATCCAAAGTCTCTTTGAATCAATGCCGAGGCGTGTGGCAGCGGTGATCTCCAACAATGGCGGCTACTCTGGCTACTGATTTTGGCAGGAACCACACTTCACAGAAGTCTATAAATTTAATCATTTGATGCTTGGTCAACATGTTATCTACAAAATAAATATTGTTGCGATATCTCTTGTCTTTCTTGGTGTTGCAATTTGGGTGGCCAGCAGTGTACATTCCCTATAGTTTTAACTTGACAATTCATAAATGAATGTTGAGAGATGTAATATAGTGCTGCGAAACCATACGCGGACGCGTTATGTTGATCATAATTACGGCAATTACCAGTGTTGTCAAAGAATATAATTCTTCATTAATGGAAAATTAACTCCGCTAAAAAAAATTACTCAAAATTCAAAGGAGCATTTTCACTCCTCAACGAAATTTGGAGGAGCAAAATTGAATTTTCTTGCGTTAATCACGCATCTTAGATGCTTATTGGCGGTTGCTGCTAGTTACCTTTCTTTCCATATTGTGATTAATTCCAATGTGATTTGCAGTGACGTTCTTCTGCTATAATGAAATTCCCATAAATTGTCGTCATCCCCAAAGCTACTGAATGACACTCGTTGAAAACCGCTGGGGGTTGTTGGAGCCAGGTTCCTCCCCCCCCCCCCAAGCCCTGGGTTCATTAACACTGCGCTGAACAATGGGGGTGAAATATAACCGAGCATGTTATCGCTTAACTGCGACTGACGGCATATAATTCTTGCCATTGCCTGGTCTTGGCGATGCAACCAGCGGTTCTCAAACTTTAGGAGCCCGCGGACCGGTAAATTAAATTTTTTAAGTGGAAAGCCCGGTCATACACATGACGAATGGGAAAAAAACTTGAACGGCGAATCACTCGTGGGTCCAATATGAATGATGCTATTGCCCGGTTCTGGGCCGTGCCCCGGTGGTTGAGGAAACACTGGTCTATGCGACGCCCTTCGTACAACTAACCCTAATAGAGGGTCGTCAATCATATTCAATTCGTGGATTCATACCCTGAAAATACGTGATCGACCATTCAGGGGATACATGAAAAATAATCTTTAATGGCGGGTGGAAAAAAAGAGCAAAAAGCAAAACATTAAAGTACAATATATGAGGGAGTACGCAAACGTATAATTATTTATAGGTGATAATCAAGATTCCTACGCATTTCCAGGTGATAAGCAATAATTTCTTACGTATTTCTATAAAAAAATATATGTGTAGGAGTAGGCATTTCTCGCATTTGTAGACATACGTGAACTTCGTACGCATGTCTAGCAGAGACGCTGACAAAAAGAAAACATCGAGTGGATCTAGGGTTACCAAATGTCCCGTATATACGTGATTCGGGTACGAGAGCTGGGGGCGAGTGCTTCATTGTGTGACCATGAATTATTGGGGAGCTCAAACCCTCCCCCCCCCCCAAAGTTTATTAGAAAGGGATAAATTACCCTAAGTCCTCGATGACTTTGAATGGCCCGAGGGAAGAAACTTTTCACCTACGCATTTCTGGGGGAGGGGGGGGGGGGTAGTAAGCAAATACTTTACTCACTTTTGGGGATACAGAAGCTTCCTTTAAATTTTTAAATTTCAAGAGGTATGTACGCCTCATATAAGTCACATTTCAAGTGGTGCGTACACATACGCGTTTCTGGAAGTATGCAACCCTCCTACGCATTTCAAGGGACACGCGTGCCCAAAACATCATTCTCAGACGTAAAACATGACACAAGACTCTCACGCAAGTCTTGGAGTACGTAAGCCATGCATCTCACGCATATCTAGGACCACGCAAAACGTGCCTCTTACGCATCTTTGTCTAGGAGTACACGGGCTTCGTATGCATTTGTAGAAGAGCTTGAAGCTATAAGTAGTTGTAAAAAAGATTTCCAAATAGAAGATTCTATTTTTTTTTAAATAAATAAATATTTTATTTGTTTCCAAAGTTAAATAATACATGAAACAGTGAAATCTCAACATTTGTTGTCAAGAGGCCTGAGCCTGTACAGAGCAACTAATTAAATATAAAGACGAAAGAAACAAAAAAAAATAACACAAAACTTATAATAAAAAAACAAAAAAAAAATAGTTAAATAATGAAATGAATTTTCAAATAAATTTTTGTAATAATTATGCTGATATACAAGTTCACATTTGATATAATAACAATTGATATGAGGCAACTACAGGCGTATGGATAATAATATAATTCGCTTCTATAATTGAAAATATACATCTATATCATCTATTGCTATTAGAAATTCAAAAAGTGATTTTTTAAATGATGCAAACCTAGATATATTCTGCATTACCAACGGTAAAGCATTAAATAGTTTAGGAGCAAGGTAGTAAAAATGTTTGCGAAATATTTCTTTTCTAAATGAGAGTATGCGATAAATTTCGTTTGGTCTTCTCAATGATATGGACTCTCTTTGAGTGCATATTGATTTATTACGATATATGTAGAGTATGATTCGGTAGATGGCGTTATGTCTTATGGGGAGTAGATTTAAATTTCTATAAATTGAGATTTGAGAACGAGCACTGTAAATAGTTTTAAAACATCTGTTTTGAATAGAACAAATAGGCAGCAGATTTGTCTTGTAATCGCCACCCCAGATGATGATACCATAATTGACAATTGAATAAAACCAGGCATAGTAAATTTCTCTCAGAAATTCTGCTGTTACCTTTTGTTTCAGATAATAGAATTTATATACAATAAAACGTAGTTTTTTCGCTATTTCTAGTGCATGAAGTTTCCATTTTAGATTGCTACTAATATTAAGTCCTAGATATTTGATATTTTGTACCTGCTGAATTTTTTGGCAGGAGCAGTCGAGGTTCATCAAACATATTGGGCTATGGAATTTTAGATTAAAATCAATTTCAGAGTAAATTAAGTTGAAATGAATGACTTTAGTCTTTGAAAGATTTAGGGTTAAATCATTGGCTAGGAACCACTTTCTGATTAAGCACAGGTCTTGGTTTATTTTAGTTGTTAGTGTATTAAGATCGTTGGAAGAATATAAAAGAACTGAATCATCGGCGTAAGTAATCATAGTACTGTGGCGACGAATATTCCTCGAGATGGCAGTCGTGTCGCGCGCGCCCACTTCGGCTCTACTAGCTAAAACGCGCTCACGTTTCTGACCAATGTTCTCGAATGTACTGTATAATATTGTAGAGTCTTCTTGTTGTTGTTGTATCAGTCGGTCGCTTGATTCTCGCTCTCAAAAGTTAATTAAATAAATGTTAATTATTTGTTAACTGTTGACCATGTTATTACATCACGGAATAAAACATCAAATAGCTGAACCAACTAGCTAAACTGGTGACAACCGGCCGTTCAATATGGATATTATCGCACCTGCTTTACTTTCGTTTATCAGCACCATGTGGTCTTCTCATTAGCACGGATTTTTGCCATTAATATTTTTCAGGTAGGCGAAACTTTTATTTCACGTTCAACAATTTAGTGAACTGAACTGCTCTTAATTGATCATGGCAAATCCGAATGCACAACAGGATCAATCATCTCAAGCTGATGTCAACGCACGTGCTTTCGATTTGTGCCGTGTTGCTTTCAAGGCACCTCCATTCTGGGAAACGGATCCTGCCGTGTGGTTTGCACAAGTGGAGTCACAATTTTTAGTTTCTGGCATCTCTAATGACTTAACGAAATTCCATTCTGTTGTCGCGTCATTAGATTCAAACGTTTTGAAATGTGTCCGTGACATTATCGTTCAGCCACCCACCACTGATGCCTATAACACGCTCAAAAAACGCGTGCTTGCATATTTCGAGCAATCGGAAAGTTCACGACTTCGATTATTGTTCAACGATTTGCATTTAGGTGATCAACGTCCATCACAATTGCTTTGTGAAATGGAAAGTCTCAACGGTGGAAAACTAAACGAAAGCGCACTCTGCACGTTGTGGACCCAACGGTTACCCACGCATGTACAGCAGATTCTCAGTGCTTGTAGTGATGAATCTACAAATATTCGGAAGCTTGCTGCAATCGCCGATAAAGTCTGTGAGGTATCCAGAAACAGTACCGTAGTCGCGACTGTCGATTCTCATTCCGAGGTCAGCACCCTCCGTACAGAAATTGCCGAACTGAAAAATGCTTTTCAACAGCTTAGCAGCAACAATTCATCTCATTCGAGTCGCAGCCGCACTCGCTTTCGCAACCGTTCCAGAAACCGATCCCGATCCAGTCCACGTTCTCAAGGGCTGTGTTGGTACCACAACAATTTCGGCGAGAAGGCTCGCAAGTGTGTCACTCCTTGCAACTGGTCTACGGGAAACTAGTCGGCGCAGCTGCTTCGTCGGCGGCAGGCTGTGGTACAACAAGCCGACTTTTTGTCTTCGAACGCAAAACTCGAACACGATTTCTAGTGGACAGCGGTGCAGTTATTAGTTGCTTTCCCAAACGGCTAACGTCCTCGAAATGTCTTCCTACGGAATTCAAGCTATATGCAGCGAACGGGTCTGAAATCCGGACTTACGGTAAGCTCAGACTAGAACTTGATTTTGGGTTGAGGCGAATATTTACATGGAATTTCGTTATTGCCGATATTTCTACCCCAATTTTGGGCGCCGATTTTCTTGAACGATTCGACTTACTAGTCGACGTCAAAAATAAGTGTATTCGCGATAACGAAACATCCTTATCAGCGGTATGTTCATTTGCTGAATGCCCACATACGAGTTTATCTATTGTCAATGGGAAATCACAGTACGATACCATTGTACGTAAATTTCCCCAATTATTGGGCTCTAATCCGCAAATCAAGCCAGGTTATGACATGCTGAATCACTGTATAGAAACAACCGGACCTCCCGTATTTTCGAAACCGAGGCGACTCAATCCCGAAAAACTCGCTGCTTTGAAAACCGAATTTCAAATGCTCATGAATCAAGGTATTTTGAGGCCATCAAAAAGCCCATGGGCCAGCCCCATTCATTTTGTGCAAAAGAAAGACAGTACTTGGCGCATATGTGGGGATTTCAGAGCGCTCAATAAAGTTACCGTAGCTGATAAGTACCCGCTCCCCCATATCCACGACTTCATACTGGGATTGCGAGGAAAGAAGATATTTTCAAAAGTTGACCTCGTCAGGGCTTATCAGCAGATACCCATCGAGCCCAAGGACATTCAAAAAACTGCTGTAACCACTCCAATTGGCTTATTCGAATTCCTGAAGATGCCATATGGTCTCCGAAATGATGGAAGCACATTTCAACGTTTTGTTGACAACATTCTTCGCGATCTCGATTTTTGTTTCGCTTATTTGGACGATATCTTCATCTTTTCTGAGGATGAATCTTCCCATAAGCAACATTTAGAGACGCTCTTCCAGAGACTCCAGGACTTTGGACTGGTAATCAACTTGCACAAATGCGTTTTCGGAGTTACCGAAATTTCTTTTTCAGGATTCTTGGTATCAGAAAAAGGAGTTTCTCCCTTACCTGACAAAGTTCGTACCTTAGTCGAGTACCCCTTGCCTAAGACAGTTAAAGAACTCAGAAATTTTCTTGCCGTTCTAAATTTCTACCATCGATTTTTGAAGGACGCTGCAACAAAACAATCTTGTTTATATGCTCTCGTAAGCAATAAACGTAAGAATGACAAAACCCCTATCGATTGGACTGACACTACTAAAGAAGCTTTTGAATCATGCAAACAGTTAATTGTTGATGCCACTGCTTTAGCATTCCCAGAGCCCCATGCTCAATTGGTTCTGATGGTCGATGCATCTGACTTTGCAGCAGGCGCTGTATTGCAACAGAAGGTTGAGAAAGGACTTGAACCTCTTGGTTTTTTTTCTAAAAAACTTTCTCCCACTCAAACAAAATACAGCACATTTGATCGTGAACTTTTGGCAATTTATTTGGCCGTCAAACACTTCCAACATATGTTAGAAGGCAGACAGGTCGTTATTTTCAGCGATCACAAGCCTCTTACATTTGCGTTCAATCAAAAGCTAGAGAAATCATCTGCTCGTCAAACACGGTATCTAGAACTCATTAGTCAGTACACCACTGATATTCGGCACGTATCAGGTGAAGAAAACGTTATTGCTGACACATTATCTAGAATCAACGAAATAAAACTATCCGATTCTTTAGACCTAGATTCCATGGCTGCTGATCAACAAAATGATCAGGACTTACAAAATCTGCTAACATCAAACACTAATCTTCAGTTGCGTCTTGTGACTTTCCCTACTGGCAATACACCCATCTATTGTGATGTTTCTAATGGACGTGTTAGACCTTATGTTCCAAGTAACTGGTGCAAGGTTGTCTTCGACAAGATCCATAAACTGTCACATCCTGGTGCCAAGGCCACTTTGAAGCTCCTGCAGCAACGTTTCGTGTGGCAATCCATGAGAAAAGACTGTTCTGCATGGTGTCGACAGTGCATTTCATGCCAAAAGGTGAAGGTTCACAAGCACACGCGGTCTCCTCTTGCAGAGTATCCGCTTCCATCTGACAGATTTCGCCATGTCCATCTTGACATTGTCGGCCCCCTTTTGCCATCTAATGGGAATTCCCACTTGCTCACCTGCATTGATAGATACACACGCTGGCCTGAAGCCGTTCCTATTCCGGATCAAACAGCCGAGACTACGGCTTCAGCATTCATCAATTGCTGGGTGTCCCGTTATGGCATTCCTGATGTCATCACAACTGACCGGGGCACGAATTTCGAATCTCATCTTTTCCAGCACTTGTCAAGATTACTCGGTGTTCAGCGAATTCGCACTACCTCTTACCATCCTCAAGCCAATGGGATGGTAGAGAGATTTCATCGAACCATGAAAAGTGCTCTGATGGCAGTAGACCCAGTGCATTGGAGCGAGGCTCTACCTTTGGTTTTGCTATCTCTTCGATCAACAGTTCGTGAAGATCTGCAATCATCACCATCTGAACTAGTTTTCGGAACTGTCCTCAGACTTCCCGGGGAACTCATCCAAAGTTCTGACCAACTGCTAGTTCCAGCACCTGTATTCGTCGAGAGGATTCGCCAACACATGTCCAAACTGCGACCAACACCAGCTTCAAACCATGCCAAACAAGCAGTATTCGTGTCAAAGGACTTGAAGGATTGTTCTCACGTCTTTCTACGAACTGATGCTGTGAGACGTCCATTGGTTCCGCCATATCAAGGACCATATCATGTCGTATCTAGAGACTCTAAAAATTTTTGCTTACTAATTAACAATAAGAAAGTTTATGTTTCTATTGATCGGGTAAAGCCTGCATATATCCAGCAAGAAGCCAACACGTCTCCCTTTCCCAGTGTTGTTAATGTGCCCATACCTAATGCATGTAACACGAAATCTGGCCGCAAAATTAAGCCCGTAGTCCGTTTTCAGGCGGGCGTTTAATCTACGGGGGGAGTATTGTGGCGACGAATATTCCTCGAGATGGCAGTCGTGTCGCGCGCGCCCACTTCGGCTCTACTAGCTAAAACGCGCTCACGTTTCTGACCAATGTTCTCGAATGTACTGTATAATATTGTAGAGTCTTCTTGTTGTTGTTGTATCAGTCGGTCGCTTGATTCTCGCTCTCAAAAGTTAATTAAATAAATGTTAATTATTTGTTAACTGTTGACCATGTTATTACATCACGGAATAAAACATCAAATAGCTGAACCAACTAGCTAAAGTACCATGAATATTTAGTTTACATAAGTCGTTTATGAATATTATAAAAAGTAAGGGGGCTAAATTTGATCCTTGGGGGACTCCTCTATGTATAGTGATATAGTCACTTAGTGTGTTTTTAATTTTAACTCTTTGTTTACGATTGGTTAGATATGAAGTGAACCAGTTCAATGTATTACCTCTGATTCCAGCAGAACTGAGTTTCTTAATGAGAATTGAGTGATTTACATTGTCATAAGCTTTTGAGATGTCTAAAAATATGGCCAGGGTAAATTTACAGCTGTCAATACTGTTATAAACAAATTTAGAGAAGTTTAATAGAGCGTTTTCGGTACCACGTCCTTTTATGTAACCATATTGATTTACAGCAAAGAAATTTGTTAGGTTAAGGAATTTATAAATTCTAGATGATAAAATTTTTTCTATAACTCTAGAAAAAATTGGGAGAATCGATATAGGTCTGTAATTAAAAAGGAAATTTTTCTCTCCAGATTTATAGATCGGAGTGATGGTTGCTCGTTTTAAGGAATCAGGAAATGTGGCTGAATAAAAAGAAGTATTAATAAATTTTGTTAGAAATTCGACATTATTTCGTGCAAATTCTTTAATAAGATATATACTGTTACCATCGTAGTCAGGTGTAAAATTCTTGTAGAAGCTGTTTAGATTATTTAGGACTTCAGTATTATCTACATCAAACAAAACAAAAGAATTTACAGTTGGATATAAATAATTTTTGAATTCATTAGTGTCGTTAAAAGCTAGATTACCATTATTGATATCTTTAAAATGGGCGTTGAATTGATTTGCAAGTTCCAAGCTGTTAGAAAAAATTGGAAAAATTGTATTTTGGTTTTTATGATTGATGGTATTATTAATGAATTTCCATTTCTGATGGTTTCAATTACATTTAATAAATTGTTTTCTATAATATTCGTTTTTATTGTTTATGATTTTCAATTTCAGTTCCCTAGCTACACAATTATAAGCAGTTTTAAATAATAAATCATGAGGATGTTTCCTTAATCTGATATATAATTTTTCTTTTCTCTTGATCAGGGCATAGATTTCAGACGTCATCCAATTTTTTTTAAATTTGTTGTTTCGATATGTTACAATCTTAAAGTTATTGTTAATAGAGTTCAGAGTGGATGTAAAATACTGATATTGTAAATTTAAGTCGATATTATTCAACCAGAGGTATTTATAATTGTTAAAATAAGTTGAAAGTTTTTTTTTATCTAATAATTTTAGAGGGGGATTTTCATTAGATTTGGAAATTGGAATTCTGTCGTAATATAATTTTAAAAGAACGGGATAGTGATCGGTTAAATCGTTGATATATATTCCAGAGGAAAATGATATTCTATGATTTTGATTTTTTATAAAAATATGATCGATACAAGTCGAGGTATCTTTAACTCTGGTTGGTTCATTTATTAAGGATTGAAATCCAACCTGAAATAGATTGTTTTTATAATCAAGTACGTCGTGATTATTTGTCAGTAAATCTATATTCATATCACCTATTATTATGATGTTTCCATAATTTAAATTTTTTAAGACAGAATCCAGTTCCGTGTTGAAATTTGAGATAGTAAAACTGTGAGAGCGATATAGTGATATTAATGCAATTTTCAATTTTTTGCTGTATGATAATATCATTTCTGCAGTTGACATTTCACATTCGATTTGATTGAAATTCAGCAAATTTTGTGTATAAACTGCAATGCCTCCCGACCGATTACTATCTCTGCATTTAAAATACGAATCAAAGCCTTCAATTTTATATAAATAGATTTCATTACTGTAGATCCAAATTTCGGAAAGAATTAATATTGAAATATGATTCATATACTCTGATAGTAAAGCAGTTAAGTTATCAAAGTTAGCGCGTAAGCTCTGTATATTCACATGGAACATATTGCAATATGACTTACAATTTGTTGGTGCAGACGACAAAAACTGTTTTAACTCATCCAGGTTTGTTAGAGTCATACAGTTGGATTGGAAATCATTGTTTATCTCAGTCAATGGATCTGTGAATGTAAGTCGTCTTCAGATTTTACACGAAAGATCCTGGATGAATCGTCTTCACGTAAGAATATTTTGCCGTCACGGGTCCAACAGTACTTATAGTTGTGTTCCACTTTAAACTTTCGCGCGTTAAGGAACAGTGATTTTAGTTCGGGTGTGAGATGTTCACTGAAATAAACAGAGACGTCCATAAATCTTGGATTTATTTCAGAAGCCTTGATTCGGCAATCCTATAATTCTCTCAAGATGTTGTCACGGATAATTTTTGATGTGAATTGTAATATAATGGGTTTTGGCCTGTCCTTGTTGAATGTTGGTACACGATGAGCAGTCACTATATTTTCGCAGATATTTGTTTTCGCTAGTGCATCAATATTCGTGAAAATTTGTTGGAGGTTTTCATTCTCAGTTTCTGGAACATTTGAAATCTCGATGTTCGTACGTCTGGAATACTGCTTTAGTTCGATCATGTCACAACGCAAATTTTTCATTTCCCTTTTCATCTCGATATTTTCTTTAGAAAGGAGTTCGTTTTTGGAGATCAGTTCATTGTTTGTTTTTTGTAGAGTTTTGAAACTTGAAAATATCGGGGACTGTTGTCCTATATAGACATGTTTCCAGCTGGTGTTTTGTGGAGCCCTATAGAGTTTCGGAGCTCCAATATATGTAGTTATTTTAAATTTGGCTGTTAATTGAAATAATAAAGCTATTAAAACTATTAATAGGGCTTTAGCGTGCGCGGAATTTTGTCAAGGATCTTTTTTTGCAAAAAAACAATATAATCTTGACACCAGGTGCCAATACTGCCCCCGACCCCAAACTCTGCGTACGCTAGTGATAATGAGAAACACCAGAAACAAAAGCTACATTGCCCCACCCCCTTTTTTTTTATTTAACGCTGCAATTGAAAGTACTGAAGAAACATTCATATTGGGTATCGTGGGACAGCCTTGAGACCATCAAGGGTTTCCCGTGGACTAAATATCGAAAATGTCTAATTAGGGGGGTTTGTGAAAGACCCCTGAGTCACGCGCGATGGGGGTTACAGATGGTTATCCCTTCATAAATCCATGGTGATCTGAAAAATATATCCCTATGTCCGATTTCCACCCCCAATTATTACCATTTGATAATAAATTGAAAATTCTCTAAAGCAGAGTGTGTTTCTCAACCGTATTACGGGACGTTTCTGTATTTTTAGTGTTTCTGAATTCCTTTTTATCCATTTGTCCCGTTTTTTCAATGATGTATATTTGAATTTATATATAATGTTCACTAAAATCGTTAATAAACATCGTATTTATAACTTATGATAACAATTTTGGGTATAAATACAAATATTCATCTAACATTGCCAAGTTAAACTGTTTTTCCCTCAATTTTTCAGCAATTTCAACTACAATTGGGGATTTTTATGGCAACGTTTTTAAATACAATTGGTGATTTCCCGAATTTTACACTAATCGGGTCATTTGAACGTTTTTCCCCCGTCAAATTTTTTACTTCGATTTGTAGCTACCTTTTATTTCTCCACCCTTCAGTCCCCTTTTTCTGCAGCAATTAGCAAATTTGTCGTAAATTGCATTTTTGGGCTGCAAATTAGATATCCCGTATTTAATCTCAATTTCCTTCATTTCTCTTGATGAGGTACATTTTTTGCAAATTCATATGGATATTACCATTAGCGTATATGCGGGGGGGGGGGGTTCTAACCTCCCCCCCCCTTCAAGCCGAGATTATAGTGTTATTTTGTAGGAAAAAACGTAACCCCCCCCCCCCCACCCCCGAGAAAAAAAAATTGAAACCCCTCCTTGAGAAAGTTCTGCGTACGCCTATGGATATTACTTAACAATTGCATAATTTACCATCTAGTTAAAATTGAATTATCAAGTCTACCTGCGGACCACCTACGACATCGTCGCGGACCATAGGTTGAGAAACGCTACTCTCTAAAGCAGTGGTTCTGAACCGGTGGTCCCCGGAGCCCTTGGGGCTCCGCGGCCGCTTGAGGAACATATAAAAAAAAAACAGTGAAATTAAAAAATAATAATTATAAATATTTTTAAATAGTAAAAATAAATCAGTAACTTTGATTAATAATTAAGAAATGGGCCTACGGGACTCCGCCATAGAATTTTTTTACTAAAAAGGGCTCCGCGCGAGTCAAAAAAGGTTGAGAACCGCTGCTCTAAAGTATACTCGTCGAACTAAACAATTATAGGTGGGCTCTAAGCACCTAGTACTGTGCAGGTAGGTTTGGACTGCACCAGTGATGTCCGATCTAGCTCCAAGCTTCGGATGCCACATGGGGAGAGTTGTAACCTGACAAAAGAAAAGGGTTTCTCCTTCCCGTCTCTCGCTAACAAGGTGTTATTTACGATGTTTTTATGGGAGAGACCTGTGATTGCCAATATTTTCTCTACCCTTCAATACTCGAGAAATTACCTTTCAGAAAGGTGGGGTTTTTTTAAACAAAAAAAAAGGGTTTTGCGCAGCTTCACCAGCTGCTGTTGTTGCGAGGAGAGTAATGAGAAAATCCCAGCAGGAACTGACCCCCTTCTCGAAATGTGCCAACTTTGAGGGGTCAAGGTGCACAAACAGACACTGTATCACACAGAGAGAGAGAGACTGGTGCAGCCTATCCCATTTGGATCTTATTATACGTTGTGTTTAACGAGTGTCTTGAATATTCTGAGGACGGCAGTTTCCCCCCCCCCCCCTTGTTTCTGTAGTGAGTGGAAGTTGATAGGCAGGGCACTGTATATTAACCACCCTTGAGAAATTTCAATAGAACCCCAGAAGCCGGGATCCAGGATATATTGGTGGTATGGTAGAGAACTAGGCCCTGTGCAGTATTTTGATGATAAAGGCTTCGCGATCTTGATAATATTGATTTTTAATGTCATTCAATGAAATGTACAGCTTCGACTCAACAAAAAAATTGGCGTTCCCTCTTTTGACATTTGTTGTCCCATCCCCAGGAATCTGTTAACGAGGGGGGGTCCCAACTGAAGCATAGGCCAAGTTGATTCTTTAAATTTTTTTTTAAATTTATTCGAAACTATTTCTCATTTAACCCTATCAGTTCTGGCGGGAATTCAAAAAGTACCACAGCAGCTACAACAAACTAGAAATTAAAAAATGCCTGAATAAAAAATATGTAGAAGTTATTTGCATATGCGGTATATATTTTTCTGGTAAATGAAATGCATATGCACGAAGAAATAGAACAGATGCATTTTAAAAACACGTCTGTTTACTTTTTGCATGGTAATTTTTTATAATGCATATTTTCTCATTTTTTTGTACATATTTCGGAATTTTTGACTTTTCAAGATTTTTAGTGCATATTCTAGGGTGTTTAATGCATATTTTGGGGATTTCTGACCATATTTTGGCATTTTAAGTGCTTAAGTGCGCATTTTTGCAATTTTAAGTGCATATTTCTGCATTTTTAAGTGCATATTTCTGCATTTTTAAGTGCATATTTCTGCATTTTTAAGTGCATATTTCTGCATTTTTAAGTGCATATTTCTGCATTTTTAAGTGCATATTTCTGCATTTTTAAGTGCATATTTCTGCATTTTTAAGTGCATATTTTTAGAGCATATTTTGCCACTTTTTTAGTGCATATAATATTTGGCGATTTCGTCAAATTCCCCCGTAACACACCTATAGGCGGAGATAGACTTGGAAGTCTGTCGGGGGGAGGGCACGGTCATTATTGCTGGAGGGGCAGGATGATGATGTCAGTTCATATATACATTAGATCAGTCGACTCCACCTTTGACGCTGGGGGGGAGGGGCAGTTCCCCCCCCCGTATCTCCACCCATGAACACACCGTTACCTACGTTACTTTGGCGTTCAAATATGCCGAAGGTTAATGGATAAAAATTCACTTTTGCGGCCATCATTGTAAGCAGTTATATAAAGACGATTTCCAAATAAACTAATACAGTTATAGGGTTTCACAGAGAAATCACTTGCCCCAGTAGCCCACGATGCTCTTAAGACGGCCCTGTCCGTGACCCCCCCCCCCCCTTAGAACATCCCAGGAACGCAGGGTGGAGGAGGATGGCATATGTAACCAGGGTGAGAAACACTGCTATAGAGTATAGAAACGATTTAAGTTACAATGAGCTATAGCAAGGGGCTAGATTTAACTTTTTAATGTGAGTGTTTTTTAATGCTAATGCCATCAGCGCCACCTCGACCTCTTTTTGAAGGTTATGTTAATTCTTTCATATTTTGAATGTCTCAAAATTATATAGACATGCAGAATCGCCGCTCAACACACGTCGTTATATATCTCAGCAAAAAAAATTATTCCATATCATATTCAAAAGTCTTAACATTTCAAAAGAGACCGAGCAACACACTTTGTGTTTGGTGGCTCTTAAGTACCCTTAATTATTAGGCAGCGGGGTATAGAACAGATTTCAATACTTGATATGTCAAAATACACGCGATATTTTTCACGTCTACACTCTTTCATAGGCGATGTTTTCCTCTCCTCCCTTTAGCCTCGAGGCCCCGTAGTTAACGTTATATACAGTATTATAACTATCATTATTCGCACTAACTTTTGATTATTACCACACACTATTATTTAATGCATTTCTCTCTCTCTCTCTCGTGTCTGGGAAATGGAAGTCGTGATAATTTCTCAAGGCGTTTCCCCACTTTCGGTTGATGGGAAATGTGTTTGTTTATCGCTGGGATGTTCTTCAAATGTTCATCATTTAATGAGATATAATGAGTGTTTGTGTTAATGTCGAAATGCATTATCTTAAAAGAGATGTGAGTCACGGGGTTTGCTGTTATTTTATAATGTGATTTTAGATTCTTCTGGAACTAATATCTTATGTCTCGTTTTTGGCAAACATATATATATATATATATATATACCAGCTCTATACAGTCGAACTCGGTTATAACGATATCGTCTTTTTTTTTTTGGCAAGCATACCAGCTCTACAGTCGGACTAGGTTATGACGATATCGAATATTTTGCAAAATTTTGTCGTTACAACCAAGGTTGACGTTTTCAAGACCTTTAAGACTAAAAATGTAATCAGATGCTCTGCAAATACAGCCCAGTAAGGCCGAGGAGCGGGGGGGGGGGTGAGCTCCTAGGGGATTTCATCCCCTGGGTGCTCACCTCGGCTCTCCCGTTTCTCTCCAGCGATACCCAACCCAATAGGGTAAAGGGCTTATATCCCTCAAGGGAGAGAGCCCGGGTGTTGTCTGGACTTCAGGGTCACTAAAGTGATTTAGATATGTTTATTTATTTATTTATTTATACAATATTGTTTGGCCGAGGCCTACACAAGAGGATGCGGAATTATATATGGCAAAAGTGTCGATTGATGGTACGAGAAAATTCAGAAATCGTAGGGCAATCTACAATATTTGATGGTAGGTTGTTCCAGTCGATAATAGTTCTTGGGAAAAAGCTAAATTTGTGACAATCTGAAGAGGCAAAGATGGGCTGTAATTTTTTGGAATGATTGAGTCTAACAGAGAAATGTGAAGGTTGGATTAGAATATTGGATGTGTCAATATTAAAAACCCCATGGAGGAGTTTGTAAAGAAAAGTTAAACGAGAGATAAGTCGAAGGGAGGAGAGCGGTTGGATATTGAGTTGTCGCTTGAGTTCCGTTATAGAGACATGTGAAGACCAACAGTTGAAAATGAAACGAGTGGACCATTATTTTGGATAGATTCTAATTTGTCCATGTTAGTTTGGGTGTGGGGGTCCCAGGCTTCACAGGCATAGGAGAGGGCAGGGAGAATATATGTTTGGTAGCACAAGTGACGAGCATGACGAGTGAGTGACGAACATGACGAGTGACAAACATGACGATATGTGCTTCGGGTCGCTTAAGCTATCTGGAAATGTGCCACGGGTCACTGGACTGATGTGATAATCATTCACACGCCACTTGAATGATTTGGTTATTATTCACACCACTAAAATGTGGCCCCCGCGGGCCACGGGTTGGAGATTAATTTAATTATATCACTGATAAAATAAAGAGAACATTTATTGCGAGTATTGGTGTGAATACAATTGATTGTGGGTTTGTGTGTTTGTCTTACACATTTTCAGAAAACAAATATCATTTAAATGAATCATTGAATTTCTGAATAACGTTAAAAAAACAAACTGCATTTAAAAGCCAATTTCTGTCGCATGTTAGAGCATGATTCCGACGAGAGTGACATCTCTGATGATTCTGTTTTAGTAGAAAGGCCATTTCTCATTTATTTAACATTACATGCATGAGCTCGGAAAAACATCTGTAAAAAATCAAATATTCTTTCTAAAAATTTAAAATAAATGTCCTAGTAATAGAAGATATTTGAGGCTTCCGCTCAAAAAAATTAACAATGTTTTGAGAATAATTACCCTAGAAAATAAATCATCAATCAACAGTAGTTTTACATTGCTTTATCATTACAAGATGTCATACAATGAATCTGATGACGTCACTAAAACCTTGAAACCGAAAATTGAAAATCCGGTTTTACGGCTCATTTGACGAATGACGTCATAAATCTCTTCAATGATTCGTCCCTCGTTTCTTCGCCCCTCCTATAATTGATGTCACTGCACCTTCTGCGTTTCTCATTCGTTCTTCGATGATGACATCATGAAGTCCTCATGCTTAAGCTCAAGGCTCAATGCTACGCTTTTTAAGGGCGGTATTCACCGACATGGTTTAAACCAGTGATTCGCAACGTGGGCGTTAACGCCCCCTGGGGGGACGATGGAATGTTCCAGGGGGCGGTAGAAGTTACGAGTATAACAGGATTCTCTGGGTTGGATTGCTTTGCGGGGCGATGTTAAAAAAAACTTTCTGAAGGGGCGATGGGACAAAAAAGGTTGGGGAACTATGGTTTAAACCAGTGATTCCCAATGTGGGCGGTAACGCCCCCTTGGGGGCGATGGAAAGTTCCAAGAGGCGGCGGAAGCTACGGGTGTAACATAGGATCCTATGGGTTAGATTGCGTCGGGGGCGATGGGAGAAAAAAAAATTCTAAAAAAGGGGGCGATGGATGTCGGTGAATACGGCCCTAAGTCGGGCCACTTCATTCATTTCAAAACGTGTAGCGGGCCACTTAATCAAGTGATCTGTAAAGATGTGGTAGGTCACTTAAGTGAATTGCAAACATGCCCTGGTGACTTGAGTGATCTGACGATATGCCGCGGTGACCTTAAATACGCGGCGAGATAACTTAACCAATTCGGGAAAGGGCCGAAGAATACTTCAGTGATCTGGAACCGTGCTACGATCACTTGAACGATCTGAGAACGTGCTGCGCCGCTTTAGTGATCTAGAGCTGTTCGCGGTGATCGTCAAATGTGTCAGGATCAGATCAGATCTGAGAATGCGCCGTGTGCCACTTGAATGATCTAAAACTGTACTGCAGTCGTCACTTAAGAGATTTGGAACTGTCCTGCGGGGTGGGTCAGGAGCATTTACGGTTTGGCCCCCCTGTGGGCTACGCGAATTTTGCCTCCCTTCTCCCATTCTAGTCTAATGTTCTTGACGCTGTGTTCGTCGAGTGATCGGGGGGTGACGGACAAGCATCGCGAGGTCCAAACCCCACCGTCACCACAGTGGTGGTCAGCTGAAGTTGGTTAGCTGTAGTTTCCAACTTCGAGGCGCGAATGCGAGCCGATCTCTCCTTTAAAAAGTCTCGCCACAGAGAGCAACAGACCTACGAACTGTACAAATGTAATTCAATCATTACACTTCATTCTGAAATATATATGGCAGCATTGAAAAATCAGACAACATTTTAATTACGCAGTCAACACACCACTAATTTACGACTATAAGGAACACGCACTTCCGGCACAACTCACTAGGTAGTAAACCGCCCATAGATGGCGGTAGACCTGAGTTGTGCTCGGTTTGAAAGAAAGAAAGTCTAATTATTTAACAGGTGCATGCAAGACCCCTGGCCTTAAAGTGGGCTGTATTGCTTATTGCGGCGCATTGCGTATTGGGCTGTATTGCTTATTGCGGCGCATTGCGTATTGGGCTGTATTGCTTATTGCGGCGCATTGCGTATTGGGCTGTATTGCTTATTGGGCTGTATCGCTTATTCTAATGCATTGCTTATGTGATGCATCGCGTATTGTACTGTATTGTGCATATAGTTATAGGTATTGTAGTGCATCGCGTGTTGTATTGCTTATTGTGGTGCGTTGCTAATTGCATTATAGTGTATCGCGTACTGAATTTATCATTGCAATGCAGTTCTTAATGCGTATTGGGCTGTATTGCTTATTGTGGCGCATTGCGTATTGGGCTGTATTGCTTATTATGGCGCATTGCGCATTGGGCTGTATTGCTTATTGTGGCGCATTGCGTATTGGGCTGTATTGCTTATTGTGACGCATTGCGTATTGGGCTGTATTGCGTATTGTGACACATTGCGTATTGGGCTGTATTGCTTATTGTGGCGCATTGCGTATTGGGCTGTACTGCTTATTGTGGCGCATTGCGTATTGGGCTGTATTGCGTATTGTGGCGCATTGCGTATTGGGCTGTATTGCTTATTGTGGCGCATTGCGTATTGAGCTGTATTGCTTATTGTGACGCATTGCGTATTGGGCTGTATTGCTTATTGTGGCGCATTGCGTATTGGGCTGCACTGCTTATTGTGGCGCATTGCGTATTGGGCTGTATTGCGTATTGGGCTGCACTGCTTATTGTGGCGCATTGCGTATTGGGCTGTATTGCGTATTGTGGCGCATTGCGTATTGGGCTGTATTGCTTATTGTGGCGCATTGCGTATTGGGCTGTATTGCTTATTGTGGCGCATTGCGTATTGAGCTGTATTGCTTATTGTAACGCATTGCGTATTGGGCTGTATTGCGTATTGGGCTGTATTGCGTATTGCGTATTGGGCTGTATTGCTTATTGTGGCGCATTGCGTATTGGGCTGTATTGCGTATTGCTTATTGTGGCGCATTGCGTATTGGGCTGTATTGCGCATTGCGTATTCGGCTGCATTGCTTATTGTGGCGCATTGCGTATTGGGCTGTATTGCTTATTGTGGCGCATTGCGTATTGGGCTGTATTGCGTATTGTGGCGCATTGCGTATTGGGCTGTATTGCTTATTGTGGCGCATTGCGTATTGGGCTGTATTGCTTATTGTGGCGCATTGCGCATTGGGCTGTATTGCATCGTGTGGCGCATCGCGTATTGGGCTGTATTGCTGATTGTGGTGCATTGCGTATTGGGCTGTATTGCTTATTGTGGCGTATTGCGTATTGGGCTGTATTGCTTATTGTGACGCATTGCGTATTGGGCTGTATTGCTTATTGTGGCGCATTGCGTATTGGGTTGTATTGCTTATTTTGGTGTACTGCAAATAGTTGTGCATCGCTGATTATAATGTATCGCTTGCTTATTGTGTTGCTTATTGCGATGTATAGTGCTTTATTGCGTATTGAGCTGTATTGCTTATTATGGTGTGTATTGCGTATTGTTATGCATTATGTGTTGTAGTGCATCGCGTACTGTATTGCTTATTATATACAGTACGTATTGCGTATTGGGCTGTATTGCTTTTTGTGGCGCATTGCGTATTGGGCTGTATTGCGTATTTGGCTGTATTGCGTATTGTGGCGCATTGGGCTGTATTGCATCGTGTGGCGCATTGCGTATTGGGCTGTATTTCTTATTCTGGCGCATTGCGTATTGGGCTGTATTGCTTATTTTGGTGTACTGCAAATAGTTGTGCATCGCTGATTATAGTGTATCGCTTGCTTATTGTGTTTCAGTGGTTTTATGGCGTATTGTGGTGCTTATTG
The DNA here is from genome assembly GCF_987345545.1 of Pholcus phalangioides. Lineage (NCBI taxonomy): Eukaryota > Metazoa > Arthropoda > Arachnida > Araneae > Pholcidae > Pholcus > Pholcus phalangioides. The sequence continues at coordinate 636,997 of NW_028301603.1, forward strand.
CGATGTATAGTGCTTTATTGCGTATTGAGCTATATTGCTTATTATGGTGTGTATTGCGTATTACGTGCATTACGTATGCATTACGTGTCGTAGTGCATCGCGTACTGTATTGCTTACTGTGTCTACTGCTGATTATGCTGTAGGCCTTATTGTAGTGCACTGCAATATGGGTGCATTGCTGATTGTGGTGCATTGCGTATTGTTATGCATCACGTATTGTTATGCATCACATATTGTAGTGCATTGCATGCTGTATTGCTTATTATAATGCAGTGCTTATTCCGTATTCTGGTACATTGTGTATTGTGCTGTATGACTTATTGTGATGCATTGCGTATTGTGTTGTATTGCTTATTGTAATGCATTTCTTAATCTAATGCAGTGGTTATTGCTATTGTGCTGTATTGCTTATTGTGGTGCATTATTGCGTATTGTGCTGTATTGCTTATTGTGGTGCACTATTGCGTATTGTGCTGTATTGCTTATTGTGGTGCAGTGGGTATTGCTATTGTGCTATATTACTTATTGTGGTGCACTGCCAATACAATGATGATTTTAGTGCATCGCATGCTGTTTTGCTTATTATAATGCAGTTCGATGCAGTCTGTATTGCGTATTGTGGTATATTGCTTACTGCGATGTTTCGCTGATTGCAGTGCATTGCGGATTTTGCTGGTTGTTGATTTTTACTGTTATGCATTACGTACTGTAGTGCATAACGTGCTGAATTGCTTATTGTAATGCAGTTCTTATTGCGTATTGAGGTGAATTGTGTATTATTCTGCTTTGCTTGATGCGATACATCGCGTTTGCGTATTGTGGTGGATTGCATATTATACTGTATTAATTATTTTGCTTATGGGGTGTATTGCTTATTGCGGCGTACTGCAAATAGTGGTGCATTCCATATTGTAGTGCATCGCGCATCGCATGCTGTAATGCTTATTGCAACGCAGAGTGCTTATTGCGTATTATTGTGTTTTGTTGAATGCGATACATTGCGTACTGTGGTGCATTGCATATTGTGCTGTATTGCTTATTGTAATGCAGTGCTTACGGTGTATTGTGGTACATATTATGGTACTTTGCCTATTGCGATGCATCGCGTATTGCGCTGTATTGCGTATTGTGGTGCATTCCTTATCATGGTACACTACTTATTTTGCAGTATCGCTGATGTTGGTGCATTGCTTATTGCTGCATTGCCGATGGTGGTACATTGCGTTTTGTGTTGTATTGTGGTGCACTGCATATAGTGGTGGATTGAGTATTGTTCTTTATTGCCCATACTGGTGCTTCGCGTGTTGTGATACACCGTATATAGTGAATCGCTACTTAATTTGCTGCATTGCTGATATGGTGGTGCATTGCATATAGTGGTGCATTACTTATTGTGCTGTATTGCGTATCATGGTGTATGTATCACGTATATATTGCGGTGCATCGAGTATTCTGTTGTATTTATGATGGCAGTGCATTGCTTATCGAAATCAGAATGGGAACTGACTATTTGTCTGGCATTTGGAGTGCCTGAGGAATATTTTGCTTTATAATTAAAAAAGATGTGACGAGTAGTTAGCTCCATTGGAGGAGTTGGGAGAGGGGGGTTGGATGCCGTAGGCGTCAGGGGGGCTTTGCCCCCCTAGTAATCCTATATATTCCATATTAAATCTTAATTCGAGTAAAAAGTCCTAAATCACATATTGAAATCAATAATAAATCAGATAAAATTCATAATCGATTTCATCCTCAATTTAAATCGTTCGATTTCCATGACATTATACTGGTCTTGTGCTATCAGTCAGTCTTCTTTGTAGTTGATCAGTTTCTTTTTTCTTTGTGAGCGGCGAGGTGGTGCAGTTTGTACTTGTGCTATAGGCTGATAAGGCGTCCGTGGGATCACTTTGTCTTCATTGTCTTCTATCCATCTAATTATTTTCTTGACTTTATTTATTCTACTTTTGTTTTTAAAAATCTCTCTGATCCAGAGTGTGGCATTTTCAGCAGCGGGCACAGCCATGGAGGAAAGAATAACAGGAGGTGACATCAGGCACGGAAATTGAAGCCGTTTTGGCAACCCTATGGGCTGTCAAGTAAGCCCAAACAAACCGCTCTTTTCCCTATACTTGGCATGTGTTTTGCCGGATCGAATTCTCTTAAAATATTAATAACTAAATAAATTCATGCACCATGACTGTTTAATGCCTCTTCGGGTAATCTACATGATCCAGTAAAGGGGAAAGATAAAACTTTATCCTTGTATAAGGGGATTTTATATTTTTAATTTATTTTTGAAAGGGGAAGATCATTTTTCGCTCTCAACTCGTCATACGTTTTTAGTTCAGTGCTTCAATTTATTTCAAAAATTCGATGTATCACATTAATGTCCATGGAAATATGATTAATTAAAATTATATGAAGCTCCAATAAAATGCAATTTTTATAATTTTTTCTTTTAACTATTTATTTCGCCTTTTTGTTTCGTTCATCATTATCACAGATCCGGGACATTTCGAAAGTGTTTGAGGCCCGTGGGCGCTCGTGTTAATCTTTGCATGAGGGATTTTGATTTCTGAATCAATCCTGAGGTGCTCGAGCACCTTCTGACAGGGACCTAGATAGGATTTTTGCCGCCCCCGTGCCTCAAAGTACTGGAAGTGTTCGAGCGTCCTCCGCCACTGTGTATTTATGGTTTTGCTGCCTGTAGGATTGTACAAATTTCGCCACCCTTCTTCCGTTCCACTCTCATATTCTTGAATACGTATGATTGAAATATATGCCGCCCACCCGAACCTTCCGCAATGTAGATGTAATATTAAAAATAAAAAACTTTTTTTACGAGCCACGATAAGTGATCTCTCTGGCCTATAGTATTTAGGAAAATAATCACTTGGGCTGTATTTTTCCCCTCTTAATTTTGTACCTATTACTTTGCTTTTAAAGTGGTATGTGTACGAAAATTAAAAAAAAAAAACAGTTTCGAATTGAATTTGAAATCTAAAATTGTGTCTGTGCTCGAGTTTTTGTTAATCTACCTGGACTGGAAGTATTTCTACAATATTTTTAATATAAACAGCTGAAAGGCATTATACATGCAAATGTTTTGCATATATAATGTTTTTCGCAAAAAAAAAAAAAAAAAAAGTCAGATTTTTTCAAACACCGCGTGCTTGTTCAAGTGTCTTTACACATCGTGCCTCTCTCAGCATGGAAGTATTACATGCTTTGGCATAATTTTTTTTAAATTAAAATGCCGAGAAGGAATTTTGGGGCACAAGATATGAGTAAATTTTGGTTATTTTTGCAAAAGGTTCCATGTTGTTGAAGTTAATATTCGAAAACAAATAACAACTAAAATTGTAAAAGCTCTCGTTCAATTGTATAAATATATCCACAGAATTTGAGGGGGAAAAATCGAGTTCCTAAAGTGAATAGTATATTTTTAAATGATTTTTAAAAACGGGGGTGTTTCTCATAGGAAAGCATGGGAAGCCACGGTTTGTTTGGGCTTACTTGGTCCCTTTAATAGACTACTTGGTCCCACTGGCTTCATCTGGCAACATTCCCCATGCTTTCTCAACGGACGTGCTGGTCGCGTCACCTCCTGTTATTCTTTCCTCCATGGGGCACAGCCATGTGCTTTAGAAAGATGCTTAGATGTGCAGTTAATGTACATGTTGTGAAGTAATGGATGGAAGTGCCGATTTCACCACAAAGGCAATGATCTGTTCCTCGTTTTTTGAAGCGATGAAAGTAATTTGGAAAAGGTCCGTAATTGGTTGTAAAAAAGTTCTCTGTTCCAATTTTTTGCGTTGTATGAAACTTTTGGTACTATTTTGTGGACACTTCTTCCAGTTTTGGCATCATTCCATCGGGTTTGCCATAGATTATTTCTTTTCTTGCCTTTTGTTTCGCTGTTGATGATGGTAATAATATTTTAATTAAATGTGCGCCATTGATTGTCGCTGCTTTGGCTATTGCGTCTGCTTCTTCGTTCCCCCACTCACCCACGTGCGCCAAAATATTGACCAAAAAAATGGGACCAAGGAAGTGTGCAAGCACGGTGAGTGATGAAAAGAGAGACTTTGGATACAGAGGCGTATTTTCGAGAGGAGAGAAGACATATAGTGATTATGTGTCAGGGAGTGAGTGACTTTATGAGATACCTACAGTCTGTGTAAATCAGGGCGGTTAATTTGAGGGATGAGTGATCAAGAAAACTAATTGAGCAAACTAAAGACAAATAATTAGACCCATAACATATTTTTACTGGCTAACGAACAAACACCTCTGACATCAATCACAGGGTCCCAATTTCTGCTTCGCTCATGTTTCCCCCCCCCCCAGGAAAAGTCGGACCCTGCTAGTGGTGTATTAATTGATACGTGCAGGCAAGGGATGAGCAGAGCCTCAATCAAATTATCATAGATTATAATACAATTATAATAATTGTGTAAAAGATATTTAATGCAGGAGTTTAAATATCATTTATTATCATTTATTAATTTTAGTGAGGTGACAGTCCCGGGGTTTCTTCTGTTTTTCTCGCTGCCCGACTTTTCTGCAAAAATGTCCCGGTTTTTCACGTAATTTCAACGAAGCCTACTTGGCTGTTATTCTTCAATTCAACGATCAAAATTATCTTTCCAACTCAGAAATTACATTTCGAAAATAACAACTGCGGAACCTCTAACGAATTGGTACATGCGGGAATGTGTGTGTGTGTGTGTACGTGTAGTGAAAGCTGACGCGAAGTTTGTTTCTGTGTAATGCTTGTTATGTGTAGTGCTGCCATCTGCCACCAGTTTTTCTAATTATGAGTGAAGTGTAATGACTGAATAATTAATCGTTGTAGGCCTGTTGCTCTCTGTGGCGAGACTTTTTAATGGGGAGATCGGATCGCATTTGCGCCTCGAAGTTGGGAACCACAGGAAACCAACTTCAGCGAACCACCACTATGGCGATGCGAGTCCGTCATTATGACCACTCGACCACCACAGCGGCTTCCACAGGCACTGCGAATGCCTGCAAAATAGTCATTCAATTGCCAGTTTCCCACTCTGATTTCGATAAGTAATGCACTGCCATCATAAATGCATCGTAATACTCGATGCATTTCAATACATACGTTATGCACAACGATAGGCGATACACAATAAGTAATGCACCACTATATGCGGTGAATTTCAACACGCAAAGCACCATCACAATATGGAATTCGCCACTACTTGCAATAAGAAATACACCCCCAATATACAATAAGCACTCATTAAAATAAGCAATACAGCAATTTAAGCAGCAATACAGCAATACATAAAAAATTAAGAAATACAGCACGTGATACACCCTACAATACGCAATAAAGCACAATACTACCACTATATGCAGTGCACCACAATGAGAAATACAGCACAAAATGCAATACACTACCATCGGCAAAACAGCAAAATAAGTAGATCACCATGATAAGAAATGCACCACAATACGCAATACAGCACAACACGCGATGCATAGCAATAGGCAAAGTACCATAATATGCAATGCACCACAATACATAATAATAAGCAATGCAATACAGCATAATGTGTAATGCACCACAGTACGCAACGTATCGCATTAAGCAAATCACAATAATGCGCAATCCACCACAACACGAACTGCGTTGAAATAAGAAATTACAGCTTGCGATGCATTACAATATGGAATTCGCCACTACTTGCAATAAGAAATACACCCCGAATATGCAATAGGCACTCATTAAAATAAGCAATACAGCACGTGATACACCCTACAATACGCAATGCATTACAATCAGTAATGCAGCACTATTTACAGTGCACCACAATAAGCAATCTATCTATCTATCTTCTATTATATATATAAAATTCAAGATATACGGAAGACTGGATGTTGTGAAGATATTTATGATATCTTCACAACATCCAGTCTTCCGTATATCTTGTATTAACAAGTGGAGAGCGACATTCATGTCATATATATAAAATTGATTTTCTGTGTGTCTGTGTGTGTGTATGTTCTCTATACAAATCTACAATTTTAGATCGATCGTTGCCAAATTTTGCATATATACCAAATGGGACCCGACTTGAACGATAGGCTACTTTAAAATTTCGTCAGACCAGGGCAAATGCCCCAAATGGGCAAAAAACTGTCCGGCAACAATGGTTTTTGGGCCTCAACAATCACTTTCCGAACGTTTACTTTGGTTACCGTGGTTCCCTAGCGATGAGTTTCAGACGTGTATATGCCTTTACAACGGTTTGTCACTTCTTTAATCCTGCCAGTTATGTATAATAGTTTATGCCTTTATAATGGTTTGCCACATTTTCAATATACTCTCAGTAATGAGGCTTTTTGAATTGACGTCATAATCATCATCAGCATCGCTTTGAGAGTCAGGAAAAGGGTGATCCTCATAGAAATCAGTGCTAAAATTGTCGATTTTACTGTAGAGATGCGGAAATTAGTGGGATTTTCCACCCCATCAATAATTTTAAAAATTGTATTGAATTCTCGATTTCTGAAATATTGAGTTCGCTTAGAGATATACGAAGCCCAGGAGATTAAATACGAAGTAATTAGCCAAACCTATACTTTTGAGTTGGATATTCGAGCAATATCATTGATTTCATTTATATCTTCTCATGTCTCCATATTGTCTCTTTTGATATTTATTCGCATAAATTCATGTGGGTTAGGATATTTTAAAATTAGTTATGAGCCCGTGAAAAGTGCATCGAAAAAATTCCACAGCTTTAATGAAGGATTTTTGGAAGCTGGAACAGACAGATGGATAACTTGAAGTTCGGGGAGGGGGGGGGGGGATCGAAATACCTAGCGCCCCTTAAAAAAAGAAAAATATACATTCATTTCTACGTTTCTGTGTAAATCTAGATTTGTTTATTTCATGAATCGCGCAGGTCGCCATATTGGTTAACTTGGACACGGTTTGTATGTCCCTCAAGAAAAAGAGAGGGAGATATCACGTGATCCAAAAAAGCCTCATTGAAGAAAACCCGGGCAGCGCCGGGTATTATAGCTAGTCTATATATATAAAATTGATTTTCTGTGTGTGTGTGTGTGTGTGTATGTTCTCTATACAAATCTACAATTTTAGATCGATCGTCGCCAAATTTTGCATATATACCAAATGGGACCCGACTTGAACGATAGGCTACTTTAAAATTTCGTCAGCCCAGGGCAAATGCCCCAAATGGGCAAAAAACTGTCCGGCAACAATGGTTTTTGGGCCTCAACAATCACTTTCCGAACGTTTACTTTGGTTACCGTGGTTCCCTAGCAATGCGTGTATATGCCTTTACAACGGTTTGTCACTTCTTTAATCCTGTTAGTATATGTATAACAATTTATGCCTTTATAATGGTTTGCCACATTTTCAATATGCTCTCAGTAATGAGGCTTTTTGAATAGACGTCATAATCATCATCAGCATCGCTTTGAGAGTCAGGAAAAGGGTGATCCTCATAGAAATCAGTGCTAAAATTGCTGATTTAACTGCATAAATACGGAAATTAAGTGGGGGGGGGGGGGGTTTCCTGCCACATCAATCATTTTAAAAATTAAATTGAATTCTCGATTTTTGAAATATGGAATTCACTTGGAGATACGAAGCACAGAAAATTAAAAATATGAATAATTTGCCGGATCTACTTTTGAGTTGGATATCCATGTAATAACATTGATTTCAACTTTTTATTTATATCTTCTCAAGCATGAAAATTAATGTCTCCGTATTGTCTTTTGATATTTATTTGCATAAATTCATATAGTTTAGGATGTTTTTAAAATTAGTTATGGGCCCCGTAAAGTGCATCGAAAAAATTCCACAGCTTTAATTAAGCATTTTTGGAAGCTGAAACAGGCAGAGATGGATAACTTGAAGTTCAGGGGGAGGGAATCGAAATACCTAACACCCATCAAAAAAAAAAGGGGGAGGGGACTATTCATTTCTATGTTTCTTTAAATTTAGATTTGTTTATTTCATGAGTCGCGCAGGACGTCGCCATATTGGTTATCTTTAGACACGGTTTGCGTGTCCCTCAAAGAAAGAGGGAGATATCACGTGATCCGCAAAGCCTCATTGAAGAAAACCCGGGCAACGCCGGGAGGGTAATGTTATGGAGAATGGGAAAAATGGAAGGTGTAGTGTTATTATTTTTTGTGAATATCATTCTTCATACACACACACACACACACGTAAATATTCCCTATTCATATGTGGCCCACACGTAAAAACAAACACTACGCAGTCACTAATTACTCTTATTAATTATTATATGTTTCAGCAAGGCTGAAAATTGTATTATTTTTTTATATATTTTATAATTGTTAAATCCCTCTTTTGTCCCTCTTAACCCTGTTCGTCGACGCAGCGATTGGTCTCGTTCGGCGGCAAATAAAATCAAGAAATCAAATTCCAGATTTCTATCATGATCGTGTTTCGACATGAAACTTTGCTTGCTCTCCGTTCCCTAGTCCCTCCTCCTCTTCTCCCCCCCCCCGCCCAGGGGTGAGTCACCATTTTCGCGCGCTTTCATCGAGAGGAACATGACGTGGCTATCTGGTGACCTCTCCGCCTCCAATCGGAAGGCCGGAAAGTTGAAGGTCCAGAGAAGAGTTGACGAAGACAAGGCTTCCTTTTTTTTTGGGGGACTGAGAGATGTTGAGGTAGGACGTGCTCTCCTGAAGCTGCGTCGCCCCCTCGCCACCTACTCCCCCGTAAGTTCGAACAATCCTCCTGCCCACGACTGAAGAAAAGCTCCCCTCCCTCAACCATCCGGGAGGAAGTTGCGAAAGCCGGTATCGCCATGGGTCAGGGCCGTGGCCTTACTACCTGCCAAGATGCCGAGCTCCAGTTCCAGACATTACCAATAAACGACTGAAAAGAGCGACACATCCCGACGAACGGTATCAGCCAGCCACCGGGACATCAGCATGGATCAACAACCCGTGCCGAGCCCTAGTTTCTAGATGTCACCAGTGAAGACGGAAAATTCGGCACTTCATCTATGAGCGACCTGTCAGCTCAGCCACCACCATGGATCCGTCCGTACTGCTCCAGTGAGTGACACTTGTCTTCCGTCTTCCTGAGACAATCCGCATTCCACCCGAGAATGAGCTGAGGTCTTCATCCTCCGTGGGACAGCTCGGTAAAGTACTCTAAATTTACCTATCTTTCGGATACCCCCCCCCCCCGCCCACTTTTTGCTGTCTCCGTCATCTGACGATAATGTCCAATCCTGGATCTCCGCTCAGGGATGCCGCCGTTCGTGGTGTGTCCATGTACAGCTATTAATATCTCTGTAATATTCATATTATTCGTTCCAAAAGGGACCCCTAGAACCACCGGTTCATTCTTTTAGAATTAAATTCTTAATTATTGAAATGTTGTCTTGCTTGATTCACTGTATCCTGTGATTTGTTGAGATAGCTTTTCCTTTTTATTTTTGGTAATAATATAATCTCAGAAACTATAAAAGAACCTGGGTGGTTATTCACCCCCTTTCCCCCTCTTATCACGGCATTCCTCTATTTAAATTAGGTAATGGTAAACTTAATGCACTAAGAGTTAAATATCTAAATAAACTATATAACAGCCGGGTATTATAGCTAGTTAATAATAAACTTAAAGGTGATATAGTTTTCGACAAACTTTTCATTACATGTGTAATTGCTGATTTTCATTCTAAACATACTGTATTTAATTAATAATTTTCAATATAATTTTCATTCCTTACATATTTATAATTAAAGCGTTTCTCGCTCGCCCAGTCATTCGCACACTCGCTCACGAACTCAGTAGCTCGCCCATTCATTCGCTCCCTCACTCACTCGCTCGTTCACTCTCTCACGGACTCGGTAGCTCGCTCGATCACCCACCCATTCACTCGCTCCCTCACTCATCTGCACAAGGACTCAGTAGCTTGCTCACGGACTCGGTAGGTCGCTCGGTCATTCCCTCACTCGCCCACTCATTCACTCGATCACTCGCCATTTCACTCGCTCAGTAGCTCGCTCGCCCACCCATTGTTCCAATCTCCCGCTCACGGACTCAATAGCTCACTCACCCACCCACTCGCTCGCTTACTCGCCAAACCAATCGCCCACTCACTCTCTGCCTCACGGACTTAGTAGCTCACTCACCTCCTCAGTCGGTCGCTCGCTCACTTACCCACTCTCCCACTCGCTCATTCACTCGCTCACCCCACACTCAGTCACTCGCCTCCTCAATCGGTAACTCACTCGCTCGCTCACTTACCCTATCGCCCACTTACTCGCTCCCTCACCGTAGGCGCCGACGAGTCCTGAAGAAAACATTGGAGGGGCTGAAAATTGCTGATTGTCCCGTATATACGGGACTCAAGCGCGTTAGCAGGAGGAGGATGGTGCATTGCATTGTTTTTTCAGAAATTATTCGGGGGGGGGGGCTCGAATGGCCTCATCCCCTACGTTCCGGTGCCTATGTCCCTAACTCATTCACTCGCCCACTCACTTAGTACTTCGTTCACTCACTCGCTCACGGACTCGGTAGCTTCGTGTCGAACTGTTCTCGGTGAATTGTTGTCGGTGAATTTTAGGGACACGGAGCCGAATGGGGGCCCTAACAAAAAATTTACACGTATTTTGCATAATTTTTTCTATTTTAAGGGGCCCACAAGAAAATGTGTGCCCGGGGCCACTGCAAGGTACGCTACGGCCCAGATGAGACCTATTGGTGTATGAGCAGCCATCTAGCAATGAATTCTTGAACTTGCAGACGAATTTCTAAATATCAAAATGACGATAGGTTCTTTGTTTTGGACGTCTCCTTGTGTCCTGAAGAAATAACCGAACTTGCTATTCAGTTCAGTTTGTGGGCTGTGCTCGTAGGGAACCGTACTGAATGAAAATTTCTGCTGTCGTCTGCTTTATCCTGGGAACTGAACTGGCCGTTCAGTTCAGTTTGTTGGCTTCACTCGTAAGGAACTGAATTGAATGTTGTCGTCTGCTTTATTCTTGGTTCTTTGTTTTGGACGTTTCCTTATTCTCCGAAAAACGAACTGAACTTGTCATTCAGTTAGTTAACAGTACTGAATGAAAATTTCTGCTTCTCGATCCTAATTTTGTTATCACCGCTTGAGTCGTCATTAATTTCTAACTTAGATGGCAGCACTTCCAGTATGAATCAAACTGTGGAAATACTAGTTCAGGCAGCACGAGTTAGAGATAAACAAAAAGGGCATAACTCAGGGTTGGGTCAATCAGTGCTGTCTCCCAAGGAAAGAGTGGACTCAGAAAAATGAGAAATACATCTGAATTTCATTTTCGAGAATTCGCTACGCTGGGTCTCAAAAAAATCGCTTAGTGCAGGGACCCCCATGATTGTCCTAAGACGATCCTGTGGTCGGGGGGCCCCGTGAATTTCTGGTTCTGCTCTAGAATGTGGGAGGGGGGGCGCCAAGCCTGAAGGCTCCGTTCCAGGATGTGGGGCCACAGGGCCGGTCTTAGACCTGGTGGCGCCCGGTGCAAAAACAGTAGTCAGTGCCCCCAGGCGCGAATCCAAAGTGATGTGTCAGAGTCAGAGGCATTTTTTGCTAGTCATTACTCTCCCGTATTGACGGGACAGATTCATTCTACCATATTATCAGACTCTTGGTATGGTAATCGTCCCCATCCCCCCCCCCCACACTTCTTGGTTGGATATTAAGGGACGAAGAATTCGGAAAACTTCTAGAATGGGATTACTGTTATTTAACTTGTAAACAAGCATAAAAACCCAACTTGTTTGATTTAATTAAGAGATTTAAAACATTAAAAAAGCAAAACGTCACACATTTATGCAGGGTACTCATCATCACAAAGGATCTATCTTCATCATGCTTATTTTAATTGAGTTTCGTGGTAAAATTTGTGTAGTGCATGCATCACGAACGGGCTATGATAATAAAAGTGGTTAAATTAAAGTGATATTTCTGTACGATTTTTTTCTTTCATATTTATAAAACTCATGAACTTCATTTGAAATTATCCCTTTTAGACCCAGTACTATGAAACAGAAGGAGCAAGCAAACACCAGCTAAAGCACCGGGTCCTGCAACTTGGGCAGGCCCGTAACTAATCTGAGGCAACTTGGGAGGTGCAACGGGCCAAATGGGGAAGCAATAAGAGGCCCGCTCACACGACACCACAATGCCAGACAGATCCGCAACTACCTGACCACCAACAGAAATGTCAGTCTGCACTGGGTGCGAGGTCATTCTGGTATCCATGGCAACGAGTTGGTGGATAAGCTCGCCAAGAACACCACCAAATCTGCTCAGAGCGCAATGTTAATTAAGCTTCCCCCTTCCCACGCCAAAAGACTTCTGAAAAGTCACTTATTAAAAATGTGGCAGGAGGACTGGGACGAACCTGAACACCCAGGCAGACTGATTCACGATATCCTACCTCGAGTCGGATGGAGGGCTGTGGGATGGTCCCGAGAGAAAGCCATTTTCTTTACTGGTCATGGACCATTCCCCAGCTACCTCGAGAGATTCAAAATATCTAACAACAACAAATGTATGTGCGGAGAAGTCGGCACACCACTCCACTATGCCACCAGCTGCCCTTACACAAAAGTCTTCCACCTGATCAAACCAAGGCAAGAGCTGGTAAAGGAGTGGTTTAGGAAGATGAGCCGGCTCGAAAAAGAATCACGAACACTTGAGAATCTCGTGCGCTACCTCGAAAAAGAGGGCATTGAAAAACTACACAGGAGGAGAATAGACATAGGCAACCACACAACTAGACCAGAGCAGCCTACGAGAAGATCCAGCAGACTGGCAGCACAGGCAGCAACACGGCACATTGAACAATAAATGAGCGACCAAGTCACGGCCCAAGAGACCCCCGGGACAAACTGTGATCAGGGCTATGAATGGTTGTGCATAAAGGAAAAAAAAAAATGTCGGTTTACATAGCGGCATGAGATCTTTATGTATATAATGTATATATCATGTACATATTTTTTGTCTTGCTTTGTAAATATTTTTTCATAAACAATAAAAAACTCGCATTAGCCCCCCCCCCCCCCCCGAAAGGGATTCGGCAGTAAATTGTCCCTAGACGATTTGCCGGGGCTATTGTCGGCGAATTGAATTGGGCCAAATGGGGTGGAGGGGGCTTGTAACTCCTCCTTTTTCTGAGCATAACCATTTCAAAGAGAAACCAAGAAAAGACTGCCCCCGAGAAAGCACACGCTATGGCCCTTGGGAAGGGACACGGCCGTCTTAAGAGCATCATAGCCCCCCCCCCCCCCCCCGGGCCAAGTAGTTCTTCTGAGTGTTTTTTCCAGTCATCTCTTGATAGAGTTGAGTGCTGCTTGTGCTGATTTCCCGGTACTAGGGGGGTTCCCAGAATACCAGACAGGTGGTCTGGAAGTCTCTGGGGGTTTCATATAGCATAGCATATCTTTGAAAGAAAGTATGAAATCTAGCGCTTACGCTAAAGAATTTATCGTAGATATCTTTGAGAGTGTACCCGGACTGCATACGTTGCTGTATTTCGATCATAGTGTTATACTTTTCAGGAACACCCAGTGTGTAAACTGGTGATACGCTAGTTTCTTCCTTGGAGCAATAAGAAACGTTGTCTTCCAATGTTTCACGCATCACTTACCAGTGACACCCGGTATGTATAGTCTTAACGTGGCTTAGTCTTTTTTTCTATTGAAGATAGCATATCCTCGATAATGAAAGGTGCCGGATTCACCTTGCTCTACCTGGCACATGAAACTCTCGCAATCGTTAAGCCAAACCCCCGGGTGGTCCTGTGCGTAGGGGTTGTTCAGAGTGAAGCACCAACGCTTTGCTTGTGTGCCAGTTTCCAGGCCTAGGCGAATTGCGAGGTGTATTATTACCCGAGCAATGTTATAGTAGGCGTCGCAGGTCCCCAGGTGGTAATAGAGATTTGACGCCCTTCTAGAGCATACCCAGTGCCACCGAGCTGCCTCTGGTTGAACTAATAGGAAAGTCTGGCGAGTCGGGAGACTGGCCAGTGATCGGGGGCGCTAAAGTGCATGGGTTTTCTCGTGTGAGAACATTTTTGTATCTCCTCGTGTGACAAGTGGGAACGAGACCCAAGTGCAGGTTTCCTATTTAAAGTAATATATATCTATCTATTCTATAATATAAAACCACAAACAAACTCGAAAAGGGCCTGTTGCTAAGCAACCGAGTGACGGAAGTGGGTGAAATTTTTGAGTGACGGAAATCTGTTACGGAAGTCGGTTTCGATTCATATATCGATATTCACATTCATATATCGTACATTCATATTCATATATCGATATGATATCATATATCGATATTGGGTCGATATTCACATATCGGGACCATGTTATGTGCATGTACCAAGAGGCTCCTACAGCAGAGCCCTTAGGCTGGAATTTAGATTTCGAGCCCCCAAGCCAGCTTTTCAGGGGCCCCTCTGTGATTAATTTATAGTGTGAAAAATCAAAAAGTGATAAGAATCGTTGTGGCCCCTGTCAGCCCTTCCTTTGGGGGGGGGGGGGGAGGTCCATGCCGAGAGGTATATATATGTATAATATACACACACAACAGCAGTGCTCCCAACACAGGGTCGGGGTACCCGGGGCAGATTTCACGTATAAGTAAAAAGTTTTCATTTCCAGGGGCCCTTGATGGATCTCATTGTTTTCTTGCTGCTTTAACGTTGAAAAATTTCGATATCGGAAGCAAAAGATATATCCAGTCTGGGGCCCCACCAAAAGTATGCGAATTGGTGTCCCGGGTAATTGGTTGGGGGCCCTGGATTTTATTCGTTGGTAAAACGAATACAAATGAAAATTTTTCATGGCACTCGCTCCGGGGGATGACCGACAAGCTTCCAAGTCGGGGGCCCCATGTTTACAGGTTTCATTTTGGGTGCCCTGGATTTTATTTGTTGGTAAAACGAATACAAATGAAAATTTTTCATAGCACTCGCACCGGGGGATGACCGACAAGCTTCCAAGTCGGGGGGCCCCATGTTTACAGGTTTGATTTTGGGGCCCTGGACGAATCTCATTCTTTTCTGTTGTAGAATTCGCAACAGCGGAAGCCCGAGATAAAGCCAGTCTGGGGCCCCACCAAAAGTATGCGAATTGGTGTCCCGGGTAATTGGTTGGGGGCCCTGGATTTTATTCGTTGGTAAAACGAATACAAATGAAAATTTTTCATGGCACTCACTCCGGGGGATGACCGACAAGTTTCCAAGTCGGGGGCTCATGTTTACAGGTTTCATTTTGGGGGCCCTGGATTTTATTCGTTGGTAAAACGAATACAAATGAAACTTTTTCATGGCACTCGCTCCGGGGGATGACCGACAAGCTTCCAAGTCGGGGGCCCTATATTTACAGGTTTCATTTTGGGGGCCCTGGATTTTATTCGTTGGTAAAGCGAATACAAATGACAATTTTTCATGGCACTCGCTCCGGGGGATGACCGACAAGCTTCCAAGTCGGGGCCCATGTTTACAGGTTTCATTTTGGGGGCCCTGGATGAATCTCATTCTTTTCTGTTGTAGAATTTGCAACAGCGGAACCCCGAGATAAAGCCAGTCTGGGGCCCCACCAAAAGTATGCGAATTGGTGTCCCGGGTAATTGTTTGGGGGCCCTGGATTTTATTCGTTCGTAAAACGAATACAAATGAAAATTTTTCATGGCACTCGCACCGGGGGATGACAGACAAGCTTCCAAGTCGGGGGCCCCATGTTTACAGGTTTCATTTTGGGGCCCTGGATTTTATTCGTTGGTAAAACGAATACAAATGAAAATTTTTCATGGCACTCGCACCGGGGGATGACCAACAAGCTTCCAAGTCGGGGGGCCCCATGTTTACAGGTTTGATTTTGGGGGCCCTGGATGAATCTCATTCTTTTCTGTTGTAGAATTTGCCACAGCCGAAACCCGAGATATAGCCAGTCTGGGGCCCCACTAAAAATCTGCGTATTGTGTCCCCGCTACTGGATGTGGGGCCCTGGATTTTATTCGTTGTAAAATTGATAAAAATGAAAAATTCTCACAGGGGGTGTCCGACAAGCTTGCAGGTCAGGGCTTCATGGAAATGTTGGCAGGTTGTAATTCGGTGCCCCTGAATGTATCTCATTGATTTTTGTGGTTTAACATTGTAAAATTTGCAACACATCGGTAGCCCAAGATATATCCAGTGTGGGGCCCCACTGAAATTCAGCGAATTGAATCTGGGGACCCCCATGGGGAAGTTTTCTGGGGATACTTGATGAATATCATTTGTTTTTTGTTGCTTTATTATTATTTTCATTAAAATTCGCTTCTTCAGTAGGCTGGTGCTTTCACACGTCCCTTTCCCCTTTTCCATAGCACGCTGATGAAGTGGGACGAAATAAACAAGATATGTCCGGGAGAGAAGTGGGGGGGGGGGGGGTTGGCCGCCAAAGGCGGCAGGGGGGCAGAGCCCCCCTAGTATATATATATAATCATAGTCTTCAATCTATTCTTTCTCTCTCATTTGTTTCTTAAATGATTTTTTTTTTCGAAATACTGTACTGTATTGGCGATTCGATTCTGCGTTTTTAATACAAGTCGGGAAAAAAGGGGCATGAAAGGCCTCTGGCTCAAAATCTTTCCCACATCAGAAGACACCTTCAATTCCTGTAATACTCCCCAAAACACAGGAAAACACTTTTGCTCTCGTTAGTAGAAAAATTGCGTGACCGCGAGGGCGATTCCTCCATTATTTTTATCTTTTACAACACAACAACAAAAGAGAAAGGAATTGCGTCTTCCCCCAAAATCTCCTGCAGGGGTAAACGGAAACAGCTCAAGAGAGAGTGTGTATTTTTATCTGACCAAAATCGCTATGTACTGAACGTATAAAGGTGCACTGCCAATCGATTATTTTCTTTTCGAAAAATAACCGTAATATCATATACACTCGAACCTTTTTTCTTTATTTCTTTGGAAAAAAAAAAATTCTCATCTCGGTCATTTTTCATGTATATTTTATAAATTTACATTTATTTTTTATAAATATGTATCTTAAAGATATTTTTCTAGTAATGTATATTTAGCGTGTTTCGGCGCCCCTTCTTATTTGGCGCCCGGTGCAATTGCACTGCCCTAAGACCGCCCCTGTGGGGCCATTACCTTTCACACATGGTTCCACCAGGTGTCGGCCTTAGGGCCTCTAGTGCAGATGAGCCACATGATAATGAGATCTGGTTAAGAATTTCGAGATTAAGCACGTAAATTGGTAGGAAGAGGTTATTACGAGTCAGATGGTGGGGGAGTTTTGAAAAATCAATTTGCCTCTGGGTCCGAAATTTCCTGAGGAAAAAAAGAAAAGTAATTCCGGAACCTCTCTGGGAAAAGGGCAAATTTTCTAAAACGGAGGAGCACGCTTGGAATGACATGAAAAAGGAGGACATTTAAAAGACCTCTTAAAAGGAGGAGTCTGGTAACCACATGGCCCCCCCCCCATCCTGAAGCGGAGGCCCTAGGCCATGGCTGCCCCCCTCCCCCCCAGCGTCAAAAAAAGGAGTGGGCAGATCTAATGTATATGTTGTGTAGGAATTGACATCATCATCATCATCATCGTGCCCCCCCAGCAATAATGACCTTGCCCCCCCAGATTCCCGAGTTTATCTCCGCCTATGCCCTAGACCTTTTGTCCCCCCCCCCCTTTCAGTCAGACTTTTCACGGACCCATCTGTAGTTATTTTATAGCATGGGGAAAGCATAAAAAGAGAAATCAGAATTGTCCCGGGACTAGAGCCCTGTCAGCCCCGCCCTTTTAGCAGGGCCGTCTTAACAGCATCATGGGGCCCCCGGACCAAGTGATTTTTCTGAGGCCCTACCAAGTAAATTCTCTAAAATTTCAATCACTTTTCATTTTTGTGAGGCCCCTTTTTCTCTTGAGGCCCCCGGGCCGTGCCCGGGTGGGCCCATGCGTTAAGACGGCACTGCCTTTTAGGGGGGCCATTGGTGTAGCAAATAAAGGGGGAGGGGAAACTTATCCAAGTTACAGTTTCTTCACAATAGCTAGTTAGGTCATAAATGCTTAATAGATAGCAGCACGAACGAGAAGTGGAGGAATATTATTATTTTTTTCATTTGAACTAATGCTGCCATCTATCTATAAAAAATGAAAAAAACGTACATCGCAAAGTACAATGTTGTCCGCTGGTCATAAATTTATATTCTGCGCCCCAAAAAGCTGAACTTCACTTTGTTTTGGGGGTGAATGTGCTCATGATTTTCTTACGACGGTGTCGACCAGAGTAGGAACCAGGGCCGTCTGAAGAGCATCGTGGGCACGCCACCCCCCCTTCCCCGGGCCAAGAAATTTTTCTGAAGCCCCACCTGGAAAATTCCCGAAAAATTCAACTACCTCTTGTTTTTGTGACGCCCCTCTTCTCTTGAGGCCCCCCCGGACCGTGCCCGGGTGAGCCCATGCGTTAAGACGGCACTGGCAAGAAACTAGAGGTGGGCAGATGGAGCAGCCACCCCTAAATTTTAGGTGGGAACTCACAAAACACCGTTGTAAAATTATCGAATTTTATAAGGGCGGGGGGGGGGGGGAGGGGGGGGGCAGCAAAATCCCATTTGCCCCGGAGGCAAGACAACATAAAAATCCTAGTTCCGGCCCTGGTCTTGAACCATGACTTGGATGCAGATCTACGGGGTGGGGGGAAATGATCGGGGTGATCATCCCACCCCAAGCGAAATGTGATGATTCATGAAATATTCAGATGTTCTATACAATAATATTGCATTCAATCAATCCGTAGAAAATCACCTGTATCAAGGTTTCTGATTAAATTGCAAATGCAAGAAACGTTCGACTAAAAAACGGGACATTTTTTTCCAGAAAAGTCGAGACAGAAAGAAAAAAAAACCAGGATCGTCCCCAGAAAATACGGGACGGTATTTTTTTTAGGAATTTGTAAAATCACCCCACCCACAACATCTTGCTCTAGATCCACCCCTCTGCTCCCACCTACCAGCAGACAGGGCCGTCTTAAGGGTATCATGGGCGTCCGGACCAAGTGATTTTTTTAAAGCCCTCCCTGGAAAATTCTCGAAAAATTCAACTACTTCTCGTTTTTCTGAGGCTCCTCTTCTCTTGAGGCCCCCCCCCCCGGGCCGGGCCCGGGCGGACCCATGCGTTAAGACGGCACTGCCAGAAGACCCGCCCTTGGGGGGGGTGCAATAAGTGCCCCGCATATATTTGGTGACCACCCGCCCCCCTTTCCCCCCCCCCCGTACACTTGCGGTAATAATAATAATTTCTTTCATAAAGATTGAATTTTCACCCATTCTGGATTTCTGATTTTCATTCATTCCGGAATGAACCATGGGCTTTTCCAGCCTATATGGCCCTCTTTGCACAACATTTTCTTCTTCTTCCCCCCCCCCCCCTTCTCCAGGGCCTCTTATCCGAGAGCGAGACCTTTTCTACTTATCGAATTGAATTTAATAAAAACTAAATTCATCATCCAGACCCATTTCTGGAACCCTGGGCTAGGCACGAATCCCGAAAGTGTATGATCATCCCTCCAAAGAGCCGAATTACATAGGAAAAATAGGTCTGTATAAGGTACTTGTCCATCCAACGGACCCACACAATAAATCGAACCTCCCGACACATGGGAAACTCACTGAACTCTAGCTCAGGGTAGGCTCTCTCATACCCTGAGCGAGAGTTCAGTGAGCTTTCTTCTTGTAGGGGTTTATGCATGACTATCTCGACATCATGTGTACCCGGGAAAAATGATTATCCTAACGGGGACATAATTAGCTATTACTACTAAAACCAGATGCACCTCGTCCATATTCCTCTGCGGAACTTCTAACGAATTGGTACATGTTGGAATGTGGGTGTGTGTGTGTATGGTGAACCTTTCGTGAAGTTTGTTTCTGTGTAATGCTTGTTCTGTGTAGTGCTGCCATCTGCAATCATTTTTTTTAACTACGAGTTTAAGGGCATACTTTGCAAGAAGTAGCATCTTATATACTGTATTTACATACTTACGTTCGAAAATTATAGTATCAGAACTCACTGTGCATTGGGTTAAGATGGCTCCTGGTTCTATGGACAACTCTGCTGGATTCCATAAGAAAGAAATGTCACTCTTTCAACCTCTACGCTTCACCTCAAAGCTTTATTTATTCACAGCTCTGTGACAATCTTCAGCAGTTATAGTGGCTCCCCCTCTCATCTGATTTTGACCCGTGGCCCCTCGGAATACGAGGGGGCCATATGGTTCCACGTTGAGAATCACTATTGTAGAGTAGTGACTCACAGCCCCGGGTCCGTGGGCGTAAAGTTATTGGAAATGTTTGGAGGGCTCAGAATTACTTGGCGGGGGGGGGGGGGGGGGAACTCAAACCTAATATTTCGATAGGAATTCGATTACTATGGCGGCAAATGTTCGGGGGGGGGGAGAATCCATGTGCCGAATACAAGTTTAGCCTATACCCACACAGGGCCTGTTTCTCTTACGGGCAAACGAGGCACGAACTCAGGCTACACAAATTTTCAGGGCCGCCTTGAAATTCAAAAATTGGCTGTCTTTTGTATTTTAGGCATGGCGCATAACCCCCCCCCCCGCTACTTTTCTGCCTCAAAGTACATTAAATATAGAATGCAAGGGGGCAAAAATTCACCATATGCCTGAAATACAAGTCCCCCCCCCCCCTCCCCTGAAACTGCATTGATGCGGTCCTGAGTTTTGATGAAAAAGTAGAAATATCTGGCTTGAAAAGAAAATGAAAAAACTCGATAGATAGAGCCCGGAAGTTTAGGCACTAAAAATGCTTTAAATAGGCACCAAAAAAAAAGACATTTATAATTAGTGGAATGAAGGAAAAATCACTAAAAGCCTAGATGTTAAGTGTTCAAAAACTCTCTAAGAATTGGTTACACTTACTCCGTCTATATAATAACTGCATTATTTCCAAAATTAAATCGATTTTAAGCCAAGAAATAAAGTGTTTATGGTCCCTCAGGATTGAGTCGATTCCAGGGCCAGCATTACCAGACGCGGAGCCCGTGGAGAAGACGATTGTGGGACTCCTTGTGGAATCAAGAATAATTCTCAATTATTTGTTGCATTATTTTGAAAATTCATTTTCACACTTGAAACACAGCCACCATGTTTTATTTATTGTAAAACAAAATTCAACTACTTTTTACATTGATATTACCAGATATGTTATATACTTTAAGGGCAGGGTCCGGAGTGGCCGCGCCTATCAAACAGCCGTTAGGGTGTTTCTCTGGTCAACTCAGTAGAATACTACATGGTTGTTTGCAGTACAGTTATGGTGTAAATATATATAAAATAAAATGAGCCCCGATGCAATATGGGCCAAAGGCCTCTCAACTACTGCACTGCCTGGGAGAGCAAAGACACAAACTGATGACTTGTTTGGACCAGGGCTGTCTTAAGAGTATCATGGGCCCCCGGGCCAAGTGGTTTTTCGAAGGCCCTACCTGGTAAATCTTAGAAAATTTCAACCGGATCTCATTTTTGTGAGGCTCCTGGGTGGGCCCATGCGTTACGACAGCAGTGGTTTGGACAGTGTTCGGTAAGCTACACTGATGGGCAAGATATGTTATAAGGAGAAGAAAACGAGCTTCTACTTTTTTTTTTTCTCAGCTTCTCTCATACATATCATACAGCGTTTGTATCATAAATAAATAGCATCTAAACACCGTCTAGCCAGAAGCGCCGACATGAAGAAAGCACTGGAGTGAAAATTCTTGCTGGAAGATGTTGGTCGTCCCGTATATACGGGACTCAAGCGCGTACGCAAGACGAGGAAGGTGCAATGCATTGTTTTCCTTTCTTTTCCCCCAGAAATTATTTGTTGAGAGCTCAGCCTCTCTACAAAATGTATTGGTGAGGGCATGGCCCCCACAAGGGCGGGGCCGACAGGCCTCTAGCCCCGGGGCCCGGGACAATTCTCACCATTTTTTGCTTTTTCGCGCTATAAATTAACTATAGAAGGGCCCGTGAAAAGTCTGACCGGGGGGGGGGCCCGCAAAAGATCTCAGCCTAGGGGCCCTGCTTTAGGATGTAGGGGCCATGCATGGCCCCCACATGGGGGGGGGGCTGACAGGGCTCTAGCCCTGGGGCCCGGGACGATTATCTTTTTTTTTTTGCTTTTTCACGCTATAAATTAGCTACAGAAGGGGCCCGTTAAAAGTCTGACCGAGGGGCCCGTAAAAGATCCCAGCCTAGAGGCCCCGCTACAGGATGTGGGGGGCCATGGGTGAGGGGGGGGGCGTCAAATGCGTGTGTGTGTGTGGCCTCAGCCCCCTAGATTCCGGCGTCTATGCATCTGGCCAACCAGGCACTTACCCTATTCTCAATTAAATGTACTGGAAAGGGGAAGCGTAGGGGGAGGGGGGGGGGGTTCAGATTATACTTATTATTGACAGTTAGAAATGAAAAAAAGTCGTCTTCAGAGAGGAAATCTTAAGGCTCGAAATATCCAAATTCTACGGAATTTGGCCTCTGAAATTCACGAAACTGCGTGAAATTATAGCAGGAAAAACTCAAAAAAGGCGTTTTTGCAAAAAAAAAAAAAAAAATTGGAAAAAGGAAATTTTTTGGCTGAACATATAGTTACGGGTATTAGAATAATACTATTGTTGTTTTTTGAAAATGGGTTCAAGAGGGGGAAAAAAAGTGTCTCGTGCCGTGACCAGGATTCGAACCTGGGTTATTGCGGCCACAACGCAATGTCCTAACCACTAGACGATCACGGCAACGGTAAACCGTGACTTATGTAGATTCAATTGTATTTTTGAATCAAAAATTATTGAGAAATTTTTATTTCTTCTAGTGCTATATATAAAGTTCTATATATACTAAAAATTCTCAATTTTTTTTTGTCAGAAAATTCGTTTTTTATGATTCATTTTCGTACCCAAGAAATTTATTTTTCATCGGTAATATTTTTCAGTAAAATTTGTGTTATTTTTGATAATTTGTGAAAATTCAAACTGAAAAAGTTGATAAATGAGACAAAAGAACAAAAATGTATTATAACAAACACAAAAAGAAATTAATATATTTCAAATATCTTGTGACCATAGTTGAAAAAAAAAACCGGGACATTTCGTTGATGCACAACTACGTTAAATAATGAGAACCTAAACCATTAAAGTAGAAATGCAGAGACCGGTCCCCCTTTCATCGCCAAGCTCGATGATCGCCAAACGTAGCAGATTGATGTCATTAGACACACGCGGCCAAACGGTTTTTCAACCACGGTTCATCAATAAATTGACCATATTTTTTCGATAAAAATGCGGGACAACAACATGATGACATTTAGCACATTTGTTGTGACAACTTTTGAATTTAAATTTTGTTAATTATAAATAGAATCACTGTCCCATTTTAATATTTTTTTAAATACAGTTTAAATTTTTTTTAAATACAGTTTAAATTTTTTTTAAATCCCGTTTTAACATTTTTTTTAAATCCCGTTTTAATCTCCGGTAACTTGGAGTTCGTAATAACGGGATTCGACTGCACTAGTGTGTTTCAAAAAAATTGAACTGAACTATTGGCCCAAAATTCTCTCTTTACGCTTTTGTAAAAGGTGAAACTTCAGTATCCCCCCCCCCCCACGCTCTCTCTATCAGTGCTGTCTTGATGCATGGGCCTACCCGGGCACCCCAAGAGAAGAGAGCCTCAGAAAAATGAGAAGTAGTTGAATGTTTCGAAAATTTGCCAGGCAGGGCCTCAGAAAAATCACTTGGCCCCCGAGACCCACGATGGTCTTAAGACGGTCCCGTTCTCTATTCGGCTCAGGGCCCTATCAACAGTCCAAAACTCTTTCGTTCAAAAGTCGTCTCGTTTCATTACATACACGCAAATGCTCTCACAGTATAAATTTTAAACTGTCTTCAAATAACAATAGCTTACGCTGCACGGTGTGTTCCAAAAATAACTGCGCATCTGAAAGTGCGCAGCGGGCCACTTGAGTGGTCTGGAAATGTATCAAGAGCGCCACTAAAATAATCTATAAAAAATGCATCGGGCCACTTAAAGTGTATCGCAGACCATTAGGTGATCTGCGTGTAGTGAGAATTTCAAGTGATCACGAAGCATGCCGCGGGACACTCAAATGATCTGTAAATGTGCCTCCAGCCACTTATAGTAATTTGGAACTGAACTATGTGTCACATAAGTGAACTGGGGGTTTGCTCAAGTGATTTGGAAATGTGCTTGGGGTCACTTAGGTGATTCGGAAATGAACTTGGGGTCACTTAGGTGATTCGGAAATGAACTTGGGGTCACTTAGGTGATTCGGAAATGAACTTGGGGTCACTTAGGTGATTCGGCAATGTGCTGTTGGCAGCTTAAATGATCTGAAAATGTGTCCCACTTAAATGATTTGATGAACACTTCGTGGGCCATTTGTGTGGTTTTGTTATTCGTCCTGGGCCACATGAGATACCTCCGAGGGCCATGGGTTAGCATCTGTGTTCTAAAGCATACTAGGTTCGTGTGTATGCTGCTTTTCTATGAAAAACATTCCCGTTTTCAAAAAACATTAAAAAATTTTCTCTGTTCATTTCAGGAACTCCATTTTTTTTTCTCAGATTCTGTGGATATACAATTATACAATTGAATGAGCGCTTTTGCAATTTCAGTTGTTATTTGTTTCCGAATATTAACTTTTAACAAAATGGAACCTTTTGCAAAATTTACCCATATCTTATGACACAATATTTCTTTTCAGCATTTTAATTTGAGAAAAATTCTGCCAAGCATGTAGCACCTCAGTGCTGAGAGAGAGGGACAATGTTCTAAGACACTTGAACAAATGATGTTTGACAATCTGACTTTTTTTTTGCGAAAAGAGCATTTTATTGCAAAACATTAGCATATATATAATGCCTTTCAGCTGTTTATCAAGATTGGCACAGTATTTAGTGCTGATGGTTTTTACCGTCTCTTGGTAAAAACATATTTTTCCCGTGTTTTTTAACACCCAGAGAAAAACTCATGGTTTTTACCACCTTCAGGGAAAAGAAATTACTGTTCCTATCATTATTTAAAACAAAAATGTATCTACTTTTTCCCTTCAAAAATGCATAATTCTGATACAATGTTGTGCTAATACATAACACTAAAATTATTATGTTCTTACTAGCATGCATAATAAAGTCAGGGTTGGGGTTTTGGACAAGAAACACGGGATAAACTGTCCAAAATTGCCTAAAACTGTCCAAAACCTCCAAGTTTCAAAATGTTTCGTGGAAACAGATTTTTCTTTCACAATACTATATATCATTTTTGTAGCATATAAAAAAAGTACTAACAGAATACAAACCTGTCTAACTAAATCAAAAATCTTTCGAAGGGTGTCATTTGATTTTTGTTATTTTAAGTTGACTGTTTCATCAAATTGATGGTTTTCTACTGGAAATCGGATGGTAAATTAATATCCCTCATTATATCATATAACTCACTGTTTAAATAAACACTAAATTTTTTATTTTGTGTTATAAATGTTATTTTTACTTCGCATCTCATTTCTCATGTATGATTATGAAGCAGGTACTGTATTTATAGGACAGCGTTTGTCCAAAACTCCGAATATTTCCTTTAGAAAATGCATTATATTGAAGGTAGGTACTGAATACGCATAGTCACAGTTACAAGCATTTCATTATTGTAAAAGCTCAACATAAATATTTTTCATTAGATGATATTACACTCTATCGATATTTATTGACATCATTATCTTTATTTAACACTAATTGTTCTATTTTGAAAATTTTCAAACTTTTTTCCCTTTTTTAAAGTGAACGCTCTATTCTACACATTCTCATTTTTGAATATAAAAAATTAATTTTAAATGAGGGGAAAATATTTGAACTAAATGAGGCCATTATATAGCATCTGCACATGACGAACTCAACACAACTTCACAAACACAGATTATGCCTATATGATAGACTTCAAGACCCAAAATTTTTGTTAAGTTCAATCGCTGCTCGTATGAGGCTAGAAGCTAATATTTCACTGAATATAAATACAAGCTATATATACAATGCTATCACATGGTAGACAGCAGTCAGAAAAAAAAACACTGCAAGAATAAGGCTTATCAAAAGACTGTCTTTAAACACATTGTTTTTGATTTTCGTGTTCGGCCAGTCCTGCATCAATTGAAAAAATATTTTCAAATTTTATAGTGATACACACTAAACTTAGAACTCCTCTTGGCACAGATAGGGCAGCTAAATAAGTTATGTGTCATCGAATGTTAAGAAGCGCAGCTGAGCTGGATTATTAGTGTTCAATTATTACATAAGTTTAATTTCATTCTGTAGTCATATCTATTGCATTTTTCTAATTTTCATATAGCATTTCTATTACATTGTTGTATCTTCCATATGTTTCAATAAATCTAATGAATCTCAAGACAGTTCAGTTTTCAAGAAAATTTTCTGATTTCATGACAGTGTGCCTTTTAGCAAAGGGGATATATAGATATTTGTAAAAGTCTAGAAAAAACACTATTTAGGACGATTTCTCTTGAGCAAAAAATTATGCTTGGCTCCTAAGCAATTTGGCTAATGCATAAATATATATTTTTTGATTTTTCAACTCCCTGCCATAAAGATAGTCTTGTATTGTTATCATATGCAGATGGATTAAAAAAGAAAAGTATACACACTATAAATTCTAGTCAAAGTATGTTTATATAAATCGCAGAGGCAGATTTGACTTTGTCGCCTTCTTTCTATTAGAATTTTGCCACCCTTCTCTTATTTCAATTTGATGTTTTTGACCACAAATTACTTAAATTCATCGTTCTGCACTACAGACTGCTTAGGGGCCCCTGCTCCCCTTTGTAAATAACACCGCTGATAAATAGACATTTAAAACAATAATTTAATGAACTAAAATTGGGAAAAGAACAAAAATATTGATTAAAGCATTTATCATAATTAAAATTAGTTCGTAAAAGAAAATCAAGTGACACCCGTATTAATCAATAACAGTTTTATGGTATAGAAAACAGAAAATATACAGTCCAACAGAAAATATTGCTGTACAGGAATTTATCGTTATTTCGAGTATGATTGTAGCGAGGTTTCATTGTACAATAATCTTATACAACGATCTTCTCTATACTGATAGTACTCTCTGGTCCTGATTCATAATGCTAATATACTCTATTTATAATGATAGCTCCCTTATAACGATACGTTTCTCTGGTCCCTTTGACTATCATTATATGGGCTTTTCACTGTAGTATGTTTAAGTTATAAATTGTACTAAATGCTAATTATTAGAATTTATACATTCTAATAATGTATAAGAGGATTATAATAATATGTAATACGGGGTGGGGGGGGGGGGACAAAGAAAAAAAAATAGGTTTTTACATCAACCTCATTTCATTCAAAGTGTGTTGAAGATCTAAACATTGCTCGTGTTAAAACAATTTCTACAATTCTTATTTTTCCTTTTTTAATTAAGGCTCAAACTTATTTCAATTTTTAATGATTATTATTTAAACAACTATTAATCATTAGTTAACAAAAGAAACAGTTACTCTGCATATTAATTATCAGTATTAAGAGGCTAATTGTATGTACAAAATTTTTAGCATTTTTACCACGGTTTTTACCGGTAAAAACCTAGTTTTCACCATGTCCTGGTAAAAAGCCCAACCCTGCTGTTTATAATATAATATTGTAGAAATACTTCTCTAACCGAGGTGGCACAAAAACTCGAACACAGATAATTTTAAATTACCGCGGGTCACTCAAGTAATCTGGAAATGCACCGCGAGCCACTTGAGTGATATGGAAATATACCGCGGGTCATTTAAATTAGGTAAGAAGGCGCCGTGAGTCCCTTAATCTATCTGTAAGTGTACTGGGGTAACTTGAGGCCATGGGATGAGCACATCCATTTCTGATAGAAATGTTGAATTCTGTGTTAAGAGATTATTCCCATCGTACCGGATTTCCTTCTATTACATAATCCTGAGCTGTTGTAAACTGAATATAGCTCTTGTTAAGTGGGGCAAAACTTAAGTTCAAATTCTAGTAAATCAATCGATTTCAGTTGACTATAAAAAACCCACTACTACATTCTGGTGCCATTATAAATCGCTCTTGACATTGTGGTGCCGTGCGAAATTGCGATACTACATATGCTTTAAAATAAGGCGCCATTCAAGTATTACGTCAGCAAATTTTTAGCCTTTTTTGACCCCTCCCCCTTGTCCGAAAAAAGTCAGCAAAACTCTGACCCTCCCCTGTCAGAAAACCCTTGACCCGCAGTAAACACTTGGCCTGTGCGAACCAAATTACAGATTAAGTTAATTAATTCGGAGATTAATTTGAACTGAAACCGCTTTAAATGGTTCTGTAATCATTTATTTCGGTAATTCTGAAATTATTTTTTTTAAAACTGCTGGAAATAATTATTTAATTCTAGAATCAATCGTTTTTCATTGTTTTCAACCAATTCCTGAAAATGATCGGTGATCAAAGGTGGTGACAAAAAAATGCTCCGAAATGAAAAAGAAACTAATAACAAACACATAGAAATAACTACCACAAAAGGCCCCTTTGAAATGAAAAATAAAGATTAATGAAAACAAGAGGAGAATGAGGAACATGAATGAATAAATAACAATTTTTAATACGAAAGTATAAGAACGAATTTTACAGAATGGGAGGTAAATGAGTGTAATGCGGTGCGAAAAAATTAGTATACAGTAGAACCTCCTGTAAACGGACTCTTTTTTTGATCCCCGGTCCCTTGGAGTAGGGTCTCAATGTATTTCACTCTCCTTCAGCGGACACTCTCGATAGAGGACAGTGAAATCAGATATATTTTTTTCCAACCTCTAATTAATTTATTAATTTTTGAACATAAAACGAGAGAAATAATCACTAATAACTAAAATCATGTTTATATAATCCCAAGCTCGCGTTAATACATATAAATCGCCAATTAATTACTTAATTAACCGAACATAGCATGGGGGAATTCTAAGGGTAATGTCGGATACAAGCAGTATCAAACATCACGATGAACACGGACACAAAATCGTGTAAACCGAGGGTCTTCAAAGCAATTAGTGAAAAAGTATTTATTTCGGAACTAATCCAACTCAGTTGGTGGCCCGCTTTTAATTCAGTCCACCGTGTCTGAACGGTTAAAGACACCCTTGTCTCTCCCCCTTATACGACAATAATTTCCCACCACTTCAAATTAAATTAATTATTAAATTATTGCATTATCATTTATAATTTTCATTTCATTAATGATTTGCATAACTTAATTTATTTCAATTAACTATATATTAATTAATCTCCAATGATTAATTATTATTATAATTATCGACTTATTAATTATTAATTTATTATTATAATAATTATTAAAATATTATTAAATTAAAAGTTGTCCCGTATTTGCTAAATAAACGTCGTGGTTGTCCCGCACTTTTATCTAAAAATATGGTCAGTTTGTTTATTCATGAACCGTGGTTGAAGAACCGTTTGGCCGCGTATGCCTAATGAAGTCAATCCGCCGCATTTGGCGATAAATGAATGGGGACCGGACACTGCATTTCAACAATTGTCTACAAACCTTGAACACGTTCACCACAAAAGCGCCTCAATCCTTGTCCGACTCTGTTCTAGTGTCGAATTTGATTGGACGTGCGTGATCACAGACGTAAAATCGGGATTTTCTTCCTTGTAACCTTTTGCATGTGGCTTTGGCGCTACTTTTTTTTTTTCAAGCAACTGTGACGTCATAGAAACGTCACAGTAGACCGCGAGGCTACCGTAACTTTTGATCCATTTGGCGCCACCATATTTCCTAGCGACATTTAATAATGGATATTCTAAATTTAACTTCAGTTCGGCAACCAGGATTGATGCAGTGGGAAGTTCACGGGACGCTTAAAACGAAGGTTATGAGTTCGAGTCCCTTCGTAAATATTCCAATTTTTTTTTTTCTAGCATCTTCGTTTGAAAAGTTTAATTTCTTATCACATTTAATTTTTTTCTTTTAACCTTTGCACGGGATAAACATGATTTATTATATTATAATTCACCACAAATTGTCAGATGCACGGGAATGGGGGGCCACCCCCGTATAATAAGTTATCGTTTATTGAATCACTAAAAAATGTTTTCTCTTTTTTTCTGCTTTAATCAAAATGTGGTTCAGTTGCATCAAGTTGACAATAGTAACGGCTCGCGAAGCGAGCGCCCAGCGAAGCTGGGCCCTGCTATCATTTATTGATTCATAATGCTGATAGATTCATTAGTAAACCAAACATAGAAATTGTGTTTCGGCAAGCCACTGTATTTATTGCATGTCAATATAATTATTATTATATAATATGTATCATTATTATTATGATCGTTATAGTATTATAGTTAAATTATATGATTGTAATTTATTATCGTGTGAGCAAACGAGACGTAATGACAAAATAAAAGCGAAATCGTTAATAGACGCTGGTGTTTGGCGATAAGTTGCCAAACGTATTAGCAGGAGGTACACTTTACACATACGGTGATGTTTCTATAACGTCACAGTAGCCTGATTCTGATTGGCTGATAATGTCAAAAATATAAATAAAATCGCCATAACTACGAAGAACAGCCAAAACTAGAGAGGAAATCCTTAATCAGACGTCGTTGATCACGTGATACTAACTATCCAATCAATGCCGACACTAGAAAAGAGTCGGACATGGATTGAGGCGATTGACAAGCGCCTCAATCCTTGTCCGACTCTTTTCTAGTGTCGGCATTGATTGGATAGTTAGTATCACGTGATCAACGACGTCTGATTAAGGATTTCCTCTCTAGTTTTGGCTGTTCTTCGTAGTTATGGCGATTTTATTTATATTTTTGACATTATCAGCCAATCAGAATCAGGCTACTGTGACGTTATAGAAACATCACCGTATGTGTAAAGTGTACCTCCTGCTAATACGTTTGGCAACTTATCGCCAAACACCAGCGTCTATTAACGATTTCGCTTTTATTTTGTCATTACGTCTCGTTTGCTCACACGATAATAAATTACAATCATATAATTTAACTATAATACTATAACGATCATAATAATAATGATACATATTATATAATAATAATTATATTGACATGCAATAAATACAGTGGCTTGCCGAAACACAATTTCTATGTTTGGTTTACTAATGAATCTATCAGCATTATGAATCAATAAATGATAGCAGGGCCCAGCTTCGCTGGGCGCTCGCTTCGCGAGCCGTTACTATTGTCAACTTGATGCAACTGAACCACATTTTGATTAAAGCAGAAAAAAAGAGAAAACATTTTTTAGTGATTCAATAAACGATAACTTATTATACGGGGGTGGCCCCCCATTCCCGTGCATCTGACAATTTGTGGTGAATTATAATATAATAAATCATGTTTATCCCGTGCAAAGGTTAAAAGAAAAAAATTAAATGTGATAAGAAATTAAACTTTTCAAACGAAGATGCTAGAAAAAAAAAAATTGGAATATTTACGAAGGGACTCGAACTCATAACCTTCGTTTTAAGCGTCCCGTGAACTTCCCACTGCATCAATCCTGGTTGCCGAACTGAAGTTAAATTTAGAATATCCATTATTAAATGTCGCTAGGAAATATGGTGGCGCCAAATGGATCAAAAGTTACGGTAGCCTCGCGGTCTACTGTGACGTTTCTATGACGTCACAGTTGCTTGAAAAAAAAAAAGTAGCGCCAAAGCCACATGCAAAAGGTTACAAGGAAGAAAATCCCGATTTTACGTCTGTGATCACGCACGTCCAATCAAATTCGACACTAGAACAGAGTCGGACAAGGATTGAGGCGCTTTTGGATTGAGGCGCTTGTTTCACCACGACGATTGTTCTACAAACCTTGGAAGATAGCGCCATGGATGTCAATGTGTATTTCGTAAAGACCATAAGTACCGTATTTCTCGGGAGAGAATTATTTTTTTCATCGGAATCGTAATCAGCTAATGGTTAACCTGGTCACCTGATGAAGTTTTTGCAGGTGCTGTTATAGAGGACATTAATCATTCAAGTCAAGACAGGTGCTGCGTTATAGAGGATATTAATCAGTCAAGTCAAGACAAGTGCTGTGTAATTGTATTCGTGCGGTGAACTTTGTTAACTGTTGATTGTTAGCAATTGTTGTGGATTGATCGGAGATGACTCGCCACGCTAGGAATTGTACGGCCGGTGCCGTCTATACTTACCACGAGAAGAAGAAAGACACCAAGACATGTGGCTACGGCACCCAACAGGAAAGGATCAGCAAGGACTCCGTGAAGGACTTCGATTGCTGCTGCTTGACTCTGCAGCCCTGCCGCAATCCCGTCATCACCCCGGACGGCTACATCTACGACAAGGAGGCAATCTTCGAATACATCATCCACCACAAGAGGGAGAACGCCAGGAAGGTCAAGGAGTACCAGCGACAGAAGACCAAGGAGCAAGTCGAGCTCGCCGAGATAGCTAAGGCTGAGCTAGACGCCAAAGCCGAGGCCTTCGCCAAGCTCGAGAGGGACAGCATCGTCAGCAAGAGCAGTAAGCCCGGTACCAGCTCGTCGCAGGATAACGGCTCGATATCGAACTGCTCGGGCAACAAAGCCCAGACCCTCCCTAGTTTCTGGATTCCGTCTCTGACTCCTCAGGCTGCAGAGAAGAAGCTTGAGATGCCGAAGAGCTCTGTGCTGTGTCCCATGAGCAGGAAGCCGTTGCTGTCCAAGAAGCTGATCCCTGTCAACTTCATACCGATTGATGACCCCGACGACAAGAAAGCTCTGATCACCAAGAAAGAGCGGTTCAGGTGTGCTGTCACTCACGATGCGCTCGGTAATCATATTCCCTGCGCTGTTCTTCGCACTTCCGGCAACGTCGTTACTATGGAGTGCGTGGACAAGCTGATCCGCAAGGACATGATCGATCCGACTAACGGCAAGAAGTTAACCGAAGGGGATATTATACCAATTCAGAGGGGTGGGACCGGATATGCCAGCACCAACGCGAATCTGAAGGCGAAAGTCAAGAAACCTGTGCTCATGGCTTGATGTTGAAGCCATGACTATGAAATCACGTTAATTTCCCTTCTCGCCATAAATGTTGCTTTTGTGCTCGAATTACAATTTCATATTTGAGTGGTTATGCGTCAGGATAAGATCTGGTATGCTTGTGTTATAACCATTATCATTTGGCAAATTTTCTCGGAGTTGTGCATCAGCATTACAAAGTCTGCAGTCATAGTGGAAGTGGTATAGTTATATGTGAGCCTAGTGTGTTGTGTGGAATGCGGGGGGAAGAACAATTGAACCAAACTGCACCAATTTAGTGTGGTATGGTTATAACAGAATGGCGCTGATTATCTTGAGAACTGTGGAATACTATCATATTATCAGTTTCTAAAGTTAGCATTAATGTTTGTAATGCAGTTGTAATTTAGACTTTCCATGAAAACCTTTTTTTTTTTCAGAACAGCTGTAGTGTTATTGCCGATGTTTCGTTTAAGCAAGATAATGTGATGATTTTGATGAATCACCAAGGTAAAAAAAATTGCCATTTAAAACAGGGCTGGACAAATCCCATGCACCAGGTTCGCCATGGTTGCTGAAGAAAAATTAGAATTGGTGCCTAATAATTTTTATGTATGACAACTTAATTGAAGTCAAAATTATTGGAAATCATGCCAATGTATCTGCTAGCATGCAAAGTGGTCTCCAAGTCCTGGACGACAAAACCAAAAATACTCTAATTTGGACCGATTTTGCCTAGGTGAGAAATTTATGCTTTGGCACCTAAAAAAATTTTTCAATTTGTCCAACCCTGAAAAAATAATTGATGAAATGAATGAAAAGAAAAAGTTCTAGATGGGGTGAAAATATGAAAACAATATCAAGTTAAAATAAATTCCCAATGGTATACCATACTTTTTGGAGAAAATCTTTTTTTTTTTTACTGCCAGACCCGATTCGGCGCTATTTGCCAAGGTTACAGGTGGAACGAGAGTAACAACGGAACAGATGCAGTATGGTCCGCCATGATTTTGGCGACTTTTTTCTCGCGATAAGTCGCCAAGACTGTCATAATGGGTCTCTGGGTTGCCGTGTGTTCTAGAATTTTCTATTCCAGATGGCGCGCGCTTCGCAAAACGGGTTTTTTCTTTTGTTAACCGCGTTTTTCAAAACTTTGATACAGTCGTTGTACCATTTTCTGTGCGTCTCTTGTTTTGTGAGTTTGTTTTTTGTTTCTCTCGTTGTTTCCGTTGGATTATTCTTCTGTCAGGTTGTACCGTTCCCTTTATATTATTTTTTCATTCATTATTTCATTTAACTGTTGGCATGCCTTCTGTATTTAGCGTAGTTAAGAAATATCAGGGTATGATTTCTAAAGACCTCGATCTAACATTTTCTAATGGTAGGGCGACCTTGGGGAAAGAGGGAGCGGGCAACATCGTGTTTTATTTATCCTACCTGTGCCGAAATAAGTATCTTTTCCTAGAATTCCTGAGAGAATCACGGCTCATTAGGTCGAAATGCTGTGCAGTGAATGCAACTGTGCTATAAGGGTTGTCCCGAAAAAAAAACTTTCTGATGGTTTCATTTGGGAATGCAGAGTTAGGAGTTGTAGATCCCAGAAGTCTGTTGGGTACGGGTCGTGGTTCTGCTGCAGCAAGTTGAATCTCCATGAGATTTAGCTGCTCACCTATTCCATTGTGCGAGATGAAAGCTCCAGTAGGATAGCAGAGGAGTTCTTTTTTTCATCTCACACCTTGGCCGACTGGCATCAATTCGTTCACGAAATGATTTTAGATCATATTGAGCTCAAGTCGGAAAAAATAGGTGGCACAGGGATGATAGTAGAAATAGATGAATCTAAGTTTGGGAAGAGGAAGTATAACACCTATAACATTTGTGTTTAAATGTCAGAGAGGTTGGTGGTAGCTGTTTTCAGTTCATTGTTCATACAAATGAACATGGGTGCTTGGAATTAAATTAGGTTACATTTCGGCATACTTCACATTTAGTAGTTATGAGGGGTTATTTGTGATTCTATTAGAGTTGGCCGTTCATCTTATGATCAGTAATAGCTGTAGACATAACTGTGTTCCTATACTTTTTACTTAATCATTAGATTTCCTTTCTAAATTAGGTTGGGGTTTCTTGTGTGGTGGCTAGGTTCAAATTTAATTTGTGTGAGTAACAATGTCCGTGTATGTTCAAAGCCATGAATAGGTGTCTAGTTTTTTGAGGAAGATGAAGTGGGGAGGGGGGGGGTGATTATTCACATATCTAGGGAATGAAGTACATCTTTCCCTGTTATTTCCGGCAACAATGTTCAGGTAGCAATGGGTTTGTATCACCGGCGCCCAAGTTCATATTGGAAGCTGCAAAAAGAATTATTAATAGATTTCTGACACATTGATTTCATTTTTGCATCGGTCCATGGAAATTTAAATGGAGAGTTTAATGACACATCATCTCAAATTTCTGTTGAAAGATCAAATTTTGCCCTTCTCTTAACCAGTCAAGTGGTTACGACGGCCGCCATATGTAATGTTGGTGCCTACGACGGCATTTGCAGACGCGCAGACTTTTTTCGGTCTTTTTCACCACATTTGCCGTCGCTGATATACGCAATGGTTTTGCCTACGACGGCATTTGCCGACACGCAGACTTTTCTGTCTTTTTCACATAGATATGACGAAATAATTTGTCATACATGTGCTGCCATCTCTGTACAGCCATCCTTATACTTTATTATCTCATCACTAGATGGAGTTGACAATTATATTTCAAGGACTGAGATTATTATTACTATTATCATTGTCATGTTTTGCAGAGCTGCATCCCCATCGCTTTTGTTTCAATTTCCAACTCCCTTGCGAAGATGCATCTGTTTTATTACTCATATATCTTTTAGCAAAGGTTCAACTACTATGGTTCCACATAAATCCATCAGCAGCATTTCTTTTATTCACAGGACATTATGACCGCCCCCCCCCCACCCCACTTTTGGGGTGTCATATTATGTCTGGACACATTCGAGCTATTATAAATCATGGTATAAAAAAAATTTTAATATTTCAAACTTCCAAGAAAAGGGAAAACGCGTGCGTGCGCATCTTCAAAAAAAAGTGGGCACTGCAGGTAACGCTCGGAGAAATTAATTGGACAGTTGACTGGTTAAAAGGGAATCACTTATCATTTTGACAGGCGTTGCATATGTTATCAATATCATGTATAATCAATTCATAGATCTAAAATCACTGGGTAAGAAGTTCTGGTACACATGAATGGAAATTATTGTGGTGGATGAATCATCCATATTCAGCTCCATGCTACGCCGACGAGTATATTCAATGACAGTTCCAAATAAGTCCCTTATGGACTTGTGTGAGAGACCACCACATTGAATCACAGTTGACAGTTTAAGAATTACAGGCGCATTCTATAATTTTTCCTTTTCCTATAACATTTTTTGTGGTACACTTGGTGGGTAACTTCAGCCACCGATTAAACACAAAAAAACCACTCCCTTTCAAACGCAGTAACCTAGCTCTCCTCCTAATGTGACTTCATCATCTCTTGTCCTTTCTCCAACTGCTAGAATGCCTGGAAGCATTCATTGTCAAGCGCCCCTGACAATGATGCTAACTTGTAGGAAAAATCAGTCCGTGTGGGAAAAAAAGGAAAATTTTTCCTCATTTCCAAGGATTCATCGGAAATTTTGAAAAAATCCCAAACGCAAATTACTTGTTTAACAAATTAAACAAGAAAAATGAAAGAGGGAGAATTAATGTAGCGATAACACTTTCCTCGAATTCCTCCCGAGGTTCAGTTGATGTCCCTGGCTAAGCTTACAATAAAGAGGAAAAGTATGAAAGAGAGGAGAGACAGGGGGGGTCAGAAACTTTGTTGCATGAGTAACAAAAGGAGAAAAAAAGAACGGGCACTGAGTTCTAAAAACATTCTCATTCCCTTTCTTAAATGGCTTTTTTTTTTAAGAAAATGAGATGCGTTTGATAATGAATCACACATTTTGGGCACCATTGTGAAGGTATCGGCTGGAAAGAAGATGATCCTCATTTCATCTGCCACTTACAACGCTATCTGCTACAGTATGTAATTGGATATATTTTCCCATACTGATTCTCAATAAGAACCTTTTTTAGAATAGGCTGCAATGGCGCCAGTAGTTACTTCTGGAATGAAAAGAAAGGGTCCTGGAGTGCTGATGAAAATGTAGCGTGTTTCCTGAAGAGTATCAAAAATAAGAATCTGCAGTTCATTTTCGAGTTAGTCAATTATAAGTAGTGACAAAAGCCAGAACAGGGAAACTCAGCTGCGATACTTTTATCCTAGAAGAAGAATAATGAAGTGGCGGGAGATATAAAAATTAGAATTTTTGAATGGCTTTCAAAATAAAAAATGTAAATTGGTAAATTTTAAATTGAACCAAAAGAAATTAATCGAGTCTGAATTACTGTGTACGTACCCAAAGAGTTTTTCCTCGAATCATTCAAGACAGTTGGAAAAATTTAAACAAATTTGACGCAAACACTTAGCGAAGGTCAACTCGATTGTTTACGTACAAAATATTCTCTGTTTGGTAAAAATAATTTACTAGGAAAACAAAGGGTGAAACCATAGTTCAACTGGGACGCTTTGAAAATCATTTGATATCTGATGGTAAAAATCGTGCAGATCTAAAATTTCAATTGAATTCTGGGAATTGTCTTGGTCATGGGAACAGAGTCGAACAGAAAAGTTTGGAATTTTCAAATTGTTGACTCAAAGAAATAAAATGCATTCAAGGAAATGTGCGCTTGTTGTGAATTCATTGTAAGCCTATGCGAAATAGATGAATTGTTTACTGGTAGTATTTTCAATATTGAATAAAATTTTCCCTCGAGTGTTTAAACCACTGTTTCCCAAAGTGGGCATTATCTTAGGGGTTTTGCGGGGGGGGGGGGGGGGGGGAAATAGAAGTTTTTGGTTTAGTGAAGGATCCCATAAGTTGGCTTAAGTTGGGGAAAAAAATTTCAAGAAAATGGCGATGGAACAAAAAGTTTGGGGGACTATGGTTTAAACTAGAGAAGAGCAAGCTTTTTTTAGAAGCGGGCCAAAAGGAAAAAATTTTAGCGAGGGAGGAAAAATTTGGATATTGGTTCTTAATTGGAATTTTTATGCTTAGGAGTGAAGTGGCGAGATATGCTATATCCCTTGGAGACTGAAACGGTTTCGTTGCAAATCAGACGCTATGGTTTATCCTTTAAAACTGGAAAAATAAATGAATATATTTTTTTTTAGATGGACATCTTTTTTTCAGCCACCTTGTTGGGCATTTTGCCTGTTGTGGCATTGCATTTGTGTATATAATTTTACGCGTATTTATTTGTGTGTTCCATTTTTTGTATGCGGTAAAATTTTTAAATGAATTTATATTAAAATTCTCAGTTATATTTTGCATGTGCAAAACAATAAAAAAAAACCCTTATAAAATGAATTTTTTCGAAACACTGAAGTTGAAAATTTCTGTGCAGTGTTATCATTTTAAAATCTGCGGCAAGCTGGATAGAATCTTTAAGGGGGGCCGGGCGCATCAGGTCTGTGGACTGTAGTTTTCCAATCAGCAGTTTAAACTAAAGCAAGAATTTTAAAT
The DNA here is from genome assembly GCF_987345545.1 of Pholcus phalangioides. Taxonomy (NCBI): domain Eukaryota; kingdom Metazoa; phylum Arthropoda; class Arachnida; order Araneae; family Pholcidae; genus Pholcus; species Pholcus phalangioides. The sequence continues at coordinate 675,775 of NW_028301603.1, forward strand.
CAGATTAAGGGAATTACCAAGAAGATGTAGAATTGGCTTCTCCCCCTAGGTTTCCCCTTCCCTTTTTTTTTTGGGAAAAGGAAAGACCCTTTTGCTTCTGATGGTAAGAGGGTTGAAGTATCGGCAACATCAGTGTCGGATAATGTACAATAGGTTTCTTTTCTTTCAGCTGCGGGGAAGTATGTACTGGTATATACTGTAATAGCTCGCTTCAGTTTCTTCGTTCTCTTCAACATTGGAGCAAGTTTTTTCTTTCTAGTACAAATTCTGATGACGTTTGAACGTTCCATTCAAAATGAATGATTGTAACCAATCTAATAATTCGTGTCCTCTGCCTGGAACATCAAAACCTCGGAAAAGACTATTTCAAGAACTCTCAAAGGAAGTGAAATCGAAAATTTTCAAATTTTGTTCCGACAAGAATGGTTGCAGGTGGAGGAGTTTAAAGGCTGGCTGAGTCAATCTTCAGACACAAAGAAGTGTAAATGTATTTGTTGTGATGTGGAAATTTTGTGTGGGAAAAGCGAGCTTCAGAAACATGATAGAGGTATGAAGCATCAAACACTTGTCAAGACAAAACAAAGATTAACAATAACATCATTTTTAAAAGCAAAAGAAAAAATGAAGTAAAGGAGCATGAAAAGTAAGTGAAAAAGAATGTGAAATAAAACTGGCAAGGCTTTTTTGCCAAACATAATGTAGCATTTCAAGCTATAGACCACCTAATACCTGTACTAAAAAATAGTATTCCCAACTCAAAAATTTTGAAAGATGTTCAAATGAAAAGAAAAAAAATTCACCCATATGGTGGAAAATGTTATAGCAAGAGTGGAGACCCTTTGGTTCCCCCGAATGAAATTTCTGGCTGCGGACCTGTCTCCAGAAACAAGGAAACTACACATAAAACTGCTGAAACTTATTGCTCTGAATTCAGTGGACTGCTCCGCCAAAGAAATATATAAGACATTCAAAAACTTTATGGAAGAGAATGGCATTCCGATGAAAAACATAGTTGGTTTGGCATGTGACGGTGCCCCAGTTATGGTTGGAAAGAACAATTCCTTTTTGAGCCCGCTGAAGACTGATGCCCAAAATATTGTCCTACTCCAATGCATTTGCCATTCAGCTACATTGATTGCTAGTCGTGCCTGTGAGCAATTGCCTAGATCTAATCCACGAGATATCGACCTATATATCTGGTAGCTCCAAGCAAAGTGCCCAGCTTGTCGAAATTCAAGAATTTCTAGGTACAGAGAATAAAAAAAATTCCCAAACTATGCTACACCATATGGTTATCAATGCGTATCCAAAATCCTCAAAAACTGGACAACTTTGGAGAGTTACTTTCAGATCGCTGTGTTTGAGGACAAGTAAAAAAGTTACGAATGCATTCTTAAGGAATCGGGCAATATGTACAATAAGGCATATTTCTTGTTTCTGAAATATGCGCTGAAGTTGCTGAAATGTAATTGGGCAGAATTTTTGTAAATCCTTCAGCTTTGCAGGACATTTCACGTGCAAATGTCAATTGCCCAAGAAATATATTTGGCATACGATGAAATCTATATTGGCCGGGAATGTGAAGAACTTCTAATAACCATTGGGAAAAACGAGGCTTTAGAAGTGAAAAAAAAAATGCCTACAGTTTTATTCAACGGCTCTAGAAGAAATGCAGAAGAGATTACCAATATGTAATCCTCTTTTTGCAGAAATGCAGTTTTTGTCTCCTAAAGTAGCTTTCTGCACTTCTCGACCATCGGATATGAGAGAGTTGGCTGATTTAGGAACTTACTGTGAAGATCACATAGATTTGACCGAACTGGCCACGGAATGGAGAAGTTTACCGCAGTTTTTTGACGCTGACGAAATTCCGAAACTGTTAGGAATGAGCATCGATGTTATGTGGGGGAAAATGACTTCCACCAAGTCATTTGATGACGAACTGAAATTCCCAAATTTGGGGAAAAATTATCCAAATTAATTCTCAGCCTTCCCCTCATTCAAATGCAGAAAGAATTTTCAGCATTGTCAATAGCGTGAAAAAAAATAGAAAACGTAACCGACTTTGTGTGTGATGTTGTGAACGGTGTCGCAGTTATGAGATCGGTTTTGCAGGACACCAATGTGAATTGTTACGAATTGGAAGGTCACAGAATCGCATTTAAAATTGCTCAACAAACAGGATTTGTACGAAGTCAGGCAATAAACGATTTTAGTTTCCACTTATTTCTTGCCTCTTCATGTTTAGTTCATTTTCATTAATTTCTGCATCTTTCACTTATGTTAAACAGTACTACAATATTTTATAAACTATTTATTTTCGTGGGTATATCGATGAGCAGTGGACTCTTGTACTTTTTTTTGGTCAAAAATTTCCGTTTTCGTTTATATCTGAACACTCAGTGTGGATACTATAGACTTATTACTCAACTCCGTTAGTAGCTGATAGGCGAGTACATTTATAAATTTAACTGATTTCTTTCTTTATTGTCCTGTTTATTCTAAAAATTTCCGAGTATAGAATGGGAAATTTTTGACCATTTGCAGAGTAGAACACTTCATATATGTCTGAAGGAATAATATTTTTTTTCGGCCCAAAATATGCTGAGAAATTAAATTTTCTGGATGTTATGTGCCGGAACTGATATTTGGAAAGAAAAGTGATTTGTCTCCTCCCGGAATCGATCCCGGGTCCCCGTGAATACAATTTTCAGTGTATTTCTAGCCGAAAAAAATGACATCTCTTCATACAAAAAATGCCAGCTGGGGCGGAAATTGTTGTCGGGGCCGCGACTGGAGGGGGAGGGGAGAGCAGGCGGGTCTCGTGCCCAGGGTGCTGGACCAGAGAGGGCGCAAATTTTATTCTCAAACCTTTCCTTCAACATTACAAGGGGGCGCCAAGATGCGCGTTTTCCCCGGGTGATCAAGCATCTAGTTGCGGCCCTGGCATCAGCTACTCTGTCTCCTGTAAGTGCTAACTCGGCCTCTATCTTCATCAACCGTCCGTAGTAGAGGTATGATTCCCGTTTAAACAATGCTCAAAAAGCATTCAAAAGTTACCCTGCACCAGTTTTGCGAGGGAAAAACAAAGTGTATCACATAATTTAAAAAAATCTAATTTCTATATGGTCTCTTTGTCCTCTAACTTCCAATTAGAAAGTTGTTGCACTGTCTCTCCTGAGGCCAACAAAAAAATTCCGCGTTCGTTTGTAAATGCTATATTCGCTGAGATATTTGAATTCAAATATCGGAGAAAATTTATGAAAGAACAGCATGAACATAACGGACAAATCTCCTTTCCCTCATTTATGCTGTATTTTTTCATGCTGTCTTTCTCAACTTTTCTCATTTTTTGAATTTGAATATCTCAGCCAATATTTCGCTTAAAAAGTTGGGATTTTTTTTGTGTGCTTCAGGGGACAAACCTCAGAGACAGGGCAACAACTTTCTAATTGGAAGTTAGAAGACAGGGAGGTGGGGACGTATAAAAATTTGAATTTTTTTAAGACACTGCATTTTCACTCTCAAATCTAGTATCGGATAATTTTTGAATGCCTTTCGAGCATTTTTAAATTGCAACTATGGAGCCATTCAAGTATTACGTAAGCAGATTTTCAGCCATTTTTTTACCCCCTTCCCCCCCCCCCCCGTCAGCAAAATTTCTTCTGCAGCTTAGAATATTTCATATCTTCAAAAAGGGGTGGTTGATGACGTAAGCAACCTTCAAACCCCCCCCCCCCGACGTAATGCTTGCCCCGTACATGATGCTGACGTAATACTTGAATGATCCCTATACCTCTATGACATTGATGACATCAAGGCCACATTAGCACTTACAGGACACCCCGTATAGCAAATGAAGCCGCAAAAGTTGATAAGGAGGGCATTTCGGTATTATCAGACTCACCTCTGAAGATGCCCACCATGCCCTTAAGGTCGAAACAACCCGTATTTGTTAGTCTATGTCTAATAGAACTTACTGAATTTCATGGATTTCAGCGGTTCGGCTCGGCACGATTTCACTATACGTCTCATGTTATTGAACCCCTTCAGTCCCCCCTCCCAAGGGCCGAATTTCAAAACACTCTTTCATAGTTAGTCTTACGTCATGAAATAAAACTTGTGATAGAATTTCATGAATTTTCTTCAGTGTTCAATTTTCTACCCTGTTCTTGTAGGGCAATTTGAGTTTTTCTATGAAGGCTTGGGATCCTTTTCCGAACTCCCTTTATTTTTTGCGTCATTTCAAACTTAATTTTTTAACAATTTCTTGATTTCTTTCTTGTATACTTCTCTTTCAGTAGAAGAGGTTTGACGGTTTGAGTTCTCTTTCAGTAAAAGGAGGACTGCACGGCCAAAACAGCCTGGTAAGTCCTTATTCCCAATTAGTGCATTGCTATATACAGAATATCATTTCATAAAGAGTTCGTGGGTTTCATTTTTCTGCATTTTATTGGCACAGGGGTCGGCGGAAATTATGTTAGTGTCACAAATTTCTCGTATATATATAGCACAAAACACTTAGTCAACCCTCTTCTACTGAAAGACAACCTGAAACCTCTCTTTATACAAGAAAGAAGTCATCAAGAAATTGTTAAAAAATTAAAAGTTTGAAATGATGCAGAAAATAAAGAAAGTTCGGAAATACGCCCCAAGCCTTCATAGAAAAACTCAAATTTCCCCCCTGGAAAATCAAATTGCCCCACAAGAACAGGGTAGAATAGGGACGGCCCTGGTCGAAACCGCTGAAGAAAATTCATGAAATTCAATTCATTGAAATTAAAGTTTTATTTCATGACGTAAAGGCCAACTATGAAAGGGTGTGTTAAAATTCGGCCCTTGGGTGGGGGGGGGGGGACCGAAGAGGTTCAGTAATATGAGACGTATAGTGTAATCGTTCCGAGCCGAACATAAGAATTTTTATTTCATGACGTACAGAACCAACAAAAAAGGTTTTTTCGACCTTAAGGGCATTCAAATGTAACATAGAGAAATCACTCCAAAGCTGGAACCGCGGAAACTATATTCATGGAATTCGGCCACAAGTTTTGCTTGACGTAAATACTAACTAAGAAGGTTTTTTTTTTAATTCGACCCTAAGGGGAACACAAGAGTGGTCAAAAGGTAACATAGAAAAATCACGCCGAGCTGAAATTCGTGAAATTGGGACAGAATTTTCATTTCATGGCGAAATTCGTTTCTCGAAATGCGCCCGTAAGTGCACAGGGGGGTTCAAATGTAAAGCAGCAATCACGTCGAGCCGAAACCGCGGAAATTCATGAAATTTTGTCAGAAATTTCATGACATGACTTATTAAGGAGTGAATTTTTGAAATTCGACTCTTGGGGGGGGGGGTTCCTAAGAGGGTTTAATAAAGGGAGACTTTAGCCCCGTTTACATGGGAAATAGAAAAGGCGAGGAAGGAATTAACAATTCCGCTTCTAGAATTTTCACCAATAACTGCTCCCCATTTCTTTCCTTACGAACATCGAGCTTATATTACTGGAGGGAGTATGATGTCAGCGGTCTCCGCCTTCACAGTGCTGAGAACAGTGTCCCCGCAACATCAATTGCCGGAAGATCACGAGACTCGTTGAATATCGGCGCAATCTCCGTTATTTTATAATAGCACATCCACAGGAGTTTAAAACAATAAACGAAAGATATAATTTCAGCATCTATGAAAAATACAGTAAAACCTGTCTGCAACGGAATCGTAAGGAACCGAAATTTTTTTCTGTCGAACACAGGTTTCTGCTTAATACAGGTTCCGTTAAAGACAGGTTTTACTATAATTTCAAAATTAATGAAAGAGATAACTTACTAACAGTACTAACGGAAGATCATTTCAGAATTAAGGAAAGAGATGATTCCAAAATCAATGGAAGAAAAAAAATTCTAGAATTAATGAGAGATAATTCCAAAATCAATGAAACAGATAATTCCAGAATTAAGGAAAGAAATTTCAAAATTAATGAAAGAGATTTCAAAATTAATGAAAGAGATTTCAAAATTAATGAAAGAGATTTCAAAATTAATGAAAGAGATTTCAAAATTAATGAAAGAGATTTCAAAATTAATGAAAGAAAAATTCTAGAATTAATGAAAGAAAAAATTCCAGAATTTATGAAAGAGATAATTTCAGTATTGATAGAATGATAATTCCAAAATAAATGAAAGCGATAATTCCAGAATTAATGAAAGAGATGATTTCAGCATTGATGAAGTGATAATTCAAAAATAAATGAAAGCAATAATTGAAGCATTAATGAAAGATGATTCCAGAATTAATGAAAGTGATAATTTCAGCATTGATGAAAGTGATAATTTCAGCATTGATGAAAGTGATAATTTCAGCATTGATGAAAGTGATAATTTCAGCATTGATGAAAGTGATAATTTCAGCATTGATGAAAGTGATAATTCTAAAATTAATGAAAGAGCTAACCAAATTGTGAAAGGAAAATTATAGAATTAATGGAAGAGATATAATTCCAAAATCAATGAAAGAGGTAATTTCAGTAGTAATAAAGTGATAATTCCAAAATAATTGAAAGCGATAACTCCAGGAAGATCATTCGAGAATAAATGAAATATGATTCCAGAATTAAGGAAAGCTAATTCCAGCGTTGATGAAAGATAATTTCAGATTGATACAAAAGTGATAATTCCAAAATTAATGAAAGAAAAAAATTCTAGAATTAATGAAAGAAATAATTTCAGCATTAATGAAAGAAAGTGATAATTCCAAAATTAATGGAAGATAACTCCAGAATTAATGACATATAATTTCAGAATCGTCAATGAAAGAAATAACAGCATTAATGAAAGTTATAATTCCAAAAATAATGAAAGTGATAATTCCAAAAATAATGAAAGTAATAATTCCAAAAATAATGAAAGAGATAATTTCAGAATAAATGAGATATAATTTCAGAATCAATGAAAGAAATAATTTCAGAATCAATGAAAGAAATAATTTCAGAATAAATGAGATATAATTTCAGAATCTATGAAAAATAATTTCAGCAATAATGGAAGAGGTAATTCCAGAATTGATCAGATATAATTTCAGAATCAACGAAAGAAATAATTCCAGCATTAATGAAAGAAACAAATACAGAATTGATACAAATTGTTTTTTCGGGTTCGAAGACCGTCGTCCGTTTGAGTTTTCTCAACGTTTCCCCAACACTAGTGGTTGGCATCATCAGGAGAATTGATAAACTGGATCAAAGTCAAGTTTTGCGGAATGCAAGGATTTTCTCGCCGAATCCTGCCCTCAGGGCTATTACAGCGGCTTACGAAAGGCCTGGCAGCTAAGTGTCAATGGGCCAAGGAATGACTTCCCTGACCCAAGGGCCATGGTCAAAGTAGGGTCGAATCCGCTTATAATTTAACATTTTCGCAATTTTTGCAGATAGAGTGCCAGCACAACCTTCGATGTTAGTCGTTTTAGTAGATTAGAAGAGTGAGCTGTGAAGTGCCGAGATGATCTTTTCGAAGTCCGGAGATAGACTAAATACAGAATTGTTGAAAGAAATAATAATTAATAAAGGAAATAATTTTCCAGACTTAGAGAAAATTCAAGAATTAATTAAGGAAAATTTCAAAGTTAATGAAGGATAATTCCAGAACTAATGAAGGAAAATTCAAGAATTGATGAAATTTTTCAGAATTAACGAAGGAAATTACTCCAGCATTAATGAAAGAAATGATTCTAGTATTAATGAAATAAATAATTTTCATTTTTAAATAAGTTCTCTATCCTTTTTTTAATTTTAAAACCCAATATTTAGAGACCGAACTGTTTATTTGTCTACGTAACTTGTTAGGCACGAACTTTGTTGTCACCGAGTCATGTGATTTCTTTGCATTTGATGTCGCGGAGGCTGGGTGCTCCCCCCACTGAGCTATAACTCCCCTTAAGCTCGATGGCTAGAATTCCCAATGTTACGGCTCATGGAAACGGGGCTATATAGTCTTTCTTGAAATATCGTTGGTGCTGCCATCTAATGTCGAAATCAAAAGTGACTTATGTGGTGTGAATGAAGTTCAGATTGAAAAACTATACTCTTCATTCCACTCAGTTCCTTATAAACAATGCTCATAGACTGAACTGGAAGTTAAATTTAACAGTTCAGTTATTTTCGTAGAACATAAGGAGACGTCCAAAACGAAGAACCTGCCAACAAGCAGACGACAGGTAAGAAGTCAACGAGCCGTTAAAACCCAAAACGGCTCAGTGATATGATCGGCTGATGAGGGAGTGACCAGTGACGTCAGTATAAACGTACTAACGTGGTTTCATCAGTTTATCATATTTGGCAAGAAATTATACTTTTCCCATCTTAGAAATTAGAAACACCAGCGGCTAAAAATCCGACATTCCCTAGTGAACTCGACCAATCACAGAGGAGCGGGAATGTGTTACTCTCGAACCGTAAATTTAGCGGCGTAAACACTCTAAGAGAAGTGTAAACAACAGATTGAAACCTTCGGAGCTGGAGAAAAGTTAAAATAGTTCCAAAAAGAAGTGGTTGGGCCGTAACCATGGACCGTTCAAGTATTACTTAAGCAAAATTTTATGGGTTTTTACCCCTCCCCAACCCCACTTGTCAGCAAAATCAAGTAAACTGGACCAAAACCTTCTAGATTAGTACCGTTATTAACCAAGGGGGGGGCTTCGGCTGCCCTCCCCATTCTCGAGAGATACGCGGGTGGGGGATATAATAATATATTGTATAATGTATACCCTCCTCGTGACCTCCAAGAGATAAAAATTGAATTTAAAAATTTAAATTTTTTTAATGAAATATCGTAGAAAAATATCTGTACTGTTTTGATTAATTTCTGTAAATTTAAAATGTTTTTTGAAAGCTTGTGATGAGAGGAAATATTTTACCCTGTCCCCATTTAAAGGCAGGTCCTGTGTAAGCCCCCTCCCCCAGGCCCTCTTTACTTCTCTTGTTGATCTGAAGCAACCTAGTAGAATAGATCGAGATTTCAGGACATTGCACTGCTGAGGTGAGCACCTCTACCAATCAACAAAACAACCATCAATTGCCATTGTGCTTTATAATATCTTAATCTTTTTGATTCCTTAATAGTGCATGTACATTTTGAATGCCCAGAAGAGCATCGATCAAGTTGGTGGTTTCAAAACCCCTTTCATCTAAACAATAATCTTCAATGCATGGTTTGCTGAGCTGTTTACTAATATGTGTAGCATATCTTAGCGCCCTGTGAGTTTCATTAAAATGTCAAATGTGGCTATCACCTTGATCTGGTCCAAGTACTGATGCATAATTTTCCAAATAACATATCAATGCTTTGATTAAAAGGGTGAAGAATGATTCTATTAAAAATCTATATTAGTGCGATGAATGCTCAATTAACAGGAATTTTTTGATAATTATGTCTTTAGTTGTATGAGATACTGTATTTTTTCTTCAAACCTGATTTGAATAAAGCCATGCCAATATGTTCTCATCCAAATGCTTAGATAATCATTCCAATCCCTCCCTTCCTTGGTATTAAAAGCAAATACAAAACCCTATTTTTCTCTATTGGTGCTTATGTAATATTTGAACGGTTGTGAGAATAGAAATGTACAAATAATTATACACAGTGAGAGGGAAAAAATTTTTGAACACAAAATTTTTTATTAGGTCATATTATTGAATGACGTTTAACATAAATAAAGTTGCATACACTATGTAATAGTCCCAAAGGCAATTTGAAATAAACATGATTGTATATATTTTGAAATTGGAAATTTTTTTTAATTGCTACTTGTATTTCCATAGGTTGAAAATGCTATTTTTTATAGTATTCTGTAATACTGTGCAGATGTACATGGTGTTTTGAATTTTTATACATTATAGAATAAGCAATTTCTTGATATAGCAGAGAGGATCATCAAAATCATAATGAGATCACAGACATTCTATAACATTGAAGATAAACATATAAACAGTAGATAAACTAGAATAAACAATTATTCTAAAAGCCGAGAGGATAAGGCCATCAATAAGACATTGCAGGCACGATTCTACAATATTAAAAATAAACATGATCATGTATTAAATTTTTAATATTATAGACCATGTTGCTCTGCCCAAAGAGACCTTTTTTACCCTTTCAGCGGCAATCCTGAGATTCTTGTCAAACCTGATCTGCTTTATTTCTGACACCCCGAAATATTTTGTCTTCTACAAAAATGCAGTGAAACTGTTTTTACAATAAAACATGTTTTCCATTCCCCTCCAACCAATCAGCTGTCAGTGAGCAGAGTTAGCTATTGTTCTAGGTTAGATAAGAAGCAGCAAGGGAAAAAAATACAGTCAAACTGTGTTAGTGCGTCACCCGGTTAACACGTCACTCCGCTTACCGGGTCACTTTTTAGAAGTCCCAATTGTCCTCAGGCAGGAATTGGCACAGTTATGGCTTACTCCGTTTAACGAGTCACTCCGCTTACTAAGTCACATTTTTGCTCTCCCGAGAGTGACTTATTAACGAGGTTTGACTGTAAATATATGCTCAGTATAAATAATACAAAAAGGTTTCTTTTCATAGAAAGCCACACACGTAATGGCGGGGTTTGGCAATTTCAAATGTGGCAATTATAATGTTGATCAGGAAAATTTTAAAAACCACTTAAAGGGTTAAATGGGAGTTTGGCTTAGATTTGCACCTTAAAATTGAAAAACCAACTTGAGCTGACCATCCCAAACAGTGGGGCTAAAACAACTTTTAATAACTTACCACTAACCATGAGCTAATCCCAAAATATTGGTCTGAGGATGTGTTGTATCCATAGCACCAAGTCAAGAAAAACCTTAAGGATTGTGGAAATTATTAGTTTTCTAAATTCAAAAGTCATAAGCTTGTCACAAAACTTCAGCGATACAAGCAGGAATTGTAGTAAACCACTTTAAAAGTGCAAATTTTAATGAATTTAGACAGCTTTATTTTATTTTTTGGTTCCTTCCCACATTGAATAAATCATGGAAACAGCATGAGCGAAGAGACTTAGACATTGTAAATTCTATTTTATTTCATCCCAAAGATTTCTTTAATTCTATTGATTCATATTTAAAAGGGGTTGACAGAAATTAAACAAATAGTTAATTACAGGGAAGCATAGGCGTACGTAGAATTTTCTCGAGGAGGGGGTTTCAGATTTTTTATCCTTTGCAAGAAAGTATACTTACTGTAGAAAATATAATTACAAGAAAATGTACTTAATATGCAGGAAAAATAAAAACAGAAAAGTACATGTGATGTAGGTAAAGTAATTACAGGAAAATACACAATGTAGGAAAAATAATTATAAAAGAAAAATCAATTAACCTCAAATACATAAACACAAACCAACAGGAAATTGATGGAAAAAAGACAACTATATAGAAAATATTGATGGAAAAAAATAAGGATGAGCCAGAAAAAAATGAGAAAAGAGCGCAGAATATAACATTACGAGAACGCGCTTTTAGAAACAAGTCACCAAGATGACCTTATGTTGCTATCTTTCAAAACAGAACTCTATCGGGAAACCTTATGACCATGTAATCTGTATTTTACGGGACAAAACTACATAGAACTCTGAGAAAATTTCAAAATTTTCCCCGTTATCACGTCATTTCTTGTAAAAATACACATTTTGTGGATTTTCGTGTTTGAGAGAAAAAAGTTTTTCAAATCGTCAATTTTTAATTCTAATGAAAATTTCCCATCCATGAAATGTCTCGTTTTGAGATATTGAGCCTGCGACCTCGAACTTAATTTTGTAAAAATTTTCAGATTACCTGAGTGACCGCCGCACAGTTCCAGAGCACACTTAAACGTTCGTGGCACATTTACAGAGAACTTGAATGGCTCTTGGCACAGTTTAACATCACTCAAGTGACCTGCGACATACACACATCACTTTTAGTGACCTGTGGCATGGTTCTAGAACACTTGAGTGGACCCGACACATTTTAGATCACTTAAGTGGTCTTTGGAACAGTTCACATCGCTCAAGTGGCCCGCGACACATTTACAAATCAGTCAAGTGACAATTTACAGATCACTTAAGTGACGTGCAGACAGTTCCAGAGTAATTAAGTAATGTGCGGTGCAATTCCAGAGGTGACGTGTGGCACAGTTCTAGGGCATGTAAGCGGCCTGCAGTGCAGTTCCACTTCACTCAAGTTACCCGTGGGCCACTTGAGTGATCTAGAGCTGGGCCACGGCACATCTCCACATGAACTAAGTGGCCCGTGACACATTTTCAAATCAACGAGGAAGGGGCCCGCGCTCTTCTAAAGATTGAGTATCCTTGCATTAAAGTAATGTTGAAGCGAAGGGTCCATGGAAAGATTCCAGTTGGTCCGCGGACTAAACTCTTTTTCACTTGACGAAAAAAGTTTCGTCATGATTCTTATCAGGACTGGGCAGCAGGCAGATCTGGTGCCCCCGACCAGAGGGGGCGTAAATATAATCTATTAACCCCACCTAATTTTTTTTTATTTATTATATGTTAATATTTTTAATTAGAAGTTTTTTTTAATCATTACCGTGTATGCTGTACTAATGTGCAACATACTGAAAAAAAAATCCAGAACCGCTGGATGGGGTTCAAAACCTCCAAGCAGAAGCCTGCGCAAGGGGGGTGGGTGCTCAGGGAACATTAGAAGAACGAGGCACCAAAATGCCTGATTGCACCGGCTAACTAAGCATCTAGTCGCGGCCCTGTTCAAAAATTTATTTTTTTGAGGGGAGGGGGACAAAGTAATAGAGAGTAAACGATCATCTATCATGTTATAACGCACACATATATCTTTGCCATTTTCTTAGGTTTTGAGGGGATGGACCCCCCCGGCACTGATGGACAATTGAAGCAGCACCTTGAAGGCTTTTACTGATTCTCAAAATTTCGAAAATTTGCAATTTTCATAACTACAATTTTATTACTTGTCATAAATTTTCAATTGCATATTTTTTCTCATTCATTCTAAATTTTCAACAATGGGGTTGCAATTAACTCTCACATTAGAATTTAATCATGTATCTCTTTTAAAATTCTAAATTTTTTTAATTTTTCATTTATTATATGTTCATATTTTTAATTAGAAGTTTTTTTTTTTTTATCATTACCGTGTATGCTGTACTAATGTGCAACATACTGAAAAAAAGTCCAGAACCGCTGACGTACGCAAGATGGGGTTCAAAACTTCCAAACAGAAGCCTATGCCCTCCCCAAGCTATCAATGTTTTTTTTTGCGGTGAAAAAAAAAAAAAAAAGAGCACCTCTCTCATTAAGAAAATCCTGCGTACAATACTGAGCAGAACCAATGGGGAGATCAGTAATTTGTCAGATTTTTTAAATTGCTAGAAAACAGACATTGAGAGATGATGGCTGGGATGGGAAGACAAGCAACTTGTTTTTACATTGCTTTGTACTAAATATTATGGGGAAGAGTTAATGGCCCCTCTGAGCTGTAAAGACAGTGCAAGAAATATTCTGTCATTGGCATTTTTCCCGGGCTAATTGACTTGGACCCCAAGATGATGTCCAACCCAGAAAGCACAAACGTGGTAAACTTTTTCTCGCTGTAGGTATATTTCTTTTAACCTAGTGAGTTCAGCCCTGACTTCAAGGATTGTAGGTGTGTTATCGTTGAATTCAAGGTCTGAAAGAGTAATAACATTTTTTTTGTATAGGCTACCATTGCTGTCAAAAAAGTGATACCTAAATACCTTTATATTTTTAAAATTCAATGTTATTCAAAGTATCTTTCCACTTCTTGAACATCAAAATTCATGAGCCAAGATCTGGTGAATATAAATAAATTAATACAGTAACGGAGGATAGGAATCAGACTTGTTTAGAAAAAGTTTGAAAGCACCTCCGCTCCAAATCCTAGCAAGTCTTGAGAGTTCAATGAAAATTTCGCATCATTTTTGTAAATAAATCACAAAATAAATTAAAACTAAAGTATTTATTGATGAAAAAATATCAACTAATGTTAATTTACAATACGTATGATTACAGCCACTATGCACATGCAAAGGAGTTTCTAAACTTTCGATCATTTCTACTTTCTTAGCATAAAAGTGTCAAACTCCTTTTGAATGTTGTGTCTTTTTGGTGATTAAATGTTTCCTCTCCAGAACTGAAACTAATGAATCTTTGATATCATCTAGTGTTTTGTGGAGAAAGACCCCCCAGCTTTCATTTTATCTGAAAAGAGAACGAAAACAATTGTAAAATACTAGACAAGCAGTTATGATGAAAAAACATTCATTAATAATACAAATACAAACTCAAAGGCCACAGCAGGAAAATTGCCCAAGTGAGGACTGATGCTGGGAATAGGTTTTTAACTCAAGCAAGGACGGTGAGCGTTTGAAACAGACAGCGTTTCAAAAGAGATGGGATAGTTTTAAAAAGATGGCAGAACAGGTGAAACAATCTCATTTTTACCTTAGCAATGCATGGAACAAAAAACGTGATACAATACACTCGAGAGCAGAATTGACTTCTGAGAGGGGGGGGGGGGGAACAAGGAATTTCCTACAGAAAAACAAACCCTTAAAAAAATGATTTAAATTAATTGAAATTGATTACAATAGCATGTAAAAGGTGTTTCCTTTTGTAATATATTTTTTTTCTGAAAATATTTGAAATCTATATATTATATATTTGAAATTTTGCTGACAAGGGAGGTGGAGGGTATCAGAAAAGGCCAAAATTGTTCTTGCACAATACAGTAGACGCGGTTTATTGAAATCATGCATAACACTATCATTTGGATATTGCAATCGATCACTAATACAAAATATAGAATGGACCAATACTGTAACATAGGGAAAAGTTCATTGATAGTTAGAAGGACTTATGGCTTTTGTTTTGTTTTTTTTTGCATTTAGAAGCTGAGGTTTAACCATACTTTTGTAGGAGATTAAAAAATGTAACCCCCCCCTGCCCCCCACAAACATTTCTGTATTCTGGATGATAATTTTTGCTTGCACATGAAATCGATAGCTAGGCTATCTGCATATTATTTGCTGCTATAATCCATGTACGTGTAAAGCAGCTTTAGCAATGAACTTCCAGCAATGCAGGCACACAAAAGGTAAGATCAAAAAAAGAAACCTCAGTTCTCAGTCAATTAACCAAATTCAGTTTTCGCTTGAAAGACTGTCTCGAGAGATCTATGGAACACACAGTACATGAATTAAACACATGACTGAATTAAAAAAAAATATATTTTAGCTTAACCGACTGACGGTTTGAGGGTGTTGAGAAAATCGACTTGAAAAAGGTTCAGGTAATTGCCACAAAACTGCTTCGAAAAAAATCCAACCATTTTTCCTTCCCCCCCCCCCCCCGTACAAACAGCAGGATATCGGATTTAGTGTTGTGCGGTTTAAAATCTTTGTTCCGCCTACTGTTGAATGCTTCTTTGTAGGAGAGGAAAAGGTGTGCTCTCTCGTAAAAGGATTCAAACTAAGTACAATACTTGGCTTTTTGTGGGCTCGTCTTTTTTTCCCATTCCTCTGCCAAAGTATTTTTTACTTTTCAAGTAAAGACCTGGGCAAAACGGAACTGATTACACTAGCGCTGATTTGAATAACTTTCAAATCATTTTACTTAAAAATTATAATAAACTTGCCGTATTCCCACGTACTGGCCGGCATGCTGTAAAACACGAGGGGCACCAGCCTTTTGAATGTTGTGATCTTGGCCGGCCACTTTCAGCATGCCGGAAAAAATGAGGTTATAATAGGATCACAGCATGCATTCAGCTGAATCAATGGATTTTCCGAATATATAAAGTTGATACATATATATACATGCATGTCCATAAATTAAGGATAATGCCAGCTCCAGCAAATAAAGGTTCAGAAACAAAACCACCTCCTACATGTGTACCGGAATTTCAGAGAGCATTGCTTGCTGAGTGGAGTGATCTTCCCCAAGATCAGATCGATAATTTGATACTCAGCATGTCTAGGCGTTGTACGGACTGTATTTCATTGCATGGGAGACATACAATGTATTAACCATCATACCAACCATGTAATAGTAAGTTTTTGTGAAGGAGATATTTTTTACAATTGCTCCAGGGAGCAAAAATCATAGTTTTTATGAATGGTATCATACATACACCATCGTTTTTGTTCTTTATCTTTTGTTTAATATATGGTCTTTATGAATAAGTAACATTGGTTTTGTTTCTGAACCTTTATTTGTAAAATAACAAACAAAATAAACGTTACTTATTCATAAAGCCCATTTATTAAACAAAAGATAAAGAACAAAAACGATGGTGTATGTATGATACCATTCATAAAAACTATGATTTTTGCTCCCTGGAGCAATTGTAAAAAATATCTCCTTTACAGAAACTTACTATTACATGGCTGGTATGATGGTTAATACATTGTATGTCTCCCATGCAATGAAATCCGTACAACGCCTAGGCATGCTGAGTATCAAATTATCGATCTGATCTTGGGGAAGATCACTCCACTCAGCAAGCAATGCTCTCCGAAGTTCTGGTACACATGTAGGAGGTGGTTGACGGGCTGCAACTCGTCGGCCAAGCATGCCCCACACATGCTCTATCGGATTCAAGTCAGGTGAGAATGCTGGCCATTCCATACGGGCTATATCCTCAGATTCAAGGCATTCGTTTACGATGTTTGCTTGGTGAGGATGGGCGTTGTCATCC
Source organism: Pholcus phalangioides (assembly GCF_987345545.1). Classification (NCBI taxonomy): domain Eukaryota; kingdom Metazoa; phylum Arthropoda; class Arachnida; order Araneae; family Pholcidae; genus Pholcus; species Pholcus phalangioides. Next base: position 692,502 of record NW_028301603.1, read on the forward strand.
ATAAACATAAATTCTGCGCCCATGGCACCCCTAAACAAACGTACATGTTGTTCCAGAATGATGTCCCAATAAATTTGGGCTTTCATGGTTCCGGTTTGAACATGCAGATCTGTTCTGGGACCCAGTATAATTCTACCCCAAACGAGCAATGCTGCACCACCGTAACGGTGTCGCATTCAATGATGTTGTCTAGGTGGTAACGGGTACCTGGCGTTCTCCTTATGAAAATCCGACGTGAATCAGACTGCAAGCTAAACCTGGACTCGTCGGAAAACATCACACAAGCCCACTGTGACGATGTCCACATTGCATGTTCTCTACTCCAGGCTAATTGCTGCAGACAGTGAGTTGCCGTGAGCGGAACACATCTGACAGGCCTGCGAGCATATGGACCAATATATCCCAAACGTCTGTACACAGTTTGCCTTGAAACTGTGGTACCCGTGGCTGCAGATAGCTGACGAGACAGGTCAGATGCTGTGCTCCGTATGCTTCTTTTGGCAGTTACTGCCAAATACTGGTCTTCATTCGGCGTTGTAACTCGGGGGGGGGGGGGACCTGTACTGTAACGTCTACTGAAATTTCCGTTATCTTGGAATCGTTGCCAAAGCCTAGAGATGACACTTTGGGCAATTCCAAGTTCCTCGGATACTTCCATCTGAGTACGCCCATATTCCAGGCGGCCGATAATTCTACCACGTAAAAAATCATCCACATGCGTCCTCTGTGTCATAACTATTCGCTGGGCATGTTCTTAAGTCAGCCACCTAGTTGGGCAATTTGCCTGTTGTGGCGTTGTATTTGTATAACACTGAGCGCCTTACAGAACTCTTGTGAACAATTTTACTTCTTTGCCACCATTCCTTATATACCCCCCCCCCTCTTACACTCTCATCATAGTGACATACTATCTGCATCATCTGGTGGCTTCCTGAAATTTGCATATCATTCTTGCAGATGTGTGTGATAATTCTACAGGTGAAATTTTTACTTTAGATTTCAATTTTCGTGCAATTCTGAATTATCCTTAATTTATGGACGTGAGTGTATTTATCATCTTTCAAACACACGCAGTTATTCATTCTAATATTAAATATTCAACTGTTTCTTTTCACTAACATCTAGTAAGAGCCATCATTTTTGGCTCCGTGGATATGTATAATCTATTTTCCTGATAAGAAATAAGAAATTAATAAAAAATAAAGATATTCAAGAATTTTCCAGAATCTGTGAATCGAATTTATCGGCATTCCGGAAAATATGGATATTTTCAGCATGCTGGTCTGCCTCACTGTTTCCCGGCATGCCAGCTAATGTTTGGGGAGTATGGTAATTATTTTACTAAGAAATCAGTTTTTCTCACTAATTGAATTCAATTACTGTAGCCCGTTTTACATCCAGGAGCTGAACCGTTTTTGATCGTTAAATTTCTTCCTAAGTACATTATTGTGCAAATAAATGCTATGTTAGGTTGTTTGACCTCAAGACCTGTCAGACCTTTCTATTATGTGGACAATGGTGCTATTGGAAGAGCCGTAGCCAGAAATTTCTTGCGGGTTGGGGAAGGGAACTGACAGTGCAGTACTTAGTCAAGATTCCACAATAAAAGAAAAATTCTGGCATTTAGGAGAATGACTGGCAGTGGGGGGTGGAGCCAGGGGGTGCAGTGAGTGCTCGAGTACCTACAGTATTCTGTACCACTGATCTGAGCACTCCCAAAATTCATTCAGGGATTAATAGTTTCCATGTAAAGCTCAAGTCAAGCACTCACGGTTTCGTAACTCTTCCGATGTATCTAATGACTGGGCCACCAGATCACTTAGATGGGAAAAAAAAGAAGTCAGTCAACCATTTGGATGTTTCGTTTGTACACTGAGCACACATTTTATAAGAAGTGTGATAAATGACCAAAAGATGCAATAGAAAAATTGTATTTTATTTTTAAATTTAAATGTACTTTTTTTTCGTTCAATGTTGAGGCATTGTGCTTGATGAGCACGTACAAGCTTATTCATGTCCTGTCACATAAGTGTGAGGAATTGATAGATGAGCTGAACATTTTCTTTTGTACGGAATGCTTAATCATAAGCTGTGGCTCAGCTTTTACAGCACAATACTTTTTTACTGGATTTTCACCCGTGGGCCCCTTAGTATATTCTAGGGCTACTGTGTGGTAGTGTTGACATCCTTCTGCGATCTCATCACCAGCATCCAGGTTTGTACCTCACTGGCGGCAGAGTGGTGGTCTACTGAAGTTCGTTTTCGGCGGTTTTTCAACTTATAAAAGCATTGTTGAACGGTTACAGCAGCGGTTCTCATCCCTTTTGAACTCTTTTCAGTATATAATTTCTATGGCGGAGCCCTGTTTCACTCGAGCAGCACTTTTTGAATATAATTTTTATGGTAGAACCTTGTATGCCCCTTATTTTTTATTAATCTATCAAAGTTACTGATCTGTTTTATTTTCATAGAGTCACCGCGGAGCCCCTGGGAAGTGTACACGGAGCACCGGTTGAGAATCGATGGGATACAGGTTTATATCCAGCTTGAAAGTACGAATTTACTCATGACCGGTCAACAATGTAATAACATGCTTATATTTATTTCCACTTCCAACTGCTAAATTTTCTTTAATTTGGCAATTGCTGGCTTGTATATGATGCTTAAGGAACTCCTGTAACTTATTCTTAGTGCATAAGTAAGAATAAGTTTTTGACTATGACATGGTATATATTTACTAGCATTTGTCATGCAGTGGCTTTTTGACTGAAGCTGTATCGAAATATGCAATAGGTATGATGTCCTGCCAGCTCTTCTTTGATTAAAAATACTTGTTAAAACTCTGGATTTATATGACCTAAGCTATAAAATTTTTAGGTGAGAATAAATGAGCACAATTAACAGATGCTAAATTTTTATATGGAATAAAATTTTGTGGGCAGATCAGAAAATTTAAAATATCAAAATAGATATTTTGTGCTCAGTAATTATAATTCAAAATATAAAAACATGCTAATCTCTATAAAAGTAAGTGTTTTGTTATTCAATATATCTATCAGGTTAACAAAAACTATTTGACATCAGTAATTTTTTGACTGTTTTAATTTCATCTCCACAAATAACCAGTCTTTCGATGAATTTTGTAGTTGAAGTTATGCGATACATAAATGAAATATAACATTTTTTTTAAAAAAGTATAGAGAATAATTGAGGCTAAACCTAATATAAATGAGGAAGTATTATAAATTAGTTATATAAACAGGTTCCACTGTAAACAAGTGATTTCCCCAATTCCTTGGAAATACAATTTCCTGTTCCCGGAGTCTCAAAAATGTCAGGAATTTAGAAACCCTGCTACCACCCTACCGCACAAGAGTTTCCTTTAGGGGCAGCACATGAAGCTTTGCACCCGAGCCGCAGTTAAGCTTGAGCTGCCCCTGGTGGAGGGGGCCCATGGTACAATATAACATTGATTTTTAGATTGTTTCTGTAGTTTTCATGGCTATAACATTTTTTTAAAAAAAGAAGGCACAATTGAATATGGAAAAACTTAGGTTAGCATGTTAATGGCTTCATTGCTACCAACATGTCATTAAATAGAGGTATAAGCTCAATAACTAGAAAAGATGCATTGGGGGGGGGGGGGGGGAAATCACAATTTCTTACCTTTCTTCTTTAATAAGCCTAAAGTAGCTTTGCCAGTGCTGCACTTTGATTCCTGAACTTTCAAATAATATTATATTATTTCAGCAGGACACTAGACATTCATCTTTCCGCTACCCTGACTTTTGCAACCTCTATGGCCAGTGCATCTGCTGGTGAAATTTTCTGACCTATGACAGACATAGGTCTTCCACATTCATTCTTTTGTATCATTCTGATGCTGCTTTTGATAGAAATATTTTGACTGCCTTTCCAAAGATCCAAATCTACAAAAAAAAGAGAAAAAAATCGTGTATTTCAAAAACACAACTCAGGGCCAGAACTGAGGGAGGGGGAGGCAACAAAAGTGCTGATAATTTTACGTGAGGAAAAAAAACAGTTGTAAAATCATTAATCAAATTCTAGTGGTGGGAGCAGCAAAATCACACTTGGCCCCACAAAAATCGCAGTAAACCCTTACGGCGGCAATCTTGAGATATCTTGTTAAACTTGATCTACCTTATTTTGGTCATCCCGAAATATCTCGGGTTCTTTTAGCATGCTTTTAAAAACATAAGTGGCAATTACTATGCACATCAGTAAAATTTTAAAAACCGCTTAAAGGGTTAAGGTAATGGCATAATTTCCATTTTCAGTCATTTTAAAACTGTTGCCACTGGCGATTTCATGGTGGGGTGAACAAAAAAAATGTTTTAGCTTTGTGTTTGCTTTCCACGCAACAAACGTATAATATTTAAGAAATATGTCAGATACTAAAGACATTTGTTTATGTAAATTAAATGAATTAATGGAAATACAGTCAACAAACGTTATAACAACCACGTTATTATCACTACCCATTTCTTCAACGTTTCCTATAGTGGAAAAACCATTTCTTTATTATGATTAGCTTATTTATTTGTTCAATATAAATTGAAATCAATCTTTTAAACGTGCCATGACATTCTCATTGAACCTTGGTTTTCCCGCATGCTGGAAAGGACCAGACTACAAATTTCAATAAGCTGGAGTCTCTCCTAATTTTTATGGCATACCAGCTAATGCAGGAAATAGGATACTGTAATTTTGATGCCAGTAAGTGTCATCTAAAGCTGGGGTTTCTTAGGAATAGGTTTGTTGTGCAGCGTGAACCGAATTAGACTATTCCGCGCTGACTGAAATGAGTTACATAATCACGCTACGTGTTTGTGTTTTCCTAGCGAGGCGCATCAGATCAGGGCGGCTATATAAATTATATGGCTTTGGCATCAGCTACTCTGTCGTCTGCATGCTCCGGTTTGAAGGGAAGGGAAATAAAACACAAAAGAGTGAAGAGAATATCGCCAAAACCACTGTGCATAATGCATTTGACTCCTCCAGAAAGAGAAAGCTAATAACGCCCAACGTAAAGTGCTGTCGTGAGCCGTATTGGTTCTGTAGGAAAACAGTCATGTCGCTTTTCTTACTGGTGAGTGGATGGCGTGTCGAGCTGGGGCGAATCATGTTGCGAGCGGCACAGGAAGCCTGCTCCTAGGAAAACCCGGCTTTAATGCATGGGACCACCCCAGCATGTGGGATCATCCTCTACAGCCTGAGGGCCTTGAGAGCAGCATGACTGAGATCCGGTTTAAATTAGATTAAGCATGGCAATTGGTGGGCAACAATTTCTGTCCAGGTGGGGTTCCCCATTAGGAACGTTTAATACATTAATTTTTGCCTAGTTTTTGGTCTGCTTGGGACGGGCCCCGGGCACTGCGTACGCCCCTGCCCAGCAAATTTAATGATGGTCGTATAACGATTTCCTTGATTTAAGGAATTTAAATAAGTTGCTGTGCATATATCTAAATTAATGTTACCCCCCCCCCCCCCAAAAAAAAAAAAACAATTTTCGCAATTTAAGGAATAGACATGCCGGTTTTACACAATTCGTTAAATCGAGATTCGACACTTCATTACTAACAATTTTAACAAACGAATCAACTCACCCAAGATCGATGAAAATACGTGCTCCTCGCTTTCAATTTCATGTCAATAGCTGTCAATCAGATGATTGAGAAGAATATTGGGCCGAGTGCTTTCACATTCTGAACGCATTAACAGTAGTCGAAGCGGAATGTATTATTTCATAGCCGTTTATTTTCGTCATGGAATGACATATTTACAAAATAAAAACCCGAGAAAAAACAAGCGCAAAACGTGAGGGAAAAATGGCGGTAAGATCAACAAGAAGGAAAGCAGTGATGGTAACCCCGTCAAGCAAAATTTCCCACAAAAATTTCCCTTTTGACTAAATTTTTCCCACACATTCCGAAATTTTTGCTGCCATCTATCGGTGGAAATATGTAGTCAATTATTTTACACTAGAAAAGCATTGTTTGGCATTTATATATTTTTTTCAACAGAAATTCTTTTGTTTGACCAAATTTCAAAATTTCCCACAAACGCCAAGAAATTTCCCATATGGACAAATTTTGGCCAATTTTTCCCACGAATATGGGAAATTTCCCATGAGTTACCATCACTGAAGGAAAGCATAAACAAAATGAAATTTCGACGCCAACCAAAGCCGCTTGAAAGTTACTCTTCATGCAGCTTTGACGCCAACCAATAGTGTAGGTGCTGCCATCTAATTTCAGATTTAAGAGTAACACACGTGGTGAAGAAGTTTTATAAAAAAAACTATATTCTTCATTCCACTCAGTTCCTTATGAACAAAGCTCATAAACCGAGCTGAATGTTTGAACAAAAAGTTCGGTTATTTTATCTGAGCATAAGGAGAAATCCAAAACAAACAACCTCTTAGTGAGCAGACGACAGGCAGAAAGTCGCTTTGTGTGGTTCCTTACAAGCGAAGCTCATAAACTGAGCTGGCTATTCAAACTAAAAGTTCAGCTATTTTTTCATAACACAAGGAGACGTCCAAATCAAAGAACCCTGGAAGAAGCAGACGACAGAGACTCTGAGGATTCATTTATATACTGTTTGTGCTGCCATCTAACCTCAAAATTTTCAACAACTCAAACAACGATGAAAAAAAGAGCGAGAGCAGAGAGAGAGATCGGTTTTTCTTTTAGAATATTAACATCATTGACTTCGTAAGAGAAAGATGAAGCAAAAAATCGCTGATCAAAATGGAGAAAAAAGCTTTTATGATAATTTACTTACTCTTATGCATGTAAAATCATGAAATTTTTTATAAGACGAAAATTTTGGCAACAAAATTCGTACACTAGTAATAATCAATAGATTAATTATATCTTTAAATAAATAATTATATTTTTTATTTTTTTGTAGAAAGAATGTAATTATCTCTTTCCATAAAATAATTCTGACAATGAATGATCGAACACAGAAGTGAAAATACAGATTATGTGGTCTTCCGATGGGGTTATGGGGTTACTAGATTCAAAACTGAGCAAGGAGGACACCTGGCGCTCACCTTAGACAACGCTACTTTTCCAAATTTTTGAAACAGGTGACGCCACTATACTGACGGTAAAATTATATAAAAACGTAACAAAAGCCGGGTTTTCCTAGGAATAGGCTTTTTGCGCCGCGTGAACCGGACTGGATCATTTCGCGTCGGTAGAAACTTGTTACTCAATCACGCTACGCGTTTGTGTTTTCCTAGCGTTGCGCATCAGCTTAGGATAGCTATATAGTATATGGCCCTGGCCAGGGGGAGGCGGCTCTCATGCCGCGGACGCTGGACCAGAGGTGGCGCAAATTTTATTCTCAAACCTCTCCTTCAACATTACAAGGGGGCGCCAAGATGCGTACTTGCCCGAGTAATCGAGCATCTAGTTGCGGCCCCGATTGCTGTAGTTACTCCACTCAGCGCTGCACGCTACTAATGCGTGTTAAAAGGAATTGAAAAGCGTGTCTCTGGTATGCAAGGGGACCCGGGTTCGGTTCCTGGAGGAGACCACTTTTTTTTCCAAATATTATTTCGGCATAACATCCGTAAAATTCAATTTCTCAGTATACTTCATATATGTTTTTAAAACTTCGATTTTTATAGTGAATTTTCTTAAGAGAAATCCGGCGATAATTTTTTTCCGATTAAAATGTTCAAAACAATGTTAAAACATTTGAGATCCAATCAAATAAAGTTAATGATATTTCTTTCTCAACACTATTCCTCATTACTCCTTATTTTATTATTCCTCTTATATTATTCTTTCCAACATTGTTCCTCTCCTAATTCCTTCCCACAATTGTTGAAGCTTTCCATTTTTATTTTTATTTTTTGCTGCTCACACATAATCATAAATATTACAGCACCACTCCCCCCACCCCAAAAAAAAATCTGTAAAACGAAACCTCTATGTAGTATATTTAAAGTTGAAATTTCCCGATAGATGGCAGCACAAGTGTTTTAGATGTGTGGGGGAGGGAAATATGTACGAAAGGGGAATTTTTTTTGTGGGAAATTTTCGGGTGACGAGGTTACCATTACTGGCCACTGATCATGCACCATCTCCCTGTACTTACAGGACGTGACAGTGATGGTAACTCAGGGCCGGTCTTAGGCTCAGTGGCACCCGGTGCAAAAGCAGTAGTCAGTGCCCCCCCCCAGGTGAAAATCGAGAGTGATGTGCCAGAGGAGGCAATTTTTGAGTCATTACTGTCCCGTGAAATACGGGACAGATCCATTCTACCATATTATCAGACTCTTGGTGTGGTGATCGTCCGCCCCCCCCTCCCCACACACCTCTTGGTTGGATATTAAGAGACGAAGAAGTCGGAAAAACTTCTTCTAGAGAGAGAATGGAATTACTGCTATTTAACTTGTAAACAAGCATAAAAACCCAACTTGTTTGATTTAATTAAGAGATTTAAAAACATTAAAAAAGCAAAACATCACACATTTATACAGGATACTCATCAGGATCTATCTTCTTCATACTTATTTTAATTGAGTTTTATGGTAAAATTCGTGTAGTGCATGCATCGCCTACGGGCTAATATGATAATGAAAGTAGTTTAATTAAAGTGGTATTTCCGTATGATTTCTTTCATATTTATAAAACTCATGAACTTCATTTGAAATCATCCCTTTCAGACCCAGTACTAAGAAACAGAAGGGGGCAGGCAAACACCAGCTAAAGCACCAGGCCGGCCTTGCACGATTTGGGCAGGCCCGTAACTATTCTGAGGCAACTTTGGCGGTGCAGCGAGCCGAATGGCGGGAGCTTGTAACTCCTCCTTTTTGTGAGCATAACCATTGCAAGCAGACTCCAAGAAAAGACTGCCCCGAGAAAGCACGCTACGGCCCTGTGGGAAGGGGCAGGGTCGTCTTAAGAGCATCATGGACCCTCCCGGGCCAAGTGGTTTTTCTGAGGCCCTACCTAGTAAATTCTAGAAAATTTTAACTAGATCTGATTTTCGTGAGGCCCCTCTACTCTTGAGGCTTCTGGGCTGGCCCATGCGTTAAGACTGCACTGGGAAGGGTTTTTTTTCTCTCTCTCTCTGTAGATTTTTTTTTAACCTCAGGGACTTCAGCTTTAATTTCAACGATAACACACAATTCTTGAAGTTTGGGCTGAACATCCCTGAGGTTAAAAAAAAGAATATCTAAAGTGAAAAGAAGAAACCTGTAAGTTTGTGAAAACAGGGTCTAAAAGAGTTATGTATAATCGCCGGTAAAAGTGATAAATGTTGCGAAATTCATCCAACTTACCGAAACGATTGGTGATTATGCATTACTGATTCAATGCATTTACCGTAACATACATTTAATTTTATATTTCATCAGCTTTAAAAACCTCATTACAAATATACGAAGATACATATCCGAAATTTCTCTTAGGCCGGGATTACACTATAAAAATTTCAAAGAAGTTCATTTATAAAACTTGAATAATTTAACCGATAAGGTTACCGGTTAAATTCGAGAAAATGCAACCAATAGCCTTATTGGTTGAATTTTTCAAGTTCTATAAGTGAAATTTTATGAAACTTCTTATAGTGTAATACCGGCCTTATACGAAATGGATTTGCCGCTGCCCCCCCCCCATCCCTCCTTGTTTTGGATATGTGAGGTACACTACTTTATTTCCATATTTCCATGGAAGTCCCAATTAACCTACCCTATTCTGCTGCGTATAGTCCGTAGATTATACGTTAAAAAAAAATTACATTGAAATAAAAACAAAACGTCGGAAATGAATTTCTTACTGAGGATCGAAGTTTCATGAGAAGAGTCAACTTTAAAGTGTCTTTAGTGCGGATAAACCACTGCATCTTATCTGCGGCTTTATATTTTTTTTCCGGAAGAGGTTTCATCAGTTATAATTACGCTAAAAATTTATTAACAAAAACATATATTTTTTTTAACATTTATAGATTGGTTAGATGCCAATACAAAAATTGACATTTTCTCTACAAAACCGTGTTGAACAACACCCCCCCCCCCTCCTCCTGGAGAGCGATTTCATATTGATAAATGAAATTTTCTCATGTGGGTTATATACCGCTGCGGACTATACATGGTGCCTTTTTCCCCCTCAACTTAGCGAAGTTTGCATCCGCGGATTATAAGCAGCGAAATTCGATAGGTTTTGTTTAATTCTTATTCAAGATTAACGTCGAGGAAATGACTTGAAAGTCGGTTGGAAAAAAAATTAAATTGAATTTCCAAAATGCGTTCCTCATTAGTTTCTTGAAAGGAAAAAGATGTAGATGTTTTTCAGAGTCCCGTTGTGGCCACACCTTCCCAAGGTCTCCTAGACAGAGATACTGTCTACTACGAGGCCATAGAAGTCTTTACCGTTACTCACCGGATATCTGGAACAAGATCCATGAAACTCCGAAAAGATGTTCAGTTGTGTATATGTACGGTTTGTTAAAATTTTCCACCCACACATACGTTACCCTCAGGGGCGGCTCGAGACAAAATCTCTACCAGAGTGGGACCTATATTTGAGCCCTCTGACCTCCCCAATTAAAAAAATAAACTTTTGTTTCAATCGCATCGTTTTGATGCGTTCAAAGGAACAGCGATATTTTATGTCATAACATATGGCGAATTTCTTTTGGCTTTTTATTTTGGATTTGACACTCCTCCTAGAGCGGGCAGAAATCTCATTCTCCCATTTTTTCGCCCTTTTACCCCGAACTCAACGCCCCTCCTAGATAGGACACAAAAATAAGTTTTCCTAATTTTTTTTTTTTGCGTTTCCACTTCGGATATAACGACCCTCCTACAGCGAGCAGAAATTATTTTCTGTAAGTTCTTTCACCCTTTTACGCCGGATTTGGCGCTCCTACTAGAGGCCACAGAAATCATTTCCCCTAACTTTTTTTCACCCTGTCTATCTCAGACGTGGCGCCCCTTCTACAGCGAGCACAAATAATTTTTCCAAAATTCTTTTTGTCCTTTCACTTCGGATTTGACGCCCTTCTAGAGTACGCCCAGTGCCACCGAGCTGCCCCTGGTTGAACTAATAGGAAAGTCTGGCGAGTCGAGAGATTGGCCAGTGATCGGGGGCGCTAAAGTGCATGGGGTTTCTCGTGTGAGCACATTTTTTTTTCTCCCTCGTGTGACAGGTAGTAACGAGGCCCAAGTGCAGGGTCAGCTAATCATAGGTTTAATTCATTCGTTGTTTTTTTAATTTTTTTTCGAAATACTGTACTGTATTGGCGATTCGATTCTGCGTTTTTAATAAGAGTAATACAAGAGTCGGAAAAAAAGAGGCATGAAAGGCCTCTGGCTCAAAATCTTTCCCACATCAGAAGACACCTCCAATTCCTGTAATACTAGGCAGACCATATTTCCTCGAGAGCAATACGGGATATTGGGATTGCAAATACGGGAAAATACAGGACATCGCCAATTATCGCCAAAAATGTCACCAAAACTGAACAAAATTGCTAAATATTGCTGAAATTACGGGAAAAACAATTTGGTGGTAAATGAAGCATTACTACAAATTGCAGTGGATGAAAATGATTTCCACGAGATAAAACGTTCACAAAGACAAAAATGTGGGAGATTAATTATTTATATTTGTAATTATCATAACGTAATTTGAGGTTAACATCACTGGTACTCTCATAGGAGCCGAGGTCATGATGACTCATTTCTGCAACCGTTTGCAAAGATCGGGGGAAAATTTGCCGCCTGGCAGTCGAGTGGTTAGGGAACTAGCTTCTCACTGTGCAGGTGTGGGTTCGAATCCCGATTCGAGCATGGGTGTTTACTAACACTAACAAATTCCCTGGACGGATCATGCTGATCCCTTGGGAATACGTGAGGATCGCGTTATTATTATTATTATAAATTCATGTTTGGGCGAACAGGGCCGAATTTCTTATACACAGGGTGTTTCAGCAAATATTCTCACTATTTTAACCCGCATATATATTTTTTCAATTTTCTTAATGTTTGACATCAATATATTGATGAAAATTTTTTTTTTCCTTTCACAAATTGTTAACTTGCTTGGCGCAAGCCCCCCCCCCCCTCCCCCGGTACTGCACAACAACGTGTTTACGTTGGTTTGAATATTGACAAGATTCTCTTCTTACGAATCCGTCTTCCAGCATGATTTAAATTTTACTAGAGAAATTTCCTCGTATCAACGGAAATTGTTATTCGAATGCTCGTGTAAACATTGAAATTCTTAACTCAATGAAACAGCGAGTCGAAGCCGGTTCCAGAAATACTTATTACAAGTTTTAAAACTGTAAAAGTGATCCGTAATTACGCCACGGATCACTTGAGTAATTTGGGAATGTTCCGCGGGTAACTTGAGTAATGTAGAACCGCACTGGGGTTCGCTTAAGTGCTCTAAAATTGTGTTACATGTCACTCAAGGAATCTCTAAATGTGCCACGGATCGTTTAAGTGTTCTGTAACTGTGTGGCGGGTTACTTAGGTGATCTTTGAATGTGAAAGTGATCTTTGAGGGTGGGTCGCAATGAATTTTTTAAAGATAAGTTTTGAGTTCATTTACCCTTCAAATAGCATTTAAATTAACAGAAATCGGTTATGATAACATATAAAGGTATTTTCTTCCGAAATTTTAATTAAAAAAATTTTTTTTTGCCTTAAAAAAATAAAAATTCGTCTGTGGTGGTGGGGGGGGGGAGGCGCACGATCCCCCATGACCCCCCCCCCCCGCGTACATTTCTGATCCCACCAATATACGTTAGGAGGTGGGGGGGGGGGCAGTGATGACGAAATTTTGCTGACAAGGGGGGGGGGGCAGATTTTTGCTTACTTTTGCTGACAGGGGGGAAGGGGTCAAAAATGACTAAAAATTTGCTTACGTAATACTTGAACGGCCCCTAATAGCCGTCGAAATTCCCAAAATGTTTTTTTTTCTTTTTTTTAGCGGTTCTGTTTCAGTTAGGAAAAAATTATTTTTGTGGCCAGTTTTATTGGTCAGAATAGTGGCACCATCTGATGTGGGAATTGGGAAAAGTGATGTCTCAAAGGGTGCGCGCAGGCGTCCTCCTTTCTCAGTTTTCGAATCTGGTGACCCTAGGAAAGATAACATCACGTTAAAACTTACTTAAAGTTACTTAAAGATAACTTACTTTTTGTGTGTGTGTGATTTCATTAATGCACTCAAATTTCTGGATAGATTGCAGCATGGGCTGTGGCGGATTAATGTTGGTCGAGGCCCCAGGCACAAAAGATTATATTAGGCCCCTTTAAATTAAAAAAGTATGAAGTTTGGGGTTTTTTCGGGGCCTTTTAGAAGTCGGGACATCGAGCGTGCCCCCGCCGTTAAATCCGCCTCTGAGTATGGGTCCCATTTTTCTGTGCGGGGGAAGTTCTCTTAATTTTTTTATAGATATTCACTAGGTTATCTAGATGCTTCCACTTCAATATCTTCTGCTCGCTGCGACGCACACTTCGAGAAACACTGGTTTAATCTATCACGTGATACTGGTCATCTTACATTTTTATATTTAATACTTGCTTTATGTTAACCAGGATAAAATAAGTAATTTTTTTCTCTAAAATCCGGCTTGAGAGCAACGGATATCATCAAAGCTCACAAACATCTTTGGTAATCCTGCCTCTAAATGCTGTTTATCTTTCACGTACGATACGAACACTTGCCACAGGGCCGTAACTAGACTGGGGGAACCGGGGCACTGCCCGGGGGGGGGGGGCAAGCCCCGGTACCTAGTTATGGAAAAAGTTAGAGAGAAAAAAATATATTAAAATGGTGTTGTTATGAATAATCAAAACTGAACTTCTGTCAGGTTTCATGCTCTACCCGAGGCCAATCTGTTGCTGCAATTCAGTCACAAAAATGAAAAGACGAGGTCACATCGAATACGCGACAGAAAATTTTATTCACACAGCCACATTCTCCTACAAGACTGCTACTTCAACTTGTGGTGATGCTAGTGCTGGTGGATGTGTCGTTATTTCGGAAACATACAGAGTCATGACTCCTTTTTTAAAGTTATTTAATAGAAGAGAGAGAGATTTTTACGACATGTTCGGTCGACAGTTGGAGCCAGACTGAACTCCAATACAAGAACACACTAGATAATGTCTAGCTAGTGAGTGGCATAAAAAAACATAATAAAAATATAAAAATTGTACAAGACAAGCAGCGCCACAGTACTCCCCCACGAGTCTGAAGGACGGCATATGGCACAATGCAAAAAAAAAAAAAAGACAATATAGTTACGGCAACTAATACAGCATTGACATGTGCAAAAAATTTGTTCGAAAAATTCAAAAAATACGCAATGCGAAAATTTTTTCAAAAGTAATGAAATATTCATATGCACAATTAATAGTCGAGCAAAAAATAAATTACAAATGATAAAAAAATGTATGTAATGTAAGTAAATGTATGTATATGCAAAAACGATTACTAGAATAGATAATAGACATATATATATAAGAAAATTGAAGAATGAAAATTTTGCAAAACATAATAATAATTTAAAAAAAAAATGTTGTAGAAAACAATAATATTATTCATTTCAAAAAATATGCAAATAAGAATAATATCAAGGAATTCTTATACGAACCGTACGCCCTGATCGAGTTACATAAGGCTGTTTCGGTTCAGTGAACGGTGATTGCTCATTAAAAGTGCAATCAAGCAAAAATGCTGGTTTCAATCTGTCTATTGAGATTTTCGTTAATTTGCCTTTCATGTTCACTGTATATACTTTTGGAGATCGTTCAATCACTTCATATGGCCCCAAATATGGTTGTTGAAGGGGATTTCATACGGTGTCCAGCCGCACGAACACATGTGAAGAAACAGCAAGTTCTTTATGAACGAAAACGTTGGAGTCCCATGCCTTGAAGTTTGGATCGGACGTAAAGTATTCATGTGATCTCGTAGAGCACGTAGAAATTCCGGCTGTGTTGGCTGAGGATCGGAACTACGGAAGAATTCACCAGGTAAGCGCAATGGTGATCCGTAAACCATCTCAGCAGCAGAAGTGTTGATGTCTGGTTTGATGCTGGCTCGGATGGACAGAAGTATGGTAGGTAACACTTCAGTCCAACGTTCCGTGGCATGGCAGCGTATGGCACCTTTGAGCTGCCGGTGGAACCTTTCAACGATGCCATTGGAGGCCGGATGATACGCTGTCGTGCGTGTTTTCTGAGTTCCAAGAAAACGAACGAATGCACGAAACAAATCACTTTCGAATTGTCTCCCTTGATCGGTGGTAACCGATTCCGGAACTTCGAATCTGCTAATCCAGTCAGAGTAGAATGTCGCTACGACGGTTTCTGCTTTTTGGTTTTCCATCGGGAAAGCCTCTACCCACCTAGTGTATCGATCCACACAAGTAAGGCAGTAGGTGAAACCCCGAGAAGGAGGAAGAGGACCAACAATATTGATGTTAATGTGAGAGAATCTGCATTGAGGCAAAGGGTATGCACCGATGGAAGATCGAGTGTGACGATGCACTTTTGAACGTTGACACTCGATGCACGCCCTGGTCCATCGTGTGACATCCTTGCGTATTGAACTCCACACAAATCGTTGACGAATAAGGTCCACAGTTGATTTAACGCCTGGATGGGCGAGGTTATGAAGGACCGTAAACACGTGATATCGGTGTTTTTCTGGTACGCAGGGACGGATAATTCCAGTGGATAAATCACAAAAAATTTCTGTACCCTGAGGACCGAATTTGATAGGTTTTATATCGAGCACCCCACCTGGTTGTCGGAGGGCCGTTAATTCGATGTCTGTACTCTGTGAAGTAGCAATAGCTGCGTAATCAATCGAGTCAGGTAAATTAATTTCGGACAATCTGGAAAAAGCATCCGCTACAATATTTCGCTCACCCTGTATGTAACGAATGTCCGTAGAAAATTGAGATATATATTCTAAATGACGACGTTGTCTGGGAGAGCTGTTATCATTGACTTTCTGAAAAACATAAGTTAGAGGCCTATGATCACTGTAGATCGTAAATGGTCTGCTTTTTAACATGTGTCTGAAATGTTTAATAGAACTATAAATCGCAAGCAACTCGCGATCATAAGTACTATAGTTCTTTTCAGTTGTCGTTAACTTTTGAGAAAAAAATGAGAGTGGTTCGACGACACCATCGGAAGTTTGTTGTAAAACAGCTCCGAGAGAGAAAACCGATGCGTCGACTGTCAACGAAAGAGGAGCATCGTGTTTAGGATGAGCCAAAAGCGTGGTGTTGGTAATAGCATATTTACACGTTTCGAAAGCAGCAATAGTTTCCCCCGACCAAGCGACTAGAGATTTATCTTTTTTCTTCTTTCCTTTGCACAAATCGTGTAAGGGAGCCTGGTCAGATGCTGCGTTTTTTAAGAAACGGTGGTAAAAGTTGAGAATTGCTAGAAATCTTCGAAGTTCATCAACCGTTTTTGGTTGTGGATAATTACGAAGAATGTCAACTTTTTCTGACAAAGGAGAAATGCCGTTGCTGTTTACAAAAAATTCTAAGAACTCTATCTCAGATTTCCCAAATATGCATTTATCAGTATTAAGAATCATACCAAAACTGTTTAAACGTTCAATAACCAATTCTAGATCCCTAAGATGTTCTTCTTCTGTTGCTGATGCAACTAGTACGCCATCTAAATATGCATAACAGTTCAAGTCTCTTAAGACAATATCTATGAACCGTTGAAATGATTGTGCCGCATAAGACAATCCAAAACACACATATATAAGTACTCATAAAGTCCGAATGGGGTAATAATGGCAGTTTTTTCAACAGACTCAGGATCTAAAGGTATCTGATGATACCTTTAACCAAGTGATAGCCTTAACCAAGTCCAATTTAGAAAAAATGCTTTTTCCCTGCAGACCGTAACTGAAATCATGAACATGTGGTATAGGATATCTGTCTGGACACGTTATAGAATTAAGTTTTCTGTAATCCCCACATAAACGGTATTCTCCATTACGTTTAGGAACATGAATGAATGAACGCCAGGGGCTCTGCCACCTGACTTATCCCGTTGCCGAGATCTCTTCCAGCCCAGTTTCGTGGCAGAGTCTGGAACATTCACGCCTGGAAGTTGGAAACCGCAGAAAACCAACTTCAGCCAACCACCACTGTGGCGCTGGTGGGGTTCGAACCCGGATCCTCGCGATGCGAGTCCGTCACTATGACCACTCGATCACCACAGCGGCTACGTTTAGGAACAATGTGTATCGGGCTAGCCCATGGACTTTTTGAAGGTCTCAGTATGCCCTGATCCATTAGCGATTGAACTTCACGCTTTGCAATAGCAAGTTTCTCTGGAGAAAGTCTGCGGGCTTTGGTAAAGACAGGAGAACCTTTAGTAGTAATGCAATGTGTAACGCAGTGTTTTTTAGAAGTGGCCCCAAGCATATAATGATTCGTTAGATTAGGAAATTTAGATAAAATTTTCAAGTAGGGCGAATCTCCACAAATAGTCTTTAAGCCTAATGTAATGCAACTGGCATTGCTACATTTGATTGAAAGTGAAGTCAAACTGTCAATCAAACGGGACTTTTTTACGTCAACTAATAGACCATAATGTTCTAAGAAATCAGCACCTAATATCGGGCGATTAACATCAGCTATAACGAAGGACCATCTAAACCAGTGGTTCTCAACCGGGGGCCCTAGGATATCCCAGGGGGGCCACGGATGAAAATCTTGCAAAAGGGGAGCCACAGCTACTGATACGGGGGCCATGAAGAAATTTGTGGAATTAAATTCTTTTAGTCACTCTGACTAAAATTATTTAATTTCAAACAAATGCATAGAATATCTTTTTTCGCAATTTTTTCCCATTCAAGTAACATTAACATGAGGAAGGAAATAAAAAAAAGTGGTTCATGTAATCTCTGTGGTTTTACGACTTGGGGGGTGACAGTAGGCCCTGACACAAACTATAGAAGAGGTTTAAGCAAAATGGAATAATTGTAAAGACAGAAAATTGTGTGTTCAGACTTTTCATTTAAAGAGGGCTGCCATAAAGAAAGCGGACAAAGATTTGTTGACCATTCATTGACATTCTTTTGAGTGCTGGTAGTAAATGTAATCCAAGGAGTAGATGGGTGGAAAATGAAAGCTTGGTAAAAAAAAAAAAACCATCGTTTTCATGCAATTACAGACGGATAGCCATCTACGTAGTTTAGCACAAAGCTATTTTCAGCCGGCACTGAGTGGTCCGATAGGGAATATATTTATAAAAATCGAATAAAGAATGATTGCTCTGGGTATTTTTTATGAATTTTGGGGGGGGGGGGGTGCCAATCCGTTGCTTCTGCTGAAAAGATTTAAAGTCGAATTCAGTTATAACGAACTCCAAGAGACCAAATCATACATGAGGAAAAATACCAGCGAAATTTAATTTTTTAAAACTACATTGCTGTGATAATATATTGGGACAAGGGCGGCTTAAGCGAGGGTGCAAGGGGTGCGGCACGCCGTGGCGGCAGGTTGTAAGGGGGCAGCAGCGTAGACTTTACTCAAGACCACAAAATTTAACACAGTAAAAATTCACATGACATCACGCTTTTGAGTCATACTGGACCTCGACAACGGAAACGTTGAGAAAATAGACAAGGTTTCTGACCGTAATACCAGAAACAAGAATGTAAGCTATCTGGGCGGCTCGAGACAAAATTTGTACCCGTGTGGGACTTATTTTTTGCGCCTCCTACCTATTGCTCCATCCATAGCTCCTACCTCCTCCGTCAGGGCCCTTAAGCTGGAATCTTTCGTGGGGGCCCCCTTCTACAGTTAACTTATAGAGTGAAAAAGAAAAGTTATAAGAATTTATAGTCCCGGGCCTCAAGCTGGAGCCGTGTCAGCCCTACCCTTGAAAGGTCATGCCCCTCCCCCACAATTTATCCAAACGATTCCTAACAAAAAAGTTTTTTCGGCCTTTCATTTCGGATTTTGTGCCTCTCCAGAGCCGAGTTTGGTTTTTTTCGGCCAATGAAATTTTTTTTTACCCATTCACCCCGGATTTAGCATCCTCTTGAGCGGTACCCCGTGTGTCCGCAATGGGTCGCATGGCCAAGCGCCGCCCCTGTACTCTATTACAAGGGGCATGTGTGCATTTTGTTTCCCTCAGCCATGGCCCCCACAAGAGTCCGGGACAATTCTATAATTTTTTGGCTTTTTCAGGCCTATAAATTAACTATAGAAGGGGCCGCGAGAAATCTGACTGGAAGGGGGCCTGAAAAAGATCCCAGTCTAGGGGTCCATACCCTCATTCAGAATTTGTTCCACAATAGTCAAATGAAGGCAAAGGAAAAATTTGGTTTTTCACTTGTCCGGCCCCTGGAATACTAAAAACACCTTTGAAAAAATTTTCGTAATAAAAATTACCCCGTTAAATATTATATTTACAGGATAAGTAATGATGGTTCACAAAAATAAGTGCTCTTTCAAGGATTAAGTTATCTGGTATTATTAAGAATGGTAAAATAATTCTAGAAAACAAAAAACAAAGAAATTCTACTTCAAAAGCGGGACCATGGCCCCCACAAGGGGTGAGCTGACAAGGCTCCAGCCCTGGGGCCCGAGAGGATTTTAATCATTTTTTTGTTTTTTCACGCTATAAATTCATCATAAAGGGGACCCCCGTAAAAGATCCCAGCCTAGGGGCCCTGCTTCAAGATGTAGGGGCCATGAGCGGGACGTATGGTCATGCACATTTTGCACGGTAAACAATGATGTGCGGCTTTCTTCTGAAAAAAAATCAGGTTTATCTCCAGGTGCCCTTCATCGAAGCCCTATCAGCCTCCTGGCAAGGTCAGCATTAAGGGCGGCACAAGAGGCTTCGCACCCGGGCGGCAGGTAAGCTCAAGCCACCCCTGTATTGGGACTTCCTCTACACATCTTTAAGTTTTTTATTCGATACTGTAATGCTTCTTTTTAACTGCCCTACTACTTAGGCCTGCCGCTGGCCTGCAACATCCCAAATAATCTCAATGCAATTTTCCTATCCTGTAAGAACAATGTTGTGGACATTAGAAAAAAAATTCTAAAAGGGCATATGACAACACTACATTTAAAGCAATTTAAATCCGTTTATTACAGACTCACTGCATCTGCTGATTTCTAAATAAAGTGCAATAAATTCTCACGTAAGTCTTCACTTTGAAATGTCCATAACCCGCATTGAGCGGGTATGGACATTTCTGCTCGGCTCTTTGTATCTGTCAATCTAAAATTTATGGTTTTAGTGTTGATAATACGCATGCAAAACCAGATAGTTAGAAATGATATCTAAATGCCAAAGATTTGAAGTTCGAGTCGAAATGAAAATGTCAAATAATTGAAATTGTGCTTCGTATAAATGAAATATTTTAATATTGAAAGCTATATATATATAGAGATTAATCGTGACCGTAGTCAAACGTCTCATAAATGTGAAATTCTGTCATAAAACTGAGAGTGAGGCGCACAATTGGAATTTCAAGGCATTTACCCAAAACCGAGCCCCTTTTTGGCCATTTTTCTTTTTTTCTCCCCACCTTTTCGTCCTTTTGTTTCCTTCCTAAATTTATAAAAGTAAAAAGGTCATAATCATTATAAAAAGGACTGTTTTCAGATCAAATTGCCGAAGTTAAATTACTTTAGTGCAAAATTGTCAGATTTTTTTCCGGGGGGGGGGGGGAATACAGTCAAACCCCATTATAATGAACTCCAAGAGACCGGAGAAATCACTTCGTAATAACGAAATTTCGTTACAAAAGAATTCCAGATTTTTATATTGTTCCTATGTAAACTTATCCGGAGGATTAGAAAAGTTTTCGTTAAAGCGATATTTTTTCCCCGTTATAACGTGGTATTCGTTAAAATGAGAGTTGACTGTATTTTGTCTCAAACTATTTTTTTTACTTGTATATGGAGGCTGCATAGGTAACAGGGCGTATGGCACTTTACTGGCGAGCCGTTAGTCTTAGAGACATACCCACCTAGAAAAAGTATCCAAATCGCGTGTCCAACTCAGATATGTCATTCATGTTGTAAGGGATTGTATAGTTATAAAATAAAAAAAATAACTTTTTATACCGTTCCCGTGTGCCAAAGAACAAAATTAAGAAGTTGTTGCTCTGTCTTTCCCGATGCCAACTAAAATAATTTCACGTTTCTAAGTCTATTCACCGAGATATGTGAATGCGAAAAATTGAGGAAATTTGGGAAAAAACAGCATGAAATGCGGGTAAAATGGTTTCCCCGCATTTAATACTGGTTTTTTTTCCAACTTTCTTGGAATATCTCAGTGAAAATTTGATTTTAGAAAAGTTGAATTTTTTGTTGGAGACCGGGAAACAACTTTCCAATTGGGTTTTGGGGCACAGGGTGTCCGTATAAAAAGTTAACATTTTTATTTTAATACCATGTAACCCCTGGCAACATGAATCAAATATCTGAGTACTACACATTATTCGGGTACTTTTTCCAACTGCAAGTATGGCTCTAGGACCAATGGTTAGCCAGTAAAATGCCATATGCCCCGTTACCTATGCGCCCTGTATATTAAACATAGTACGGACTGTTATGTGAAATATTGCCCTGCGTTTAAGCCAACTCGCACGTTGCTTCATTAGCCTGCGAGAGAGCGGCCACATTATGAACCAAAAAGCCATTTGAAGGAAGCTTGTCATCCAACGAAATATCAGATTTTCACATATTGAAATTCAAGTCAAAAAACTGATAATTTTCTTATTTGCAAATCTGATTATTTATATTTTCCGATTGGTTTGAAATCCATATAATGAATCATTATTATGATCACATGAACAGTTTTGTCACTGCGTGCATGATTTCCCTAGAATGAATGGTTCAAACAAATATTTAAAAATTTTTCACAAGTATTTTAGTTCATTTTTTTAAATTCATAGTAGGGCTACAACATGAACCTATATCTTTGATACATGTATTATTGTTGAAAACGATGTGGAAGGTTGAACTTTACAATTGTGATTCATTTGTGTGGCTACTCCCTCATTACTACTACTATCCGCACGAAGAGAATGAAATTAACAAAACTGCTTGCTACCACTTTTTGCGATTTTTATCTTTATAAGAATGCGTATTTTGGAAGCTACAACTAACATTTCTCAATGAAACCATAACCACTTACACACACAAAAAAACTAATTGGGAAATAATACAAATTTCATCCAGTACAGTAACTTGATGACATTGTGCCGTTTTCAAGCGCAGAGTTTACATTGATTGAAAATAATTTATTCTATTTTTTTACTGTATCTATTATGTTTATTTTGCATTTTCGTTATTTTCATAAATTAAAAATTAATCAAATTAAATTAAAAAATATTTATGAGACAATTTTTGAATAACCATCCTCTAATGGGAAAATGGGGGGGGGGGGAGTAGAAAATTATTCATGTTCGCAAGGGAGCCACAGGAATGAGAAATGGTTGAAAGGGGGCCATGGACAAAAAAAGGTTGAGAACCACTGATCTAAACAGTCCGCGTAACCCTAAATCCACTGATAAAGATTTGCAACCATACGTAGAAATTTTAGTATCATTAGCTTCGTATAGCGAAAAGTTTGTATCTGCTGCTTTATGTACCTGCGTATCTCGTGGGAAAACCGAAATGCTAGCGCCTGTGTCCACTAAAAAACCAGTTTTTTAAGATACCGGATTTTCGATCATGAACAAAAAGGCGAACTAAACGCCGGCCATCACCTGCTGTCGCCAAAACAGATGGGCCAGTTAGTTTTCCGACCAGTCACAGGGTTTAATGCATTTTGATGCTTTTCTACCGAATTTGAAATGGTACCAACAATAAGGTTTATGTTTGGGTGTACCATCACTACTAGACCTCTCTCTAGACTGAGAATTTGAACGAGCTCTTTCTTTCTTGCCAACATTTTTCTCTCTGTAGCGGGATAAGCGGTCAACAGCAACGGTCAATGTCGAAATTTGACTTTGAAGTGATTGCAAGTTGATGGTTTCGTTACGGCTGACTTCAGAAATAGTCGGTGTGTGCCCAGTGACTTCGGTAATTTTATCTGCCATTTCTGCTCAATCCGCTGTGTATGGATTGGCAAACGTTGTAACCAAAGAGTTTTAAGCACTTCATCTGAAATTTTCTTGTCAGATAATGTATGCATCTCGTGCAACAACTGAGAAGGTCGCTTATCCCCAAGAGTGAGCTCTTGGAGTAGAACTCGTAAGCGGGAAGTTTCCGACAGTGAAAACTGTTGACAAATGCGTGTTTTCAACTGGTTGTAAGAATCATCTGTAACAGGAGCTCTGATCAAATCGCTAACATAAACTGAAGAGCCAAAAAAACTGGTACAGGCATGCGTATGCAAATAAAGAGATATGGAACCAATAAGAGTACGGCGCTGCGGTCGGCAACGCCTATATAACACAACAAGTGTCTGGCATAGTTGTTAGATCGGTTACTGCTACTACAATGGCAGGTTATCGAGATTTAAGTGAGTTTGAACGTGGTGTTATAGTCGGCGCACGAGAGGTGGGACATAGCATCTCCGAGGTGGCGATGAAATTTGGATTTTCACGTCCGACCATTTCACGAGTGTACCGTGAATATCGGGAATCCGGTAAAAAATTAAATCTAGGACATCGCTGCGGCCGGAAAAAGATCATGCAAGAAAGGGACTGACGAGAATCATTAAACGTGACAGACGTGCAACCCTTCCGCAAATTGCTGCAGATTTCAATGCTGGGCCATCAACAAGTGTCAGCGTGCGCACCATTCAACGAAACATCATCGATATGGGCTTTCGGAGCCAAAGGCCTACTCGTGTACCCTTGATGACTACACGACACAAAGCTTTATGCCTCGCCTAGGCCCGACAACACCGACATTGGACTGTTGAGGACTGGAAAGACGTTGCGTGGTCTGACGAGTCTCGGTTCCAATTGCTTCAAGCTGATGGACGTGTACGGGTATGGAGACAACCTCATGAATCCATGGACCCTACATGTCAACAGGGGACTGTTCAAGCTGGTGGAGGCTCTGTGATGGTATGGGACGTGTGCAGTTGGCGTGATATGGGACCCCTGATACGTCTAGATACGACTCTGACAGGTGACAGGTACGTAAGCATCCTGTCTGATCACCTGCACCCATTCATGTCCATTGTGCCTTCCGACGGACTTGGACAATTTCAGCAGGACAATGCGACACCCCACACGTCCAGAATTGCTACAAAGTGGCTCCAGGAATACTCTTCTGACTTTAGACACTTCCGCTGGCCACCTAAATCCCCACACATGAACATTATTGAACACATCTGGGATGCCTTGCAACGTGCTGTTCAGAAGAGATCTCAACCCCCCCCCCTTACTCCTACGGATTTATGGACAGCCCTGCAGGATTCATGGTGTCAATTACCTCTAGCACTACTTCAGACATTAGTCGAGGCCATGCCACGTCGTGTTGCGGCACTTCTGCGGGCTCGCGGGGTCCCTACACGATATTAGGAAGGTCTACCAGTTTTTTTGGCTCTTCAGTGTATGTCAACACTTCGACATCGAGAGCTGTCACAACACAGTGAAATTGCGTTTTAGGATCAGTAATTCCGGCTATTTTAAAGTTCGATTCAATCTGAAGGAACCAAAGATCGACATCGGATTTCCAAATCGAAGGCGCGCGAAAAGAAACGCGAAAGTTCTAATTCAGAAGACATACCTGTTTTTTCGGTAGCGTTCGGCATATCCAAAAAAAAGTTCAGCACAATTCCAATCAGCTGGAAGAGAATTGAGGAGATGCCCCTCACAGCAACCGCACCACACACAGGGGAAAAAAGAAGGCAGCAAGTCACATTACGAAGCGAGAAAGAGTACTTGTTTTCGTATGCTTTCGAGTTGGCTGTCAAACATCTGCTTTACGCGGGTCACCAGTACTGTGGTGATGCTAGTGCTGGTGGATGTGTCGTTATTTCGGAAACATACAGAGTCATGACTTCTTTCTTTTTTTAAAGTTATTTAATAGAAGAGAGAGAGATTTTTACGACATGTTCGGTCGACAGTTGGAGCCAGGCTGAACTCCAATACAAGAACACACTAGAGCAGCGTCTCAATCTTTCAGTATTTGCGACCCAATTTTCAATCATAATTTTCATCGCCCCCCGCCACAAGTGCAGTACAGAGGGGCACCTCCCCCCCATGAAATTTTTGGAACTTTCATATGGAATATTACATTCAAATAATTTGCTGAAAATTACTTTTATCAACTTATTTTAAACGAAAATAAAACAATCTTTCCTCTGAGAAAGTCACGAAAATACTGAACAATATGGGATGTATTCTAATTATTAAATGCATTGTGCAGTACTGATAAAGTCCTATTTGAAGTGTATTATATCAGTGTAAATGCGAATTTTATTTTTTATTATCTTATAATGCATTTTGTTTTGCTTTCCTTTCAGAGTAAAATAATCATTTTTTTAAATAATACATATGTCTTTCAATATGCTAGCGCCCCCCTTTCAGTACTATCGCGCCCCCCCAGGGGGGCGCGCCCTACAGGTTGAGAATCGCTGCACTAGATAATGCCTAGCTAGTGAGTGGCATAAAAAACTTAATAAAAATATAAAAATTGTACAAGATAAGCAGCGCCACAAACTCAAGGCCAGGTTACACGCGGCAAGTGATTATTCGAATTCCCAAACAAAATGCATTATACTGGAAAAAATGCAAACGCTTCAACAAACTGTCGTCCAATTGAATAAAACTATTTGGTGACACGCATCGTGTGTCACGACCTACTATATGACCGGTCGTGATTATATAGGAGGTCGTGATCGTGTTCCCTCCCTAGTGCCGTCTTAACGCATGGACCTACCCGGGTACGTCCCGGGGCCTCAGAAAAATGAGAAGTAGTTGAATTTTTCGAGAATTTGCGAGGCAGGGCCTCAGAAAAATCACTTGGCCCAGGGGCCCTCGATGCTCTTAAGATGGCCCTGCCTAGTACCTTACTAAGGCTCAAAATGATGAAGCAGAGGGGGACATTCAAGTATTACGTAAGCAGATTTTCAACCATTTTTGACCCCCTCCCCCTTGTCAGCAAAAGTCAGCAAAACACTGATCCCCCTCCCCGCTTATCAAAATTTCTTCAGCAGCTTAGAATATTTCATATGGGGCCGTTCAAGTATTACGTCATCATCGATTGGGGGGGGGGGGGGGGGGGAGTTTCCGATTTGCTAACTTTTGATGACAAGGGGGAAGGGTTTGGATAACGCTTACGTAATCAATCACCCCTTATGAAAATATAAGTTAGGATTCAGAGGGGCAGAGCTGATGACGAAATTTTGCTGACAAGGGGAGGGAGGGGGGATCAGCGTTTTGCTGACTTTTGCTGACAAGGGGGGGGGGGGTCAAAAATGTCTAAAAATTTGCTTACGTGATACTTGAACGGCTCCTATCTTCAAAAAGGGGTGGTTGATGACGCGTAAGCAACCTTCAAACCCCCCTCCCCGATGCTGACGTAATACTTGAATGACTCCATACATAAAAATAAGTCGTAAATAAATTTTATAATTTTTTTGCTACCACATCTATCTATATCAGCGGTTGTCAACCGGTGCTCCGCGGAGCCCTTGGGGCTCTGTGTACACTTCCCAGGGGCTCCGCGGCGACTCAAGGAAAATAAGTATGTAAATTTGACAGATAAATAAAAAAAGAGGCCTACGGAGTTCCGCTCCTCGGACTCCTCGAGTCAAATAGAGCTCCGATGTAAAAATTATGTACTGAAAAGGGCCCCGCGAGTCAAAAAAGGTTGAGAACCGCTGGTCTAGATCGAAATCTAACACGATCCATTGAGAGGGAATGACATTTAAATTAATTTTACAAAATTCATAAATTATTAATAATAATTAGCGCGTGGTCCACCTGCCATATTGTGGCTCGAACCGTATTGAACACGCATAAATTTTGTCATACTTTTAAAGCGCTTCATCATCTTTATCAAATACACGTTGCAATTCGATAACTTTGATCATTTTTCGAATTTTTTATTGCTGTTTTTGTTTAATTAATGTAAATTAATGGAAGTAAAGGAATCAAGTACTGAAATTCCATGACCCTCACAAGGGTGTGGCTGACAAGCAGGATCGTCTTAGGAGCATCATGGGCCCCGAGCAAAGGGATTTTTTCGAGGCCCTACCTGAAAAATTCAACTACGTCTCGTTTTTCTGAGGCACCTCTTCTCTTGAAGCCCTTCGGGTACGGCGGGGTGAGGGAAGCATGCGTTAAAACGGCACTGCCTAAGGTTCGCACCAGGCGTCCTTTTTTTTCAGTTTTGAATCTGGTGACCCTATCTGAAGACCACATAATCCGTATTTTCACCTATTTGTTCGATCATCCATATTGTCCGAATGTTTTTGTTGAAAGAAATAATTATTTTTTTCTACATAAAATCGATTGTTGCAAATGTACGAATTTTGTGTTGCCGAAATTTTCGTCTCATAAAAAACTTTTATGCCAAAAAATAACAAAAAGATCTCTCTCTCTCTCTCATCGCACAGTATATAAATCAAGCCTCCATCGAGCTTATATTACTGGAGAGAGTATGACATCAGCGGTCTCCGCCCTGGCAGTGCTGAGAACATGAAAAAATAATTTCAGCATCGATGAGATAATTCCAAAATTAATGAAAGAGATAATTTCAGCATTAATGAAAGAAAATATTCCAGAGTTAATGTAAGAGATAATTTCAGCATTAATGAAAGAAAATATTCCAGAGTTAATGTAAGAGATAATTTCAGCATTGATAAAAGTGATAATTTCAGCATTGATAAAAGTGATAATTCCAAAATTGGTGAAAGAATTAATGAATGATAAAATTTATGAAAGATAATTCCAGAATGAAGGAAAGAGATAATTCCAAATTTAATGAAAGAGACATTTCCAGAATTAATGAAATATAATTTCAGAATCAATGAAATATAATTTCAGAATCAATGAAAGAAATAATTTCAGCATTAATAAAAAATAATTTCAGCATTAATAAAAAATAATTTCAGCATTAATAAAAAATAATTTCAGCATTAATAAAAAATAATTTCAGCATTAATAAAAAATAATTTCAGCATTAATAAAAAATAATTTCAGCATTAATAAAAAAAATCCAGAATTGATGGAAGCAATTATTCCAGAAGTAAGGAAAGAAATAATAATTAATAAAGGAAATAATTCCCGAATTAATGAAAGAAAATTCAAGAAATAATGAAGAAAAATTCCAGAATTAATGGAGGAGAATTTCAGAATTAATGAAGAGAAATTCAAGAATTGATGAAAGAAATGATTCCAGTATTATATAATGAAATAAATAACTTAAACTTTTTTCACCTTTAGATGAGTTCTCTATCCTTTTTTTTAATCTTTAAAATCTAATAATTAGAGACCGAACTGTACATTTCTATGTGCAAATTGCCAGACGGGAACTTTGTTTTCGCCGAGTCACGCCTCACATTTGATGTCGCTGCAGTCGTGGCGGCTGGAAGCTCCCTCCACTAATATAAGCTCGATGCAAGCCTCGGAATCTGTGTCGTCTGCTTCTCTCCAGGTTACTTGTTTTGGGCGTCTCCTTGTGTCCTGAAAAATTACTGAACTGGCAGTTCAAACTTCCAGTTCTGTTTGTGAGCTTAGCTTGTGGGGAACCGAACAAACCGTCTGTCGTCTGCTCATTAAGGGGTTCTTCGTTTTGGACGTCTCCTTATGCTCAGATAAAATAACCGAACTTTCAGTTTGAATTTCTAGTTCAGTTTATGAGCCTTGTTTATAAGGAGCTGAGCGGAATAAAGAATATAGTTTTTTTATTTTAAACTTCATCATCACCACATGAGTCACTTTTAAATTTGACATTAGATGGCAGCACATTACTATAAAGTAGAGTGTGGAAAAATTCATTTTTTACGATCTTACCTGTCGTCTGCTTGTGTGGAGGTCCTTTGTTATTACTGAACTGGAAGTTTGATCTTTCAGGTCAGTTTATAAGAAACAGAGCTGAATAAAGAATTCAGTTTTTTATACATGAGCTTCGTCATCACCACATAAGGCACTTCCGATTTTCAAAGTACCAACAATATTTTTAAAAATGAATGTCTGAAAGTATTCTAGAGCAGCGGTTCTCAACCGGTGCTCCCTGGGCACCCCCAGGGGCTCCGCGGCCACTCGAGAATAATAAAATAAATTTAATAAATTCGATAAACAAACAAAAAAGAGGCCTAAAGGGTACCGCCATATAAATGATATACTAAAAAGGGCTCTTCGAGTTAAACAGTGCTCCGCCAGAGAAATTATTCACTGAAAGGGACTCCGCGAGTCAGAAAAGGTTGAGAACCGCTGATCTATATTGAAACGCAAGTTATATAGTTTGAGTTTCTTAATGTCACTCACAGATGGCAGTATCAACCTCAAAAAATCGAAATTGGGGTTTGACTGGCGGATTTCACATATGGGGGAAATTTGAATTCATTTTTGTTCTTTTTCTCTCAACAAGTAGGATTTTTAAAATAACTCTGGAACTAAATATTAAAGAAATGTGAATTTCTTTTCTTTTTTGCTTTCAATTTTCTTGAAAAATTATATCAAATAATTCGAAATTACAAGTAAAATAATGAAAATAAATAGAAATTTTACCTAAAACACAGTCTAATTTTCTTTTTCTTTCGAACTTTTAAAACGTAGAAATTATTTCAATTTGCTACATTGAATTCGAAAGAATATAAAAAATGCTTATTATTATTATTATTATAAATCTGAATAATATAACTTCAATGGACAGCATGGCCCCCACATCCTGAAGTAGGGCCCTAGACTGGGAACTTTTGCGGGCCCCCTGACCAGACTTTCACGGGCCCCTTTATGGTGGATTTATAGTGTGAAAAAACAAAAAATAATGAAAATCATCCCTGGCCCTAGGGCTGAAGCCTTGCCAGCCCACCCCTTGTGGGGGCAATGGTGGACAGAGACACAGGGGCGCGCAAATTTTATTCTCAAACCTCTCCTTCAACATTACAAGGTGGGGGGGGGGCCAAAATGCGCATTTGCCATAGGTGACCAAGCATCTAGTTGCGGCCCTGACAGGGGGCATTCAAGCATTACGTCAGTATCGATGGGGGGAAGGGGTTTCCGATTTGCTGACTTTTGATGACAAGGGGGGTTGGGGGGGGGGTTTGGATGATGCTTACGTCATCAACCACCCTTTTTGAAGATATGAAATATTTTTAATGGCATCTTACTCGGTGCGCCAAATACGAGAAAAAGCTTTCGCTAGTTTGTGGGCACCTGAACTAACATTCTACCTATTGATAAGTCCTCTACAGAGCCACTTCAGCGATCTTTAAATGTTTCACGGATCCTTCAAGTGCTCTGGAAATGTTTCCGGGTCGCTTAAGTTCTCTGGAACTGTGCAACGCCCAACGTATCACTCAAGTGATCCAAAATTATGCCGGGGATCACTTAAGTAATCTATGAATGTTCCTCGAGTAACTTGAGTGATGTAGAACCGCCCCGGGGGGGGGGGGGAGCGCTTAAGTTCTCTAAAATTGTGCCACATGCCATTCAAGGGATCTCTAAATGTGCCACGGATGGTTTAAGTCATAGTCGGAGATAGACGCGGAAGTCGATGATGATGATGGCATTCACATATGCATATATACATTAGATCACCTTTGACGCTGGGGGGGGGGGGGGAAAGCGTGAAAATGTGCCACGGGCCACTTAAATGCTCAGGAATTGTGCCACGGGCCACTTAAGCGAGTGTCATTCAGTTCCTTTCTACAAAATTGGGTTTGGGGGGGGGGGGCACGCTACATCACATAACCTTAAGGCCACATTTGGTCCGCGGGTCAAGGGTTTACCATATATGGCTTAAAGGGTGGGTCACAATGAATTTCCTAAAGAGAAATTTCGAGTTCTTACCCTTCAAATAGCATTGAAATTAACAGAAACTGATTATTATAATCAGTCCCTCCTATGCCCCCCCCCCCCTCCCACGTAAGTTTCTGATCCCAGCAATATGTGTTAAGAGGTAGGGGGGCAGTGCTGACGAAATTTTGCTGACAGGGGGGGGGGGTGTCAGAGTTTTGTTTACTTTTGTTGACAATTGGGGGAGAGGGTCAAAAATGGCTAAAAATTTGCTTACGTAATACTCGAATTGCCCCACAGTGGATCCCGCTCATAAGTTTTCAAAAATCCGTCATGATAAAACGTTGCAAGCGGGAAAACGCTTCAAACGGGAAATATTAATGAGAATTACTTGGGTTGAAACCACGGAAATAAGTCGTCGGAAGCAGTATCGACTGTATTACGTAGCTATCAGATTCTAAAAACATCACTGACCCTATTTCATCGCGAACAATATGGAAAATGAGGTTCCAAATAGGGATAAATACGGGACAACGCCAATTACCGTCAAGAATGATATCAAAGGTTGGTAAAATTGCCAACTATTGAACAGATCACTGAAAAATCGTCAACGACAGCAAATGAAGAATTATTGAAAAATGAAGTGAATTAAAATGGGATTATACACGATAAAAGTTTGATAAAATAAATCTTTTACAAAAGTTGAAAAAAAAAAGCAACCGATACGGTACTACGGCTGCAATACTACGTATTGGTAGCAATTTTCAAGTTTTATAAAAACTTTGATAAAACTTTTATAGTGTAATCTCAGACTTATAAAATACATGAATTGCATGAAATAAAACGCCTAAGCATGAAAAATATATGAGATGAATTTCTTATTTATAGTTGTAGTTGTCTGAGAAAGGCGTATATGAGTGAGCACATTATCATTAGCGAAGATAAACTTGAAAGGATGGGGGGGGGGGCCGCGCGCGCACCAGTATGATGATGATGATGATGATGTCAATTCATATACAGGATACAGGGTGATTCTAAATTCATGGGACAAACTTCAAGAGGGTTTATAACACACGTGAAACAAGCAGTTTTGATCATAAAATGTGTTGTCGAATCGAAATTGCAAAGGCGGAAGAGGATGTTTTTAGGAAGTGCTCAATAGCACTTCACAAAAAACAAATATCCTGTTTTTCCGACGGATTTGCGGCGATATGTTGTATCAACCGTTCGAAGGTGCATATGCACACATGTTTTTTATTGGTGCAAGGATCATCGAGGTTATGCTGCGCCAAACAATGATCAAGCGGTATAATGACTTCACATCCCAGAATTGTTGATTTGCACTTATTGCAGCAAATCCGTCAGGAAAAATATGATATTTGCGTTTGGTGAAGTGATGTATTGTGCACTCCCTCTCTAGAAACACCCTCTACCGCTTTTGCGATTCGACCGCACATTTTATTATCAAAAATGCTTGTTTCACGAGTGTTTATTCACCTATGAATTTGGAATCAACTGTATATAAATATACGTCAGATCAGTCAACTACATCGTTGGGGAGGGGGGCAATTACCCCCTCCCCCCTCCCGTGTCTCCACCAATGAGCACTATTTACCTACGTCTTCGACAGGGAGTGAAGAGAATCGTGTTACAAGTGAGAGAAACGCATACTAGATAGGTCACTGTTACGTGAGAAAAAAACGGGCCATTTTTACAAAGAAGGTAGGGATATCCAAAATTACGTGAAAATACGGGACGAGTCACTCCATGAAAATAGTTCTCGGGCCCAGGGCCGTCTTACGATCGTCTTCGGCAGTAACATCTTAAAGCGTGGGCCCACCCGGGCACGGCCCTGGGGGCCTCAATTGCGGTGGTGTCGTCGAGAAAATGAAATTTGGTGAAAGGTTTTGAGAGCAGGCGTGCAAATTGGTTGACGGTTATTTCTACTTCAAAATGACTTTGCCCGTGGGCCCACAATGCTTTTAAGACAGCCCTCGTCATAGCTCCCCCCCTTCCTGGGCCGAGTGATTTTTCTGAAGCCCCTGCCTTAGAAATACCTGCTTACCAATTTGCACACCTGTTGTCAAAAATTTCACGCAGATCTCGTTTTCTTGAGGCTCCTTTGCACTCGAGGCCCTTGGGCCGTGCGAACACCCCTATAGATAACATCTTATCAAACTATAGGGGTGGGTGATCCCGTATCCGGATGAGCGCATGCGTTATGACGGCACTGCCCGGAACTTTTTCATTTTTACCAAAGACAAGAAGCAAAAAAAAAGAAAAGCGCGGCATTATTGAGTTGAAGAAGAGCAAAGGAATTTCATGTAAAGGTATAATCACTTTCTGGCAAGCATTTTGTGTTGTGAGTGTATTACGTGGAGAGAGAGAGAGAAAGATCTCAAGAAAAATCTTCTTTCTCAACTTTTTTTTTTTTTTTTTGGCGCACTATATGGAACACATGGCCACGAAAGAACCGCTCGCCCGGGGCAAGGACTGCCTTCATTTCAAGAATGAAACATAACATTTGGAAACTTATCACCATTCCAGTGACGTTACCAAACTCTCAGAAACGTCACGGCCTGAGAAACAGCGCGGACCAATAAACGATATTGACCAATCACGGGATTAATCCGATCCCATTTGGTGCCCTTGACCTTCCGTTCGCGTCATCTTTGGCTGGTTATGGTGCCTTTTCGGATTTCCCGCTCGTGGAATTCAGCCGCCAAAATTGACGCCAACGGGAAAAGTAAGGAAGTGAGCGACAAAAATAAAGAAAAGCTCGTCTCTAAGAAAAGATATTTCAGGGTGGGGTTCCTCCTCCTCCTCCTTCCAAGCAACTTGACTTGACTAACTTCCTTAAGGTGTTATTTCGCCTATTTCCCCCCCGTGTTTACATACTCGAGGAATAAGAGAGTCCTCCCTAATTTTTCCCCTTTCTTTTGTTCTTCCCCTTCAATATCAGTCAACTCTCACCCGCACTTAACAATAAATACATCAAATATTGCCGAATAATGATTTAGCAGGATATCAACTTGAAGATGGGGATTTTATAAGTGTTGCGTGCCGAAGTAGCGTGAGTTACTCGTTGGGAAGCGGAAGAGGATTTGGAGGATGCTGAAGACGCTGCTGCTGCTGTTATACCGATGATGCCGCCATAAGCGAGTCACAGGGATTGATGAAACTTTTATGGATCGCTGCTTTCTTCTCATCATCAAGTATCCGGATTAAAGAGTTTCCGTCTTATAAGAAAACCAAGGAACGAAAATGTTCATTCGCGTGTCTTCATCGTGAAAAGCGACTTTTACAGTCGTTTTCATGAGATATGCGATGGTGAAGATCTTACACACATTGGATATGATGCCCTGTCTCCTAACTTGAGCAGGTAAGATGCAATACGCATATTTTTTTCCCTGGAGTATATACAGGGTGCTGAGCAAAACAGGAGGCATAGCATTTTACTGGCGAACCGTTGATGCTCTAGAGGTATAATTTCAATTAGAAAAAGCTTTCAAACAACGTGTAGCACTCAGATATCTCATTCATTTTGCAAGAGGTTGCATAGTTTTATTACAATTAAAAAAATAATTCTTTATACAAGCTACCTGTGCTAAAGAACCCAATTAGAAATTTGTTGCCCGGTTTCTTCCGATGCCAACGAAAACAATTCGTATTCGAAAAAACGAAAGAAAGTGTTGGGAAAAAACGGCATTAAATGCGGATAAACCGTTTTTCCCGGCATTTAACGCTGAATTTCCCCAAATTACCTCCGTTCTTCTTAATTCAAATATCTCCGTGAATATTGCACTTCGAAACATGGAATTGTTTTTGTTGGCATCAGGGGAGACTGGGCAAGAACTTTCTAATTGGGTTCTTGAGCACAGGTTGCTTGTATAAAGAGCCGGTTTTTTTTTAAAATTTTAATAACTATACAACCTAAGGTCGTAGCGGGGGAGGGACTTCGGGGTCTGATGCCCCCCCCCCGGAAATGTGAGAGAATGACTGAAAAAAAGGGGGAAAAAAAAGATGGCCGCCAAATCTATATTGTTCTATCACTTTGGTCTCCCACCAAACGAAATTTCTGGCTACGGGCCTGATGCAACCCCTTGCGACATGAACGGCATATCTGAGTGCTACACGTTGTTTGAAAGCTTTTTCTAACTGGAAGTATACGTCTAGGATCAACGGCCCGCCAGTAAAATGCCACACCCCCTCCGTTTGCTGAGCACCCTGTATATTTTTTAGATTGAAATGAACGTAAAAAGCTTAAATTTTGTGCAAAAAGAAAATTGAGAGATTTTAATAATGGCATTTTCTCGGAAGTTAGGAATTTTCGGAAAATTTCTTTATTTGTGGATGAAAATTTCGGTTCATGAATATTCAGTTTTGAAGTGGAAGTTTAATGAATTATTTGCAATCGGAAACGAGATTTTCTTGTAAATATCCCAAATTAGAATTGTTTGGGGGAGTGGCGTAGTCAGATTCATGATGATGGCGCCATTTGGTTTTTACGCAGCACGAATGGATACCAATATCGTACTTACATTCATTCTTCATAGCAAAGAGAAACCCAGATCAGTAGCATTTGTTGGTTTGTAACAGAGCCGTGATGTGGCCAACTTTTTTTTCTTAGCCAGTGCCACCTACTGTCAAGATCACAAATCATCATGATTGTTTTTATAAGTGTCGATCATTTTTTATTGCAATTTCACTTAAGATAGCGTTTTCTTCACTAATGGACAATGCAGCCCGCTCTTTTCTACAAATGACGGCGTGTACGGAAAGTGGCAACGTTACTCGGACACATAAGACGCGTTCCTTATCTGCCGAAACATTCGCTTGGGCATTTTAATCTTTGCTTCCTCTAGAGGGCGTTAGCGAAAAGTAAGTAATTAACTGGATTCGCTTGGACTTTATTGATTTGGCAATAAGCCAATTTCAAAGTGGGTAGCAACACAAAATTTACATGCACAATTTACATTACAATAACAACATTAACATAAGCAAACCTGAAACAATCACCAAGTATCTCAACATGAAACAACTAGTATCGTTAAAAAAAAGTAAATAAAAAATAAAATAATTAGTTATACAAGAAACACATACAAAGTCTATATCCAAGTACTAGACTTGTAATTTTATATTAACCGGAAAAAGGCTTATTCACTGTACAGTGATCGATGTCTGGCTACATTAATAAGGAAATTATATACATCACGTATATCGATCGACATTTCTCAATGTTAGTATTTGTTCGAGGGAGGGGCGTAATATATGTTCAAAATATTTTCTTCTGTAGTTCTCAAAAGTAGGGCAGTAAAGAAACACACGATTCCACGTTTCCAGCTGATTTAAATTGCAGTATGTACAGTTACTATTGGAATTTATACTTAAAAAATTGTCGTTTATCCTAATAGAATTGCTACCAAAACGCAATTGAATTAATATTCTTTTGAACAAAATCCCAGATGTGCTCAAAAGGTAATCCTCCGCTCCAAAAACATTTTTAATAGTGCGGTGAAAAACAGAACCATAGCATGTTTGTAGGAATCGCATGTCTAATTGAATACTCCGTGATATCAGCGTGTGAATTATAAATGGGAGGTGTTGTTTGAGAACAGTGTGATCTTCGATTTTGAGGTAGCTGAAGCCAGTATTGTCAAAAATTTTGAAAATGGAATTTAACCAGTTAATTTTGGAGTTTCCGTGTGAGCCCAACAAGTTGTTCAAAAGTTTAGAGAAACGTAACCTAGGAAATCTTAAGCTATTCATAGTTAAGATTCGTCCATAAAATTTAATAAGTTTTTTCAGTGTAATTGCCACTCGAGGTTGACCCAATTCAACGCGAATCATGTATCCGGGTGTATTTGGTGATATTTGCAATAATTTTTTTACGAAAAAAGAAAAAATATGTTCCAGATCATCAATATAGTCTGCCGACCAGACTGGTGCTGCGTATGTCAGCACGGACAATATTATTGAATGGAAGAGTTTCATAGCGACATTTATGGATGAAATTTTTGCCTTTAAAAAAATTGGCCAAGCGTTTTGCATAGCCAATTTTGTCTTTGCCACAAATCTAGTTTTTGCAAGGGTGAACGAACCGGATGACGAAAACGGGACACCCAAATATGTATAATTATTTACTATTTCAAGTGGGGTATTCCGTAATCTCCAATTTTTCAATTTACCAGCGCGTCTGAATACCATGACCTTGGTTTTATCAACATTTATTTTTAACCGAAATTTCTCACAAAACCTATCAAGTGTATTTATTTTTATTTGTAAATTTATTGGCGAGTCCCCCAAAATTACTAAATCATCAGCAAAAAATAGAGAATGAATTGAGGTTGTTGAACTAAGTTGAATAGGAGAAATGTCAGAGTTATTGAAACGGTTTATAAGTTCAACAATGTATAAAGAAAATAAGGTTGGGCTTAATATTTCTCCCTGCCTTTTTGAATATAAATTTTATCAGTAGAACCAAGATCAGTACTTATTGTTAGTGAAGCTTTGCGATAAATATCTTTGATCAAATTTACGAAGCGATAACTCAAACCGAATCTACTTAAGACATAAAAAAGGATCCCATGGTCTATGCTGTCAAATGCATTCTTGAAGTCAACGTACAAGACATAAAATCTTCCGCGAGGTCTAGAGAGCTTCTCTTGTATTATACAGTTGAGTACAAAGATCTGATCGACAGAGCTGTAATTTTTTCAGAGCCGATTCGCACAAACGCTAAGGGGCCATTCAAGTATTACGTAAGCAGATTTTCAGCCATTTTTGACCCCCCCCCCCCTTGTCAGCAAAATTTCGTCAGCAGCTTAGAATATTTCATAGCTTCAAAAAGGAGTGGTGGATGACGTAAGCAATCTTCAAACCCCCCTCCCCCACGTCATCAAAAGTCAGCAAATCCAAAACCCCCTCCCCCCCCCCGACGCTGACGTAATACTTGAATGACCCCTAAGGCAACTGTAATAATGACATCCAGGTCCATAATCTTGTAATCTAATTACTAGGGCTCGAATTTTTATGCCCTTTAAAGATGAAACGTCGTTGCTGATAGGTTAAAAAACATGATTTACCCCAATCAGCAACGACGTTTCATCTTTAGGGGCATGAAAATCCGAGTCCTACTAATTGCGTAGATACCTAATCTAGTTCAGTCACATAATCCATTAATTTATTAGAAATCCCTCAGAGCAGCGTTTCCCAACCCAGGGCTATAACTAGGATTTTTGCCGCAAAGACTATTACGATTATCAAACGCAAACATAATTACCCAGGGCAAACATTATTTTGCCGCCCCTACACCTATAAATTATATAATTTTGCAACGGTGTTCTTTGTTCCCGCCTAAACCTGCCGTCCCCTAAATTTTGCTACCCGGAACAGTTGCCCCCTCTAGTTACGGCCGAACCTATGGTCCGCGGCGATGGGTGCAGGTGGTCCACAGGCAGACCTCATTATGGCAGACCTCACCCAATGTTTCTGAGAGAATTCAAATAAAAAAATTAGACTTACATAATTAAGGTAACCATATCTGATCGAGGAAAGTGCTGTAAGTCATAATACACTGAATATGGAGTAAACTGTTGCCAAAAAATGCCTTTTTTACGACAAAATTGCTAATTACGACAAGAATTTTGCTGATTGTTGTTAAAATTGCTCAAGAGTGGGAGGGGGAAAATAAAGGACCGCGGGAAACAAAACTTTATTGCATGAAAAACATGGAGTAAATTGTAGCCAAAAAATGCAATTTGCGACAAATTTGCTGATTTTTCATAAAATTGCTGGGGGAGGGGGATAAAGGACTGCAGCAAATCGCAGTAAACTAAGCGCCCATTCAAGTATTACGTCAGCATCTATGGAGGGGGGGGGGGGGGGAGTTTCCGATTTGCTGACTTTTAATGCCAGGGGGGGGGGGATTGGATAATGTTTACGTCATCAACCACCCTTAATGAAAATATGAAATATTTTTAATTGCATCTTACTCGGTGCGTCAAAAACGAGAAAAACCTTTCGATAGTTTGTGGGCAGTTGAAGTAACATTCCCCCCCCCCCTCTATTGATAAGTGCCCTACAGAAAAATTTAGCGATCTCTCGCGGATCCAAGTGATCTGGAAATGTGCCACGCAATCACTCAAGTGATCCGTAACTATACGATCCGCGGATCTCTTAAATAATCTGAGAATGCACCGTGGGTAACTTGAGTGATGTAGAACCGCACTGGGGGCCACTTAAAGTGCTCTGAAACTACGTCACATGCCACTCATGGGATCTCTAAATATGTCACGGATCGCTTAAGTGTTCTGGAACCGTGTCCCGGGTCATTTAAGTGATCTGTAAATGTGCCGCTTAGGAGCCATTCAAGTATTACGTCAGCAGATTTTTAGCCATTTTTGACCCCCCTTCACCCCCCCTTGTCAGCAAAAGTCAGCAAAACAGTGATCCCCCCCCCCCTTGTCAGCAAAATTTCGCCAGCAGCTTAGAATATTTCATATCTTCAAAAAGTGGTTGATGACGTAGGCAACCTTCAAACCCCCCTCCCCCCCTTGTCATCAAAAGTCAGCAAATCCAAAACCCCCTCCCTCCTCGATGCTGAAATACTTGAATGACCCTTAGTTCATTTTTACAAAATTAGGTTTGAGGGGGCAGGCCACATCAGATAACCCCCCGGACCACATCTGGTTCACGGGCCAAGGATTTATCATTATATGGCTTAGGGAGGGGGGGAGGGGTCACAATGAATTTCTTAAAAGGAAATTCTGCGTTCTTAGCCTTCGAATAGCATTGAAATGAACAGAAATTGGTTATTATAACATATAAAGGTATTTTCTTCCAAAATTTCAATTAAAAAAATAAATTTTTGACCGTCGGTGGAGCACTAGCCCCCCCTTCCCCTCTCACGCTGTGTACGTCTCTGATCCCACCAGTATGGTGATGGGATTCAGAGGGGCAGAGCTGATGACGAAATTTTGCTGACGGGGGTGGGGGGAAAGGTCAAAAATGGCAAAAAATTTGCTTATATGTGATACTTGAACGGCCCCTAAAATTTATTGCATCAAAAGTATGGAGTAAATTGCAGCCAAAAATTCCAATTTGCGACAAATGTGCTGATTTTTGTTAAAATTTGCTGAGGTGGGGGGGGGGGAGGAATAAAATACTGCACGAAATTAAAATTTATTGCATCAAAAATAGGGAGCAAATTGCAGCCAAGAAATGCAATTTGCGACGAAATTGCAAATTACGACAAAAATTTTGATTTTCGTTAAAGTTGTAAAAATTTTGTTAAAAATTTAATAAAAATGCGCCACTTTTTTTTCACCTGCTGGTCGAAAACTGAACTGTTTTTTATTTTAGTAATCTCTGTCTCTCATGGTGTCATTAAGATATCCTGAAAATTTGGTTGTGTTCGGATGAGTAGTTTATCAGATAAACTATTCTCTCTCTCTCAGAGAGTACGGAAACTTTCATTATGAACACCCTGTATGCTAATAAATTTTTTTGAAGATTGTTAACTCAAAATTTCTCTGTATCGAACTTTTTGTATCTCCCCCCCCCCCCCCAAACATACATTAGGAAGTCCATTTCACTTATAGTCATTAGATGTACTGCAAAAAAAAAGTAAAGATATCGCGTGCTATATCCAATGGCTACAGGTGAAATGGACTTCTTCGGTGACGTCAGAGCTTCGCGCGGAGGCCTTCTGCTATAGATGGTGTTGGCTAAGGTCGATATGTCCACCACGAATGAAATAAACTGAAATAGTGGGTGGGTGGGTGCTCAAATAAAATATAATCTGGGCCACACGGGTCCGACCGTTTATTATGGTGTGACGGGTGTTCAACCTTTTAACGAGTGCGGGCCACCTCATTCGTTTGAAAACGTATCATGGACCACGTAAGTGAGCTGCAAATCAAGTGACCCGCGGCACAGTGGTCTGGAAATATTCCACAGGTCACATAAGAGGTCTGGAAATTTGCCGAGGTTCGCTCAAGTATTCTGGGAATGTTCCGCTGGTCACTTTGGTAGTCTGGGATATGTCACGGGCCACTAAAGTGGTATGGAAACGTGCTGCGGGTGACTTGGGTGGTCTGAGAATGTATTGCGGGTCACTTATGTGGTTTAGGAATGCGCGATTTGTCAATTGTGGAATCTGGTTATATGTGCTGCTTAGTTCATTTTTACAAAATAAGTGTAGGCCTTTGCAACGAGAGATGACTAATGTGTCAGTCAATGGAAACGGTATCATTTTGACTTGAATTGCGTTCATATGTATATGCTGACCATATTTCCTCGACAAAAATACGGAAATTTTTTCATACGAAAAAACACAGGAAATCACCAATCATCGCGAAAAATGATTTTGAAGTTGAGCGAAACCGCCAATTATGCCTAGATTAACTGGAAATTGCCGAATTGGTGTCAAACGAAGTGCTACTGCAAACTCGCAGTGAATTGAAATGTAGTTCATGGACAAAACGTTGAGCATGAAAAATATGCGAGATCAATAGTCCTATTTTCATTCATAATTATCATGATGCTATTAAAAAATTGGGAAAATATTAGAATTTTTCATTTTTGTAGGGCATCGGGTCACAAAATATGCGTCGTGGTTCCCAGAGGCGTCGCCAACCTTGGTCAAGAGGGTGTCGCGGTGTTTTGGTTCTTTTATGGATGCAGAACATCTGCTGGACTATTCCGGGGAGCCGCGATGAACTATGACTAGGGCAAGGGTGCCGTGGGTCAAAAAAATTTGAGACGCACAGCAATAAAGGGTCATTCAAGTATTACGTCAGCATCGGGGGGGGGGTTTCGGATTTGCTGACGGGGGGAGGGGGGGGGGTTGAAGGTTGCTTACGTCATCAACCACCCTTTTTGAAGATATGAAATATTCTAAGCTGCTGATGAAATTTTGCTGACAAGGGGGGGGGGGGTCAGTGTTTTGCTGACTTTTGCTGACAGGGGGGGTCAAAAATATCTAAAAATCTGTTTACGTAATACTTGAATGGCCACTAAGGAATTGTGATCGGCATCGCTTAAAGAACGGCAATACCGGGACATTTTCACAAAAAGTCTGGATGGTCAAAATTACGGGAAAATATGGAAACGTGTCCAGGGCGATACGGTCACTCTACGTGCATAAAGATCTGAAAGACGGGGAAAACTTCCGTGCGGATCGCTTTCTTCATGATTTCGGTGATCTTGACGCAAATGAAAGAGTGACAACACAGTATTTTTAGATTAGGATTTTGAGGAGCGCATCTGAAGGGAACCCTTTATACAATGGATTCGGTTCAGCGGCTACGAATTCGTTCTTATTAATAAGTATCCGAACAAGACGATGAATTGATTCCTCCTTCCTGGTACATCGGGTGTTATTTTCTTCAATTTTCTTCCTTTTTTTCTTGA
This sequence comes from Pholcus phalangioides, assembly GCF_987345545.1. Lineage (NCBI taxonomy): Eukaryota > Metazoa > Arthropoda > Arachnida > Araneae > Pholcidae > Pholcus > Pholcus phalangioides. Next base: position 734,861 of record NW_028301603.1, read on the forward strand.
GATATCTTGACACTTTCATTGTCATTTCTTCCGCAATCGAAACATTCACCGTGATACTGGTGAACTACATTGTTGAGAAATGTGAAGTGTAACGCCCGGTTTCAATTATAAGGAAGATTATAGAGAGCATGGTTGAAGACTCGAACTCGCATACAGACAGAATATCGAGATGATACCTCCGATGACCCCAAACTGGACCCGTCTGGGCGTGTATCAAATTGTCCGAAAGCGAAAATGGACTTGAGAGTTAGTTTTATGTAGATTTTCGGGGCTGTTTGGTTGGTCCAGCTTGTGTTCATGGCCGTCTTAAGAGCATCATGGGGCCCAAGGGGAAATTTGTTTCTCTGAGGCCCTACCTGGAAAATTCGCGAAAACTTCAATTAGTTCGCATTTTTGTGAGGCCTTCTTCTCTTGAGGCCCAGGTGGGCCCATGTGTGAAGACGGCACTGCTTGTGTTCGTTTCGTCTATCACATACATGCTCAACCAATGGCCATCGTAGTTATTTGATGTGGCCCGCGATCTCAAACCTTTATTTAAAAAAAAATCAAATAATTTTCCAGACACTCACCGATCATTTGAGTGATCCGCAGGGCATTTACAGGTCACTTCAGAGACCAACGGCGTAGTTCCAAATCACTCAATAAAACCCCTGCACATTCCCACATCACTTAAGCGGTTCGCAGCACATTTACAGATAATTTAAGTGGCGCCGGGGCGCATTTACAGATAATTTAAGTGACCAGCAGCATGTTCAGAGATCACTTAAGTGACCTGCGGCACATTTGTAGATCACTTGAGTGATCCGCGGCACAATTACAAATAACCCAAGTGATCTGCGGTACACTTAAAGATCACTTAAGTGGTGAACGACAAGTTTAAAGATCAATGAAGTGGCCCGCATTCTCCTAAAGGTTGAGCTGCCATGGTCAACGTCCATACTACGTATTTGATTTGATAACAGATGTTTTGGCTCGATAGCATCTAGAAGTCAACTAATAAAGATGCGTCTACATCTGCGTGCTCTGTGTTTTCCTTACAGGTTTGTTGAAATCGCCCATCGACGTGGTACGGATATTACGAAATGATTAATTTCGAGGTAAACAACGTGCACTGGACAAACGTCAAACTTGGGGAGAACCACAGACGATCGGTACATCAACGATACTATGACTGTGCCACTTGGGTTTTGCATAGTGAAGGCTGTGGTGCTGCAATCGCAACCAGGTTTTCAGTGGGAAGGGCAAAAAGAGATGGAAAAAGAAGGGGGCAAAATGTCGGTCAACTAACCCCCTCCCCCGCTTTATTACGATCGTGATTTCTTCCCCAAGAAGAAGACTAGCATGACTAGAAGGGGAGGGGGGCGCACTCTTTTCTTTTTTAATTGTTGCCTTGAATTTACTGAAAACTGCGTGGATGGAAACAGAGTCGCCCTTAGGGATGTGCAACGGGTGCTGTTGCACCGGCTCCACGTTTTTTTTTGGGGGGAGGGGAGCTGCTCTTACGGTAATGATAATTTCTTTTATAAATTCTGAATTTTTTCGTTAGTTCTTGAAATATTTCTTTCACAATTTCCGAATTTTTAAATAATTCTGAAATTCTGTATTTCCAGAGAGAAAAATTAATTCTAGAATTTTGCATTTTCATTTAATCTGAATTATCATCCATTCTGGTATTCTGAATTTTCATCAGTTCTGGAATTCTGAATTTTCATCAGTTCTGGAATTCTGAATTTTCATCAGTTCTGAAATTCTGAATTATCATCCATTCTGGTATTCTGAATTTTCGTCAGTTCTGGAATTCTGAATTTTCATCAGTTCTGGAATTCTGAATTTTCATCAGTTCTGAAATTCTGAATTATCATCCATTCTGGTATTCTGAATTTTCATCAGTTCTGGAATTCTGAATTTTCATCAGTTCTGGAATTCTGAATTTTCATCAGTTCTGAAATTCTGAATTATCATCCATTCTGGTATTCTGAATTTTCGTCAGTTCTGGAATTCTGAATTTTCATCAGTTCTGGAATTCTGAATTTTCATCAGTTCTGAAATTCTGAATTATCATCCATTCTGGTATTCTGAATTTTCGTCAGTTCTGGAATTCTGAATTTTCATCAGTTCTGAAATTCTGAATTATCATCCATTCTGGTATTCTGAATTTTCGTCAGTTCTGGAATTCTGAATTTTCATGAATTCTGGAATTCTGAATTATCATCCATTCTGGTATTCTGAATTTCCATCAGTTCTGGTATTATGAATTTCCATCAGTTCTGGTATTCTGAATTTCCATCAGTTCTGGTATTCTGAATTTCCATCAATTTTGGTATTCGGAATTTCCATCAATTTTGGTTTTCTGAATTTTCATCAATTCTGCAATTCTGAATTTCCATCAATTCTGGTATTCTGAATTTTCGTCAGTTCTGGAATTCTGAATTTTCATCAGTTCTGGTATTCTGAATTTCCATCAATTTTGGTTTTCTGAATTTTCATCAATTCTGGAATTCTGAATTATCATCCATTCTGGTATTCTGAATTTTCGTCAGTTCTGGAATTCTGAATTTTCATTAGTTCTGAAATTCTGAATTTTCATGAATTCTGGAATTCTGAATTATCATCCATTCTGGTATTCTGAATTTCCATCAGTTCTGGTATTCTGAATTTCCATCAGTTCTGGTATTCTGAATTTTTATCAATTTTGGTATTCGGAATTTCCATCAATTTTGGTTTTCTGAATTTTCATCAATTCTGGAATTCTGAATTATCATCCATTCTGGTATTCTGAATTTTCGTCAGTTCTGGAATTCTGAATTTTCATCAGTTCTGAAATTCTGAATTTTCATCAGTTCTGAAATTCTGAATTTTCATGAATTCTGGTATTCTGAATTTCCATCAATTTTGGTTTTCTGAATTTTCATCAATTCAGCAATTCTGAATTTCTATCAATTTTGGTATTCTGAATTTTCATCTCAGTTCTGGGATTCTGAATTTCCATCACTTCCGGAATTCTCAATTTTCATCAATTCTGGAATCTTGAATTTTCATGTAGAAAAAAGCAATTCTGGAATTCTGCATTTTAATCTAGAAAGAAAAATAATTCTCGTATTTTCTGCATTTTCATATAGAAAGAAAAATCTGGAAATAATTCTGGAATTTTATTTATTATCTTTCATAAATTTCTTTCATTTATTCTGAATTTTCATGGTGTTTGAATTATTGGGGACATACCAGAGCTCACACAAATATCGGGAAATTTTTTTATACGATGGCCATATTTCATTGAAGGAAATTAGGACATCGGTAATTTTCACCAAAAAAAAAAAAAAAAATTGCCGATTGCCAGAAAAATAACTAAAAGAGCCGCCCAAAAGTTGGGAAAATAAAAGATTACTTATAATCATGGCGGATATCGAAATGGTTCAACAAATAAAACATTGTACACACACATGACAACGTCTGTGAGAATAAGATAATTTATATATTGTAAGATATGTCGTAAAATATTTTATTGAAAAAAAACAGGATGGTCAAAATTATATGGTAAAATATGGGCCATATAAAAAGAATTCTTACCGAATATTTCAAGAAAGTATTTGGCATAAACTGTCGATTGTGTTGAAAAGTAGAAATATACATATATCGGTAAAAATTTTATTGTCTAAGGCGGAATTTCTGAAAAATTCTATAATTAAGCTGCTCCCGAAAGATGGGCAGGATATTGCGACCAACTGGAGGCCAATCTCGTTGGCAAAGCTATTCGAGAGAAGTGGTGGGTCAGGGCCCTGTAATGAGGATTTTTACCGCCCCCCTTCCCAAACTTTAAAATTCGATTATTTTATAACGTTGTTCTTTGTTCCCACCTAACAATTCCACCCGGGACAGTTGCCCCCCCCCCCAGTTTTAGCCTTGCAAGAGCAGTTCGGATACCATGCCAAGAACTCGACTACAACCCAACTTCCAAGATATATATATATTCAAGAAACTAAAAATTATAAAGATACACAGCAGCGGTAGCCTTTTTCAATTTGTAGAAGTCTTTTTGTGCATGATGGGCTACTACTCAAAATGATCCGTATGATGCCTTTCAGCATCATTAAATTCGTCAGTTGTTAGTTACCTGTTACCTCGATTTTCGTGCGCTCCAGGTACTACAGGCAGTGGCGTCTTAACGCATGGGCCCCTCTTTCCTCGAGGCCTCAAGGAAAGAGGGGCCTCAGAGAAATTAGAACCGGTTGAAATTTTTGAAAATTTGTCAGGTAGGGCCTCAAAAAAATCACTTGGCCCAGGGGCCCATCATGCTCTTAAGACGGCCCTGACTACAGGTTAACAACTCATTCTCAAATTCAAGACCGATTCGTTCATCTATAGCATGGTCTCTCAAACTTTTTGTTCCATCGCCCCCTTCATCAGAAATTTTTTCCTCTCATCGCCCCCCAACTCACGTAAACCCATAGGATCCTATGTTAAATCAGTAGGTTCTATCGCCCCCTTGGACCATTCCATCGCCCACCAGGGGGCGATATTGGCCACTTTGGGAAACACTGATCTATAGCTCAAGGAAGTGTGTTAGGTCCTATTCTCCACAACTTCCATATGAACGATTTCCCTGTCGCACCCAAGGGGATTGCAGCTTTCTGTGCTGATGACAGCGCGCTTTGCCACACCGATAGAAAGCCTAAGAAGGCCCTATCTAATATTCAAGAACTTGTGGTCTTGGTCGTATGCTGGCATATTAGAATCTGGGTTGAACTGAACGCAGCTAAAACGGTATTCATGTGGTTTACAAACAAGATAAGTTTACCATTCAATACACATATGCAGTACTTGGTACTGCAATTTACCCTGTACTGCACACTAAGCTCATTAGTATTACGGTGGACAAGACATTCTCTTTCTTCTGCAAGTGTGATGAAGCCAATCCTAAGGAGACTCATGCCACGGTCATGCTCAGCAAAATATGCAGAAAGCATTCCAGCCTTTCCATCAAAAACAAGCTTGTTCTATACAAGATGATTATTCGGCCGGTACTACTGTATGCGGCATCAGTATGGCTATACGCTAGGAGGTAAAATTTAATTTTACTTGAAAGGTTTCCAGAATAAAACTATGAGCCAGAATAATATTCTGAGGAAATATACGGGTATGTCGTGGTTTGAGCGTGACCTCAACATCTGCAGAGATTCAAAAATCAAGAATATCACAGTATATGCAAAAGAAACTTGCCAAAAAATTATTTGATAGGTTATCACAATCTGAATTCTAATCTGATGAAAGTTCTGCTAGCACCTTGCAGAAATTACATCATACAACGGCAGAGAAGAACTCCGGTTTCTCAGGCCGAAGAACTTTCTTCACATGCAAAGACCATCCATTCCAGGACTGTGAACAGTTACTGACTGCCTTAGATAACAAGCACCAAAAAAAAAAAGCTGCACGCTTTGGATGGGATTTGATTTCATGTCAATGCATTAACTGACTGTATCATTAATATGAACTTTGAACATGATAAGCAGTACATGTGAATATGTGTACTTGGGGGTTGGCCCACGGTTTCTAAGAACGATGAGAGTAGGTATTCCAGATGTAAATATGTATATGGCTGTTACTGATTATTGTATTTAACTGCATTTAGTCATTCTAATCCCTTAATATTGGATTACAGTAGTGAAGGCTATATTTTATCTATGTTATCATTCTTTATGCGGCCTTAATGACGTCAGGTGAACCTAAAGATGTCACCAAGATAATGTACTTATTTAGCCATGGCATCTTGCACTACTGCTCGTAGAATCGGCAGGATAATGATGGAGGGGACGCGTTATGCCTACTTGTTGGAACCTCAGTATCGCCAATCAGGGTTTTCAGGTTTTCATTGTTCCACGTATGCTTTAGAAGTTTATAGGTATTCTTGTAAATCGCGAGATAGACTTCGAAGACTAGGCCGCAACGGTCGGCGTCAGCGTTTGCGGACGTTTTCATTTCGGAATTTCCTAAATGCTGACGATTACTCACTCCGAACAGCAAGAGCCCGTTTTTAATGACCCAATTAACCACTGAACTCATTACTTCCTGACAAAAACTAATAATAATAATTAATTAATTAATTAATTAATCTGTGGTTTTATTAATTAATTAACAGCTTCTGTGGAAAACAAACTATAATCAAGCTCGCATGCGTTACATCCAACTGAGAAGACAATAATTAGGCGGAGGGAGCGGCAATAATTTTTGCGAAGCCGATAGCCTTTTATTTCGTCATGCTGGCACGTAACCAAGTTTAGGCTCACTTGTAGGCGGACGAGGGTCAATTGCACTGGATTCCTATCAGATGGATACGTTGCACGGGAAGGGGAATAGATAAGATTCACTGAACCTAATCTTATCCCATTAGCTTACTTATAGTAGTTGGTGTTGGAACTAGTATGGTATGTTCTAGGCATAGCTTTCTCACGTAGTCGTTTTTCTCAAGTGCCCTGTGTGTTAGGCTTTACCTCGAAAAATGTAATTTATGTACAGTGAAAAAAGACCTAAATAAGTAGTGTACGAAAAATGTAAATTTTATAAAGAGTATGAAGCTCAAGATATAGCTGCAGGTGGAGAGATGCCTTAAACGCACTTGAATGCAAAGATATATTTGGAGGAAAATTCGACGGTAATTTTGAAATCGGTTTTACGCCACAATCACGAGCCCAAGAAGAATTTGAATAAGCAAATCATTTCCCTAGCAGTGCGAAACGAAATCTGTTAGCGATTCCAGTGAGCGACCCCAGAAGTTATCGAGGGAAGGAAGAAATCAGTGGGGAGCTCTCAGGTCATGTGGAAAAAAATAAACGCGAAAGACATGCTATATATGTGAGAAATATGAGTAGACACAAGCTTTTTAGTGCACCTCATTCCAATATCTATAGCGTTTATAGAAGTTATCAAGCAGTCGGGGCCGTCTTAAGAGCACCATGGGCTCCTCCCCCCCCCCCCCACACACACACCGGGCCAGGTGGTTTTTCTGAGGCCCTACCTGGTAAATTATAGAAAATTTCAACCGGATATTATTTTTGCGAGGCCCTTTTTTCTCTCGGGTAGGCCCATGCGTTAAGACGGCACTGCAAACAATTATACGTGGACTTTTATGCATTAAAAAACAGTGTTCACATATCGTGAAGAAGACAACAAACAAGAAATTCTAAAAACGGAGGGGAAACATATGAACAAATAAAACAGAGTTATCAGAATAGAGAACTCATGAGATACCAATATTTGAAAGATATTTCATATTTATGGATACAATAACAACAAAAATAAATTACGTAAAACGATAAGGAAATTGAATATCAAATAAATAAGACGAACTAATCTCGTCCCAACACGAGACAAGGGAATTCAATTCTACAAAATTTGTTAAACATGCCAGTGACTATATAAGCCACTTCCAGTCCTAGCCCTGGGTAGAGTGTGGACAAGCTTTTATATAATTTAGGAAATTATATAAATATTAATAAATATTATAAATTACGAAAATAATTTAGGAGAGGGTAAAAACAACCTTATCAATATTATCAACTATCAGTAACAGTACGAAAGTGAGGAGCGGGGATCCAGTGCAATGCGGGCGTAGATAACAAGAGTGGAGCAGTGCAAATCGATAGCCACGCCTAACCTCCAGGGCAACTGACTCATATCTCCCTCAATTTCGATAGTTAGCTTCCCAACATCCTGACAGGATCACCTAGGGCAGTGTTTCTCAGCCGCCGCTGTGGTGGCTGAGTGGTCCCGGGTTCGAACTCCACCGTCGCCGCAGTGGTGGTCGGTTGAAGTTGGTTTTCTGTCGTTCCCAACTTCGAGGCGCGAATGCGAGCCGATCTCCCCTTTAAAAAGTCTCGCCACAGAGAGCAACAGACTTACAAACAGTACAAATGTAATTCAATCATAACACATCACTGACTTCACTTCTGAAATGATCGCGGCACTGAAAAACCAAACACAGTAAACACATACACACTCAGACTGTTAGGTACACCCACAGTTACACTTCCAGCACAACTCACTAGGCAGTAAATTGCCCATGGCGATAGACCTGAGTTGCGCTCGGTTTGAAATAAAGAAGAGAAAGTGTCTCTCACACAATCACCGGACCGCGGCCCAGTACCGGGCCCTAACGTTAGTCACACGGTCCGTGAGTGATTCACATTTTAATTTTTCCCATTAATTTCTCGTTAGTTGTGTGTATGACCGGGCCTTTCACTAACGCAAAAGAAATTCACCGGGCCGCGGGATTCCAAAGGTTGAGAACCACTGACCCAGGGCGACAAAGAATAGGGTAGTGTGGGGTTATGATGCGCTTGCTGCGTGGGGTGGCGGATCAGCTCAAGTCATCGTCACAAAATAAAAGATAAATAAAACCGAAATCACAGGTTCTTCCCGTGGGGGTGGGTGGGGTCTCATCCGCTCTCTTTCTGATCGAACTCATGGGATCCTATAAGTATCTGTAACTATTATCAACCCCCCCCCCCGGAACTTCCCATCGCTCCCTGGGGGGGGAGGGCGATATCACCCCCTTTGGGAAACAGTGATGTAAATTACAACAATCTTTCTTCTCATTTCGAGCAATTAATTAATTAATTATCGTCAGGAACTGATTCTTGGTGATTAATTAATTCATTAACAACGGGCTTTCACCGATCGGAGTCCGTAAATCTCAGAGAACTCACCGAAGTACTTGGTAAAGGTTTGAAATGAAACGTTTAACAAGCGTCTTTGGACATTGGTAAGGCCGGCATTACACTATAAAAGTTTGATAAATGTTCGTTTGTAAAACTTGAAAAATGCCACCAATAAAGCGCATCGGTCACATTATGGCGAATGTAATTGATACGATTATTGGTTGTTTTTCGTAAGGAATGTAAAAAGACTTTTATCGAACTTTTATAGTGTAATCCCGGCCTTAATCTAGGATTACACTATAAAAGTTAAATAAAAGTTCTTTTATAAAACTTGAAAAATGCAACCAATAATCGTATCGGTTATATTCGCGCAAATGCAAACGATAATCTTATTGGCTGCATGTTTTAAGTTTTATAAAATAACTTTTGTCAAACTTTTATAGTGTAATCCCGGCCTTAAACGGATTTCACTGGTCTCGGGCTTTTCCCAATTACATATATTATATACAGCAAGGATTCTCAACCTTATGGGGAGTGGGAGGGGGGCGGCACTTCATTTGTTCGAATACATAACGCGGGCGACTTAAGTGGTCTCTAAATTTGTCACGGGCCACTTGAGTGATCAGTAAATGCGTCGCAAGAAACTAAAGTGATCTGGAAATGCGACGTGGACCACTTAATTGAAGCGAGAATTGTGCTACGGGCTACTTCGGTGATCTGGAACAGCGCCCCACGCCACTTAAGCCATCTATAAATGTGCCGCGAGTCACTTTAGTAATCTGGAAATGAGCGACGGACCACACTTAAGTAGAAGTGAGAATGTCCCATAGGGCGGGCCACTCACGTAATCTAGAACCGCACCCCACGTCAATTACGTGATCCGGTAATGTGCCGATTGGTTCATTTTTACAAAAATTAGGTTTGAGAGACCTTAGATACATCATTCATATTGCAAAGGGTGGTATAGTTATTAAAATAAGAAAAATTAACTTTTATACAACCCCCGCTTACCCAAAAACTCAATTAGAAAGTTGTTGCCTTGTCTCTTCTATACACCCGTCTAATTCAATAATATATATGTTATAATTTATATGGGTAAACACGGTGAAGTTAGAAACTGGTAAGCGAAGAAATTATGAAGCTTCAGTTATTGCTGAAATTGGATTGATTGCAAAATTCAAGGGGGGGGGGGGGGCTTAGGATCCACCACCTCCAATAAAATATATTTATTGCCATAAATCACTGTGCCAGATCTTATCATAGAAAACCCCCTATACAATGATGTCCCCGCATGGTCGTAATGGGGGGGGGGGGGAATGGGCGTGGTTGGCTAACAGGGCTCCAGCCCGAATGACCGAGATGATTCTCTCTCATAATTTTTTTTTTACCACTACAGATGCATAATGGATGTACCCGTTAACATTCTGACCTGGTGGCCCGCTAAAGATCCCCAGCCTAGGGTCCCTACTGCTGGATGTGGAGGCCATGGGTCCCAGTGCTGTGCCCGGATGGGACTCATGTATTTGGATGGCCCCTGGGTGTCTCGTAAAGTACACGTAAATTCTGCAATCCAAGAATCCTCACTTCTAGTGGATAAAAATTTCCGAAAAGCGAATCAAGAGATGATGTGATTATAACCATCATTTGATCATTTTTGTCGCACCACGGTCATTTTCTGCACACGAGGGCTAATTTTAGACCGGGACCTACAATTTATTGCCGATTCCGAACGGCAGGCTTGTTTTTATCCTCATCGGCACGATAGCCCCTCGATGTGGTACTTCCTGCGGTAGCAGTTTTTTCTGCGGTCACATCGCCGTTTCTGTTGTAGCCCTGCGTCAGGAAAGTTTTCTGACAAGGACGAACGGTTATCGAACTCGCGACACCTCTAAACATCCTTTGGTACTTTAGGCGAGTATCTCCTCTACCTGGGGTGCCTCGCACAGATCATAACCATCACCACATAGAAGAAAACGTCCCGTACAAGAACATTGACATTCTTTACATGACAGAAATGATCACGATGCTAAATTGTGAATCATACAGTGTTCATCAGACCCGAAAGGCTGGCTCTAGTTTGTGTGGGGGAGGGGCACCGAGATTTTCTCACGCGTCGAAAGGAAAAAATGTATTCCTGCATTAAAAATGTCCACCAATTTTTTTTCCAGATAGTGTGTGGGTGGGCATTCTTTTTTATTTCACCTGCACAGACCTGTTGCTTCTCTGCGCACAGAATTTTGATATCTCGATATCTGCGCGATGTGACGAAATAAACTGCTACCTTATACAATGTAGGGAATTTTTCCCTGCTCGCCAAAAAAACTCTCTGCACAGGGAAGCAATCTCAGTCACTTTCAGACTCTAAACGTTCATACTTTGCAAACTGCCATGAACCATGAAGAAATAGTGTTTTTCTCTTTACTTTCACTTGTCTATAACCTATAAACAGATAAAAAATAAAATTTTATCAGTAAAAATGTGCCTTCCTTCTGGAAATATTAAAAATAAGTGTGTGGCCTACAGTATATATATACTGTATATATATATTATACTGCATGTGTGTGTGTGTGTAAAACATCATTGAACTGGAACTACTGCTGTCACCTAGGGGTCATTCAAGTATTGCGTCAGCATCAGGGGGGGAAAGGGTTTTCGGATTTGCTGACTTTTGATGACAGGGGGGGGGGGGGTCAAAAATTTCTAAAAATATTTGCTGACGTAATAGTCATTACGATTCTTCGATTGAAATTGAGACGACCAGTTTTTGACTGACGCGTCGCGTAGAAAAAATCAATATAGCATGATATTGATAAATATTTTTTGAGCAATATACTATCAGTCAAATTGTCAAGTTTGCCTTGAAATTTTAACAGTTGCTGCTTGTATATAGTAAACTAACATTAGTAAGATGCGCTAAAGTAATACTCATTCTAGTCATGCTAGTCTATATATCTTTTGCGCTTAGTTACAAAAATTTTGCGCATCTTAGTATATAATGCTCATCTACCACACACACAAACACCAACCGTTAAAGGTTTTTCTAAAACTTCACAATTCAATTAATATTATTGTTAAATAAATATTTATCGATATCATAGAAATTGACGTTTTCTATGTGGTGCATTGATAAGAAACAGGTCATCACAATCGAAGAATCACAACAGTTGCCTTTTGTATTTGATATGTGGCAGCAGTAGTTCTAGTTCAGTAATGCTTGTTACATACCTATATATATATATAATTGATTTTCTGTGTGTGTGTGTTATCTATACAAATCTACAATTTCAGACCCGACATGAATGATAAGCTACATTAAAAGTTTGTCAGAGCTCGGCAAATGTACAAAATGGGCGAAAAACTGTCGGGCAACAATGGTTCCTGGGCCTCAACAATCACTTTCGGAACGTTTACTTTGGTTACCGTGGTTCCCTAGCAATGCATTTTAGACATGGATATGCATTTAAAATGGTTTGTCAGTTCTTTAATCCAGCCAGTATTATGTACAATAGTTCATTACTTTATAATGGTTTGTAACTTTTTCAATCCTCCTAATAATTGAAGAAAACCCTGGCAGCGCCGGGTATTATAGCTAGTAATACATAATAATAACTAGTAACGCATAGTGATAACTAGTAATATACAGTAATACATTGTAGTTAGTAATACTGCATATATTCAGGATGAAACTCAATTTTCCATTCCCCCCCCCCCCCTGCCGCATTTTATTAGCAAACCTTATACTCTAAAGGCATACTTCCAATTAGAAAGAGTATCCAAATAACGTGCGGAACTCAGATACGTCATTCATGTTGCAAGGGGTTATATAGTTATCAAAATAAAACAAAATCAGCTTTTTATACGAGTACCCTGTCCTCAAAAACCCAATTAGAAACTATTTGTAAAACCCATTAGAAACTACTAACAATATCGTGCCTCTCCCGAGGCCAACAAAACAAAATTAAAAAAAAAAAAAAAACCCACGTTTCTAAGTGCAATATTCGCAGAGATATTTTTGTATTCAAAAATTCAAGGAAAGGTGGGAAAAACAGCATAAACCAAAACGGATAACGCTTCTTTCCCTAATTTACGCTGTTCTTCCAATCTGCTGATTGTTTTTAAGAGATACCATCTCGTTAAAACTCAAAATAAAGAACAGCTTAGCGAGTATTAGTGACAAGAAACTTTTCTTCTTTGAAAGCTCTCCGGGTTCCTGGATTTTCAAGGGTTCCGTGGTGTTCGATCATACGGAACCCCAAAATAGCTGTCACGGAACACCAGCTGGAAACACATGTTCTATTCATGTCGGTTTCAAATTCCCCCAAACACTGAGCTGAATATGGAAATTGCTAACAATGGAGTACGTTGATGCATTTCTGGGTATGTCTGGGTATCACCTAGTGACCTGCATTTTAACCTTATGAAAGCAGGAATAAATCTTTCTGGTACAGTTGCTGAACACAAACGGACTCGAAACGAATAATAAATAGATGATGATAATAAAATAGCAATAACAATAATGATAATAAAAATGGCGAAACGTATAACGTCGACAAAATACAAGTCCCACATTGTATGTACGCATACGCATTCTCGAAGTAACGCAAAAACAGGCAAGCGTAACAACGACGCGCGCATGTTGTGAGATGGCGTGCAAGGCGGAGGAGTGTAACACGCGTGTTACGCCGTTCCATTCCACAAAACGTGTGTGAAAAATGTCTTTCCTTTTAAGACATTTTTTTTCTCTCTTATAAAATATCCATTCTCTTTCACAAAAAAAGACTTCTGGGACCGAAAGAAGCACGAGCGAATTACGGCCCTTTTTCGTGGTATTTCATGGTCCATGGATCTTCTTAGAAAGAAGAAGAAGAATGTCTTTAAAAATTTAAGAATTTTCTAGAAATATGGTTTCTTTTTTTGCTGCTGGACGAAACTATTTACGAAAAAGATGCCCTGAAAAGGATTAGTTCTTGAGAAGTCTGGGACGTCTGGAAATTTCCTTGTTTTGAAGGCAGCCAAATGGAATTCTTCGAATAATTAGCTGGCATGAAGTGGGGACGGATGCTTATAGAAGACATTTTTGAGGATCGTAGACTAGGGCTCGACAAATGAAAAAATTTTGTGCAATCATTTTCATTAGCGACAAAATCAGTACAGAATAGATTTTTGGACTTAACGACCCCCTTTCCATGCTAGCAGGCATGTTGACATAACTTCTGATACCTTTGTGCTGTCCTCAGACTTTAGTTATGTTTTCATTAGGGATACATAAATTTCGTACTTACAAAATAGATGCGAGATTTGTGAAACAGATGCGATAAATGTGAGATTTGTGAAACAGATGCGATAAATGTGAGATTTGTGAAACAGATGCGATAAATGTGAGATTTGTGAAACAGATGCGATAAATGTGAGATTTGTGAAACAGATGCGATAAATGCGAAATTTACGAATTTTGAAGAATAAATGCGAATGAGATTTTTCCACTGCTTCACCGCAAAATATCGATAATTTGCAGTTTTAAAAGCGGAAATTGGCCATAATTTTGGCCTTGCATCCTATAATGAGCTTAAAAGCCCATATTCGCTTGCATAAACTAAATCGCTTTGCTGCTTGCGATTGTTTTGCAGAATATGTTCCTAGTTCAGGTAATTGGTATTTTTTTTGTTTAATATGAATGTTAGGAGCTGGTAAATGTTCACTAAAGAGAGGAGGCTGCAGGAAGACATCGGCTAGGTACTGAAAGAGGGCCGCTAGTAAATTATGACAATTAAAATTTTCATGTTCAGTGAAATGATGGCTAAGTAAGGCAGATGGAACATGATGGCTGAGTAAAGCCTTTGGTAAACGGTGACACGTTCCCCCGTGAATATGATTTTGTGTCTCTAAGTCACTCAACATGCTTTCACGCTCTCTAGGCCATTATTTTCGTCCCTCACTCCGTAGGTCACTCGTTTGGTCATTCGTTGATGGGGTTTTTTGCTTTCACAGTAAGTACTTTCACAATCTTCGTCACTGACCTGGCTCTTCTCCCTCTCTGGGTCACTCTTTGGTCACATACGTACTGGCACATTCTGTTCGTCGCTTTCCAGGTTTAAACTTTCTCTAGGTCACTCTTTTAGTAGCTCATTTACCTCTTCACATCCTAAGACACCCTTTTAATAACTCACTGACGTGGTTCCTCTCTCGCTAGGTTACTCTCATGCCCACGCCAATCAATCTCTAGGCCACTCTTTTAGTCTTTCACCAACCTGAGTCTTGATTCTCTAGGTGACTCTTTCAATCACTCATTGACCTGGCACCTCACTCTCTAGGTCACTCACTCTAGCTTACACACTTTCTATGCCACTAATTTAGCCACTGACATGCTTGCACACTCTTTAGGTCAATTTTATGATTGCTCACATGCTCCCCGCACTCTCTAGGTCACTCTTTTGGTGGCTCGCTGACCTGCCTTTCGCTGTAGAAGACAGAGGTGGAGAGAGATTTATGATTTTACCACAATCTTTTTTCCCTTCCTTCCATAATTTTATTAAGGCGAGTTAATACCTTTAGCATTTCTTGAAATTTGATATTTTAGTTTTAAATTTTTAATTTAATTTTAAATAATTTTGAGTAAATGAAATCTCATCCTTTTGCTTCATTTCATGAACTGAACAGTTTCTTTTATTTGGATTCACTTTTTATTCAATTACATTGACGTCGCGGTATTTTATCTTACGCTCAAACTGTTTTTAATGCTTTTTTTTTTGAAAATTTACAAAAAAATTAAGTGTCCAAGATAAGTTAAAACTTTTTACCAGCGTAGGATAGCACTTACAATCAAGCACATGTGTAAAAAATTTGAAATGAATCAACATTAAAATTGTATTTTTTCGATATTTCTATTAGAGCATAGTTTTTCACCATGTTAAAGGTATTAGCTCCCACTTAACCATTAATTTCCAACGAATTCCCCGCCAGTCCTGGGGCTATACCCCGCTTAGTCCCTCGCCTATAAGAAAAAAAACACATTATAAACAGAAATCGGTCAGCTGGGGGCAAGCATGTATTTTCGGCACCCTCAGTTGCAGCCCTATCTTACAAAGCTTGATAACGCGAGAGCGGCCCGACAACGAACATCCATCTTGTTTTACAACGGGGAAGAAAACCTATCATGCTTCCTACATCACGACAAGGACTTGGCAGTCAGTCCTCTAATGGTCATCTATGGGTCAAAGAAACGAATTAGCATCGGAAAAAAGAAAACAATCAAACGCGTAAACTAGGTTTACGGGCGACGCTCGAGCGTACATTATACGCTCAACACAGACACATGGGCGGACATTAACCACAAAACACACACACACAGGAAGGAACACTAAGTAACAGGACGTAGGAAACGTACCGTTACATTGCTGTGAGAATCTAGTTTTTTTGTGTGTATATGTGTTTTTTTTTTCCCATTGAGCGAATGAGTGAACGGTGCTCGTCATCCCACTAACGGGACACGCAACATAATTCTTCTTAAAAAATTATTATTATTGTTATTATCGCAACAATCCGCCATGTTGTCAGCAGGTTGAAAAAAAAATACAGCGGCCATTTCTCCTGACTGAGAAGTCAACCGTCCATGTCGTGGTTTTTCTATTGTTGTTATTTACCGTAAATGTGTGCGTGTGCTGTGTTTGTCGTCCTCTGGAATTTCAGTAAGTCACGCCATGTCCATTGATTGATTCTAATGTTGTTCACATGGTCTGTGGAGGAAGAGGAACCGAAACTTGAAAATCAATGCCAAGTGTTTCATTAATTTCATGTTATTTGGATGTGCCATTGCGCCAATTGGTCATTGATATCGATTATTTACTGAAGAAGTCGATAGTGTTGTCGCGAAATGTTGATTATTCGTCATGTTGTGTGTGTTAACGTCCTGAGTATGAGACGTCGGTGGTGTCGCCCTGATGGTTGTCCATCATTAGAGGCACATTTATGGTTTTTCCGCCTGTGGGCTACACAAATTTCGCCGCCATTCTCTTAATCTAGACTAATTTTCTTGATTACTCTTTTTCCTTGCATTCAACACCCTGTGTAAATTGCTTGGCGATCCCCCCCACTCCTGCAAGTACACCCGTGACTCTAAAAACCCACTCTTTTGGCACTCCCATACTCACACAATCTCTTAGTCACTCTTTTGGTCACTCCTATGCTTGCACACTGTTTTAGTCACTAACTTGCTTGCGCACTGTTTCGGTTATGCATATACTTGCACCCTGTTTTGGTCACTTGCACACACACACGCACACTCGAGATAACTCTTTTGGTCGCTCACTGACATGGTTCCTCTCCTGACATAGGTCACTCTTTTGATCATTTACACGTTTACACATGCTTTAGGTCAAGTGTTTCCCAAAGCGGGCAATATTGTCCCCTGCTGGGCGATGGAAAGGTCCAGGGGGGGGGGGTGGTAGAAGCTTTGAGTTTAGTTAAGGATCTTATGCGTCGGCTTCGGAGGGGGGCGATGAGAAGAAAATTTTTAAGAAGAAGGGGGCGATGGGACGGAAAGTTTGGGAAACTATGCTCAAGGGCAGCCATCTTCAACACGTTGCTCGCGAGCACTACGCTGCTTCCCCCTCAAGTACCCAGAGTGCTCGATGCTCATGTCCAATTTCGTGCTCGCGAGCACTTGATCAACGTTCCAATTAAACACCTTGTACAAGTTGCATTCAAGGATTGAAATCCTCCTGATTTTCATGCATTCGTATGCAAAACTTGCCATAAGGGGGTGCTCTTCTTTTGATGATGGATACAGGCGGTGCTCACGACTCGAAAAAAAGGTTGAAGACCTCTGCTCTAGGTCATTCTTTTGGTCATTCACATGCTTGTAAGCGCTCTAGATCACTCTTTTGGTCATTCACATGCTCACAAGCTATCTGGTCACTTGCTGTCTGGGCAGAGGCGGATTCGTTGTGGTTGAAACCAATTTTTTCCGCCCTTCTCCCATCCTACTAACTTTCTTGGCCCGTCATTTCTCAAATTTTCCGCTCCTCTGAACTTTCCGCCCTGCGCTATAGCCCGCTAACCCCCCCCCAGAGAGTACCAACTTGAGGGATTCGTGATCAGATTGGCTGTCGAGAAAAAGAGGTGGCTATTTTCAATATTTCTCTATTCTTACAGATTCTGGTCTTGATATTCATGTGACTAGTGACTACTTGGATGAGCCAATGCTTTTAAAACGGCTCTGGCTAAATTTTTAGAATTGTATAGTTTAGCGGTTCCCAATTGGAGGGCGTCTAGACCCGTCAGGGGCCACCACGTTTTTACTGGGGGTCCACGATCCAATTGTAGAATTATAAAGCTAAGTTGGGGAAAAAAGTAATACAAATACATTGCCTAAAAAGAAGGTCTTACTTAAATTAACGTGCAAAATCACCGCTGCAAATTTGGTTGTTGACAAAAATTGTACTTATGATGACATCTCTTGAAAGGAGTATGAAACGTTAGGCAAATACAAGGCGTTATACAAAATACAAGGCCACAACAGGGAAAATTCCCAACGAGATGGCTGAGAAAAAACTTTGTTCTAGTTCAATCATTGCTATAGCATCACATTTACTAGTACTAGGTAGAATGTTCTCCATTGTTCAAGAACATTCTCGCTGATAGAATGCTGTAGTTTCTGCTGGTTTGGTCCGCGACTAAAAGTATTTGGGAACCGCTGGTATACAAAGTCTAATCCAAAGTGCTTCACCCTTTTTACAACTGTGGATCGGCACAAATTTTGTGAAATAATTTGCGGACCGGCAAAAAATGCGTAGAATATAGGGAAATAATTATACATAATTATAATAACAACTGGTTGAGTAAAGTCTGATTCAAATTCACCATTACGCTGGATGGCATCAATAGTCTTACTCTCGGTGCGACGCCCTTGACAAAGTTTGGCTACGCCTCAGAAAGCCGTGATGAGAACTTTGATGAGAACTTAACTTTACTTTTAGTGCCAATGCCTTAGGGCGGTGGTGGGCAAACTTTTTTAGGAGCGGGCCAAAAACCAGAGAAGAAAACATTTTGATGGGCCGGACATTGATTCGTAATTGGAATTATTATGCATAGAGATGAAGTGTCGGGACGTGTTGTATACTTTGAAGACAACCACGTTGTTCATTGCGAATGAGACAATAGCTTATTCTTTACAATTGGGAAAAAATAAATTGGTACATTTTGGCAACTTCATGTATATTTATTGCATATGTATTGCATTTTTTTG
The DNA here is from genome assembly GCF_987345545.1 of Pholcus phalangioides. Taxonomy (NCBI): domain Eukaryota; kingdom Metazoa; phylum Arthropoda; class Arachnida; order Araneae; family Pholcidae; genus Pholcus; species Pholcus phalangioides. Next base: position 753,755 of record NW_028301603.1, read on the forward strand.
CACGTGCAAAAGTTTTTAAATCAATTTCTATTTAAGTTCTCACATTTATGTTTTTTTTTACATGCAAAAAAACTCCTTATGCAGGAGAACAACTCCTTAAATAATTTTTTTCTTAAATACTGAAATTGCAAATTTTTATATTATTATTTAAAAATCTGTGGCGGGCCGGATAGAACCTCTAAACGGGCCGCATTTGGCCCGCGAGCAGTATAGTATGCCCATCACTACCCTAGGGAATGCACCAAGAGAAAAGTAACAAAATTTGACCCCGAACGGGATTCCAGAGCTTATCTAGGACCAATATCGCGCGTTGGATTCTCAATGAGCAACATTCAAAACCGATGAGTGTGAGCCTTTTTAAAAACGATTTGTAAGAATTTTCATCCTAGGCTTACCCCCAAAAGAAAAAAACAACAACAACAGTTCATTCACTGAAGGAAGCGCTGGTTTTAAAATGAAAATAAAAATAAATGGGCAGAGCTTTGGATCCCATCACACGCGGCGGCACCCAGGACGCCACACACACACACACACACACAAAAACAAAATAAGCTAATGACGTCACCAGAGACTTCTCGTGGGGGCCGCCATCTTGCTAGTGCCTCGTGGTGTATTTTTGTCTCTCAGAAATTCGCCCGGAATGCCGTTCGCGTGTAGAAAGAAAGAGCGTTTTTTTTTTTTTCTCGGTTTCTTTTTTATTTTTGTTCTTTCAAGACGTTTTAAGTCGTCATCATGTCAGTCCAAGTCACTCACTCACAAAGAAGAACTGAAAGAAAGAAAAAGAACAAGAGTCATTACGATTACGTATTCAAAGCTCGTTTTAGACAGTATTTTGTGCCTATCGGGTCATCGCTAAAAGCGATTATTATTATTACAGTTCGGTTCCTTTACCTAATTCGCGGAATCCCTTCTCCCTGATCTTATGCAAATGAGCAACAAACACGAAATTCTAATATATATATATATATATGTATCACAAAATTTAAATATCGAATCCATAACACTATATAATCTCCCCGTTTTTTGTTTTGTAGAGGAGCATTGGAGAAGGAAACAAAGAGATTAAGGCGATTTTAGTTCTAGATTAGAATTATGTAGGGGGAAAATGATAATCTCCTAACGTCACTAATACCTCAATGTACGCATATGTAAAATTATACTCGAAAAATGGCGCTGGTGGAGTTGCGATAATTGAAACAATTTAGTGAGACTTCGGACTTGAAATTACGATACGTTTGTCGAGTTCTGTAATGATGGATCATGCTAATCAGAAAAAAGACCGATACAACATGTGGATATACATGCCTAGAGTCACTGCATTATAATCATAAATAGCGTAAAGTGTTGTCGTCATGAATAGCGTAAAGTGTTGTCGTCATGAATAGCAAAAGTGTTGCCATCATGAATAGCGTAAAGTGTTTCTTATGACTGATACTGTGCTAGTGTGTGACATGAGTGTACATAACTCTGCCTGTTCGGGATATGAATCATGGTGATGTAGTTTAAATCATGCGCCGTGTAGTGAGAAGTCATCGTACTAAATACCGGGTCTCGCCCGAAAACAACGGGTCCAGGAACCGGAGGAGATTAGGCATGTTATGCTTTTTACAGGTGAGTGATTTGATATTATGAAAAACTAAGCGGATCTTTTCCCTTTTCTTTTGAACATAAAACACCTCCATCGCCGATTGGCTATTTCAGCAGAAGAGGGACAAAAGCCATGTCGTACTTAACTCAAAACAAGATAAAATTTTTCACGTATAATAATCACATACGTGCAGAATATCAATAATCAATTATAAAATTTGAGAATATCTATAACAAGTTATTTTAAACGGATTTATTGAATGAAATATTATCATATTCGCATTTCGCATTGGAGGAGGTTGTGATTACCATGGCCGCCACATTCTGGAGCAGGGGCCCCCTAGGATGGGATTATAGCCCCCACGGTCAGACTTTCACGGGCCCTTCTATAGGCTGCAAAAAACAAATAAAGGTGAGAATTGTCCCGGGCCCTGTCAACGCCGCCCTAGTGGGGGCCATGGTGATCACCTCCATAGATCCGCGTCTGCCGGAAACCCCAACCTGATCAACTGGAGGATAAACGAAGGTGCAGAAATGACAAGACAATAATGGGTGAAAATAGTCTTCAGTTAGCGATACTTTTTTGGATGGTAAGAACTTGGAGCACTTGTTGCGAAACTTAACGTGTACACGTACTGTCCTTGTGTAAAGTATCGCTAAATAAATGAGTTTTTCCACCCATTATTGCCTTATCCTCCAGTTGATCAGGTTGGGGTTTCCAGCCACACGTATTCCTATGCGATTCTGTTTTGTTTTAGTGTTTTCTACCTCCCTTTAAAGTTCGTACGTTGAGTCTGGAATCACCCTATTATATACTTCTATAATATTATATCAATAAATGTCTTAAAATGATACAGACGGTTACGTTTTTATATAATTATTATGAGAAAATTTTAATAACTCACATAATATTTATACATGGGGGCAAAATGTCGGGTGTGAAATATCAGTGGCTGACTCACTTAGTCGCTCACTCTGTCACTCATACTTCTATTGCGGCTAATTTCACGTCATTGCTAACGCAATTGAGATGACTTTTCCTGTTGCCACACATTCATACAGTTTTCTCATAATTATATAAAAACGTAACCGTCTGTATCATTTTAAGACATTTATTGATATAATTTTATACGGTCAAGTGAATTTATCAGCGAAAATTTCAGCATTTCTGTTTTTCCTTCCCCGATGTCTTTTAGGATATCGATGCCATTGTAGCTCATAAATGGGATCGAGAGAAATTTCGCCCCTGTTCATTTCACCTGCTGGTACGTTTTGTCCTCGGAAATTTCCCACCTGACATTTCGCCTGCCCTGATCTTATGAGTGAGTGGCATAACTCACATAATATTTATACATGGGGCAAAATGTCGGGTGTGAAATATCCGTGGCTGACTCACTTAGTTGCTCACTCTGTCACTCATACGGTCATGCGCTCGGTCACGCATGCAGTCACATAATTAATCATTCATATAATTACATACTTGGTTACTCATGCAGTCACTCACTTGGTCACTCATACGGCCAGGGCAGGCGAAATGTCAGGGGGTAAATGTCCAACTAACTTTATCACTCATAGGGTCACTCACTTCCTCATTCAAACGGTCCGGTCAGGCGAAATGTCAGGGACGAATGTGCCGGGGGCGAAAAGTTGGGGGCAAAGTTTCCTTAAACCCTCATAAACTGACGTACAGTCGGCCCAGCTTAATCGGGTAAAGGATAAACGGATACCCTGATTTTCGGATAAATCCCCCGGAACCAAAATTTCTCCTATAGAGACAATGTTCAAGTTCCCCGCTAAAAATTATAGTGCTAAAAACTTTCCCCCCCCCCCCTCTTAATCGAATACACGTGACAACTGTAAATATACAGCATATATGAACCACTATACAGGGGGATTCCACAATTCCCCTTGCCGCATTTTGCTGGCGAACCGTTGACGATACGCCATTCATGTTGCAAACGGTTGTATAGACATTAAAATGAAACAATTAACTTTTCATACGGACACCCCTCAAAAACTGAATTAGAACGCAGTTGCCCTGTCTCTTCTGAGGTCAACAAATAACCATCACGTTTCTCAGCAAATATTGCATTTGGAAACGGGAATGTTTTTTTGTTTGCCTCGGAGGAGGCAGGGCAACTACTTTCTAATTGGATTTTTAAGGACAGGTTGTCGATATAAAAAGTTGGGTTTTTTTTTGTTATTTTACGGTATTCAACTCCTTGAAACATGAATAACGTATCTGAGTTCTACACGTTATTTGATAATTTTCCTAATTGGAAGAATGCCTCCAGGACAGTGTTTCTCAACCTTTCTGAACCCAAGAACTAGTAAAATGTCTGACCACTTGCGTCCCGTATTACGGGACATTTCTGTGTTTTTAGTGGTTCTGAATTTCTTTTTTATATATTTGTCCCGTGATTTTCAATGATGTTTATTTGAATTTATAATGTTCATTAAAATCGTTAATAAACACCGTATTTATAACATGATAATTTTGGGTATAAATATGAATATTCATCTAACATTGCCAAGTGTTTTTCCCCTCAGTTTTTCAGCAATTTTAACTGCAATTGGGGATTTTGCTGACTTATGGCAATGCTTTTAAAGACAAGTAGCGACGTCCCGCATTTTGCAGTAATTGGATCATTTGAACGTTTTTTTTCCGCCAAAATTTTTGTTTACATCGATTTTTAACTACCTTTTATTTCTCCACCCTTCATCCCTTTTTGCAGTTGGTCTAATTAACAAATGTGTCGTAAATAACATTTTTGGGCTGCAAATTAGTTATTTCCCGTATTTAGAATCGCAATTTCCCTTGATAAGGAATAATGAACCTAAGTGTGAAGGTACAATTTTTATTATATTCGCGAATCAATATGGATATTACTATGATATCAATTACAACAATCGAATAATTTTCCATCCACTTAAAATTGAATTACATCAAGTCTGCCTGCGAACCACCTACGCCATCGTCGCGGACCATAGGTTCAGAAATGCCTTTACATACAAGCTTTTCTCAACTAATTCGACGTACGTGCAGTTGTAGGAGCAGTGCCGTCTTTTTATACGAAAGTTTATACTAGACTTTCTTTTTTAACCGTCAAACAGTAGCGATTGAGGAAATATAATGCCGAGGTGAAGGACAAAAACAACAATTTTCTCCAACAGGGTCAACCAATGAGGAGTCCCCAAGGAAAGGAAAGACAGAGCTCGAATGTGTGTGTATTTCCTCTATTTATACACAGGACCGAGATATCTCGTCCCTGACTGTTAAGGGGATTAACAAAACATGCAGAACAGGATAAAAAGAAAATGCTTCAATGATTGGAAGCGCCTGCTTGACTGACGAGGGGGGAAGGCCGTTGGACCGGGGGGGCCCCTTTTATCATTTTCCAACATCCTTCGAAATCGATTCAGCTTGTCGCATTACTGTCAGGTCATTTCATAGAAAATGAATGGCTGAATAAAACCATAAACTCAAGTTCAAAAATTTTTTATTTTCCTGACGATATTGCTATTATGGACAAAATAGCCACAAAAGATGCCAAAGCCGGAAAGACCATCGCGTCTGCCTATTTAGCCAATGTCAATCCCGTATTATATCTATGACCTCTGATTGGCCACAGCCAAAACAACACGAATTCGAGTGAACTACGTATTTACAAAAGCCATATTCATATTATTAGGATATACATGCGTGTGGTCATGCCCCAAGTAATATGCCGTGTGATTTACCAGAGTTTGGGGGACCCCTTCCAGATTATAAATAAAAAAAACCCGTACAAAAGCAGCTTTTGTTATGTTGTAGCCGCCTTTTATTTTTGTTCCTATGGAGGATGAGACTGGACGACCACGTACCGGAATCGGACGAGGATTTAAACGGATATCGAAGCCGGAAGACAGGAAGCTTTTGATACGTATTTGAGCGCTGATTGAGAGCTCTGATAATGTCATTCCATGCCGCTATTTACGTGGTTTTTTTTTCTCCGCCTTGTCTTTTGTTTGCCACGAATTTCTCGGATCAAGCCACGCGTAAACTACGTAAGAAAAAAAAAATGCTATTAATAATACTCTAGTTGGCTTTAATAATGGCTATATAATGCTGGAGGGGAAGAAAGAAAAAACAAAATTCTCTGGAATTTCGATGGAAAATATCCATGTAATAGGTTTGTTTGCGAAGTCACTGTGATTCGTGATGCTATTTATATGCTCCGTGAAGATTTGTGTCCACAGCGGACGAAATTGGTTGTGCTATGATTTCAAAATCCAACGATATATAGCGTATGATTTCTGGTAAATGAATTGGGTAATGGATTTATGCATGAAGCCTTCCACGGTTAGAATTTAGAATTTAATTGATTCAGCGGATTAACCATTAAGCAAAATAAGCACGTGCTTAGGGTATCAAGAGAAAAGGGCCACCACAAAACTCTGCCAATTTTTTTTAATGTACAATTTTTTTTCCCCATCATTAAAAGTAACCGGCAGAAAATTTTAAAATTTTCGATTGATTCTATAGTTGAAGATGTTCATCATAAGGATGGTACAAGTACCGAAAAACTGATAATATTGCGAACTAGAGATCACGGTAATGCTGAGTTTTTGGAATGAGATTTCGTGAAATTTCTATAAAGTTAGCTTGAGCTATTTTAACAACATCATGGGGGAGGGGGGGCCTTTGACATACTGATTTTTCTGAGGGGGCGCTCTCTACCAACTAAAAATTCCTTCCTAGCAATTTGCATACTAACTCTCTCAAATTGTTAACAGATCTACTTGTCACGAGGTTCTCGGGTTGTGTCCGGGTGAGACCCACGCATTAATAAAACAAATCATTATCATTGCCAACCAATTACAAAAACGAAAAATTTATGAGTAAGATAAGTTCTACAGAATAAGGACGTGAACTTAAAAATACTCAAATCTTTGAGTCATGAGTATGGTTTCAAGGGTTTTAGCTTATAGTTGAGACCCGTGTGAGACAGTTCGGCGTCTCTGGCTTATAATCCGTACCAGTAAAATAACCCCGAAAACTCACTGCTGTGTTCCCAGACTGATGAAATGCTTCAAAAATTGTCGCTTGGTACCCCAGTGGTTAGTGAGCAAGCCTCTGATTGTGCAAGTCTGGGTTCGAGTCCCAGTTCATCGACGTTTACTAAAGCCGGGTTTCCGTAGGAGTAAAATTTCTGCAGCGTGAAGAATGTTGATTGGTTAAAAACTTGAAATTCTGGTTTTTGACTAATCAGCGTTTTCACGCTGCAAGCGATGAGCAGCTCCTAGGAAAACCTAGCTTAACACCAGTAAATTTCCTGGACAGATCTCTTGGCAGTGCATGAGTATCACATTTAAAAAAAATCCCGAGTTTCCTCTGCGAATCATTCAGTCCAGTACGCTCATAGTTTGAAATTTTGCATAAAAACAGTAAAAAAAAAAAATTCGTTTTGCGTAGGCTACAAGCCTCCTTTACCGCACACCAACTCCGGTCATATATCGCCATACGGCAATTTCCAACCAGTGGAGTTGGGTAAGAAACGAAAACTCCATCCACACATCGGTGGTCGCCTTAAGCTCGGTAGGTAAAGAACTTGCTTCTGACGTTCAATGCCTGAATTCGAACCCGTGAACCTTGATGGCAACCTTAATAGTGGAAGACGAACATCTTTATCACTGCGACACTCGGGCGTTAGGATACACAACCTAGAGCCACCCTTTTGAGGTTCGATCAAGAACTCCTAGAATATAGGTAAGACGTTTTATAGTTCGATCCACCGTAGAAGTAAAAGAAATGCTAACAAATTGCAACTCGAAAATGCATCTGAAAGAACAGGTACCCAATGATCATGATTCACCGAAAATAATGTAATATCGGCCATGTGTGCTAAGATTCAGTGGTTGCGTTTGAAGCCACTTTGTGAAATCCTACCTAACAAGCAGTCGGTGGGAGAAAATATCTTTAAATGTTTTTAAAATATTTTGAAAAAAAAAAAGTTTAAGAATTTATGGTCTGTCTCTTTTGGAAGTTCGAAAGAAAAATTCTCTCCAAAAATCTTTCAAAAATGTTCCAAAAATGAACAAAAATGATTCCACCACTCGACGCCGCTGTGGTGGTCGAGTGGTTATAGTGCCGGACTCGTGATGCGAGGATCCGGGTTCGAACCCCACAGTGGTGGTCGGCTGAAGTTGGTTTTCTGTGGTTCCCAACTTCAAGGCGCTAATGCGAGCCGATCTCCCCGTTAAAAAGTCTCGCCACAGAGAGCAACAGTCCTACAACGGTAAATCATTCAACCATAACACTTCACTCATAGTTAGTAAAACTGGGGGCATATGACAGCACTACACATAACAAGCATTACACAGAAACAAACTATACGTCAGGTTGCACTACACGTACACGCACATTCCCGCATTTACCGATTCGTTGGGGGGTTCCACGGGGGGGGGGTGCATGTGTGGTGTAGCAGTAGTAGGTAGGGGCTCGGGGATCCATGATGTTCTTAAGTCAGCCACCTCGTTGGGCAATTTGCCTGTTGTGGCATTGTATTTGTATTTGTATAAGAGATATTATCCATGATTTACAAGTTGAAAGTCTCTTCTTCCCCCCCCCCCTTTTTTTTTCTCTATGTCCGTGCTTAAAAATATTCAAATCATATAATTCTGCCTTAGGCCGGGATTACACTATAAAAGTTTGATAAAAGTCATTACATAAAACTTGAAAAATGCAACCTTATTGGTTGCATTTTTCAAGTTTTATTAAGGTCACCGGTCGCATTTTCTAGAATCTAACCGATAAACTTATTGGTTGGAGTTTTCAAGTTTTATAAAAGGACTTTTTGTCAAACTTTTATAGTGTAATCCGGACTTAGATCAGTTAATTCTAAAATATAAAACTTCATTTAATACTTTTTTTCCCTTATAGATTCGATATCAAGTAATATATACTTATACGGACGGGGGGCACCAGAGCCATTCAAGTGCCCTGGGCCTTCAAACGTATCCATCCCTGCCCTCTGGTGACCGATTGTTTGGTTCATAGCCATTGTGACCACCTGGGCTAAGGAAAGAGAACCCCATAAAACTGAAACTACCGGAATATCTATCCTTCCTAGAAATAGTGGTCAAAATGACTGCGATTGTAAGTGCCATAAGAATTAGGATTGCCTACCTTGAAATATTATCTTATGGAAGTTTTCGGAGACTCTGGCCCTCAACCCTGTGAAAAAAAACCATTGTTATATAAATCGCAATATAAATTTAAAAATTACTATTTTTGAAATTTATATATATATCGCGTATTTTTAATTTATTTCCAAATTTCGGAATATAAATTGCTCGACGACAACTGAGTGACACCCCCACCCACTCAAAGGGTTCCGATAAGGCAAAGCAATGAAAGCCCCCCCCCCCACTTCCTTAAAATGCATTTTTAATCACTACGACAGGGCAGCAGGCGTCTTTAACGCGGGCCGCATTTGGCCCTCGGAGCTTGTTGTCGTGGCCCACCGAGCCACCGATTATTTTTAGAAAATGTTTGAAAAACGATTCAACTCTAGAATTAATGGAAGAAGTAATTTCGGAATTGAGGGAAGAAGTAATTCTAGAATAAATGAAAAAATTATTCTAGAGAACAAGATGAGATGAAAATTCAGAATTAATGAAAGAAAGAAATTTAGAATTTTTGAGACAAATAATTTCAGAATCAATGAAAAAAAATAACTTAAGAGATAAAATTTCGTAATTTCTGATAGAAATTATTTTACAATCTAAATAAAAAAAAATAATTGCATAACTATAGAGAAGAAAAATGATTTCGTAATTATATACCGAAATAAAAAATTAAATAATCATTTCAGATTAATATTAATATCATAATTAATAAATTTAATCAATATTTAATCGAACCCTTTTCAGAATAAGTGAAAAGAAATGATTTCAGAATGAATCGAAATTGATAATGAATGAAAATAAATGATTTCAGAATGAATCGAAGTTGATAATTAATGAAAAGGAATTATTTCAGAATGAATCGAAATTGATAATTAATGAAAATAAATGATTTCAGAATGAATCGAAGTTGATAATTAATGAAAAGGAATTATTTCAGAATGAATCGAAATTGATAATGAATGAAAAGAAATGATTTCAGAATGAATTGAAATTGATAATTAATGAAAAGAAATGATTTCAGAATGAATCGAAATTGATAATGAATGAAAAGAAATGATTTCAGAATGAATCGAAATTGATAATTAATGAAAAGAAATGATTTCAGAATGAATCGAAATTGATAATTAATGAAAAGAAATGATTTCAGAATGAATCGAAATTGACAATTAATGAAAAGGAATTATTTCAGAATGAATCGAAATTGATAATTAATGAAAAAAAATTCCAGAATGAATCGAAATTGATAATTAATGAAAAGAAATTATTTCAGAATGAATTTAAGTATATTCTTCAACTATTTTTCTCTGTGTTTATCTCGTGGTCTCATTGATCCCTTCTATTGAGATGTCGCTAAATTACATGAGTTGTTGGCCCGCGGGCTACGTGGGAAGTTTCTATTCGTCCCGCCGTATCTGAACCGCCCCCCCCCCCTGTTTTAAACAACCATTTCATCTTTGAACCAAAACCACCAGAAATCGGGGGGGGGGGGAAACCTTCTAGAAACTTCGAAAACGCGTTCGTGATTACAAAAAAAACTTTCCCACGAAATTTCAGAATTTCTGTGGATAAAAAGAAAAATAAAAGCCTATTTGTCGGAAAAATACAAACTAATGGCTTTAAAAAATAAAACTATAATTCGGGGGGGGGAAAAACAACCCCATAATGAAAGGGTTGAGAAAGATGCCGTGGGTAAATCGGGTTCGACCTCGTTCTCATCACAACATCATCCAACGTTACGCGTCACGCGTTAATTTCTCTCTCGAAAACACATACCAAAAAAAAAAAAAACTATTTTTACTAGTTAAAGTAAAATACACACATAGTACTTGCAAGTTAGTGTCATGGTTGATTAAGTCACTAATGCTGTGTCTCAAAAAAGAAAAAAAGAAAAAATTTGGACCATTTTTCGATGTTTTATGTTCTATTTATCCCCCATCATCCTTTCTGGAGTTCTTTTGGTTCGTCTACAGCAGGCATCTTCAACCCGTTGCTCGCGAGCACCACGGTACTGCTCCCCTGAAGCACCCAGAGAGATCGATGCTCGTGTCCGATTTCGTGCTCGCGAGCACATTAATCAACGTTACGATCAAACCACCTTGTACAAATTGAATTCAAGGATCGAAATTATCATGATTTATCAAGCATGCATATGCCATACTTGCTGTAAGGGTGCTCTTCTTTTGATGATGGGCACAGGCAGTGCTCGCGACTGGGGAAAAAGGTTGAAGAACCTCTGGTCTACAGTCAAACTTGGATAACATGGAAGATTTCGCGAAATTTAGTCGCTGTAACAGAGGTGTTGTTACAACCGAAAATGACGCTTTCAAGACCTTTTTTGACTAAAAATGTCATATGCAAATATTGTGTGACATGGAGTTATTTTCATTTCATTAGGGTTCTGATCGAGAGGAAAAATAGGCGAAATTCGATACATAAATACGGGACATCGCAGATTCTCACCAATAAGTCGACGAAATCGCCGATTATTGCTTGTAAATACCTCTTGGCGAAGAATACAGAGCTACAACAAGCCTGTAAGGGAGGGGCCTTCAACCTTTTCCAGAAGCGAGCACTGCCTGCATCCATCATCAAAAGAAGAGCACCATTTTCGGGAAGTTCGACATACGACTTCATGAAATCAGGATGATTTCAATCCTAGAACGCAAATTGTACACGATGTTTAATTGCAACGGTGATCAAGTGCTCGCAAGCACGAAATCGAACTAAAGCATCGAGCACTCTGGGGGCTTCAGGGAGCACCGAGGTGCTCGCGAGTAGCGGGTTGAAGATGCCTGATGTAGGGCGGGAATCTCTTCCCTATCTCCGATTTCCACCGCCAATTATTGCCGTTTGATGATGGTTTTAGAATTCTCTAAACAACGGGGGGGGGGGGGGTCTTCGACCTTTCAGGCACGGCAGGCCAAATTGAAACTTCCCATGAAGCCCGCCGGGCCACCAACTCATGTAATTTAGTTAGTAACATCTTACTAAAAGGGGCCAATGGGGCCCACAGTTTAAGAGGCAAAAAATATTTGAAGACATTTATTCTGAAGTTATTTCTTTTATTAATTATCAATTTTGATCTGAAATAATTTTTCTCATTAATTCTGGAAAGGTTTTTTTTATTAATTACGGATTAAATTAATTATGATTAATTTTATTCTGAAATCGCTTTAAATGATTTTCTAATTATTTATAACGCTGAAATTATTTTCCATCTTATTTTCTTGAAAGCATTTCTTTCAATAATTATGCAATTATTCTTTTATCAATTATGAAATAATTTCCATCAGTAGTTACGAAGTTGTATCTCTTACTGATTCATAAAATTATTTTTTCCCACTGATTCTGAAATCATTTGGCGTAAAAATTCTAAATTTAATTCTGAATTTTTATCATCTTGTTCTAGAATATATTTTTTTCATTTATTCTAGAAGTTTTCTTTTATTAATTCTGAAATTATTTCTTGCATTAATTCTGAAATTATTTCTTGCATTAATTCTGAAATTATTTCTTGCATTAAATCTGAAATTATTTCTTGCATTAATTCTGAAATTATTTCTTGCATTAAATCTGAAATTATTTCTTTCATTTAGTTCAGATTTTTTCTTTCATCGATTCCGGAATTATTTCTTACATCAATTCTAGAGTTGATCGTCGTTTTTCAATGTTTTCAATCATTTTCTGATAATGATCGTCGGGCCACCGCAACAAGCTCGGAGGACCAAATACGGGCTACGTGTGGAAAACCCCCTGCTGCCTTGCTGTAGTGATTTAAGATGCATTTTACGGAAGTGCGGGGGGGGGGGACCGAACATTGCAAATACGCGAGATGTATATTTATAGTCATATTCGTTGTAACACAATTTTAAAATAATGCAAATTTCCCTTATTTCCGATTATTAAAAAAAAAAAAAAAAAAAGAGTTGAAATGAGCTCCGTTGGAAAAACGGGACATTTTTATGTTATGAAAAATTGGTCAGTAAGGTCAAAACTACGAGAAAATATAAAATGTCCCCTTATAGCAAATCATATCAATAACCAAATCAAAAACCAAACATGTAATAAATATTTTTCAACATCAGACATCAATAGGAAAAAATTGCCTTTTGATAAACTCTAACCACACACACATACGAATTTCTTGGGAAAACGCAATAAAAATGAAAGCAAAAACGTCGAAAATGTATATTCGTTTTTTGGCCCCCCCCCCCCCGGTCCGCAAATTATTTATACCCTTCATTATTTTCCCCCATTTGTTTTTTGCCTGTCTGTAAATTGTTTCTATTTATTTATATATCTTATTTATTTTCCTGCCAGTCCGGAAATTATTTCTCCCAGTTCAGTCGAATCGGGTTAAGAATCCCGTTTTAACGAATACCGTTATAGCGAAAATCTCATTTTAACGAACACTCTTCTAATCTCTCAGATAAATTTACATAGGAACAATGCAAAAACCTGGAATTCCTTTATAACGAAGTGATTTCTCCGCTCTCTTGGAGTTCGTTGTAACGGGATTCGGCTGTATTATTTTACGGGGCAGACAAATTTTCCTTATGTCATTAGGCTGTCGGGAGAAGTGATCGCTCCCCCCCCCGCCCCGAATCCGCGCTTGCACAAAAAGGTTCAAGCTGAATACGAGTAAGAGTGTGCTCACGAACCGTGATATCTCCAAAAAAAAACAAAAAACGATCACTATGGAACAGATATCGCGCCACTGACTCTCACTGAGCATCATCGTTGATGAACTTGATGAGTCGACTTTTTTCAAAACCCATACCTTATAAAACACAATCAAGAAAACTCAGATCATCATCAACTCACCTTTCACAGCTACGAACCGGTGGAAATGGGAGAAGTTAGACCAGCAAAACGTAAAAGAAATAAGATAATTTATTTAAGGGCCGATAATTTGCGGACAGGCAGAAAATAATAATAAAGGCATTAATTTTCTAATCGGCAAAAAAAAGAACGAAATAACTTGTAGACCGGCGAAAAATTCACAGAATAAGACTGTGGGCGAAAACTACATAAACAAGAGGAAACAATCTGCGGACTGGCAATGCATGCCTTAAACCGGATGGGGTAAATCGAGAAGCTATCCATTCTTAGAATAAGACAACCATAATATTCTTTATGGGCATTGTATATTATTTTATCATGTGTACATATTGTTTATAATTTTTGTTAATTGCATTTTTAATTGGGTTGCTGTTTTGGCATTTAGCCTGTTGTAGCGTTGTATTTGTATTTGTATAACTTTGGAACTGGGGTTCCAACTTTGGGACAGCGTTTTATCGGTAGCGATAAAACTGATAAAACGCACGACATTGGCTGGAAATTCGAAAAGCTGAAAACAATTCGCAATTCCAAAGTTGCCCCCCCCCCCCCAGTCCCAAAGTTACTGCAGTTTACCGTACGTTAATAGGAAGAATAATTTACGGATCGGTAAAAAATTCACAAATACAGTCGAATCCCGTTTTATCGAATACCGTTATAGCGAAAATTTTGTTTTAACGAACACCTTTCTAATCCCTCAAATAAGTTAACATAGGAACAAGGCAAACAACCTGAAATTGCTTTATAACGAAATTTCGTTAAAACGAAGTGATTTCTCCGGTCTCTTGGAGTTCGTTACAACGGGATTCGACTGTAGATGAAATAGTTTTCGGACCGGCAAGATGCACAAATAAGAGAAACAATTGGTGAACCGGCAAAAATAACACAAATAGCAGACAATTTGCGGACCGCCAAAAATACACAAATAGGAGAAACAATTTGCGGACCGCCACAAACATACATAAAAAATATGTGGATTCTACTTAATTTGGTAAATATAAAATTTTATTTAACAACTACATGAATTGGTCGAAATGTTTCGCGGACCGGCTAGAAATTCCCACGGACCAGCGGTTGATGGAGGCAAAATGAAAGAGGGCTTTAGGCACCGCCTATTAATTTACACATCTATTGTCCTTAACCATTGTGGCAGATCTTATCTTGGAAGCCCCATGCAAATGGTTTTTAAGGTCTACGTGCCGTGCCCTGGTGGGACTCATGCGTCAAGATCGCCCTGCGTGTTACTGAAGTACGCGTAAATTCTGCAATTCAAGAATCCTCTTTCAGTGGATAAAAAATTTCCAAAGATTTCATTTAAGAATTTTCCATCGCTTTTACAACTTGTAATTTTCTGATGAAATTGTTAACAACATCCTTGAACTTCTGGTTCAAAAATTCGGTATAAAAAAATGTAATGTAGTAACATGATTGTTTTTAAATGACACTACCTCTTAAAATACAAAATAAAGAACTTTGCAAGTATCAGTAGCAAGAAAGTTTTTTCCTCCTTTGCAAACTCCGGGGGATTTTCATAGATTCCGTGGCATTAGCTCATGCGGAACCCCAAAAAAGTTTTCTTGGATCACCAGTTGGAAACCCACGGTCTGTACGAGCTGGTGTTCCACAATGAGGTCCTTAAGGGCTTCATAGGAGCCCCAAAGTGTTTTCGCTTTACAGATCTTCATGAAGAGTTGAATGGGTCGTCCATGTATAGCCATAGAAAGACCGCAGTCCGGAATTATTTCGGACAACAGGACCAGCACGTGAAAGCGGTCTCGAATTAAGATGCGCACGAAATAAAACAAAGAGAGAGGATCTGTGAATTTAGTCATTCTCGGGTAGACCGTATATAAAGTTTTCGGTCTCGAATTGGCGACTTCTTATTTTAATTGTATGGTATGGTAATTGTATGGCTTCCTTTAGGTAACTTGAACTGTCGTTGATAGATTTAACTGGCCGTCGATCGCTGGATGTCCAGTTTTCTTCTCAAAATATGGCCAGTAGTGGATGTCCGTAATTTATGAGTTTTTAATGTGTTAATCTTGCGCAAACATACACTAACTCAGCATCTCTCAACTTTTCTGACCTTAAGAGCCTGTTAAGTATCTGAAAGGATTCGACGGAAGGCTAACTTACCACCAGAGTTGTGTTACCATATTACCCGTATTATACGGGACATGCTTGTTTTTTTTGGTGTACAAACTTTTTTTTGTACAATTGTCCGTTCTTTTAATGAAGCTTGTTTCGATTAGTAATCTCCACTAAAATCTCGAAAAATATAATTTTCATAATTTACAAGTTATATTTTGGTAATTACGTCTATGAATATTCATCTCATATTTGTAATATTCAAGGCATTTTTTTTTTCGTGAACTACATTTCAATTCACTACATTCACATGTAGTTCACACGAATGTGAACTACATTAAATTCCAATGAAATTTTTTCTTTTCCACCCGTAGTAGTATTGGCAGCGCTTGACCGCGATAATGTCAATTTCCGCCACCAGATGGCGCCACCGGAAATGTTTTCGCGCGTTTTTTTTCTTTTTTAGCCGGACTTCGAACCAGATTACCTGTCCGATATATTTTCAAAATGGCGGTATTTTTTTTTATGTCACTGTCGAGACGTTATCTTGACCATGGGATGTTGTCTGTGATTATCAACTAATTCCCGATAATTACTATACGCTCTTTGGAGTTCAAATCCAAAGTAAAACTAAAAGAGGTATTGGGTCATAGCGTTATCTTGACCATGGGATGTTGTCTGTGGTTATCAACTAATTCCCGATAATTACTATACGCTCTTTGGAGTTCAAATCCAAAGTAAAACTAAAAGAGGTATTGGGTCATAGCGTTATCTTGACCAAGGGATGTTGTCTGTGGTTATCAACTAATTTCCGATAATTACTATACGCTCTTTGGAGTTCAAATCCAAAGTAAAACTAAAAGGGGCATTGGGTCATAGCGTTATCTTGACCAAGGGATGTTGTCTGTGGTTATCAACTAATTTCCGATAATTACTATACGCTCTTTGGAGTTCAAATCCAAAGTAAAACTAAAAGGGGCGGGGTCTTACTAGTCCAACTGCGAGGGTTCCTTGATTTAAAAAACGTCGCTCCTAATTTTGATGTGCCTATGATCGACGATCGTCCACGGAGTTATTGGTGAAAAGGGCGCATATTGTGAACCATATCTACTGTTTTTCAATTATTTTCCACGAACCATTTTTTTAAATAAATTTTTAAAAATTTTCTCAAGATGGTCGATCACGTGACCCACGTTGATGACGATACTAGATGGCAGCACTACCGATATTTAACTTCCGTGAAAATTATTCACTATGTCGTTATATAAAAAAATTTATGAAATGTCGTCCCGATTTTCTCTTTGGACATGAAGCTGTATTAGAAATGAATTTAAAAGAGAAAAAATTAAGTCGCCAAATTACGGCGAAAATGTCAATTTTGGCACCAAACTCTCTAGCTGTTTTCAAATCTCAAGTTTGAAAAGATATAGTTCGTTTGTGGTTGATGATGATGCTAATTAACCACTAGTGTTCAAATTATGCTGCTTCGAGAAGAGCCTTTTTATAAAAAAAATATCCAAGTTAATCAAACATGATTAAAAAAAAACGCTCACTTTCCAAGCGTTATTATTTTTACCCATCGTCTTTGGATCTTTAAGAGATTAGATACCAAAAATATGCACAAAAAAAAAACCACACACAAGTTTTCATTGTCAACATTTCTATATTTCCTTCCATAACGAAACGAGATTTGTAACTACACCCTTAAAAAGCTTATTCTTTAGACATCACTTCTTATATCACATAAATAAGAAAGATATTGTGTCTTCCCGCACTTTATTATTTTATTTCTATTTTAGTTTTTCATTATGTCACTTTATTCATGGCTTTTATTTTATTCACTTCAAACACTTAAAAATTTATTTATTTCACTTTATCAAACTTATTCTATATTTAATTATTCAAACTTTTATTCAAAAATTTTTAATATTTTCTTTATTTTATTATCTTTTTCATTTCGTTTATTTTTAATCATTCAAAATTTTATTTTTTAATGTTTCATCGTTTACCTATTTGATTTTATTATCTTTGTGTGAACATTTTATTTTCATTGATATTATTTTTTAAATTTAAACCTACTTTTAGTTTTTCATTATGTCACTTTATTCATGGCTTTTATTTTATTTTTTATTCACTTCAAACACTTAAAAATTTATTTCTTTCACTTTATCCAATTATTCTCTATTTAATTATTCAAACTTATATTCGAAAATTTAATTTTTTCTTTATTTTATCTATTTGATTTTATTATCTTAGTGTCATAATTTTATTTTCAGTGCTAGCTTATTTTTTCATTTTTAGTTTATTTTTATATTACATTCACAACCACTTAAAAATTATTTATTTCACTTGTTTTAGTTCACTTTATTTCCATTGATATATATATATTTTTTTTAATTCAAGCCTTTCCAACTTATTCTATATTTAATTATTCAAACTTTTATTCAAAAATTTTAATTTTTATTTATTTTATCTATTTGATTTTTATTATCTTAGTGTCATCATATTATTTTCATTTCTTAAATAATATATTTTTCAAATTAAAATGTCATGTGAATAAATTTCACGCGTAGTTCAAAAAATGAGACAGACTACAAGTTTATACAGTTCAAATATTTATTCATATCAAGATATCGATAGCATGCTCGATAAGTTTATACATTTGTCTGGAATTTAAATTAATTCCTTTTATCGTCGGTGTGTTATTGACAAAAACACGAATGTCATAAATTGTATTACATTTCGTGAAAAAAACACCATCACCAAGAGGTTGGGAACGAGAACAGTTTCCTCTAAATTTGAAGCTGGGGTCGTCGTACACATTCAACGCAAGGCTAGATAACGTGATAATCACGGACACAACGATGATCCCGATCAAGGCTTTCCCGGTCTCTTCACGGCTAAAAAATTTTCTCTGGGCCGTCACAGCGCTATCCTTTGATACGTCTTGCATAACTCTGCACGTATCACGATCTCCACTGGAAGTGACAAATGCTAGCGGGATTTCAGCAATTAATATGCTTCAGTATGAAAAATCGACGTGGTCTTTCTAGTGTTAAATTATATTTACGCTGAATTGGGTGTGAAAACCGTGTCTCTGACATGTCTCAATGAATAAAATTTTCATAACTTAAGAAAATATTCATTTCCTGGCGTTTTATGAAATATGAATGTTTCTTACATTTCTGCTGAAAATATTTCTAATGTTTATCAATCCGGAAGGTTACTTCGGCTTACGTACTATGAAATATTATATCTATATGTTTATTCGAGTTTTTTTTTCATGAATTTTATGTTCCTTAGCAGACATTGTTATAACGAGAGGCATGTTTTTTCGAATAGTGATGAGAATAACAAAAGGCTAAAAATAAACTACGGTATCCGATATGATGGGTGTCAACTAAAGAGTGGACACGACATTTTAACTTTTATTCTTTCTCGCACCATTTTTCTCAGAAGCATGTGTGTATTCAATAAAATAATAATACTTTCATAAAAAAAAAGGGGGTAAATAACACGAAAAAATGTTAAAACTCATAAAAATGATAGAAATGTTAAAACTCATAAAAATGATAGAAATGTTAAAACTCATAAAAATGATAGAAATGTTAAAACTTATAAAAATGATTCCAAAAAAAATCCACAAGGAATTTTTAGCCAGCAAGACTTCAAAATGAAAATCCTTTTTTACTGTTTCTAAATCGCATGTTATATCGTGACTTAGAACGTGACCTACGTGAGTGACACTTAGAATGACCAACTGAACATTATTCCTCCCTAACTATTCAGTGTGAATCCATTGTTTCTTTCATAAAAGTTCTCACAGTGAATGCTTTCCAAAAACAGTTTTTGGTTTCCAGTCCTTAATTCCGACATATTCAATTTCTCGAGATGAACGAATTCTCAGCGGTTTTCTCTCATTCAATTTACTATCTTTTACTAATTTTAACAAACTCTTATTTCAAATGAAATTAAATTTATTCTTTTTATACATACAAAAAAAAATTGAAGGGTATTTATGAGAAACATAACCGAGACAAATGCCTGTACCGACGATTAAAAAATTACATTGCAATTAAGGGATAAATAAAATATTTATAAAATAAACAAAATAATAATAAAAAATACGTATATAGCTTTCATGTCAACGACTTGGTACTTATAGCGGCTTACCCTCCTTACGATAAAAAACATATTTTTCCCCCTTGACATTATTTTTCCCTGTTGAAATCGATTCAGTAAAAATACGAGTGATTTTTAAAAATGTTACTACATACACCACACACTACATAGTGTTAAATACCTAGATAAAAAACACAAAATAACACTAAGACCATTTTTAGAGAAAGGTAATAAAAATTTATTCATAAAAAAAAGGGGGGGTATATACATGGGGGAAGAGCGACTGATATACGGCAAGATAAAAAAAAACAATAAACAGATAAAAAAAAAAGAAAAAAAGGAGGCAAGCTTTCTCTCCGACCGAGGGAAGCAGCCGTCATGACCAGGGTAGTAGTTCTACAGCGATACAAGAAAAAATAATATCAGGTTAGCAGGCGACGCTTGTGTATTTAAGTTTAATATTTTTAAAACAGATATATTAACAGCTGAAAGACAGGGCCGTAATAACCCATTTTCTGACCGAAAATCTCATATGCATGAGAAGACTACTCAATTTTAAAAATGTATATTGATTTACATTCTATATAGGTGAAATCAATATTAAAATATATACATATATATATATATATATATATATATATATATATACTATTACGAGTGAAAAACTCGATAAACAATCGTTTTAAAAAAATTTTGAAACAATACGTCATACAAATTCAGTCAAAGCTTCTACTGTTTTAATTTAAGAAGACGTTCGATTTTTTTTTTTTTTTCAAAGCTTATTGAGAGCGTTCTGATAAGACTAAAATTTAAAACCGTTATTTCTGTGTATGATATATTTTAAAATAGTTCTATTTCAAGAAAAGATATAATTAACAATTAAAAAAAAAAACTTAATAATATGACTCACCATGCTTTCATAGGCTGATTTCATACAGCGTCCTATACTTCACACCCAGGGCTGATGCTATCCAGGATTTATACAAATAAACCTCATCCAATGGGCAGTGATGTCGCTCCCCGTCGATGTGATGACCACAGCTCATCGATGTTGCCAGACGCCAGGGTTCACCGGTCTCGATATTCATAACCTTCTTTTTCAGCAGGGTGGCCTTTGGACAGCCGAATCTCTCAATGTTAAGGGCCGGTATCCCTAAACCGTTTAAGAGCTGTGCCTCACAGGTACCTCCTTTATAACCCACTAGTGTCTTTTCAGATGTTTTTTCCGTGTCATAGATACGGAGAATCTCGGAGGGCACCTGCTGAAAATGGAGTAAGTGACCACTGTCATACTCCCAAGGCCTAGGAAAGTAACTAAGCCCGTGTATGTTTTTTTTTATGAAGTTGTTGGAAGGCGTTGATAGTTCATGAGCCGAAAACGAACCAGTTAAATTAACCAGCTTGTGGTAGTCGACGGGTCGATGCATACTGACAACGCCGAATTCGCGAATAATAAATTTTTTTTTAACACTGAACCCTTCCAGGTCCAACAATAAACATATGTTTTCCATGGCGAAAAAAAAAAAAGTTAGAGAGAGAGCTAGAGAGGTAATTTCCGTACAGAACTAGTACTGATTATGAGTTCGATTTTACAGT
The DNA here is from genome assembly GCF_987345545.1 of Pholcus phalangioides. Lineage (NCBI taxonomy): Eukaryota > Metazoa > Arthropoda > Arachnida > Araneae > Pholcidae > Pholcus > Pholcus phalangioides. The sequence continues at coordinate 775,157 of NW_028301603.1, forward strand.
ATAGACGGCGGCACGAATTAATAGATAACACATTAAAGGGGTTCCGACAGTGGGATTCTCGGCGCTCTCAACATTCATCAGAAAATAGATACTCATTATCCGAGTATCAATAGTACCGCTTTATCACATAGCGGTACTATTGATACTCGGATAACGAGTATCTATTTTCTGATGAATGTTGAGAGCGCCGAGAATCCCACTGTCGGAACCCCTTTAATGTGTTATCTATTAATTCGTGCCGCCGTCTATACTGTAAAATCGAACTCATAATCAGTACTAGTTCTGTACGGAAATTACCTCTCTAGCTCTCTCTCTAACTTTTTTTTTTTTCGCCATGGAAAACATATGTTTATTGTTGGACCTGGAAGGGTTCAGTGTTAAAAAAAAATTTATTATTCGCGAATTCGGCGTTGTCAGTATGCATCGACCCGTCGACTACCACAAGCTGGTTAATTTAACTGGTTCGTTTTCGGCTCATGAACTATCAACGCCTTCCAACAACTTCATAAAAAAAAACATACACGGGCTTAGTTACTTTCCTAGGCCTTGGGAGTATGACAGTGGTCACTTACTCCATTTTCAGCAGGTGCCCTCCGAGATTCTCCGTATCTATGACACGGAAAAAACATCTGAAAAGACACTAGTGGGTTATAAAGGAGGTACCTGTGAGGCACAGCTCTTAAACGGTTTAGGGATACCGGCCCTTAACATTGAGAGATTCGGCTGTCCAAAGGCCACCCTGCTGAAAAAGAAGGTTATGAATATCGAGACCGGTGAACCCTGGCGTCTGGCAACATCGATGAGCTGTGGTCATCACATCGACGGGGAGCGACATCACTGCCCATTGGATGAGGTTTATTTGTATAAATCCTGGATAGCATCAGCCCTGGGTGTGAAGTATAGGACGCTGTATGAAATCAGCCTATGAAAGCATGGTGAGTCATATTATTAAGTTTTTTTTTTTAATTGTTAATTATATCTTTTCTTGAAATAGAACTATTTTAAAATATATCATACACAGAAATAACGGTTTTAAATTTTAGTCTTATCAGAACGCTCTCAATAAGCTTTGAAAAAAAAAAAAAAATCGAACGTCTTCTTAAATTAAAACAGTAGAAGCTTTGACTGAATTTGTATGACGTATTGTTTCAAAATTTTTTTAAAACGATTGTTTATCGAGTTTTTCACTCGTAATAGTATATATATATATATATATATATATATATATATATGTATATATTTTAATATTGATTTCACCTATATAGAATGTAAATCAATATACATTTTTAAAATTGAGTAGTCTTCTCATGCATATGAGATTTTCGGTCAGAAAATGGGTTATTACGGCCCTGTCTTTCAGCTGTTAATATATCTGTTTTAAAAATATTAAACTTAAATACACAAGCGTCGCCTGCTAACCTGATATTATTTTTTCTTGTATCGCTGTAGAACTACTACCCTGGTCATGACGGCTGCTTCCCTCGGTCGGAGAGAAAGCTTGCCTCCTTTTTTTCTTTTTTTTTTATCTGTTTATTGTTTTTTTTTATCTTGCCGTATATCAGTCGCTCTTCCCCCATGTATATACCCCCCCTTTTTTTTATGAATAAATTTTTATTACCTTTCTCTAAAAATGGTCTTAGTGTTATTTTGTGTTTTTTATCTAGGTATTTAACACTATGTAGTGTGTGGTGTATGTAGTAACATTTTTAAAAATCACTCGTATTTTTACTGAATCGATTTCAACAGGGAAAAATAATGTCAAGGGGGAAAAATATGTTTTTTATCGTAAGGAGGGTAAGCCGCTATAAGTACCAAGTCGTTGACATGAAAGCTATATACGTATTTTTTATTATTATTTTGTTTATTTTATAAATATTTTATTTATCCCTTAATTGCAATGTAATTTTTTAATCGTCGGTACAGGCATTTGTCTCGGTTATGTTTCTCATAAATACCCTTCAATTTTTTTTGTATGTATAAAAAGAATAAATTTAATTTCATTTGAAATAAGAGTTTGTTAAAATTAGTAAAAGATAGTAAATTGAATGAGAGAAAACCGCTGAGAATTCGTTCATCTCGAGAAATTGAATATGTCGGAATTAAGGACTGGAAACCAAAAACTGTTTTTGGAAAGCATTCACTGTGAGAACTTTTATGAAAGAAACAATGGATTCACACTGAATAGTTAGGGAGGAATAATGTTCAGTTGGTCATTCTAAGTGTCACTCACGTAGGTCACGTTCTAAGTCACGATATAACATGCGATTTAGAAACAGTAAAAAAGGATTTTCATTTTGAAGTCTTGCTGGCTAAAAATTCCTTGTGGATTTTTTTTGGAATCATTTTTATAAGTTTTAACATTTCTATCATTTTTATGAGTTTTAACATTTCTATCATTTTTATGAGTTTTAACATTTCTATCATTTTTATGAGTTTTAACATTTCTATCATTTTTATGAGTTTTAACATTTCTATCATTTTTATGAGTTTTAACATTTTTTCGTGTTATTTACCCCCTTTTTTTTTATGAAAGTATTATTATTTTATTGAATACACACATGCTTCTGAGAAAAATGGTGCGAGAAAGAATAAAAGTTAAAATGTCGTGTCCACTCTTTAGTTGACACCCATCATATCGGATACCGTAGTTTATTTTTAGCCTTTTGTTATTCTCATCACTATTCGAAAAAACATGCCTCTCGTTATAACAATGTCTGCTAAGGAACATAAAATTCATGAAAAAAAAACTCGAATAAACATATAGATATAATATTTCATAGTACGTAAGCCGAAGTAACCTTCCGGATTGATAAACATTAGAAATATTTTCAGCAGAAATGTAAGAAACATTCATATTTCATAAAACGCCAGGAAATGAATATTTTCTTAAGTTATGAAAATTTTATTCATTGAGACATGTCAGAGACACGGTTTTCACACCCAATTCAGCGTAAATATAATTTAACACTAGAAAGACCACGTCGATTTTTCATACTGAAGCATATTAATTGCTGAAATCCCGCTAGCATTTGTCACTTCCAGTGGAGATCGTGATACGTGCAGAGTTATGCAAGACGTATCAAAGGATAGCGCTGTGACGGCCCAGAGAAAATTTTTTAGCCGTGAAGAGACCGGGAAAGCCTTGATCGGGATCATCGTTGTGTCCGTGATTATCACGTTATCTAGCCTTGCGTTGAATGTGTACGACGACCCCAGCTTCAAATTTAGAGGAAACTGTTCTCGTTCCCAACCTCTTGGTGATGGTGTTTTTTTCACGAAATGTAATACAATTTATGACATTCGTGTTTTTGTCAATAACACACCGACGATAAAAGGAATTAATTTAAATTCCAGACAAATGTATAAACTTATCGAGCATGCTATCGATATCTTGATATGAATAAATATTTGAACTGTATAAACTTGTAGTCTGTCTCATTTTTTGAACTACGCGTGAAATTTATTCACATGACATTTTAATTTGAAAAATATATTATTTAAGAAATGAAAATAATATGATGACACTAAGATAATAAAAATCAAATAGATAAAATAAATAAAAATTAAAATTTTTGAATAAAAGTTTGAATAATTAAATATAGAATAAGTTGGAAAGGCTTGAATTAAAAAAAATATATATATATCAATGGAAATAAAGTGAACTAAAACAAGTGAAATAAATAATTTTTAAGTGGTTGTGAATGTAATATAAAAATAAACTAAAAATGAAAAAATAAGCTAGCACTGAAAATAAAATTATGACACTAAGATAATAAAATCAAATAGATAAAATAAAGAAAAAATTAAATTTTCGAATATAAGTTTGAATAATTAAATAGAGAATAATTGGATAAAGTGAAAGAAATAAATTTTTAAGTGTTTGAAGTGAATAAAAAATAAAATAAAAGCCATGAATAAAGTGACATAATGAAAAACTAAAAGTAGGTTTAAATTTAAAAAATAATATCAATGAAAATAAAATGTTCACACAAAGATAATAAAATCAAATAGGTAAACGATGAAACATTAAAAAATAAAATTTTGAATGATTAAAAATAAACGAAATGAAAAAGATAATAAAATAAAGAAAATATTAAAAATTTTTGAATAAAAGTTTGAATAATTAAATATAGAATAAGTTTGATAAAGTGAAATAAATAAATTTTTAAGTGTTTGAAGTGAATAAAATAAAAGCCATGAATAAAGTGACATAATGAAAAACTAAAATAGAAATAAAATAATAAAGTGCGGGAAGACACAATATCTTTCTTATTTATGTGATATAAGAAGTGATGTCTAAAGAATAAGCTTTTTAAGGGTGTAGTTACAAATCTCGTTTCGTTATGGAAGGAAATATAGAAATGTTGACAATGAAAACTTGTGTGTGGTTTTTTTTTTGTGCATATTTTTGGTATCTAATCTCTTAAAGATCCAAAGACGATGGGTAAAAATAATAACGCTTGGAAAGTGAGCGTTTTTTTTTAATCATGTTTGATTAACTTGGATATTTTTTTTATAAAAAGGCTCTTCTCGAAGCAGCATAATTTGAACACTAGTGGTTAATTAGCATCATCATCAACCACAAACGAACTATATCTTTTCAAACTTGAGATTTGAAAACAGCTAGAGAGTTTGGTGCCAAAATTGACATTTTCGCCGTAATTTGGCGACTTAATTTTTTCTCTTTTAAATTCATTTCTAATACAGCTTCATGTCCAAAGAGAAAATCGGGACGACATTTCATAAATTTTTTTATATAACGACATAGTGAATAATTTTCACGGAAGTTAAATATCGGTAGTGCTGCCATCTAGTATCGTCATCAACGTGGGTCACGTGATCGACCATCTTGAGAAAATTTTTAAAAATTTATTTAAAAAAATGGTTCGTGGAAAATAATTGAAAAACAGTAGATATGGTTCACAATATGCGCCCTTTTCACCAATAACTCCGTGGACGATCGTCGATCATAGGCACATCAAAATTAGGAGCGACGTTTTTTAAATCAAGGAACCCTCGCAGTTGGACTAGTAAGACCCCGCCCCTTTTAGTTTTACTTTGGATTTGAACTCCAAAGAGCGTATAGTAATTATCGGAAATTAGTTGATAACCACAGACAACATCCCTTGGTCAAGATAACGCTATGACCCAATGCCCCTTTTAGTTTTACTTTGGATTTGAACTCCAAAGAGCGTATAGTAATTATCGGAAATTAGTTGATAACCACAGACAACATCCCTTGGTCAAGATAACGCTATGACCCAATACCTCTTTTAGTTTTACTTTGGATTTGAACTCCAAAGAGCGTATAGTAATTATCGGGAATTAGTTGATAACCACAGACAACATCCCATGGTCAAGATAACGCTATGACCCAATACCTCTTTTAGTTTTACTTTGGATTTGAACTCCAAAGAGCGTATAGTAATTATCGGGAATTAGTTGATAATCACAGACAACATCCCATGGTCAAGATAACGTCTCGACAGTGACATAAAAAAAAATACCGCCATTTTGAAAATATATCGGACAGGTAATCTGGTTCGAAGTCCGGCTAAAAAAGAAAAAAAACGCGCGAAAACATTTCCGGTGGCGCCATCTGGTGGCGGAAATTGACATTATCGCGGTCAAGCGCTGCCAATACTACTACCCGTTAATGTATTTCCTGCAGTTTTGGCAATAATCATTGATTTTTTCCGGCGTAAAGGCAACTTTTTTGCGATGTCCCGTATTTTGCAGTATTCAAGAACCAACTTCCCGTGTATTTCTTAACCCAGAAATGCACGTTTCTTGAATGAAGTTTCATTTGCGCAATGCTTTATTAGTTTTTTTTTCAAATAATTTTTATGAAAATTTTTGTATGAAATGAATATTTTTGGGAATTAAAAAGTTTATTGAGTGTAATAGTATTTTTTTAAAATTTGTTTATATACGTATAATACGAAGCAATTAGATTTTTTTAGACTTTCCAAAAATGAAATTTTCATAAATGTTATCCCGATTTTCATTTTGAATTTTTTCTTCATGGCCATGAACAGAATTAATTTTTTTTTTAAATATAAAAATAATAGTTTTTCCTTTTTTTTGTCACAAGGTGCGTAACATTTCTCATAATCATAACTACTAATTATTTTCATTAAATCAAGTTCATTAATTTAAATTGCAAAGTTAATTAATCGGAAAGTTACATTAAAACTACAAAGAGAAACATGCTAAATTAACGCCCAATTTTTTTTTAAACTGCTCTAACTCGTTATTTGAGTGACCAGTCATATATACAGGGTGTTGCCTTGAAGTAGCGACAAACAATCTTGACGACAATCATAGCGACAAACTTGATATTAGGCATCAAGAGGAACAAAAGTAGCCATAAAACATGATATCGCAAACCACGTTCAGTCGATGAAAATCGCAAAAATACTTATGAAGGGTGTGACGTCGAGTGGGACACAATAATGTGTAGAAAAAAACATTTATTTGACAGCATGATTATACAACACAACTTGTGGTGTACAAAATAAGTACAAAAAAGTAAAATAAATAAGTACAAAAACCATTTACTTGACGGCATGATTACAATACAGCCTGTGCAATGCAGTTCAGTGTCACGAACTAGACGAAAAAAATGATTACAGGAGATTTTGTATTTGTTTTGTTTACCAGAGGCTATGTTGCAATCATGCTGTCAAATAAAATTTTTTTTCTACTTATTATTGGCCTTTTTGTCCCACTCGACGTCACATTCTTTATAAGTATTTTTGCGAGATTTTCACAGACTAAACGTGGTTTGCGATACCATGTTCTATGGCAATTTTTGTTCCTCTTGATGCCTATAATACCACCCTCTGAGTTTGTCGCCACTTCAAAGCAACACCCTGTATATAAAAATTGTGCAATATGGTCAAGAATTCGAAGAGCGGTCACAAATGGGTTAAAATATCGTCACCCTGGCAGTGAACTTTTTTGTTCGTGAAATGCATTTTTGTTCAATGAAATTTCCGACACAATTAAGATTACGGCAAATTGAATTTTTTTGGTGAAAATTAGCGATATTTCGTATTTATAGAATCATAATTCTCATGTATTTTTGGTTGATCGAATATGGCCACTTAGAGCAGTGGTTCGCAAACTGTGGGGCGGGGGGTCGCAAGAAATTCTCCGAAATAGAAACTTCCAAATAAGAAATTCGTTTTAAAACTTTGTCAAAACTAAAGAATACCTTTATTCAGTTGAGTAAATTACCATGTATCATGCAATGTGATTTTATCAAATTCTACTTGCACAATAATCAATATATCGGCTCTGTCATGCCAGAATTACGAATGTGCACTGTCCTTGCAAAACAAAGAACGTGGGAAATGTTTGAATGTGTTTACTCTACTCATGTTAACTGTATGGAAGTTGTTTTCTTAAAATGTTTTGTAACGTGTGTTTCAATAGGGACACACATTCGCGTTTCAGGCACAAGTTAGATAGCAAAACAATGTATCCAAACAGCTGATTAAAAAAAAAAAGAGGAAAATTTGAACATTCGTGCTTCTGGCATGCAGCGGACGATATCAAACTGGTACTTTTACAGGGTGACTTGGAGAGAATCACCCAATTTCACAATTGTATATTCCTTAAAAATTAAAAACACAGAATAGAATGATAAGTAATATGTAAATATACCGGGGGAAATGTGTCTACGGCTGGTATTACGCTGTAAAAGTTTTGTAAAAGTGCTTGTATAAAACTTGAAAAATACAACGAATAAGCTGATCGGTTACATTCAAGCCAATGCAACCGATCAGTTTATTAGTTGTATTTTTCAAGTTTTATAAAAGCATTTTTATAAAACTTTTACGGTGTAACCTAGGCCTACGTTTTATGAGCGATTGTTTTAATGGTCGATTTCAAGTGTAGAAATCATTTTGAAACCGGATGATTCTTAATCACCCTGTATACGAAAATCAAGGACCCCATACACTTTACTACACTTCCATCTTGCATAAGGGACACTAAATACATCAAAAAACAAAGTAAATATTTATATGATATTAAAAAAATTGAATATCTTTGGAAGTCAATGTCGCCTAATTAGAATCGAAACAAGCGTTCCGAAAGGAGCTTTCGGGACAACAACGTTTACTGGCAGAAATCGGAACGTCCCGAAAAACCGGGAAATATTGCCATCCTATGGTTGGTGGCCAATAAATTTCTTAGTCAAAAGGAGGTCACACTTCAAAAAGTTTGCGCACCACTGACCTAGACTATGAAGGCCGAATTTTTTCTTTGAAACCGTAAGAATGTAACTAATATACCAATCGCATTCAATTGAATAATTTTTCGTTCAATCAAAATTAAATCATCAAATTCAGCTGTGGACCAACTGTTCTATCTTCGCGGACCACAGGTTGAGAAATGCTGTACTTACTTATTAAGATTTTGACACCAGCTGAACTTAAATTTAGACAGAAAACATTACGAGATAAGAATTGGCAAATGGATTGAGCAACATAATTATATCGTAGAATTTCCAACGAAATTAAATTGTACGATAAGAAATTCACTCTCACGTTTTAAATGTTACGAAATCTGTAATAAATTCGTTTTTTTAATTTTGCCGTAGGAAAGTTATTTCGCACGCCTCACATGGACGTGTTACGTATCCAAGTTACGCAAGTACCCTATCATTTGCGAAATGCCATTTCCGTAGATTTTTAGATTGGATTCTTGTGTCATATAAACATGTTTTGAAGTTCTGCATATGATATTATTATTTATATTTCGAATTTTAATATAATGAGAAATAAAACGAGTTTTTTTAGAATCGGGAGTGAACTGTTGTCAGTTCTCGAACCCATTTGAGTCGTTCTTGGTTATAATAAGTGCGTACATTTCTTTATTTGTGATGTTTGAGGCTATTTTCTGCGCGTCAGATGACTTTTTTTTTTTGGTCCTGTATCAGCGATGTGAACTATTACAGAGTATTTTAGTATATTTACAGAGAACATTTTAGTAACGTTAATTAATTTTTTTTTCCGAGATGGCCGTTAGTAAAACGCATTTTAAATTCAAAAATGAAATTTTTCAGCTTGTGATCAGGGCCGCCCTCACCAGACGCGGGGCTTGTTGCGAAAATGTTATTGGCCTCAATTTTACTCTTCTGTGAAAGAGAGGAATCGAAAATTCAAAAAATTAAAATCATGGAAATTCATAATAAATGCAAGAAATAATTCCAGAATAAATGAAAGAAATAGTTGCAGAATAAATGAAAGAAATAGTTGCAGAATAAATGAAAGAAATAGTTGCAGAATAAATGAAAGAAATAGTTGCAGAATAAATGAAAGAAATAGTTTCAAAATCAATGAAAATTCAGAATTCTAAAAATGTTAAAAGTTCAAAATTAATGAAAATTCGAAATTCTATATTTGATGAAAATTCACAATTTATGAAAAAAATTATTGTGACCAGCCCGGTGCGACCGCATCTGTCGCACATCCCCTAAGGGCGGCTCTGCTTATGATCAGAACGTGTTATTATTCTCCATTCGGCTTAGCTTCAGCTCAGCTGAAATATTATGTCATGTTTATTGAAGTTCAAAAGCTTTCCTAATGTGCAACATTTTCAGCACACTTGAAAGCACGATTAAAACTTCAAATATTGACGCCTTTTCCAATTTTGACGTATTAAGCGGCACTCTAAAAAAAGGACACACTTATTGGGAATCAAATTTAATGTATGAAAGTGTATTCATACTTCAGCTCTAAAATGCTTCACTTGGCACGCCAAAATAATGGGTTACATCATTTAAAAATTAACATGGAACTTGGCGGAAATTCTCCAAATTCAATGGATGTTATTTCGTAAATCAATTTTATGTTATAATACCTGGGTTTCATGTTTCACAAATTCTGTCCATAACAAGACGTGCTTATAAGCAAGTTAGTGGGACCCAACTATTTTTTGAAGCCCATTCTACCCAATCTATGAATATCTCTAGATGCATATTCATAAAAATGCAAATAATTTGGGTGCCTATCATTGTGTGTGACTCGTAGCCCTGCGTCCATTAAAGCATCATAGTAATGTCATTTTTTCGTATGGGGAACGGGGACACATGCCCATTGCCCGAAAATTAATCAACGTAGTTATTTCCTCATCTTGTTGGAGCCCAGAAATTCATATTTGCCCGCAGCCCAAACCTGTAAGAAACATGCCCTGCATCTAGTATATATTTTTTTCGAGTCAATCTGTGCCCTAACACTTCCGCGTAAATAAGAATACCCATTCTCACCATCAATACTGATGCATCTATACCGGATAGATACGATGCCATTCCTTGATAAGTAATTTATGATAATAATGACGCACCCATGGAAATTCAATTCCAGCACCCATGTAAATTCAGAATAAATGAAAGACATAATTCCAGCACCAGTGGAAGTTCAGAATAAACGAAAGAAATAATCCCAGCACCCATGTAAATTCAGAATAAACGAAAGAAATAATTCCGGCACCCATGCAAATTCAGAATAAACGAACGAAATAATTCCAGCACCCATGTAAATTGCACCAGTGGAAGCTCAGAATAAACGAAAGAAATAATTCCAGCACCAGTGGAAGTTCAGAATAAATGAAAGAAATAATTCCAGCCATGTAAATTCAGAATAAATGAAAGAAATAATTCCAGAATCCATGCAAATTCAGAATAAACGAACGAAATAATTCCAGCACCCATGTAAATTGCACCAGTGGAAGCTCAGAATAAACGAAAGAAATAATTCCAGCACCAGTGGAAGTTCAGAATAAACGAAAGAAATAATTCCAGCACCAGTGGAAGTTCAGAATAAATGAAAGAAATAATTCCAGAATCCATGCAAATTCAGAATAAACGAACGAAATAATTCCAGCACCCATGTAAATTGCACCAGTGGAAGCTCAGAATAAACGAAAGAAATAATTCCAGCACCAGTGGAAGTTCAGAATAAATGAAAGAAATAATTCCAGCCATGTAAATTCAGAATAAATGAAAGAAATAATTCCAGAATCCATGCAAATTCAGAATAAATGAAAGAAATAATTCCAGCCATGTAAATTCAGAATAAATGAAAGAAATAATTCCAGAATCCATGCAAATTCAGAATAAACGAACGAAATAATTCCAGCACCCATGTAAATTGCACCAGTGGAAGCTCAGAATAAACGAAAGAAATAATTCCAGCACCAGTGGAAGTTCAGAATAAACGAAAGAAATAATTCCAGCACCAGTGGAAGTTCAGAATAAATGAAAGAAATAATTCCAGAATCCATGCAAATTCAGAATAAACGAACGAAATAATTCCAGCACCCATGTAAATTGCACCAGTGGAAGCTCAGAATAAACGAAAGAAATAATTCCAGCACCAGTGGAAGTTCAGAATAAATGAAAGAAATAATTCCAGCCATGTAAATTCAGAATAAATGAAAGAAATAATTCCAGAATCCATGCAAATTCAGAATAAACGAACGAAATAATTCCGGCACCCATGTAAACTCAGAATAAACGAACGAAGTAATTCCGGCACCCATGTAAACTCAGAAATAATTCTAGCACTAGTGGAAGTTCAGAATAAAGAAAGAAATAATTCCAGCACCCATGCAAATTCAGACTAAACGAACGAAATAATTCCAGCACCAGTGGAGGTTAAAAATAAACGAAAGGAATAATTCCGGCCCCCCCCCCCACACATGTAAATTCAGAATAAATTAAAGAAATAATTCTAAGATTACCTATTTCTAGATAAAAATGAAAATTTCTGAAATTGATGAAAATGCGAAAAATTTCCAGAATTGATGAAAATTCGAAATAAATGAAAGAACTAATTTAATAACTTCTAGAATTGAAGAAAATTTTCAGAAATTATGAAAGAAATTAACATTACCGTAAGTGCGGGGGCCCTTCGAAAACGCGGGGCCCAGTACGACCGCACCTGACGCACATCTCTAAGGGTCACTCTCCCCGAGTCGATCTCAGCCCTAACACTTTCGTAAAAATAAAAACCCTTTCTCCCCATCATATTGATGCGTCTATACCGGAAGGATACGATGCCATTCCGTGATAACTGAATAATAATAATAATAATAATAATGACCCACACCCTCACAACCTTCTCGTATTTATGATGAGTGAAGAGAGGAAAAAAGGTCGACAGACTAAATGGGAATAAAAAATAAATAACTACACATTATTTCGCGCAAGCCGGCCAACCGTATCACACTGAGCCAGGTAAGCCCGTGACGTCATCAGAAGCGTCACAGAAAAATAATTTTTTTTTCCTTTCTTTCTCTCCGCCAGACCTCATTCTGTTTTTTTAGAACACATGATCATCATGACATCGAGTTCATTCCTATGCGTCGCATGCCGTGTTGCGTACGCGTCGGCAGATCTCTCTCGATACACCGCGAGCACCTAGTGATCACTCGAAAGGAGAGCGTCTTTTGAATTAATAACTTGAATAATGTACAAATGTTGCGTACGATTGTCATTACATCGAGACGAAAACATACGCAGTGTGCAACATCGCGCGTCATGATCGGGTAAAATGATACGTGGGATATAGACCAGCTAATGTTGTTGATGTACGTTGACGGACGCGTACTGTTGATGTACGCACGGTGAAAAATGACCAAACTCCGAAGGTCCTGTTCCATGGATTTCTCGAACACCAACGTGGCCAGTATCGTGGATGTGGCCAAAGCTTTGTGTATAGCTTGTAAACAGAAAGGCCGGAGGAGCCTGAGCCTGTATCAGATCAAAGTGAGTACATTATTTATCAGATATGCTCAGAATTATTTCCGGAAAGTTGTAATACAATTTCAATATTTGAATTTTATTTAATTATTTTCTTATTCGATCTACTGGAACAAAAATTAACGAAAGCGCCGAAAAATCACATTTCTAAAACGTAAAGGCAGCAGCGGGTAAGCCAAGCCAAGGAATACAATTATAAATACAATAAATAATCTAAATAATCGTCCGGATTGACGTTCAATTGCGAGTTTATTTGTGATTACAGTTTAATAGGTAATATTGCTAATATGATTGGGGAAAATTACTGAGACTTTTATTAGATTTTTTCAATAAATTTCACATGTCTTTTTATGTTTAGAAAAGAAAAGTATATTTCCGTAAAATTTATCTAAATGATGTAGATTTAATGTAAAATATTTCTCACGAAATTATGTTAAAATAATTATTTATCTGATTTTTTTATTGAATGGTTGGTATTTGAATTTTATATGATTATGTGTCTAAATTCGATTTCTTAAAGAATATTCTGGAACAAAAATTAATAGTGACTTAAGCACCGCAAAGTCACCTTTGAAAAACGTAATTGTCACAGCAGGTAAGCCGCATATATACAATAAATAAAAAAACGTCCGGATTGACGTTCAGTTACTATTTTGTGATTTATTGCTAATTTAATATGATCGGGAAAATTACTAAGATTTTTATTAAATGATTTCAATAAATTTTACATCTTTTTTATGTTTGAAAATATTGCCATAAAATTTACCTAACAATGTAGATTTAATGTAAAATATTTCTCACTAAATTATTGTTAAAATAATTATCTACCCGATTTCTTTTTTTATTGAATAGTTCGTATTTGAATTTCATATGATTATGTTTCCAAAGTCGATTGCTTTAAGAATTTTCTGGAACAAAAATTCAAACGTAAGCACTGCAAAATCACCTTTGAAAAACGTAAGCTCCACAATGGGTAAGCCGCATATACTCGGCTACAAATACAATAAATAACTAAAACAATAATCATCCGAATTGACGATCAAATTACGAATTCATCTGTGATTACAGTTTAATATGTGGTATTACCAATAGAATATAATAATTCGAGAAATATTACTGAAACTTTTTATCAAATTCTTTCAATAAATTTTGACATCTTTTTTATGTTTAAGAAAAATTTAAATTATATTCCCATACAGTTTATCTAATGATATAGATTTAATGTGAAATACTTCTCACTAATTCATTGCTAAAATAATCACAAATGAATATTCTATCTTATTCTTTTTATTAAAATAATAAATTTGGTGATTTTTTTTTAAATTTAGAGAGCGGGGACATATATTTATTGAATTCCCACAAAAGATAAATTTAAATGGTTTTGGCTGATTGGCAAATAAAATAATCAAGATTTCTACATTTGAATTTTTGGTAAATTTAAAGAAATTCAATATGTATTCGAAAATAGGAACAGATTTAGGAAAAATTAAAACATTTTATGAAAAGTTTCTAACGAATCTAAATTTTGAAAAAAAAAAACCACGAATTTTAAATAGTAAGTTTGTGGTAAATTCAGAAAAAGATTTATTTAATTGAGAAAATATCGAAAAATTTCTGATAAACCAAAAAAAAAAATTTTTTTTTTAATATTTAAATTTAGACAATTTATGCATAAACAATAATGAATACAAAGAAAATTATTTTATATAAATTTTGAAATATAGTAGTAGAAGCACTAAGACAATTTTTGTTTTGAAAACAAAATATTTCTAAAATACTGATTTCGAAAACACAGGCTAAATTATAGGTGGTAGTTATCATGATAAATTTACTAAGGTATCCGGAATCCATTATTCGCACTTTTCTGTCTCAAAATGGTGAAAATAATAAATTTTGGCCTACCTATGTCATTTCCTATGAAAAAGGTAATTTTTATGTCAAATTTTAAGCAAAATTCCTATTACATTCCAAACACGGTTGCAAAAAAATTCCATCGACACGAAATGTTTTATTTTCACAGTACATTCAGCTAGTGATGATGCAGGTTATCTGAACCAAAATTTAAAGGGGATTGTATGGTATGCACATGAGTTACATCCAAATCTGTTGATGCAAGGCCGTAGCGAGAGGAGGGGACTTGGGGGGCTGGTCCCCCCACACCTCGAAATGTTAGAAAATGACCGAAAACAGGGAAAAAGATGGCCTAATCTATTGTTCTATCACTTTGGTTCCCCCCCCCCCCCAAACGAAATTTCTGGCAACGGGCCTGTGTTGATTTATGAATAAATTTCTCGAAATTTCATTCAATATATCGTGATAATTTTATTAGTGTCAACATGAAATATTATTTTGCAAAAATTTAATTAATATAAAATTTATATCAATATTTAAATTTAAAAAAAAATATTTAAAAATATTTTGATTAGGAAAATAGTTCAAAAATATATATTTTAATTAAAATTTATTAATTGCATATCAATAAAAATATAATACATACGATAATTATATATTATTATCATTGCTAAATATTATTATTCTATGATATTTAATTGGCATGAACTTTTTTGTATCAACATTTTGATTGAGAAATAGTTCAAAAATATAGTTTCAATAAATTTTTTTATTACTTATATACAATTAGAACCCCTCTTAACGGACACCCCTGATTTACGGTCACCCCTCTTTTACGAACGAATTTTTCTGTCTCACTGGTATTAGCAAAAGATGTTTCACTGTATTAATAAAAATAATATCATTAATATCATTATCAAATATTATTTATAATATTTAATTGATATGATATTTATATCAATATTTTAATTTATTTTAACCAAAAATATTTTTTCATTAAAATTTATTACTTATATATTAATAACATATAATATAATTTTATTATATTAATATCATTATCAAATATTATTTTATTATATTAATATCATTATCAAATATTATTTTAAAATAATTTTATAATTATACTGCATAAAACACTGTAATTATACAAGTACATGTGATAGACCCTTGATTTTAGTTCATAACCTTAACGATGTATGGCAAAACATCATATCAAAACTTTGTAAGACCGGGATTACACTATAAAAGTTCCATAAAAGTTCATTTACAAAACATGAAAAATGCAGCTAATAAGCGTATAGGGTTACATTCGAGCGAATGTAAATTTTTTTTCACGTTTTGCAAAAGATCTTTTGTCCAACTTTTATAGTGTAATCCCAACCGTCATGTAAACAAAAGGCCTTTTTTTCGGAATCACAAAAAATGGGTTTTTCATAAAAAAATGAAAATAAATCGATGTTTTCTTCCGAAATGACGTTTCATGCGTATTCGGATACCTTAATAAAAATTGATTCAGAAATGTATATACAGTAACTTTGCGATAACTCGAACCCCGACAGTTCAAATTTAAGTTTTAAGTTTTAGTTTAAGTCGAAGTTTTCACTCATGATGAGAACTTTTTCCGTATTTTAGTGTTAAAATTTTCCCTTAACTCGAAGTTTCGAAGTTTTCTTCCTTTAAGTCGAGGTTTTTGGGAATGAGAGAAATTTTAAAAGTAGAGTTTAGCAGTTAACAATAGAATTGCGATAGAATTTAGCAGTTAGCAATAGAATTGTAATAGAATTTATTATTTTGTGGTCTCACAAGCTTGCTTAGCCCCTAAATGTTTTGTAATTGTGTTTCAAAAACTTAAATAAAGGACATAATAATAATTTGTTGTTAGCAATAGAATTTAGCAGTTAGCAATAGAATTGCAATAGAATTTAGTAGGTTCATTTGCTTGCAAAATGTGAATGACTCTCATGAAAAAAGAAATAAACAGTCAAAAATCACTGCATTTTTTTGACAGGAAATAATCTTGGAATCATAAATAAAGTGTATACATCATTCCTTTACACGAGTGTCATGTATGCGTCCGTTTCCATAATACATAAAATAATATACAGGGTGATTATAAAAAAACTATCCCGGCATATGGGCCCCTAACTATCATACCATTCACAGAAACTGAATGAAATTTGGGCATAAGGTATTTTGATGTATGCGCTCAAGAATGATATGGAAAACAACAGTGTCACTAACAGTTACGGTTACAGTGAGAAAATTTCGAAAATATCAAATGGCAACACCAAGTTTTTTGTATTGGAATGTGATCTCCATTGTGAAAAACCCTAAATAGCGTCGTTTGAACGGCAACTGTAGCATGAAAATCACCGGCGGTAGATAGGCTAAAAGTGAGGACAACCAATAAGGACAGGGAAGCGGCATAAAATAAAGCATTTTATTGTGTTTTCCACATGACCTTGTGGAGGACTAATCAGGCTGGGATCGAAGAAACGGTGTGACGAATGAAACGAACATTAATGCTCTGGTGCACGGCAAAGTCCTTTTCCCTTGCCTAGCTCCGGGGATTTTCGTGCTACAGGTGCCATTCTAACGCTATTTAGTGTTTTTCAGTATGGAGATCGCATTCCAATACAAAAAACTTGGTGTTGCCATTTGATATTTTCGAAATTTTCTCACTGTAACCGTAACTGTTAGAGTGACACTGTTGTTTTCCATATCATTCTTGAGCGCATACATCAAAATACCTTATGCCAAAATTTCATTCAGTTTCTGTGAATGGTATAATAGTTAGGGGCCCATATGTCGGGATAGTTTTTTTTATAATCACTCCGTACATAAAATAGTATAAATAGTATAAAAAATACATAACATATAAAATGTACGTCTAGTTTATCTCCAAATATTTTCATTCAATAATTAAATATTAAATTAGAATAACTTATCTCTTTTTTTCGAATTTCTTCATCTCTAGTAATCTGACATGCTTTACCAAAACGATATTCGTATATAAATAACGCTATTACATTAACAAATTTTACTTTTTCTCACTTTGAAATCGGAATTTCCGATAAGTCGAACTAACGATAAGTTTTTTGTCAGCTGCTGCACATTCGACTTATCGAGATTTGACTGTACGTATAAATATAGAATTAATTCGCCATGAAAATCATGTTAATACTGAAAAAAAAATGAAACAATTAGATATTTATTCGATTCTTAGAAAAGTAATGTCAATGGATTGAGACGAATTTAACAAGCGGAATATCTACCTACATTATGTTGAAAGTTCAAGGTAATGTTATCTTCCTACGCATTTTTTTCCCCCTTCTAATAAGATATAGCGATCCATATTTTTCTTGGAAAGTCATTTGTTAACATTGACAACATGTGTGGAGTCTTAACATTATGGAGACGTTCTCTCTCATTGGTAGAACATTTTCCGAAACTAAACACACCTGCCTCATGCAAGAAAAAAAAACGTAATCCTTCATCTGTTTGATCTTATTTTCTTTTTACTTCCTCGTAGTTTTTACGATATTTTTCTTATAGCCATTATTGAATGATATTTAATTGGTATGAAATTTATATCAATATTTTGATTAAACAATAATTGAACAATGTATTTTAATTTTAATTTTTTATTAATTGTATATATCAGTAAAACTTGAATAATGATATTACATTATCACTATATTGATATGAAATTTATATCAGTATTTTCAATTAATAAAATAATACAAAAATAGATTTTCACTAAAAAATATTCTATTGATTATGTGAATTAACAAAATATAATAGTTTTATTATTATCATTGTCGAATACAGTGGATCCCGCTTATAACGTTCCTAAAAAAAACCGTCATTGAAAAACGTTGTAAGCGGGAAAACGCTTTAAACGGGAAATCTTAATGAGGATTATAGTTAAGAGTTGACACACACCAACCTACAACGGTAAATCATTCAACCATAACACTTCACTCATAGTTAGTAAAACTGGGGGCAGATGACAGCACTACACATAACAAGCATTACACAGAAACAAACTTTACGTCAGGTAGCACTACACGTACACGCACATTCCCGCATGTACCGATTCGTTGGGGGGTTCCGCGGGGGGGGGGGGGGTGCATGTGTGGGTAGCAGTAGTAGGTAGGGGCTCGGGGATCCATGATGTTCTTAACTCAGCCGCCTCGTTGGGCAATTTGCCTGTTGTGGCGTTGTATTTGTATATTTGTATTTAAGTGGTATTATTGGTGATTTTTTCTTCTTAACTATAAATGCAGTTGCAAATAACTATTCAAAAGCAAAAGAATATACTAGAAGCTACTACGAGCGACAAGTCGCGTGTATACGCATAATAGCCCCTTCCGCGTACACGCGACTTGTTGCTCGTAGTGGGCGCCCGACCTTCGGCTACGAAATGACTAAAAAGTATAAATTCCGCTCTGCTTCCTAGAATTCAAATGGTTACGAATGGTTTAAGAAAACCCCGTGTGTCGGATTACGATAAAGAATGATCCAGAACATGATAATAACCGCTCGGATTAAGTCCTGAAAGCAGGTGTTCGGAGAGGATTTAAATCTCTGTATATTTCTGAATGCGTTATAATACGCATTACGCATACCCTACCTCTGCGGTAGAAATTTTAGCCGTAGGTATAAAAATCGTACGCGAATATAGACGGCTTGAGAAAAGCCTCAAAAATTGAATAACTTTAATGCGTATGAACTTACCCTAGAAGAACCTTACCCAGGGCCGCAACTAGGATTAGCCGCCCCCACAAATTTAAAATTCGATAATTTTGTAACGGTGTTCCTATTCTTTGTTCCTATGTAAAACTGCCGCCCCCTAAATTTTGCCACCCGAGGCAATTTCTTCCCCCCCCCAAGTTACGGCCCTGCCTTACCTTTTAAATCAGTGCTTCTCAACCTTTGGAAGCCCGTGGCCCGGTTTCATTTATTTTTGTTAGTGGAAGGCCCGGTCAAATACATGATTAACCGAAACATGAATGGGGGGAAAAAGGAAACGGCAGATCAGTCGCGGCCCGGTATCAATGGTGTCACAGCTTAGTACCGGGCCGAGGCCCGGCGGTTAAGAAGCACTGTTTTAAACAACAAATTATTTTGCATTCATGAGAAGACATGTAGACGATTAGCTTAGAGTCAAATTCTGTGGTATCATCAGTATGTGTGTGTGTTGTGGATTAATGGCTGTGAATACCAACTCTATTCAACACCACCTATAGAACAAGGCCTGCGCACGTAGCTTGTGACGTCAATGAAGAAGGCCATTTCTCCTATTGTCATTGGATATACTGCAAAGAAAAGGTAAAGATCGCATGCGTCGGCATGCTATATCCAATGGCAATCTTCGTGAAGAGGCCTTGAGCTACAGGTAGTATTGCTCTATTACGGACGTTTATATATTTGGTCAGATCATGAACCACCTCTTAACGGTGGTAGAGATCCCGAATTAATTAAGACCCTATATGCTCAACCGAAGGCCCACGGGCCAAATGTTTCCTTCAGAATCACCTGATGTGACCCCGCGGCTTCAAAAGCTAATTTTGTAAAACTGAACTAAGCGACACACTGAACTGAATACCGATCACTTACGCGACCCGCGGTGCAGTTCCACATCACTTAGGTGACCAGCGGCATATTTACATCGTTTGAGTAACGTGCGGTACAATTCAAAGAGTACTTAAGCGTCCAGCGGCACACACACACACATTCAGATCACTTATTTGGACAGTTCCATATCACTGAAGCGGTCTGCAGCGGGCCCTAATATTGGTCACACCGGACCGGAGTGATTCGCAGTTTGATTTTTTCGTTGAGAACCACTAGCTTAAGTGACCTGCGGCACGGTTTCAAGTCCTTCAAGTGATCCGAAGCAAATTTGCAGATCACTTGATTTACCCACGGCAAAATTCCAAAGCACTGCAGCTCATGTACAGATAGATCACTTAAGTGGCCCGCGACCCATCTTGAAACCAGTGAAGTGGCCTGCACTCTCTCTCCCAAAGGTTAAGCACTTCAGATTTAAGCGATTTGAATGCGTAATCTTTACGCAGAATGCGTGTGTATTCGTGCGCAGGAGCAGCTACAAATGACTTCTTCATGCTCAAGAACTTGATAAATGTTTTTCACCCCTTTTTTCACTTGAAGTGCGGCGTCTGATTCACGCGGCTGCGAAGTCACGAAAATTGGTCACACGTTAAACGATTATACCTCAGGAAGTACACGGCTCAGATAAGAATCGGTGGTGCCAACGGATAGGTGTCGTTGAGACAAATTCTATGGCACAGCATCACACTCGCTTGATTTAAAAACTGTTCGAACACCAGAATGACAATGTAGTGCAATACCGTTACGTAAACCACTACACACAAATGCGAAGTCCATACAATAGAAATGCTTAACCCTTTCAACGGCGTATATATTTTCACTACTGCTGCACCACACACCGACTCCGGCCACATCGCTGTACGCAATTTACTGCCATTTAAGAGTTTGGTTGGAAATGAAGGCGCCACCTATCGGTAGTCACCTCAAGCTCGTTAGGAAAAATAACATCAATATTCTCCCCCCCCCCTCCCCCCACGTTCGAACCTGGGACCTGACGGCTACTTTCACAGTGATAGACGAGCGTCTTACCCACGACACTCGTGCGCTATATATATATAGTTGAATCCCGTTGTAACGAATACCGATATAGCGAAAATCTCGTTTTAACAAACACTTTTCTAATCCCCCAGATAAGTTTTCATAGGAACAATGCAAAAACTTGGAATTCCTTTATAACGAAATTTCGTTAAAACGAAGTGATTTCTGTGGTCTCTTGGAGTTCGTTATAACGGAATTCGACTGTATATTTATAGGGTATATTTTTCCATCGATTCGCATTAGAAACGGCATGCTCGAGAAGTCACTAAACCCTCTGTGAAATGCTTCATATTTTTTCATCAGGATTCAATTTTAGCACAGCTTTACAGAATTCCCGAAATAACCCGAATGGCCGAACTAAGTGGTTTTTAAGGAGATATCCAAAAAGACAGAGCATCCGGTTGGACGAGATATCTCGTCAATGCAGGTAAGAGGGTTGGAGTCACAGAAACTGTACAGCACAAGCACAAATCAGCGGTATTGAATACATCTTTTTAAGACTGATACAATCCCTATTTATGTGAATACGCCTTTCAAAGTTTCAGTACCAAGCTGTCCGTCCCGTATTTTAACGAGTTGCAAGATTCAAGTCCAATGTTTATCGCGTGGGCAAACGGGGGCATGTGCCCGGGGGACACAAATGTTTTGGGCACCAGATGCCAAAATTGGCATCTTCTTTCGATATTTTAGTATTTTTTACAAAATAATTAACAAATATTTTTCATCTTTCATCGTCTTGGGGCGGGCCCTCCATGCCCATCTAACCCTCCTGCTCCGCTTACGCCTCAGTCTCAAAGAATACATTATACAGTCGAATCCCGTTTTAACGAATACCGTTATAGCGAAATCTCGCTTTAGCGAACACTTTTCTAATCCCCCAGATAAGTTTACATAGAAACAATGCTGTGTAACGTGGAATTTCTTTATAACGAATTGATTCCTCCGGTCTCTTGGAGTTCGTTATAACGGGATTCGACTGAATACGGGACCCCAAAATTTCGTGTTTGCGCGGGATCTGAACTTATGAGAAACAGACTCTAACAGCCCACATTTCATTTTTTAAGCCGCTGTTTGAATCGTCAGTGACGGTTGTTAAGTATATGTTGCGCTATCCGGGTTCAAACCCCATCGTCACCGCAGTGATCGGCTCAAGTTGGTTTACTGCGGTTCCGAATTTCGAGGCGCAAATGCGAGCCGATCTCCGCGTTAAAAAGTCTCGCCGCAGAGAGCAACAGGCCTACAACGTTATAATCATTCATTACACTTCACTCGCTGTGAGTTAAGAAAAAACTCATAATTTAAAAAATTGATTGCAGATGGCAGCACTACACATAACAAGCATCACACAGAAACAAACTTCACGGAAGGTTCATTATACATACACCCACATTCCAACATGTACTAATTCGTCAGAGGTTCCGCAGAGGAATATGGACGAAGTGCATATTGCGCTGTTTATATACATGCGCCAATGTATCATCCTCACATACTGGAGCGAACATAGGGCTCCAAGACCTCACGCCAGTCACAGTGCCTCTTTCAAAGACATGGAGGGGTGTGCGGCCATCCAACATGATGCCTGCCCAGACCATTAAACCTCCTCCGCCATAATGGTCGATTTCGCGGACATTGGAGGGTAGGTAGCGGGTCCCTGGTTCTCTCCATATGAACGTACGGCGAGAATCGGTGCTTAGGCTGAACCGGGACTCATCAGTGAAGAGAACGGTCGCCCATTGATCCATACTCCAATCTCCATGCTATGCTCTCTGCACCATGATAAACGGATTCTCCTGTCCGTAGAAGTGAGCGGGACGCAAACAGCAGGTCTTCTTGCAAACAACCCTCTCTCATGAAGGCTTTTGGAAACAGTCACCCTTGATACACGGGTTCCTGTGGCTGCATACAAGTCACGAGAGCGCTGAGAAGCTGTACCACTCCTGTTACGCCTCGCTATAATCGACAAATGGCGATCTTCTCTGGCCGTCGTGGCTCTTGGACGACCTTGTCCAGGCTTTCTCTCGATGTATCCGGTATCCTGGAACTGTTTCCATAAGTTACACACGACGCTGGGCGTTAAATTGAACTCTCTGGACTACAAATCTGGACTTGAGATTGGCCTGCTTCTAGCCTCCCCACAATTCGCCACCTCATTCCATCATCTAAACATTGGTGGTTACTCATTTTTACTGTTACAATTTGAAATTAACCGATTGCTGCAAAATAACACCAAGAAATTCGCCGAGGTGTGCTAGCGAACGAAATGCGTTTTAACTTACGCGCGCTTATAAAGCCTGTTTCTCTATTGGCTCCGCCTACACACACGTGTACGCTTACGTATTTGACGTGCAAGATTTGCATTTTTGTCTAGAAGCAGTGGTTTTACATTCCGTTCAGTTCTTATCATGAAATTCGATAAAATATGCAAATTCTCTTAATTTATTTCACCAGAGTAGAAGAGCTTAGTGGGTCCCCGTGACTTCGGTGTTACTCCTCCAAAAGTTGAAGGCATCAGTACTAACACGCAACTAAACTAATCGACCTCATTCCTCAGGTGTGGCCATCCAAAAGGTCAATCAATGCATACCTAAAATCAGTACGAGATAGTTATATAATAACTGACACTTCCTACTTCAACTACGCATAATTTCAAATTTTACAAACCATTTCGGTCACGTTCGTATCTCTCCTACAGACAGCTGTCTAAATAATTCATCAAAGTAAATTATTCAAATGTTTTTATGCTACCAAGAAAATGGCCGCTCCCATAAAACGCGCAAGGGAATGCATAAAAGTAATTGATACCTTCATAAAGCCAATTTATTTACCATAAGGACGTATGAAAGTTTCTCCTTCCTTCTTTCCACGGATCGTAAATCGGAAAATAAATTACTTGTTTACGTATTTGGGTTGAGGATTTGATATATTTTTTAAATATTATTTACGTTTCAAGTGAGGGGGGAAACGCCCTCTAGCGAAAATTAAAACTCTTCTCTCGAGAAAGTTCTATTAACATTCCAAATACAGTAGAATCTCGTTTACACGTCGCTCAGTTACACGACTTTCGCGTTTATACGACGTTTGACTTCGTTCGCAATTGGTTCCTATAAATTTTTATGTTGAAGTAATTAATTTATTCGATGCGAAACATAAATTTTTCGACGTTTTCACTTTTATTCCAATTCCGAATCCTGTGAAAAAAAAATGTCATTTTCAATCTTGTGAAAAATGTCATCAAATGCGCACAATTTTTGTATGCAGTGAAAACACGTAGCAGCAACATTTCTTCTTGCTTATGGTCAACGCAAAAGCCATAAATTTTAGGGTCATTGCTGACGTATACGAAAATAGCCTTCATTTCTTTGATGGCCATTTAGAGTGGAAACTTAAATGAATTATTTATTTCTTGTTTCTGAGATTTCTGAGGAACGTGTTTCAATTATTTTGACGGCCATATATTCTTTTAGAATTCTTTTCTCTCTCTCAATGTATTTAGCGTTATCCCCAGAGGGTAAGAACGTTCCCCCTTGGTTACAAGTCTGCTAATGAGAGAAACATACGATATACACATGTACACAGTAAGTTCTTTCGATCATTTCCTGTAGAATTTTCTTTCGTTGTGATGCTTTACTTCGTGGCTGTGTCACAATCCACCGTTTGTAAGGTCGAGGGAAACGAAAAGCGCTTTCTCTAAATAAAAACTGGGAATTTTGGAAGAATTCGACAAGAATTTCAAATTAATGACAAAAGTGAACCTTGCAAAACAGTTGAATATATGTGTGTCAACTTTGGAAACGATTATGAAGCAGAGAAACAAAATCAAAGACCAAAAGCTGCTGGTTGCAAATCACCTGCTGCCAAAAAAAAAAAAAAAAAATGAGAGACCAAGTTGAGACATTTTTGCCAAGTCCAGAAGATTTTGTTGCAATTTTGACAGACAGAGAAACAAAATTAAAGACCAAAAGTTGCTGGTTGCAAATCACCTACTGCCAAAAGAAATGAGAGTCCAAAATGGGACATTTTTGCCAAGTCCAGAAGATTTTGTTGCAATTTTTTACCCAAAATGTCGTGTCCCAAAGGTAATGGACCACTTTTATTTCTTCAAGTGATTTCAAATGCGATTTGATTTGCCCCCCCCCCCCACTCAAGCCTGACAGGAACGATATTTTTTACATTACAAAAATGGAGATACAATAAACTGAATTATTTTATATTTTGTATATTTATGGGGCAAAGTCATTTTTTACAAGTCTCAGTTATTCGACTTTCAAAATTTATCCGATGTTTCGACTCGGTCTTTCGAACGTCGTATAAACGAGACGAGATTCCACCGCGTTTTTATCCGACTTTTCAGAAAAAAATAAATCTTCAAATATTTTTCTTTTCTGATTCATTTCCACTAACCCTCATTTATTTACGAATTCCCGTCATGGATTTTCACGAGAGCAATTAATTATTCAAAATGGCTGCTATATACTCTGTCATCTCTCTATATTGCCCTTTTCTTTATATATATATATATATATATATATACATAGTGTATGATCGGTTTCCAGAACTAGTTAATCGGTTCACAAGGTCCAATTATTCTGTTTGTATAACCTGCCGCGTTGCCATTCGCTGTCAACGAAGGTTAGGAAATTGACCGGCATCGATATAATGATGGAATTTCATTGGATATATGTTTATATGTATTCGCGATGCATGACTAATAGCCAGAAAAATGTTGTAACCTTCTAATGATCAATGAGCCGTACGTGAGAGAGTGTGTGTGTGTCGATCAATCTACAGAACACTTCGCAAGTTGAGTGTTGAAGAGAAAGAGCCACTGAACCGATTCACATTTTTTCTTTCTTTTCCCCCTTCAAGATTTATCCACGATGGATTATTATTGAACAGGTCACGTCAGAGTTTCTGTAACTCTTCAAGGAGTGACAGCTGGTGAAAATTCCGAGAAAAGTTAATTTTCAACTTCCGGTGCTTCGGTGGTTCTCAAAGTGCGGGTCGCGAGAGGTTCTCCAAAATGAAAAACAGCTGGATAAGAAATTTATTTTCATTTTCCGCCACGTAAATAAACATATGTCAAAACTAAAAGATGCCTCAGCTGAACAGCTGATACTTAGGGGCCTCCAGACCAACCGTGGCCCCCGCTCTGTACCCCTATGGGAATTACTTAAGGGGCCGTATTACGTCAGCAAATCTTTAGCCATTTTTGACCCCTCCCCTGTCAGCAAAATTTCGTCAGCTCCATCCTCCTAACGGATATTGGTTGGATCAGAGACGTACGCGTGGAAGGGCATGGGGGGGGGGGGGTGGGACTCGTACTCCCTCCCCCAAACGATCAAAAATTTATTTTTTAATGATAAAATTATATTTTTTAAAAAGTAAAATTTCGAAGGAAAATATATGTTACCATAATCAATTTCTGTAAATTTCAAAGCTATTTGAAGGCTCAGAACTCAAAAATTTCTTTTTAAGAAATCCATTTCGATCCACCCTCTAAGCCAGCGGTTCTCAACCGGTGCTCTCCGGAGCCCTTGGGGCTCCTTGTGCACTCTACAGGGGCTCCGCGGCCGCTCGAGGAAAATAAAAAAAAAACAGTAAAATTTAAAAAAAATAATTATAAATATTTTTAAATAGTAAAAATAAATCAGTAACTTTAATCAATAATTAAAAAATGGGCCTACGGGGCTCCGCTATAGAATTTTTTTACTCAAAAGGGCTCCGCGAGTCAAAAAAGGTTGAGAACCGCTGCTCTAAGCCATATATGATAAACCCTTGGCCCGCGGACTAGATTTGGCTTTGGGGGGGTTATCTGATATGGCCTGCCCTCTCGAGCATAACTGTGTAAAAATGAACTAAGCGCCACATTCACAGATCGCTTAAGTGACCCGCGACTCGATTCCAGAGCATTTAAGCGTCCTGTGGCACATTTAGAGATCCCTTGAGTGATATGTTGCACAGTTTTAGAGCATATAGCTGCCTCCTGTGCGGTTCTACAGCACTCAAGTTACCCGCGGTACATTTCCGGGTTACTTAAGTGATCCGCGGCATAATTACGGATTACTTGAGTGATGCGTGGCGCAGTTCCAGAGCACTTAAGAAACCCGGACACGTTTCCAGATCACTTGGATCTGCGAAACATTTAGAAATCACTAAAGTGGCTCTGTGTAGGGGACTTAGCAATAGGGAGAATGTTAGTTCAGGTGCCCACAAACTAGAGAAAGGTCGTTCTTGTTTTTGGCGTACCGATTAACATGCCATTAAGTATATCTCATGTTTTTATAAACGTCGACTGATGACGTAAGCGTCATTCAAACACCCCCTGTCATCAAAAGTCAGCAAATCGGAAACCTCCATCGATGCTTACGTAATACCTGAATGAGCCCTTACCTTACATGTATCATAATGACGACATTTTATCAAATTCTACAATTCTATATTCCAAAACAATCGATAGATCTAGTAAATATTTATACAGGGAATTCAGAAAGAATCGAGTTATTTTAAAAATTAAAAACGCAGAACGACCAAGGGCCGTCTTAAGTGCATCATGGGTTCCCGGACCAACTGATTTTTCTGAGGCTCTACCTAGAAATTTCTCGAAAATTTTAACCAGTTATCATTTTTGTAAAAGGCCCTCTCTTCTCTTGAGGCCTTCGGCACCATTAATAATGCTAGTATAACGGGAACCAGATGATTAAAGTGAAAAAAATGCGGGGAAATGCAAATGTCATTGACATCCGGACCCTGGTGATACCATCATAGGCGTATGCAGAATTTTCTCTGAGGGGGGGGGGGGTTCAATTTTTTTCTCTTCTCGGGGGGGGGGGGTTACGGATTTTTCCTGCAAAATAACACTATAATCTCGGCATGGGGGGTTAGAACCCCAACCCCCCCCCCCTCCCCGTTTGCGTACGCCAATGACTATGCCCATTATCCGTTATTCTATTAAGCGGCACCGACTGTACCGTAATTGTTCAAATTCAGACAAATTTGCCAGATAAAGGGCTACTGCAAATTTCAGTGAATTAAAAATTCCCCTTTTAACGGTTAAAAAAAGGGTTGAACGAAACTAACATATATATATATATATATAAGCGAGATAAAAAAAAATTCGCGAATTGTCATAATTATCACAATCTTCTTTAAGCGATGGAAATTATCTTCCTGCCCGATTTCAATAAAGAGTACAAATTCATGTTATCTTCCTAAAAAAAAAACAACAAAAAAACTAGACAGACGCCAAACAATAAGAAAACGCGGAAACGTCCCGTAAAACACGGTTCATATGGTCACCCCCCTCCCTAATGACACCGTAAACGTAATTCTGAAACGACACTGGCGGAAAGGGCGTGCCGTAAATAATAATCAGACATTCATGAGAGAACACTTTCGTATCACAATGAAGTCACCGTTTTGTTCATCGTAGCGTGGGATTATGAATTTCCATAGTCGCAGAGAGCAACATAACATGACATGCACGCGCGTGTTTTCAAGGCAATAACTAAAGAATAATGACAACATGACAATGCATAAATAACAAATAAAAACATTCCGAACGTTAGATATTTTTTTTCCCCCTTGTTCACATTTTTGTTTTTTGTCCTATTTACTCACAGGTGCGTTCAAATAACAAATAAAATCGAATAAATACGACATTTTTCAGTCCGTAAAAATCCCCGTCGTAAGTCATAAAGAAAAAAGTCGTAACTCATTCATCAATCAAATTCGTTTAAAAATGTTCGTAAATTTAAGATTTTTTTTTTTTGACACAATCGTAAATAGGGCGTGTAATGCATGACAATAAGAGATTTTATTTTTTTTTTGGGACTTCTTTTGACGAAATGGAGTCTTCGGAATTTTTTTTGTTTGTTCGAGATTTTTCTGTTTAACTACGCCATGTTCGGGGCGGCAGTGGAGTATTTATACGCTCCATTTTTAGCGAGAATTTCCGCGAAAATAAAGTTTTCGGCCTAATTTTCTTTATTTATTTCTGTATTCGTTAATGTGTGTACAAGGAAGATATACACACACACATACGTACGCGCATACTTAAATAATACCAGATCATTCCGGAATAATGTGTAATAACTACGCCGCTGTGTTAGCTAAGACAGTGGCGTCTGTCCGCATTTTTTCCCCCTTCGCCATAGACAAAGAGAGAGAAATATTTGAACAGGTGCGATAGCACTTGCCTGTTCCAGCTTTTCTGCGCTCATTCTATAATGTAATGCATTTACAGCTACGTATGTCAACCGAGAAGAAAAGTAATAATGGACGGGAATTTTGTTTGTATATTAATACGCCAGGGAGATAGATCAGTTATATTGGTTTATCAATGGCGTAATATGCGGCTGAAATTGGTTTTGTGCGGTTCCCCACTTCGTACAGCGAGCCGATCACCCCACGTTAAAAAAGTCTTGCCAAAGAGAGGAAACACGCCTACAACGGTAAAAATATTAATTTATTGCACTTTATAGTTTGAAAGATAGGTGGCGGCACACTAAAAGTTTGTACAGGAAACTGAATTGGTGTAGCTCAGAGGTCTTTAACCTTTTTTTTCTAGTCGCGAGCACTGCCTGTACCCATCATCAAAAGAAGAGCACCCACTTACGGCATGTTTGACATACAAATGCATGAGATCACGGTAATTTCAGTCCTTGAATACAATTTGTTCGAGGAATTTAATTGTAACGTTGATCAGGTGCTCGCGAGCACCAAATCGGACACGAGCATCGTGCACTCTGGGTGCTCACGAGCAAACGGGTTGAGGATGCCTGGTGTAGGTGGTAGTGCATCAAAGTGTGGACCGGCAGACCAAGGTTCGACTCCATCTCATTAGAGTTAAATTTATCACACAATTTTGGTTCCAACCTCTCTAGCGCAGTAGTGTTGGCCGGCTCAAGTTGGTTTCCTCTGGTTCTCAACTTCGAGGCGCAAATGCGAGCCGATCTCCGCGTTGAAAAGTCCCGCCACAGAGAGCAACAGGCCTACAAACGGTACAAATATTCAGTCATTACACTTCACTCACTTCATTTCTGAACTATAGATGGCAACACTGAAAAGTCAAACACAACTCTAGATACGCACTCTGAAGACTGTTAGGTATACACACACACTTACACTTCCGGCACGAATCACTAGGTAGTAAATTGCCCGTGACGATAGACCTGAGTTGTGCTCGGTTTGAAAGAAAGAAAGTTCATACAGGACACTAGATTAGGGTTACTAGACGTGTCCTTCTATTCGATGTGATTCCAAGCGTCCTGACGTTTTAGAAAATTCGACATTACGCCCTCCTTTATGGATTTGGGGCCGTTCAAGTATTATACGTAAACAAATTTTTAACAATTTTTGAACCCCCCCCCCACCCCTCCTTGTCAGCAACATTTCGAGAGCACTGCCCCTACCTCCTAAAGCATATTGGCGGGATGAGAAACGTACGCGGGAGGGGGGGGGGAATGGGGGCTCGTGCGCCTCCCTCCAGACTAAAGTAAATTTTAATGTAAAAAAAATAC
Source organism: Pholcus phalangioides (assembly GCF_987345545.1). NCBI lineage: Eukaryota > Metazoa > Arthropoda > Arachnida > Araneae > Pholcidae > Pholcus > Pholcus phalangioides. Next base: position 805,976 of record NW_028301603.1, read on the forward strand.
CTTTATATGCTATTATAATCGATTTCTGTTAATTTCAATGCTATTTGAAGAGTAAGAACTCAGAATTTCTGTTGCGACCCACCCTTTAAGGCATACGTGGTAAACCACCAACAGCCAGGGGTTCTTGAGCTAATGGGTCGCGACGTAACTCTCCTGATTCGCAGGGGCTTTCTAGTATAGAGGAATGTTTACGACAGAGCTCTTAACCTATGGGTAGCGATCCAAAAACTTGGATCACGGGGGTTTAAGAGATGGGTCGTACAAATTCACTTTTTTTGAGATTTGAGCTATGGGTCACGAACCAAAGATGATTCATAGGGAGGTGGGGATGCTTTCTAGATGAGTCCTACAAATCCACTTGAACATTCCTGGTATAAATGCAGTTATAACGTCACTGCTTCCACTAATTTCGAAAAACAAAAAGTCCCAAGGGGGGCTCGCGAACCTGATCTTGTCGTTGATTTTGGGTCGTGGTCAAGAACCCCGGCCGGTGTTCTTGAGGTCAAGAGACCAGACAATGGCCATGTGAGAAATGGGCCCCGTTTCAGATGCCGTTCAAGAGCACCAGGATTCGGTCCCAATGACCGTAATTTAAGGCTGTGAATTCGGGCCAGCGAGTGAAATGAATGGATATGTTACGGTGAATGTGTGAAACAAATCGGTTATTATACAACCAATCATCTTGGTGAGTTTGATCAACTTATCACTTTTACCGGCGAATATGCATAATACCCAAGCGTCTTCGGTAAATTTGATAAATACTAAAACTTATCGCTATTACCGGAGATTATGCATAATGGCCAAATATGTTGGTAAATTTTGATAAAAAATGCTTTCAATCTATCACTTTTATCTGTGATTATGCATAATACCCTAGTGTAATTGGTGAATTTGATAAATATGAAAAAACTCCAATTCATTCTGCCATGTATGATTAATATTGGCGGAACCCGATATAATGGTGAATAATTTTACATGCGTACCCTGATATAATGATTTTACTCCCAGACCACGTAGTCGGGAATGCGGGTTAGTTAATGATAATCACAACAGTACTGACGGGGAATTACCCACCTCTGACTTGGATGGCTTCTCGATTGACAACAAACCACCGGGCAAATTAAAATGTGTGTTAATAAATGCCAGGAGCTTGGGTAATAAGAAAGATTTTTTAGAAACTATGATAGTTGTGGAGGACTTGGATCTTATAGCCATTACAGAATCTTGGGCAAACGATGGGGATGAATCTTTCTTACACATCTCCGGATACGATACTTTTTTGAGAAATAGATCTGATAGGAAAGGGGGTGGAGTGTTGATATACGTGAAATCATGTTTGAAGGCTAGAGAGTATAACGTGCAGAGAAGTGATATTGAAACCATATGGGTTGAACTTGAGAACAAAAGACGTCATAAGCTTATTGTTGGGGTTTGTTACAATCCACCGAATAGGGATCAAAATTATATCGCCAAAATGCATGATGAAATTTCCTACATGTGTAAGCGAAAGAGGGTTCTCATACTAGGGGATTTCAATTACCCGGGTATTGATTGGGAGAACCTTTCATCTGGAAATCAGTATGAAAGAGACTTTCTTAAGTTGGTGCTCGAAATTTTTTTGTATCAGAAGCCACTAGGGGTACTGCTATTTTGGATTTAGTTCTTACTAGTTCTGAGGATCTTGTTGAACATGTTTCGGTGGGGGAAGAGTTTTCTTCCAGTGATCATCGTATCGTCAGATTTCACTGTAACTTTTCCTCGGGTAAGGTTGATAACAAAAGACTGGTTCCTAGTTTTCGAAGAACTAACTTTGATGTTCTGAGAGGAACGTTAGCGGAAGTTTTCAAAGATCGGTTGGAATCAGTAGGGGTGGTAAGTCAATGGGAAGAATTTAGTACGAAGCTGTCCTCTGTTTTGCACGACGTCATACCCTTTGTTCAAAAAAAGCGTGTTTGTGCATCGCACCCTCTATGGTTCACAGATAGCGTGCGGAACCTTTATCTTGAAAAGAAAAGAGCATTCAGAGAATATAAAAGTGGACGAGGTGACCTATCATTGTTTACTGATAAAAGAAGATCTTTTTTTTTTAAACCGAGCACAACTCAGGTCTATCGCCATAGGCAATTTACTACCTAGTGAACTGTGCCGGAATTATGTGTGTACCTAACAGTCCGAGTGCGTATCTAGTGTTATGTATGATTTTTCAGTGCTGTCATCTATATCTCAGAAGTAAAGTGAGTGATGTGTAGTGACTGAATATTCGAATATTTGTACTGTTTGTAGCCCTGTTGCTCTCTGTGGCGAGACTTTTTAACGGGGAGATCGGCTCGTATTTGAGCCTCGAAGTTGGGGACCACAGAAAACCAACTTCAGCCGACCACCACTGTGGCGACGGTGGGGCTCGAACCCGGATCCCCACGATGCGAGTCCGTCACTATGACCACTCGACCACCACAGCGGCGATAAAAGAAGACTGTTGAATCTAGGTTGGCAGATAACATTGGCTCTGACCCAAAATCATTTTTTTTTTCGATACGTCAATAATGGATGTAAAGGGACAATTTACATCCCCCTCTAATAGGAGGCTCTAGAGTAGAGAGCAATGTAGGCATGTGTAGTGCTTTCAATGACTTTGTCGCGTCGGTTTTTAATGGAGATAATGATATTCGATATACGGGTGTTGCATGGGGTAATAAAACCCTCAATGATATTCAAGTAGAAGACGTGGAGGTCCTAAATCTTCTAAGAAATGTATGTGCAAGCAAAGCACCAGGACCAGATGATATCTATCCCAGGGTCCTCAGGGAATGTGCTAATGAATTGTTGGGGCCAGTGGCACAGATATACAGGAGTAGTGTTGCTGAGGGTATCGTCCCGAGAGATTGGAAACTGGCTAACGTTGTTCCGATATTTATGAAGGGTAGTAGAGAAGTGGTGTCTAATTATATCGTCCAGTGAGTTTGACGAGCTCCCTCTCGAAAATTTTGGAAATTATCATCAAACGGCAGTTTGTGAAGTGGATAGACGAGAATAATGTATTGTCGGATAATCAGCATGGGTTCAGGAAGGGGAAGTCATGTGTAACTAACCTCCTTTGCTTCTATGATTACGTGACTAAGGCTTTGGGTAAGAGCAAAAATGTCGACGTTGTTTACCTTGATTTCCAGAAGGCATTCGATCGGGTCCAACATGGCAAACTCTTGAAGCGTTTACACGAGATTGGAATAGGGGGCAACTTGCTCAATTGGATAGAATCGTGGTTAAGAGATAGGTCGCAATGAGTTATGGTGAACGGGGAATTCTCTGGTTGGACAGACGTCACAAGTGGAGTTCCTCAGGGAAGTATCCTTGGCCCCATACTTTTTTCACTTTTTATCGATAAACTCGATCAGGGTATCGATGGGATTACTAGCAAATTCGCAGATGATGTGAAGCTTATGGGGGTAATCGGGAATCAAAGCGATAGGGAGTTGCTCCAGACCAACTTAAACAAGATTGCAGCATGGGCAAATGAATGGAGCATGACGTTTAGCGTTGATAAGTGCATGGTCGCTCATTTTTGTTCGAACAACCCACAATTCTCTTACGAATTGTATGGTGTCACAATCCCGGATGCAACTAGGGTCACCGATTTGGGAATTCTCATTGACGAGCGACTTAGGGTTTTTGAACATTGTTCATCGGTGGTCAAAAAAGCGAATATAATGCTTGGTCTCATTTTCAAAAAGGTCTCTTCGCGTTCTCCTAAAGTCATTCTTCCGCTTTTTCGAGGCTTAGTTCGTCCTGGACTGGAGTATGCTGTAAGGTTTTGGAGACCCATACCTACAGAGGGACATAGACTTGGTTGAAGGGGTGCAGAGAAGAGCTACGCGTGTCCTTATTGGCACACAGGGCTTGAGTTATGAAGAGAGACTTCATTTTTTGAATATGTTTACATTGGATGAACGGCAGGTGTCGAGGAGATATGATCGAAATGTTCAAAATTTTCAATGGGATGGATAGGATGGACCATGAACTTTTAGTACACCGCCAATCGACTGCTTTTGCAAGGAGACACCAGTATCGATTGGTGAGGGACAATGCAAGGTTATGGTGTCGCAGGGAATTTTTCTCTAATAGGGTTGTTAATAAATGGAATAGCTTACCCCCGGAGGTAGTAAATTGTAACACAATTGACACGTTTAAAAAGAAATACGATAAACATGTTGGGGTAAATCGAGAAGCTCTCTCCATTCTTAGAATAAGACAACCATAAGTATTCTTTATGGGCATTGTATAATATTTTATCATGTGTATATATTGTTTATAATTTGTGTTAATTGCATTTTTAATTGGGTTGCTGTATTTTTTTTAAATGTATGACATCCATATTTTTATGAGCATCTTTTTATCAGCCACCTCGTTGGGCATTTTGCCTATTGTGGCGTTGTATTTGTATAATGATACAATACACGCGCGTATGAATTATCATGTATGGTGTACCACAGGGATGCTGGACCTTTACAAGAGTGGGGGCCACTTGATTGGTTTGAAAACGTGTCGAGGATCACTTAAGTGATTTGGAAATAAGGCGTGGGTCCCCCCACGTGAGGCGGGAATTTGCGTGGGCCTAGAGTGATCTGGAACTGTGCCATACGTCATCCAAGTTATCTGTACATATCTCGAAAGTCACTTGAGTGTTCCGTAGCTGTGCCGCGGGTCACTTGAGTGATCTATAAATGTACCACGGGCAGCTTAACTGCTATGTAACGGTGCTACGGGTTACTGAAGTCATGTGTAATTAATTTCATCACATTTAATATGACGCGACTCCCTATAGTGATCTGTAAATGTGCCCGCTTTCGTCATTTTTTACAAGTTTGAGATCACGGAACGTATCAGATGACTCGGAAGGTCACGAGTAGAGCATACGTGGTATATCATATATTACAATTAATCACGTTTACCCACGACGCGACGCTTGGGAACTATGCATAATCACCGGTGAAAGTGATTAATTTAGAGGAAATTTATCAAACTTATCAAAATGCTCGATTTTGGTGATTATATTGGGATCCGGAAATTTCGTCTCCGACATTTCGCCCCCGGAAATTCTACACCTAACATTTCACCTGCCCTGAACGTATGAGTGATTGAATGTGTGAGTGACTGTATGAGTGACCAAGTGAGTGTGCGATTGAGCGAGTGACCGAGTGGATGCCTGTAAATGACCAAGTGACGGTTATTCATAACATTATATGCATTGTTGAAATTTTTTCAGCATACTCACAAGCACCCCGCATATATGGGCGAAATATCGGGTGTGAAATATTCGGGGCTGAATGTCCACCTCATTTGGTTACTCACTGGATTACTCATTTGGTTACTCACTGAATTACTCATTTGGTTACTCACTGGATTACTCATTTGGTTACTCACTGAATTACTCATTTGGTTACTCACTGGATTACTCATATGGCATGCGCTTGGTCACTTACAAAGGCCATTCACTTGGTCATTCATACCATCATTCATACGGTCAGGTCAGGTGAAATGTCAGGAAGTAAATGTCCAACTCACTTGATCACTGATAGGGTCACTAACTTGGTCACTCTTATAGTCACTCACTCGGTTGATCATACGGTCAGGGCACGCGAAACGTCGGGGCGAAATGTCCATGGAGAAATTTCTGGGTGCCAAACGTGTGTACAGGGGGCGAAATGTCGGGAGGCAAAGTTCCCGTAAACCAATCATAATAATATTCTAATGAATGTTTGAGTATACACATTGGACGCGATTTTGTTTCCTCCATTTATATTCGGTTGTTGTTATTATTGGTTCGTGTTTGAGGTCACGGATAGGATTATCATACGCTGTGCTGCGGGCGGCGATTTTGTTTTAAATGGCGTCGTGTCTTTTATTTATAAGGTCGACACGCATCCAGAACATTCGTTACCCCCTTTTTTGTGACATTATTATTATTATATGGTGATCTATGGTGGTGGTATTTATTCTTTTTTCCATGTTTCTGTATAATAATGTCATCAAGAAGGAAAATGTCTGCCTCCTGGGGAGGGTGACTTTCAATGCTCTTGAATTTTTTTTTTTTTTTTTTTTTTGGAAAATCGAGCAATAGTGTCGTTTCAGGAATTTCGGCTCCTGGAACCTGGCAATTCTGTAGTAGAGTGATCATGATTATTACTGTTATCACCTGTCCGTAAAATTCACCGACAGGCAGTTCATTGGTTGGTGAAGAAGGTGTGTGCGTGTGTGTGGCGACGTTTGTAGTGAGTGAGCACGTACGCGAGAGAGAGAGAGAGCAAGTGATTGCGTGAATTAGCGATCCAGTGAAGAAGTGTGCAAGTGAATGAATGAGCAAGTCAGTGAGCAAATGAATGCGTGAGTGAGCAAATGAGATATGAATGGAGAAATGAAAAATGAATGGAGAAAGAAAAATGAATGGAGAAATGGGAAAGAAATGAAGAAATGAGATAGGAACCACAAATAGCTGTGAAAAAATACGGTGATGAAGAAATTGTGCATTCAACACACACAGAATCCAGCAGAGAATTGCCCGTAGAACCAGGAAACACGTGGGCATGACCCGGGGCTCGTATTCATGGGGGAGGGGGGGGGGTCTACACAATGAGAACGTGTACTATGATTTTCAAATGTGAATATGAATGTGATGTGGATATGAATGGAGAAAGAAGACATGAATGGAGAAATGAGAAAGGAATGGAGAAAGAAAGGAATAAAGAATGAGATGGGAACCGCAAATTTCGGAGAAGTACGGCTTTCAAGTGAAATATAGTGGTTAGAAATGTGATTATATATGTATTCACACACAGAATCCATCAGAGCTCCCGTGTGGGCATGCCCCGGAACTCGCATCAGTAGGGAAGAAGGCTACACAATGAGAACGTGTGCTATGATTTTCAAATGTAAGTATGTAAGCTACTACTTCCACCCAAGTATGGGAGCCGCCTCACAACATCACTTTTTCCGAGGATCAATGATGTTGTGACGGCAATGCATAAAATCCTCCACAAGAAGGAACCTCGCTGAATTCTAGTCCAGGGTAAGCGCAGACCCAGGGATGATGTGTCGGGGGGGGGGGGGTTGATTTATTGCGTAGGTTCGCCCAGTATTTTACGCAGAAACTGTCTTTCCCATATAATTCGGCTCTTGGGAGGGATGACCTTCCACCTTCTGGATCCATGCCCGGCCCAGGATTCCATGATGTTATTTGCAAAATTTTGGTTCATCAAAAAATTGAGTTTTCATTAAATTCTCGATTCGATAAGAAGGGGGGTACTTGGCCTCTTCTGACGGTCATTGGTTACTGCGGGCATGGGAAGAAAATATGGTCCGAAGGTGGTCATGGGCTGTGAAAGGCTTGAGAAACTCATTCACGTATAGACAAGGATTCGGGCCCTGACTAGGTCCTGTTTCTCGCATGAACAAACGGGGGCACGTGCCCAGAGCCCCACAAATTTTCGAGGCCCACTCGGATGGCAATTTTTCTTTTCTTTCGAAGTTTTAATTTCTTACAAAAATATTCACAAAAAATTGTATTTTTGGTCGTCTTGGGGCGGGGGGGGGGGTCTCATGAGCCCCTTCATGCCTCTCCATTTTTGCATACCTTAAAGCATGCTATATAAAAATAGCCCCAAAATTCGTGTTTGCCTGACCTTATGAGAAACGGGCATTGTCCCTGGAAAGGGAGGTGGAACGCGAGGCAGGGGGGGGGGGTGTATAATGAGTTATAAATTTGGGAGCAACAGTCAGTCAAGGGCCTTATTCTTGACATATTTTTCTGAGACCACCTTACTTTGCTATTAATTTGTGCCTTCCGATTTGCATGCTTACACTCAAAAATTTTAACCAGATCTCATTTTCGTGAGGTTCCCCGGGCCGCGTAATTACAATCCCTACTTTCTTAGTAACACAGGAAGCAGTGGTACGCCGGTGATTGGTTACTGCAAGCAAAAAAGCTGGCAAGACGTCACGAGAGGCAGAGTTTTGAGCGAAACTGAATTTCGAAGTTGATTGACGAAAAATGAAAACATTTGTTATTGAATCAGTAAATAATAGGTGGGCCCAGCTCAGGGCCGTCATTTCAACTTTTTCCGGAAGGGGGGGGGGCAAAGCACATGTACTGCCCCTCCTGGCCCACCTAAATGACGGGCCTGGCCCAGCTTCACTGGGTGCTCGCTTCGCGAGCCGTTATTATTGTCTTCTCGATGTACGTGAACCGCATTTGATTAAATCAAAAACAAAAATTGAAAATTTTTTAGTAAATCAATAAATGACAGCAAAGATGGAAAAAAATCCAAACAAATTTAGATGGGTTTCAGACCGAATCGAACACACAACCTTCGCTAGGTGAGTCTCGTACTGTAAACATTGCTCCAACAGTGGATGTCGCATTCAAGTACAATTAAATGCATCTATTGTTAAACGTCGCCAGCAAAAATTTCACCATGAGTGACGTAATGGCCCAGTGGCGTATTTACAGCGGGCTTAGCGGGCTACAACAGCCCAGAGCGGCAAGTTCAGAGGGGTTGCAGATTTGAGGAATGAATAGCCAGAAAATTAGTAGAATGAGAGAAGGGCAGCAAAATTTGTATGACCATAAATGAATTCGCCTCTGCCGAGACAGTGACAGACTAGGTCAGCGAGTGACCAAAAGAGTGACCTAGAGAGTTTACAAACACGCGAGTGAGGAAAAGAGTGACTTGGGTCGTCAGCAAGCATGTGAGTGAACAAAAGAGTGACGACCTGCGAGAGACCAGGTCAGTGAGTGACCTAGAACGCATGCAAGCATGTGAATGACCAAAAAAATGACAGCATGTGTAAATGATCAAAAGTGACCCGTAAAACAAGAAACCATGTCAGTGAGCGATCAAAAAAGAGTGACCTAGGGTGTGTACAAGTATGTGAGTGACGTAAAGAGTGTGCAAGCATGTGAGTGACCTAGAGCTGTGGTTCTCAACCTTTGAAATCCCGCGGCCCGGTTGATTTCTTTTTCGTGATTGGAGACCCGACCATACAAATATAACGCCATAACAGGCAAAATGCCCGACGAGGTGGCTGAGAAAAAGATGCCCATAATAAATATGGATGTTATATATTTCAAAAACACCCAACTAATGGGAAATAGATGTGCAAAAATGAAGCAATAAACCACTCACGGCCCGGTTTGACCGATATCTCTCAGGACCCGGTACCGGGCCGCTGCAAGGCGGTTGAGGAACATTGACCTTGAGTGTATGTGCAAGCATGTGAGTGACCTAGAATGTGTGCAAGCAATGAAGACCAAAGAATGTGACCAAAAAACTTACCACCAAGCGCAAGCATGTGAGTAACCAAAACATTGTGAAAGCATGTGAGTTACCAAAACAGTGTACAAGCACGTGAATGACTAAAAGAGTGACTTAGAGACACGGGTGTTCGTGCGGAAGTGAGGGTGAGACCAAGCACAGGGTGGCGAATTCGTGGAAAGAGTCAAGAAAATCAGACTACACTGGGAGAAGGACGGCAAAATTCGTGTAGCCCACAGGCGACGAAACCACAAATGCGTCGTCCCTCTCGGCAGGCCCTTATACACTTGCTGTACTCGCTCGGGCCGTGCCCATGAGTTAAGACGGCACAGTGATGACCTTCTTTTCCGAAACGTCCAGTCATTGACACTAAAATATCGGTCCATTCAAACAAGAATTCGCGCGCACCACCTTTTGATATAAATTACGCAGCGGACACGATCACGTCTTCAGTTGCCACGCATATAACCCCCCTTCAATTATATCTATATTCGGATTCCATATAATGTATTTTGTACCTCGTTTCATTGTGTCTTGTCCGTTTTTCCACGGAGGAAGACCACGATTCGGTCAACGGTCATCTTCGGTGCAAAAAATATATACTGTATAATATAATACAATCCGATTTCCCATCACGTATTTGGGTCGCAAAACCAAAAGTGGTTTCGACCCTTTTTTTTGCTTCTCTTTTTTACCCTTTTGAGTTGAGTCCATTGTGCTCCTATTTTGTTTCTAACGCATTATCATTCGTCTGGGGATGCCCGATTCTTGACATTTCGTAGACATCGACTTGAATAATAGTTGTAGTATTAATTATAATAGTTTAACTCGGTTTATAACGTCACGTCTTTTTATAACGTCAATAATTGGTGGTTCTGGCTGATTCCCCAATAGAGAACAATGTTAAAGAATCTTGCTTGTAACGTTTATTGAAAACGTAACTCGGGTATAACGACACTTTTGTCGTTATTCCGTGTTATTTGCCGTGATTGGGGGTGATGATATGGCACGTTTGTGAAGGAAAATTTCGTAACTTTGTGTGTGTGTCTCTTGATTTTTTAATTAAAAGCATTCTTTGAAGCTTTCTCTAATTCGTAACCCTTACTAAAATCGGGGATGAAGATAATTTGCATGATTTTAGATTGTAATTATGACTATAAATACCAATGCAGTGAATCCCGCTTATAACGTTTTTGAAAAAACCGTCGTGAAAATCATTGTAAGCGAGAAAACACTCTAAATCGGAAAGCTTAATACGAGAATTAGATCTGGGACCACACGAAAATGAGTCTCAATAAGCGGGAAAACGTTCGAAGTGGAAACGTTATGAGTAAGTTCGACTGTTTTAATCATATTTGCAGTGTTCAGTGCCGTCTTAACGCATGGAGCCCACCAGGAAACAGCTGTCCAAAATTTTGGACAGTGACTACGTAAATTGGGTTGCAGGTATTTCTAGATAGGTGGGGAGACCCCAGAAAAATCACCTTACCCGTGGGCCGTTAAGACAGCCCTGGTCATGTTCAAACTTTTTTTCCCCCATGCAATACATTTTAAATCATTGCATTTCTCGCCAATGGTTATTCATAAGGAATTGAGGTGATTTGCCCGACAATTTGCAAAATTTTACCGAGAATTGCCGATGTCCCGTATTTATGATCTCAAATTTCCGTATTGTTCATAATTAAATATGGTCACCCTAATTTTTAGAAACTTCTGGCGCACTATTTGATTGAATCTGATTATACAGGGTGGGCAAGAAGTCCGTAGAAACTTTAAAAATTCATAAAAACCGGAAAAATAACCAAAATAAAAAACGGTTTGCAGGGTTAGCATCGCTAGGTCACGGAAATTTTTCTGACATAAAAAAACCTCAAAAAATAGCCAATAGGTGTCACTGGTGTGACCGACTTCGGTAGAAATATGCAAATGAGACGGTTATAAGAAGTTGAGCTCCTAATCCACTAGTTCACAGTTGTAAACCGTGTATGTGGACCTGCTGCACTCTGCCGTTGCTGGATTTGTGACTCGTCGCAATGTGTTATCCCCCTGTGGTGGTGATCATGTGGAATAAACGATTTGGAGGCATTCTGTTCGTTATTTTGCGTATCTTTTCTTTGACTTGTGTATGCCAGTGCCACCTACTGGCTGTCTTTTTAGTTTTTTTCCCTATCAAAAAATATTCCCTTGACCTAGCGATGATAACCCTGCAAACCGTTTTTTTATTTCGGTTATTTTTCCGGTTTTTATGAAGTTTCTACGGACTTTTTGCCCACCATGTAGTTTCATAATTAAGAGGTATTGAAAACGTCAACCTCGGTTATAACGACAAAATTTCGAGGAATCTTTGGTGTCATTATAATTGAGAGAGTTTGTCTGTAATAAATAATAATAACTGTCAATTCTAAAAATAAATGGTAGTCAATAGGATTTAGAACTTTTTCGAGTTGAATTTAATCGTGTTATAATGTGAAATTGATGATAATATCATTAAATATAGCCAGAAAAGTGAAACAAAAATTCATTAGCAAAAGACATAATGGTTGCTTATTATAGTGATGGTCATCTCTGACCCTTTCTTGATGACTCTTATATCCCTTAAAAGGATCTCCTACTTTCTATTTTTAATGTTTATTGTATTTCGGTCGGTTATTGTCCATTTATGGTCGTTTTAGACCGATGTAATAACTTTATGACGACTTTGTTAAAAAAGATTTAGAAACTGATAATGACGTTATTATTATTATTATTATCGTCATAAACGCTAATCATGTATCTATTCAAATTGTCAGTGTGTAATGCTTCTCACCAAAACATTTCTGATCATTCACAGAATTGCCAATTTATTTGTTAAAATTGTCAGAAAAATATTTCTCAAATCGAAAATTTTGCATCCACCGCAAAATTTTTTTTCTACTGAAAAATTTTGCATTCACACACACTTATGAAAAAATTTTGAAATCAAAAAATTTTTTGCATTCATCCGCAAAAAAACATTTCTCAAAGAAATTTTGCATTCACTCGCGAAAATATTTTTTGAACCAAATATTTTCCATTCGCCCTCAAAAATGTTTCTCAAATCCAAAAAAATTTGCATTCATCAGCAAAAATATATCTCAAATTAAAAATTTGGCATCCAATCCGCGAAAAAATTTTTCAGATATTTTCAAAATTTTTCATTCATGCGCAAAAATATGTTCTCCAATTCAAAAATTTTGCATTCATTCGTTGAAATGAATTTTTACGGCACTTTTTTTTGAAGCTTAATTACTAGACCAAGTTTTAAAATACTGTACTTGGTTGAAATTTTGTAGAATTCAAGTGCAAGAAAAATTTCTGCAAAAAAATCACTACTTATTTTCGCATCAAAAAAAGATGCAAGTTATCACGATTTCGCGGAAAAGTGATAAAAACCTAATTTTTCGCATTTATTTATCAAGAACTGTAAATTTCAAATTTATCACATCTATTTTGTGAATACGAAAACTTATCCCTAATTTATAAGTCAAAAATTATCTTAGTCTACGATTTCAGGAGGATTATTAGGGGTTGAGCGCGGTTATACCGAACAGCGGGGAAATTTCGAACACCGTCGTTCTCGGTCACTGTTTGAATCTAGAGCAGTGTTTCTCAACCGCCGGCCGCGGCCCAGTACCGGGGTCCCAACACTAGTCACACTGGGCCGTGAGTGATTCGCAGTTTCATTTTTCCCATTAATTTCTCGTTAGTTGTATGTATGACCGGACCTTTCACTTACCCATAAAGAGATTTACCGGGCCACGGGCTTCAAAAGGTTTAGAACCGCTCATCTAGAGGGGTGTGATTAGTGTTGCAGCCTGACGGCGTCCACCGTAAACTCATTGAGCGGGCGAACGCCTTTGTAGCTGTGTTATTTCGCGAGTGGTGTGTAAGAAAGGTTTTTTTTCGGGAATTTCGTTAGTAAATTGGTGCTAATTTGGATAAGAGACAAGTAAAATGCGTTCGCGTTTAGAGTGATGAGCTGTATCATTAGATTCTACGTCTCTTTAGCTATTCATTAAGTAGGAAGAGAGTTTGGTTACTGTGTGCATTTTGAGGTTAGATTGAAAAATTACCTCGTGGTGTCGTACCTCCTAGAGATAGAAGGCATCTGCACTGTTTGCCATAAACGTCATTAAGACTACCTAGCAAGTTTGCCACATTTTGAAGCACAGCATCCTATTTCGTTTCTTCTTATTTTGGCGTAGAATCTTCCTGATTGGCTCACAAATACCGCATAGTGATTGGATGTGGGGCATAGAAATCGTCAATTCTGAGCCGGATCATTTATTTTCCCTCACAACGATGATACTTGGCACGAGCAGGAAATTTTTTTCCCCCTGAATATTCTTAGGCAAAATGGACTACTTACTGACGTCACAAGCAGCGTGCGGAGGCCTTCTATCTCTAGGAGGTGCTGGGTTGCCACGCTGGTGTTTGGTATTGTCCTTAATGCTTTGCCATGGGGGAAATTTTGTAAATAAATAAATATTACTGTTTTATTATAGCTGAAATGTGGATTACTTATATTAGGCCGTCTTAACCCCCTTGAGGTGCAATTTATTTCAGGCAGCACTGCTCAGAAACATGCAATCATGGCGAGCTGGACCCGTCATTTTAGTTCAAGGGGTTAATACTACTTTATGAATTCCCTGTTACCAATCATAGATGATGGTATCCAAGAAGGAGAAGGCGGAACTTCAACATATGTTGATATTTCGATTGAAGAGGAAAACCCAAGAGCTCAAGTGTAAATGTACTTGGTGCGCACCTGAAGTTGGTGAATCAATTCCACAAATGCGGGAATTTCTGCACCATCTGCTTCTGGAATGCATTTAAACAAATTTCTCTCACTCCTAACTCAAAAGCGGTAAAACCTGGTTCGAGACAGCAACTTTCAAGTTTTCGCACGGACACCAAATGAAAAATCCCTCGAAGATTAATCTAAAGAAAAAGTGCAGAAGAAATACCTTTTCAATCGTCATCGGAAGATGAAGATGATATTGATGAAACATTATATAATGACGACGTCGATCTAACGACTTTCTCATGGAACTTCCTGCCACTTCTAACTCAAACGACATTTGTCTTATGTGTGGTTAATTTGGTAAGAACAAAGAACTCTGGTTCAGGTGGCGTTTGTGTTCTGGGTGGATGCACTCAGAGTGCAGAGAATTTTATTTGGCATTTTTTTGTAGGCAACGTAAGGCTCTGAGCCAGTTTCAACTCTGCTGCTGATGTTATTTTTGCAATTTTTAAAGAACATAGATACGAATGGTTCTTTAATTTTTAGAACACGAAAAGTATTCATATAGATAGAAAATAATTACTAGCTTTATGTTCTCTTTAGTTGTATATTTTCACAGGAACAATTGATCCTACTGTTGATTGGAGTGATTTAAGTAATTTAATTAATTAATTTCGTAAAAAAACCAAGTAACGGAATCTATATTCCTTACTTAGCTGACTCCGTTCGTTACACGGGGCAATTCCTAACAATATAAGCTCTTAGCTCTTACAAAAAATAATTTTCTATGAAAACTTTAACTATAAAGTCAAATGTTTTGTGGTTTTTTTAGTAGGTAATGAAACAGGGTATCTACCTATAATAAATTTTTTCATGAACTACTACAAATAATTGAGTAATTAGAGATTTTCCTCAAGTCATTACCCGCTATCCCCTAATTCAAGTGAATTATTCGAATGAGTTCAAGTACAGTAGTTTCTTCGATGAGAAAACGGGCATTTCTAAAGTAGTTAGCTCGACCAAAATAAGAGGTAATACGGGACTGTCCCTTTAAATATGGGTCATATTGTCACCCTACATAGAAAACCCTTTTTTAAAATTATGTCCGCAGAAAGTGTCAGCTAATAGGCATAAGTGTTAAGTTGGAAATATTAGGGGGGGGGGGGGTTCAAAGATATTGAGGAAACTCAAACCCAATATTTCCATAGGTATGGAAAATATTTTCATCTTTGTTGGCCTATCGCAGACCTGAATCCTTAAGGTCCCGCCACCTATAAGAATTGTATATGGTCGCCCTCATCCCAGCTAGAGCATCCAAGTAAATTTTACGTGTGAAGCTGATGCCAAATTTAATAGCTGAAAGAACGTGAGATGCTGTCGTCGCAATTCTGTTGCTTTCATTGATCATTGATCATTTTTGTCGCACCACGGTCATTTTCTGCACACGAGGGCTAATTAGACCGGGACCTACAATTTATTGCCGATTCCGAACGGCAGGCTTGTTTTTCATACTCATCGAGAGGTTGGTGCGCTAACCCCTCGATGGGGGATCTCCCTGCGGTAGCAATTTTTTGCTGGGGTCAAGTCGCCGTTTTTTGTTGTACCCCTGTGTCAGGAAAGTTTTCTGACAAGGACGAACTGGGTATCGAACTCGCGACACCTCTAAACATCCTTTGGTACTTTAGGCGAGCATCTTATCGACCGGGCTACCGCGCCCCAATTCTGTTGCTTTTGCTTCCAAGTTGTTGCAACAGGCAAACCATTTCGTGTCACTTAATAATATAATTGCATAATGAGCCCAAATAACATGGGAAACAAGAATTCTGTGCTGGAAATACGGGATCTAAGATCACTGTATAACTTTGACTTCCACATGGTCGACCCTTTGACACGTCGACCAGGGCCGCGGCCGCAAAATGCGCGTGGTCGGAAATAAAATGTGAATCACCTCCTTGGCTCTACCCTCAAGGGCACTCTGAAACCTTTGTGCCCCATTTTCCAACAAGTATTTGCGAGACAAAAAATAGATTATTTCAATACGTTCCAACCACATTTTAGAAATTAGCTCATCTTCTTTTGAAACACCTTGTATGCTTGTTTCCCCCCCCCCTCTCCTGAAATGCAACGAAACAAAAACGATTCTACACCCTAGTCAAGAAAAATAAATAATTTTATTTAATAAGAATGCATTCACAGTATATTTAAAATCTAGCTGTTAAAGTATTATCAGTTAAAGAACCCTGGACGGATCGTACGATCCCTTGGGTTAATATTGCAATGTAATATGTGTTTGTGTATTTTTGTTCTGTATTTGTCTTGATGTGTTAATTAAATTTCAATTTCAAATTTCAAACCGGGGGGGGGGGGGGTGGGGCCGCAACGCAACTGGCCCGGGCGGAAAAATTTAGAGGCGGCAGTTTTAACTGGGAACAAAGAACACCCTCACAAAATTATCGAATTTTAAAGCTGTGAGGGTGGTAAAATAATGTTTTCCCCGGGCGGCAAAAATCCCAGTTACGGCCCTCAGCTGTACCAACACCTGTAGAAGGCCTCTGCACGAAGCTCGCGACATCACTGGACAAGGCCAAATCATCTATAGCCATTTGATACACTACAAAAAGAGGTAAAGGTGGCGCATGCGTCGGCCTGCTATATCCAATGGGTATAGGTGAGGTGTGACCACCTTCGGTGATGTCACGCGTTTCGTGCGGAGGTCTCCTTCTATAGGTCCTTGTTGGCGGTACAATATGCCCCGTGTGTCCTGATTCGGCTTTTATATCATCGACCGTTCGTGGCAGATGTATGGTTCTGATATAAAAAAATGCTCAAAATGTGTTCAGAAATTCCTCTGTATCAGTTTTCGTTCACTTTCAGTCGTTCACTGACCTGGTCTCTCACTCCCTAAATCACTCCTATGCTTACACACTGTCTAGGTCACTTTTTTTTTTCTTTTTGCCGATGTGGTGGTCGAGTGGTCACTTCGAGGACGGACTACGATGGTGGTGAGTTCGAACCCACCGTTATCACGGTGTCGGCTGAAGTTGGTTCTCTGTGGTTCCCAACTTCGAATGCGAGCCGATGAAAAGTCTCACCACAAAGTGCAACAGGCCTACCTTGATACAATTATTCAGTTATTACATTTCCCTCAAGGTTAAAAAATTTGACGGCAAATGGCAGCACTACGCATAATAAGCATTGCACAGAAGCAGACCTCACATTAGATTCACAACACACATACATGCACAACTTCCTGCATGACCCAGGTCTTCTTCGACCACCTGCTAAAATATCTTCATTGACAGAGCGGCGGGTCATGATCTGGTGAGGGTCAAGTCGCTCTTTTAGTCGCTCACTGATCTCGTCTATCATAACTCCGAACCTGTTTTTTTGTTGTTTGGTTTTCACATGCGTGCACACTGTTTTGGTCACTCACATGCTTGCACATACTCTAGGTCGCTTTTTTTGTGTGTCATTCACATGCTTGCGAACTTTCGTTACGCTTTGGATCATTCACTGACCTGGTATCTCAATCTCTCTTGGTCACACTTTTGGTAACTTCTATGCTTACATCCTTCTCTAGGTCATTCTCGTGCGCGTGTGGTCTCTCTCATGCACGCACCCTCTCTAGGTCACGGTTATGGTCACTCACTGATCTGGCCATTTTTATTAAAAGTCACTCTTTTGGTTATTCACATGCTTACGCACTGTTTTGATTACCCGCATGCTTTTTTTTTTTTTTTGCCACACTTCTCCCGTTCAAGTAGTAATTTTCTTGGTCACTCATTTCTCGAATTTCCCGCCTTGGGCCATAGCCTGCTAAGCCACCCTCCCCCTCATCCTCCTGTAAATACGTTTCTAAATTGAAATAATGTGAAAATGATAATTTGATTTACAATAAATAAATGCATCAAAAGTGTTGACTACAAATTGCCAAATGTGTATCCGTTTTTTTAACCGACAATTTGATATGGTTGACATGACGTAGGGTAGAACGACGGTGGGAAGTTTCTTTGTCATAAATTTTATTACTTTATTTAACAATTATTTTATATTATTTTCGAATATTTTACAAAAAATTAAAAAAACAAATTAAGTATTTTGAATTTTTCAGAAAAAAAAATTGCATTTTGAATACTTTAGAAAGAATTATTTGAAGCGCCATCTAGTGTCGAACAAGTATCAAATGTAATCGAATTGCGCCATGGACGTAGTCCCCAAGGTATCGAGGTCATTTAAAAGCCACTGTCGAGATCGATCCGCAGTTTCAAATCCGATCCCGGTACAGAAATGCTTAAAACGGACTCGTACCCGCAGAATTTCGCAGAGCAATAACCGGTTTTGAGGTATGTAGCAACTCCTGGATGATTTAAATGGTCGATTTTCCGTAGCAACAAAATCCCCGCCCCCCCCCCCTAAAAAACTGGGGTTTTTTTTTGCGCTGTGGAGTTCTGTGGTTGTTGTCCCGGTTCTAGATTCCCACAAACAGTTTCGGACCCGACATGGTGAGGGAGAAAATAAAAAAAAGGTAGTTTGTGTTTGAGCTTCTGTGCGGTCTTGTGGACTCGCAACATGGGGACCGGGGTTCAATCCTCACAGGCGACACGGAAAAAAAAATTTCTCATAAAGAGCAACATTAAAGTTCCCGTATAATGTTAACCGTCGAGTTGTTTGCTTCTTAATTCAGATGTTAGCACGTCTTTACCCTTACAGTGGTAATCCCGAGATATCTCGTGTTCGTAAAACCCTATAAAAACGGCAATTCCAAAATATTTCTGGTTCTTGAAACTCTCTCTCAAAACGGAAACCCCCGAAGCTACCCATCATTGCTAAGTTTTTCCTTCTCCTCATTTACATGCTTCCCTTCCTCCCCGTCCTGCCAATTAACTGTCACTCAAACTAAACATGGCCCCTGCTCTATCCCTTGTGGGATATAAGCAGATTACCTTGCGGCTGGGCCATGCTGGAAAAACACTCCCGGTATTCAGGCCCAGCGGGCATTTTCGATTCAAGAGCCGCTGGGTCCAACCCCACAGTAGTCCCCCCCCCCCCGCCGTTCCAAGACAGCGACAACCACACTCGCAGAAGGGCCCAGAGGCCAACGCCAGCCAACGAGGAGCACTGATGGAACACCCGCCAGCACTGCACCTCTGAGCCTCCGACACACGCAATCAACCAGCGAAAACACCCGCGAACCTAAATTAACTGCTGGTGGGCGGAGTCAGTTTTTGTTCAAAGTCTGATAACCGAAGGGGGAGAGAATGAACGGGTTTTTCCCCTTCGACTAGTATGCGATTATGCTTATAGCATGAATAACAGAGAACTGTGTTTCCCACCCCCCTTCCTTGTGTTCTTAAATATTATTTTGTGTTGGGAGGGGGAAACATTTATCAGCTCGCAATCGGAAAAAAAAATTCTAGAAAAATTTGCCACCTATTTTCAAGAAGGTGGGATGATTTCCATTGTGGACGCTATAATGCGGCTTATAACATTCCTTATTGTTATATCCCTCTTATAACGTTCCGGAACGGGAAAATTTTAAAACCGCTTAAAATGTTAAAAAGTCATTCTCCAGAAAAAAACTTCACGATCGACGCCTTTAGTGGCTTGAAGCGCGACACACGTTTTCAAACCAATGGAGTTGCCCGCACTCCCCCAAAGGTTTAGTACCCTTGCTTTTTAAATTTCACTTTCTGGCCCGCGATCGACAAAAATACCAAATATCTAGCTCCGCAGACTGAAAAAGTTGTGCACCCCCCATTTATACAATCGATCCCGCTTTTAACGTTCTCGTTTCGAACGTTTCCCGCTTAGTACGACGTATTTTAGTGGTCAAAACTCTAAGTACATATAATTCTCATTAATATTCCCCCATTTAAAGCGCTTTCCCGCTTACAACGTTCTTTTATTTCAGTTTTTTTTGAAAAACTGTCAGTTACAGTGGGATCCACTGTAACTGATCATTTTAGCACTTTTTCGAAACTGTTGATTCGTGAGAAAAATTTCGTTATTCGAGGGCTCCACTGTATTAACCGCGTTACTTTTTTGTTCTGTTTAACGAACTTGGGTGACCCGCAACACATTCCCAAATCGTTTGATCAACCCGCGACACAGTTCCAGATCACTCAAGCTGTCCGCGGCACATTTACAGGTCATTAAAGTGGTCTGTGCAGCACACTTAAGTGACCTGCGGCGCTTTTATAGACCTTTTCCGCGACACGTTTTCAAGCCAATGAAGTAGCCCGCACTTTCCGGAAGATTAAGTACTCTCTAGCAAAATATATTTCAGGTTCCGGCTCGCGAGCGACAAAAACACCAAATAGCTGGCCCCGCAGACTGAAAAGGTTGAATCTCCATTCAACACCGTTTCGAAACTGTTCATTCAAAGAAAAAAAATTCGTTATAAGAGGGTATGGTGGATCGGGGCTCCACTGTATTAACGGCGTTGCTTCTTTTTTGTTTAACGGACGCCCTAATTAACGCGTTAATGACAACACCTCGTGTCGGAAGGAAATGGGATGGACAAGGTCAACAAAATTTGAAAGGAAAAAAAAGTCAACTCTTAAATAACCAGATCCTCTCGATGAGAGATTGCGTGATGATGGAATCCCTCGCGGTCAAACAGCCGAGACGTTTGCTCCATTTCACATCACGTAAACCTTCTTTTTCGTGTTCGAATCCTGACCCATATATACGTACATAAATGCATAATTATTATTATACCTATGTCTCTGTGAAAACGGTAAACAAGATCAATCATTCCAAAATGTATCCGAGCATTTATATAGGAAAGAAAATATATAGCATCGTAACCACTTGTATTTTAAATTGACTTTTCATTTTTCGATCCAATTTTTCCTCCGTTGAATGGAACCAAACCTACTTGGCCTTGACTATCTGGTACAAGAACCTACAGAGATTGATGATGGATGATCTTGACCGCAATGGCGGCGATCGATGAATGATTAATTAACCAATTAAATTGAAGATGGCAACTTAATTAGTTTCGTTTTCGTAATGTGGTTTGTATCAATTTAGGACTCGAAATCGTTTTGGATTTTTTTTTTTGGCTCAAACTCTACTGCTATAGTGTTTAATAAATTATAGGGCCAAGTGAAGAAATGGCGATTAAAAAAGGATACGGCGATATTAACTACCTCATTGGTTACCGTAAAATGGGGTGAATAGGAACGGTTTTAAACTTAATCAAATAATTTGTAAACTTCATATTTGAATCCTATCTTCTTTTGATACCAAGACATCGGCGAATTCCAAAGTTAACTATTTACAAAAAAAGAAATGCATGCTCCGCTTTAAATGCGGAAAAACCGTTTTACCCGCATTTAACGCTGTTTATTTTCCTCAAATTTCCTCCGTTTTTCGAATTTAAATACCTCAGCCAATATTGCACTAACGCCGGTATTACACTACAAAAGTTTTCTAAAAGTTATTTTTATAAAATTTGAAAAATTCAACCAGTAAGATTATCGGCTGCATTTGCTGGAATGTAACCAATGAGATTTATTGGCTGGATTTTTTAAGTTTTATAAAAAAAGGGATTTGATCAAACTTTTATAGTGTAATCCCTGCCTTAGACACATGGAATTTTTTTTTTTTGTTGGCATCGAGAGAGACAGGGCAACCTCTTTCTAATTGGGTTTTGGGACTTAACGGGGACTGAATATTGAAAAAGTTTATTTTTATATTTAAAAAAACACAACCTCTTTCAACATGAATGACATCTGTGTACTTACTATACGTTGTTTGGAAACTTTTTATAATTTGAAGCATACCCCTAGGATCAACGGTTCGCCAGTAATATACCATACCCCCGTTTGCTATGGACTCTGTATGTCCTGGATTACAGTATGCTGTTAGGTTTTCGAGACCATACCTACAGCGGGACATGACGTAGTTGGAGGGGTGCAGGGAAGGGGTACGCGTGTCCTTGTTGGCGCTCGGGGCTTCTTATGAAGAGGGACTTCATTTGTTTACATTGGATGAACGCAGTTGTCGGCAAAATCAGGCACGTCTTTATGTGTAAACGCGTTAAATGCGTTTCATTTAAAGGAGTCCCGGATGAATTTCACATGAAATTTCATTTCGATCTTTCATTGTTACATCTACCAAGGCAGTATTATTCTGCTTCAGTATTGATGAAGAGAAACAATCAAACATGTTGGGGTAAATCGAAAAGCTATCCATACTTAGAATAAAACAACCATAAGTATTCATTATGGGTATCGTATGATATTTCATCATGTATGTACATTGATTATATTGTTTAGAGTTTTCGTAATTGCATTTTTAATAGGGTTGCTGTATTTTAGAAATATATGTTATGGCATCTTTCTTCTCAGCCACCTCGTTGGGCATTTTGCCTGTTGTGACTTTGTATCTGTATTTATATTGACTGAGAAAGCACTACGAATTTTTTAAATAAGTTTTCCAGTAATTTCCCATAGTAGAAAAAAATTTGCAAAAATTCTGAAGGGGGTAGCCTACTTTTTTTTTTAATCGTCTTTTTTCACCTAACCCTATAATATACTTTTCCATCACTGTTACTACTTAACCTCATATGCACCTCGTACGCATTCCTCTGCGGAATTCCCAGCGAATCGGAACATGCCGGAATGTGTGTTCTGATACGTAACCCTAACGTATCTATGTTGTCAGATTTATGCTTGTTTCTTGTTCTTGATGGTGCTGCCATCTGTGTCTCCATGTTTCAAAGTAAAGGCAGTAAATGCTTGAATTTCCATGTTATGCAGAATCGTGTCGTAGGTCCGCTTGTTCTGAAACTTTATTGCGGGTTTATCAGAATTTCATGTTCGCAGCAATCTTTTAAGTAAAAACCTCTCTGCGAGAAAGCTATTCCTCGTGTCCTGACTTTTAAGACACGTGGCTATTTTATATTCGGAGAAATTTCACTGTATACATATATCTGTATTCTAGCTCGACCTTGAGGTGCTTTAGCTTTTGACGACATCCAAAAATACACAACAGCAGTTAGTATGTCTTAATGTCTATTAGAACCAATAAGGCAGGTTCATCGATTGTAAATTGTGTATTTATTTATTCACAAGATGAACCTGCCTCCGAGTTTGTTTCAGATGTGTCATTAAGTATGGACTTGATAATTTGGACGACTGTTGTCGCTCGCTTTGATTGCAGTGTGTTGCAGCTTCCTGAATACGACCGGTCTTAGTTATGAAAGTGACACAATTTATTAAAAGAATTTACTTTTCTTTTAAATTGTCATCAACGTAAATCATTCATCATATGCGATTAATTGACTCAATTTACTTTTCTATTCACGCAGAGACCCCCGTCCGAGGAAGTGGACTCAGCCTACGGTACCCCGACCAGGATGACGGACTGTGGACCCGAATCTGGCCGGCACAGTCGGAGCGCCAGTGGCCACAGCGCCACGTCCCTGGGGGCAACAGCGTCTTCGTCCGCTGGCGGGGCGGCCACAAGGTCGCTGTCGGTGAACAGCGTCAGCAGTGAGGGGTCGGCCGAGAGTCACGTCGTCGAGCAGGAGGACATTATAGTCTTGACCCACGACGTCAAGAGCTTCAAGGAGGCTCTCGGAAAGCTTCGCCGGATTTTCCACCCAGAAAGAGGTGAGTGGTGAGAATCAGGGCAGCCTTTGCCAGACGCGGGGCCCGTTGAGAAAATAGTTGTGGGGCTAGAGGCGACCTTATAATTCCTGTGTCTATCAGCCCCGGTTTTTTTTTTTCAATATTCTGTGGCAGAGGGGAATTGGCATCCAAAATTTCAACATCGGAAATAAAGGAAATAATTGGCAGATAACACCCGCATCCATGAAAATTCATAATAAATGAAATAAATAATTCTAGAATTATTCAATTCAGATGAGAGAAGCAGAATTCCAGAATTATTTCTTTCCAGATAAAAATGCAACCAGAATTTATGTAAATTCAACTTTGCAGAATCGATCAAACTTCACAATAAATGAATTAATATATTATCACCGTTCGTGTAGGGGGCCCCCAAAAACGCGGAGCAAGATACAACTGCATCTGTCGCACACCCGTAAAGATGGTTCTGGTGAGAACCCTGATAGAGAAAATGTGGATTGGGGGACGGCTCCGATAATGGTTTCCTCCGAGGTTTTCACAATGAAGAAGATCCGTCTTAATCCTTTAATTAGATGAATTTCTACGTTATGGAAAAATCCTCAAGAAGGATTAATAACGGCTGAATAACTTCCGTAATAACTCCACGGATCATTAACTTAATAGTATTACGTTACGTCGGAGAATAATCGTGGGAAATTTCTCCCGCTAACGTGTACCTCTTGGAGGTTTACTATGTTCAATTTGAAGGTTGATGACATTATTGCCTAACAAGACAGGAACGAACACATTTATGGTGATCGTTGCCGAGACCATTGGTCCAGGTACAGTTTGGTTTTCTGTGGTTACCAACTTAAAGGTAATAAGCCGATCTCCCCGATATAAAGTCTCGCCACAGAGAGCAACAGGATACAACGGTTAGAAATCCAATCACAACATTTCACTCACAGTTTGAAGTACAGATGGCAGCACTATAAGAATCCACGCACATCACTATATTTATGTACCCAAACTGTTGATTAGTCGATTACGCACTTCAGCAGACACTTTCGGTAGTATTGCCCGTGGTAGCTATAAGATAACTCATTCGGAAGTAAGTTGTACATGGCAATAGACCAGAGTTATGTTCGTTTTGGGTGAAAGAAAAAGTAAAGGCACAGATACATTGATTTTCCTGTAACGACTGATGCATTGTTGCTGGTCAGAAGCCTTTGTATTATGTAGCTTCATTATACAGGGGGTCTTCAACCTTTCACACGTCGCGGGCCACATTGAAACTTCCTAAGAAGTGTACGAGCCACCAACTCGTATTAATCTGTTTGAAATTGTAAGACGGAATCGAAATTTACAAAGGTGCAATATATGCACAGTCATAATCATGACAGGTTTTCCAGGGGGAAGGGCACGAGGGAGCCCAAAATAATTGAAGACTTTATTTGTTTTGAAATTATATATTTTATTATATCAATTGTGATTATTAGAGCCCGGATTATATCCGCTAAAAAAGTGGCAAAATATGCACTTAAAAAACGCTGAAATCTACACTATCAATGAAGATAATTCTTCATTTAAAAATTGAGAGATATGACATGAAATCATAAAATATGTGCGAAAAATGGAAACAATTCCACCTAATAATGCTAACGTATGGAACTAAAAATTTACGCAAAAATATGTGAAAAAATATACATTTAAAAGTGCAAAAAAATGAAAAACTTCATGAAAATTGTTGAATTGTGCATTTAAAAAAATGCTGACATATGCTTTTAAAATACCGAAATATTCACAAAATAAAAGAAAAAGCTCAAAAAATTCTTCAATGGAAATAGTGGAAAATATACGTTAAATGAAAAAAAAATGCTGAAGCTGCCTTAAAGAGGAGAAATATGAGCAAAAAATGAAAAAAAAACAAACCGTGGATTTTTTGAAAACGCAGAAAAGTGAAATAAAAATGAAAAAATATATACAAAGAAAATTTTCAGAAAAATAAACCACTGAAGAAAATGAAAAAAAAAATTGTGCAGAAAAAAGAAAAAAAAAATAGTACACGTATTAGAAGCACTGAAGTATGCTCTAAATCGGTGGTTCTCAACCTGGGGCCATATGGCCCCCCCTTGCGGTCCTGGGATATTCTAGGAGGACCACAGGAGAAAATCAGAAGAAAGGTGATCCACGATAGGTGGTGAAGGGAGTCATAGAGAGCTGTGAAGAGAAAAAAGCTTTAAAAGTGAAACATGGTTGAAAAATATTACTACTTTCAGAATTCATCAGATCCGTCCATAGAACCAGGGGCATCTTAACCCTTGGGTCTGTGTGGGCATGAAGACCCGGGTCTTCATGTCTATAATGGAGGGAGGGGGACTGCACTATATGGGATCTGGTACTACGATTTTCATATGTAAGCTGTTACTTGGAGCTAAGCATGGAGGACCGCCAGAGCAACGGTTATGTTGGGAGGGTCGTTTTATCGTGCACGTTCCTTAGATCGTCCCGTATTTTACACAGACTGTTTTTTACAATATAATTTGACTCCCGGGAGAGATGATAATCCACCATTTGAATCCGTGCCTAGCCAGGATTCCAGAGATTGATCTGATTTATTAAAATTTCATTCATAATAAAAAAAATAGAAAGTATCTCTCTTGGATGGGGGGGGGGGGGACCCGGATAGGACAGGGGGGGGCCACGAGAAAAAATCTGATCCATAAGGGGGGGGGGCATGAGCTGAAAAAGGTTAAGAAACACTGCTCTAAATGAAAAATGTGCAGTAAAACTGAAAAAAATTAGAAAACGCATTTAACAGTGCAAAAATATGCATTTAAAAATGCCTAAAATGAGCAATAATCAATGGCGAAATATTTTCTTGGGAAAATTGAAGAAATTCGATTAAATTTTAAGAATAAAAAGACAAAAATAATCTTGAAAACATTGGTATAATGCGATTAATAGAAAAAAATTCTAAAAATATGCACTAATTTTTAAATTTCGGTGATTTTATGCATTTATATGCAGAGTAACTATAAAAAGTGCTAAAATATGCAATCGCATATGAACTTATACATTTGCATATTATCCGGGTTCTAGTGATTAGCTTCAAAATCACATTTATCACCAATTCTGAAAAAAAAAGTTTCTTTCCGTCATTCCTTTTAATTATTCTGAAATTACTTTGAATGGTTCTGCATTGATTTATTTTGATAATTCTGAAATTATTTTCTTCAATAAATATTGAAATTATTTCTTCAATAAATAATGAAATTATTTCTTCAATAAATATTGAAATTATTTCTTTTAATAATATTGCAATTATTTCTATCACTAATTTAGAAGTTATTTCTTCCATTTATTCATGTTATTTCTTCCATGTATTCATGTTATTCCTTTCACTTATTCTGAAATTATTTTCAAAAATTTCAAAATTATTTTCAAAAATTTCAAAATTATTTTCAAAAATTTCAAAATTATTTTCAAAAATTTCAAAATTATTTTCAAAAATTTCAAAATTATTTTCAAAAATTTCAAAATTATTTTCAAAAATTTCAAAATTATTTGTTTTAGTAATTCTGGAATTATTCTGCCATTAATTTTAAATTTTCTGAATAATGAAATATTTCAAATTTTCTGAATAATGAAATATTTCAAATTTTCTGAATAATGAAATATTTCAAATTTTCTGAATAATGAATTTTAATTTTCAAATAATTCTGAAACTATATCTTTCATTAATTCGAAGTTATTTCTTTTAGAAATTCTGACTATATTTTTTTTTCATCAAGATATTTTCCAGCATTTCTGTAAATTCTGTTATTAGGTAGGCCTTTTCGGATGCCGATATTTCTGTCCTAAAATATATGAAATCAGGAGAACCCCAAAAATTCGTTCGGGTTTTGGGTCCCCCGACTTCTTTAGTGAACAGCGATCATTATCAAAGTATCTCTCGATTTAATCGTCTTCCAATCTATTTTGCCATTTATGTATGTTTACGGGCCATGTCGAAAAGCTCTGTGGGCCACTTGTGGCTTGCGGGCAATACGTTGAATGCACTTACTATACAGATTGTCCCAAATTGTTTGCGCATCGGATATCTATAACCGTTGACTTTAGAAATATACTTTCAATTAGAAAAAAACTTTATACACACCTGAATCTCGTATATTGAATGCGTATTGTGAAAGGGTCTTCCAGGGACCCCTTAATAGAGCCCCGAACTTCTACAATGTGAGTTTTTTCGTATGTCTTAAACTTGCACATGCTTTTTGAGATGTTATCTGAATGAAAATACCTGACTAAGGGTCCTTTAGGTCCCTCGATACGGTCTCAACCCCCTGATGTCAAAATAAATAATTCTACAGTGAGAAAAAGCAAATTAAAAGCATTTTTTTTAAGTAATTGCACATTATTTGAAAATGTTGAATTGAAAACATGTTTATAAAGTTAATGGTTGCGCAGATACCGGCGATGTAAACAATTTGGGACACAGTCTGTACATTTCATTGCATTGGAGTACAGTCGAATCCCGTTATAACGAACTCCAAGAGACTGCAGTTGAGACAGCACTTCGCTATAGTGGAATTTCGTTATAAAGGAATTCCAGGTTTTGCATTGTTCCTATGAAGGCTTATCTGGTGGATTAGAAAAGTGTTCGTTAAAACGAAATTTTCGCTATACTAGTATTCGTTAAAACGGGAATCGACTGTATATGTATATATATATATATATATATTTTATTTTTGTATTGTAATTGTAATTTTCTTTGCAGATAAGACGATGAGAGTTGCTGCCCACGAACGTCTCGGGGAAGTGCTCAGGATACTTCGCAGTATCCTAGAGAAATATCCACCGATACAGTCCACGGAGTTGCTGATGACAGCGGGCATGCTCATCCAGCAAGTTAAAGGCAAGTGTAATCGCGTCCGGAAAATTCTACAATGTATCGAATGGAAAATCCACCGACATCAGTTCGACATAAGTGAATGAATGAGCGAAACCGGCCTGTCACTAGATCTAGCTCCCTCACTCACCAGGTCGTCACTCATTAGGTAGTTCATTCTATCAGTCACTCAATCACTAGATCGCTCATTATATCACTCACTCACTAAGCCACTCACTCCCTGGGTCACTCGATCACTCTTTCGATAGGTTGGTCACTCACATGAATCCCTAGGTTGGTCACTCACATGAATCCCTAGGTTGCTCATTTACACTCTAGGTCTATTCATTTACTCACTAGGTCACTAATTCTATCATGAACTCACTAGGTTGCTCACTCTGTTACACACTCAATAGCGTGGTTGTTGACACTGTCACTCGCGCTTACTCACTAACTCACCAGGTCGCTCACTCTGTCACACGCACTCAATCACCAGGTCGCCCTTTTACTCACTAGGTCACTTATTCTGTCACTCACTCACTCACAAGATCACTCAGTCTACCACCGGTTCACTCACCATGACACTCATTTTCACCAGGTCACTTACTCTATCTCTAGGCCACTCACTCACTAGCTGCTCACTCACCAACACTAACCACTCTTTCACTCACTAACGGCCGCATTCACCAACATAGTTTAAACAACGATCGCAGGTTAAAGGATTAACGCGACACATT
Source organism: Pholcus phalangioides (assembly GCF_987345545.1). NCBI lineage: Eukaryota > Metazoa > Arthropoda > Arachnida > Araneae > Pholcidae > Pholcus > Pholcus phalangioides. Next base: position 835,249 of record NW_028301603.1, read on the forward strand.
GGTTAAAATCCTAAATTTAACCAATCCGTGTTTCGATCTTCAATCCTTTCACCTGCGATCGCAGTTTAAACTGTGTTGTGGTGAATACGGCCGTAACTACTGTATCATGACTCACTCGCTCAGTCATTCGTCGCTCACTGACTCGTGTAGAACTATTGTGTTGAATTGTTAGTCGGTAAATTTTCCATTGATGAATTGTTAGTCAGTCATGAGGACCACCACACAGTATGCACTTAATTTTCGTTCTTTATTACCTTTGTCCTGGCAAACTCTAGAAGAACGCAGAATGTCCAAGGAAGAGAAAGTTCCGGCATTGCAGCGGGAACCTGTTCCCCCTGTAACGCTCAATCTCTTTTGGCAGATCATAAATGTCAACAATATTTGCTATTTCTTTACAACGAATGGGTACCTCAATGAGAAAGAGTGGGAGTATTCTTCCTGTCATGTAACTGGAAAAATTAAAATTTAATTAATTTTAATGTTCATATTTTTTAAATTAATTTAAAAATAATTTAATAATCATCTATATATATATAAAATTGATTTTCTGTATGTGTGTATATGTTCTCTATACAAATCCAGAATTTTAGATCGATCGTCACCAAATTTTGCATATATACCAAATGGGACCCGACTTGAACTATAGGCTACTTTAAAATTTCGTCAGAGCAGGGCAAATGGGCAAAAAACTGTCGGGCAACAATGGTTTTTAGGCCTCAACAATTACTAATAAAACGTTTACTTTGGTTACCGTGGTTCCCTAGCAATGCGTTTCAGACGTGTTTTTTTTATGCCTTTATAATGGTTTGCCACATATTTAATACTCCCAGTAATGAGGCGTTTTGAATAGACGTCATAATCGTCATCAGCATCGCTTTGAGCGTCAGGAAAAGCGTGATCCTCATAGAAATCAGTGTTGAAATTGCCGATTTTACTGTAGAAATGCGGAAATTTGGTGGTGTTTTATGTCCCATCAATAATTTTAAAAATTGCATTGAATTCTAGATTTCTGAAATATTGAGTTCGCTTAGAGATACGAAGCCCAGAAAATTAAATATGAAGTAATTAGCCTCGGACCTACTTTCGCGTTGGACATTCATGCAATAACATTGATTTCAACTTTTTATTTACATCTTCTCAAGCGTGAAAATTAATGTCTCCGTATTGTCTTTTGATATTCAACTGCATCAATTCATGTGTGTTAAGATATTTTAAAATTATTATATGGGCCCGTAAAAAATACATCAAAAAAATTCCACAGCTTTAATTAAGCATTTTGGAAGCTGAAATAAGCAGATGGATAACTTGAAGTTCGGGGGGGGGGGGATCGAAATAACTAGCGCCCTTAAAAAAAGGGAAAAAAATACATTTCTACGTTTCTTTCAATCTAGATTTGTTTCTTTCATGAGTCGCGCAGGAAGTCGCCATATTGGTTAACTTAGACACAAAGAAAGAGGCAGATATCACGTGATCCAAAAAGCCTTATTAAAGCAGCGCCGGGTATATATATATATATATAATTAAATAAAAAATTATGTTAATTAAAACAAGACTGACTGAGGTAGATACATTTTCTCAGGGCGTACCGCAAATTTAAGACTCCCATATGCTTTTCTGTGCGATGCTGCTACGCACGTGATGGTAATATATCCAACATGAAAGTCGATGTAACATTTTTTCCAAGAAACTTTTTTTCTTAATTTCATAATTTTTATTATATACATAGTTCGTATTCATCAATTTTAGATTTGTAAAACGATGAGAAACTTTCAATATGAAAGTGTGTCATAAATGTTTTGGTTCTAATGCGTTCTAATAGATGGCGCTTTAATTGCATTCGTGAGGTTTCTTTTTTTTGGCGCGCAACATATATGTATTTCAACTTGAGTAAGTGGAAATGTGCCACGGGGAAAAACGTTTTCTCATGTTCCTTGGATAACTTTAAATGTATTAATTTAATCGACATTCGTTTCATATCACGTAATTATAATCTTATGTTTCACGTTTTTCAATTAGGATATAACTACGAGGACGAAAAATCGGATCCCTCGGATTTTTTCGATGCCATCGATCAATTGGCTCTGGCATTCAGCAGCAGGTAAGTTTGTCTTTCTCTCTATCATGTTTATTTACTCGTGGTAACGTTATAAACATTTAGTTCATCGTTAGATATTGAATTCATTTACGTTAATTTTCACGGTTTTGCATTTTGCTATCTAAACAGTGAAGTATATGACGATTCGAAATATATGTTGCACTTCGCGTAAAACACGAATCAATGCATTAATCCAGTGGTTTCTCAACCTTTCTGACCCCGAGGACCAGTGTAATGTCTGAAACAGTTGGACGGACCACTTAACAGCATGCGTAATGTGACCATATGACTCGTATTTTACGGAACATTTCTACATTTTTACATTTCTACATACAAAAAAAAAGCTGATTTGACTTAATAATCTTCTCTTTAATAGTAAATGCAGATAACTTATAAATTAAATTTTGATAATTATGGCTATAAATATGAATATTTGTATAATTATGGCTATAAATATGAATATTTGTGATGGTTTCAATGCTTTTCTAAAAAATTACATTTCAGTTTACTACGACTTCCAGTAACTATTCCTTCCCAACTCATCGGTGATTATTCACCATTTTTAGCGGTAATTGGTGATTTTGCCGACTTATGGCGATGTATCTGGCAGAAACTAGAAATGTCCCGTATTTTGTCGTGTTAACATCCCAATTTTCTGTATGTTTCTCGATGAAATAAAAGGTACAAATTTTTTTCGTGAAACAAAGATTTGCTTACCGTGATAAGCAGTAGCCCTTTTAGCAATAATTGGAAATTTATCGAAAAAAAACCTTTTTTTTTTCTTTTTGGTTGCAATTAGTGATACAGTATCTCGTATTTAGGATCAATACTTTTTCCGCATTTTTCTGGATGAAAGATTATTATCACTCCAAGTGTGAAAGTCTAATTTTTTATTGGAACGAATAAACATATTACTAATATGTGTTACATGCAATTGTGAATAATTTTTCATTCAATTTAAATTAAATTATTAAGTCTACCTGCGGATCACCCGTAATATCTTCGCGGACCTATATGCCCAACCTTATGGCCAGCGGGCCAAAAGTTCCCCGCATCTTCAAACCTAAATCTGTAAAAATGAGCTGAGTGTCACGTTTACAGATCACTTTAGTGATCCGCGACACAGTTACGGGGCAATTAAGCGGACCGTGGTACAGTTTCACATCACTCGACTGGTTTGCGACACATTTTCAGATCACTTAAGTGACTCGTGGCGCATTTACAGTTCGCTGACGTGTCACGGTTCCAGAGCACTTCAGCTCCACATCACTCAAGTTACCCGCGTGGCAAGTTCTATGAAGGTGGAAACTATCCTGTTTTAGATCAATGAAAAAAAAAAGCACGATTTAACACTTTGTATCCTGTTACATGGGAAAGAAAAACGGAGTTGTCCCGTTTTCATACAACCTGTTCGATCAAACGGGACATATGATCATCGTACTTACAACCAGGAGCTTTTTTCGGATATAGTTGTATCAGAAACAGATCACAGAAAGTGGTGTGCACTGTAATATTAATTATATTTGCATTGGTTCAAATAAAAGATTAGGTCCTTATACTTTTAGGTTTATACTGTTAAGTATTGGTCCATCGAATTATTTCAGAAACTTAAGTGGTTCTTGGAAGGTGGTGTCGGAAAGGTTGAGAAATGCTACTCCAAAAAGAAAAAAAAACATTGGATATTGTGGATCCAGGAAATGTGATTGCACCAGATACGTGATCGCCAGTTGTGGACAGCCAAATCCAAATTATTCAATTAGAGCAGCGGTTCTCAACCGGTGCTCCGCGAAGCCCTTAGGGCTCCTTATACACTCTCCAGGGGTTTCGCGACCACTCGAGGAAAATAAAAAAAACAGTAAAATTAAAAAAAATATATTATAAATATTTTTAAATAGTAAAAATAAATCAGTGATTTTGATGAATAATTAAAAAATTGGTCCACGGGGCTCCATCACAGAATTTTTTTACTAAAAAGGGCTCCGCGAGTCAAAAAAAAAGTTGAAAACTACTGAATTAGAGGATCGGGATAACTGCCATTAGCGACAGAACAAGATGAAAGCAACGGACGTTTCGTTGTTGTAAGGCCCGCAACCTACACTAATTTTGTAAAACTGAACTAAGCTGCACATGAACAGATCCCGTAAGTGGTCTGCGTCACGTTCCCTAATCACTTAATGGGTCTCCTACTTTTTCACATGGTAAAAAACTTTCTTATGTAGAACTATTATTTAAAATGTTATTTATCCATTGATTTATTTCAAATTTTTACAACATATATTTGATTGTGTATGCTATCCTATACCGGCACAAAATTTTACATATCTCTAATATTTAATGTTTTACAAATTAAAAAAAAACACACACACAAAAAACGCAAAAAAAAAAAAAAACCGCTTGCGCAAGATACATGCCATCAATGAAATTGAATAAAAATTGATTCAAAATAGAGAAAACTGTTCAGTTCATAACATGACAAAGAAGATTTGAAATTGATTCATAAATACTAAAAAGTTATAAATTTTTTCAAGTTTTCTTTAAATTTCAAATTTAATTTTTAATATGATTGGGCCGGTAAAAAATCTCGATCTTTCTCACTATTTTATGAACACTGAACAGTTTTCTTTATTTTGAATTATTTTTTATTCAATTACATTGATATCATGCGATTTTACCGTGCACGACGCACACAAGCTGCTTTTAATGCCTCATTTTGAAAATTTGTAAAAAAGGAAATTTCTTTTCACAAATTTTCAAAATTTTTCATATGTTAAATTTTGTACTGGGATAGGATAGCATAAACAATCAAATATATGTTGTAAAAATTTGAAATAAATCAATTTAAAACATTGTTCTTAATAATATTTCTACATAAAGTTTTTTACCATGTCAAAAGATAGGAAAACCCATTAAATGCAATGCCGTCTTAACAACTTAACGCATGGGCCAACCCGGGGACGGGCCATAGTGGAGGGGCTCACAAAAATAAGATCTAGTGTTGAAATCTTCTAGAATTTTCCGCGTAGAGCCCCCGAAAAATCACTTGGTCCGGGGCCCCATTTCGAGTCTAAGACGGTCCTGCTTAAATGACCTGACCTGCGATGCTGTTCCAGATCACTCAGTTAAGTGGCCCGCGGCACGTTTTCTTATCAATGAAATGACCTTCACTTTTCTAAAGGTTGAGCATCCTTGACAGATACGTCAGACAGTGACCGATACCTTCGAAAATAGCCCCCAGGAGAACCGAAACGAGTCAGTGGGGGAGGGGGCATTTAAATTCTATTGTCATTGATCTTAGAAAAGTTATTCGAATTGTGAATTTATTAAAAAGTGATGTGTTGACATATTGTTCGACGATTTTCCGGTAGAAGATCCTGCGCAGCACATCCTTCCCGTTTGTTTTGATTTGCAATTATTGTAATTATTTTTAGAACTCTTTGCTGCACGATTCGTTTGAACAAACACCGGAAAGGAAGCTCCTCCACACAAAGTAATACCCGAACAAAAGCGCATCCGTTTTACGCAACTCTCCATGTAAACGTATAACTGTAGTGTGCGTATAGTACGCAAAACTCGACCGGAAAGTATATAAAAGGGGTAAACTCTTTCATACCGAAAGCATCCAAGGTGAGAGAATATATCGTCATTGACATAAATATAATATTCTTACGTGAACCGTAGTAGAGCCATCGGGGAATGTACGAGTTTTGTGTATTTCTATTTTTGATTCGCGGAAAATTCCCCGACAGCAGTTCGTCGCCGGCGAGTAGCTGCGCGATTGAGGCGCGAGTGAGTGAATGACCATATCATTCAACTCACTCGCTCATTTGCTCACTCACTCGATAATCTGCTCACCAGTTCACTCAGGGCGGTATTCACCAAAGCGTTTAAACTATAATATTAGATAGAAGATCAACACGGATTGGTTAAAAATAGGAATTTAACCAATCAGTGTCGATCTCCTATCCAAAAAAAATTATTTATTTATTTACAATAACCCCAGAAGGCATGAAATGCACTAAGACTGGGTAAAAAATAATAATATTTTCCTGACATTCTCTAGACATCACGCTGGAAACGCGAACCTGATGAACTCTGTCTGACAGCAGTTCTTGAATTACCCTCAAAACTTTATCCGGAACCCCCATGCAAGCTAGCTTCCTCAGTAGTAGCAATCTGTCTACTTTATCAAATGCCTTTTGGAAATCCATTTAAATTACATCAATCTCTTGTCCAGAGTCTATAGCACTCTCCCATATATCATGACAAATCAACTGCTGCACTGGTATGGAGCGACCAGGAATGAAGCCAAACTGAACTGTGAGGGGATTAAGCCCATCTCGTCGGCAAATGGAAGTAACTGATTGACGATGCATCTCTCAAAAATTTTGCAGGATATATCGGTTAACGATGCCGGGTGATAATTAGTTGGATCTGCCCTGGAGCCTTTATTCTTATAAATTGGACTAATAACTGCAGTTTTCCAAGAGCATGGGATAGATCCGTAGTTATAGAAGGATGTGAAAATGGAGCTAAGCAGAGAAGCTATCGGGTCTGAAAGACGTTTGTAGAAACAACTGGGTATTCCGTCAGGACCCGGAGATGATCGACCAGGAAGAGAAGCAATAATGGCTTTTATCGTCTGAGTGCTGAACATGTCACGAAAGAAGGGATGATCATTCATAAGGCCATGATAACGATGGTCGTAACTGGAACAACTGAAATTATATGAACAAGAAAATATGTCCGCAAAAACGTTTGCTTTCTCATAATCTTCCGTTATCGTGGTACCATTCACAGTTAGCGTTGGTATGTCCCGGGATACACGAAGTCTTTTGCGGACATCTCGGTGTAAAAAGTTCCGATCTTGATTTTTACAGAGGTTGAGGAGATGTAAACTCTCTTTCTCTTGGACGTGATTTGCATAGTTCCTAGCCATGACCTTGTATTGTTATTTAGTGGTTTGACTAGGTATTGATCTATATTGTCGCCAGGCATGCAATTTCCTATATTTTAGCGTTCGTAAAACCTTCTCTTTTTTTCTAAATCTCATTTGACGGGGAACATGTTCACGAGACCTCAGAAATAGAGCTGGCAAAGCATCCGCAGCTGAGATAGTTCCAGCCAGTACTTGGTTCTGCAAATCTTTTACAATAGTTGATAATCGTGGATAATCTGCACTGTAATAGTTTAGTGTTGATTGGCAATCTAATCCTGTTGTAATATGCAATGAAAAGTGTATCGGCAAGTGCGGTGGATTATCGCAGTTGCAGAAGGATGGAAGAGCATATACAGCATAGATCACCGAAGGATCGGTAGCAAACATAAGATCTAAGAAGTTTCCCCCTTTCGTGGGAAAATCGACCAACTGAGCAAGGCCTAGTTCTGCTGATATTGACATTAACTGTGACTCCAATTCAGATGAGACTCTCCCGTTTATCCAATCAATTCCCCGCATGTTGAAGTCCCCGACTGAAATCACCGGAAAGCACGCAGAGCAGTATGCCTTAGTTCTCTCCAAAACTCACACCAATGATCTAAATTACATGTTTTATTTGGTGGAACATATGCCGTAATAAGCCTGCATTTATTTCCGCTTTTTATATCCACCGATATTATCTCAACATCTTGATTTCCATTATGCACGCTCACTAGCTTAGGTTTCAGGCTGCTTCGAATAATAATGCATACACCTCCTCCCGCAGTAGTTTCTCTGTCGTATCGGAAAATATCGTATCCTGGTAGACATATCAAGGAAGACGAGACTGACTGATGTAACCAAGTCTCTGTTATACACAGAATGTCGACCTCGTATGACTGAATGCAGCAACGTAAATCGTCAATTTTATTCACAATACTTCTGGGGTTCATGAATATACCTGTAACTCTTGATTTAGAATCGGATGTGTGTTGATTTGTTGAAGAAATTTATGGAAAACGATGGCTCTTATCCGTACAGTCATTGTTGATTAGAGGTGTCCCTCTGACCGGCCGATGCTTCCGTTATAGTATAATCTCCAGTCGGATCCTCCAGAAGATATCTGGGAATACAAAAAAAACTCTCTGATGTGTATACCAGATGGCCAGTGGAATGGATCACTCAATGAATCCCAATTACTATCGACAGTGGTTAGTACAAAAGATGCATAGTTGTTTGAGTTCCATGTATTCAGCTTAACACAGTCGTACTCAAGTTGCCTGTCCTGCAGTATGCGACGTCCGTCCGAAATAGATGTCTCTGGAGCAAATCTGTTCACCAGCAACCGACGTCTGCGAACCGTCGGCACTACACGTACCTGCGACGTCGTAGACATTCCAACTCTGAATTCATTACGCCGATCAGTCCTAGTTGCGACGTTGGATTGCTGAAAACGGTTAGGTGGTACTTGAATATTTTCATCCACTTTCAAGCGAGGGTGGCCTGCCCGAAACGTGTTGTTATTTGACAAATTTTCTTTTCCCCTCAAAGTATCAGTCAATATTTGGGCATACGAAGCAGCAGCGAAAGGCTCTGGCAATGATTCACAATTGTTTGCTCCAGATGAGTTCACGTTTGAGCGCATAGCATTTGACAAGTTAGCTATCTCTGACTGCATTCCGGGAATGATCTGGGCAATGCCCTCTAGTCTACTAAATGTTCCTCAAACTTCTAAAAGTTTCTCTCAATAATCTCTGAAATATTAGCAGTTTCATGGATACATGGCGGCGGCACAGTGATAGCAACCTCCGACGAAGAACGTTCATTTCCTACGACATGGACTTCATCACATACAGCTTCATCATTTCATTCCTCAGCACGAAAAACCGGTCTCTCTCGGCTGCCTCTGTCCTTTTCCCGTGACAGACTCTTGTGAACTGGAGGGTCATTTCATCCAAATGCTTGTAGATCTCACCATTGAAGACCTTGCTTCCAATAGGCGACAAAGGGCACTCGTCCGTCATCTCGATCTTAACCCTAACTATTCCAGTATATGTATATTAAACACTTCTTTACGCAGCAATTTGCAAGCTAGGCTTAAATAAAAACAGAACAATTTACTCCCAGTATCATATGTTCGTGAGATAAAAAAGACCTTATTAGTTCGAAGTATATCACAATTTACTTGCAGACTCAAAAAAAAAACGAACGTGAAAGCACAAAAACAACGGCAAAAGTATATAAATTAATTAAAATTATAGCGCTCAAGAACAAAAATGCCAACACATGAGTTGACTTGGCTTGACTCCAAAATGTGAGTATGGTTTAAACAATGTCGGTGAATACCACCCTCACGTCGATCTCATTCGCTCAATTGCTCACTCACTCGATCATTTTTGCTCACCTGCTCCACTCTCTCTTGTTTCATTGAAGTTTGAAAGAAATTGAAACATTTTATTCGATTGTCACCAGCGACCAAGAACCAAATCACTCAAGTGGCCCACGAAAGATTACCTAGTCAGTTTAGTGGCTTGCGGCACATTTCCAGACCCCCATAGTTGGACTGTGGTAAATTCCAGATCACTTTGAGTTCGCTTAAGTCCATTTTAAAGATAGAGTAAGCTGCACGTTCCACATTGCCAGATCGCTTAATCGGCCGGTGGCATATTTTAAAAATTACCTAAAGCTACCAGTGACGGATTTCAATCATCCCGATCACTTAAGTAGAATGTGGCACACTTTCAGATCACTTAAGCGGCCTATCATGTGTGTGAGATCACCTTAGCTACCCGCTATATATTTCAAGATCTCTTCAATGCCCTGTGATACTCTTCCAAATCACTTGAGTTGCCTGCCGGCAGTACACTTTTAGATCATTTCAGCGGCTTGCTGTAAATTTCCAGACTACTTAAGTAGCCCGCTAAACGTTTCAATAAGTGGCCCGCACTCCCCAAAAGCTTCAGCATCCTTGTCTAACGTAATTATCAAACACGTATGTTATTTCTTCGCTATGTAAAGAGTGGTCATAAAATATGTTTGCCCATATATGAGTCCCCTCCCCCCAGCGGCAGTAAAAATAAACGGATGTGAATGAAATTCGAGATATCAGTGGTTTCGGAGAATGCACTTCAGAATGAAGAGTGGAAAAACAATAACCTAGATACTTGGTTTTATGGTTACAACAACAAAATTTCGAAAAAATGTAAATGGCAACACTCACTTTTATGCATTGATAACCAATCGGCGCAGTGAAAAGCCGTGAATGGCGTTAGAATGATACCTGTAGAACCATAGACGCCGGCGCAAGTTGCTGACAGAAAAAGGTCCTACTAAGCGATTGGTGTGCTAACCCCTCGGAGGGTAACTTCCGGCATCAGAAATGCGATCTGCATTGATCGTTTGTACATATTTCGGCGTCTGCCGCTATAGGTACCGTTCCATCGCCATTTATTGTTGTTCTCTGCGCCAACCACTTTGCAGTGCATAAAAATGAGTGTTGTCATTTAATTTTTTTTCGAAATTTTGTAGCTGTAACCGTAAACGCATGATCTAGGACAGTGTTTCCCAAAGTGGGCAATAACGCCCCCTGGTGGACGACGGAATGGTCCAGGGGTGATAGAAATTACGGATTCAGCATAGGATCCTTTTCGTTCAGTTGAGTTGGGGGGAAGGGCGATGAGAGAAAAAAAATTTCTGAAGAAGGGGGCGATGGAACGAAAAGTTTGGGAAACTATGATCTAGGACTTGGTATGCACTCGAGAATAAAGAGAAAGTACTCTACAGCAAAGTTCTTTAGTAGCGCACCGTTACATCTACAAAATTTCGAAAACAATCAAATGGCAACACTCATTTTTATGCACTGCAAAGTGATTGGCGCAGAGAACAACAATAAATGGCGTTGGAACGGTACCTGTACAAACGCCGGCGCCAGAGAAATACGTATAAACAATCAATGCAGATCACACTACTGACGCCGGAAGTTACCATCCCGAGGGGTTAGCGCACCAATAGCTTAATAATGAGATCTTTGTGTCGGCGTTTATGGTACTACAGGTATCATTCCAACGCCACATTCATGGTTTCTCACTGCTCTTTCATCTTCATCATCTTCAATTATACAGGGCTTTATGCCTTCTCACTGCTCCGATTACTTATCAATGCATATAAAGGAGTGCTGCCATTAGAATTTTTCGAAATTTTGTTGCTGTGACCCCCGTAACACTGCGAAAGAACTGGGTTTTTGTCTCTCTTCATTCTCCAGCACATACTTTGAAGCACCTAAATCTCGAATTTCATTCTCATTCGTTGCTTTCTCCGGCCGCTGGGAGGGGGGGGGGGGGGGGGGGGGGCTCGTACATCGGCAGAGTTGGTTCATGACAACCCTATCATGGATAGTAATTAACACTGTGCCCATAAATCGGAAAGGAGTCGAACCGATGCGATATCAATCGATTTCAGATTAATCGATTGATTGATGACTATCGAAGAAGATAGAATATTCCCCGAGTGCTGACCGCCACTAGAAAAATATGAACCTGTCATTCACTGGAAGCGAATTTTAAAAAAAAAACAGGACAAACGGGTCCTTAATTGACTCTCGCTGCTCTCTATTCCGGGTTGAACGATTTCATTAATTTCATTTGTAATGAACACTATTATAACGTTATACGATGTAATTTCTCATGAGAGGCGCTTCCTGATTGGCCGAACAGCCGTGTCCTTACGTAATAGGAATTCGTTGCTCTTTACGAGTTCTCGGAACCTGTAAATGCACTTTGTTTCTGTTGTTTTTGCGCTTGATTTTGGGACGTGTGACGATTATAACCTCGTTGCATTACGGTTATCACCATTCGGATGCGATGAATCTTAATGTTTCATCCGCGTGGGATTAAGTCTGTTTGATATCCGAAAGCACTTGAATGAATTTTACATTGAGGGGGGGGGGGGGAGTTGCACAACCAGAGGCGTATCGTATTCATGGTTTCTCCGCCTGTGGGCTACACTAATTTCACCACCCGTCTCCGATTTTAGTGTAATATTTTATTGGGGAATTTTTCCTCGAATTCGCCACCCTGTGCTATAACCCGCTTGCCTCCCCCCCCCCCAGTACAACTGCCTCTCTAAGTCACTCTTCTGGTCAACGTTAAAAAACTCGCTCCATGCTCATGCACTCTCTCTAAATCACTCTTTTAGTCATTCACATACTTGCACACTGTTTCGGTCGCTCACATCCTTGCACACTGTTCTTGTCACTCACTTGCACGCTGTTCTGGTCACACACATGCTCTAGGCCATTCATTTTGTCTCTCACTGACATGGTTCCTTGCTTTATACGTCACTCTTTAGATTATTTATACGTTTACATACTCTCTAGATCAATCTTTTGGTCATTTGCATGTTTTCACACTCTATAGATCACTCTCTTGGTCAGTCATTCACATTCTTTCACTCTCTGTAGGTCATTCTTTTGCTCACTCACTGACTCAGTCCTTTGCTGTCTAGTCAGAGGCGGAGTTATTGAGGGTTATACACAATCCCCCCCATTCTACTAGTTTTTTTTTTGTTTTTTGTCCAATTTCTCAAATTTTCCGCCTGGCCTATAGCCAGCTAAGTACCCCCCCCCCCCTCCACTGTAAATACGCCACTGTGCACAACCTCCGGTCAGCTGGCCAAATGAGGCCCGCTAATGTATTCTATCCGACCCGCGAAAGGTGTTCCACAGGGGATGCACAATTTGTTCAGTCCGCGAGCCAGATATGCGGTATTTCTGCGGCTCGCGGGCCAGAAACTTGTAAAGAGTCACTATATCGCTCATATTTTACGGGACACTCCCGTAATTTTGGCCGTCCCAACTTTTTATAAAACGTCCCGCTCCCCTCCCCCCTTTCTATTTTCAACAAGGCTTAGTTGAATTTTATAAATCAAGCGTTAATATCATTTTCATGACTTAAATAAATTATATTATGGTATATAATATTACACTCTAACAATTAATTAGTCTTGTAAATATATTCATTTCGCATATTCGTCAAGCATATAAATTTTTTTGGTGAATTACATTTTGTGACTTGTAGTACCCATCATTTTCTGCGATCGGTGATTTTTCCGCAATTTTAGCGATATATGGATGGCAATTTTACTTGCATTTCGACAGTTTTTTGGCTGTTATTAGTAACTTGCTTTGATAATTTGTTTTGGCTTCAACTGGCAACTCTATATAATTGCCCTCGACAATTTTTTTCAGTTGTAGATTGCATTTTTTGCTTGGCAAATAAATAAATATATATATATATTTATACAGTCAAACCTCGTTAGTGCGTCACCCGGTTAACACGTCACTCCGCTTACCGGGTCAGTTTTTGGAAGTCCCAATTGTCCTCAGGCATGAATTGGCACATGTATGGCTTACTCCGTTTAACGAGTCACTCCGCTTAATAAGTCATATTTTTGCTCTTCCAAGAGTGACTCCTTAACGAGGTTTGACTGTATATATATATATATATTTATATATTTTGCTGTAAATAAAAACTTCACTAACAATTTTTTCCTGCTGTAATTAGCAACTTCACTTGCCTTTTCAACTTTTCTGGCTATACAGGAGACCGAGGCTTTTGTCACGTGGTAGGGGTTGTCACACGCGTTATTTCTCAGAGCATAGATGGTGCCCGCTGTCCATAATAGTGCATTTTGTTTGTTTATCTAGTTAAAAGGATTCTTCTTCTTAGCATTCATCTGCTTCAGATACTTCCGTAAATTTTCAGAAAAACTTTTATGAATTTCAACTGTATTAGTAATTTTTCATTGGCTCAGTTTTTGTTTTATTTCAATGGCATGCCTTTATTAATCGAATTTTTTTTAGTAAAAATTATAAAGTAATGTATGAATTATTATTTTGCACAGTTGCAAACGTCCTTGTTAACAAAAAAAATTGCTGTTGGATTGAGTTGTTTAGAAATTTGGATTTGGAGCTAGTTGTCCCAGACGAAACGGGGTTAGTTGTCTCTCATAGGAAAACTTACCTTCAAGGGAATTATAGTGTGTTAATTTGTCTTCATTTGATAGATTTCTTTGAATGTATAGTGAAAGAATAGTGCTATATTATAGTGAATTCGCTGTAATATAGTATTACAGTAATATTATTTCGATGCGGTCTGAGAAATTACAATTTCAAAGAATACTCTGACATGTACAACAAGCGTTGATTCCAAAAAGTGAGTCTAGGGTGCACGGGGCCCAAGCATTTTTTTTTTTGGAGCTCCTTAAATTCATTTATTTAAAACGCCGCATATGTGTATTAATAAAAATTCTAAATGATTTGGAGATTCTTATTTCACTCGCTGCGCTGCAGGACTTGCTGTAACCCCCTCCCTACTTCCTACAATAGTTATAATAGCCAAAATTACTGTTCAAAAGTGGCCATAAGTAAAATTCAAACGAATATATTCGCAGTTTAATTAAGTGTTATCAACATTCATAATTTTCTAGTGTAATAAGGCAAGAGAAGCGGGATATATAAAAAAATATATATAAACCTAAGTGAAAAAATAATTTCAACTTTTTTTCCCATTTTCATGGGCAGCTTGGTCATAAAATGGAGTTGAACTAGTGGATTCATGATCGGTTTTATAAAGCTTACTAGCCATAATACCAGGTGCTGCCTGGGTTTTCTTCAATGAGGCTTTTTGGATCACGTGTGATGTCTCCCTCTTTCTTTGAGGACGTACAAACCGTGTCCAAGTTAACTAATATGGCGACTTCCTGCGCGACACATGAAAGAAACAAATCTAGATTTAAAGAAACGTAGAAATGAATAGTCCCCCCCCCCTCCCCACTTTTTTAAGGTTCATAGGTATTTCGATTCTCCCCGCCCCCTGAACTTCGAGTTATCCGTTTGCTTGTTTCTGCTTCAAAAAATGATTAATTAAAGCTGTGGAATTTTTGCGATGTACTTTGCGGGCCCATAATTAACTTTACAACATCCAAAACAATATGAATTAATGCAATTGGATATTAAAAGACAATACGGAGACATTAATTTTCATGCTTAAGATATAACTAAAAAGTTGAAATCAATGTTATTGCATGAATATCCAACTCAAAAGTAGGTCCGGCAAATTACTTCATTTTTTTTCTGGGCTTCGTGTATATATATATATCTCTTAGTGAACTCAATATTTCAAAAATCGAGAATTCAATACAATTTTTAAATTTTTGATGTGGTGGAAAATCCCACTGAATTTCCGCATTTCTGCGGTAAAATCGGCAATTTTAACACTGATTTCTGTGGGAATCATCCTTTGCCTGACCCTCAAAGTGATGCTGATTAGGATTCTGACGTCTATTCAAAAAGCTCTCATTACTGGGAGGATTGAAAAAGTGACAAACCATTATAAAAGCATATACACGTTTGAAACGCGTTGATAGGGAACCACGGTAACTAAAATAAACATTGAATTGATTGGAAGTGATTGTTGAGGCCCAGAAACCATTATTGCTCAACAGTTTTTTTGCCCATTTCAGGCTTTAGCCCTGCTCCTACGAACTTTTAAAGTAGCCTGTCGTTCAGGTCGGGTCCCGTTTGATTATACAGTAAAACCTCGTTAAGTCGTCACCCTAATAAGTCGTCACTCTGCTTAAGCCGTCAAAATTTTTCGATAACATGAGGTGACGACTTATCGAGGTTTTCTGTCCGTGTCAGTTCTGAGTCGGCCGTTGGTCGCCCGCCGAAACCTCGGGGTGGGGCTCCCTCTTTTAGAGTACTCCTCCCGGCGCAGCTGCGGCATTCCACTGGATGGCACCGATGCTGGACCGGGCTCGATTCGCATCCACTGGAGAGGTAGTCTTCCCCCTGTCCCGGTGCGGGGGCCAAACCCGTTTCGAACCACAGCCCGATCAGAGCTAGTCCTTCTCTCGGAGTTACGAATCCGTCTTGCAGGTTGTGCACCCCCCGGTGCTCCGATTGAAGAGTATCAACGCACACCACACCACAGGATAAATACCAAGGCTGACCATATTTCTTTCATAAAAATACGGAAAATCGGGATCCATGCAAAATATCAATTATCGACAAAACAATTGTCAAATGCTAGTAAAGTTGCTAATCATAGCCGGAAAAATTGTCTAAGACAGTGGTTCCCAACCTTTTTCAGTCCGCGTACCCCCAGCTGGCTCGGTTCCTTTCCGCGTACCCCCAACCCCGAATCCTCCGGAACCCCCCCCCCCCCACACACACACACACAATCTGTTTCACCAAAAAAAAAAGGTACATGTTGAATTAAATTAAATGGTCTATTTTTTCATTATTTAGCTTTTTTTATTTTTCAAGTAAGCAAAAACAAATTAACACAAAGATTGGGAAAAAAATTAATGTGATGTTTGGGATTGTATTGAATTACAATCAAAATGTTTGCTATTGCAAGTCGTAATGGATAAAACACGCTGCTCACCAAAAAAAAAATTGGCAAATGAAGTATGCCAGATGTAGTACAATTAGTTATGGTAGTCAAATATATATAGACACCGGGTCGTCTTAAGAGCATCATGGGCTCTCGGGCACAAAGTAATTTATCTGAGCCCCCCCCCCCCCAAAAAAAACAAAAAAATGACTGCCTACGATGAAAATGCTTATTCTCAAAAATTCGAACCTTTCACGAGGGCCCGTCTGCACTTGAGGCCCCCGTGGCCGGGTAAGACGGCACCGAATAGACAGTAGCACGCATTACTTCCTAATTTCGCTGCGATTTTGAAGAACTGCAATCATTAATTAGCCGTTCTTTGCCTTTCACGTCATTGGGCGTCAATATTTTGACACACCACCCCGATTCCTATTTTCTCCTCTGCACACCGCAACTCAACAAGGATGTTGACGTCCGAAGTGAACGCCACGCGTGGGTATATTTACTGCTGGGTGTCGGCACTTGTTGTTATAATAACCAGTGATGGGAGCGTTTTTTGTTCTAGAGAAGAACAAGGGAGAAAGGTGTCTTAAGACGCAGAGTGTGAGACACCCTGAACAAAAGGAATTACAACCACCTGATCCTCCTTCGACATGACAGAGGATGTCCACGTGGGTTGATGACGGGATCAGGTGATGTGATTCTTTTCAGCTCTCTGCATTGTTTTTTTTTTTAACCTGAGGGATGGAACCTGTGCCAACAGGATATACGTACACGTAAGTACATAATTCATATGCGTGGTCACCATTGAAGGATGCATGAAGGTCTTGCATACAGCAATCTTCAAATATGGATGGATAAATGGAAATAATGTATGCTGTGTTTGAAAATGACCCTGCGGTCAATTAGATAAGATATTGACATCAACACAGTGCTATATAACGATAATATGTACATTGTCGAGTCACGTTAATGTGACCAATTAGGAAACATGATTTTGAGCAAGCCGTGCAGCAGTAAGATGGTTTAGAAGTGACACTATATGTTGTTGGAAGGTTGTTACATTCAATGGCGTATTTACAAGTGGGGGCTTATCGAGCTATAGCCCACGGCTGTAAGTTCAGGGTGGCGGCGAATTTGAGGAACGAGTGGCCGAGAAAATTAGTGGTATGGGCGGAGAGCGGAAAAATTTGTATAACCCTAAATAAACCCACCGCATCTGCCGAGCAATGCCGTCTTAACACGTGGGCCTACCCGGGTACGTTCCAGGGGTCCCAAGAGCGAGGTGGGGGGACTCATAAATATGAAATCCGGTTAAAATTTTCGAGAGTAAGCGTGTAAATTGGTACGGAAAAGCATTTCTATCCAAAGAGCCTCAAAAATATCATTTTGCCCAGGGGTCCTTGATACTGTTTTACTGCCGAGACAGACTCGGTTAGTGAGGGACCTAAGGAAATTTCAAACACGTGAGTGGGCAAAAAAAGTGACGGGGCGCGGTAGCCCAGGTCGATAAGATGCTCGTCTAAGCAGTGTTTCTCAACCGCCGGGCCGCGACCCAGTATAGGGATCTGATATCATTCATACCAGGCCGCGCCCACCATCTATGGGCGATTTACTACCTAGTGAGTTGTGCCGGAAGTGTATGTATGTGTGTGTATGTAGTGTTGTTTGATTTTTCAGTGCTGCCATATCTATATTTCAGAAGTGGAGTGAGCGATGTATTGTGATTGAATTTGTACTGTTTGTAGGTCTGTTGCTCTCTGTGGCGTGACTTTTTAAAGGAGAGATCGGCTCGCATTCTTGCCTTGAAGTTGGGAGCCACAGAAAACCAACTTCAGCCGACCACCACTGTGGTGACGGTGGGGGTTCGAATCCGGGACCTCGCGACGCGTGTCCGTCACTATGACCACTCGACCACCACAGCGACACAATACATCTATCTGGGTATTGGGTGCTGTAGCGATTTACAGACTTGTGCGGGATAATAGGTGAGATGGGGTCGGAAGTTGTTGGAGAATGTTCCAGGGTTTCATTAAAAGAAAATGTACAATATTTTATTAGATGTTAAAAAAAAGCTACTGACCAAATTTCTAATTTATAGTTTCAGTGTTTCTCTAAATTGAACCCTCCCCTCTTTTTATGACTTTAATTTCGAAAAATCACGAGTCTCTACATCACAGACTACTGGCCGAATTTCATGTTTATAGCTTTAGCAGTTTCGGTTCGGCGGTGATGTCAGGACATGTCGTATCACATGTATACAGATTTAATAATTTTTTTTTTTTTTGTGTATTGAAAGACACGAAGAATTATCCATATACAAGAACGGTGAACCCATAAATCAACTAAAACAAGAGAAAATTCGT
The DNA here is from genome assembly GCF_987345545.1 of Pholcus phalangioides. NCBI lineage: Eukaryota > Metazoa > Arthropoda > Arachnida > Araneae > Pholcidae > Pholcus > Pholcus phalangioides. The sequence continues at coordinate 854,020 of NW_028301603.1, forward strand.
ATAATGAGACGGGCTTCGGAAGTGTTTCAAACTTATGGGTGCTCATCTTGAGCCTTATGTAGGAAATTTTTATTTCCTAAATCAATTTTATTTATGCTCGGACCCGTGCAACAAACCACCGTGGGTGCTCGAGTCCCCCACAGCACCCCTGACTAGTCTACTGCCTCTATATATGACAAGCGTGAACAGGGGTTCGCTATCGGTATGCGGAAAGGTACATCACATATATAAAGAAATATTTCAGAGCGGTACTATAGTAGCAAGGAGAGACAAGCATGAAAAGTCGCCAGTCAACCAGTCGTGTAGGTATTCGAGTCGCCAATACTCCAGTATCTTCGTCTGAATGATGCAATAGAAATGCATGTGTTGGGTCACTTGAATATCGAGTCTTCTGGTACCTAGACAACATTGGTATCCCGTGTGACAGGAGGGCCATATTCTAATTTCACGTAGATTTGTGGTTATTGTTACAAGTGCTACACTGCATCAGAGGCGTACTTTCAGTGGAGCAGGGGGATCCTATCCAAAACTTCCACGAGAGAGCTAACATGACTTGATAACTCCAGCCTTGGAGGCCTTAGATGAATTTTACTATACACCATAAATTTACTACTAAGGGGGGGGGGGGCATTAAAAGATTCTGCCCTGGGAGCCTAGCTTAAGAACGTGGGAGCCTCACCAGGGACGCACGCAGAACCGATCTTTGGGGTAAGGCACAAGGAATCTCTTAAAGAGAAATTTTGAGTTAATAACCTTCAATAAGTACTTCAAATTAGAAATGGAAAATGGTATCATACAGGGTGTTTCAGAACTCATGACGCATGAACTGATTTTGTTACAGCAATTTTGGTTCCAGCTGTCTGCCTCTCTTATGTAGAAGCTATGCATGCAGATATTTTAGAGGGGTAGGGCTTGGGCCGTCTTAACGGCATGGCTAGAAATGCCTGCCTACCAATTTAAATTCTTACTCTCGAAAATTGTAACTATTTTTCAATTTCCATGAGGGGAGCCCTCTGCATTTAAGGCCTCCGGGGCCGTGCTTGGGTAGGCCCATGTGTTAAAATACTGTACGAAAATACCTCGCGAAAAATACTGTGTTTCGGGATTACAAATACGGGATATCGCCAATTATCGTCAAAAATGCCGCCAAAAGTAAGCAGTTTCCAACTGTTATTGGAATTGCTTAAAAATCGCGAACAATGGGTACTGAAAGCACTATTTTAAATTGCAGGGAGTAAAAATTAATTACAAAAAATAAAATGTTTAACATGAAAAAAAGTGAGATGATTATTCTTATTTATATTCATAATTATCATAAGTTATTTTATCATATACTTATCATAGTTTAATTTATAAATTGGGAGGATGATTTCAATAAATAAAAATTCAAGTTGGCTTCGTTAAAATACGTGAAAAAACGGGGCAATTTTTTTTTTTACAAGGAGACGAAATGATCAAAATGAAGTGAAAATACCGAAATGTCTGGAAAATACGGGACGTATGGTCACAAGAGGCAAAACGGAAAAGGCTTCGCTAAAGAGAAACCGAAACTTCTCAATAATCCCTTTTTCAATTCTGAAAACTTTCATTTGTTCATTTTTGAGGGCATGATTGAAACGTGTTATCATGCTGAGAGATGATGATGATGATGTCTATGAGGTCACACAGCTGGTTTTGATTCTTTCCCCCTCGAGGAGGGATATTTTTCTTTCATGTCCCTTTTTTTTTCCTCTTGACCACGAGACTCTCATTCGACGCTCAAATGGCCGCCAAACATGTCCGGTTTTTCACTATTATTAATAGCAGCGCAAGTAACAGACGGTTATCGGATATGATGCTGATGATGTTCAGTGGCGGCGTAGCATGCGGCGGCCGTATGTGTGAGTGTGTGTGTGTTTGTTGATTCTCGTCGATGAATGTTGTGATCATGTGAAATCGACCGACCGACCCGGCGTTTTAATTTTTCTACATGAATGTTGTTTATATGGATCTCGCGTGGCTGATACGTGTTATAATAGCTGTGTTAATCTGGATTTAATCAACTTGATGTTGCAGGTTTACGGGTGAGTTTGTCAATTAATCAATTATTAATTAATCAATTAATTTAATCGTTATTATTCTATCTTCAATTATTTCTCGATTGATTTGGAATTTTCAGAAATTGGTCTGTACAGTTTTTCCTTTAAAATAAGAGGTCACAGTACTGAAGGAGAAAAACATGGTACTGCGTCTATGCAGGGCGGCATATCATCGGCATGTTTGAAGGGTGCAGCCAGACCCAGTGTACCTTCTCGGGGCTCCGTGACAGGCTTTTTCTTGAGAGGGGGGCCCTGAAAAAGCTATTACTATTATATGAGTATACATTTTTTTTTTGTGTGTGTCTCCCCGGTTGCTCCCAGCCTAGTTACGGGCCTGGATGCAGCCATGGCAGAAGGATTCCCCCAGGTTGAAATGTTTGACTGGCCCCGGCCAGACTTTCTAAGGGCCTCTTTTTTTAGTGAATTTGTAACGATAAAAAAATGATAAAAATCATCCTGGGCCTCAGGGATAGATCCCTATCAACCTTACCCGGCTTGTCAGGGGATGGATGCACCCACAAAATATCAGTACTGTAAAATTTGATTGAAACACTTTGAACCGCTGAACAAAGCCGTAGTATAAAATTGTATGAATTTATATGTCGTCAATATACAGACAAGCATCCCCCCCCCCCTTAGACATCCCCACTAGTTTGACTGACACTCAAGATATGACTTCTAACGGGGGAGAGGCCAAAGATTTAAAAAATTAACGTGTCCCCCCCCCCCCCGGAAATTTTGGTTGCGGCCTATCGGCCTCTCTTATGAGAAGCTACTCATGCAGATATTTTAGAGAGATAGAGCTAGGGCTCTTCAGGGCATGGCTATAATTGTCTGCCTACCAATTTAAATTCTTACACTCGAAAATTTTAACCATTTTTCATTTTCATGAGGGGAGTCCCCGCCCCGAGGCCTCCGGGGGCCGTGCTTGGGTAGGCCCGTGCGTTAAAATGGCCCTAGATAGAGGGCCGTAAAATATTTAAGTTTAACCCTATTCAAGTCTTGGAATAGAGGGGTTACCACGATCTTTTAGATAGGCCTCTGTTTTAAATTCATACTGTAACAAAAAATTATTCCTTCTGGGGCCCCTGAGTTGAAGAGCCCGTCAATTTGGACGACATACGAGAGGTAGGCATGCATGTATGATAAAAAATAAATATCAATAGAATTTTTATGAGCTTAAGAGCTGGAATAGAGTAGGGGTTGTTGTGCTGCGTGTTGTTTACTCCACTGTGGAGACAGCTGAGTAATCTAAGTTAGTGGTTCGTCGTACAAAATATATAAATGAATGAACTTACTACAGCATCGTTATATACGGGGCGTCGCCATTTTCTGGATGGAATTTTTTTGTTTTTCTGCCCTAATTTCACTCTCGGTTGTCCTACTCCCAAACAGCTGGAAAACGTCGCCATGACAACAGCAGGAAAGCCCGAAACAAATACAGTGGCGTCCTTTGAGGGGCACTTACAGAAATGAAAGGCTCTTCTAAATCCAGAAGTCCCAGACTTTTTCAGTAAGCTGCTTAGTCCGCACCCGTAAGTTCAATACGCAGCGAAACCTCTTTGGGACATAGGCGGAGATAGACATGGAAGTCTGGGGGGGGGGGAGGCACGATGATGATGATGATGTCAGTTCATCTATACATATATGCATTAGATCAGTCAACTTCACCTTTGATGCTGGGGGAATGACCCCCCGTATCTCCGCCCATGCTTTGAGAGAGAGAGACCCTCTGTCTTCCATGTTCAAAAAAACGCTCCCCCCCCCCATCCCTGGAGGAGAGGTGACCAGTCAACAACAGTTCACCGTCACGAAAATTCACCGACAATAGTTTATCAGTGATTGAACATGTGAATGAATATGTGAGCGAGGAAATGACCACATGACTGATCGAGTGATCGTTTTAGTGGTCAAGTGATTGGGTGTGTCACCGAGTGAGGGGGCAAACCGTCATGGGGCCCCCTTACAAGGTGGGGCTGACGGCCCAAGGCAATTATCTTTTTTTTTTCATGCTTTAAATTCACTGTAGAAGGAAGGGCCCATGAAAAGTCTGGCTTGGGAGCCCGCTCTAGGAACCATAATAACCGCATTAGTGACCAAGCGAGTAGAGAGTTGCCAGCTGAGAGAACGATTGAGTGAATTACCGAAGTGAGCAACCTTATGAATGAAACGGTGAGTGAGAGAGATTAAGTGAGTCAGTGACAAAGTGGTTGGTGAGTGGCAGTATTAATGGACATAGTAAGAAAAATTGATTTCAGATCTATTGCACAGAAACAAACTTCACGCTAGATTCACAACACGAACGCACACATTCCTGCATGTACCAATTCGTTAGAGATTCCGTAGAGGAATGTTTACGATGTGCATGTGCGGTTGAGTCGTCGTAGTAGTAGTAGTATGAATGACAGTGAATGGATGAATTACCGGATGAGTGATTCGTTTACTTACTCACCTGCTCATTCACTCACTATATCACCACTTTGTCGGTGAATTTTCCTCTCGCTAAATTGCGTGTTGGTGAATTGTTGTTCGGTGAGCACACAAACGAAAAATGTATTATACTGGGTGGTTCCAAAATTCCCCGTGGCACATTTTACTAGTGAACCGTTGATCCTTGAGGCAGTGGAGGATTAGAGTCGATCGAGGGCCCCGGGCGCAAAAGAAAATATTGGGCCCTTGAATTTGAAAAAAAGTGTGGAGTTTTGGTTTTTCCGGGGCCCTTTAGAAGTCGAAGGTCCCGGGCGCACGCCGTTAAATCCGCCACCGCCTAGAGGTATACTTCCAATTAGAAAAAGTATAAAAGTATCCAAAAAAACGTGTAGACCTCAGATATGTCATTCATGTTGCAAGGGGTCGTATAGTTATTAAAATAATTATTTTTTTCTATTCGGACACAATGTGCTCAAGAAACCAAATTACAAAGTTGTTGCCCTGTTTCTCCTGATACCAACTGAAAAACAAACTTCACAATTCTAAATGCAATATTCAGTGAGATGTCGGAATTCGAAAAACGGAGAAAAATTGGGGTTGGAAGCTCCCCCCCCCCCCCCGTAATATCGCCCCAAATTTCCTCCAATTTTTTGAATCTAAGTAAACTCAGCGAATATCGCACTTGCAAACGTGGGATTTTCTTTGTAGGCATCCGGGGAGACAGGGTAACAACGTTCTGACTGGATTTTTGAGGACACGGTGTCCGTATAAAAAGTTATTTTCGTTTTTTTTTGTTTTTTTTTAAATTTTATTAACTATACAACCCTTTGTAAAATGAATGATGTGTTTGAGGTCTCTAACCTAATTTTGTAAAAATGAACCAAGCGGCACATTTACAGATCACTTAAGTGACCTGTTTCTAAATCACTTGAGTGGCCCACCGCTCATTTCCAGATCACTCAAGCAGCTGCGAGGAGTTTACAGATTACTTAAGCAACCTGCGTCATATTTGAAGGTCACTTAAGTGTCTTGGGGTGGTGTTTCAGATCACTTAATTGGCCCGTAGCTCATTTTCACTTTAAGTAAGTGGTCCACGGCTCATTTCTAGATCACTTGAACATAAATTCAAATATTGAAGAAAAATTGGGACGGGGGAGGGGGGGGGGGAACAGCAAAACTAACGGACAACATTTCTTTCCCTTATTTATGTTGTTTTTTCCCAACTTTCTAGAATTCAGAATTGGCCGGCCACTTCGCGAATTGATCAATTTCGTTAAATATTGACCCGGTCAGTTCGCGAAGTGGCCGGTGATCCCTGGCCGAAGTCCGATAACAAAAGACATGAATCGGGATCATCGTCAGCTCGACGTATTTTTTCGTGATAATTATGTCCACGTTAGTTATGGCAACCCATTAAACTCCGGTCACGATGCGGTAATCATTTCCCCCTCCTCCAAAATTTGGCAGAAAAACTGTTTATACAATTATTTTCTTTCAAATTTCACTTTCTTTCGTCACGTGGTGCTAACCCAATGCAGATGCTATATACAGGGGGATTCAAGAAAAACTTTAAGAGGTGATAGTACACACCGATACAAACAATTTTCATCCGAGAATGTATGGTCTATAATGAAATGCAACGCGTTTTGAAACGGCCGCTCCGCAAACGTTAAAACGCCATTCCAGGAAATTTATAGGGAGAAATAGAACACCACATGCGCGCGCACAAGCAAATTTAACCTGGGGAAATCTCTTCTTCCACACCTGCTATTCTGGCAGTCCTTGTACGACCTGTGTCAGACCGGGAAGCAAGAAAGGATCCCGTTTCGCACAGCTGCCGATGCAAGCGCGCAAATGTTTTCGGATTGGGCAATCACCTGTTTGATAAATGCTCACCGTACATTCGTGCTGTCTCTGTGGTACTTCCGTTTGCAGCTCCGTAAATGAAATGCATGTCTGCTTTTTCAGTATTACAAAAGAACGCAATTATCTCGTGGGTTACAACTGTTAGAACGGTTGCACGCTGGAGAAACTCCACAGAACTTTCGTCCGCGCTTTTTATTCACTGATACGCAGATTTGCATACGGTTTCTCCTCCTTCTGTAGGTTACATTTGTATGCACGGTGTTGTTTTCTCCCGATAAATTTCAACAGGAATGTCGTTTTAACGTTTGCGGAGAGGCCGTTTCGAAACGTGCTAGCGCGTTTGCGTTTCATGTTAGAACCCTGCATTCTTTGATGTAAATTCTTTGTATTATTGTGTACTATTACCTCATCAAGTTTTCCCTATGTTTTCTGAATCACCTTGTATAGACGTTGGCGATAAAAAAAAAAGGGATTTGTCTTCTACCGGACCGTCTAACATCAGCACATCGAGCTTCGGCCAGGGATCTCCGCCCACTTCGCGAAATGGTCTGTCAAATCCCAATCTTTTCAGCAAATCGGACTTTGGCCAAAACTCGTGGCCAATTAATGAATTGGCCGCACTTCGTGCTTTGAGTAACATAGATATCATGATAGCTATTAATCATGAAGGGTGGTAGTTTCGAGTAAATTCATAGTGGAAAAAAAATTGTTTTGTCGACTAGCACCCTGATTAAGTGAAGGTTCTTGTGAGGGCAAAATTACATTCTTGTCGATAACCATGTGGTTATTCATCCACTCACTCAATCGCTCATTCATGCGGTCACTCATATGTTCACTTATGCGGTTACTCACTCACTCACTAGCTTTCTCGCTGGTTCATTCACCGACATATTCAGCTTCTCACCCTCTCAGACATTCACTCACTTGCTCAATCACTCGGGGGCACTCTCTCATTTATACTCAAAATCACTCGGTCGGTCACTCGCTCATATATTCACTCACTTCCTCTCAATCACTCGGTAACTCACTTCCTGAAGATGAACTGTTGTCGGTGAATTTTCCCAGCCGTGATTTTTTGTCGGTTAATTTATGTTAGTGAATTTTCCCAGCGATGAGTTTTATTATCGGTGAATTGCGGGTGGTAACTTTTCTGTCGGTTGTTTGTCGGTGAATTTTCCTAGCTATAAATTTTCCTACCGGTAAATATCGTGGCTGTAAATTTTCCCAGCCAAGAGTTTTCCTATCGGTGAATTGCGAGGTGATAAATTTTCCCAGCTATAAATTTTCTTATCAATGAATTGTTGGTCGGTGAATTTTCGCAGTGATGAGTTCCTATCGGTGAATTGTGGGGCGGTGAATTTTCTGTCGGTTGTTTGCCGGTGAATTTTCCCCTCTAAATTTTCTTACGATGAATATCTGGCGGTGAATTTTCCCAGCCATGAGTTTTCCTATCGGGGAATTGCTAAGCGTTGAATTTTCTGTCGGTTGTTTGTTGGTAAATTTTCCCAGCTATAAATTTTCCTATCGAAAAATTTTCCCGGTGATGATTTTCCTTATCGGTGAGTTGCGGGGTGATGTGTGAATTTTCCCGGTTATAAATTTTCATCGATGAATTACGTGGCGTTGAACATACAATAAATAACCTATAGTAGCAATCGGCAGGTTATTTTTTCCCGGTACTTCCAAATTAGTATCATATAACATTATAGTGAGAGAAAAAAAAGCACGTGGTTGAAATATTTTGCCGGTTCGGGTTCACGTTCAAAGAACGAACTGGTTTCTATCGATACTAATTTTTTTGTTTTCAATGTACACATGGCAGGCACGTTTACATGGCGAGACGGTGGTGATGATCCGGTTCCCGAGATCCGGAAGAAAGTCTCTCATTGGTGGTGTGTTCTTTAATTAGACCCGACGCGCGTAAAACTCTTGTTAGCAGTCGACGTAGCGGCGAAAGACTGCAAAAAAAAAAAAAACCCATGGGCTTTTTTTTTTCACATGTCTATCTTGTATCTCCAATAGCCAACCCTAGGGCGTGGGTCGAAGACCTCCATTGAAATGGCCGTTTTCTTGTTTATCTGTTCATTACATCGCGCTCCTATATAGTGAGTTTAACTATTTCACTTGCTGCCACGGCTTCGGAACGAGTTTCTCTTATAAACCATACATACCCTGAGGAAACAAGATATTCTCGTGGATTTCGATGCAGAAATCTGATAGACGTTGATAACGAAATCAATACACATTTCTTTCTTTTTTTTCAATTGTTAATCCTAACGGCTGATGAAGAGCCAAAGAATGTAAGGTTTGGCAACCGAAATCCTTCCGACAAGGTAGATTTATTCGACTTCGATAGCTTTTTCACGGGATTTTTTAGAATTATTTTAAGGTTAGATTCATTTAAAAAATCTTCGATCAGGGGTTCTTAACCTATGGATCGCAGGGGCTTCCGAAATGGGTCGTTCCAATCCTTTAACATTCAGGTATTCTTTAGCCATGCGTCACAACCCAAACTTATTAGGGGCTTCCTAAATGAGTCGTACAAATCCACTTACAGTCCTGTTATAAATACACTTATTCCATCACTGGCTTCACTAGTTTTGAAGAAGAGTCCCATCCCATCGACATTTGTCGTTGGTTTTGGGTCGCGGCTGAAAAAAGTTAAGAACGCCTGATCTCTAAACACAAAAAAAATGTTTTACCCTCATTTAACACTGTTTTTTTCTCAAATTTTCCCTGTTTTTCGAACTCCAATATCTCAGTGACTATTCCACTTAGAACAACGTGGATCTTTTTTTCTTTTTTTTTGTTGGCATCAGGAGAAACAAGGAAACAACTTTCTAATTGGGTTCTTGAATACAGAGTATCCGTATAAAAAGTAAGCATTTTTATTGTAATAACTGTACAACCCCCTTGCAATATGAATGACATATCTGAGTACTACTCGTTATTTGGATATCTTTTCTAATTGGAAGTATGCCTCTAGCATCAACGGTTCGCCAGTAAAATGTCATACCCCTTGTTTGCTATGCAACCTGTATATACGTTTTTACGGTCTTCTTTGAGGCAGCCATACGCAGGAGGAAGAGGAGGGGCACGTAGGCTGTGACTAAAACTACAAAAGGCATTCGATTTCGGATCCTGCATGTTTGTGGGCCCTGGGCAGGTGGCTCGTTTGCCTGTACGAGAAACAGGCCCTGGCGATCAGCATGAAAACGAACGTGGTGTGACGGAAATTGTTATATTTCTGTGAAGGGTAGTCGTTTGTTGGGCAAAGGTTCCTTCAGGTTTTGCCATAGGCGGAGATAGACTTGAAAGTCGCGGGGGGGGGGGGGGTCACGATTATGATAATTTATATATACACATATGCATTAGATCAGACGACTCCACTTTTGACACTGAGGGGGCAATGACCCCCTCCCCGTATCTCCGCCCATGGGTTTTGCAAGCCTGTATTCGAATCTTCACAGAGCGTTTGTGTAGCTACTGTTTTGCATTTGGCTTCATCCAAGAATAAATTAAATAACCTAATAGTATATGGATAAATACTTTGATGCAGCGTCATCTATCGATAAATAATTTGCAACACGTCTCAAATTCTCTCAAAAATTAAGTTTAAAATATAAAATTACGATATAACTTTTCAACATATTTCTTTATCTTGTAAAAACTGGTTTTTGTTTTAAAGGATTTCGAAGTAACTAAAACGATTATTTTTTACAAAAGAAATAAAAGTCAGATGTTAAAAACCATGTTAAAGTTAATACTACCCATCGGGAACCAGGAATCATCAATTATGCTTCACGATTATATATAATGTTCGTATGCCACTCTCTGCAATTTTTAATTTGTTGGTAGGTCTCTCCTTTCGTCCCTCACCAAGTACACACCCTTTTAGTCACTTTTTGTCTCGCAGACTGACCTCGTCCTTTGCTCCATAAATCACTCTCATGCTTACGCACTCTCTAGGTCACTCTTTTGATCACACTCTATCTTGGTCAATCCCCGGTTACCCTTTCTTTCACTCTTTTGGTCACTCATTCGCCTGGTCCTTCTCTCCTTACGTCACTCCTTTGGCCGATCACATACATAAAAACTCACTTGTCTGGTCACTCACTGACCTAGTCCACCGCTCTCTAAGCAAAGGCTGATGTATAGTTTTAATGCTGTGGGCTTTACAAATTTTTGCACTTGATCACCCCTCTTCTACTCTAATTTTCTTGACTACTTATTCCACAAATTTTTCGCCCTTTAAAACCTGCCGCTCTGGCCTATAGCCCACTCGGCCCCCCCCCCATAAATACTCATCTGGGTATGCAACCACCTTTATCACCGAATATGTAGAGCAGCCTCTTCAACTTATTGCACCCGCGAGCACCATTGTGCTCCACGAAGCACGCTCATGTTCGATTTCGTGCTCGCGAGCACTTGATCAACGCTTCAATTAAAAAACCCTGTATAAATTTCATTCAAGGATTACGATTATGTAACTTTCGGGCATAAGTATGTCAAATTTGCAGTAAAGAGTGCTCTTCGTTCGATGATGGGCATAAGCAGTGCTCGTGACTCGAGTGTGGTTGAATACCCCTGATCTAGAGGTACGCAACGTCTACTATGCATTTCAGAGGGGAGGGGAGACAATTCAAGCGTCTAGAGCAGGCATCGTCAACCCGTTGCTCGCAAGCACCACGGTGCTCCCTTAAAGTGACCAGAGTGCTCGATGAACTTGTCCGATTTCGTGCTCGCAAGCACTTGATCAAAGTTCCAATTAAACACCTTGTACAAATTGCATTCAAGGATTGAAATCATCCCGATTTCATGCATTCGTGTCGAACTTGCCGTAACACTGCTCTTCTTTCGATGATGGGTACAGGCAGTGCTCGCGACTGCATAAAATGTTGAAGGTCTAGTGCATTTCAATGGTTATGCCTGAAGTATAAAAACATTTGGGAACCACTGATGTACACGTTATCGACGTGACGCGATGACTCAGCTCATCGTGACGTCTCAAAAACGAGCAAAATTAGTTGTGGCGGATCTATAGAAATTTTGTTGCTCAATACATACTGTACATAGTTTTTCTCTCTTTCTCATCTTTTCTTCTGTGCTTGCTGCTTATCCTCATTAAAGTATCATTATGCTTTCAAGAACGACAGGATTTTTTTTTTTTCCTTTGGCATTGAAAGACGAGGGAATCCATTTGGTGCTCAGGTGTTCCAATTGTTGGGTGGTTTCTTCTTTTTGGACTCATTGGTTGGGTTCCTTTGACATTTTATATTTAGCAGTTTGACTCATGCAGCGAGTCTTTTCATAGCGACTGACGCAGAAACGTTCTTTGAAGTTGTAATGATTGCTGCTTTTTAGGAGGGTCTTCGGTGACTATTTTGATGTAAAATTTTTCTGCCTCCTCTGCTCGGAGAGAGATATGAATGTTATGGCAGTGTTTGGAGCAGCTAACAACTCAGAAAAAAAACAGTGGTGTAGGTTTAGGAGGAAGGTTTCTTGAATACGATCATACAAATACGGGTTGATTCAGAAAGTTTTGGGGAGGGGGGGGGTGTAGGCCGATTGCCTTCTCTCTGATTCTTCTTTTTTCTAGAAAAATGAGGTGATTGTGCCCTCACCCCAGTTTCAGAAAGATAGGTCGTTTGTTCCAACCCCCCCCCCCCCCGATTTCTTAACATCGTAGGTAAACTCATTTAAATTATTAACTTACCTCATAAATTTTTCCAAAAGAAGAGAGAAATATATTTCTATAATATACATCAATTCAGAAATTAATGTTTCAAGTCAACAGCAGAGGACTCTAGTAGAAACATTTTTCCTCGCACGCGCATTAACACATTTATCCTCACACACTCTTCCTATTTCTTGACCAAATTTCTCATTTTACCAATTAACTACTGATTATTTAAATAACACGTTTGAGAAGTTTCAACACCTCCCCCCCAAAGACAAAGTAATTGCATATTACTTTGGGACCAAAGGACTAACTCGTAAATACGTGTCGGTTCATAAAATCGAGTGTCGACTGTAGCTGTCCATCCATACAACTAACTATACTAAGTGAGTGCTTCCATTTCTCTTCTAAATTGGAAGTGAGAGGGGCGGAAGTGTTTGTTTTTTTCTTCATAATTTTTTGTGTGTGTCATCTATTCCTTATGGAAAAAATGTGGAAGAGAAAGCTGACTCTCGGTTTGACCAAACCACTGCCGAATCACCCCACCATAAGCTCCGAAATGCCCCATCTAGTTCCGATTTTACGTGGCGAACCTATTATGTGGTGTGTCATAATTTATACACCGATGTTGTACGCAGTTGATTTTACGTGCGCGAGAAGTATAGTACTCAGATCACGAGAAGAGTTACGCGAACCCCCCCCCCCGCCCCCTCTCTGGAGAGGGTTCATTTCGGTGCGGGGAAAGGATAAAAATTATCCCGGGTTGCCAGTAAAGGCTGTCTTGGCGCAAATCACTATTATAAGGGTATTCTTCACGCTTGAGTGAGCTGCGCTTTTTGTGTTGGCGTTTGTTAAAAGATGTTCTCGAAAACTGTTGTTATAAATTTTGGAAGTAAATTAATTTTTTTAATTTAGCAAATTTGAATTTTAATTAAATTTAATATTTTGAACTAAAATATTTGATACAGAAAAAAATTCGAAGGGAGTAGTGACCATATTGTAATGAAGGGAGTAAAATGACTTTAAATTAATAATTTAATACAAAAGGAGTATTATTTTAATATAATAATAATAATTTATTACTACTGTAAATTATATGGCATTTTCTTCGGTTTAATTTCTATACCGCAGCAAGAGAATGCCACCTGCTAGCAATTAGCCATTTTTCTTCTGTTTACCTTCTCTTATAGCCATGTCATCGTCTTTTTTCCTTTCTCGACAGAAGCTACTCATATGGGATTTTTAAATAGGTGACAAATGCAGTAGAGACAAATAAAAAGATTGAGCATGCCTGCTTGTCAAGTTTGCAGTTACGTCTATAGCCACCTTAAGGGCATGTCCCCCCAAGGGCAGGGATCCGGCCCTGGATGATTCTAATCATTTTTTACAACTATAAATTCATTTTAGAGTGACCCGTCGAAGATTCCAATCTGAGAGCCCGGCTGCAAGATGTAGGGGCCATGCTTAAGGGCATCGGAAGAATGGTCCTGTCATGCTGCAGCAGGGATCCTGGCTGGGATCTCTCACCGGCCGTCTATTCTGAATTTATAGTGTGAAAAAAAAAGGAAAATTATAAGAAATCTTCTATAGGCTGGATTTTGTCAGCCCATCCTTCGTCTTCAGCTCGTCTTCCACTATGAAGGTTACCATCAAGGTCCATGGGTTCGAATCCTGGCATAGAACATTCGAAGCAAGTTCTTTACCTACCGAGCCTAGGGCGACCACCGATGGATTCATTCCCCACCAAATTCCACTGGTTGGAAATTGCCGTATGGCGATATATGACCGGAGTTGGTGTGCGGTGTAGTAGCCCATCCTTGGGGGTCATGGTCGAAAATGTTTTATACGAGCAGTGTTCGGCTTCAGCTTGATGCATGGAACTGATTATTTAAAAAAAGGCTGGAGTTTTCGATCCCATCTGCGGAATAAAAAATTGCTTTTTGTATTAAAATTATGTATTTTTTGTATTAAAATAATGTGCCGTAAGTGCTCGAGCAGCCGGGCCGTCTTAAGAGCATCACGGGCTTTCCCGGGCCAAGTGATTTTTCTGAGGCCCTACCACGTAAATTCTGGAAAATTTCAACCAGATTTTATTTTTGTGAATCTAATGCGACAATGCCTTAAGACGACACTGTCGAACAGCCGGTGTTTAGGCAACAAAAACACTGCGATGACGACGTTATCGAGAGCACTGCCGTGGCGCTTTCAGTGAAATTTCTAGGAGGCCAAAATAGCGCTAAAGACACCAAACGGGAAAGCACCGTTGCTAATGTGCTATTCTCGATGGGTAGTTGCTTTATCTAAAAGTAAATAATAGAATCGTCCGACGTAACGTGAAGTAGCCAATGTTCTTCTCGTGATCGGTGGACTATATTTTCACTGTGCTTGGTCGCACACTCACGCAGTCGAGAAAGAACATTACGCCCGCAAGAGAATGAATGAATCCTCTGTCTCATTGGGTCAACATACATAGCGAACTGTACATAGCTTCATGCGTATGTTGTCCTTCGGATAACTTCTAGCAGGGCCGGATTAACCATTAAGCAAAATAAGCACGTGCTTAGGGCGTGCTTCTGTGCACCACAAAAATATATCAAATTTTTTTTTTTTTTTAATCCGATAGAAGATCCTAAAATTTTAAGAACACTTGATTGTACAGTTGAAGACCATTATCACAAGGATGCCACAAAAGATGAGAAACTAATAATATTGCAAACTAGACATCGTTGCTGAGTTTTTGGATTAGCTTTTCACAATTTTCATAAAGTACGCTCAGGGCTGTCTTAACATTATCGTACACCCACATACAAAGCGATTTTTCTGAGAGAGGCACTACTACCTAGCTAAAAATTCCTACCTACCTATTTGCATATTTACTCTTGAAAATCGGAACCAGATCAAATTGTCACTTGACACCCAGAAGTGCCCAGAGCAGTAAACCAAGATCTACAGAATAAGAACATGGTTTTTGTGGGTCATTAGGGGATCAACTGTGCAGTTTGATCTATAGAAGTAACAGAAATGCTACCAGGTGTAAATTATAAACTTGAGAATGTATCTAAAAAAAAATACCCAATATAAAACGGTGATTCGTCAGAAATAAGATACCTAATAGCAGTATCCGCAACTGGATACTTGGTTAGCCGGGGCAACCACTCATTTAGGCACCCCCCTCGTAATTATCTCATCAACAGTTCGTCGTAGTGGGGTATGTTTCTAATTTTAAAAATTCTCAAAATGTGTGACCAGAAATCACCTTGCACGAGTTTTGAAGATGAAAATGCAGTGTACGCAAAATAAAAAAAAATGGAAATTTTTTATACGATTCCCCCCCCCCCCTCCTTCCCATCCTCTAACTTCCAATCAGACAGTTGTAGCTCTTTCTCTTCTGAGCCCAACAAACAAATTACATGTTTTTAAATGCATTATTCCCTGAGATATTGAAATTCAAAAACTGTTGACAGGTCCGGACTTCGGAGAATTTCGCGGCCCGACTTACAAACTTATGGAGTTACGAACATAAATCTTGAAGGGGAATTTTTTTTTCACAAAGAACGCATTTATTTCAGGAACGCGTTGATGGTCTGGATCGTAATCAAACACGATCCATTGAGAGGGAATGATATTTTAATTCGTTTTACAAAATTCATAAATTATTAATAATTATTGCGTGGTCCACCTGCTGACACTTCATCGTGGCTCGAATCACATTGAACAGACATAAAATTTTGTCAATACTTTTAAAGCGCTTCATCATCTCTTTATCAAATATACGTTCAATTCGATAACTTTGATTATTTTTCGAATTTTTTTATTGCCGTTTTTGTTTAATTAATGTAAATTAATAGAAATAAAGGAATAAAGTACTGGAATTCCATGACCCCCACAAGGGTGGGGCTGACAGGCAAGATCGTCGTAATAGCATCATGAGCTCCGAGCTAAGGGATTTTTTGGAGGCCCTACCAGAAAAATTCAACTACGTCTCGTTTTTCTGAGGCACCTTTCCTCTTGAGGCCCTTCGGGCTCCACCCGGGGTGGGGGAGGCATGCGTTAAGACGGCACTGCCTAAGGTTCGCACCAGGCGTCCTCCTTTTTCAGTTTTGAATCAGGTAACCCTATCTGAAGACCACATAATCCGTATTTTCACTTATTAAAATAGCTATGCAGTATCCATCTCGATCATCCATATTGTCCGAATTTTTTTGTGGAAAGAAATATATATTTTTCTACATAAAAAAAATCGAATATTGCAAATGTATGAATTTCGTTTCCGAAATTTTCGTCTCATAAAAAAAATTTATGCTAAAAATAAAGAACTCTCTCTCTCTCTCTCTCTTTTTTCATTTCATCGCATGAGTTGCCTGAAATTTCGAGATTAGATGGCAGCACCAATAGTATATAAATAAAGCCTCCATCGAAATTTTATATTACTGGAGAGAGTATGACGTCAGCGGTCTCCGCCTTGGCAGTGCTGAGAACGGTGTTCCCCAACATCTCCGTCAGAACATCACGTGACTCGGTGAAAACAAACACAATCCCCCGTTATTTTCTTATGCAGGCCCGTCATTTCGGGGAAGGGAGGGGGGGGTCAGGCTTCCGAAAATACACTAAAAATGGTATATACATACATATATATATAATTATAAATACATTGCGTACATGTTCTTTGCCCCCCCCCCTCCCCCATGGAAAAAGTTGAGATGACAGCCCTGTTCTTATGGCATCCACAGGAATTTAAAACAATAAATGAAAGAAATAATTTCAGCATCGATGAGATAATTCCAGAATTAATGAAAGAGAGGATTTCAGCATTGATAAAAGAGATAATTCCAAAATTAATGAAAGAGATAATTTAGTAATTAATGAAAGAGATAATTTAGTAATTAATGAAAGAGATAATTTAGTAATTAATGAAAGAGATAATTTAGTAATTAATGAAAGATAATTTAATAATTAATGAAAGAGGTAATTTAATAATTAATGAAAGAGATAATTTCAGCATCGATGAGATAATTTCAGCATCGATGAGATAATTCCAGAATTAATGAAAGATAATTTCAGCATCGATGAGATAATTCCAGAATTAATGAAAGAGAGAATTTCGGCATTGATAAAAGTGATAATTCCAAAATGAATAAAAGAGATAATTTGATAATTAATGAAAGAGAGAATTTAATAATTAATGAAAGAGATAATTTAATAATTAATGAAAGAGATAATTTAATAATTAATGAAAGATAAATCCAGAATGAAGGAAAGAAATAATTTCAGAATTAATTAGATATAATTTCAGAATTAATTAGATATAATTTCAGAATTAATTAGATATAATTTCAGAATCAATGAAAGAAAAAAATCCAGCATTAATGAAAGAAACAAATCCAGAATTGATGAAAGCAATTATTCCAGAAGTAATGAAATAAATAATAATTAATAAAATAAATAATAATTAATAAAATTAATAAAATAAATAATTCCAGAATTAATGAAAAAAATTCAAGAAATAATGAAGGAAATACTTCCAGTATTAATGAAATAAATAATTTAATTTTTTTTCACCTCTAGATGAGTTCCCAATCCTTTTTTTTTTATCCTTAAACCCCAATATTTAGAGACCGAACTGTACATTTCTATGTGTAAATTGCCAGGCGGGAAGTTTGTTTTTAACGGCTGACGTGATTTCCTTGCATTCGATGGCGCTGCCGTCGCCGCGGCTGGATGCTCCCTCCAGTAATATAAGCTCGATGCAAGCCTCAATAATCTCTGTCGTCTGCTTCTCTCTAGGTAACTTGTTTTGGACGTCTCCTTGTGTCCTGAAAAAATAACCGAACTGGCAGTTTAAACTTCCAGTCCCGTTTGTGAGCTCAGCTTGTAGGGAACCGACTTCTTGTCTGTCGTCTGCTCATTAAGAGGTAGTTCGTTTTGGACGTCTCCTTATGCTCAGATAAAATAACCGAACATTTAGTTTGAATTTCCAGTTCAGTTTGTGAGCTTTGTTTGTAAGGAACTGAACGGAATAAAGAATATAGTTTTTTTACTTCAAACTTCATCATCACCTCATGAGTCACTTTTAAATTCAACACTAGATGGCAGCACATTACTTTAAAGTGGAATGTGGAAAAATTCACTTTTTATGATCTTACCTGTGGTCTGCTTGTGTGGAGAGTGTTTTTTCCTCCGTTTTGGATGTCTCCTTGGGCCTTGAATAAATTACTGAATTGGAAGTTTGATCTTTCAGGTCAGTTTATAAGGAGCAAAGCTGAATGAAGAATTTAGTTTTTTATAACAGCTTCGTCATCACCATATAAGAGACTTCTGATTTTGAAAGTAGATAGTAGCATCAACAATATTTTTTAAAATGAATGTCTTAAAGTATTCTAGAGTATGAAATTAATTTTATTTTTTTTTTTTTTTTTTTTTTTTTTTTTTTTTTTTTTTTTTTTTTGTAAATTGTTAGCGCCATTGTGAATTCGCTGCAAATGCTACAAGGCAAAAAAAAACTGCTATTGGCGGACGGCGTAACGTTTCGAGTTACTCGGTATATACGGGACTCATTACTTCCTAGATACAATATCTATAGGACGTACTGCCCTAGCGGGAAGACTGGATACATTTATCGCACCCACGTCCTGCAGCAGGGGTCACTAAGCTGTTCTATTTGTTGGGGCCTTTGTTTGGGCACCTCTCTGGGAAAGGGTGCCAAATTCGAGGTGGAAGGTAACAAATATTTGTTGAACTGAGAAACGTCATCGGGAGCACCAAAAAATAGATCCCGCACGTTTGAATTTGGGAATAGCCCCAAATAATTATTATTGATTATAATATATTGATTATTAATATTATTGATTATAATTATAATAATTATTATGATTAATGATACGGAAAAATTTAGAATTCTTTTACTCACTTTTCTTGCCGAAGTTTCCGTCGCTCACCCACCCAAACGCACGGTATACGTCGATGCCAGTTATTATCACTACAGTTTTAGTTTATTTTTCACGGATTCCCATTCTATGGAATCCTCACTTGACGTTGTACAACTATCGAATTCTGTATTACTTATTAATTGTTGTTGCTCCATCAAGCCACCTGCAATCCAAAATTCCTCTTCTTTTTCAATAACGTGCTTTATGAATTATTGCCAAAAAGAACGGAGAACGTTTTAGCGTGTCTATCTCTGGTGAAAAGAAAGATACAACTGTCACAGAAGAAAAAAATACACTGCATGCCTAAACCATTGTGGGTCTCTCTCTCTCTTGCTTATTTATATTTATCTGGAGAGACACTGAAGGGGCATCTGGAGGAACAGCCTCTGCTGTGGGGGAGGAAGTTGGTGTGGATGAAAAAGAGACATTACTTATGTCAACACCCTCCGCTATCGGCTATTGGAATTCAGAAACCACCCCTATCCTACGAACAAGGCAAGAAATAGATATAAAAAAAAGGGGGGGGGGGTCTGGAACTGTAACCTACACCCATAAAGAGAGCCTTTCACAACGGTACCGGCGCTGTCGTGAAAGAGGGGCACTTCCTGTAATCTATGAGTGAATATCTGAATTCGTTGGAGGCTATTTTCGGGAGAAAAAAAACTGATTGAATATTCGTCTGGGTGTTGTAGGCCTATAACTACATGCAAAACTGAATGAAAAATTGTATCGGAAAAAATTCAACAAAATGACGATGTAATATATATATATATATAACTGTGCAATAAAAAAAAAAGCACGATAGTAATATTGGCGGGGAAAATTTCTTGGAAATCGCGCCAAAATGTTCTTGAGCTCGCCATGGATTTTTGATAATGGTAACCAATATTTTTCTAATTTAAAAATTTTAAACGAGTATACATTGGTTCAAAACGGTATTTTTTCAGTATCTTTTTCATCCGGCACAACTCGCTAGGTAGTAAATTGCCTATGGCGATAGACCTGAGTTGTGCTCGGTATAAAAAAAAAAGTATCTTTCTCAAAATCATAAAAAAATTTGATATATTCTATATAAATGATCATCATAAACCTCCGATGTATGGGAACTATATTTTGCGGCGAAGGAATACACTCTCTACCTTTCTCTCCACTGCAAAGTTAACCTGAAACAAACTATAAGTATAGACACAAATGTGGTAAGTAACATTAGTTTTAAAGATGTTATCAAAGACTTTGAACTAGAAAAAAAATAGGAGAAAGCTTTTAGATAAATAAAGTGAGTGCTCAGAAATTATATATTTATCAGATCATATATTCAACCTTAGACACAGTCACGGATCTACAGCGATGAGTCAGGAGGGGTACTAATTGTGTAAGATTGTAGGATTGTCCTGTATTTTACGGGACAGGCCAAGTTTTACCATATTATCCGGATTTTCGGAGGGGTGATTACTCCCCACCCTACTTCTGGATCCACTGTTGGTCTTAGATTAGTTACTTCTGAAATACAAAGTTTCATTCAATGTTTGTTTGTTTTTTTCATTGATAGATTCAACATTGTGTGAAATATACGTATGGGGGGGGGGGGGCGGCCATCAAAATCATTTAAGTGCTTAGGGCCTTCAAACGTCTTAATCCGGTCCTGCATATTATGCTGCCATCTGAAGTCGACGTCGTTTTCAAAAACCTCGTGACTTCGAACGATTAGTTCGTAAAATCGAAAGTTTTTGAATGGGAAAGACAAAGTAATTGCAATTGCATATTGTTTGGGACTAAAGGACTACCTCGTAAATACGTGTCGGTTCATAAAATCGAGTGTCGAAACTAACTAACTAAATTGGAAATGAGAAGGGCGGAAGTGGTTTTTTTTTCATAATTTTTTGTGTGTGGCATCTATTCCTTGTGGAGAAAATTTTGGAAGAGAAATCCGACTCTCGGTGTGACCAGATCACTGCCGAATCACCCCACCATACGTTCCGAAATGTTCCATCTAGTTTCGATTTTACGCGACGAACCTATTATGTGATGTGTCATAATTTATACACCGATGTTGTACGCAGTTGATTTTACGTGCACGAGAAGTATTTTCACTGTGCTTGATCGCGCACACAAGCAATCGAGAAAGAACATTACGCCCGCAAGAGAATGAATGAATCCTCTCAGTCTCATTGGATCAACATACATAGCAAACTGTACATATTTTCATACGTATGTTGTCCTCCGGATAACTTCTAGGTTACGAACTCGGCTCCATTATTTTATCGCAATGCCAGGAAGATGTTGATGGAAGCAGATCCATTTTATCTCGTAATGATTGTTTTATTTGTGACAACTCGATAGACCAGAAAATACAGCTTAAATCTTATTCCCAACGGACAAATCCGTCCGTGTCCAAGCTGGGATCATGTGTCAACTGAGGATTTGTGTGTCAAATACGCTTTATGGTAGATAAAGCTAATTCTTGAACGAGCAGAAAAATGGGAACCATATGGGAAAAAAGAACCATATTGGGAACAAAAAAAAAAAATCGATGTTTAGTGCTTTAATTGTTTTATAATGCACGATGACTCAACAAGGGGGGTCCGAAAAAGTCTTGGCATCGGATACTTATGGATATCTTGGGTGTCCAAGCTGAAAAATATTCCATGATAAAATGAGGGGTAGTAGTAAAGTGAGGATTAGAATTCATTGGCATTGAAGCCTAGCTACAAATTCCAGAACGACGGTTGTAGGTGGCACTGCTTTCATTCCACATAAGCACACTATACTTATGTGGAACGAAAGCAGTGCCACCTACAACCGTCATTCTGGAATTTGTAGCTAGGCTTCAATGCCAATGAACTCTAATCCACACTTTACTACTACTTCTCATTTTATCATGGAATATTTTTCAGCTTGGACACCCAAGATATCCATAAGTATCCGATGTAATTTTTATTATGTAATATATGCCATTATATGTAATTTTTCATAACTAAAACTTTTAGCTCAAATAAAGTTCAAATTTTTTAATATTTTATTGTTGGCTGTTATAGTTAGCTGACTTTAGCCACAACAAATGCGTGAAGAGGACATTTCTAACGTCCGAGGACTCAAGTTTGTATTGTCTAAAAATGGAAACTCATATATCTTTGTTCGAAGCAGATGACGTCATTATAGTCAAACCTCGTTAATGAGTCACTCTTGGGAGCGCAAAAATATGACTTAGCAAGCGGAGTAAGACATAGCTGTGCCAATTCCTGCCTGAGGATAATTGTGACTTCCAAAAAGTGACCCGGTAAGCGGAGTGACGTGTTAACCGGGTGACGCACTAACGAGATTTGATTGTACTTTAAAAAATCCCAATGGTTTCCAATCAAAACAACTTTTTTGCGGCGTTTGACCATGGATTAAGAATCTTAGAAATGGGGAACAAGCACCCATACTCTTGGCAACGTTAAATATTTTCACAATAGGTGGCACCTCTGTAATGGCAAAGAACAACTTGATTTTCAACCAAAACAAAGATACATCCAATGTGCTTTCAGAATTTTTTTCTTTGGAAGGGGTCGTTTTTAATGTAGGGTAACTACAGCCATGGCCCCCACATCCTGTAGCGGGGCCCCTAGGCTGGGATCTTTTGCGGGCCCCTCGTTCAGACTTTCAACGGGCCCCTTCTGTAGCTAATTTATAGCGTGAAAAAGCAAAAAAATGATGATAATCATCCCGGACCCTGTCAGCCCCACCTATGTGGGGGGGGGGGGCCATAACTACAGCAGCCCTGGGTTTCCACAAAGAGCTTAAATGTATATTAGAAAAAATATCACGGTGCAATAGAAAAAATTTATTTTTCTCTGGAAAGAAAAAAGGAAAGATATTCCGGGAGCCTGAAACTGAGGATAAGGGGGAGGGATTTCAAAAATATGTGAAAAGAAGTTCAGAATGGCACAAAAAATGAATTCGTCTGGTAACCAGTGGCCTATTTACAGGTGAGGGGTCTTAGCGGGCTATAGCCCAGAGAGGAAAGTTTTGAGTGGCGGGAACTGAGTGGTTGAAAAAATTAGATTAGAATGGGAGAAGAGAGCGACCAAACCATAAATCTACACTTACTTCTGCGTAAAGAGCTTGAGACTAGATCAGTGAGTGGCCAAACGATTGACCTAGATTTGCAAACACGCGAGTGACTAAAATTGTGGCGTAGAAATGCGAGAGACCAAGTCAGTCAGCGACCAGAAGCGTGACCTGGAGAACAATGGATCAAGCCAGTGAGCGACCAGAAGAATGATCAAGAAGGTTCAGTGACCAAAATAGTGACCGAGAGATCGGATGAGTACGAGAGTGATTAAAAGAGTA
The DNA here is from genome assembly GCF_987345545.1 of Pholcus phalangioides. Classification (NCBI taxonomy): domain Eukaryota; kingdom Metazoa; phylum Arthropoda; class Arachnida; order Araneae; family Pholcidae; genus Pholcus; species Pholcus phalangioides. The sequence continues at coordinate 877,332 of NW_028301603.1, forward strand.
ACTTGGAGTGTGTCGTGTGTGAGCTTGAGAAGGCATCGGAAACGAGCACAGTGTGGGGAAGGCAGTGCCGTCTTAAAGCATGGATGCACCTCAAGAGAAAGAGAGCCTCACAAACATTAGATCTGGTTGAAATTTCCGAGACTTTTCCTGATAGGGAAAGTCTAACTTGCCTCAGAAAAAACACTTGGCCCAAGGGCCCATGATGCTGATGCTCTTGAGACGGCCCTGGGGGAAGGGGTTATCAAGAGTGGAGATTCTCCCCCTTTGAAAACATCCTGAGTAGGCAACTCCCATGCATGGGGACTAAAAAACAGAATCGCCTAGAAAGAGGAGGGGACGAGGTCAGTGATCGATCTGAGGTGACTAATAAAGTATAAAAGCATGTGAGGGACTTCGAAACTGGAACGTATTTGAAGGGTGCTAATCGGGCCGTAGCCCAAGGCGCGACGAGTTTGAAGAATGAGGGATCAAGAAAATTGACTAGAATAGGATTAGAGCTCCAGAATTTTTGTAGCCCACAGGTCGGTAGAACCATAAATTCGCCCTGCTGGTAACCCTGTCTTCATCTTTCAATCAATACACATAGTCACCAGACATCCTCCGTTTTGATGTAATTTCAAGCGTCCTCCTACGTTTCAGGAATTTCGGGAAAACAAAACCCCTTGGTCCTTTTTTTGGGGTTTTCGGAATTATTTTTTTCCCACTTTGAAACACGTCTTCATTGAAATGAGTGTTTTCGTGTTTTTTTTCCCTCCATTGATAAATAGCCGTGGAATTTCCCAGAATTTCTACTTTTTTTGCTTATTCTTTATTGGTTCTGTTTTAGTTGGGAATAATTATTGTTGTGGCCGGTTTTATTGATCGGAATAATGGCGCCAGCAAGCGTCCTTCTTTCGCAGTTCCCGAATCATTGAGGTATAAGGAAAGGTTTCTCTATAGCTGCCCAAAATCAACACCTTATATATAGCAGAAAGACTCCGCGCGAAGCTGTGACGTCACTGAAGTCATCCATTTCACCTTTAGCCATTGGATATAGCAGGATGATGTATGCGAAATCTTTACCTTTTTTTTTTGCAGTTCATCCAATGACTACAGGTGAAATAAATGTGACTTGATAAGTGGCTATAGGTGAAACTAGAACCCTTATGAAGGCGTCTTAGGTGAAACGGGTGAGTTCAGCGACGTCACGAGCTTCGCGCGGAGGCTTTCGGGCTATAGAAGGTGTTGCCTAAACGCACTCAATTATGTACGTGGATTGGGTGCTGCCATCTATATTTTAAGTTAACAATCTCTCTGAAAAATATGACCCGTATTGTTAACTCTATAGATCTGACATCACTAATCATTTTGCAAAGAAAACGTATTCTTATTATTAAAAAAAAATTCAGATTAAAAGCATTTAATAGAAATATATTTTTTTTTATTAACGAGAAATATTTCAAATACATCCGAAAATTTTTCTTTCTTTTTTTTATTATTTTCTAAATCTGGCAACAGATATCCCCACGTGTTGTTGTTGTTGATGGCTAGATTTGTTTTCGTACGTCATTTATGTAAATAACTAGAAAAGAAATATAAACGCCATCATCAACGATCCAAAATGTAAAATATTCAAAGAATTTCCATAGTCAATTAATTATAATTGAATCCAATTATTTTACTTTATAGTTTAATTTCCTCGGATCGATATCCTAATTATTGCATTTGAAGGGAAGCCATGCCTTTCTCTAATATAAGATGGGCTGTTGTTCACCTTTACCTTCTTTATCTTTCTCAAAAGCCTGGTGAGAAAGATTAGTTTCTCTCTCTCTTTTATATTATTACTATTACAAGGATTTTATCTATTCTTTCTCTACCTTATTCTAGGTAGATGTAGAGTAAATAATAAGGTAGATAGAGATCCGTAATCTAAGCAATTGGTAGATAAAGTTCCTTAAAAGCTTACATATCCTATTGTGTGCTGATACGTCATATCCCTATTTCTATCTGCATGTTTATGTTTCCAAGTTTTGTTTGCTTTTAAGTAATGTTGTGATAAATGTGTGTGTGCGCCCAAGGTTTCCTCGAGAAATCCTAGAAATATATAAAGAATAATTTAGTTACTAAAAGAACTCAATCATAATCTGCCAGTTGATTGGATTTGGTGATGTGTCCATTTTCGCTTGCAGTGTATAGAACTGTATGTTGTTTTTATCAAGTATTTTCGCTATAGTCCTATGTTACTTATCAACCATACGAATGTAGTCCTATATGTTACGGTAAATGATAAATCAGTTATATTATGCATAATTGCTGATGTTCTCTGTAAGTTTGATAAATTTAATTACTTTTTACCAGTAATTATGCATTATACCCAAACAACGTTGGTAAATTTGATAAATACTAAACCAATTATAACTTTTACCAGCAGTTATGCATAATACCCAAGCATACCTGGTAAACGTTGATAAATACTAGTTATTTATCACTTTATATACCGTAGTGATTATACCTTAGTAGCAGGGTTCTCTAACTTTCACGTTGTGTATTATACACATTAATTTTTGGCTCTCTGTTGTTTTTCATATAAAATGTTGGTTTCATATGATTGTGTATGTTGAATATCACTAAGTACAAGATGAATAGCAACCATTTTGAATATATTTACATTTTTCAACGAACAGCCAACTCATTAGGCTCTATACTAATTGAATCATCATTATTGTATTTTTATTAGGGTCACCAGATTTGTAAAATTAGAAAGGTGGATGCCTGTGTGCACTCAGTCACTTTACTTAATTTTTACAATAGATGGTATCACTGTAGTGGGAAAAAAGACAGTCCTCAAGAACTTTGCATCACCATTTTCTCTATACAGTCGAGTCCCGTTTTAACAAATACCGCTATAGCGAAAGTTTTTAATTAACACTTTTCTGATCCCCCAAATAAGTTTACATAGGAACAATGCTAGATAACCTGGAATTCCTTTATAATGAAATTTTGTTTTAACGAAGTGATTCCTCGGGTCTCTTGGCATTTGTCATAACAAGATTCAACTGTATTTCTGGATGGAGAAGGTAAGGGAAAGTTACCCCTTAGAGGGCGTCTTAACAGCATTAGAGGTTGCCAGGTGAGAGACTAGAAAAAGTGATTTTTATCTAGGGCCCCCCCTCCCCCCACACCTAGACAGAAATAATGTACCCAATTTACATACTCACTGTAAAAAATTTGACCAGATCTCATTTTTCACGTGCCTTTTCCTACAATTGATGCTCTGGGGTTGTGGGCGGGTGGTGCCATGCATTAAAAATGGCCTCTTCCTACTTCAGTATACAGCTTCGGCTGTTGGTGAGTGAGCAAACGATTGTATTCTCAAAATGGATGCTGCGGTTTTCTTCTATCAGAGTTGGTTTTCGGACCGTCTTTTTATACTGGGGCAAGCTGAGCCAAAGTCTTTGTAATATTTGTTTTTTCTTCTTATCCTGGAAGAAAAAAAAAATCACGAAGGCCCCGGCTTGGCCATTGTTAAAATAGCATGTGTCCTGCTTAGAGGCAACTTGCATTCTTTTGTCATTCTGGGCGGCTAGTGGTAAAAGTGAGTAAACGAAACAACACACACACGCACAAACACTCACGTCAATGAAGAGATATATATTTCAGAGAGTGAAAAAAATAATTCCAGAAACCTGAAAAGGGTGAATTTTCTAAATCGTAAGAAGGACACTTGAAATGACATGAAAAGAGAAAGCTTCTTGTAACCCTAATTTGAATGCAACACATAATTTCGCATAATTCATATTAAAACTGAACTCTATAAATCAATTTTGTATGTAACTTCTTTGGTGTTTTTATTTTGTCTTCAAAAGTTCAAAGAAATGAACTCGGACTCAATGTAATTTATCAAATCTTTCATTGCAGGGTGTCTGAGTACTTGATGGGTGACTTGGACAGTTCTTCCCAACCTGTACCAAAGACAAGGGTGAGATTTCTTCATTTTAATATATTTTGAAACTTGTTCATTTATCAATTATCATTGCTTGAGTGGAAATATTTTTACGTAACCCATTATACATAGAACACAGGGTTCTCCCCGACTTTTTATCAACTTGAACAATTTGGCTAATCACATGGAAAAAGGTGTAGTCAAATTGACGCATCATAAAATGTGAATTTCAAGACAACTGTCAAATGGCCGATTCGAGCATTAAGGTGCCAAATGGACACTTGCGATTTGGCAGATTTAATCTTATATTTATTCGCCAAATGAAATATTTTGGCACAATGGCAATCGGCAGCGCGAACCCTGGTAGAACTAATAATGTTATTAGAAAATAATGAAATGTTATTTATAAATGCATAGGCGTAGAAAGACTTGAATATTGCTGGAGGAGGTGGACACAGTAATAATGAAAAGGCTGAGGAATTAAGATGATAATGATCGTTCATGTACATTGAAACCTCAATATAACAATATTCTACATACCAAGAACAATATTGTTGGAGAATCTGGGGCTGCTCAAGGAAAGTAAAATAAATCAGTAAATTTGGTAAATAAAAAAAAAATCTATGGGGCTTAGCCATAGAAATTATACATAATTAATTAGAAATTATTATTAATTATTTCATAATAAAATTAATTATTATAAATACCATATAAAGTGCCAATAGTCATAGGATACCTCTTAATATTTCTGCACTTTTCGCCGGATATAAAAGGGGGTCCCACACGATATCAAGAGGTATTCCATGACTTCAGTGCTGAAGTGCCAAGTCATGGGATACCTCTTAATATTGAATGACTTTTGGCACTTCAGTGTATGATTATTATTAATTATACATAATTAAGTAGAAATTATACATAAGAGTAATTTCTGACTCAACAAATAGTCAAAAAAAGGTTGAGAACTGCTGCATTACAGATACAGTCAAATCCCATTGTAACAAACTCCAAGAAGACCAGAGAAATCACTTCATAACAATGAAATTTTGTTTTAAAGGAATTCCAGATTTTTTTACATTGTTCTAATCTGGGGAATTAGAAACTTTTCATTAAAACGAGATTGTTTGCTATAACAGTATTCGACTGTATTTCCAAACAAGATTTGAAAAAATACCATTCTTGAGCGGGGCTATAAATGGATTTTGAGCCCTGAAATCTCAAAAAAATCCAAGTGCCAGAAAAAATTGTTAGGTGCTGAAACATTTTTACCCAGTGAAAAATGCCCAAAAGGATGCTTCTTTTGACATGGGTGAAGTGTGCGGGAAATAAAGGGCGGCTACAAATCACAGTTAACAAAAACTTATTTGCAAAAAAAACATTCAAATGACTAGATGACCATATTTCATTGCGAAAAATACGGGGAACCAGGATCTCTTAAGTAGGTTAATATACAGGACGTTATCAATTGCCATTGAAAACGCTGCCATAAGTCGACAAAAAATCCCCTATTGTAGTTAAAATCGCTTAAAAATTGAGGAAAAAAAGTTGAACCTAACAAAAATATGTAAGATGAATATGTGTCTATACACAGCTATAATTATCATAACAGTTATGAAAACGCTGTTCATTCACGATTTTAGTAAGCATTACAAATTCAAGTAAGCATTGTTAAAAAAAAAATGGATAAGTGTATAAAATGATTTGGAACAACTAAAAATACAGGAGTGTCCCGTAATATGGGGCACAAGTGGTCCGTCAAATTGTTTCAGACATTTTATGGGTCCTTTGGTTCAGAAAGGTTGAAAAATGCTTTCCAAAGCATTAGTAGTAAAGCAAATTTACTACTAATTTTTTTATTTTTCCTTTTTAGATGTTCTTTGCCCCCCTCCCTTTGCCTCTTTGAGTAGCTCAATACGTTTCTTGTCTAGGTACAGCCTTCATCTAGGGAACGTGTGTAATTGCAATTGGATTCTATTTTCAGTTTCATGTTTTACTTCGAGAAATTTATCCTGATATAACCCCCCTTTCACAGAAAAGGATATATGCATCACACAATAAAATATAATCGGTGAATTTTTACTTTTTCCAATTAATATAACTTTTTCAAAATTAGTTTGCTGTGCTTAAATTTACACAGATATTCAGCTGAACTGAATATTAGGCAACAGGGCCAAATAGGAAGAATACCGAAAAGCAGCCGAATATTCATCTCGCTTCCAATATCTTTATAGAGAAGTTTCGCTGTATATTCATAGAAAATAGATGCATCGGCTCTGTCATTGACACCAAGGGAAAGGAACCATGTCTCCTCATATCTCCACCCATGTTTAAGTGCTTTCTTCCCTCACTACTTTTTTGGAGTTTTCTTTCTTTTCATCGTTTGTTTTTGTTCTGAAAGCCTGTTTTCACAATGTATAAACATTTTTTAAAGAAACGAGTGAACTTTGGTACATCTTTCACAACTCTGATATAAATTGTGCAGGCTATCACTCTTCTGCATTATTTTCTTCTGAGTTGTCGTGTCATGGTTCGGGAACTAAGACACAATCAGGCATATTAACCAGTAATAAAACCTCAGTATGATAAATATGGAAAGTATTTGTTGTAATGCTGATTTTCTTTCTGGAAGCTTGCATGTTATATTTGAAGTTCATTGCAATTTTGAAATAAATTTAACTGGATCAAAACATCAAACTCTTAAAAAATATGTTTTATACTCTTGAACTTGCTACTATTGCCAAATCATGCCATATTCTATTTACAGATGGTGTTTGCACACATATTAGGAATAGTTTTAGTCTCATAAATAAGGTTTATAAAATGAAATATTTTTCTTTACATTTTTAAGTAGCCTCGTCATCTGTCTATTACATAGTCCCAAACTTTTTGTTCCATCGCCCCCTTCTTCTGAAATGTTGTTTTTCTCTCATTGCCTCCAACTCAAGCGAACCCATAGGATCTAATTCCCTGTAGTTTCTATGCCTCAACCCCCCCCCCCCCCCCGAATCATTCTATTGCCCACCAAAAAGCGATATTGCCTACTTTGGGAAACATTAGTCTATCATATCGCATCTTCAAAGTAATAGGGTTTTTCGTAAAATTACAAATTTCCCCCCCCCCCATTACTCTTGTCAGGTTTTCCACAGTTAACCCAGGTCTGTTGGTCAGCATTTTGAGCGACTCATTTGGGAGTCCTGAATAGATAGTCCTCGACTCATTCAAGTCCAGAGGCAAAAATGGCAGACCAATTTATATGAAATTTCAACTGTGTGCTGAGCCACTTTGAAGAAAGGCATTCAACTGTGTGGTGCAAGTCATGTTCATTGACAGAAAAACAATAGGTGAGGGCAGGGCCGTCTTAAGAGCATCGTGGGCCCCCGGGCCAAGTGATTTTTCTGAGGCCCTACGAGGCAAATTCTTGAAAACTTCAACCAGATCTTATTTTTGTGAGGCTCCCCGGGCCATGCCTGGGTGGGCCCATTCCTTAAGACGGCACTGGGTGAGGGAATATTTCACACATCCATGAGTGAATATTTTTCTCTTTAGTGGTAGGCCAAAACCCCACCAGTTAACATGTTTAAAAAGACTTGAAAGGTGGATACTCTATCTCTGGGGTAGGAATACAACAAAATGTTATTAACTTGATTCCATTGTCTCATTTTTTCCATAAATGTGATTGAACTTTTGGACATGTGGCTACTGGCTTTGTCGTGATGAAGCTTGATGCTTTGAAGGTCATTGGGATAATGTTTCAGAATAGCGTTTCTCAACTGATAGTCTAAGAAACACCTCTGGTCTGCAACAATGGTATAATGATAAGGTATAATAGTATAAGATATAATGGTATAATGCAAGATAATGGTATTGTCTGTTAGATATTCCTAAGACAAATTGTATGATATCACACAGAACTTTGTATATGTCTTCCAGTCTAGGCACCCACCTAATGGCCTACACTCATAGTAAAATTGTTTTATGCTATATCTCTTTAAAAGCTCACAGCTAAAATAGACGACATACACACCTTTTCATAGCCATTTCAAAGACATATTCGATGACACCAATTTCATTATGTCAGTGCCCATTATGCAATTCAAAGCACAAAGAACACATATTCTTATCAAAACTGACACAGCCTATCTCTTTTTTTTTTTTTCAAATTTATTCAACATGAATATTTTTCTTTCGGGAAAGATCCAGTACATTGAATCGATGAAAACATATACAAAAGAGATCTAGATGTTGAAAATCAGACTGAATAACTCACAATGTGAATATCATTTCGAGTTTCTTAGTAGATGAAAATAGTTTTTTTTTTTTTTAAATAGATTTTGTTATTAAAAACAATGTTGATTTTGTTACATGGAAACTTTATAATATGATTTGCATTGATTTGAATTTGTTTTAGCAATTTTTTGAGTGTAAAGCAGCTGCTTTTTATCAGCCAGTGGTTTTATCAGCAGTGAGTATGTTATTGTATCAAGGGTTTGTTTTAAATGTTGCTTTTCTATCTCACAGTCATGTGATAATCTCCTCACAGCTGAAGAAGTTGATCATTATAGTCAAGATAAACAGTTTGGTATGTCTGCATGTTTTTCTTTATTTCTTCGTTCATAGCTCATTCTTTCTCTTATGATTAGGGATACGTAAGTTTCGTATTTACTAAATTAGACTGAGTAATTAGATTGGGTAAAAGCACATATAGGCCAATGGGGTAATGAATTGCGGATACCACGGCGAAGGAAGCTACCGAAGGCGGAATCATTACAGGTGATTTGCTGCTTCCCGCATCACACGCCAAAGCAATCCTATGGAAGGATCTAATGAATAAATGGCAACAGAGGTGGGATGACAACACAGAGCCCGGTCGATCAACTCATAGCATCCTGCGACATGTAATGCCTCGGAACCATAAATGGTCACGTGAGATGATAATGTTGGTAACGGGCCATGGTCCATTTCCGGCTAACCTTCATAGGTTCAAATCAATCCCCAGTGATAAATCATGGTTCGTACGGTCCTTGAAAACCTTGAAAAGTCCTTGAAAAAAAAAAGTTCATTTTCAAGGCCTTGAAAGTCCTTGAAAATAAATAAGAGTCCTTGAAAATAAATAAGAGTCCTTGAAAATAAATAAGAGTCCTTGAAAAAGAATTTTTTTTTAAGAATTCTGTGAGAGTCCTTGAAAAATTTGTGTTTTCCGAAATAGTTTTCGCCATTTTTTTTTTTTACTTCGTAAGTGACGTCCTTAAAAAAGTGCAAAGCACAGGGAAAAAGCCTTAGTAGCCAACAACCCTGGATAATTGGATTTAAAGCACGTTTTTCCCCATTATTATAAAGCCGAGTTTTCGTAGGAGCAGGTTTTTTGTGCCGCGTGCAAAGTGAATCGCCCAGCGTGACACGCCGTCCACTCACCAATAATAAGAAAATCTAGATCCTAGAGAGCGCAACAAGCCTCATACGGCAGTGTTTTACGTCGGGCGTGATTGGCCGACTGTTTCTGGAGGAGTCAAATGCGTTGTGCGCCACTCGTTTTACCGATCTTCTCTTCATTTTTGTTTTCTTTCACTTCCCTTCATCGAGCTCGATGCTTCCCTTCAAACCGGAGCATGCAGATGACAGAGTAGCTGATAGCAGGGCCGTGAGTTGATGCGCCACGGTAGGAATACACAAACGCGTAGTGTGATTATGTAAAACGTTTCTGTCGACGCGAAATGATACAGTTCGGTTCATGCGGCGCCAAAAACCTATGTTGGAATGTTTTTTCCCTTTTTATTCTCTGTGCACGTGGAACCGCTCGGCCCGACGCAATATGTAAATCGCTGACGGCATGCTCTCACCCTCACGGGAGCTCGGCTTTGTACTGTAGGCTGGTTTTTTTCCGCGTCTATGTCGGGATTGTTTTTTTTCTCCCTGAGATTGCCGGTTGTTATTTGTCGGCCGTTTTATTTATTTATTTCTTTTATGATCGTTAACGATCTTGTTTTTTTTCCTTGCAACTTTTATGGAATAAAAGCTAGAGTTCAAAATGAACTTCCGATCGTTGTTTTTTTTCTTCAGCTCAGTCGGCACACTCTGACCCCCCCCAACAACCAACCAATACCTATTTCTAGAGTAGAAGTCCTTCTGTTCTAGAAGGTATTGCAACAACCCACTTCTAGGAAAACCCGGCTTTATGGTAGCATGTATCCTGTGATGGAACCGCTCGATATGTAGACGTATTTGGAGTCGTTGGAAGTCATGAAACTTTTGTACAAGGTATTTTTTCTGGAGGACTTGAGAAATCAATATCTTAATAAAAAAGTGTCATAATTTTTGCCGAAATAATTTCAGCCTTTCGGTCCGTAAGTGAGCGAAGCTTCCTCTGATTACTGTCAACTATAGGCGGAGATTGACTTGGAAGTCTGGGGGGGGGGGGACACGATGATGTCAATTCATATATGCATATATACATTAGATCAGTCAACTTCACATCCCCCCCCCCCCGTATCTCCGCCCATGCTGTCTAAGGTTGTATAAGGTTCTTTAAAGAAAGAAAACAAAAAATGAGTAACAAGTGTGTGTACTTTTAATTACTTGTGTGGCTGAAAAATCCCTTCTATCAAGATTGGTTGCTGAGTGTGCCAGACAAAAATGTCGCCAAATGCAAGCTGTACTTCAATGGGTGAATCGGCGCTGAAATCCATTGAGCTTATATTACTGGAGGGAGTATGACGCAGGGCCATAACTAGGATTTTTGTATTGTCTTGCCGCCCCCACCAATTCGGAATTCGATAATTTTATAACGGTGTTCACCTAAAAATTGCCACCCGGGGCAGTTGCCCCCCCCCCCTCCCGCGCGTTCTAGTACCGGTGCTGGTATGACGTCAGTGGTCTACATAATTACTTGGAAGATCACGTGACACGTTGAATGTCGGCGCATCTCCGTTATTTTCTAATGGCATCCATAGTTGTTTAAAGGAGTTTAAAACAATAAATGAAAGAAATAATTTCAGTATCGATGATATGATTCCAAAATTAATGAAAGAGATAGTTCCAGAATTAATGAAAGAAAAAATTGCAGAATTAATGCAAGAAAAAATTGCAGAATTAATGCAAGAAAAAATTGCAGAATTAATGCAAGAATTACAGAATTAATGAAAGAAAGAATTAAAATTAATGAAAGAATTACAGAATTAATGAAAGAAAGAATTAAAATTAATGAAAGAATTACAGAATTAATGAAATATAATTCCAAAATTAATGAAATATAATTCCAAAATTAATGAAATATAATTCCAAAATTAATGAAATATAATTCCAAAATTAATGAAATAATTTTAGAATCAATAAAATAATTCAGCATTAGCGAAAGAAACAAATCCAGAATTGATGAAAGCAATTATTCCAAAAGTTATGAAAAATTATTCCAGAATTGTTGAAAGAAATAATTCCAGAATTGATGAAATAATTCCAGAATTAATGAAAAAATTCCAGAATTAATGAAAGAAATAAATTCCAGAATTAATGAAAGAAATAAATTCAGAATTAATGAAAGAAATAATTTAATCTTTTTTTTTATCTTTAGAAGAGTTCTTTTTTTTAGTCTTTAAAAAGAAATTAATTGCAATATTTAGAGACTAAACTACGTTTCAATGAGGAAATTGACAGGCACGAACTGTGTTATTCAATGTGTCATATGTTTTGTATGATATATATGTGTATGTGGCCTCCTTTATTCATTACAGATGATGTGAAATAAAGTAGGTAGAAATGTAATCTCTGAAAGTTTTAATCAAAATTAAATATGCGCCTATTCATGTTAAAAATATGCTTTTGTAAAAAAGGTCCTTGAATTTTTAAGTTTTACCTTGAAAAGTGCTTGAATAGTCCTTGAATTTTTTTTCGTTGGAAGAGTACGAACCATGTAAATGCTTATGTTTGGCCATAGGCACGCCTCTTCACTACGCAACTCTATGCCCCAAGACAACGGCTTTCCACTTCAGAGAGCCAGCTGAACATTTGCGAATACCTTGGCTTGAGTGCATCTTGAAGCGGGAAGATTCGAAAAGAAAAATACGTAAACTGGTCCGCTTTCTAAAGCAGCACCCTAAGGATATCAGAACTACAGTCCCTTAGCCAGAACCAGATAGAGAGCCACCTATGCCAGTTAGGAGATCCACTAGACTACGACGTCAACTACACCCAGACAGCGATCTCGTACATCTGTTTAGAGAAGAGGAAGAAGAAGAGGAGCCTGAGTAGTCGAGAATAGTTTGATCCACTCTGGCTTATCGAAAAGCTGGATACAGGCTGCAATTACTTACGAATGTCTTTGGACCAAATCAAACTACACGGTGCAGCGATTAGATCAACCCAGCAGCAGATTGGCAGCTTTCATTCATGTGATAGTTACTGATCCAATGAAAATACCTGAAGAGAAGCAGATAAAATTTTATCAACAACTATTCCCGATTATGACGATTATTACGATGATTTTGTGATTTATAACCTGTGATTTACAATTGTGATTTATTTACATGAATCACCATTTTTCAATTACGAATTTTATACTTGTTTACTGGCAAGGTGCGTAATGGCACCTGCCCATGTATGTAATATATCTTTCTCAAGATCAATAAATAGTTAGGTTTCCCCAGAGGCACCCGAGTCCCAAGGGACAATGTGCTTATATCACTGAGTGTGACAGAGCCTGGGTGTCTCTCAGTTCCTATCACTAAATTAGACTGTAAATGTGAAATTTGCAAATTTTGACAAAATAATGCATGCAAAAATTTGATTTTTTTACTACTTTTTTGTGAAATCTCAATTTACAATTTCAAGAAAATTGTGAAACTAATCAAAAACTTGGAATGATCAAACTGTCCATTTGCACATGTTTTGTAGAGTCAGTTTCCAAGTAGCCTTGGAATCTTTTTTTCTTTTTCTTTTTTTTGTGGTGTGTGTTAAAATCAGAGTATTTTTCAAAAAAGACAAAAATTTTGACAAATGGGAATGGTGAATTGAAGAGCATAATATTATGCTGAAAAAAATATGCAGATACAAATACAATTCATACAAATTGACTCGACACATGACATCCAATGCCATGAATGAAGCTTATCAACATACAGGAATTTTGGCCATCTGAAGCTGTAACAGCACCTATTAGTACGTCATATTTATGCCAAATTTATTACTGGAAGTCTTTTCCAATTTTTTTTTTCAAGACATGACACAAGTTAGACTCATTGTTGGAAATGATCATGTTAACAGACAGCCACTTCTAGTTGTAAACCAACAGACTTTTTGTTATGTCATGCAGGCTTCAAATGTCACAAATATAAACCTGAAACATTCAGAACTTTGGCAACATAAATATGTTAGGGCCATGCATATGCACGCACATCATTTTCTTGCATACACCAGTTTGTTAGAAATGCCCCAGAGGAATATTTATGAGTTGATGGTTAAGTAGTAGTAAAGTAGATAATAATAAAGTAGATAAACTAGATAATCCGGCTGTTTGATAGTCCAGCCCATCCAGTAATCCAGCGTTTTTTGGTGAGTTTTCTTCTAACATAGAAGTGAAAAACATGCCACTGAATGTCTTTGCACAGAAGTTTATATTATTTAAATGGGCTTTTCAATTGACTTCCAGTAGTCTAGCGATTTCGATAATCTAGCACACACATGGATCGGATTGGCGAGAGTCACTGTAGTAGAATCCAAATGCAAAAAAGACGTTGGTGCTGTTACCTGTCTTAGAGTTACATGCCCAGTTCGAAATATCCAGTATCCAGTTAAAGCAGACAACAAGGAAAAACAAACAAGTTTTTTCACCTCAATTTTTTTATTACAATAAATAGTTTTAACACGTTACATTTACAGTTAAATTTTTCAATTCATTTTAGTTAAAAAAAAGCAATTTTTCTTTTAACACATTAATTCAATAATTTGATTCAGTCAAAATGGTTGGATCTCACTCATGAAACTGAAAGTCCATTCTCCATTGAGTATCACATTTTCTCAACCATGAACCTTTATGTTCTGGTTATGAACATGATGTAGAACCAAGCATGTTGAGATGGGAAATTGAAGAATTATTTCTTGATGATCAAGTCTGATCAATAGCAAGTCAGTACTTGGCAGTAGATTGCAAAGTGATTGATGAACTTTTGTGATACATTTCAGCCAAAAATCAATGTCAGTAGATGAAGAGGAACTAGGTGTTACAATCAGCAAGCAGTTGTCAGTCTACAAAATAACCACTTGGCAGTTGATCGCTGAAAAGTTTACGTTGGAGTGGCAACCATTCACCAGTCTTGATTACAAGACTTATTAGAGACATTTTAGGATTTCGTTAAAAACATTCACATCCAGACCAGCAGGGAACAGCAGGGGCAATCAATTAACTTGTAACATAATTTTAGCTATTGAAACAGCAAAGCTGTTAGTTGACCACATAGAGAGTTAAAGATCAGAGTCGAGAACAATCAAAAAACGTTAGTGAAGAATGTTCAAATGCAATGCGATTGTTAAGAGCGCATAACCAGAATTTATGGAAAAATTCCTGGTCGTACGTGTCTACGGGAGAACAATCAGCTTCAAGGCCAATCCAATTTGCATAGAAATATCTTCAGCCAGTTTCAGATCACGATCTTTTGATCTCATGATCTGAAACTAGCAACACTGATCGGCCGCAATTGCCGACACATGATCAATCGGACCAATCCAGTGAAGCATGAAAAAAACGGTAAATACGTTATTTCTTTACGGAAATTTACTAGATTAAGATATTTTTTGCCGAGGGTCATTTGATATGTTACAGTACTTAAACTTGTCAAGGGCAGCTACTAATTTAAATTAAAAACATGACATAAACATAATAAAAAACAGCTTTAATTATACTTGGGAAAAAAATGTGTCCTTTTAGCGAACAAATACAAAATTTATGATTTCAAAACATATTTTTTGTGAAATTTACGTATCTCTACTTCTGATAGAAATCGTTAGTAAGCCTTGTGTATTGGAGAATAAATTGATTCTTGCTTTTTGAATGAAAAGTTATCTTAAAAGTTCTATAATTATCAGACTTTTTATTCTCAAATGCTATAGTCCATTGTGTAGAGAGAGTATCAATGCAGTCAGTGAGGCTTTCTTTAATACGTTACTGTTTTATCAATTAGCATCAAGTGCCCTGACCCCTGATGAAATCGATGCACGACTCGCAAAACTCGCTGATGGTGTGGATTTGGCTTTGAGGAGAGCTAAAGTCTGGTCAAAGTATGCTAAAGATGTGATGACTTATATCGAGAAGCGATGCAGTCTGGGTAATGTCTTTGTAGTTTTTGTATTTTTTAACAATGTAAATGCAAAAATTTGTGTTGTACAGATGCACACACACATGCCATCTCTCTAGATTTAGACTGAAGACTCCAGATTTTGAACCCTTCCTCCCACTCTCTGGAATTATTGGAAATTCTCCCGATCTTAGCCAAAAATTAGATTTTTCTCTTAATTTTAACAGAAAAATTATGAGCGTTAACTGCAGGTTTGCCATTTTTGGTGTAAATTTTGCGAATGAAGAATAACAGAGAGAGAGTTTTGCCAGATGATTGTGGACGGCAAAAATTACACAGCAATTAACAAGTGAGTGGTTTTTTCTTGTGGAACTGGTTCCTCCACAAAAAATAGTGCTCGTCTGAAAACATGCATTTGTCAATTATTTTTTTTAATAATATGATCAGTAGGTATTCCCAAGAGATCAGATCATTACAAGCTGTCCAGGGAATTTGTTAGTGTTAGTAGACATCCATGCCCGACCCGGGATTAGAACCCAGACATGCACAATCAGCTCTGACTGGATTCCCAGGCGGCAAAAAAAAAACCAATCAGTGATAATTGTGCTCATGATAGTCATCATAAAAACTGATTATTTTTTTTTAACTGCCAATGTTTCAAAAACAGTTTGCTAACTTATGCAAATTTCTTGCTTGCAAAAACGCTAGATTCCGCTTATGCGTAGACTCTTATTCCCCTCTAATTACAGTTCTTTTACATCATCAAATTGGAATCGCCCATGCTTCCAAATTTGTTTTTGTTTTATTAAGTGTGGCAGAAGGTGTGGATTTTGTTTTACATTATGATTTTGATTTTCATAGATTAGGGCAACTACAACGATATATGGGGAAGCTCTATGCAGTTGCTGTTGTGTGCGCGCTGACCGTGTGATATAAAGCTGTTGGGATATGCTTGCAAAGAAAACAAAACATGGAGACATTCCATATCAGGCGTGGATCCAGGGAGTTACGGTTTATTGTGTAGGTTTTTGGATTGCCCGGTATTTTATGGGACAAATCAATTTTCCCCTTATTTGCAGCTTTTGAGGGGAGAACTCTTTCCCCCCCCCCCTCTCAGATCCACACCTGTTCCAGATAGCATAAAAATCGAAAGCAAAATACATGCAGAGAGAGACACAGCTTTTTCTCAGCCCAGAATATCAAGAAAACATTTTTTTTTTCTAGATATTATACCGAGGTGGACTCGGAAAGAAAAGTCATCCTGTCTCTGCCAGGACAAGATGACTTTTCTTGTCTGAAAATGTCACCATCGGTATGCAAGAGGGCCTGGATTTGTGTTCCGGCAGAGACAATATGACTTTTCTTTCCACGTTCACCTCAGCATAATATCCAGAAAATGTGTTTCCTTAAAATACAGTTTCCTCTTGTCCGAAAGTTAATGAATTCTGATGGTCGCTTTGTGACTTTAAATCAAAAGTTGTTGCTTTTCAAGACAAGATGTTTTGCAAATGTCTTGCATTATTATATGCTGCTCAGGGGCGTACGTGGGACCTATCTCAGGAAGGGGAGAAACTGTATCTCAATTGATTTTTCTCACAAAAAAAAAGAATTGGGAAAATTTTTTGGTTGAGCTATGAGTGGGCACCTCCTGTGTGGGGAATCTCCAGATTTTGTGATACCAGAAGTTGGCACATCTGCACACACATTTAAGAGCATGTGTTTGGCTTTGGTTATAAAAATTCTTCATCAGTGGAAAAGCATTTTATGCATTTCTATACTTATAATATTTTCTAATGTCTATGGAAAGCTTTTTTTCACCAATCATTTACACCTTTGTTTTATTTTGTTTGTGCAGAAGCCGAACATGCAAGAAACCTAGTCAAAATAGCACAAACTATGAGACCTCTCTTGAAGGAAGAGGTGAGTTTTTCCCTATTATTTTTTTTTTATCAGAGCTTGATGAATTGAAGGGGAAAAAGTCTAATTTCTCAGTAGCCAAGTGTTTTTTCTAGGGAAAAACAGTTCTTAATACCCTTTTTTTTTTCAACTTGGTGATCCCTTCCCATCTTGGTAAAATTTCACTGCTGAAAATTTTATGCTGTCCTCAAACCAGTGTCATCTTAACATATGGGTACACCCGGGCACCTCAAGAGAAGAGAGGGGGGCCTCACAAAAATGAGGTCTCGTTGAAATTTCTGAGAATTTGCTGTATAGGGCCTCACAAAAATTACTTGACCCAAAAACCCCTGATGCTCTGGAGACAGCCCTGCCTCAAACCCCACTTTATTGATCACACAGGAAAGATTTCAGACACTAATATCAATTTTTCAGTTGCCACGATGACCTGGCACCTGGAATTTATCGAGCACTGATTTATATGCATCTACACACATGACGAATGGATTAAAGAAAATCTTTCACTGCATTTTTTTCTCTTTTTTTGCACATGGTTCTGCAAATGAGAAAAAATATACTATTACATTCAAAAAGTTCCACGACTTATTTTGTTGTGGAAGTATCAATAAAACATTCACATTTGGTGTTTCCTTCAAAGTAACTACCCTGTGCACAATTATGCAATTTTACCATTCTTCATACAAATATGTAAATGCAGATTGTAAGCCATTTTGTCACTTCCTTCAGTGACTTCGTTGCTGCTTGCTGCACTTTGGAACCTGAGAATCATTGGCCCCCTTAAGCAAATTCTTTATTAAAAGAAAAAGTAACTTGGGGGCAAAATTAGGTAAAAAGCTGGTTGTTGAAGTATCGGAATGTGGTAACTGGTCAATTTTTGTTTCACTCAACTCGTCGCGCCTCAGTTTGTCACGGTACAAATTTGTCGCAGCTCCACTCCGTCGCGATACAAATTTGTGGCAGCTCCAATTCGTTGCGATAAAAAATTCGCCGCAACTCCAATTCGTAGCTGTACAAGTTTGCCACCGTGCCAATTCGTCATGACGTAAATTTATATATTACAGCGCAGAATCAATTCGTCAAACTATCGATTCTTCACTGTACATGTTCCACGCGAGCTTGTATGTAGGTTTTTGTCTTACATGTGAAATAAAAACATGAATAAAAGTGTACACGCAGTTAACTGAAAATAATTAATTTTTGTCAATGCAGAAAGGTCATCAAAATTAAAATTACAATATCAATTGCATTTAAAAATTTAACTGCATATAAAAGTTTAATTATATTTGAAAATTTGGTTATAAAAATTTGAAATGTTAAATAATTGATTTTTGCTGAGATAAAATTTCAATATCATGTGGAAAAATTTTGGTTCGTATGATATTCCCCAAATTAAAGTGAGCCTATCTTTAACAGTAAATTTATATCTGCCTCATTACAGTATTACCATTACAGTATCTCCATAAGGACCTGAAATATTTAATTAATTAATAATTAAATTAAATTAATATTTAATTTCACAGTATAAGCCACACTTCCTGCTTTTGTTGGGATTTCTATTTCTCACAGCGAAGGGAGTTGGGCGCAGATCAAGGGTGGAAATGTACAGTGCTTGTGAATGACGATTCGATGAAGTTTTCATAATGCCCACAGGATGAGCACCGACAAAGGCAATGTAATCACCAATAATAAAGATCCCTATGGGTCAGTCGCATAGATACAATATAACCATTAATCTTATGTTTATAATCAGTCACATATCTTTGGCTGGCTTGTTTGAATATTTTCACATAGTTTTCACATTGTTTTCATTAGCGTCTAAGCTTTTGGTACAAGGTTGGTGTGCTTGGTCTACATATTTCTGTTGGCATAAACATGGAATATTGCAAAACTAAACGTGGAAATTATATGTTGGTTTACATGTGTGTTTAAAAGTTTTTCCCCCATAATTCATGTTTCGAAATTAGAAAAACTTTTAATGCAATTCAATGAATTAGCCTATTATTAATTTTCTTTATTTGAGTTTTTTTGTTGTATCTTAAAGAGAGATACAGGTTATACGGATGACAAAAAATAATGTAGTACTTTTTAAAATTAAATTGTTTGAATTAAATTTAAATTGCAATAAATTGAAATCTTCTAGGTATCTTTAAAACAAAAGAAAAAAATTATGGTTGTTCAAAATACCATCAGTTATTATTCTATAAATCATCATCGGGTTTTTACTGCGATATTCAGGTTATATAAGTGTTTAAATAAAATGATACTCAAAGCACTGAAAATGAATAAAGGTTTAAATATTGTGGAGTGTTTATATGTACGATAGGAATTGTTTTTAAAATTAAAATTATCCTAATAAATGTAGGCTATAATCAGAGGTGGATTTATAGTTTTCCCACCTGTGGGCTATTCAAACCTTGCCTTCCTTCTTCCTTTCTAATTCATGTTCTTGATCACCAATTACTTAATTTTGGTCATGCCCTTTCACTTGGACTTGTCATCTTGGGATAAAGCCCGCATACCCCCTCCCCACCTAGGAAATATACCTCTGAACATAATCTTACATTGTCTGTTAATGTTAATTCACTTGTATTGTAAGAAGAAATTTTTAATAATCGTTGTCTGGAGCCGTAGACCTAGCACACCAACCTTGTACCAAAAGCTTAGACGCTAATGAAACTATGTGAAAATATTCAAACAAGCCAGCCAAAGATATGCAACTGATTATAAACATAAGATTAATGGTTATATTATATCCATGCGACTGACCCATAGTCATCTTTCTTATTGGTGATTACATTGCTTTTGTCGGTGCTCATCCTGTGGGCAAAAAAAAACTTCATTGAATCGTCATTCATAAGCACTGTACATTTCCACCCTTGATCTGCGCCCAACACCCTTCGCTGTGAGAAATAAAAATCCCAACAAAAGCGGGAAGTGCGGCTTATACGGTGAAAATTTAATATTAATTTAATTTAATTATTAATTAATTAAATATTTCAGGTTCTTATGGAGATACTGTAATGGTAAATGGTGGTGAATCTTGAATGGGGGGGGGGACTCTCGAGCCCATGGGGCAGATAGAAATTTATCGTTAAAGATAGGCTCACTGTAATTTGGGGAATATCATACAAACCAAAATTTTTCTACATGATATTGAAATTTTATCACAGCAAAAATCAATTATTTAACATTTCAAATTTTTATAATGGAATTTTCAAATATAATTAAACTTTTACATGCAGTTAAATTTTTAAATGTAATTGATATTGTAATTTTAATTTCAAGTGTACATTCTGTGTTCATTCTTCTGTAATAAAATAAGTCTCTGAAATTTTTGAACATATAGTATTACACTGAAGAGCCAAAAAAACTGGTACACCTGCCTAATATCGTGTAGGGCCCTCGCGAGCACGCACAAGTGCCGCAACACGACGTGGCATGGACTCGAATAATGTCTGAAATAGTGCTGGAGGTAATTGACACCATGAATCCTGCAGGGCTGTTCATAAATCCGTAGGCATATGAGGGGGTGGAGATCTCCTCTGAATAGCACGTTGCAAGGCATCCCAGATATGTTCAATAATGTTCATGTCTGGGGATTTAGGTGGCCAGCGGAAGTGTCTAAAGTCAGAAGAGTGTTCCTGGAGCCACTTTGTAGCAATTCTGGACGTGTGGGGTGTCACATTGTCCTGCTGAAATTGTCCAAGTCCGTAGGAATGCACAATAGGCATGAATGGGTGCAGGTGATCAGACAGGATGCTTACCTACCTGTCACCTGTCAGAGTCGTATCTAGATGTATCGGGGATCCTGTATCACGGCAACTGCACATGCCCCATACCATCACAGAGCCTCCACCATCTTGAACAGTCCCCTGTTGACATGTAGGGTCTATGGATTCATGAGGTTGTCCATCAGCTCGAAGCAATTGGAACCGAGACTCGTCAGACCAGGCAACGTGTTTCCAGTCCTCAACAGTCCAATGTCTGTGTTGTCAGGCTCAGGCAAGGCGTAAAGCTTTGTGTCGTGCAGTCATCAAGGGTACACGAGTGGGCCTTCGGCTCCGAAAGCCCATATCGATGATGCTTCGTTGAATGGTTCGCACGCTGACACTTGTTGATGGCCCAGCATTGAAATCTGCAGTAATTTGCTGAAAGGTGGCACGTCTGTCATGTTTAATGATTCTCGTCAGTCGTCGTTGGTCTTTAATTTTTTACCGGATTCCCGATATTCACGGTACACTGGTGAAGTGATCATACATGAAAATCCAAATTTCATTGCTCACAGATGCTGTGTCCCATCTCTCGTGCGCCGACTATAACACCACGTTCAAACTCACTTAAATCTCGATAACCTGCCATTGTAGCAGCAGTAACCGATCTAACAACTATGCCAGACACTTGTTGTGTTATATAGGCGTTGCCGACCGCAGCGCCGTACTCTGATTGGTTCTATATCTCTTTATTTGCATACGCATGCCTGAACCAGTTTTTTTGGCTCTTCAGTTTATATCATTAGAATGAAGTGAGCTGTAATTGTCAGAGATTTGAGAGCCTTACTAACTATTTGAGAAAATTTGGTAACTTAACTAACCACTCGCAATCCTGTTTTAGAGGCAATTCATATGAGGATCATTGCTATAGTCTGTTGCTTTTTTTATTTTAAGGTTTTTTCCCATTGATCATAAATTGAATCTATTTCCAGAGTTTCCTCCCATTCCAGTCAATATATTGTATGGCTTTAGATCAGGATTTTGAGAATTCGCAAACTGTTCTCACTACCTGCTCTGTTTTGCAAGGATACAAATTTATGGAGGTAATTTTTTTTCCAAAACAATTTCATGTGTCGCTCTAGTAATTTTTAATAGGAAAAGAAAATGTAAATGCTGTTGATTCACAATAGCTGTAAGAGATCTGAAGTTCAATTTGTAATCTTTAATGTGATTGTAAAACCAAGTATGCTGCAACTTACTTCACTGAAAATCATAGTTTTCAATAAATTTGCTGATTGCTTAAGTATCGTTGTTGAATTTTGTTTGTCTTATATGATTTTTCTATCTGCATCTGGAATGCAGCTTTACCTAAAGGTTTATTGAGGTACATATACATTATTCACATTTCAATTTTTTTCATAAATAATAAGTGATAAATGTTGAATTATTTTTCTGATATTCAATAATAATTCTCTTACTGCCTAAATAGCCTTTAACGTCCAGAAGAACTGAACACGAAAAATACCGGAAACAGATTAAAGAAACGTGGCATAGAGAGTTGAAGCGCATGGTAGGTATCTGTTTGTTTTTTTTTATCGATTGTTTCAAATTACACATAGACTTCAACATAAATTTACATGATCAAATTTTTCTTCAGATTTAATAAAAATTTACTTGTAAATTTCTGTGCTGTGGAATGAAAGTTGTTCTTTGTTATTATAGCATGAAGCTGTTTCAAACCTTAGAAAGGCAAAATCAGCTTACCTGCTGAGGCAACAGGACTATGAGAAGGCCAAAGAATCGGCTCTGAGAGCAGAAAACAACGAAAGTAGTGAAGCAAGCAAAGTTGACAAGAAAAGACGAGTTGAAGATGATGCCTTACAAAAGGCGATGGAAGCTGAGACAACTTACAAGTCCTGTATTGTTGAAGCCAATGAGAGGCAACTCTCTCTGGAAAAAGTCAAGGTTTGTGTAGTTTTCTTTTTTACAGTTAGGCCTCTGTGTGTAACGTCTTTATCACTTTTGAAGTCACACCACCTATAACATTAGTTTTTCAAAGTCCCTACCAACATAATTAGGAAATTGGCATTAGGAAATAGGAAGTCACCCCACTTACAGTCATTTCTATTCTGTCCCTAAGGACGACACATTGTTATTTGTTTACAAGCTAACAATCTGTAATATTCAGAGTTTTACATCAAACATTGAAGTTAAATATATATTTGTGGACAATATTCCAAAAGAAATATCTGTATTCAATATGGTTAACATAATTTAATTAATGGAAATTATATTTTTCTATTTCTATTAAATCATGTTCAATAATTTCCCCATGTTGAAAAATATTTTTTAGCAAGTTGAATGTTTGAATTTTTTTTTCCTCTTCAGGCTGAGGTGTTGAAGCAGGTGCGAGAACTCATCTACCAATGTGATCAGACCATGAAAGCAACTACTGTTTGCTATTTTCAACTTCAACATACGATATCTGCACCTGCACCAGTTCAAGTAATTAAAAATATTTTTCCCCCCGTTGGCTTTAAAAATTTCGTAAAAAAGACTTGGTATTTGCTTAAGTAATTATGATTCTTTTGAAAGTAATTATATGTTTAATAAAGTTATAACACTAAAATGTGTGCATGTGCGATATATTAACACATTTTAAAGACAAATATAAATTTTATTTCACTGGTCTCTGTGTTCCCGGGGCCTGCAATGGTGAGTTGTCTCCAGAACCACAAAAAATAGTGAATAGTTACTGCCAGTCAGTTTACTTTGTTCAATAAACAGGAGTGTTCCAGACTCTGCCACAAAGCTGGATTTGAAGAGATCTCAGCAATGGGATAGTTCTGGTGTTCATTCATTCAATACAAAAATGAGCTTAATTGGTTTTTGAGAACAAATCAGAGTGCCATCTGTTAAAGAATATGATGAAGATAGTTGTCTATGAAGTTGATGTTGGTGGTGTATTTCGTTTTCAGTATTTACAAAAATATATATATATATATATTGGCAAATTATAATTTTCTCAAGGAATAATTTCATTAGAAGTAGATTCTGAGGAAAACACAAATTTTCTGAATACACTTCCATATGACTATTAGCTTGGAAAGGAATGCTATGTAGTAGAAAGGTTTATATGAAAGTTTATTTTGGACCTAAGAAATTTTTCTGGCACCTAATTTTTTTGTAAATTTGTCAAATGAGCTTTTATAGTCTTTTCCTTTGTGTTGTCTTTTATTCTTTTTGTAGTATCCTAGTCAATTTACTGATCTCGCATATGTGTTTGAGTTTTAATTATAACTACTATTCAGTTTCAGACCTTGTGTGAGAGTAGTCGATTATATGAGCCAGGTACCCAGTACATGGAATTTGTGAAGCGATTACCACAACCTCCTGGATCTGGAACAAATGGAACCATCCCCTTCGCTTTTGAACCTTACTTTACTGAAAGCAGGTTGGTGAACTAACAATCTATATAACTATAAATTTTATGTGGATTGGAGTAAAAAAATGTCTACATGATATAGATTTTATTTTACATTCCTTAAAAGATAATTTTTTTTTAATGATTACATTTTTAGTCTTGAAAAATCTCGCAAATCCAATGGCTCCACAGAAAGCAGTGAAGATGTTTTAGGACACAGTTACTTGGAGAACAGATTTTCAATAGACAGTAAAGGTGAGTTTTTACAGCCTTTCTAATAATTAGTTCAAAGATGGTGGTACATAAGTGAAACCGACATATAGAGTGTGCTTGGATATGCTTATGCTTACATGCTAATTTTTTTCTTCTTAGATAAATCCCGGGGACAACAGCCAACAAAGGCCTGGTGTTCGTCAGTGCAGGTTGCTGCAGGCAGCGACTCTGACAGTATGAGCAGTTGTCCCAGCAATAAGTCGCAAGACACAAGTCCCGCTGCTAGTCCTCGCATGAACGCCAGAAAAGTCATTAATATTTCCTCTGGTGATGAACTTGAAACCGACCATGACAATGGTATAATAGACTGTTTTCAAGAATTTTCTGTTGCAGTTTGAGGATAATTTCCTCCCCCAACTAAAATGTATGTCAAAAAGTGATGTTAGCAGAGGAAAATTCCCCCCCCCCCTTGAGTTAAGAATTAAAATGATCATGTGTGAATAGAGGTGCAATTTCGTAAGGAAAATGTTTTTTCAGTGGCACTTAAGTTCTACTATTTTGTTTTATTTATGTCTTTAGTTGAACTTTTTGGACAGACTCAGAGAACATGCATGTCGAAAGCTGCAGAAACTCATACGTTTCGGAAATTAAAAACTCCTTCTCGATGTAGGGAATGTGATTGTTATGTATATTTCCATGGATATGAATGCCTAGAGGTAAATTTTATGTTAAATACACATGACTTTTTCTCCTTATGCTTCAATATACAGGATGTTCTATAAATCTGTGATTTGAAAATCCATAAAAATTGAAGAAATTGGTATACAGTAGACTATAATCCTGCTGTCAGCTAATTCACCTGGGCTCTCCGCTAATCCTGCATTTTCAGACGTTTTTCTTCAAACATGGGAAGAGGAAAACATGTCACTGCATGTCTGTGTGAAGAAGTTCGTATTATTTAAATGGGCGTTTTTAATCAACTTCTACTAATGCGACAATTTTTTTAATCGGACACACCCTGGTCTGATATGCGACAGATTAACAAGAGTCTACTGTATTTGAATGTGGTTTGCAAAAAAATTGTTCTCACGAAGATGGATTTTTTTTTTTTGGTTCAGAAAAAAAATTTAGTTCAAATTTTTGTTGACAGAGGATGATGTACGAAAGCAAGTCACAGAATTCATGGACCTGAACCTTTCTTCAATCTACTCTGTGTCCGGAACATATGTAAAGCTTCAGTTACTGATTCGCGGCCGAGTTAAAACAGCTTCACCAATAGTGCTTTATTCACCAATGTCAACATCACAGTGAAAAAATTCTGTAAGCATCAGCAATAGAGAAATTCAGAAATGAGCTGTTTAATCATAAACCCTTCATTTTATAGGACTTTGATTTGTGTATTTCCAGTGATTTTGCTTCCATGCAGAGCCTTCTGTCAGCAGAAATTTGAACTTTTTTTTTTTTCTGTACCAAAAACAATTTCCCATCCATGAGAAATTTTTCACAAACCACATTCAAATATATTCATTCCTTAAATTTGTATGAATTTTTAAATCATTTACATATTTATGGGAGGGGGGAACGACACTCAGTATATTGAAATCTTTATAAATGTAGCTTCATTTATTTTTTATCAATGAAACATGATTTGCTCATAGATTTTGAACCATGTAACTACAATTAAACATCAGTATTTAATAAACTAAGATTGTTCAGATTATATTTTTAGGATTTTTTTTTTCTGGATCTTATACCTTAGTTCAAGGGTTCTTAACCTTTTTCAGCTGCGACCCAAAATCAGCTTCGCGACCCATGGAGCTATTCACTTTTCAAAATTGATGAAACCATTTATGCGATAAGTGCATTTCTAACAGGACTAGGTGGATTTGTATGACTCATCTAAAAAGTCCCTACGAGTTGAGTTTGAATCGGGACCCATAACTCGAGCGCCCCTGGCTGTTAGTTGATCTAACCAACCCATCTCGGAAGCCCTGGCAACCCAAGTTTGGGTCATCACCCATAGGTTGAGGAAACCCTGTCTTAGTTGGATCTTATGTAGTGTGTGTAATTTCCATCCTTTCATCAATTTAAGGAGAAAATTCTATATTTCTAACTGTAATCTTTTCCATGTATTTGATGGTTTATATGTACAGCATTTTTAACTAATGAGGTGAAGCACGCAATTAGAGTGTTGTTAATGAGTATGCATTATCCTTGGAGTAACCATGATTTATTTATTTTATTTATGCAATATTGTTGGCCCTAGGCCTATACAAGAGGATGTGGTTGAATGAGACATTGATATTTTACAAAAAACTAGTGATAGTGGGGGATTTGACAATAGAGCTGGGGCGTTTGTTCCATTTACCAATGGTATGAGGAAAGAAGCTGTATTTGAAGCAGTCAGTAGAAGCAAAAATAGGTTTTATTTTAAGGGGATGGTCAAGTCTTCTGGAGATATGGGATGGTTTGACTAGAATATCAGAAGTATCAAAGTTAAGATGGCCGTGATAGATCTCTCTTATAAAACAGGGTTAGTCGAAAAATAACATGAAGAGTGGGGGGGGGGGGGGGAGATATTAAAAGTTAAGTTCATACATTGGATACAAAAGGTGACCAGCAGTCGTGGATGAAATGGGTGGATTTATTTCAGTTTGTCTATATTACTGGAGGTGTAGCGGTCCCAGATTTCAGCTTTGTATGAAAGTATCAGAGATATAAGTTTTTGGTATCAGAGCAGTCTGATATCCTGAGTGGGATGTTTGAGGTTGTGGCGAAGAAAGAAAAGTTAGTTGAGGAAGACATAATCAACATGTTTGTTCCAATGTAGGTCAGCTGTGATCATGACGCCAAGGTATTAATTTCAGAAACTTGGGATATAGTTAAATTATTGATTGAGTAAAAGTATTTAAGAGGAAGTAATTTACATGTAACTCTCATGAAAACTGTTTTTGAAATATTGATAGGCATTCTGCCATAGTGAACACCAGTTAGAGATGGAAGCCAGATTATGTTGGAGAAGTTCTTAATCGGACTATTTTTGAATGATGCGATAAATCGTGCAGTCATCTGCAAAGAATCTTATGGTGCAGCTGAGGAATTCTGGGAGGTCATTGATGTAAATTGTGAATAATAAGGGGGAGAGGAGGATCGATCCCTGAGGGTCCCAAAGCAGAATGTTTTGCATTGATCTGCAACAAGCTCTTGGCTGACTGGGAATGTTCTGCAGTAAAAACTCCCATAATAATGTTTTCTAAATTTTTTCTTAAAATTCTTCCATATCTTTCCGCAGTAGCATAGATTTTCTGTGACATACGATTTTGGCATATATTGCTTTGGGACCCGATGGGTATCAGACATAACAGAGGCTGATTGGAAGTTATGATCATTAAACTGGACAAACTGTTTACGATATTTCGGAAAGCCTCCATCCATTTAAGCAGTTGTACCTTGAGGTCAAGATTAGACAGTTTGAGGAGAACTTTGTCATAGGGCACTTCATTGTAAGTTTTAATGAAATCAAGAAAAATAATGCCAGTTTGAAGGTTTTTATCGATGGCTATTTTAAAGCTGTGTTGATAGGGCGAAAAAAATTATTTTTACTGTTATTAGATCGATGCAACATTAAACCATCTAGACATCCCTAAAATTTGCTAGACCCCCCCCCCACCCCCAATAAATTTTTTTAACGTTTGGGCCCCTAAAATTACAATTCTCAAAAAGTTTTTTTTTTTTCTTGTTGCATTTTTTGCATTTGTTTGAACTCTTCTTGCAGTGATTTTTATCGACTGTTTGCGTCCATGCTTTGTTTGATTCAATGTTGTTGGCTAACATAGGTGGATGCGGGGGGGGGGACACAGTCGCCCTATTGCTCAATGTAAAAACTATCATTGGCATTAGCAGAAGTATGGATATTTTCCCCCCCATCCTCCATTATGCATACTTTAGATGATTCGTTCCCTTTTCCCTTTCCTCCATTGGGGTGGGGGGGGGGGCTGTATCCGCTTTTGGCTGGCTACTTATCAGCAATCTGCCTATTCTTGAAATAAATCATTTGCAACATGGGGTTGATCAACAATCTCCTTTTTTTTTTTTTTAAATGTAATTTTTTGTTGGTTCCCTAAATGCGTTTGTGACTGATACTTAATTCGAAAGTGAGAGTTTAAGCGTTATGTTTACATGCCCAAAATCACAGTAAAAATCGAGTATTTTTCTATAACTTAAGTATCCACTGATTTATGGCTATGTAATGTACATGTACATCCATTATCACATTATACTGACATGTTATGAAAATTGTTCTTTGTCAAGCCTAGATTTTGCTAATACTGTATAGTTTTGCATTTTCCTACCAATTGTAGTGTGGACTAGCAAGTCATAAAAAATGCCTCGAAGCACTTGCAATCCAATGTGGTAAAAAACGTCTCCCTAGGAAAATGAATACATTCGGAGTAGATCTTGGGGCTCATTCTCTCGATGCTGGCGAAGAGGTTCCCTATATTATGAGCAAATGCATACATGAAATTGAAGAGAAAGGGTTCTATATGAAGGTGAGTGTGTGAATTACATATTTCTGTTGGTCGTTTAGAAGAGAAAAAAAAAATCACAAAAATAGAGAATCACTTTTATCTTCATTTTTTATTCCAAATCATTACAATGAATAATACCAGTACATGTAAGTCCCAAATGTTTCATGTAACAATTATTCCATATGTTTTCCTTTTTATATAACAACCACCGGATATAACGTTCTTCTTCTATGGAATGATGAGGGTCATTGTTATGAGCACCAACTATTTTCACATCAGTAGATGCACAACCATATTCTGTAGCTTGGGTGATATAACCTCACTGAAGGGTGTGGTCATGCCAGAATTATTTCTGCCTGAAGATCTTGCCAGAATAAAAAATTTTACATATGTAATTAATGATAGATAGAATGGAGGTCTAGTGACGAGCATGTGTTGTTAAAGATAGACAAAGTATGTACGCCTAAACAAATAAAGAAAAAATAATCATGCACACTTCACATCAGCAGGAATACTGGAATTGTGCAAAAATCCCAGAGAGATAATTATACTTTTTATAAAACAAAAAGTATTGGTTTTCTTTTAATTGTAATAATGATATGCATGGGAGCAGTGCTGTAACTATTTGGGGGGGCAACAGAAGGAATTCCCTGGAACCCATAGCTTTTAAGAGTTTTTGAGGTAAACAAATTTGATGTAAGAACGACTATCAAAGCCTTAAATGGTGTACTATCACAGGACCTTTGCAGCTCACAGTGTGGCCCAGAGGTGGGGGGCCCACCCATTCTTACCCATGGAATACCAATAGGTACATTGACCAAACATTTTGAATCTGGTTTGTGAATAATGATCAAACTCTTGTGAGTGATGCATAATAGCAATTGTCAAAATATGTAATTACACAAAATGTAATTCTAAGTTTGGAGGAAACGTTGAGATGATGTTGGTTTTATAAGCTTTTAGATTTTGTATAATGATTTAAAATTTTTCAAATAGGCATTAATTGTGTCATTTTTTCTTATAGGGCATTTATCGAGTGTCAGGTGTGAAGTCTAAAGTAGAAAAACTCTGCCAGAGTTTTGAAAATGGTGCTGAACTGGTAGACTTGGAGGGTTTCCACCCCAATGTGATTGCTAATGTTTTAAAATTGTATTTGCGTCAAGTATGTTTGATATATATATATTTTTTTGTTTAATTCATTTGTGATTTATATTTTTTCTGGGCTTATTAATAGATTGTGATATTTTGATATTTGATGCACAAAATAGCGTATATAGAATTTTAGTTTTTTGATTTTTGCACATTAAAATCCAGTTCCCATCCCCTATCCCCATTTAGCAGTCGAAATCAATAACGGTTTGCATGGTTAGCAACGCTAGGTCACAGGAATTTTTTAAGACGGAAAAAAATAACTCACAAAACAGCCTATAAGTGGTGCTGACATTCACTAGTCTAAGAAAAGGTACGCAAATAACGAACAGAATTCCCCCAAATCGTTTATTACAGCAGTATGTATTCCACGTAACCACCACCACAGGGAATAACACATTGCAGGCGAGTCACAAATCCAGCAACGGCAAAAAGCACATACAGTTTACAACGGTGAACTGGTTGTGCATTAGGAGCGCAAGTTCTTATAACTGTCTTATTTGCATATTTCCACCAAAGTAGCTCAAACCAGCGCCACCTATCAGCTGGCTTTTGAGTTTTTTCCCTGTCTTAAAAAAATTCCTGTAACTTGCGCTCCTAATCCACAACCAGTTCACTGTTATAAACCGTGTTTGTGGACCTGCTGCACTCTGCCGTTGCTGGATTTGTGACTCGCCTGCAATTTTATTATCCCCTGTGGTGGTAGTGGTCACATGGAACACATACTGCTGTAATAAAGGATTTGGAGACATTCTGTTCGTTATTTGTATGTCTTTTCTTTGACTTGTGTATGTCAGTGCCACCTATAGGCTGTTTTTTTAGTTTTTTTCTTTCCTGTCTTAAATTCCTGTGACCTAGCGTTTGGAATGCAAACCATTTTTATTATTCAGTTATTTTTCCGGTTTTTATGACTTTTTAAAGTTTCTACAGACTTTTTGCCGACCCTGTATATCCATCCCCCAAGTTATTGATGTTTTGATTTGTTTGATAATTAGAGTTGCCATAGCCAACGATTATTATAAACTGCCATAATTATCACACAAAAAAATACGTCAAATTGACAATGACCCCAATTCAAGCCTTTTCTTTGGCCAGCAATCTGGCAGATGTGCACGGCTCAAATTTCGGACATTGGTCGGTTCAACCAACTTTCCAATGTGGGCAAACTGGCCCGTTTCAGGCTTTGGCAGTAACATATGCATTAGCTATACGATGTTCATATGCATTGATAACATTTCCATTGCGTCATGTCTGACTCTATATTTCATTTATTTTTCAGCTTCCTGAACCTCTCCTGACCTTCAGGCTATATCCAGAATTTATAAAAATTGCAAAGGTAAATTTATGTTCATGGGTTTTCATAGTTACATCATCGCTTGAGCTTTCTAGTGTTGAAAAAGGATTAACATCTTAAGGCAATTAATCATATAAACAAATAATTGAGATTGCCAAAAGTCATTTTCTGTTCTTTTTTAAAGATATGATTTGTTAGATTGTTTCCTTGTCAAAAAAAATATTTTCTTTCACTTGCTGTGATTTCTCATTCTTAAATTGGAAATTAGATAACAGTAACCATATAACTTATGTACTAACTTAAAATCTAATGCATCTTAGATCTTGGTGTCAAAACAGTAGTAAATTGCCTTAATGGTAACAGACAAACTATGGGTTGTGAGGGAAGAAAAGTTTCAGAAACGTACTGGAATTCCTTTTAATGAAATTTGAATTTTCCTAATTTGAATGAACTTGTATTCAAAGGAATTTTTTTGACAAAAATTTTCCTGAATTTACTTTATTTTGTGTAGTGAAAATTATTTGCGGCAATCCAATTTTTCTGTAGAACAAGCTGCTTTGTCACATGAAGACTCGACTGTATTTGTAGCAAGATCACATATTTCATAAGCAGTGCTTAACGTTCAATTTTTTTATAGGATTTTCCGTCCCAGAAAGACATGTCCAAGCAAGCAGCTGAAAATGTTGTCAAAGAACTTCATAAGTTGGTGTCTCATCTTCCGCCGGTTCATCTAGCAACGTTGGCATGCCTCATGCATCACCTGTACAGGTAGGTGGGCATTGTATACACTGTATTTTCTTAGTTGTGCTTAATGTTTTTGAATCCTGCTATACACACGTCATTCATTTCAATGTAATTTTTGATTCTTCTGATGCCACGTTCAAAATTAAGCTGAGATATGAAGTTGCACCACAACCTCAAATTCTAATTGGAAACTTAATTCCTTTTAGCAACGGAATGAATATCGCAACTTGCCAGAAATAAATTTTTACTAAAAAAGCTTTATGATATTTATTTTAAAGACCTTTGCTGTAGAGTTCACGTGAGACCTGTCCGTACACTACTCCATAGCTACCAAATCTCATCTCCCTAATTTCAACCATGATTGTAAAAAGTCTTTACTTTTGGGGGGGGGGGGGAATTGTTTCTAAAAAAATCTGCCTGGAAAAAAGAAATGTGCCTTTTTAATTTTTTATCCCCAAAATGACATCACAAGTGTAAAGTAAATTGTCGCCATTGCATCAGATCTCACATTTTTGGGGGAGGAAAAGATGAAGTTCACCAAACAGCTAGTCTCAATTCGGCCTTTCAACATCCGAAATTGATGATATGTCTGTTTTAGCACTATGTCCCAGTGAGTTTGTATGCCCGAGTGGCGCAGTGGTAAAGATGCTCGTCTTCCACTATGAAGGTTACCATCAAGGTCCATGGGTTCGAATCCGGGCATAGAACATTAGAAGCAAGTTCTTTACCTACCGAACCTAGGGCGACCACCGATGGATGGAGCCTTCATTTCCCACCCAACTCCACTGGTATGTATGGCGATATATGACCGGAGTTGGTGTGCGGTGAAGTAGTGAGTTTGTATGTTCTATTTTTGGCCAAACTTTTTAAATGTGAGATTTGGGAGTAGTAATGACAGGTAAATTTACCTGCTGTTGGTGATGATTGCCAACTTGGCACTAATCGGCGATGGCTTGCACAATTTCCCGTTTCTGCAAAGGAAAAATTCCTACAATGTATTTTTTTCATGAAAAATACCTATATTTTTCAGAAATCCCTTTTATATTTATTTTTATTTGGAAGTTTGGTTCCACACAAAAACCTCCATAATTCCTCATTCTTCAAAGTTGGCAGCTATGCTATTCCAGCAGCATGTAATAAGAATAGAACATGATTTATTTTTATCACAGTATGTAATTAGATGAGTGAACGCTCCTAATCGCTTACTTTTTTAATTGATGTAAATTCTTTTTTTTTTCTAGGGTTTCTGAGCATTCAGAGCATAATAACATGCCGCCTAGCAATTTAGGGATCGTTTTTGGACCTACGCTCCTTAGAACCAGGTGAAATATTTTGTGGATGATACATATTGCTTTTGTTAATTATCACATTTTCTTAAAGCCCTGTTTACATGTGGAAGATTGGGGGTAGCTTTGCTGATTATTACCTGCATGGAAACTTTTTCATCATGGGGGGGGGGAGAAAGGGACAATATTCCATCTTTGTTGTAGAATAATGGTGGGTGACTCCGCCCTCCTCTCCCATATCCCTTTGTGCTGCTAAAACTACTGTTAGCTCCTTCAGCCCCATCTTGAGCCAATAACTTCCATTCAACCCACGTGACCAGTGATGACTTCCGGAAAGACGGAAAGGAAAAAATACCAGCATAAAACTAAACTCCACGTAAATGGGTTGTAGGGAAAATCCCTGTTACTGGTAACTTCCTGGAATATTTTATATCCCATGTAAAAGGGTCTTTGGTGTTCATAAGTATAATGTGTATTTGGGATTAACTCCCCCCCCCCCTCCCCCCCCCCTTAATATGATGTATTATATTTACTCGTATCTAACATAAAAATTATTCCTCAGATGCTGTATATGAATGAGGAAGAATAAAAAAAATTAATTTAATTATTATATGTAATTAACTTTTTTCAACTTATTCATGCAAATGCTGGAGTTGACAGGTACAGGGATCTCGTACCTTTTACCGTGGTCAAAAAGCTTCAAAAACTGTATTGTAGTAGATAGAAGTATCACTAAAAATATACTATTCAATAACTGATTTATTTCAAATTTGACATAGATATTCTCGATGATATCGTATTTCCCACATTAGCTGGCATACCGCCAAAACTTGTGGGATATAACCTCCCCTGGGATTACATGTCCGGTTCGAAATATCCTTTGTTAATGCAGACAACAAGAAGGAAATACAAATAAGTTTCTATTCACCTCAATTACTTTATTTCGTTTACAATTTTAAGACATTACATTTACAATTTAAACTTTTAGTTATTTTTGACTTTTAAAACAAATTTTTCATTGAGATCTATATTTAAATATTTAGTTCAGTCAAACTGATGATATCTCACCCGTGATAGTTCCTTATCAGCTGAGAATTCAATTTCTTCTTGAGAACCCAGAAGCTCTAAGTTCAGGTTGTAAACACGCATAAGTCCAATCAAGATGAAGGAACAGAGTTCTGGAGTTCAGTTCATTGGTAGCAGCGTCCACTAGAAGATCGCCGAATGATCAGTGACCAGCATGATGATCAAACCACCACAGATGTCCGAAGGCAGATATGAACTGAGCATCAGCAGTCAATAGGCAGGATACCCTGAAACCTCTCAGGGTTTCACCATTCAGAAACCCATTGGGAGTGGCAGTCGTCGGTCAGAGCTGAAGTGAAAAACTTTTTCCTTCTGAAGTGAAAACTTATATTTTTTTTAGAAAAATTTAAACTTAGTTGAAAGCATTTCACCCGGACCAGCCGGGAGCAATAGCATTGGTTATTTAGTTCACAACATTTTTTTAGAAGTTAGCTTAATGACCTAAGTCGAGAACGATAAAACTACCTAAGGGGTAGAGTAAGTAGTAGTTAAAATAGTTCAAGTAGTTCAGGAAATGTACTCGTGACAGCATGCGGCTGGTATTTGAGGGGGAATTCCCGGCTGCACATGTCAGACAAGCCAATCAGCTTCAAGGTCAAATAATTTACGTATAGAAACAAGTTTTTGGGAAATAAAACAATATTTTGAAATGGCAACACTGAAAACATTAACATTGAAGACCAATCTGCAGCATGCGATCCCACGAATTGGTCCCAGAGGACACAACAGAGATCAGATGAAAAAATAAATAATAAAAAGGACTAGAAAAGGACTCTTCATGGAGATCTATGGTTATGTTACGGGGACACAAAATTTTTTTAATGTTGGGTTCTAGTCCGTTCCAGACATGCTGAAAAAAACAAGGTTTAATAAAGATCACAAAAGGCATTCAGCCAGTTCGATGGATTTTTGTATAAAAATATTTAAGAATTTTCCAGAATCTGTGATTTGAATTTCCCGGCATGCTAGGAAATATGGGTATTCCCCGTCTCCCTGGCTGTTAGAATATGGTAATTGTTATTATATTTGAACACAATGTCTTACATATCTGACACTTATTCAGGTGTCTGTCCAGTCAAAATTGAGTCAGTTTTCTCGACTCCACAAAATCCCAGATCTGAGAAACAGACCTATCACAAAATGCAAATTGATGAAACCAAAAATTCAGCATTTCATTTCAACGTGTACGAAATAACCTGGATTATTTAATTTCACCAAATTAAAATCCTTTTCCCAAAAAATAAAGAGAATTTTCACAAAAACAGGTCATAAAACATCCAAAATTTTCACCAAACATTCTATAAAAAATTTCTAAACAGACCTCTGTTATTTTTCTTTAACCTTTTTTTGAACCCTACGAACTTTTATCAATACGCATACAGGATTTGCATTATGATAATTGAATTCAAAATTTGATAACACATTCAGTAGGACCTCAATAATAATGAAAATCTCCCCCATTATAACGGACAGTTAAAAAAGCTGTAGTGATGATAAAGGATACTTATTTTTATCTGATGAGTTTAAAACTCGTTTTAATCATTTAAAAAGGTATTAAAAATGTAGTTACTCATGTAGAAAGTATTTCCAAAGCAAGCGATTAAACATAGATCATTGTGTTGTTTTTCGTAAACATGGATGTGCTGCATAACTTGTACCGTTTGTTATCCAGAAAAATTAAGATGAATGCAGTGCATACGCAACATCTTCAATTCAACCTATGTTGAAGGAAGTTTTTTGTATAATAAACACTTTTCATAGTTAACTACTGTACTTTTATGATTACCCGGTTGCATTACATTCTATATTATCATGTGTTATAAACCAGACTTTCATTAAAATGGACAACCCTCTTCAACCCATTGTAATGAGATTCCACTGAATTAAAATTCTTTCTCAAAAAATGAAAATTTTCGCTAAAATGGTCAGACAGTCAAATTTCATATTTTAAAAAAGAAAAACATACTGTTCTGTAAAACGGTACACATGTGATCTTGGTATTAAAATTTGAAGAATAGCTCGTGAATTGTATGTACAGGTATGTGTGTGTGGCCGCAATAAGTAACTATTAGGTAACTTGTCTTGGAAAAGGGTGGACCATCTCTGTGTATAGAGTACATGAGTTATGTGGTTTTGAGGGAAAAAAAATAAAGCTAGGCCTGTATAAAAAAATAACAATGTGCATATGTTTATTTTCTAATATTTTCTCCATGTATTTTTTTATGTATTTGTAGTGAGGGCAGTGCCTCTCTGAGCTCCTTAGTCGATACAGTCCACCAGACCAGAGTCATAGAACTTCTTATCACA
This sequence comes from Pholcus phalangioides, assembly GCF_987345545.1. NCBI lineage: Eukaryota > Metazoa > Arthropoda > Arachnida > Araneae > Pholcidae > Pholcus > Pholcus phalangioides. The sequence continues at coordinate 914,189 of NW_028301603.1, forward strand.
TATGCTTTTGAAATATTTGGTGGAACTCCTGAATCTAGTCAAAAAGATGAAATTCTTTTCCAAAGAATTCAGGCCACATCAGCACGATATCGTCCAGGTGATTTGTTTTTTGTATTAATACTTGTTATACAGCATTCCTGTGGAGCAAAGTAACCATTCATATAATGTTAATAATAACAGACCCGCAAACTCTCTGGGAGTTTTCTACCCTCCCTCCCGCTCTCTGGAATTATTAAAAATTTCTTCTGATTTTAACCAAAAATTTGATTTTCCCCTCAGTTTTAGTGCAAAAATTACAAGTGTTAACTGTGTGTATGTAATTTTTGGCGTATGCCTTGCAGGATGAAAAGTAAACTAAAATTGCCAGATCATCATGGACGGTAAAAATCACACAGTTCTTGATAGACAAGGTTCTTTTTCCTATTATGAAACTGGTTCCTCTATGAAAAACAGCACTCAACTGACAACTGATTGTACATTCCTCCATCTTCGACATGCAGTGATAATCGTGCTTGTCTGGACCAGCCTTACTGATATTTGCTTTTCCATATATATATAGATATATATATACACGATATTAAAAAAAAACAGTTTGCCGGCTCATGGAAATTTCCCTTGCCCCATTTTATTAGTTCTGTTGCACCATCTGAATCATCCACTCTTTCAAATCTGTTTTTGTTTGGTTTGACATGATGCCACGAGGTCAGTTCTGCTTCAAGTTAGATATCGCTGTAGGTTATGGTAGATGCTGTGTTATACAGTAGTTCTCACGGTCGCCATGGTGTGCCAACTGTGTAGAAAAAGCTTGAGCGATACAGTTATTTTGAAAATAAAACTGGGGGACATTCCAGACAGCATAAAAATTGAGCTGCAAATGTTTTACATTATTATATTCTGATTGGGGAAGTCACTTTTCTTCAATTAAATGATTTTTTTAGTTTCTCACAAAAATGAATAAAAAATTTTTTTGATCGTTGCTATCAAATTATTCTATTTCATCCAGGGGGGGGGGGAATCAGGAGAATCTCCGGATTTTCTGGACTCCAAAAGTTTCCGCATTTGTATGAAGAACACCATGACAACTTTTATTACAACAAATTTTCCAAGAAGCGGGAGAATTATCATCCCATTCTTTATTGTGTGTGTGTTTCATTTCTTCTTCAAACCCCCCTCCCCCATTTTTTTCCCTCATCCCTAACTTTACCAATTTTTTGTGAAATTTACTATGTTATTCTAGCTGTGTCTCTATTCTAATTATTACTTTTTGTGTGTGTATCCACATTGATGGCAAATTTAGTTAGCGTAGCAAAGCAGTCTCTCAGTCGCACAGTGTCGGGTACAAGCCAGACCAGTGATTTCGAAGAACCGCCTCACATTGACTCAAGGTGTGCAGAAGGTGTAGAAAACGAAGATTTCTCGCTTCCAGGATACATAACTACAGAGAAAAGTCAGAGCACAGAGGAGTCTAGACATAGTTCAGATGCTATGCATTCGTCAGGTTAGTGTTGGTGAGGCACTTTTGTGAAACATTGTAAAAATTTGCTCTGATGTTATGTTTATCCAAGTTCATTGTTGAAAATATAGTTGTATATCTTGAAGCCACTTTAATATTATTATGTATTACAGAGGATCTTCTGTACTCTGGCATTCTTTCTGATGATGACTTCCCAGAAATTCTTCTTCCTGATGACTCAGTATTCAAGAAATCATCTCCTTTTGCCCATGGTCAAACGGAGGACTCTAGAAGAAAGTTCAGTGAGGATGGCCTGAAGCCGACCCAACAATGTGCAAAAGTTTTAGACACGAGAGCGTCTCTTTCGTCATCACCTGCAGTTTCTGAAGCTAGTCATAGCAGTTCTTTGTTGAGATCAACCGATGAAGAGTCTATGTCTGGAGGGGATTCCTTCTGGAAAGACAGTCTTCATCCAGTGCCACCACCAAGAAAAACAATACCGTCCAACTTACAACTAAGTCAGAGCTTTCTCCACAGCTCCCTCGTTGAGCAGAAACACGGTCTGTCATCTTTGTCAGAATCATCGGGTGTGTCATCAGCTGCTTCCACTAGTCCTACCGGAACTGGTGAAACCTGTCAGAGTGACTCAGGTGCTGTTTTCACATCCACTGCTGTTGTCAATCTATCTGGGCAGAAACCTTCCACTGCTTCTGCAGCAGGAACTCGAACCTCCACTTCTTCTGTAACTGCCGAGTTGAGACGGCAGTTCTTCGAGTCATCGTCCACTGCTCCTTCAGAAACGCCTTTAGTGGCAAGAGGAAGCAGTGGCTCACTCGCAGACATTTCCAAATCATCCTTGAAATTAGTTGAAACCCTTCCAGGATCTGTCGCTACGTCATCATCTTCAGCTGTTCCTTCACAGCAAGCTGTATTGAGCATTCATCAAGAAAGTTGTCATCAATTGCAACAGGCTAGTGGGGAACACAAGCAAGGTGAGCTGTTTCTCTCCTACCTGCATGCTCTTGTTTCCTATACCTGTCACATAATATAACTGATAAGATGTTTGCAATATCTAAGGCAGCATTTCTCAACCTTTTTGACTCAGTCCAGTGGCAGAGTTCTGTCATTCATTCAGCCTTTTTGATCCGCTGAGCATTTGAACCAATGAGCACTTGTGCTAGACCTCGCTCTGAATAAGTGATGAATAATATTTAGTTTCATAAGATGTCCTTCCAAAAGTATTTTCTTGGGGGGATGTGTTCAGTTTTACACCTGAATGTAAGCTAGGACTACTCTTTATCCCATTAAACATTTTTGCATGCAATTTTATATTGTTTGTATCTTGGTTTTCGATTGTGTTGAAACGTTATGAAGCTTCATCCTTTTCCTGGCGCTTTTGTATTAAATTACTGATATGTAACTTTATTTTTTGTTTTTTACATGTACAGTGAAAATCCTGTTCAACGAAACCCTCTATAATGATAATCACCTGTATAACGATATTGCTGATTTTGACACACTTTTCACGATGCTAATACACTGAAGTGCCAGAAAAATTGGTGTAGGCTGTGTCATAGACACAATTGTAAGTTTTGACAGAAATACGTTCTTTGTGCCTTATGTGGTGGGTAACCGACATAATGAAATTGGTATCATCTGATTTGTATTTGGAATGGAATAATTTACAGAAGATGCCATTGTCATTTGTGACTGATACATAGCGTAAAACAATATATTTTGTTACAAATATCAGGCCGTGGGTCTGGTGTCCACACCAGAAAAGGTATTAAAACCAAAATAGTTTATTATATTTGTCTCAAAAATGCCCATTAGATAACACCACTGGCTTTTATTTGCATTGCGAACCTCTCGGGATATGGTGTTGAACAATTTCATTACAAAAGCAGGCTGCTAGCCTGGTGCCCATATCGGAAGAAGTGTTGAAATCAGAGTATAGTACCATTAGATTTGCCTCAACAGGATCTACTCAGACATAAAAAACACACATATTCTGAATACTTCCTGTGAGTGTTTGAATTATTTCATTACATAAATTTTTTGCGAATGCACCCAGAATTGTCAGATGATTTAAATGTATTCATATCAAAACTGGTACACCTACCTGATATTGTGTAGCTCCCCTCCTGAAGCATGCAGAACTGCAACACAGAATGACATGTACTTCACTAATGTGTGAAGGCAAGGTCAGACTTGGGTATGAAGGGTGCGGCCACACCAGGCAGCAAACTTTTCAGGGCCGCAAAGTGGAATGAAAATACTTTGATTATATATTTTGACCTTAACTTCCTAACAAAGCAATTTAGCTTTTAATTCTGTCAAAGATCTCTAAAATTCAGACATTGAATCCTCTGGCCTAGAATTTTGACAGACCTATCTTTCCCCCTCCCCCTCCCAAAGCCACAATATGTGTACAGGTATATCTATTGCCTTGGATGCTAGACCAGAGGGGTGCTGAATTCTTTTAAAATTATTCAAAACTAGCTATAATGCCTGGCTCCACTGGGTTTTCTTCAATTACTCAGAGGATTGTAAAAGTGACAAAACATTATAAAGGAATAAACTATTATACATAATATTGGTATCGTTAAAGAAGTGACAAAGTAAGGGCATATACATGTCTGAAACACATTGCTAGGGAACCACGGTAGTCAAAGTAAACATTCTGAAAGTGATTGTTGAAGCCCAGAAAACATTGTTGCTCAACAGTTTTTTTTTTGTTTTTTTTTTTTGCCCATTTCGGACATTTGCCCAGCTCTGAGGAACTTTTAAAGTAGCCTATCATTCAATCCGGGCCTTGTTTGGTGTATATGGAAAATTTGGTGATGATCTGTCTAAAATTGTAGATTTGTATTGAGAACATGTGCTCACACACACACACACACACACAGAAAATTAATTTTATGTGTAGAGATTATACAGGAGAAGTCTAATACATGCTTGTCCAACTGAAGGAGTAGCTATAGAGTTGTGGCCCTAGTTAGAATCTGTTCTCTAGCCCTGAAAGCCCCTCAACTTTCAAATGTCTGGGCACACTTGCAGACCGATTTTGGCTACGCAGCAGGCCGAAATTTATTATCTAATGGTTTTCAAAGATCGTGAAATATTAGTTTGATAGTCAATTCTTGGGTGGCAATGTGGATATGGCATGCACCAGGGTGTTCATGGACACTGGAGGGAGGGAGGCATCAGAAATCTCTGCTTTAGGGAGCTATAAAGCTGTTTTTTTGCAACGGGTTGCAAAATACTTAAGCCTGTTCCTGTGTGAATATATTCTGGAGGCAATTCATACCATGATTCTTGCAGGGCAATCCACAATTTCATAGCGGTGCAAGGTAATCGAGGTCTCTTTTGTGAATTTTGTTGCAAGGTGTCCCATGTATGCTCGATAATTTAGTGTCTGGGGAATCTAGGAATGCTGAAGTCAGATGATTGTTCCTGGAGCCACTCTGTAGCAAAAAATGTGTGGTGTCGCATTGTCCTGTTAGAATTGTCCAATCCTGTCAGAATGCACACAGGACATAAATGAGTGTAAGTGATCAGAAAAGGATGTTTATATACTGGTCACCTATATACTGATCTGGTGAACAGAGTCGTTTATAAACTTAACTTTTTTTTTTTAATTTTATCATGCCAACTACACACACCCAATACCATGACAGAGTTTCTATTAGCTAAAACAGTCCTTTGTTGCGGGGTCCATGACTTCATGAGGTTTTTCTACATTCCCGTATCACAAGAGCTGGCTACTAAGCCACATTCAAGGTCACTTAGATTGTTATAACCTGCCATTGTAGCTACAGAAACCAATCTAACCGCTTCCCTAGCTATCTGTTGTTTTATATAGCATAGAGTTATGTTGATTGGTTGGACTTCTCCCTTATTTGCATACACTCGTCTCTGTACCAGTTTTTCTGGCTTCTCAGTGTTTATAACCCATCTATAACAATAACTCCTTTGTAACAATGTATTATTGTGGTCCCTTGAGGATTGTTATATATAGGTGTTTCACTGTATATACAGTGCGAGACGCAATTATAAGACACTCTTAAATTTTAGTGAAATCACAAGAAGGAGCAAAGTAAAAATATCAAAAATTTCAAGCTGTTTTATGACGGCAAAAATTAACTTCATACCAAGTAGTGGAAATTTTGAAAAATATTTCCATATTATTTTATGGGAAAACAGAAAATGTGTGTGTAGTATGGACAAAATTATAAGGCACACACTGATTTTTGAGGGAAAAGTAAAATAAAATTCAAACAAATTACATATAAATTTATCAAAATCAATATTTTGTACAACCACCTCTGTTGCTGATCAAAGCAAAAACTCAATTTGGCATGGATTCAACCAAACTAATGAGAGTGTCACAAGAGACATCATTCCAAGCCTGTTATATGGCAGCTTTTAGATGTTCGATGTAAGAAAATTGCCTCCTACCCAGTGCCGTTCTTAAGGCATTTACCCACCCGGGCACAACCTGGGGGCCTCAAGAGAAAAGAGACCTCACAAAAATGAGATCTGGTTGAGATTTTCAAAAGTTTTCGTGGTAGGGCCTCAGAAAACTTGTTTGGCCCAGCGGTCCATGATGCTCTTAAGGCTGAAATTTGATGTTACTTGTAGAATTTTAAAACTCTAGAAATTGTTCGCTGTGAGCGCTGAAGTTGTAAGGAAGATTTTATATTTCTCTCTGGATGACATTTTGCCTTTTAATGCTAGAGCACAAACATTGCACTTTGATGGAGCAGACAAACATGGGGTGTGCCCAGATCATATTTTTCTACAAAATCACATATTCCATGGTTTAAAAAATGTGTCAAAAAAACGCCACATCGAGACGAGAGCATCCAATTTTATTTGCTATGTACATTTTAGAAACACTGGTACCACGCCATAGAAAAATTTCATGAATTTCACTTTTTTGCAGCACTGTACCCCATGGTATTTTTCCTACTGATGAAGTACTTGTAAAGAGGGAATATTTTTATTAGTTTTTTATCCAGTAACGTAAAAAAATGATTTGCATGAAGTAACACAGTGCTACACTACTATAAATTGGTGGAAATGAAAATGTCCTTTATTTCTGTCCCACTAATTTTTTACTGCAATTTACAAAAATATTAAAATATCAAAAACTATTTCTCAAACATTCTTTGTAATTTCACTCACAATTGCTACACAACATGAATGATACATGTAGTTGAGTTTCATTATTGTGGAAATATTCTTTCTGTATTTTTTTTGCGAATATTTGTAGCATCTTATAATTATGTCTCCCACTGTATATCTTTTTAATTGCACTATAATTAATTGTGCATGAATTTTAATTTGACTGACACTTCACCCCCACCCCTCATCCATCCCCCTGTCCCCAGATGTATTGTATGCACTTATGTTTTGTTTGATGATTAATGTTGCTTTTATTTTTCCTTTTTTTTGCTTTTTTATTAAAGATTTGCTTTTTTGTTTTTGCTTGCTTTTCATTTAGAAGATAGCTGTTGTGCTGCTTTAGCTCAGCACGTATCTAAAATTTCACAATCACATGACTTGAAGACCTCCTCTGGACAACTGCGGTACATTTCACCTTTGGCCCCTTCAGCGTACAGAACAAGGGGATCTAGTCTTGGCTTCGTTCCTTGCCTTTCTGAAGAAAGCTATAACATGTATGTGTGCGTAACCACTAAACGAATAATGAGAAATATTTTTGCTTTTAACTCAATTCAAATTTATGGTAACTAAAAAATAGTGAGTACATTAGTTAGCCCTAGTAAATTTAAGTGAAACAATTACAATTTGAATAAAAAAAAAACCTGGTTTAAATTTGCAAAAAAAATCATTATTTTTGCATATTCTGGTGGCACAAAACTTGTGAAGCTACTTTTCTGAATTTCCACAACAGATCATACTAACAACAAGCATCACCGCCACAATAATATTTCCCAAATAAAACAAAACCTATAAAAAAAGAGAAGTAGCAAGTAATGATCCATCTCCCTTCGCTTCTAATGATTGCTCACACGGTCTGGTCAGTTTTATTAAACTTTGCCTGGAGCAAGGCGAGAGGTTTACTTTAACCTCAATAAGTTTTTTTTATTATTTCGGGAGCATTTCTTTTTCTGCAAGAGGCTATTTAGTCATAGGAATCAGTAGTGCGTGTTGTTTGCATATCTTTTTCTTCATTTCTGAATGGAAGAGGCAACACTATCCCCCTCCCTCCCCTGTTCAGTGTACGGCATCTGCTGTTGGTGAGAAAATATTCTTAAAATGGATGTTGCGGTTTTGTTCTTCCAGAGCAGTATTTTCGACTGTCTTTTTCATTTTATCCTGGAGCATGTGTAGCTGAGCCATGACTAGCATCTGCCCTGGTCAGGGTTGGCAGGTTTTTGACGGTTTAAACTGTCACATCAAAAACATTTGTCAAAAACTTCAAATATTGCTTTTCGATATAAAAATTCCAATTGGAAATGCACACGTTAATTGCATGTAATGTTTAAAGTGACTACATTATGCAAAGAATAAATATTTAATATGATTCTAAAATAATTTTCTACTCTTGACAGAATTATTTTGGACAATATATCTGTTTTTTTTCTTATAAAATTTGAATAAATCATAACATAAACAATGAAGGGAAAACTATGGAACGATTTGACATTCTTTGATTCAAGATGATTCTTGACCTTCCAAAATTTCTTCAACTGCTTATATATGTTTGCATTAATATAAACTGTCTGCTGTACTCTTTTTACAACAGATAAGTGTTTAAGAAAATTTATTACATCATGTATGTAATGTTGATTTCTGTTATTAGTAAATTATCTAGATAACCACTAATACTTAAAACGATACTCTTATTGCACATAACATTGAAATATATGTAGCAATCAAAATATTAAATTGTAGGACTAAAATGTCATTTAATTTGGCATTCTTATATGTCAAACTTAGTTATTCTTACTTTTGCACTATGATATGGTAAATTTACTAGCATTTATAATGCAATGGTTTTCCAATTGAAGCTGTATTCAAATGTGCAAAACAAATACTTTGGGTATCAAGTCTTGTCAGCTCTGCTTTGGTTGAAAATACTCTTTAAAGCTCTGTGAATTTATACACTCTGGTCTAAGAAATTTTTAGGTGAAAATAAATGAGTTTAATTAATGCATTAACAGGTGCTGCTTGAGAATTTTTATATGGTATAAAATTTTGGGCAGATCACAAAATTTAAAATATATAGTTTTCCTCAGTAATTAAAATTCTCAATTCTGAATATAAAACCCTTAAATCTAAATAAAAGTAAGTGTTTTTTGTTATTTATAACATATTTATCAAGTTAACAACAACTATTTGGCATCATTTACAGTAAAATTTTGATAGTTTTAATGCCGAGTTAGTTTATGGGGTCAAAAACCTAACCCTGATATATCATACATATTTTGAATAAGCAGCTCTATTCCACTTAGCAAATTGAACACAGGTAATGAGTAGCTTAGATAAATAAACCATAAAATTATATTTTATATGTTCTAGATCAGTGGTTCTCAACCATATGGCTCCCCTAGTGGTACTGGGATACTTCAAGGGGGCCACAGAAGAAAATGGAGAAAGGGGCCCATAACAGGTGGTTTGGAGGGCTGAGAAGAAAAATTTGGTGTGGAGAAATGAAGCTTTTAAAACTTAGTGACTACACTTACAGAATCCAACAAAACCACCGATAAAAACAGGGCCGTCTTAGGGCATGGACCTACCCAGGCCTCAATGCCTACATTTTGCAGCAGGTTCACTAGGATGCGGTTTTTCACAGACCCCTCCTCTATATTAAATTTATAGTGTGATAAACAAAAAGTAATGAAAACCATATCAGGCCCCGGGTTGCAGCTCTGTCAGTCCCACTCTTGTGAGGGGTCATGCACGGGGGGGGGGGTCTCATGTCCATAAGTGACCCCACCCCTCATGATATTTTGTATAATACAATAAATTTTGAAAATAAGTAGGAAATATGTAGGCTGTTCATTTCCGGCTAAGTATGGGACTACCAAAGCATCACTTTGCCTAGGGGCCCATGATGTTGAGACGGTCCTGTATTCAACTCTGACCAGCAGGGAGCTCAATAAATTCTAGGCCAATGGTCTGGAGAGCAATCTTATTGCAAAATTTTCGTTCAATATAAATTCACTGAAAAAATCAATTCAATACGTATAAAGGATCTTGCTTCTAGATGAGGGTCGAAGACTCTGGGTAAGACAGGGGAGCCACGAGAAAAGAAATATGGTTCAAAGGGGGCCACGGACAAAAAAAGGTTAAGAAACACTGATGTTGAAAAATTCAAAATTGCAAATTATAATTAATATTTTGTTTTAATTATTGTAATAAATTAATGTTTAAAAATAAAACATTGTAATGTGCCAAAAAGTAAGTTTTTCATCATGTTGTGTTTCACCTATTGTGTTCAAAACATTATCAAAAGGCATTCATTTAGGTTTTTGACGGTTTAAACCAGTTTTTGACAGTTTTTGGTCAAAAACCCAACCCTGGCCCTGCTTAAGGGCAATTTGGGCGACATTATGTCAGAGCATATAAAAATGGATGGGGAATAAAAAACAAGAGATATGCTGTATATTTCAGAGTTAGGAAAAAGATTCCCCAGGAAAAAGAAAGATAATAATAAAACCTGAAATGGAGGGGAAAAAAGGGTGAATTTTCTAAAACATAGGATGAAACTTGAAATGGCATCAGAAAGGAAGACATCTGTCAACCCTAAATTACGTACTGGTTACGCTAAACTTGTAGCATATTTGATGCCTTTATTTTGTAGAAATTATGCAACTTAATAATTATGTTTCTTGTATTGTCTAACTACAGATGCGAAATAAGAACATTCACAGGAGATTGAGAATATTCTCCTGGATGTAAAAATTGGAGAATAATCAAAAATATGCTCATTTTTCTTTTAAATAATGAATTTATTTTAATTAACTTTTTTTATTTTATAAAGTATAATTCAGTTTTCATTTGCCAGAAACATTTAAAACAAAACCATTTTTTTGTCATAATCACCTCATAATGACGACTTTTAGTTAGGTTTTTCAAAAGTTTTTGTTGTTAAAATTTTCAAAGCCTTTAAAGTTCGCAAAAATTCCTTTTTAAAATTAGATAAATTTTCAGAAATAAGTTCAAAGCAGAAAATTAAACCAAAGTTTATTGACAAAGGAAGCTATTCTTTATAATCACCTTTATTCTAAGAGGATACAGAACTGTATTATACAGGATGGGCAAAAAGTCTGTAGAAACTTTGAAAATTCATAAAAACCGGAAAAATAACCGATATGTAAAATGTTTTGCGGGGTTAGCATCACTGGTCACAGGAATTTTTTTAAGTTGGGAAAAACTAAAAAACAGTCAATAGGTAGTGCTGATGTACACAAGTCAAAGAAAAGATACGCAAATAACAAACAGAATGCCTCCTTATTGTTTATTACAACAGTATGTGTTCCACATGACCACCATAGGGGATAACACATTGCAGGGTTTACAACAGTGAACTGGTTGTGGGTTAGGAGCGCAAGTTCTTATAACCATGTCATTTTCATATTTCCACCTAATTTGCTCGTATTAGTGCCACCTATCAGCTGTTTTTTTTTTGTTTTTTTTTTCCTGTCTTAAAAACTCATGTGACCTAGTGATGCTAACCCTGCAAACATACACTTGGTTTTTTATTTTGGTTATTTTTCCGGTTTTTATTCATTTTTAAAGTTCCTACAGGTTTTTTGCCCAACCTGTATATTATTATTATGATAAATATTCTTGAGAATATTCTGTGAAAGCACTACTATTATAAATAATAAGAATATTCTCAAGTTATTTATAATAGTAGTCCTTCCACAGAGAATATTCTCCGAACGATTATTTTCAAGAATTTTACATCTCTAAGTTAGACTGTCTAACAGTCTGTTAGGCAGTCTAACAAAACTGTGTGAAAATCTGGTACTGATAACAATCTTTTTTTCTTTTAGTTTGAGCACAGAGAATGTTGGGATTTCAACCGAAAGCTTCTCATCAACGAATTATCGATCTTCTGTTGCTGCAACTAAAATGACAACTGGAAATAGTAAGTCAGTGCCACTTCCAGCGAGTAGTGCTGCTGCTGAAGATTTTAGTAGTAATTCGAAACATGTTAAAGTGTCTTCATCCATGAAACATTTGTCTCAGAGCCCATCTTCGAACCCTTTGGTCGACTTGAGTAGAACAGATTATCACGATGACTCTTCTTCGGTGGATTTCAGATGTTATTCCGAAATTGCATCATCTAGCGTTGTTCATGCATCTCAACACGATCCGACTTTGGGTGTGGTGTCTGAAAAATTATCCATGGACAGACAGCCGAGGTTTGTCTGAATATGTCTTGATATGATTCATAAGCCATGATTCTTCCCCCCCCCCCTGTGGGCATTGTTCTTCTGTGTTGCGAATTGATTGTCAGCCAAGAATGCATCCTGAAGAAACTAATTATTCTGTTCTGCCATTATGTCATACGAGTCATTTGATTAATTTTTAGCCGTTACATACATATAAGAAAAAAGGCAAGTAAATTTTATACAAAGAAAGAATATAATGATATACATATATATGTCCGTCAAAGTTGATTATAGTAATGATAGTATTATTATTGGACGTTTGATGATACACTTTGAAGTAATAATTGGAGTGTTTTAATGCTGGCTGGAAAAGTATTGTGTTGCAGAAAAAAAAATTATAACATATGCGATATTCTTGGTTATAATTTCATGCTTGTCATAGTGATTATGTGTGTATATATTAGGAACATTGTGCGAAATCATCCATGGCGCATATATATAAGTGCATGTTTACATATTTTCAAGTACGCAAGAGAAGCAATAGTTCTTTGAGGATTCAACATTTTTTTTAATTTCAACTTTTGATAAGGTTTAAGGTGATGCATTTTTACAAATGTTAGTTTTACTCCCGTTTCATTTCGTTTTTAAATAGCAATACATGTATTGGAACTGGGATGGCCAACTCTTTCTGTTTGAGGGCCAATGTAATGATCAGCTGCAGCGTCGGGGATCACTGTTCCTGGTGTATACATTGCACCATTAAAATAACCCAAAAACTTGCAGATTTGTATACGTCATAAAGAATGGCAAAAACACTGGATATTTGGTCATTAAACTTTCACCTTTGGCTTTGCATTTTCCTTCATAAACTGATACATATTCATTGTTGTGTTGTTTTCCTGGCTAGATGCAATGCATCAAAAATTAGTTTCTTCTGAAAATTATTCCATTGAATGTCTCCAGTCCTGAAATTTTACAAAGAAATATTTTCAAATTTTTCTGTAATTATTTTTTCCTTTGCCCTTCAGATTTAGCAGCCCCTTCAATGCGGTTGCACAGTTCAAATGGACTCTCGAAAAATTGATTCATGCACCAGTAGACTTCAAGAGAAGTTTCATGTTTGGGATGGAAAGTGGTCCAAAAGCCTTTGCATGAATACTATTGACCATGTAACATCCGCTGTTACATAACCCAGAATTCCTTCTGGAGAATTGATGCAGTGATGCAAAGAGAGAAAGAGGAATGGAACAGTTTCCATGAATTACAATTAGTTAATTAACTTAAGTTTAACAACACTATATAACCCATTAAAAATTTTAGCCACAAAGAACTAGTTATTTTAACAATGGTACTACACCAAGTCCAGATGTTGCAACATCAGCATACTCTGAATATCCCATAGGAATGAATATCCCATGACCATTACTGGTGCGGATCATTGGAAAGCATGCACATACATACACACATCAGTGGAGCAGATCAATCTCTGAGCATGGATGGCAACATGACTAGGAAAGAGTCAGATCATCTGGAAAAAATCACCGGCACCATCTGTAGAGGATCATGATCAGTAGGCACAAGCATCTAGACCGTTGCTGGCAGGTTATATTTACACCTATAAAGGACATTGGCAGCATGGTCTTACTCTGGGAACCAGCCACCTAAAAAAACTATTTAAACAACAGCCAATAAAAAATATTCAATAGATCTGATTTACATAATCATTCACAAAAATTGATAACTTGAAATTTAAACGTTATAATAGCAACAATAATCGAAATGGCGATTTGATCAGGATCGCACACCTCTCAGACTATGGAAGATGAAATAGTATATACAACAGTGATTGTGCACAATCTAATGGTAAAATTAAATATTTTTATAACTAATACAAATTCAATTATATAAACATGTACAAAAAATAATGTAGAGACAAGATATGCCTATTCCACAGAGGTCCAGGGTATGTTACAACCATAAGGAATAGGTAAACTTATAATTGTACCAAGACATACTCGCTTCGCATGGACCAGCCAGACTACCTGCAGATGTGAACGTATTTGCACACGCACTATGACCTGGTGCTCCTGTGTCCTGTATGTCCGTAAGATTACACAGAACCAGATTTTAGATACAAGTATTCTTATTACATGAGCTACCTCCTTTAACCAGAATGTCTGTGGTTCAGTTTGGAGAAGTTCCAGTCTGGTGCAACATATAATGCCACAACTAACCAAGTCGAAATTTAGAGATAAGTGCTTTTTTGTTTTCAGTACAAATAATCGTCATGTCTGAGTATGGAACTCCCTCTGTCAAAAGTGCAATATCAACCCGACTATCAAATATGACTAATTTTTTGCTCTTTGGAACTATTATTGTCTGCGTAGCTTATATAGTCTGTCTAAGTTTCAAGGTGGCATTGTGTGTGTTATCCACTTGGGGAAAATTTTGCCACAATGAGCAGAATTTTGCCACCAATTGTGTATTCAGCTGCAAATGCAGGTGGTCACTGGTTCTTGTCCAACTGCACTGGAAACTTGCCCAATGAGATGGTGAAGGAAAAAAAAGTTGATAACAAACTTTATCAGCAATTTATCTGTTCAAAAAGGCAACATTGTGAAAACATAGTAAATAGTTTTTGTCACTATAAATAATGAATGTAAATACTGTAGATAGTTGATCAGGAAGTCTGCTGTTGGAACTAATAGCTCAAATAATAATAGCACATTTAATTTAGTGCAAGGTATTTTTACCTTGTCAGGGGGGATGCAAAAAATCACCTAAGGTTCAGCTGTTGGCCACCCCTGTATTGGAACATTTCCCAGCTTTGAGTTCATTTTCCTCAACATTTCCCCAATGCCAAGGAAGACCTTAGACACCTCCTGACTATGACAACTGCAACTGCATTGAGAAAATAAACTCACGTGGACAATTTTTTTTTCTGTAAGAACCTTTTTATCAATTGACAATGGCTGAGAAAGATTTTTTGATTAATTACAGGCTTTATTTAAAATACTCATTTTGAGGAATTTATGTTTTTTCCCCACAAGTTTCTGGCATTTTCTTTCTTTATTGTGGCATAATAACAAAAATGGGATAAAAGTGTAGGTGGATGTCTTCAAGCAGAGCTTGGCTATTCTATTTGAGAAACATTGAAACATCACCCTAGCATCAGGGCCGTCTTAAGAGCATCATGGGGGCCTCCGGGCCAAGTGATTTTTCTGCAGCCCTACCTGACAAATTGTTAAAAAATTTCATCTACTTTTCATTTTTCTGAGGCCACCTCTTCTCTTGAGGCCCCCGGGCCATGCCCGGTCGGACCCGTGCATTAAGACAGCACTGCCTAGCATTTGACTTTTAAGGTTTGAATCGACATCTTATCCCAGCATCACCGTTTGACTAAGCTGGCTTCTTGATACGCATGAAATGTTTCTATGCATTCGAAAATCCGCTGTGCACAGTTTCAGTCTTTTCAATCAACCTGCATTTTGTACAATTAATTTCCATTGTAATAAATTTAAAATTCATACCAAAATTGATGTGCATTTAAATTTGAGTAAAGGAAAAATTTATCATCATTGACATTATTTAATTTCATGATTTATCATCCATCATTTGCTCTCACTAATTCGTCCTTCCCCCACCTTATTGGTCTGGAACCACACCTGTGTTAAATAAATGTAATCTCCGTGGCTGTCTTATGCCCAGGGGCCTCAAGTGTGGGAGAGGGGGGGGGGGAGAAATCTCGTGATAATGAGATTTGGTACTGTGGTTCTTGAAATTAAGTTCAAATCAGGATCAACCCAAAGAGCACCTTGCATGTTTGTAATTATTCAAAAATGAGATGAAAATATTAGAGTGTGATCTATGTATGAAAAAGATTAGTGTAGCGGATGTCAAAAAATATATTTCTGTGTTGTGTTTCGTAGTTATGTGCAATAATTTCTTCTCTATGTTCAATGTTCTGTGCACGGTTCATAGATTTCTCTCAGCTGCTGCTCTGCTATTCGAGAGATCAAGTGATTAAAACTAAAACTCTACCAATTCCAAGAATGAGGTTATAATATATGATTGTGAAACAATATCGCATGTTGCTGTCGAGTGTGGATATGTGGAATATATAACACACATGTAAAAACAGAGCCTTTCCCGTCCCCATTGGTGAAACCACGTTAGTAATTGTTGATGTTATACGTGTGATAATGTTGTAGATGAGGTTGTACTTTGAAGTAAATTGGTCAAGGAATAAATTATATGTCAAGATATTAAAAAAAATCACATGTTATATATATACATATGTACTCCATCATGAACCGCCAAGTGTTTTAGAGCAAAAAAAAAAAACGTTGCTTTATATAATTTTTATCCTTTTCACCATTTGCGAATAATCGTGTATTTTAATGTGTATGTACATGCTTGTGTGATGTCCACATGATGATGGAAACTATAGACAGTTGTATATTTCACGCTCCCCTTTTTTTCTGTTGTGTTTCAGTGAAAGGGTATATTAAAATTTTAAAAGAATTGTTTCGCATGTCTTGCTATGCATTCACACTCATCTCGCACATAGGCAGACACTGGGTGGAGCCCTATTGAGTAAAAAAAAATTGCATCATTGGCATAAGCGGGAGGGTGAAGATGGACATTTGTCGCCCCCTTCCATTCGACAAACCTGTATCTGCTTATGATCTCCCATTGTACCAATTTCTTGCTTTTGAAATAGACATTAACCCTTTAATTGGCAAGCATTGAAACATCCAGAAGAAAAAGTTTTCGAAAAGTTATTTCAAGCAAAAATGAGGTACTGTAATACTGGGCTTTCTTTCACATCGAGCACAACTTGGGTTTATCGCCATCTATGGGAAATTTACTACCTAGTGAGTTGTGCCGGAAGTGTGTACGTAACAGTCTGAGAGCGTATCTAGTGTTGAGTCTGATTTTTAAGTGCTGCCATCTATATTTCAGAAGTGAAGTGAGTGTGATGATTGAATTATGTCCGTACCGTTTGTAGGTTGGATTGGGTTTTGGTTTTAATGGTGCAAGGACCGAAAGATACCCAGGCCAGATCGCCATGTGGCAATATAGGCTCATGACGCAAGGACCAATTAGGTCAAACTGCGCCAAACCGTTTGTAGGTCTGTTGGTCACTGGTGAGACTTCTTAAATGGAAGATTGGCTCGCATTCGCGCCTCGAAGTAGGGAACCACAGAAAACAAATTTCATCCGATCACCACTGTGGCGACGGTGGGAGGTTCAAACCCCGGATCTCACGATGCGAGTCCGTTCTTATGACCACTCCACCACCACAGCGGCGTAATACAGGACTACTTTGCACCTGCACAGGGGTGGATCCAGAGAGGAGACGATCGCTCTTCTCAAGAGCTGAATAAATATGGGAAAATTGATCTCTCTCTGTGTCCAGTAAAATACGAGACGATCTAATGAAACTACAAATTGAGTCGTCCCTCGTGGCACATCGCCCAAGATTCACGTCTGTCTCAGCTTCATTCATGCTGGAAATGTGTGTCTTGACCTCTCTCCTTTGCAGCTGAATATGTCAGCCTCGAATTCCTTTGTAGCAAAAGATGTTTGCCTTCGCTTCATTCGCAGGCGCATGCTTCTTCCAGAACTTAATTCGAGGCTGAAGTTGTCTGCCTCTACTCCGTTCGAAGCTGAATATGCCAACCTTCGCGGCTGAAGATGTTCGCCTGCGCTTGATTCACAAACGAGGATTTCTGCTTCTTTTCTGTTCGAAGTTAAAGATGTCTGCCTCCGCTAAGGACATCTACCTTGGGTTCATTCGAATCTACAGATGCTTTCCCTACTGCAGTGGTTCACGATGTTTTTTTACCCGCGGCTGCCGTCAATAGTTTATAGTATATGTTTTCACTTATAAACGAACCACGAATAGGCACGCAAATTAATATCTTCAGCTCATCGTGACGCGACGCCCCTGACAAGGGTTGCGACGCCCATAAGAGCCGCGACACATACTTTGGGACACAACTGCCTTACTCTATTCACAGCCGAAGATATGTCTTCGCTTAGGCGCTGGTCCCTACCAAGAGCCGAATGCTATGGAAAAATTCATGTCCCTCGTAAAATACGAGGTGATCCTCCAGACATATCGATCTGTGCCTGCACCTACAGGGGGTTACTTTTCACCAATACTGAAAAAAAAGAATTCTCAATATTGCTTTAATGGCTATTATAATAAATATTTCCAAACAGTTCGATTCTCCTCGACAGGAGGCGTTATGAGTCAACTCATACTCAGTGGAACTTCGGTTAAAGAGCTTAATTCGTTCCGCCAACGTGCTCGGTATACGAATCGGTAGGGCCTCAAAAAATCACTTCACCTGTGAACCCATGATGTTCTTTCGACGGCCTGAGCCAGGACCGTCTCTATTCTACGGGGCCTGCTCGTGCGTTTCGATGACGTCATTCAAAGAGGCCGATGGTCGGAGCATCGTCTGCGCGCTATCCCTGAACCTGTATGCTTTGATTACACTTTTCCGTAATATCTATATATATAAAATTGATTTTCTGTGTGTGTATGTTCTCTATACAAATCTACAATTTCAGATCGATCGTCGTCAAATTTTTCGTATATACCAAATGGGACCTGACTTAAACGATAGGCTACTTTAAAATTTCGCCAGAGCAGGGCAAATGCCCCAAATGGGCAAAAAACCGTAGGGCAACAATGGTTTTTGGCCTCAACAATCACTTTCGGAACGTTTACTTTGGTTACCGTGGTTCCCTAACAATGCGTTTCAGACGTGTATATGCCTTTACAATGGTTTGTCACTTCTCTAATCCTGTTTCCATATGTATAATAGTTTATGCCTTTATAATGGTTTGCCACTTTTTCAATCCTCCCAGTAATGAAACTTGCTGTATATATGCTGTAATCATTATCAGCATCACTTTGAGGGTCAGGCAAAGGATGATTCCCATAGAAATCAGTGTTAAAATTGCCGATTTTACTGTAGAAATGCGGAAATTTGGTGGGGTTTTCCGCCACATCATTAATTTTAAAAATTTTATTGAATTCTAGATTTTTGAAATATCGAGTTCGCTTAGAGATACGAAGCCCAGACATTTAAATATGAAGTAATTGCCCGGACCTACTTTTGAGTTGGATATTCATACAAAATAACATTGATTTCACCTTTTTATTTCTTTCTTCTCAAGCTCGAAAATGAAAATGTGTCTGTATTGTCTTTTAATATTCAATTGCATAAACTCATATAGTTTAGGTTGTTTTAAAATGAATTATGGGTACGTAAAGTACATCGAAGAAATTCCACAGCTTTAATTAAGCATTTTTGGAAGCTGAAATAGGCAGAGATGGATAACTTGAAGTTCAAAAGGGGGGGGGGGGGATCGAAATACTTAGCGCCCTTAACAAACGAAAAAATATATATTCATTTCTACGTTTTTTTAATCTAGATTTGTTTCTTTCATGAGTCGCGGTGGAAGTCGCCATATTGGTTAACTTAGACACGGTTAGCATGTCCCTCAAAGCTAGAGGGAGATATCGCATGATCCAAAAAGCCTAATTGAAGAAAACCCGGGCAGCGCCGGGTATTATAGCTAGTTAACTATAAAATTTGTCATTCCTTTTGACAGGCAAATATCGCCTTTGCTTTCCCTTTTTCTTTTTTTTTAAAAAAGTTATTTTCTAACTTTTTGAATTTTTAACTAAGTGAATTTATGATCTCGAATATATAAAATTTAGATCAAATCCCATACATACAAATACTTGTTTCTTTTTCATATAGCCCTGCACTTGTATTTTTAATCATAATCCCACTTCATTTGCCAATGAATACACGATATTAAGAGTAATCATAAATTTATGAAACATGGTCCATAGGTGGTTTGCATTATGGGAAATACATTCAAACTATATATTCTGAATTTGAAATGGGTGAAAAAAAACATTGCCCACTTTTTCATAGGCATATACTCACATTATTTACAGTGAAATAAATATTTCATTATCACTTTTATACACAACACTTTATTTACAATACTATAAATATTTTATTCTCACGTTCATACAGTCGAAAACTCTGTTATAGTATTCATTTTGCGTACAGAGAAGCAGTGCATTAAAAAAAGGAATTGCCTATTCAAACAAATGACAAAAATCTACTTGAAAAAGTTCTGGGTGTTGTTACAAAATTTAACTCTGACAAAATTATATTCAGAACATAATCTCTTAAAAGCTCTAATGTGTCACGTACAGAAATTGTCAATTAAAAAAATGCTTCCTCTCTAGAGTAAAACACCCATCAAAAAATACCTTTTTTCATGTTTTCCCGCTTTTTCTTATGTGATAAGCTCAATATCAACTTAGTGTGATACAAATACAACGCCACAACAGACAAAATGTCCAACGAGGTGGCTGATAAAAAGATGCTCATAAAAATATGGTTGTCATATATTTCAAAAATACAGCAACCCAATTAAAAATGCAATTAACACAAATTATAAACAATATATACACATGATAAAATATTATACAATGCCCATAGAGAATACTTATGGTTGTCTGATTCTAAGTATGGACAGAGCTTCTCGATTTACCCCAACATGTTTATCGTATTTCTTTTTAAACGTGTCAATTGTGTTATAATTTAATACCTCCGCGGCTAAGCTATTATATTTATTAACAACCGTATTAGAGAAAAGTTCCCTGCGACACCATAGCCTTGCATTGTCCCTCACCAATCGATACTGGTGTCCCCTTGTAAAAAGCAGCCGATTGGCGGTGAACACCTGCGTTCATCCAATGTAAACATATTCAAAAAATGAAGCCTCTCTTCATAACTCAAGCCCCGTGTGCCAATAAGGACACGCATAGCTTTTCTCTGCACCCCTTCAACCAAGTCTATGTCCCTCTGTAGGTATGGTCTCCAAAACCTTACAGCATACTCCAGTCCAGGACGAACTAAGCCTCGAAAAAGCGGAAGAATGTCTTTAGGAGAACGCGAAGAGACCTTTTTGAAAATGAGACCACAAGCATTATATTCGATTTTTTGACCCCCGCTGAACAATGTTCAAAAACCCTAAGTCGCTCGTCAATGAGAATTCCCAAATCGGTGACCCTAGTTGCATCCAGGATAGTGACACCATTCAACTCGTAAGAGTACCGTGGGTTGTTCGAACCAAAATGAGCGATCATGCACTTATCTACGCTAAACGTCATGCACCATTCATTTGCCCATGCTGCAATCCTGTTTAAGTTGGTCTGGAGCAACTCCCTATCGCTTTGCATGGAGCAATTCTGTACAGGATCATTACGCAAAAATAGTGAGAGCAAAAGCAGTGGCCTCAAAGCTGAAGGTACCCACTGAATTGATTCAGAAACCAAAATCCTTACCTAAAGTTGAAAACGAGCACCCACAAGTTCCAAACACTTCCGACACCCCCTGAGCAAAAGAGTTGAAAATGTGTCGTATTAGAGGACGTTACATGCTGGGGTTCATTAACATTATCTGTAGGAATTATCTGAGATAGCAGTCATTTTATCTCAGATGCCGTTAGAACTGGAGATGGAACGAATATTTGGCTGCTATTCAGTATAGTCGGCCTTTTTGACAAATATTTGGTTTGGCTAAATATCGGTGTGCACAAACCAATTTTAAAAAATGATATTAGTTGGAATTTTCCAATAAATTAGAATTTATTGATTATATTTTACTGTGCTGTGTTTATTCCTTTCTGTGAAAGAGGTCATGTCACTGTGAATTTCTAGAATAAGGAAAACATGAAACTCAAAATAGAATCCTACCGTATTAAGGTATAAGTGAGCATATGAAACTCAAGGATGTATCAAGACATGAGGAGCAACCGAAAGAGGCAAAAGGAGCAAAGAACATCTAAAGAGGAAAAATAAGTCGTAAATTTTATGAAGCACTAGCTATAATACCCGGCGTTGCCCGGGTTTTTTTCAATGAGGCTTTTTTGGATCACCTGATATCTCCCTCTTTCTTTGAGGGACATGCAAACCGTGTCCAAGTTCACCAATATGGCGACTTCCTACGCGACTCATGAAATAAACAAATCTAGATTTAAAGTAACGTAAAAAAAAAATATTTTTTTCTTTTTTTGAAGGGTGCTATGTATTTCGATCCCCCCCCCCCCTTTTTGAACTTCAAGTTATCCATCTCTGCCTGTTTCTGCTTCAAAAAATGCTTAATTAAAGCTGTGGAATTTTTTCGATGTACTTTACGGACCCATAACTAATTTTAAAATATCCTAACCCACATGAATTTATGCAAATAAATATCAAAAGAGACAATATGGAGACATTAATTTTCATGCTTGAGAAGATATAAATAAAAAGTTGAAATCAATGCATGGATATCCAACTCGAAAGTAGTTCCGGCTAATTGCTTCATATTTAAACTCCTGGGCTTCGTATATCTCTAAGCGAACTCAATATTTCAAAAATCGAGTATTTAATACAATTTTTAAAATCATTGATGTGACAGAAAACCCAACCAAATTTCCTCATTTCTACATTAAAATCGGCAATTTTAACATTGATTTCTATAGGGGATCACCCTTTGCCTTACCATAAAAGTGATGCTGATGATGGCTTCTATTCAAAAAGCTCTCATTACTGGGAGGATTGAACAAAGTGGCAAACTATTATAAAGGCATATAAACTATTATACATATACTGACAGCGTTGAAGAAATGACAAACCATTATAAAGGCATATACACATTTTAAACGCATTGCTAGGGAACCACGGTAACCAAAGTAAACGTTCGGAAAGTGATTGTTGAGGCCCGAAAACCATTGTTGCACGACAGTTTTTTGCCCTGCGCTGACGAAATTTTAAAGTAGCCTATCGTTCAAGTCGGGTCCCATTTGGTATATATGCAAAATTTGGCGACGATCGATCTAAAATTGTAGATTTGTATAGAGAACATACATACACACAGACAGACAGAAAATCAATTTTATATATAGACTAGCCATAATACCCGGCGCTGCCCGGGTTTTCTTCAATGAGGCTTTTTTGGATCACGTGATATCTCCCTCTATTTTTCTTGAGGGACATACAAACCGTGTCCAAGTTAACCAATATGACGACCTGCGCGATTCATGAAATAAACAAATATAGATTTACACAGAAACGTACAAATGAATACATATTTTTCTTTTTTTAAGGGGCGCTAGGTATTTCGATTTGCCCCCCCCCCCCCCCGAACTTCAAGTTATCCATTTGTCTGTTCCAGCTTCCAAAAATCCTTAGTTAAAGCTGTGGAATTTTTTCGATGCACTTTTCACGGGCTCATAACTAATTTTAAAATATCCTAACCCACATGAATTTATGCAAATAAATATCGAAAGAGACAATATGGAGACATTAATTTTCATACTTGAGAAGATATAAATGAAATCAATGATATTGCTCAAATATCCAACTCAAAAGTATAGGTTTGGCTAATTACTTCGTATTTAATCTCCTGGGCTTCGTATATCTCTAAGCGAACTGAATATTTCAAAAATCAAATACAATTTTTAAAAGTATTGATGGGGCGGAAAATCCCACTAATTTCCGCATTTCTACTGTAAAATCGACAATTTTAGCACTGATTTCTATGAGGATCACCCTTTTCCTGACTCTCAAAGCGATGCTGATGATGATTATGACGTCTATTCAAAAAGCTTCATTACTGAGAGTATATTGAAAATGTGGCAAACCATTATAAAGGCATAAACTATTATACATATACTAACAGGATTAAAGAAGTGACAAACCGTTGTAAAGGCATATACACGTCTGAAACGCATTGCTAGGGAACCACGGTAACCAAAGTAAACGTTCGGAAAGTGATTGTTGAGGCCCAAAAACCATTGTTGCTGGACAGTTTTTTGCCCATTTGGGGCATTTGCCCTGGGATGACGAAATTTTAAAGTAGCCTATCGTTCAAGTCGGGTCCCATTTGGTATATATGCAAAATTTGGCGATGATCGATCTAAAATTGTAGATTTGTATAGAGAACATACACACACACACACAGAAAATCAATTTTATATATATAGATTAGCAGAGAATAAATAATGCTTGACATTTTCTTAATTCGATGTAAAATTGTAACAAGTTTTGAAAAAATATTTATTCTGTAAGTAATAAATTTAATTTCTATCATTTGAGAGATTACCAATTACTTTATTTTCAATTAAGAACACTAATTTCATTTACAATTGTAATGAATTTAAGGAAAATTGATATTCGTTCGACGAATGTTTGGTTATGCGGCCAAATTGCTATTCATCCCATCCCTAGTTAGAACAGAGTTTGTTATTGTGTTATTGGAGTTCCGCTGTAAACATACATATACAGGCCTACACAATATGTATGAACATACAACATGTAATTTAAGAAAAGTCCGTTAGACTATTTGGGGATTATATAAACCAAGTTAGTTATATCCAAAATTCATTCAAGCTGCGAATATCCTTAATTTTTTTAAGACAGTGTGATCTTGATCCTCTGATTACAGAATTTGTGAATAGGCCAATACATAATTACGTATTCGAAATTGATGATGCTGATATTTCTCGTTTACTACTCTTATTTTTTGTTAGCATATCATTTTTGGCTTTACAATAGTTGTTTAGCAGAATGTTAGAAATAACAGACAAACATTTCGTTGCTAAAACCTCCGAAGAAATGCCACATGGACACATGTTGATGGGAATTTCATTGCTGATAATGATTTTGTCCATTGCTATTTTGGTAACAATGGCTTTTAAACTTGTTTGTCTCAAAAACTTGCCTTCATAAGTCTCTGATATCAAAACTTGAAAAACAATGAATGCAGTCAAAACTAGATCTAACGTGAATTGTGTAGGCCACTTCAGTCCTCCTCCATGACTTAGCGACATGAATTTACTGTCAGCCACAGACACGAACTCGGTAGAATAAAGACGGCCCTGAGCAGGCCCGGTAGAATAAAGACGACCCTGCCTGAGCCTACGACTCCTGAATCAAACACGGACACCCCCCCCCCCCACACTGTTGTGTGAAAGCTTTCCGTATTGATGAATAATAATGATGAAGAAGAAACTTTTAAACAGCGGTTCTCAACCTTTTTGGACTTGCGGAGCCCCTTTTGATAAAAAATTTCTATGGCAGAGCCTTGTAGGCCATTTTTGATTCATTCATCAAAGTTACCGATTTATTTTTGTTATTTAAAAATATTTATAATTATTACTTTTTTTTTAATTTACTGGGTTTTTTTTGTTCTGGAGCGGCCGCGGAACCCCTGGAGAGTGCACACGGAGCCGCAAGGGCTCCGCGGAGCACCGGTTGATAACCGCTGCTTTAAAGTATAAAATACTTTTCCTTTTTTAAGATAAATATATAAAATTTTCTCCTTACGAAATAAAGGAAAAAAAATTATACATTTGACCTTATCTCTTCTTTTTATCCAATGCTACTTGGAGACTAAATTTCGTTTTCTCAGTTAAAAAGAGATAGAAAAAAAAAATCCTCCAACTTCTTTTTTTCACTCCAAAATGAAGAAAACTCTCCAGGAAAAATTTTTTAAAAAAAAAATCTTATTTTTCGCTATCTTTTGATATTCCAAAAGCGAAGACTGTGATGTTAAGAGAAGAATATAAAGAGGGAAACTTGAGGGACAAAAAAAAGGGATAAAAATCCCTCCGTTGCCACAGTAACGAGGTAAAGGTTTCCCTAAAGAGGGAAAAAAGTCCTCTTTTGGGTCGAAAAGCTAACAGGACTCCTCTTTCTGAAGTAGGAAAAGAATTCCTAACCTTACAATATATATATAAATATATAAATAAATAAATAAATATATATATATAGTGCTTTTCTACATTTAATTTTTCTCCAGAAAGAAGCGCAGCCACGGAGGACATTACATTTATACATGTAATATTTTAGCTTGTTCTGGATAACAACTCGCTTATTTTTTATGCAGGCCTAACTTAGATTTGTTGGAAAGGAAAAATGATGAATCGTTATTTTGATGTGCTTTATTCATTCTAGCATAGTTTTCTTGACCACTCATTCCTCAGGTTTTCTAACCTGGGCAAGAGCCCGCTTAGCCCCACGGCCTTAGACGCTAGGCACGGTGGGAAAATAATAGTGCTGCCAGAGGTGTATTAATAATTCAGTATAGACACAATTAAATGCAAATAAAAAAAAATAAAGAAAATTTTAAATTGATGAAAGAAATAATTTCAAAACCAATTATAAAATTAAGACCTAATCAAAGAAATTGTCTGAGAACTAACGAAAATTCAGAATCGATGAACTGAAAATTAGAAAAATAATTGAGACGGAGATAATTCATGACATGAAAATTCGGGTGAATGAAAGAAATAATTCCGGAATTGGTGGAAATTCAGAATTTATGAAAGAAAATTTCTGAATTATTTCTTTCTATATGAAATTTCTGAGTTCCAGAATTATTTTTTTCTAGATAACAAAACAGAGATTTCGTGAATTGTTGAATACTCGGCAAATTCAGAATTTATGAAACAAGTTATTTCAGAATTAAGGAAAATTCGAAATTTATGAGAGAAGTTATTATTATTACCGTCAGTGGGCATCTCCCCAAAACGCGGGGCCCGGTGCGATCGCACCTGTTGATCACACGCCTCTAATGGTGGCTCTGCTTATCACCCCCCTTCGTAAATATCCGTCTCTAAGTCACTCTTTTGGTCACTCACATCCTTTAACATCCTCTAGGGGTCACTCATTTCATCTCCTGCTCACTAGGACACGCTTTAGTTCACCCCCCATGCTTACTCTAGGTCAGTGTTTCTCAACTTTTTTCACTCATGGACCCCCCTTTGGACCATATTTTCTTCTCATGAACTATTTTCGTAATCTACGAAAATAAACGTCTCTTTCGGGGGATACAATCTTTTCCGGGGGGTCTCTGTGAGATCCAAGTATTCTTCGTTGCTTCAGATTGTACCGCAGTACTCTGGAGCAGCAGGTTAAAGATGTCAACACTACTGAATGGGAAACCTGTCTAGAGAAAAACTAATAGTAGTTCGTAGTCGCTTCTCCACAGAGAGCAATCAGGCCTACGACAGAAAATTCAGGCATGATAAGAAACAAGCAAAATAACCTACTGCCTTGTTGCTTCACTTTCCCCCAGGGAAAGGCATTCCTAACTTTACGAGATAACGGGCGAAAATCCTATACCACAAGGCAGAGCTGAACCCCATGTCTAGTCTCATTAATCTCATCCATTAACCTCAGGTTCAAAGCCCTCGAAATTTCTGCATGAAGGGCAATCTGGCCACAATGCCTTCCAAATAGCATAAGGCCGCTGTGGTGGTCGAGTGGTTATAGTGCCGGACTCGTGATGCGAGAATCCGGGTTCGAACCCCACAGTGGTGGTCGGCTGAAGTTGGTTTTCTGTGGTTCCCAACTTCAAGGCTCAAATGCGAGCCGATCTCCCCGTTAAAAAGTCTCGCCACAGAGAGCAACAGTCCTACAACGGTAAATCATTCAACCATAACACTTCACTCATAGTTAGTAAAACTGGGGGCAGATGACAGCACTACACATAACAAGCATTACAAATACAAATACAACGCCACAACAGGCAAATTTCCCAACGAGGTGGCTGAGTTAAGAACATCATGGATCCCCGAGCCATTTTTTGGAGGCCCTACCTACTACTACTACGCCACACATGCACCCCGCCCACAACCCCCCTCCCCGCGGAACCCCCCAACGAATCGGTACATGCGGGAATGTGCGTGTACGTGTAGTGAAACCTGACGTGAAGTTTTGTTGTTTCTCTGTAATGCTTGTTATGTGTAGTGCTGCCATCTGCCACAAGTTTTTCAAACTATGAGTGAAGTATTATGATTGAATGATTTATCGTTGTAGGACTGTTGCTCTCTGTGGCGAAACTTTTTAACGGGGAGATCGGCTCGCATTTGCGCCTTGAAGTTGGGAACCACAGAAAACCAACTTCAGCCGACCACCACTGTGGGGTTCGAACCCGGATCCTCGCATCGCGAGTCCTGTTTGTACACAGAAACAAACTTTACGTCAGGTTTCACTACACGTACACGCACATTCCCGCATGTACCGATTCGTTGGGGGGTTCCGCGGGGGGGGGGTGCATGTGTGGTGTAGCAGTAGTAGGTAGGGGCTCGGGGATCCATGATGTTCTTAAGTCAGCCACCTCGTTGGGCAATTTGCCTGTTGTGGCGTTGTATTTGTATTTGTATGAATTCACGACGGTTCTGTTAGCCACTTTCCGCCAATCTTTAAAAATAAGCACTATGAGCAATGTATGATATTAAAATCAGAGCCTTCTTAAGAACATCATAGCCCCATAGGCGGAGATAGACTTGAAAGTCAAGGGGGGGGGGGCACGATGATGATGATGTATATACATATATACAGTCGGCCCCCCGTATTCGCGGTTTCCATATTGGCGGTTTTTTTTCCTTTATTGGATTTTTTTTTCAACACTCAGAAATCGTCATTCATGTGTTTTGTTTTTGCACAAAATTTGAGTTGTGCATATTTAAAAGGGCTCGCTAATGGCATTACTGTCATCACCAGAGCCGAGGCAGCCCCCCGAGAGAAACAGTTCTCTTGGGTTGGATTAACCTTTTGCCACAATGTGCACTAAAGGATACAACCACTTCTACAGAGCCAACTGAAGAGACTATAAAAGACATTGTCACGTTAGCGAAACAGGTGAGTGGAGAAGGGTTCAATGATATGGATATAGAGGAAGTCGAACAGCTAAATTAATAGCAATTCAGAGTTGTTGACCGAGGAGGAATTAATGCAGGTTGACTGCTCCTGAAAGTGAAGCGGTACCAGATGAAGATCAAGGTAAAGAAGTAGAAGACAGGTTCACCATGAGTAACATAGCGGAAAGGCTTCGCACGTTCAAATCAGCAATGGATTGTTTTCATGGCATAGATCCCCATATGGTACGCTCTTCACATTTAGAAAAATTGGTACAGGAAGCCTTGTCATCATATTACAACATACTTGATGATATGAAGAAGACACGACAAACAGAAATCACAATGTTCTTTCAGAAAACATCGCCAACAATCGCTGCACCCTCTTTTACATTTCGGTTCTATCCTCTGCGTCACCCTGCTCTTTCCCATAATGTTCAATAAACGAGATATACAAGAAGAAAACTATGGTTTCGGTTATTCGCGGTCACACCCGCAACGTAACCCCCGCGAATACGGGGGGGGGGGCGACTGTACATTAGATCAGTCGGCTCCACCTTTGAAGCTGGGGGGGGGGGGTATCTCCGCCCATGGTTGTCTCCATGAGAGAAATTTTGGTGCAGGAGGATTTTATCCGTTTAAGCGGGGTATTCGTTTATCTTTTATCCAATCAAGCGGAGCCAACTGTATCAGGCCCGTAGCCAGAAATTTCGTTCAAGGAAGGACCACTTTCATTTTCGGGGGTGCGGACTAAAGTGATGGAGCAATAGATTTGGCCATCTTTTTGCCTTTTTTCGGTCATTTTCTCACATTTCTAGGGGGGGGGGGCAGAACCATAAGTCCCTCCCCCCCCCCCCGCGCTATGGCCTTGGACTGTATTCTATAAATAGATTGGCTAAAACTGAGTTAGAAATGATACACAATTCGATAAACGCATCAATCAATCAACAAGTATGAACTTATAGGCAAAAGTCCCCCCCCCCCGCGCTTTCTATCTTTTATTCTGGGTCGCGGTGGCCCAGGTCGATAAGATACTCGCCTAAAGTACCAAAGGATGTTTAGAGGTGTCGCGAGTTCAATACCCGGTTCGTCCTTGTCAGAAAACTTTCCTGACACAGGGAACAACAAAAATGGAGACATGACCACAGAAAAAATAGCTACCGCAGGAAGTCTCCCATGGAGGGGTTAGCACACCAACCTCTCAATGATTATAAAAATCATCCTGCCGTTCGGAATCGGCAATAAATTGTACACAGATGCCGGTCTAATTAGCCCTCGTGTACAGAAAATGGCCGTTGTGCGACAAAAATGATCAAAAATGATCTTTTATTCTGCTTCTCTTTCCCACCATATGTTAACAGGCGGAGGGAGGAGATAAGCCACCGATAGTGGCGAATTTGGCGATACATTTGGGGAATGAGTGTTCACGAAAATGTGAGTAGGATGGAAAAAAGGGTAGCAGAACTATAAATCAGCTTCTGTCTAGAGAGTGAATGACAGGTCATTGAGCGACCAAAAGTTACCTGGAGAATGTGCAAGCATGTGAGCGACCAAAAAGTGACCTAGATAGACTTAGTGTTGCAAGAATATGAGTGACCAAAACAAGACTCAAGCATAGGTTCCTACCCCCCCCCCTCCCTCTCGTTCAGGGAAAAAATTGCGCTATCAAATCAATGCACTGTGAGAAGCTCTGCTTCTGTCTATGTCACGCAAGGTGAACCGCCTTCCCGTTCTGTGCCAAGATCCCAAGGTAAGCTCATGTGTTTAGTCATTCCAGTTTGCAATAAAAAAATCCATGCCTCAGTTTCGATGATGAAGCGTGAAAATACGTTTCTATAAAACCTATGAAGTCATAAAAACAAATACGAAGGCGCCACAACAGGCAAAATGAGCAACGAGGTGCCTGAAAAAAGACGCCCATGAGAAGAAAATGCTAAATACGAGGCATGGCAGTACTGTATTTAGACATGTTCAACATGTACAGTTGCTCAGAGCGGAAATTTTTCGATTTAAAGAAATGAGTTTGCTATAACTTAGCTTTCTTTAAAGTGCGGCTGGGTATCAGAGTTTACATGTTTGAGTTCGCATGGAGTAGTATCGGCCTGCACACATATCTAATGGAAACATTATCATTGGCAGTAATATTTCCACGGAAAACATCGAGCAGAAATTTTCCGGGAAAAAGCGGAGAATTTACACGTCGTTATCTCCTGGAACAGCGTATTTTTTTATTTTTCTGGAATGAACTGGTGAAGAGCTTCTCTGTGTTGAAAGACAAAGAAGGTGAAGAGGGTGGAGTTTGGTGAAGTAAGCCTCTCTTATATAGGTCGCGGTCGTTTCGTGACTATGACGTCAGCAATGACGTCAAACCCAGCGCAAATGGTGGCCCGACTTCGCGGTACAGAGTGACAGACGCCGATCCCCCCCCCCTCCCACCACCTCTTACATGCTAGTTTTTTTTTTATTTCGGCTTCTTTTTCTCTTGGAAAAGCCAAAACGACAATATTCCTGCCCAATGCACGCACGCGGAGCTGTTTTGTTTCCTTTTTCCTCTTCTTCAGGAATTCGAAAAACTCGATCTTTCTTGAAAGGAAAGATTAAGAAAGCATGTATGAGAGATTATCAGATAGATTTCTTTCTGACGAGAAATCTTCCGTAAATTCTCCTAGTGTGTCTTCATGCAAATGTCATCGAACCGTGTCCGATTTTTAAAGTTCATAATCTCGAATTGAAGTTACGAAATGGTAACCACCTTTACGCGATAATCACTTAATGTTGTCAGGGCAGTCTTAAGGTACGTTTTAACCATTTAAGCGGTTTTTAAACTTCTCTTGATCCGCATTATGGCTGCCACATTTGAAATTTCGAAACCTTCACAAATTACCAACTGTTTTCTGAATTATTATTATTATTTTTTATTTTGAGTTGATAACTGCTCTCCCCGTCCCCCCCCCCCCCCCCACAAGAAAATTTACTCCACCCATCACTTTCATTTCTCTCACTATGATACAAAACACATAGGAAGAGAAATACTTTTTTCGGGGGAAGTTTTGTGTTATTCATACTGAGTGTATATTTCTTTACTACGCTGAAATAAGGAGAAAATCACACACACACACACACACAAACTCTTTTTCTCTTATCTAACCTTGAACTGAAAATCTGACTCCGCCCAAATACCTTCCATGCGTTTTTAGAAGATGAAATATTTCGGGGTTGCCACTCTCTCTCTGAAAGGGTCAAACCAAACAATCTTTTCAGTCAGTGGGCCAGATTTGCGGTAATTTTTGCCGTTCGCGGGCCACTTATATATATCCTATATATATATCTATATATATATATATAGGATTACCATATAACCCATATTTTTCGGTACATTCCCATAATTTTGGTCGTCCCAACCTCTTTTTTTATAGAATGTCCCGTTTTTCATCGTGTTTTCAAAGAGTCTGGCTTGAATTTTTTTCTTGAAATCATGAATTGCAAAGGAAGATTACAAAAATTAAGGCAGGAAATGTGGCATATTGGTTCCTTTTTTTCTTTATAATGGTGAATTATATTTTAATCCATTACGAATTGCAGTAGCTGCCATCCCCACCCCATCATTGGTGATTTTTTTTCAGCAATGTTTAGCTACTGTTGGCAATTTAAAATTTTTTTGACAATTTCTTGGCTATAATTGGCAAGTTTACTTACCTTGACAATAAATATATTTGACTATAATTTGCAACTATACTTGCATCTGACAGTTTTTTCTATACTCAGCAATTTTACTTGCCATTGACAAATTTATTTGAAATCTTGAGAATTATTTTGTTTATTTGTTATTGAGAATTTCTTTTCCCCAAATAACCTCTAAACTTCACTAGCCTTTGACAGCTTTTTTAGTTACAATTTCCATACTTGCCTTTAAAAATGTGTTTTTGAGTTAATTGGCGATGCCTCGTATGTATCCCGATTTCCCGTATTTTTATGAAGGTAATATAGTCAGTCCAGGAATTTATCATGGAATGTATCGATACGTTGAAATGTTTTAATACATCTCTACCAGAACACGTTTCACGGGCCGGATGGAAGCTCTTGACGGGCCGTATTCGGCTAGCGGACGCGGATTGCGATGCCTAGCCAGAGATCATGCACGCCGACAGAGCGACGGCCTAGGCCAGTGAACGAAACGGGTGACTTGGACAATTCTGAGACACCATCTATCAGAAAGTGTTGTAAAAGTTTATTTCGGGGGCCGCTATTACCAGAGCCGGACCCTGTGCGAAGATAATAGCGGGGTCAGATGCGCCTCAACAATTTCGAGGCGCCAAAAATGTTTTAGACCCTCCCCCCCCGCCTCGATTTTAAATATTTTTGGGGTGGGGAATTGACAGCCACATTATTTCAGAATATACAGGAGAGAGAATGTTTAGAAATATTCTCACAAAAAATTTCAAACCACAATTTAACGTGAAAATTGATTAAAATTCAATACTGAAGGTAGTTTTAACCTCAGACAAACAATTGCTGAAATTAATGGGAAATTTTAGAATTGATAAATTAAAAATAATTGAAGGAACTAATTCCAGAATCGATGAAAAATTCTAGAATTAATCAAAAGGGCCTCACAAAACACTCGGTCCGGTGAGACCGCACACCACTAAGTGACGACTCTGGTTCATTCCAGGTGTTCATTGTAGATATACGAAAATTTATTGTGACAACCACAAGTGAACTAAACATTTCCATTAAAAATAATTTTGATGGGTGCTGTACTTTTTCAGAAAAAAATTGTTGAATTTATAGTAAAGGTCAAAACCCGAACAAAGTATAAGGACACGCTTGTTTTCTGACGTCGAAGAAAGAAATTTGCATTTCTCTCATTCTGAAGTAACAGAGACTGTTTCGATCAATCGTGTGTGTGTGTGTGTGAAATCAATTTTATTTTTCTTAAAGTGTGAAGATGCCAAAGATCCAAGATGCCATTGGACATTCAAAAAGCAAAATACTTGCTCTCATCCGAGATATTGCGATGCCTAGCCATGAAATTTCGAGAATTAAAAAAATTGAAGATTGTTAGTAAAAGTTTCATAAAAAAGGGCCTGAGAATTATGGACTATAAGCTTTCGCAAAAAGGCTGTTTTCTCCTACCATTTGTCAGAAAAAGACAATTATTCAGTTTTTGCGTGAAAAAGATTTTTCGGGTGTAACACCGACAGAAATTCTTGCCATGCACATGTCGAATTGGGCCAAATGTGATAGAAGAAAAAATCAAATGTTTAGTATGCAAAACCAAAATGAAAACCTCCCTTCATAAAACAGCTTAGATATAAGCGACGTGAGTCGGCCTAACAGCATGTATTTCTGGGTGCCAAGTAGGCTGAGGATGGTTTCTTTGAAGAAAAGCAATTTAAAGATGGACGATTTTTAAATACACTGGTGAAATAAATTAAGAGAATTTGCATATTTTATCGAATTTCATGAAAAGAACTGAACTGAATGTAAAACCACTGCTTCTAGACAAAAATGCAAATCTTGTGCGTCAAATACGTAAGCGTACACGTGTGTGTAGGCGGAGCCAGTAGAGAAACAGGCTTTATAAGCGCGCGTAAGTTAAGACGCGTTAAGTCTCGTTCGATAGCACGACTCGGCGAATTTCTTGGTGTTATTTTGCAGCAATCTGTTAATTTCAAATTGTAACAGTAAAAATGAGTAACCACCAACGTTTAGATGATGGAATGAGGTGGCGAATTGTGGGGGGGCTAGAAGCAGGTCAATCTCAAGTCCAAATTTGTAGTCCAGAGAGTTCAATTTAATGCCCAGCGTCGTGTGTAACTTATGGAAACAGTTCCAGGATACCTGATACATCGAGAGAAAGCCTGGGCAAGGTCGTCGAAGAGCCACGACGGCCAGAGAAGATCGCCATTTGTCGATTATAGCGAGGCGTAACAGGAGTGCTACAGCTTCTCAGCTCTCTCGTGACTTGTATGCAGCCACAGGAACCCGTATATCAAGCAAGGGTGACTGTTTCCAAAAGACTTCATGAGAGAGGGTTGTTTGCAAGAAGACCTGCTGTTTGCGTCCCGCTCACTTCTACGGACAGGAGAATCCGTTTATCATGGTGTAGAGAGCATAGCATAGAGATTGGAGTATGGATCAATGGGCGACCGTTCTCTTCACTGATGAGTCCCGGTTCAGCCTAAGCACCGATTCTCGCCGTACGTTCATATGAAGAGAACCAGGGACCCGCTACCTACCTTCCAATGTCCGCGAAATCGACCATTATGGCGGAGGAGGTTTAATGGTCTGGGCAAGCATCATGTTGGATGGCCGCACACCTCTCCATGTCTTTGAAAGAGGCACTGTGACTGGTGTGAGGTATAGGGATGAGGTCTTGGAGCCTTATGTTCGCCTTTTCAGGGGTGCAGTTGGCCCTGAGTTCATTTTAATTGGCGATAACGCGAGGCCACATTCTGCTCGACGATTTTCTAGAGAGTGAGGATATTCGCCGGATGGATTGGCCAGCCAGATCTCCAGACCTTAACCCTATAGAGCATGTCTGGGACGCTCTGGGGAGGGCAATTGCAACTCGCAACCCCCCCCCCCCTCTGGGAACCATTCAGGGAATGAAAACAGCGCTGAACGAGTGGGACCAATTGCCACAGGAAATGATAAACTGCCTTATTTCAAGTATGAAATCACGTTGAGAGACCTGTATATCTGTAAGAGGGGACCATACCCCCTATTAACCCATCTATTAACTCTTTTTTTTTGTTTATTCTGCAACCGCTGTTTCATACCTTCCGACTCCAACGAGTGTTACACACGATCATGCGTGTGTGTATTATTATTATTATTATTATTATTATTATTATTGTTATTATTGTTATTATTGTTATTATTATTGTTATTATTGTTATTATTGTTGTTATTATTATTATTGTTATTATTATTATTATTATTATTATTATTATTATTATTAAAACAACAAAACACGTTACAAAATACATAAGAAAGACAGATGACAAAACAAAATACATAATATATAAACAAAAATGGACATACATATACACCCACTCTGTGACCCTCAAGGGACTACATGTCCTTCCAGAAGGTGGAATAATTTGTAATACTTTATTTCTATTTTTCAAGCAACCTTCATTATTGTTCTAATTGACTAATTGTTTTAATTATTGAATGGTTATTTGTTTTGTATTGTATCAATGTATGTACATATCAAATTTCATTAAAATCGGTACAGCAGTTCTAGAGATAATCGACCAAGTCTGCAAATTCTCTTAATTTCTTACACCAGTGGATTATTACTGACCAACCTGAGTTTTACCACTCTTCGGGCCTTTACCGTAACATAGGCGTATAGAGACATTTTTATTAGAATTTCTATTTTCTGAGGCACCCCTCTCATAACTTTTAGACGTTTTTTTTTCAACAGGATAATGCTACTGTGCATGTTTTAAAGTCGAAAAGGTATTGGTTTGAAGCCAGTTCCGTGATAACCTTCGAGTGGTGATTGAGAAGTCCTTTTCTGAGTCTTAAATAGCACTTGCATGGCATTTTAACTCGCGATGCGTATAGGAATGGTAAGCGGTACGAAAACAAACATGATGTTATCGCTTTGATCCAGTGTTTCCCAAAGTGGGCAATATCGCCCGTTTTGGACAAAGGCAGTGTCTAAGCAGTGCCGTCTTAACGCATGGGCCCACCCGGGCACGGCCCCAGGGGCCTCAAGAGAAGAGGGGCCTCAGAAAAATGAGAAGTAGTCGAATTAATCGAAATTTTGCTTGGTAGGGCCTCGGAAAAATCATTTGGCCCGGGGGCTATGATGCTCTTAAGACGGCCCTGTGTCTAAGGGACGCGGTAGAAACTTATGGTGCAGTATAGAATCCTATGGGGGGTTGACTTGAGTTGGGGACGATGAGAAGAAGAAAATTTTGAAGAAAGGGGTATTGAACAAAAAGTTTTGGAGAGAAGGCTTTGATCAAAGAAGCTTGGAAGGCACAGTTGTTAATTACTTATATCGATCAATGACATCCCGAAAGATGACAAAAAGTATGACACCCCTTATACTTTTTCCCCAGGTTTTGACCTTTACTATAATTTAAACAATTTTTTCTGAGATAGTACAGCACTCATCAAAATTATTTTTAGTAGAAAATTTTTAGTCCTACTTGTAGTTGTCACTCTAAAATTTCCATCCACTTACAAGCACACGTTTTCAAGATATAGCGCTTTCTCGGTTGTCAAACTTTTTTCCATTGGCCTACCTTATTATAGGAAAGGAAAAATGAGGTGTTCTCTTGATTGTGGCAGTGATCATGGCACCCCCCAATGAAAAATGGTGGATTTGGTAACTTTCTCTTCCGAGAAAACCAGACAAACTGGGGAGGGAGGGAGCAGAAGGATTTGGTGAACCGCCGGAGGGGGGGATCCAATCTTTAACCTCTCCTTCTACATTACAAGAGGGCCCCAAAATGCAAACTTGACCCGGATGACCAAGCATCTAGCTGCGGCCAGGGGCGTAACGTGCCTTCTCGGGGCCACGGCGAAGACATTTCCTTGGAGGGGGGGGGGCCTTAAAAGGAAAAAAAAGCATGCAAAATAAATGTGCATTATTTCTGAGGGCCCCTCTCCCCACTTTATTCGGTTCGTGGCCCAGTTACGGCCCTGGTTTCAGCATTCCTGCATATATTGTAATGTATGAATTTTTTGATAATATGGCCAGAGAGTAACCCGGTAAAGATCCCAACAGCCAGGATGTTGGCCTGTCTCCCTATAATATGTGAAATCGGGCGGGGCCCGTTATAGTTCTCGCACCGAGCCTGGCAAGGACACCCCGTCCGATTCTTGGATGTTGTCAGGCGCTCGCAAAGATTGAATTTTATTGTTTCTACTTTCATGTAGGCCTATTCACTTCCTTGTCCTGACGAGAATCGTCCCACTTCTATCAGGAACGTAGTTTCTTCGATTCGCAGAGTTAATCCCCCACTTACATACAGCAAAAGCAGCGAATCAGTTCAACGATTATATAAAAGCATCGATTGTGTACTGCAATAATCCACTCATGGCCCCCACATCCTAAAGCAGGGCCCCTAGGCTGGGATCTTTTACAGCCCCCTCTCGCCGACCAGACTTTCACGGGCTCTTTATGATGAATTTATAGCGTGAAAAACAAAAAGATGATGAAAATCATCACGGGCCCCAGGGCTGGAGCCTTGTCAGCCCAACCCTTGGGAGGGGGCATGAATCCACTTAATAATAATAATTAAAATCAGCAAGCGTTATTACGGACAGCCGACGACCACGACATATATCACTCCGGTGATTCACTACGAATTAACTGATACTGAATACATAAATTCTAGTAACTTTTGGCAATTTAAATCAGCATAAGGGGCCGTTCAAGTATTACGTAAGCAAATTTTTAGCCATTTTTGACCCCCTTCCCCCTCTTGTCAGCAAAATTTCGTCACCAGCTCTGCCCTCCCCTGAATCCTAACTCATATTTTCATAAAGGGCGGTCGATGACGTAAGCATTATCCAAACCCCCCTTCCCCCCTTGTCATCAAAAGTCAGCAAATCGGAAACCCCCCCCATCGATGATGACGTAATACTTGAATGACCCCTAAGGTAGGAAAATATATTTTAAAAAACTAAAAAGAAAATGCAATGAATTATTTCCAAAAATTGTAAACAAATGTTAAATTCTAATAAAATTTGTTTAATAAAAACTGCGTTTTTGCAATCGTCAATCTACCTCGAATAATATAAAATAGATGGCGCTGCTGAAGTACATGATGGACCAACTTGTTGAATAGACTTGGGGCCGTATTCACCGACATGGTTTAAACCAGTTTTCCAACTTTTTTTTGTCCCATCGCCCCCTTCTTGAGAAATTTTTTTCTCCCATCGCCCCCCAACGCAGTCTAACCCATAGGATCCTACGTTAAACCCGTAGCTTCTACCGCCCCCCTGAAACGTTCCAGCGCCCCTAAGGGGGCGTTAATGCTCACGTTGTGAATCACTGGTTTAAACTGTAGTCACAATTTATAAGAGATCAACATAGATTGGTTAAAAACCTGAATTTAAGCAATCCGTGTCGCTCGCTTATCAAAAAATTGTGACTATAATTTAAACCATGTCGGTGAATACCGCCCTTGCTCTTTCTCACGGGATTATCGCTATAAACCAAAGCTGGTTAAAGAGTATAGACCATAGTTTCCCAACCTTTTTTGTCCCATATATCACCCTCCTTCTTCAGAAATTTTTTCCTCCCATCGCCCCCCAACGCAATCTAACCCATAGGATCCTAGTTATACCCGTAGCTTCAACGGCCTACGGAACATACCATCGCCCCCGAGGGGGCATTAACGCCCACGTTGGGAATCACTGGTATAGACTCTTTATAGAGGTTAAGGAGACTCTAACCAGCTTTTCTATAAACAACGCGTAACAGGTTTTGCGTTCATCCAGGGCCGTAACTAAGATTTTTGCCCCCCCCCCCCATATATTCACCAAATGACTTGAGTCATGCCCATGGGTCATGGACCCCCAACAAGGCTTCAATCCAGTGGTGATTAGAGATTCTTTTATCATTTTTTTTTCTTTTTTTACACACATAGAGGGGCAAGGGAAAAATATGGCCAGTAACCCAGTAAAAGTGCCCGAGTGGCAAAGTGGTAAGATGCTCGTCTTCCACTATGAAGGTTACCATCAAGACTGAACCCTTCATTTCCTATCCAACTCCGCTGGCGGGAAATTGCCGTATGGCAATATGACCTGAGTTTGTGTGCGCTAAAGTAGTAGTAACCCGGTAAAAAGATCCTAGCAGCAGGATCTTGTCCTCTCTCCCATACATGCTCAACTGATGGCCTCCTCAGAGTCATCTGATGCTGCCCGTGACTTCAAACCCAATTTTGCAGAAATAAACTGAGCGGCAAATTACCAGATCATTTAAGGTTCCCGCGGCACGTTCCCAGATCGCTTGAGGGAACAGAAGTATGTTAACAAATAACTTTATCTGTTCACTCGAGTGGTCCGCGGTACATTCGCAGATCATTTTAGTATCCCGCGACACTGCTGCAAAACACTTAATCAGCCGCGGCACATTTTCAGATAACGAATTGAACCGTGGTTCTACATCATTTAAGGGGGCCCGGCACGTTCCCAGATAATTTAAGTGACCCGCTGCATATTTGCAGATAACTTTAGTTACCCGAGGCACAATTCCAAAGCACTTTAGCGGCACGCAGCACAGTTTCTAGAGTATTTGAGTATCCCGCGGGGGGGGGGGATTTCTAGATCACTTGATTAGAAATATGCCATGGGACCACTTAAAAGATCTGAAAATGTTCAGGGTCTGTCTAAGTTCGGGCTCCAGATAATATGAATTTTTGGGGACCCGGCCATGGGTGGAGATACGGAGGGGGGCCGTTGCCCCCCCCCCCAGGTGGAGTCGACTGATCTAATGCATATATGTATAGATGAATTGACATCATCATCATCATCATCGTGCACCCCAGAAATAATGACCGTGCCCCCCGAGACTTCCAAGTCTATCTTGGGGGACTTATATTGTTCCCCCCTTATATTGTTCTTTGAGGCAGAGGCGTGCGGAAGGGGGAGGGGGAGAACACGTTGGATGGGCCTAAAATATAAAATGGGGCCGATTTCAGGGCCCTGGACACGTGCTGCGTTTGCCCATGCAGGAAATAGGCCCTGGAAATGTATCGAATAGTTCATTTTTAGAAAATAAAGTTTGCGTTGGTAGGCAACACCAGATTATTCCGAGGGCCACATTCATCTTTCATCTCGAATGACCTAAGATTGAGCATGTACAAGACCGCCTTAAGAGTGTCATGGGCCCAGGGCCGTAACTAGATACTGGGTCAGCTCGGACAAACTCGAATTTTGACGCCCCGTGTAATGTTGAAGAATAGCTACAGAAAGAATTCGTGCGCCCCCTCTGGTCCAGCAACCGGGGCACCAGACCCGGTTTCTACCATCGAATCAGAAATTATTTCTTTCTACCATCAATTTCGAAATTGCTTCTTTCATCCAATCAAAAAGTATTTCTACCATCAATTCCGAAATTATTTCTTTCATCGAATCCGAAATTATTTCTACCATCCATTCCGAAATTATTTCTACCATCGAATCCGAAATTATTTCTACCATCAATTCCGAAATTATTTCTGCCATCGAATCCGAAATTATTTCTGCCATCGAATCCGAAATTATTCCTGCCATCGAATCCGAAATCATTTCTTTCTACTATCAATTCCGAAATTATTTCTACCATCGAATCCGAAATCATTTCTTTCTACCATCAATT
Source organism: Pholcus phalangioides (assembly GCF_987345545.1). Taxonomy (NCBI): domain Eukaryota; kingdom Metazoa; phylum Arthropoda; class Arachnida; order Araneae; family Pholcidae; genus Pholcus; species Pholcus phalangioides. The sequence goes on from NW_028301603.1 coordinate 955,089, forward strand.
CCGAAATTATTTCTGCCATCGAATCCGAAATCATTTCTTTCTACTATCAATTCCGAAATTATTTCTACAATCGAATCCGAAATTATTTTTACCATCGCATCCGAAATTATTTCTTACATCCAATCATCGAATCCGAAATTATTTCTACAGCCGAATCCGAAATTATTTCTACCATCGCATCCGAAATTATTTCTACCATCCAATCATCGAATCCGAAATTATTTCTACCATCGAATCATCGAATCCGAAATTATTTCTACCATCGCATCCGAAATTATTTCTACCATCGAATCATCGAATCCGAAATTATTTCTACCATCGAATCATCGAATCCGAAATTATTTCTATCATCGAATCCGAAATTATTTCTATCATCGAATCCGAAATCATTTCTTTCTACCCTCAATTCCGAAATTATTTCTACCATCGAATCCGAAATTATTTCTATCATCGAATCCGAAATCATTTCTTTCTACCCTCAATTCCGAAATTATTTCTACCATCGAATCCGAAATCATTTCTTTCTACCCTCAATTCCGAAATTATTTCTTTCTACTATCAATTCCGAAATTATTTCTACAATCGAATCCGAAATTATTTCTACCATTGAATCCGAAATTATTTCTTTCTACCCTCAATTCCGAAATTATTTCTACCATCGAATCCGAAATCATTTCTTTCTACCCTCAATTCCGAAATTATTTCTGCCATCGAATCCGAAATCATTTCTTTCTACTATCAATTCCGAAATTATTTCTACAATCGAATCCGAAATTATTTTTACCATCGCATCCGAAATTATTTCTACCATCGAATCCGAAATTATTTCTTTCTACCATCAATTCCGAAATTATTTCTGCCATCGAATCCGAAATCATTTCTTTCTACTATCAATTCCGAAATTATTTCTACAATCGAATCCGAAATTATTTTTACCATCGCATCCGAAATTATTTCTACCATCGCATCCGAAATTATTTCTACCATCGCATCCGAAATTATTTCTACCATCCAATCATCGAATCCGAAATTATTTCTACAATCGAATCCGAAATTATTTCTACAATCGAATCCGAAATTATTTCTACAATCGAATCCGAAATTATTTCTACCATCGAATCATCGAATCCTAAATTCTTTCTATCATCGAATCCGAAATCATTTCTTTCTACCCTCAATTCCGAAATTATTTCTACCATCGAATCCGAAATTATTTCTATCTACCCTCAATTCCGAAATTATTTCTACCATCGAATCCGAAATCATTTCTACCATCGAATCCGAAATCATTTCTTTCTACCCTCAATTCCGAAATTATTTCTGCCATCGAATCCGAAATCATTTCTTTCTACTATCAATTCCGAAATTATTTCTACAATCGAATCCGAAATTATTTTTACCATCGCATCCGAAATTATTTCTACCATCGAATCCGAAATTATTTCTTTCTACCATCAATTCCGAAATTATTTCTGCCATCGAATCCGAAATCATTTCTTTCTACTATCAATTCCGAAATTATTTCTACAATCGAATCCGAAATTATTTTTACCATCGCATCCGAAATTATTTCTACCATCGCATCCGAAATTATTTCTACCATCGCATCCGAAATTATTTCTACCATCCAATCATCGAATCCGAAATTATTTCTACAATCGAATCCGAAATTATTTCTACAATCGAATCCGAAATTATTTCTACAATCGAATCCGAAATTATTTCTACAATCGAATCCGAAATTATTTCTACCATCGAATCATCGAATCCTAAATTATTTCTATCATCGAATCCGAAATCATTTCTTTCTACCCTCAATTCCGAAATTATTTCTACAATCGAATCCGAAATTATTTCTACCATCGCATCCGAAATTATTTCTACCATCGCATCCGAAATTATTTCTACCATCGCATCCGAAATTATTTCTACCATCCAATCATCGAATCCGAAATTATTTCTACAATCGAATCCGAAATTATTTCTACAATCGAATCCGAAATTATTTCTACAATCGAATCCGAAATTATTTCTACAATCGAATCCGAAATTATTTCTACAATCGAATCCGAAATTATTTCTACCATCGAATCATCGAATCCTAAATTATTTCTATCATCGAATCCTAAATTATTTCTATCATCGAATCCTAAATTATTTCTATCATCGAATCCGAAATCATTTCTTTCTACCCTCAATTCCGAAATTATTTCTACCATCGAATCCGAAATCATTTCTTTCTACCCTCAATTCCGAAATTATTTCTGCCATCGAATCCGAAATCATTTCTTTCTACTATCAATTCCGAAATTATTTCTACAATCGAATCCGAAATTATTTTTACCATCGCATCCGAAATTATTTCTACCATCGAATCCGAAATCATTTCTTTCTACCATCGAATCCGAAATCATTTCTTTCTACCATCAATTCCGAAATTATTTCTGCCATCGAATCCGAAATTATTTCTTTCTACTATCAATTCCGAAATTATTTCTACAATCGAATCCGAAATTATTTTTACCATCGCATCCGAAATTATTTCTACCATCCAATCATCGAATCCGAAATTATTTCTACAATCGAATCCGAAATTATTTCTACCATCGCATCCGAAATTATTTCTACCATCGAATCCGAAATTATTTCTACCATCGAATCATCGAATCCGAAATTATTTCTACCATCGCATCCGAAATTATTTCTACCATCGAATCCGAAATTATTTCTACCATCGAATCATCGAATCCGAAATTATTTCTACCATCGAATCATCGAATCCGAAATTATTTCTATCATCGAATCCGAAATCATTTCTTTCTACCCTCAATTCCGAAATCATTTCTTTCTACCCTCAATTCCGAAATTATTTCTACCATCGAATCCGAAATTATTTCTATCATCGAATCCGAAATCATTTCTTTCTACCCTCAATTCCGAAATTATTTCTACCCTCAATTCCGAAATTATTTCTACCATCGAATCCGAAATCATTTCTTTCTACCCTCAATTCCGAAATTATTTCTGCCATCGAATCCGAAATCATTTCTTTCTACTATCAATTCCGAAATTATTTCTACAATCGAATCCGAAATTATTTCTACCATCGAATCCGAAATTATTTCTTCCATCGAATCCGAAATCATTTCTTTCTACCATCAATTCCGAAATTATTTCTGCCATCGAATCCGAAATCATTTCTTTCTACTATCAATTCCGAAATTATTTCTACAATCGAATCCGAAATTATTTCTACCATCGCATCCGAAATTATTTCTACCATCCAATCATCGAATCCGAAATTATTTCTACCATCGAATCATCGAATCCGAAATTATTTCTACCATCGAATCATCGAATCCGAAATTATTTCTATCATCGAATCCGAAATCATTTCTTTCTACCCTCAATTCCGAAATTATTTCTACCATCGAATCATCGAATCCGAAATTATTTCTACCATCGAATCATCGAATCCGAAATTATTTCTACCATCGAATCATCGAATCCGAAATTATTTCTACCATCGAATCATCGAATCCGAAATTATTTCTACCATCGAATCACCGAATCCGAAATTATTTCTACCATCGAATCATCGAATCCGAAATTATTTCTACCATCGAATCCGAAATCATTTCTTTCTATCATCGAATCCGAAATCATTTCTTTCTACCCTCAATTCCGAAATCATTTCTTTCTACCCTCAATTCCGAAATTATTTCTACCATCGAATCCGAAATCATTTCTTTCTACCCTCAATTAAGAAATTTTTTCTGCCATCGAATCTGAAATCATTTCTTTCTACTATCAATTCCGAAATTATTTCTACAATCGAATCCGAAATTATTTTTACCATCGAATCCGAAATTATTTCTACCATCGAATCCGAAATTATTTCTACCATCGAATCCGAAATTATTTCTACCATCGAATCCGAAATAATTTCTTTCTACCCTCAATTCCGAAATTATTTCTGCCATCGAATCCGAAATCATTTCTTTCTACTATCAATTCCGAAATTATTTCTACAATCGAATCCGAAATTATTTTTACCATCGCATCCGAAATTATTTCTACCATCCAATCATCGAATCCGAAATTATTTCTACAGCCGAATCCGAAATTATTTCTACCATCGCATCCGAAATTATTTCTACCATCCAATCATCGAATCCGAAATTATTTCTACCATCGAATCATCGAATCCGAAATTATTTCTACCATCGAATCATCGAATCCGAAATTATTTCTACCATCGAATCATCGAATCCGAAATTATTTCTATCATCGAATCCGAAATTATTTCTATCATCGAATCCGAAATCATTTCTTTCTACCCTCAATTCCGAAATTATTTCTACCATCGAATCCGAAATCATTTCTTTCTACCCTCAATTCCGAAATTATTTCTTTCTACCCTCAATTCCGAAATTATTTCTACCATCGAATCCGAAATCATTTCTTTCTACCCTCAATTCCGAAATTATTTCTGCCATCGAATCCGAAATCACTTCTTTCTACTATCAATTCCGAAATTATTTCTACAATCGAATCCGAAATTATTTCTACCATTGAATCCGAAATTATTTCTTTCTACCCTCAATTCCGAAATTATTTCTACCATCGAATCCGAAATCATTTCTTTCTACCCTCAATTCCGAAATTATTTCTGCCATCGAATCCGAAATCATTTCTTTCTACTATCAATTCCGAAATTATTTCTACAATCGAATCCGAAATTATTTTTACCATCGCATCCGAAATTATTTCTACCATCGAATCCGAAATTATTTCTTTCTACCATCAATTCCGAAATTATTTCTGCCATCGAATCCGAAATCATTTCTTTCTACTATCAATTCCGAAATTATTTCTACAATCGAATCCGAAATTATTTCTACCATCGCATCCGAAATTATTTCTACCATCGCATCCGAAATTATTTCTACCATCCAATCATCGAATCCGAAATTATTTCTACAATCGAATCCGAAATTATTTCTACAATCGAATTCGAAATTATTTCTACAATCGAATCCGAAATTATTTCTACCATCGAATCATCGAATCCTAAATTATTTCTACCATCGAATCCGAAATCATTTCTTTCTACCCTCAATTCCGAAATTATTTCTGCCATCGAATCCGAAATCATTTCTTTCTACTATCAATTCCGAAATTATTTCTACAATCGAATCCGAAATTATTTTTACCATCGCATCCGAAATTATTTCTACCATCGAATCCGAAATTATTTCTTTCTACCATCAATTCCGAAATTATTTCTGCCATCGAATCCGAAATCATTTCTTTCTACTATCAATTCCGAAATTATTTCTACAATCGAATCCGAAATTATTTGTACCATCGCATCCGAAATTATTTCTACCATCGCATCCGAAATTATTTCTACCATCGCATCCGAAATTATTTCTACCATCCAATCATCGAATCCGAAATTATTTCTACAATCGAATCCGAAATTATTTCTACAATCGAATCCGAAATTATTTCTACAATCGAATCCGAAATTATTTCTACAATCGAATCCGAAATTATTTCTACCATCGAATCATCGAATCCTAAATTATTTCTATCACCGAATCCGAAATCATTTCTTTCTACCCTCAATTCCGAAATTATTTCTACAATCGAATCCGAAATTATTTTTACCATCGCATCCGAAATTATTTCTACCATCGCATCCGAAATTATTTCTACCATCGCATCCGAAATTATTTCTACCATCCAATCATCGAATCCGAAATTATTTCTACAATCGAATCCGAAATTATTTCTACAATCGAATCCGAAATTATTTCTACAATCGAATCCGAAATTATTTCTACAATCGAATCCGAAATTATTTCTACCATCGAATCATCGAATCCTAAATTATTTCTATCATCGAATCCTAAATTATTTCTATCATCGAATCCTAAATTATTTCTATCATCGAATCCTAAATTATTTCTATCATCGAATCCTAAATTATTTCTATCATCGAATCCGAAATCATTTCTGTCTACCCTCAATTCCGAAATTATTTCTACCATCGAATCCGAAATCATTTCTTTCTACCCTCAATTCCGAAATTATTTCTACCATCGAATCCGAAATCATTTCTTTCTACCCTCAATTCCGAAATTATTTCTGCCATCGAATCCGAAATAATTTCTTTCTACTATCAATTCCGAAATTATTTCTACAATCGAATCCGAAATTATTTTTACCATCGCATCCGAAATTATTTCTACCATCGAATCCGAAATCATTTCTTTCTACCATCAATTCCGAAATTATTTCTGCCATCGAATCCGAAATTATTTCTTTCTACTATCAATTCCGAAATTATTTCTACAATCGAATCCGAAATTATTTTTACCATCGCATCCGAAATTATTTCTACCATCCAATCATCGAATCCGAAATTATTTCTACAATCGAATCCGAAATTATTTCTACCATCGAATCATCGAATCCGAAATTATTTCTACCATCGCATCCGAAATTATTTCTACCATCGAATCCGAAATTATTTCTACCATCGAATCCGAAATTATTTCTACCATCGAATCATCGAATCCGAAATCATTTCTTTCTACCCTCAATTCCGAAATCATTTCTTTCTACCCTCAATTCCGAAATTATTTCTACCATCGAATCCGAAATTATTTCTATCATCGAATCCGAAATCATTTCTTTCTACCCTCAATTCCGAAATTATTTCTACCCTCAATTCCGAAATTATTTCTACCATCGAATCCGAAATCATTTCTTTCTACCCTCAATTCCGAAATTATTTCTGCCATCGAATCCGAAATCATTTCTTTCTACTATCAATTCCGAAATTATTTCTACAATCGAATCCGAAATTATTTCTACCATCGAATCCGAAATTATTTCTTCCATCGAATCCGAAATCATTTCTTTCTACCATCAATTCCGAAATTATTTCTGCCATCGAATCCGAAATCATTTCTTTCTACTATCAATTCCGAAATTATTTCTACAATCGAATCCGAAATTATTTCTACCATTGCATCCGAAATTATTTCTACCATCCAATCATCGAATCCGAAATTATTTCTACCATCGAATCATCGAATCCGAAATTATTTCTACCATCGAATCATCGAATCCGAAATTATTTCTATCATCGAATCATCGAATCCGAAATTATTTCTATCATCGAATCCGAAATCATTTCTTTCTACCCTCAATTCCGAAATTATTTCTACCATCGAATCATCGAATCCGAAATTATTTCTACCATCGAATCATCGAATCCGAAATTATTTCTACCATCGAATCATCGAATCCGAAATTATTTCTACCATCGAATCATCGAATCCGAAATTATTTCTACCATCGAATCATCGAATCCGAAATTATTTCTACCATCGAATCATCGAATCCGAAATTATTTCTACCATCGAATCCGAAATCATTTCTTTCTATCATCGAATCCGAAATCATTTCTTTCTATCATCGAATCCGAAATCATTTCTTTCTACCCTCAATTCCGAAATTATTTCTACCATCGAATCCGAAATCATTTCTTTCTACCCTCAATTAAGAAATTTTTTCTGCCATCGAATCTGAAATCATTTCTTTCTACTATCAATTCCGAAATTATTTCTACAATCGAATCCGAAATTATTTTTACCATCGAATCCGAAATTATTTCTACCATCGAATCCGAAATTATTTCTACCATCGAATCCGAAATAATTTCTTTCTACCCTCAATTCCGAAATTATTTCTGCCATCGAATCCGAAATCATTTCTTTCTACTATCAATTCCGAAATCATTTCTTTCTACTATAAATTCCGAAATTATTTCTACAATCGAATCCGAAATTATTTCTACCATCAATCATTTTTCATCATTTCTAGAATTATTTCTCTCATTTATTCTAGAACAGCGTTTCTCTCTACCATATGGGTTCAAATAAAAATTATACCTTCACACTTAGGTTCACGACACATCATCATCATCGAGGAAAATGCGGGAAATTGCGATCATAAATACGAGATATCACTATATTTTCCCAGAAAAAGTTCAATTTATTGCCTTAAAATGTATATCTACTTTTAATTCTGAAATTGCTGAACGGGGAGGGGAGGGTATTTTCTTTCTTTCTTTTCTTTCTAACCGAGCACACCAGAGATCTATCACCGTCTATGGGCGATTTACTACCGAGTGAGTTTTGCCGGAACTGTAACGGTGTATGTGTACCTAACAGTCTGAGTGCGTATGTAGTGTCGTGTTTTGATTTTTCAGTGCTGCCATCTATATTTCAGAAGTGAAGTGAGTGATGTGTTATGATTGAGTTACATATTTTTAGTGCTTGTAGGTCTGGTTGATCTCTGTGGCAAGACTTTTTAAAGGTGAGATCGGCTCGCATTCGCAAGGAATAGAGGCCTGTGGTACAAACCGCAGTAGAAAACAATTTATTTCTCGAAAAAATATATTCAAACAATCAGAGGGAGAGAAAGATAACCATGTTTCATTTAACAAATAATCAACGGTTACAATCATAAAAATAAGGTAAAATACTAGACTCAACTAATTGTAATAAAATGTTACCAAAATCATGATTTTTATTAAAACTGCAGAAAAATTGTAGAAAAAAAAACGTTGATTCCGACAAATATGTGAAATGAATATCTATATTTTTGCATAATTATCACTAATTTTGTAATTTACTAGATATAACACCTGTCACTTTTCTTCAATTACTGGGAGGATTGAAAAAGTGACAAACCATTACAAAGGAATAAACTATTATATAATATATATACTGGCACATTATAATACTGGCAGCATCAAAGAAGTGACAAAAACCATTCGAAAGGCATATACATGTCTGAAACGTATTGCTACGGAACCGCGGTAACCAACGTAAACATTCGGAAAGTGATTGTTGAGGCCCAAAAACCATTGTTGAACGACAGTTTTTTTTTTTGGGGCATTTGCGCAGCTCTGACAAACTTTTAAAATAGCCTATCGTCCACGTCTGGTCCCGTTTGGTATGTATATTATATATGTGGCGACGACAAAATTTGTCGACGATAGATTTGTATAGCATAGGCGGAGATGGACTTGAAATCTTTGGAGGAGGCACGATGATTGTTGGGGAGTTGGGGCCCGTATCTCCGCCCATGTTGTATAGAGAACATACACAGACACACAGACAGAAAATCAATTATATATATACTAGCTATAATACCCGGAGCTGCCCGGGTTTTCTTCAATGAGGCTTTTTGGATCACGTGATATCTCCCTCTTTCTTTGAGGGACATGCAAACCCTGTCTAAGTTAACCAATATGGCGACTTCCTGTGCGACTCATGAAATAAACAAATCTAGATTAAAAGAAACATAAAAATGGAAATATTTTTTTCTTTTATCAAGGGGCGCTAGGTATTTCGATCCCCCCCCCCCCCCCTGAACGTCATGTTATCCATCTCTGCCTGTTTCAGCTTTCAAAAATGCTTAATTAATTACAGCTGTGGAATTTTTCCGATGTACTTTTTTACGGGCCCATAATTCATTTTAAAATATCTTAACCCACATGAGAAATGATGCAGTTGAATATCAAAAGGCAATACGGAGCCATTAATTTTCATGCTTGAGAAGATATAAATAAAAAGTTGAAATCAATATCAATGTTATTGCATGGATATCCAATTCAAAAGTAGGTCCGGCTAATTACTTCATATTTAATTTACTCTGGGCTTCGTATCTCTACGCGAACTGAATATTTCAAAAATCGAGAATTCAATAAATTTTTAAAATTATTGATGGGGACGGAAAACCCCACCAAATTTCCGCATTTCTATAGTAAAATCGGCAATTTTAACACTGATTTCTATGGGAATCATCCTTTGCCTGACCCTCAAACTGGTGCTGATGATGATTATGACGTCTATTCAAAAAGCTCTCATTACATTGAAAATGTGGCAAACCATTGTAAAGGCATAAACTATTATACATACACTGGCAGCATTAAAGAAGTGACAAACCATTGTAAAGACATGTTCACTTCTAAGACGCATTGCTAGGGAACCACGGTTAGAAATCCTTAATACATCCTCCTTATATACATACGTATATGAAGGCGTCTTAACCACGGTAACCAAAGTAAACGTTCGGAAAGTGATTGTCGAGGCTCAAAAACCATTGTTGCCCGTCAGTTTTTGCTCATTTGATCCATTTGCCCCGCACTGATGATATTTTAAAGTAGCCTATTGTTCAAGTTGGGTCCCCCATTTGGTATATATGCAAAATTTGGTGACGATCGATCTAAAATTGTAGATTTGTATACAGAACATACACACACACAGAAAATCAATTTTATATATATAAATAGATTCGAATAAGTATCGTTGGAAAAACGGGACAAATGTATAAAAAAGTTCGGAATAACCAAAATCTCACAGGATTCTCCCTTAATACGGGAAGAATTAATCGTTTTTCTGTTTTCTATCATTTTCTGAAAATGATCGGTGGGCCACGGCAGAAAGCTCCGAGGGCCAAATGTGGCCCGTCGGCCACGCGTTGAAGACCCATGCCGTAAAATGATTTTCTTCTGGAAAAAAGAAAAATTGTTCGCGAATCGAAAAAACATTTCTCTTGACGAAATAGAAAAATAGATGGCGCTTCTCATGGGTACATTCTGAAATCCAGAGAGGTTTCCATAAATAAATTTTAAGGATTATTGTTAGTATATTAAAAAATTATCAAAAATGCTTCGATGTGGATTCATGCTTTTGTGATGATTTCAGGACTAAAACCCAAGTTTTCTATTTGTTCAATACTGGGGGAAAAAAAAAAAACCTTGGCAGCGGTGGGATTCGAACCCACGCCCCCGAAGAGACTGGTGCCTTAAACCAGCGCCTTAGACCGCTCGGCCACGCTACCTCGACCACAACTTGGTTCACAAATAAATAATAAACAAAAAACAAACGATCGTAAACTACCCCCGAACCAACAAAATATCTGGGAGGAATGCGGGACGGGACTTACGACTGAACTATCATACATGAGGTAGGAAAGCATTTCCAGCTATTTAGGTGCCCCACTGCATCACACAGCCCAGGAGTCTTCAACCTTTTAGACATTGCAGGAAGTGCCGCCTTAATGCATGCGTCCGTCAAGGCACGACCCGGGTCAGGGCCGCAACTAGTGGGGATCGGGTGGGTCTCGTGCCCCGGCGCTGGACCAGAGGGGGCGCAAATTTTATTCTCAAACCTCTCCTTCAACATTACAAGGGGGTGCCAAAATGCGCACTTGCCCCGGGTGGCCAAATATCTAGTTGCGGCCCTGACCCGGGGGGACCTCGAGAGCAAAGGTGGCCGTACAAAAATGAAATCTGGTTGAAATTTCCGAGAATTCGCCAAGTAAAGGGGATAAAAAAAATCACTTGCCCCCCTCCCCCGGGCGCCAATGATGCTCTTAAGACCGCCCTTTCAGGGGCGGCTCTAATTCACCTGCCGTCCGCGTGCAAAACTTCGTGTGCCGCCCCCCCCCCCCAAAGACGTCCCTCGCAGAACGCTGAAACAGCTTAGAAAAGAGATCTCTGAGATAAACCTTATCACTCATCCGTCCGAAGCACACACACACACCAGCAAAATTTACTTTACCATACGTCCCGCTCGCTTTTAAAGAAACTGAAATAATTATTTCACTGCAGTGCCGTTTTAAGACCCGGGGCCTCAAGAGAAAAGGGGCCTCACAAAAATGAGATTTGATTGAAATTTTCGATTTGCCCGGTAAGTCCTCGGAAAAATGAATTGACCCGGGGGCCCCACGATGCTTTTAAGACAGCCCTGTTTCGCTGTTCTTGATTATGCCAACTATCGTAGGCGGAGATAGACTTGAAAGTCTGGGGAGGGGGGCCGTGATGACGATGATGATGTCAATTCATATATACGCAAAAAATTAGATCAGTTGGCTTTACCTTTGGGGGTGGGGGCATGCAGTTCCGTCTTAACGCATGGGGCCCGCCCGATCACGGCCAGGAGGCCCTCAAGAGAAGAGGGATTACTCAGAAAAACGAGAAGTAGTTGAATTTTTGAGAATTTTCCAGGTGGGGGCCTCTGAAAAATCATCTGGCCTGGGGGCCCACGATGCTCTTAAGTCGGCCCTAAGGGATATGCCCCTCCGTATCTTCGCCGGTACCAGCTAGGGTTATGACCCTTGTTAATGACAAAATACCTACCTCAAGGTTGTCAAGGATGAATTTAGGGGGGTGTGTGAGGGATTTCTGGTGCTTCAGACCCCGGATAAGTGAGGACCTAAATTCTTTCTCCACCTTCATTTCACCGCTCCTGAAAAGTTACTTCAAAGTGGGGTCATGCCCCCCCCCCCCCATATCTTGGAGCAGGACCCCTAGGCTGGAATTTTCGGTGCCCCCCCCCCTCCCAGCCGGAATTTTCACGGGCCCTTGTACAGTTAATTCTAGCGTGAAACAACAAAAAAGTCATTTGTCTCGGGTCCCATGGCTGAAGCATTCTCAACACCCCCACCCATGGCCACAACAAGGTTGCCGGGCTCCAGCCCTGGACGATTCTCGATATTTTTTTTTTTTTTTCACACTATAAATTTACTATAGGGAATCGTTCATGAAAAATTTGACCTGGGAGCCCGGCAAAGATCCCAGCCTGTGTGGGGGTCCTGCTGCATTTCATTTCATACCGTGCACTGCCCAGGCTCCATCGACCATTGGTCCGGATGAGGGGCGGGGGCCGCGGGTGCTTTGTTATGCATATATAAAATACATGAATATAAAACACACACACACTTATATATGCAATGGAACTTCGGTTAACGAGCGGTTCGGTTAGCGAACAATTCGCATTACGAGCAAAAATTTTGCGCTTTGTTTATTTGTTGTCACATTTTCACAACTAATAGCTACTACTAAACCACACATGCACCTCGTCCATAGTCCTCTGCGAGACCTCTAACGAATTGGTACATGCGGGAATGTGCGTGTACGTGTAGTGAAACCTGACGTGAAGTTTGTTTCTGTGTAATGCTTGTTATGTGTAGTGCTGCCATCTGCCACCAGTATTTCTAACTATGAGTGAAGTGTAATGATTGAATAATTTATCGTTGTAGGCCTTTTGATCTCTGTGGCGAGACTTTTTAATGGGGAGATCGGCTCGCATTCGCGCCTCGAAGTTGGGAACCACAGGAAACCAACTAATAGCTGATGATTTTTGCGCTTTCGTGCACACACACACGTACTGTGGAATTGTGGGTAATATTTTCCCCTACAGTGTCCGGTCAGCGTGCCCCATCGGAAAAATTGAGTGTGACTATTAGGGGCCGTTCAAGTGTTACGTAAGCAAATTTTTTTTCCATTTTTGACTCCCCCTCCCCATGTCAGCAAAATTTCGTCATCAGCTCTGAATCCTAACGCATATTGGTGGGATCAGAGACGTACACGGGGGGGGGGCATAGGGTGCTCGTGCTCCCCCCGACGATCAAAAATTTATTAATGTTATTAATATTATAATTAATTTTTTAATGCAAAAAAATATTTTTTTAATTTAAATTTCGGAATAAAATACCTTTATGTGTTATATTATAATTAATTTCTGTTAGATTCAATGTCATTTGAAGGCTATGAACTCAAAATTTATCTTTAATAAATTCATTGTGACCCACCCTCTAAGCCATATAATGATAAATCGCATAAAGGCCCGCGGACCAACTATGGCCCTGGGGGTTATCTGATGCGGCCTGCCCTCTTCAAACCTAATTTTGTAAAAATGAACTAAGCGGCACATTTACAGATCGCTTAAGTGCCCCGTGGTACAATTTCAGAGCATTTAAGCGGTACTTAATCACTTAAATGACCTGAGACACAGTTCCAGAACACTTAAGCGATCTGTGACACATTTAGAGATCCCTTGAGTGACATGTGAAGTAGTTTTAGAGCACTTAAGTGCCCCCCCCCCCGTACCGACCTGCGGCATATAATGCGTGGCACAGTTCCAGAGCACTTGGATCCGTGAAACATTTAGAGATCACTAAAGTAGCTTATCAATGGGGGGGGGGGGGGGGTGTTACTTCAAGTGCACACAAACTATCGAAAGGTTTTTGCCGTTTTTGGAGCACCGATTAAGATGCCATTAAGAATATTTCAAATTTTTATAAAGGGTGGTTGATGACGTAAGCATCATCCAAACCCCCCCCCCTTCCCCCTTATCATCAAAAGTCAGCAAATCGGAACTTCCCCCCCCCCACCATCGATGCTGACGTAATACTTGAATGGCGCATTGTAATTACATTGTAATCGCGCGTACGTGCGCCTGTTTTTTTTGTATAAATTCTGCTTGGCCAGGAGTTGACCATAGGCGAACTGATGGACGTCCATTGCACGCAACAGCAAGAGATTATATTGAGGGTATCTTTGTTTCCTGAGGGAGAGAGAAGTAAGAAGTCCCTCACTTTTTTCAAACGTGATTAGAGGGAGATATTTGTGTAAAACGTGGGAATATCCGTGCAAAATTCTGTAGAAAAGTACCATTGAAATACAAGCACCGTAAAGCGAGCAACAAATTTGTGCAACGGAAATGCAATTTCCCATCTCCGAGAAATCCTAAGAAGGAGGCGGTAACCTTGAATATTTGTATGAGCTCATGATGATGATGATATTTGTACCCAATATTACCTTCATAGTAATGTTTATGTGCAATAGTTATAAAAAAGCGAAATTTTTGTAATGTAAATACGTATATAATTTCATGCGTGTAATTCAAATGTGCGTGTTTCTTGCGTGTAATTCAAATTTGAGTGTCCAAAACTGTCAACGGAGGCTCAGTTTGATTATTTCCGTCGCAGTGCAGGCTCTGTGTGTTTCCTGTGTGTGTGTGTATATTGCATATTCTGTAAAAGGAAAGGGAAATAAAACTGCCCAGCACTGTGGATGGAGGCTTGTATCTCCGTTTCCCGTCACAGTCGAGGCGCTGTATAGATATATTTTATATATATATTGTGTATTTAGACCATAGTCAAACTTTTTTTGTCCCATCGCCCCCTTGTCCAGAAATTATTTTCTCCCATCGCCCCCCCCAACACAATCTAACCCATAGGATCCTGTGTTATATACCGGTAGCTTCTACCACCCCCCCCCGGAACATTCCATCGCCCCCACAGGGGGCGTTAACGCCCACGTGGGGAGAATGGTTCGCATTCGCGGCTCGAAGTTGGGAACCACAGGAAACCAACTCTAGCCGACCACCACTGTGGTGGGATTCGAACCCGGATCCTCGCGATGCGAGTCCGTCACTATGACCACTCGACCACCATAGCGGCCCTTACTGGGCGCACGTGCAATTTTTCTCCCTAATCATTGGGTTCAGCTATACATTTTAGTCAAATGGCTTGTGCGTTGCATCGAGTTGATGTTTGTCTTCATGGGGAGAACGACGCGAGTGATTCGAAACTTGTGAGCACGGGACAAGGTTGGAGCCACCACTGTAAATCTTTGCTAACTTTTTCCGACACAACTCTGCCTCTTTTGAGGTAACGGAAGTAAGGTGATTTGCATCAGTCCGGGGTTGTGAGCGGTTCTATCTATCTATAAGATGGAGGCAAAAAGCAAGTGTCATTGGATACGTTCTTTTTAAAATCCACACAAAAAGAATAAGAATGCAAAACAACAGTGAGTCCGTAAACCGTCCAACACGAGATAGTCCTCTTCTCTCTCTCGTTGGTTAGAGTAAGTTAATTTGTATACATTTATCGCATGTTTGTTTATGGCATTATTATATTATACTGGGGGCCCCCTTTTCTCTTTACAACATATCTTGTTTATTTCGTCCCACTTCATAAGCGTGCTATGGAAAGGGATACCTGAAAGCGCCAGCTTACTGAAGAAGCGGATTTTACAATAATAAAGCAACAAAAAAAACAAATATGATTTATCAAGTAACCCCAGAAAACTTCCCCCACGGGGTCCCCAGACGCCAATTTGCTGAATTTTAGTGTGACCCTGACTGTGGATTTATCTCGGGCTACCGATGTGTTGCAAATTTTACAACGTTTACAATGTTAAACAACAAAAATCAATGAGATCCATCCAGGGACACCCGAAATGAAACCTGTCAACTTTTAAATTGGGGCCCCGACCTGGAGGCTTGTAGGATATCCCCCCCCCCCCCGCGTGAGAAGCCACGAAAATTTTTCGTTTTTATCAATTTTACAACGAATAAAATCGAGGGCCCCACGTCCAATAGCGGGGACCCAATACGCAAATTTTTTAGTGGGGGACCCAGACTGGATTTATATCGGGCTTCCGCTGTTGCAAATTCTACAATGTTAAACAACAGGAAAGAATGAGATTCATCCAGGGCCCCCAAAAGGAAACGGGGCCCCTGACTCGGAAGCTTATCGGGTATATCCCTATGAAGATACGGCCACGGCAAATGTTCATTTGTATTAATTTTACCAACGAATAAAATCCGGACGTCCCCCACGCAATTACCTGCAACCGAATTCGCAAATTTCATGGGGGCCCCCAGACCGGATACATCTTGGACTTCCGCTATCGCAAATTTTTGAATGTTAAAGCAGCAAGAAAATAATGAAATCCATCAGGGGCCCCTAGAAATGAAACCTTTTAACTTCCCCCCCCCCATGAAGGTATATGTGCAATCCCCTCCCCGGGTACACCGACCCTGTGTGTTGGGAACATTAGTTATATATGTATATTATACGTATACATACCTCTCGGCCTAACCCCCACCAGGGCATGGCTGGCAGCGGCCGGAACGTTTCCTAACCCTTTTTGATTTTTTCACACTATAAATTAACCACAGAGGGGCCCGTGAAAAAGCTGGTTCGGGGGCTCGCCATCTATTCCAGCTTAGGGGCTATGCTGTAGGACATAGTCTCCCAAACTTTTTGTTCCATGGCCCCCTTCATCAGAAATTTTTTCCTCTCATCGCCCCCCAACTCAAGTAAACCCATAGGATCCTATGTTAAATCAGTAGGTTCTATCGCCCCTTGGACCATTCCATCGCCCACCAGGGGGTGATGTTGCCCACTTTGGGAAACACTGCTGTAGGATGTGGAAGCCTCTCGGTACATGCACATAACTTGGTCCCGATGGGTCAAATGGCTCCCGATATATGCAAGAGTTAAATGAAAACTTGATTCAAAATCGTAACCCATTTCCGTAACACAAAAAACGTCACCCACTTCCGTAACATAAAATCGTCACTAATTTTCGTTGCTTAGAAACGGGCCCTTTCAGAGTTTGTGATTTTATATTATACTGGGGGGGGGGCCTGCCGCTTTTGGCGTCCAACCCCCCCCCCCCCCACTTCTCTTCCCAACATATCTTGTTTATTTCGTCCCACTTCATCAGCGTGCTGTGAAAAGGGGGAAAGGGACATGTAAAAGCACCAGCTTACTGAAGAAGCGAATTTTAATAAAAATAATAATAAAGCAACAAAAAACAAATGAGATCAAGAACCCCCAGAAAACTTCCCCCATGGGGTCTACAGATTCAATTCGCTGAATTTCAGTGGGGCCCCACACTGGATATATCTTGGGCTACCGATGTGTTGCAAATTTTACAATGTTAAACCACAAAAATCAATGAGATACATCCAGGGGCACCGAATTACAACCTGCCAACATTTCCATGGAGCCCTGACCTGGAAGCTTGTCGGACACACCCCTGTGAGAATTTTTCATTTTTATCAATTTTACAACGAAGAAAATCCAGGGCCCCACATCCAGTAGCGGGGACACAATACGCAGATTTTTAGTGGGGGCCCAGACTGGCTATATCTCGGGCTTCGGCTGTTGCAAATTCTACAACAGAAAAGAATGAGATTCATCCAGGGCCCCCCAAAATTGAAACCTGTAAACATGGGGGCCCCGACTTGGAAGCTTGTCGGTCATCCCCCCGGTGTGAGTGCCATGACAAATTTTCATTTGTATTTGTTTTACCAACGAATAAAATCCAATTCGCATACACCAATTCGCATACTTTTGGTGGGGCCCCAGACTGGATATATCTTTTGCTTCCGCTATCGCAAATTTTTCAACGTTAAAGCAGCAAGAAAACAATGAGATCCATCAAGGGCCCCTGAAATGAAAACTTTTTACTTATACGTGAACTCTCCCCCGGGTACCCCGACCCTGTGTTGGCAGCACTGCTGTTGTGTGTATGTTATACATATACATACCTCTCGGCATGGACCCCCCCCCCCGACACAAGGGCAGGGCTGACAGGGGCCATAACGATTATTATCACTTTTTGATTTTTCACACTATAAATTAATCACAGAGGGGGCCCCTGAAAAGCTGGTTTGGGGGCTCGAAATCTAAATTCCAGCCTAAGGGCTCTGCTGTAGGATGTAGGAGCCTCTCGGTACATGCACATAACATGGTCCCGATGGGTCAAATGGGTCCCGATATGTGCTAGAATTAAATGAATACTTTACCCAAAATCGTAACCGACTTCCGTAACACAAAAACGTAACAGATTTCCGTCACTCAAAAACTTCACCCACTTCCGTCACTCGGTTGCTTAGCAACAGGCCCTTTTCGAGTTTGTGATTTTATATTATAGAGTAGATAGATATACTGTACATATTTCACTTGAGAAAGCTCTAATTCTTCACCTCTCTTTCTGTGTAATAATAAAACACATAAAAATCTGTGTGTGTTGCCCCCTTCAGCACTAGTCGTGGCTCCCCTTTAGAGTATCGCACTGCCACAAACTGGCCACATGGCATCAGGTTGCGAATTACTGCAGTTATTATATAACAAGCAAAGAAAAATCGTTTCACTGGAAAACTTTTGCTGTCACCTATCGAATAAAACTGTTATAATTTTCCGATTGAAGTTGCTGACCGGCTTCTGAATAGCGTGAGAAAATAATAAAAAAAATATTGTATCATATTTATAACGTCTTAAAAAGCAATAATTAATATAAAATTGTCAAATTTACAGAAAAAATTTTATCAGTTGATGTTTGTCTACAGTAATATAATATCACTAAATATCGTCGAAAGTGGCCGTCCCAATTTTAATGAGTGATTGAGATCAAAAAGGACACTAATTAGCATCAAACAGTGTCCTCACAAAAACCAAGGACGACCTCACTTTGCATTTGTAATTATATTATTTTACTTTACAAAAACATCAACCGTTAACATTTTAAAGCAAATTTGGTAATTTATCAAATATTATTGTTTATAAAAATATTTTATTATACCACATGATATTATTTTTTCAATATAGTTAACCAATCGGAAACCTTTTACCAATGTCAATTGAAAAATCATATTAGTTTTATTTGGTAGGTGGCAGCAGATGTATTTCAGATCGCTGATTTATGCTATTAACATGTTAGATTGCAGTGGTTCTTAACATGGTGTCATAATATGGCCCTCTATCGTCTCTGGGATATTCTGAGGGGAAGAACAGGTGAAATCAGATGAGGGGAACCACGACAAGTGCTGAAGAGGGCCCTGAGAGAGAGGTGATAGATTTCAAGTTAATTATGTGGTGGGAGAAAATGTTAATATACTTTCTGTGAATCCAGCACAGCATGGAACCAGGACCACCTAAATCCGCAGTCCCATATGGGCAGGGCCCGGGCCCCTCATATCCATGGGGGCACATGATGAGATCTGGTACTACAATTTCTGGATGTAGTTAATATGTAAGCTATTACTTCTCTCCAGCCAAGTACGGGTCACCCCAGAACACTGTCAGTGCCGTCTTAATACTTGGACTTACCTTGGAACGGCCCGGGGGCCTCAAGTTTGGAAAAGGTGATCATGATAACGATATTTGGTAAAAATTTTCGAGAGCTTCGATATGTGAATAGCATACTAGACAGACATTTCTATCTAAGTACGGGGGCCTAGGAAAAAATATTGTATCCGGGGGTGGAAGCCGATGGGACTCTTAAGACGACCCTGCACTTTTCCTGGGGACCCATGATGTTGAGACGCCCTCCCCGCAAGAGGGAAGTTCAATGATTTCTAGCCCAGGATAGGCGCGGACCAAGGCCAATGTCTCTGAAAATCCATTGGCTCGTGGCTCGTCCAATATATGTATTTTATTGATTATATATATATATATATATATATATATATATATATATATATATATATATATTATTACAGTAGAATCCCGTTTTAACGAATATCGTTATAGCGAAAATCTAGTTTTAACGAACACTTTCTGATCCCTCAGATAAGTTTACATAGGAAAAATGCAAAAACCTGGAATTCCTTTATAACAAAATTTCGTTATAACGATATGATTTCTGCGGTCTCTGGGAGTTCGTTATAACGGGATTCGACTGTATTATTATTGCATTTTATTATTGACTAAATGCCGTTCTTATTAGTCATTTTTATGTGAATGAATAATTGGGGAGCACAGCGCCATTTTAACGCATGGGCCCACCTGGGCACGGCCCGGGGACCTCAAGAGAAGAGGGGCCCTCACAAAAATGAGATCCGGTTGAAATTTTTTAGAATTCACGAGGTAGGGCCTCCGAAAAACCACTTGGTCCGAGGGCCCATGATACTCTTAAAACGGCCCTGGGAGCGAATTATCAGTGTTTCCATTATTTCCTATGGAAGAGTTTGATTCGAATAACGAGCACGTTCGCGGAACGAATTAACCCCTGTTAACCGAAGTTCCACTATATATAAATACAGATTTTAAAAAAAAATTGCAATGTAAAAATTCTTATTATACAAAATTAATGTCCATGGCTTTGGGGCTCTAGTGAGCCCCTGTTGTTTTTCGTGACCAGGTGCCAAATCCTGGACCACGTCCTGTTTTCTCTTCCGGGCTTGTTGGCTCGGATGAGCGCTCTACCATGGCCAGGCTAGGTTCTGGACCCTCTTCCGGGCTTGGTGGCTCGGGTGAGCCCTCTTACAGTGGCTAGGTGGCCAGATCCTGGACCACGTCTTCGCTCCCAGGCTTGTTGGCTCGAGGGCCCTGCTGCAGGATGGAGGGGCCATGACCGAACAAAAATGTACTCTTGCCCCATGTGATAGTCATGTCGGTCAGTTGCCCCATGTTTCTAGTGTTACGACTCTAACCCCCACCCCCCAAGTTTTTCTCACCATTTCTGTTGCGAAGGTATGGCTCAAAAGAGTGGCGCGTGGTGTCGCGTGAGTTTTTATTGTTCCAAAATTTTAAAAATTTATGCATCTAAACAAAAGCTTTGGCTGCCATCCCTTACAAGCTGCTGCCCGGGTGCACTGCACCCCTTGCACCCTCGTTTAAGCCGGGGTGTCGAAACCTATGGGGGCTGAGGCTATTTGAGCCCGTCTAATGAATTTTGTGGGGGTGGGAGCACAGACCCAATACAGTCGAATCCCGTTATAACGAACGTCAAGAGACCGGAGAAATCACTTCGCTATAGCGAAATTTTGTTATAAAGGAATTCCAGGTTTATGCATTGTTCCTATCTAAGCTTATCTGGGGGATTAGAAAAGTGTTCGTTAAAACGAGATTTTCGCTATATATGCTATAGCGAAAATCTAGCGGTTCGTTAAAACGGGATTCGACTGTAATTCATGAATATACAATGCAAAGCACCATTCAGCCTCATGCGTACGGGATAGAGTCCCGTATATACAGGACGAATTGTGATTTTCACATCCCCCCACCCCCAATGTTTTCTTCATGTCGGCGCCTGTGCCCCGATTGCGGGCCAGATGAAACTACTTTTGACAAATCCCGCGGGCCCCCAAGTCATTAAGCAAATGCTCAACAAATTTATTTAACACTTTTATTTACTCTGAATTTATTTCCTTCATTAAAAAAATTTGAATTTCTTTATTTGTTTTCAAATAACTTCCTTTCATTGGGATTAATTAATCCGCCATTAATTAATCCCAATGAAAGGAAAAGTTAATTCTTCTTAATTAGTTATTTCTTTCACAGAATCTGGCGTTTTCCTGATAATTCTGAAATCATTTTTTCACTAATTTCAAATTTCCATTAATTATGGAAATTTATAATTATGGTCTGTTTCAAAAAAAATTCTTGCTTTTCATGAATTATTACTTCTATTTTGCAATTACTTTCAATAATTCTGAAAGTGCAGTCAAATCCCGTTCTAACGAATACCGTTATATCGAAAATCTCGTTTTAACGAACAATGCCTTGTGCAATTTTTGCAACAATTTCTGATGCCTTTCCCCCCCCCCCCAGATGAGTTTGCACAGGAACAATGCAGAAAACCTGGAATTCCTTTGTAACGAAATTTCGTTAAAACGAAGTGATTTCTCTAATCTCTTGGAGTTCGTTATAACGGGATTCGACTGCATTTCTATCAGTAGTACGCACAATTACATTTCTCTTTCAGCAATTCTGTAACTATTTTTTCATTAATTATAGATGTTCATCAATTATGAAATGGGTTCATTTTTTTTTTCAATAATTCCACAATTACAACCGAATCCCGCTATAACGAACTCTAACTGACCGGAGAAATCACTTCGTAATAATGAAATTTCGTTATAAAGGAATTCCAGATTATATTATTTCGTTTCAACGTAAACTTATTTAGGAGGGGGGAGGGGATTACAAAAGTTTTCGTTGAAACGAGATTTTCGCTATAACGGTATTCGTTAAAACGGGAATTGACCGTTTTTCTTTCGTTAAGGTGTATTTTAGTATTTCTGTAAATTGGATACCGAATTCGGCTTCTCGAAATAGGTCTCCCACCCCGAAATCGTTACGACGGCCTTTGCAACCCAATAATTGCCGTTGCCAGTTGGAAATTTTAATAATTAATAATTAATATTTTTAGTTTGATAATTTTTTTTTCCTTTTATATTTCATGTTTATATGTTATAATTTTCACGTAATTTTTTTTTGAAAACGTTAAATTTTCGCATGTAATGGGGCTAATGTATCAAATGTATTATTTTTTTAAATAAATATTTTATTTGTTTCCAAAGTTAAATAATACATGAAACAGTAAAATCTCAATATTTGTTGTCAAGAGGCCTGAGCCTGTACAGAGCAACTAATTAAAGATAAAGACGAAAGAAACAAAAAAATAACACAAAACTTATAATAAAAAAAAAATAGTTAAATAATGTAATGAATTTTCAAATAAATTTTTGTAATAATTATGCTGATATACAAGTTCACATTTGATATAATAACAATTGATATGAGGCAACTACAGGCGTATGGATAATAATATAATTCACTTCTATAATTGAAAATATACATCTATATCGTCTATTGCTATTAGAAATTCAAAAAGTGATTTTTTAAATGATGCAAACCTAGATATATTACCGACGGTAAAGCATTAAATAGTTTAGGAGCAAGGTAGTAAAAATGTTTGCGAAATATTTCTTTTCTAAATGAGGGTATGCGATAAATTTCGTTTGGTCTTCTCAATGATATGGACTCTCTTTGAGTGCATATTGATTTATTACGATATATGTAGAGTATGATTCGGTAGATGGCGTTATGTCTTATGGGGGAGTAGATTTAAATTTCTATAAATTGAGATTTGAGAACGAGCACTGTAAATAGTTTTAAAACATCTGTTTTGAATAGAACAAACAGGCAGCAGATTTGTCTTGTAATCGCCACCCCAGATGATGATACCATAATTGACAATTGAATAAAACCAGGCATAGTAAATTTCTCTCAGAAATTCTGCTGTTACCTTTTGTTTCAGATAATAGAATTTATATACAATAAAACGTAATTTTTTCGCTATTTCTAGTGCATGAAGTTTCCATTTTAGATTGCTACTAATATTAAGTCCTAGATATTTGATATTTTGTATCTGATGAATTTTTTGGCAGGAACAGTCGAGGTTCATCAAACATATTGGGCTATGGAATTTTAGATTAAAATCAATTTCAGAATAAATTAAGTTGAAATGAATGACTTTAGTCTTTGAAAGATTTAGGGTTAAATCATTGGCTAGGAACCACTTTCTGATTAAGCACAGGTCTTGATTTATTTTAGTTGTTAGTGTATTAAGATCGTTGGAAGAATATAAAAGAACTGAATCATCGGCGTAAGTAATCATAGTACCATGAATATTATAAAAAGTAAGGGGGCTAAATTTGATCCTTGGGGGACTCCTCTCTGTATAGTGATATAGTCACTTAGTGTGTTTTTAATTTTAACTCTTTGTTTACGATTGGTTAGATATGAAGTGAACCAGTTCAATGTATTACCTCTGATTCCAGCAGAACTGAGTTTCTTAATGAGAATTGAGTGATTTACATTGTCATAAGCTTTTGAGATGTCTAAAAATATGGCCAGGGTAAATTTACAGCTGTCAATACTGTTATAAACAAATTTAGAGAAGTTTAATAGAGCGTTTTCGGTACCACGTCCTTTTATGTAACCATATTGATTTACAGCAAAGAAATTTGTTAGGTTAAGGAATTTATAAATTCTAGATGATAAAATTTTTTCTATAGCTCTAGAAAAAATTGGGAGAATCGATATAGGTCTGTAATTAAAAAGGAAATTTTTCTCTCCAGATTTATAGATCGGAGTGATGGTTGCTCGTTTTAAGGAATCAGGAAATGTGGCTGAATAAAAAGAAGTATTAATAAATTTTGTTAGAAATTCGACATTATTTCGTGCAAATTCTTTAATAAGATATATACTGTTACCATCGTAGTCAGGTGTAAAATTCTTGTAGAAGCTGTTTAGATTATTTAGGACTTCAGTATTATCTACATCAAACAAAACAAAAGAATTTACAGTTGGATATAAATAATTTTTGAATTCATTTGCGTGGTTAAAAGCTAGATTACCATTGTTGATATCTTTAAAATGGGCGTTGAATTGATTTGCAAGTTCCAAGCTGTTAGAAAAAATTGGAAAAATTGTATTTTGGTTTTTATGATTGATGGTATTATTAATGAATTTCCATTTCTGATGGTTTGAATTACATTTAATAAATTGTTTTCTATAATATTCGTTTTTAGTGTTTATGATTTTCAATTTCAGTTCCCTAGCTACACAATTATAAGCAGTTTTAAATAATAAATCATGAGGATGTTTCCTTAATCTGATATATAATTTTTCTTTTCTCTTGATCAGGGCATAGATTTCAGACGTCATCCAATTTTTTTTTAATTTGTTGTTTCGATATGTTACAAACTTAAAGTTATTGTTAATAGAGTTCAGAGTGGATGTAAAATACTGATATTGTAAATTTAAGTCGATATTATTCAACCAGAGGTATTTATAATTGTTAAAATAAGTTGAAAGTTTTTTTTTATCTAATAATTTTAGAGGGGGATTTTCATTAGATTTGGAAATTGGAATTCTGTCATAATATAATTTTAAAAGAACGGGATAGTGATCGGTTAAATCGTAGATATATATTCCAGAGGAAAATGATATTCTATGATTTTGATTTTTTATAAAAATATGATCGATACAAGTCGAGGTATCTTTAACTCTGGTTGGTTCATTTATTAAGGATTGAAATCCAACCTGAAATAGATTGTTTTGATAATCAAGTACGTCGGGATTATTTGTCAGTAAATCTATATTCATATCACCTATTATTATGATGTTTCCATAATTTAAACTTTTTAAGACAGAATCCAGTTCCGTGTTGAAATTTGAGATAGTAAAACTGTGAGAGCGATATAGTGATATTAATGCAATTTTCAATTTTTTGCTGTATGATAATATCATTTATGCAGTTGACATTTCACATTCGATTTGATTGAAATTCAGCAAATTTTGTGTATAAACTGCAATGCCTCCCGACCGATTACTATCTCTGCATTTAAAATACGAATCAAAGCCTTCAATTTTATATAAATCGATTTCATTACTGTAGATCCAAATTTCGGAAAGAATTAATATTGAAATATGATTCATATACTCTGATAGTAAAGCGGTGTTATCAAAGTTAGCGCGTAAGCTCTGTATATTTACATGGAACATATTGCAATATGACTTACAATTTGTTGGTGCAGACGACAAAAACTGTTTTAACTCATCCAGGTTTGTTAGAGTCATACAGTTGGATTGGAAATCATTGTTTATCTCAGTCATTGGATCTGTGAATGTAAGTCGTCTTCAGATTTTACACGAAAGATCCTGGATGAATCGTCTTCACGTAAGAATATTTTGCTGATGATTTTTGTGAATCTGAAAAGTGCGTATTTCGCAGTTTCGTATACAGCACGGGGCCGTAGCTGAGCTGGGCAACCGCGGCACTGCCCCGTGACTCCGAACCGAATGGGGGGGGGGGGGATTAATTTACTCATTTTGCATAACGTTTTCGTTTTTAAGGGCCTTCCCAGGAAAATATCTGTCCCCGGGGCCCCCTAAAAGGTACGCCACGGCCCTGATACAGCAGTACAGATTCCAGTGACCAGACTTTAACGAAGTTTTTTCTCTTTTTAGAATTCAATGTTAACTTGCTACTACGCCCCTCGGGCTCTCTCTCACTGACCTGTTCCTTCGCTATCTAGGCCATTCTTTTGATCATCCGCATTGCTTGCACACGCTCTAGGTCACTCTTTTTGTCATTCACGTACCTGCATACTTCTTTGTTCACTCACGTGCTTGCAAACTCTAGGTCACTCATTTAGTCACTCAGTGACCTAGTCCCTCACTCTCTGGACAGAGTTAGATTTATGGTGAAAATTTTGACGCTCTCGTTCCATTCTAATGATTATACCAAACTTAAAATATGCCGTTAAAACAAAAAAAAACCCCTAAAAACATGCTTTCATAAATAGGCTGACCATATTTCCTCCAGAAAAATACGGGAAATCACCAATCATTGTCAAAAATTATGCCAAAGGTACACAAATAAAAGTGCCAATGGTGTATAATGTCGTCGAAAAACTGCCAATCATTGCCAAAAATGATATCAAATTTAAGTAAAATCGCCAATCGCGGGAAATTTAGGTAGAGAAGGGGGAAAGCTTAAGTAAAAAATCCCTCTTCATTGTTAGGCTGAAATATGCGAAATGATGCTCCGAAATATGAAAAATGCTCTAAAATTACTGAAAATCATGAAAAATAAACCTCTATCGCGTAAAAAAATAGCGAAATATGGAGTCATAGAAATCCTAATGATTTTCTTGCTCTACTAATGATTTTCTCTTGGCCGTTTATTCCTCCAACTTGCCACGATTCAGAACTTCCCTTGGGCTTTATCCCGCTAAGCCCCCGTGTAGCTACGCCACTGTATATGCGTTGTGTTCGTTAAAATAAGAAGTGACACTTTCCGAATGTGTATCGCTAAATCGATGAACTTGAAGATTTTACGGCTTTGTTAAATAGTTATAGTCAACGTGGAGTACGTAATCCGGGTATTATAATCCCGTTTTACGTCCCCGTGGGATTGCCCCTTCTCTGTCCAATGCTCGTAATATAATACTCGGCCATTTCCACCTCATTCAAATTTTTCATGGGCCCCACTAGGGCTCAAATATACTTAATCCTTGATTATTCTCTAAATGTGTATTTAAGTAAATCACATTGAAAAAAAAAATTAATAAAATTTTACCCTGGAGAATCATTGTTTACCCTTAAACTATTCGGATTGTTATAAAGAAGAAAATATTTTATTAATTTTGTTAACTGTATTAATTGTATTTACGAGGTTTTACTTCGAGATGAAGGGAAAAAAAACCGTATGAAAAGGAATTCGGCCATTCAAAAAGGGATTTTTTCATGAAGAGAGAATTCCTGCGATTCGAAGAGCTCATTAAGGGAATTAATTACGAAGATATATATTGTGTGGAGTGTTTATGCAAATTTTTATCACCAGCTTTTGAGCTGTGAAAATGTCCGTAAGTAAATTTAATTTTTGGAAAACAAAATGACGGTTAACAACGGAGCGTTCACCTTTGTTATAAGCAGAAACGTATTTACGGAGGATGGGCTTGTTGGTCTTTGGCCCATGGCGCGCGACATAGGCCTATATATTTCAGTTTCAAGAAAGGAATTTCTGTAAGCTTCGGACCGCTCCTGTGAGCTATGACTTACATGGGCATAATTTGACCGCTCAGTTACGTTATAGAAATAGGCTGAGACGAAATAGGCTACGTTATGGAATAGCCTTAGACCTCGAAGGGGTCGGGTCGTCTAAGAGCATCGTGGGGCTCTCGGGACAAGTGATTTTTCTGAGGAAGTACCTGGCAAATTCTCGAAAATTTCAACCAGATCGCATTTTTTGTGAAACCCTTCTCTCGAGGCGCCCCTCCCCCCCCCCAATCCCGTGCCGTGCCGAGGAAGGCCCATATATTAAGACTGCATTGGGAGGAGTGGCAAATTTCAGGAATGATTTGTCAAGAAAATTAGTTGAGTGGGGGAAAGACGGCAAAATTTGTATAACCCGCAGATGGAGAAAAATATAAATCTGTACATCAGGCAATAAACCATTTCAGTGAGTAACCATCTTGTCATGGACCCCCCCCCCCTTTAAATCGTTGACCTTCCGGGGATCTATGGAAAAAAAATCGACAACCATCTATCAGCGAGAATGCTAAAAACAATGCATTACATTCTATCCAGTACTAGCAAATGTGGTGCGATTGCAATGCTATCTACGGGACTGCAAAAAACTAAAACAAAGTGATATATTCTTATCGAGAGATATCACCACAAGTAACAATTTTTGTCAAATCATAATAGTATTGCTATTTCAGTCAACCAACGTATTGCAGTGAGGCTTTTCCCGCGCAAATTTCATTAAAACTTTTCTTTTTAAGTATTTTTTCAATTTAGCATGACAACTAGGTTCGTGGGCCCGTATAACCTGGGGCAGTGAATCCTGGGGTCCAGGACAAGGCCGGAACTAGAGAGTGTATGAGCATGGGAGTAGACGAAAGAGCGGGGCAAATCAGCGGACGACCAAAAGATTGACTTCGACATTTTATGATCATAGGAGTGACCTATAGAGCAAGTGTCAGTGAGCGAGCAAGAATTCGAATTCACCAGAAGAGTGACATAGATCATGGGAATGAGCAAGAGAGCGATGGAGTAGGTCAGTGGGTAAACAAGAAAGTCTGCAAGCATGTGAGTGACCGAAAGAGTTAGTAAAACACAAGGGCATATATGCGGGTGCCAAGCGGGCAGCGAATTTAAGAAAGGAGAGAGGTCAATAAAATGAAACTAGGATTGGAGAAGGGCGGTTAAACTATAAATCCGCCTCTGGTTATAAATTAATGAATTCAGAGCCCCCACACCCCCCCCCCTCTCCTCCTGGAGCGGCCGCTATAGACCTCAAGCTTAAAAGGGGTGCTGCACTCGCAGTAATAAGGGATGTAGTAATGACTTCGGTGTCCGTGGCCCTAACTTTTTTTTTGAAGCCTCCTTGAGCCCAATTTCATACACAGTAAAACCTTTCTTTTGCGGTCATCAGCGAAGGAAAAAAATTCATCGTAAAAAAGGGGGGGTTAACGTTAATCAGGGGTTGGAAATGCATACTTTTATTATACAAGGAAAAATTATTATTTAGCAATAAAAGAAGAGTGACCGTATCTGAGGGGTGCCCGTTAAGAGGGGGTTTTATTGTACAGGAAGTCAGCATCCAAAAAGTCATGTATTATTACAGAATGAATAATGTATTAAATGAATGATGTATTATTACACAGGAACGCTGGAAAATATCTACATGCATACAAAAACATGAATACTCATAATTAGATTTAATTCACACACAAAAGTGTGAAAATTGGCACAAAAGTTAATGAAAATTCTGAGTTGACAAGCACTTGAAACCAATGAAAGAAATAAGTCCAGAACTGTAATGAATATTTGAAATTAATGAAAGAAATAATTCAAGATCTGATCAAAAATCAAAACGAATGAGAATTTGGAATCAAAAACAGAAATAATTAAAAAATTAATGAAAATTTGGAAATGATGAAAATTAAACATTAATGAAAGAGATCATTCAAGAATTTAAGAAAGAAGTCGTTCCGGAATTGGAGAAAGAAGTAGAAGAAAGAATTCGACGGGAAGAAACAGAGGAGAGGATTCGACGGGAAGATGCCGAAGAGAAAGAAAGAATTCGACGAGAAGAAGCCGAAGAGAGTAACCGGCGAGCAGAAATGCAGTTTGAACTCGAGAGACTGAGGATAGAAGCGGAGAAGTGCCAAGCTTCCGTTCTGTGACAAATCGGGACTTTCAAAAGTGTCGGTTCCGCGTTTTGAATCATCAGATGACATTTCATTGTTCCTGGTCCTGTTCCAACGACACAAGGGATTACACCAGATTCCGGAAGAATTGTGGATTACGTACCTCATCAATAGCTTACCGAAGGAGGTGGCTAGGATCTGTGCCAGGGAGCCTGACGAGAAGTTCAAGGACTATCGGTATGTCAAGGAACTGCTGTTAAAGCGATTCAAGCTACATGCGGACAGATTTCGACAACTTTTTGTAGAGCATCAGAAGAACTCGGAAAGTTCATGGCGTGACTTTTATTTTGAGTTGAAAACGTATCTTGAAGCGTGGTTAACAGAAGTTAAGGTTACAACATTCGAGGACTTGATTAATCTAGTCATAGCTGATCAGATGAAGGAGAAGTGCTCTCCACAAGTGAAAGAACATTTCATCGATGTATGGGCCATGTTGATCTCCCCATCGGAACTAGCTGAGAAACTCGACGCGTACGAAGATGCCAGGAGTACTTTCACAAAGAAATTCAACCAGCAGTACGATGTCGAGGGTCATCGAAAGCAAACACCGAGGAAATATTCATGGACGTCATCAAAACCAGTGGTTCGTGCAGATGAACAGACACTTCCCATGATCAGCCTGGATGAACAGCGACTTGTAAGCTGCTATGGATATCCGGGGGTAATTAGAGCGCAGTGTCCGACCTGTAATCCTGAAACGACATCGACAACCGCTCAGTTTGGTCAGTTGGAACTGAATCTATACTCTTCTGTAACAAAACCAGTAGCATTGTTAAAAATTCATGTAAATGGCAAAGTGGGAACTGCCTGTGCCGACAGCGGTGCTACGCACTGTATCGCAAGTGATGCTCTGCATCGTATTTTGAAAGAGCAAAACGCCAAATTCCATCGGAAAATATCGAGATGCGTCTTGCAAACGGACAGCAATCAACGGTGAATATGTTGACCGCAACGATATTGGTCAACATCCAATGGAAGCGACTAAGGACGAAATTTATAGTTCTTCCTGGAATCGTCGGTAACAGAACTCTTTTGGGAATCGACTTTCTAGAGAAAGCTGGTATCGTGTTGGATCTCAAGGGAAGGCAATGGTTCTTCGGGGAAAATACTCAGAAGCGATTCCACTTTGTGAACGAGTATACGATTAAAACTGTTCAACATGTAGTAGAGCATGTTAACTTGAATTCTTGCCAACTACGACAAGTTGAAGGAGAGCAACGGAAACAAGTGCTGAATAGGTCGTAGAAAAAGAATGAAAAATTTTTCAGTCCAGGAGACACTCCCGAAGGCGAAGTTCACCATGGTGATATGGCATCGGAACCTCATCGGTAGGATCGGTCCAGACGTCTCAGGAACCAAACAGGTCGCGTCCGTGACTATCCACGTCATGTTTCTGGCTATCCACGTCCTGCTGTCCATAGCGAAATCCACCGATCCGCAAGAAGCTTTCATCACCAACCAGTGGAAGGGCAACCACGAGTTACTCTGACAGGCAGGCAAGTACTAGACTTACATTTCCGCAGGAACGAACGAGTCGAACTTTCCGGTGCCAGGCGACGCAATCCAGGATCAACAGGATATTATCACATGCGGCATCGTTGTAAAATGCCAAGCCAAACAATAACGTCTAGCAATAGCTTCCATGAGTCAAGAACCCAAACAAGTACACTGCTCAAAACAATTAGGGGATCAAGCAAAAAAGTGAAGAAAACCGTGCGAGACAGCCACGTATTGGCATACAATGGATAGTACACGCGTATCAATGCGCAATACAGAAAAAAGACGTAAAAAAATTTGGAATTAAGCTTTAATTCTTTGAAAATATGGAAAAAACATGAAAAGATGATTTAGGGCAACAATTTGGTTACATGTAAACGATAAAGAAAAAAGTACTGTTTAGACATGATGCATGAGTTTTAATAGAGCGTGTGGTCTCCTCGAACAGCTAAGACTGCTGCACACCTGTTTGCCATGGATGCGATGAGGTTATCGATCAGACTTTGGGGAATACTGTTCCATTCCTCAAGAAGTGCAATCTGCAAGTCTCGGACAGTAACAGGCCTTGGTCGCGCAGCAATGCGTCGTCCGAGCATGTCCCAAACATGCTCGGACGACGTACAGCGTATGGAATGGCCAGCGTGCTCTCCTGACCTGAATAGAATCGAGCATGTCCCAAACATGCTCGATTGGATTCAGGTCAAGAGAGAGCACGCTGGCCATTCCATCCGCTGTATTGTTTCAGATTCAAGCATGTTCTCCACCAGACGAGCTCTATGCGGTCGGGCATTATCATCCTGGAAAACAAAGGAATCTCCAATGGCTCCAGCGTAAGGGATGACATGAGGTCGCAGTATCTCGTCTGCATACCTTCGGGCCGTCAAAGTGCAGGTCCGTACGTCCGCCTATGCTGATTCCACCCCATACCATCCAACCAGCTCGTCTGTATTGTGACCTTTCACGAACGAATGCGGGGTTATTTCGAGTGCCCCTGTCCCTCCATACCAGAACACGTCGGGTGTCACACTCCACGTCGGGTGTCTCGTCTGTAAACAGCACTTGGCTCCAATCATGTTGCTCCCGATCTCGATGTTCAGCAGCCCATCTTCTTCGGGCCGCACGGTGGCGTGGGGTCAACGGAATGCAGACCATTGGCCTACGTGCATAGAGCCCTCCCTCATGAAGCCGATTACGTACTGTTTGGCTGGACACCCTTCGTCCTGTTGCCAAGAGCAACCGTCTTTGCAGCTGCGTAGCATTCTCTGTTCTGTTTCGACGGGCTGTTAACCGTATATACCGGTCATCAGTTGCTGTAGTGGCGCGTGGCCGACCTTGCCCTGGTCGACATCTAACATTTCCTGTTTCTTGGAATCGATTCCACAGCCTTGCAACAACACTTCTGGCGACTCCAACAGCGTCCGCGACACTACGTTGTGTTTGCCCGGATTCCAGTCTGCCTATAACACGCCATGCCACGGATTCAGTAAATCACGTTGTTGAGACATCCTCAAGTTACCTTGTCTCAAAAAAAAAAAAAATACTGCGCAATCGAATTTCACAGTTACGGCAGTAAAACGGACGTTTCTGCAATATCCCGATTTCTGCCCTTATCTCCTTTTTCTGCTTTTTGACGTCATGAACTTTGATTTGCATATGAAGTTTTCTTCTTCCGTTTCCTGCTAGGCTTTAAATTATGGATGATTCATTTTATGTTACTTATCGGTATACATCTTTGCGTAATTTTGTTAAAACCATGTGCTCCCCTAATTGTTTTGAGCAGTGTATAAGCAGTGCTAGAGAGGGGAACGATAAATGCAGGGGGAGTGGCTATATATATAAATATTCTGATCAAAACCCTAACGCCCGTCGATCAGAAGGTCGCAGCCATGCCCAAAGAAGTCGTGAAAACAGGTTGGCTCTCATGCGAAGCTTGATAGTCGCTGATCCGGCCAAATCGGGTGTCTCTGTCAGCGTATATCGTACTTCTGCTCTCACACCATGTGTGAAACCGGATGCTGTATCCGTAGTGCCATCACGAAAGGAGGGACGACCACTCAAAGTTGGAACTAACAAGAACACTGAACAACTTCCCATAACGCCTATTGCTGGTTCCTTGCCGGGACGTCCGCGAAACCAGAGGGGGAGTATGTAACAGGCAAGCTGTTAACAAGGATGTACAGTAATACTTTTATTCACGAGACACGTGAGATTTAAGTTGTATCGAGAGACGAAGACATTCTCGAGGAGTTCGATTTTAACCTTCATGACGAAGGGTTGTGTGTTTCGCAGGTTAATGCAAAATAAAGGAATGCTTCATGTTCGTCGCTTCGTATACACCTCACCAACCGTCACAATTTGCAATTTTTACGACATATTTTTTTTTTTTGACACATAAAAATTTAATTATCCTGCGTGCACACGTGTATAAATGATTACTGTTTATGATAATAGAATGATAATGGAGGTTGCTTTGAAAAATATAAATTTAATACAGTCGAATCCCGTTATAACGAACTCCAAGAGACCAGAGAAATCACTTTGTTATAACGAAATTTCATTATAAAGGAATCCAAGGTTTTAGCATTATTCCTATTTAAACTTATCTGGAGAATTAGAAAAAGGTTCGTTATAACGAGATTTTCACTATAACGGTATTCGTTGAAACGAGATTCGACTGTATTATGCATCATTTTCGACTAGAAGGACAAACAGTCCCTTGAGGGTCACAAAGTGGTTGTATATGTATGTCCATTTTTGTTTATCTTTGTTTATTTTTTATGCATTTTTGTCTTTTCATCTGTCTTTCTTTTGTATTTTGCAACGTGTTGTGATCTGTCCAATAAAATAAATCATTCCAGAATTGAAGAAATTCCATGCGCGTATAATTCCATTTGGGCAGCATATAAGCCGGGTTTTCCTAGGAGTAGAATTTCTGCGCCGTATGCAGCGTGAAAATGCTGATTGGTTAAAAACTTGAAATTCAGGTTTTTTTTTCACCAATCAGAGTTTTCACGCTGCACGCACTGTAGAAACCTGCTTCTAGGAAAACCCGGCTTTTGGAGCAGGTTTTTGTTTCGCGCGTAACTTAAATAGCCCAGCGTGACACACCGTCCACTCACCAAATAGGTAAAGCAGCAAGTGTTCTCTTCATGAGTTTCTAGCGGAATCCTTGATGGTTATAAGGCTATTCAGCGGAACCTTTGATGGTTATAAGGCTATTCAGGAAACCCTTGATGGTTGTAAGGCTATTCAGCGGAACCCTTGATGATAATGAGGCTGTTTCACGGGACTTAAACAAATTTTTGAATGTTTAGCAAACAAAAGAATGTTTGTCCCGTCTCAACAGCATCATAGCCCCCAGGGCAAAATGAAGGATAGCTTCGGCACCAACTCTTAATTACGGCCGTACGCAAGATCGACTTACGGCTTAGGGAGGGTACAAAAATTGACTTTCCGAGCAATTTCGAGTTATCACCCTCCACAAAAAGCATTTAAATTAACATAAATTGGTTAAAATAGCACATAAAAGGTATTTTCTTCCATATTGAAATATTGAACTTTGTTTTAGGTTTTGGTCGGATTATGAGGAGGCACGGTCCCCCTCCCCTGTTTAGGGGTCT
The DNA here is from genome assembly GCF_987345545.1 of Pholcus phalangioides. Lineage (NCBI taxonomy): Eukaryota > Metazoa > Arthropoda > Arachnida > Araneae > Pholcidae > Pholcus > Pholcus phalangioides. Next base: position 990,397 of record NW_028301603.1, read on the forward strand.
CTGCTCTTGATATACACATTTATCGACATAAATCATTGTGCCAGATCTTATCGTGGAACCCCTATTCAACTGAGGGCCCAGTATGACCCCTACAAGGGAATGGGGGAGAGCTAGCAGAGCTCTAGCCCGGATCATCCTCATATAGTTTTCGATTTTCACACTAAAAGTTCATATTAGAGAGACAGCCCGCTAAGGGTGTATGGGAGCCCACCAAAGATATCAGCTTACGGGCCCTACTACTACTTAACCGGGGAGCCCACCAAAGATATCAGCTTACGGGCCCTACTACTACTTAACCGTACACGCACCTCACGCCAGAATGAGTGTTCTGAATGAATGTGTGGCCCTAACGTATTTTTATTGTAGAGTTGCGCTTGTTTTGTGTTCGTGCTGCCATCTGCCTTCCACTTTCTGAAGTAAAAATAGAAATGCTTGAATTTTCCTGTTACGGCAGTACTATGCTGTTGGTCTGCCTGATCTCAGACTTTTTCAAATGGGAGGCTAGCTTTCATTCGCAACTCGAAGCTGGGAAACCATAGGAAACCAACTTCAACCGACCCCTACTGTGCTGTCAACAGGTTCGAACCTGGATCACTGCACAGGGGCCCTACTGCAAGATCGGGAGAGGGTATGGGTCTTCGTGCCGTGCCCGATTGAGCTCATGGTTGGGACTGAAGAGGTTAAAGCCCTGTCATCCTGTTGGACGCATATTCACGAATAAAGCGCTTTTATCATAACTACATCAGGGCCGAAACTAGAAGGGGGTGGTGGGGGGGGGGGGGGGATTTAGAGCTCACCTGTATCTGTGCAGGCGAAATTACAGGGAATGTGCCCACTATCTGGAGAATAGAAAGGACCCTTGGTACCACCAAAATAAAAAAAAATTATTCAGCTCAGTAGGGTTTTTTCTCATTTCAGTCTCATTTCCCCACGAAATTCGAGCAATTTACTATGACCACATAATTTTAGGCCCTCCGATGCCTCCCCCCCCCCCCTTCCAGATTCATCGTTTTGTGGCCTGTGGGCTATACAAATTTTTCCGCAACTCATCCATCCATCCATCCATTCTAGTTTATTGTTCTTGACTGTTCATTTCCCCAAAAGAGCCGTCCCGGACTATAGCCTGCTTAACCCCAACATCTCGTGCCGCAAATATGTCTATGTATCAGTATCTTTCGGTTGTTCACGTGCTTTCACACTCTCTAGGTCAGCGGTTCTCAACCTTTTTTGGCACATAATTTCTATGGCGGAGCCCCGTAGACCTATTTTTTACTTATTCAGCAAAAATTACTGATATATTTTTATTATTCGAAAGTAATTATAATTATTTTTTTCAAATTACTGTTTTTTATTTTCCTTGAGTGGCTGCGGATCCCCTGGGGAGTGTACAAGGAGCCCTAAGGGCTCCGCGGAGCACCGGTTGAGAACCGATTCTCTAGGTCAGCGGTTCCCAACCGGGGGTACGTGAAAAGAAAATGGTAATGGCGGCTATCCATCTAAAAAAAAGAACAAAGTAATTTTAAAAAAATTAGAAAGAATTTTTAAAAGTAGGGGGGTGGGGTAGAGGTTTTTACTAATATATTAACTTTTTCCCTATCAATAAAATCTTCTATCGTCCGCTGAAAGGGGTTCAGTCTTCCTTCCTCCCGCCCGCGCCCAACCTATGATCGGGATTCGTGAACTCCTTCCTCTCGACTCACTTTTCTTCGACGTTTTAGATTTGAGTGTTGACACATGCCGGGCTGCGCATAAAAGCGAAGAATTAATCCGTGTTGTGTTTAACCTTTGTTATGGGCGTTTTTATTGAGGCTTGTGCACGTTATTCCCACAATTTTCTACTTCAAATTTTCTACCAAGCACCTACTACTCATGCGATTTGCGCTATGGATCAGTGGCTGAAAACTAGATCTGCGCGGAGCGGACTAAAACACCAAAATGAAATACCGTGCACCTGTAAACGTGAAAACATATTTTGAATCTTCCAAAAGTGATTCTGCCAAAGCTACCGAAACCTCTTACTGCATTAGCTATCGTATTACGAGACGAGGAAAAAAAATCACACCATTGGTAAAAATATGCTGTCAGATGCATGTTTGTAGAGGAAAGTGCTCTTATAATGAGTTTCTCTGTCAAATAATACACGGTGTCTCGAAGAATACAAGACGTAGAGGATGTTGAGAGCACATTTTTTTTCTATCCAAGTCGACGAAAGTACCGACGTTGCTCAATATTCTGTGCTACTTGTAATTGCTAAGCACTTGAAAGAGGATTCGAAGTAAATCTTTTTATTTGTCACCCATTGAAGGGGTCGCACGACTGTTAAAGACTTATTTGAAGCAATTGTTCATTATTTCGTTGAAAAAAAAATTCAATGGTCAAAATGCATTGGGCTCGCAACAGATATGGGAAAATCCACGGAAGGTTGCTACTCAGGCCTTTGTGCAGAATTCGCTCCCAAAATGAAATGGACTCACTGCTATATTCATAGAGATCCCTGCAGCGAAACCGTTGCCTCCAAATTTACGAAACGTTCTTGATGAAGCGGTCAAGATTGTGAACTTTGTCAAGGTGAATCCTACCAACTCCAGGTTGTTTAAATTGTTGTGTGAAGACATGGACAGCCTTCACAACGCTTTGCTTTTGCACACCAAAGTTAGGTGGTAGTCCCGGGGTTTGATATTCCTGTTAAAACTTCGGCACGAGGTAACCCTTTTTTTAGGAAGTGTTTGAAACACTTCACGATTTCTTGTCACAAGCCGAGCTAAATTTAACAGTCGGCCACTTGGAAAAATTAAAATCCTCGTTTGAAAAATATTTTCAGAGCCGGAAATGAGTGATCGGTGGACATCTAATCCTTTCAAAGAAGGGTATTCTGAACCTAGTCAGTTTTTGGGCTTGCCGCGGTGACGAATACGTTGAACTTTCTAGAAGAGCCATAATGTTTTTGTTGCCGGTTGCGAGCACAGAGCTTGTTGAACGGGCGTTTTCTTCGTATACTTACATAAAAAATAAATATAGAGGCATATTGAATTTTTTCTTTCCGCTGCTTCGGATTTGAGTTTGTATTTACCCTCTTTTGAGCTTAATGTTTCAAAACTTTGTAATTCAATACAGTCCCAAACATCACATTAATTTTTTTCCCCAATCTTTGTGTTAAATGGCACACAAATCTTTGTTTTATGGGCATCTTTTTCTCTGCCACCTCGTTGGGCATTTTGCGTGTTGTGGCGTTGTATTTGTATTAATTTGTTTGCTTACTTGGAAAATTAAAAAAAAACCGAAATAATGAAAAAATATATCATTTAATTTAACTCAACATGTACCTTTTTTTGAAGTTTTTCGAAAACTGTAATGGGTGAAACAGATTGGGGGGGGGGGGAGTCTGGAGGGTTGGGGTACACGGACTGAAAAAGGTTGAGAACCACTGCTCTAGGTCACTGTTTTCGTCCTCCGTTCTCCGGGTCATTCTTTTGGTCACTCACATACTTGCACACTGTTTTGGTCACTCTACATTCTCTAGGTCAGTCATCCAAGGTCTGGATTTTTTTAAATGCGGCGCTATCTCATTTAAAATTCAAAACAAAGACTACGAATATCAGCAACAAGAAAGTTTTCTTCTTTGAAAGCTCCCCGGTATCAGTGTTATTTAAGGATTCGGTAGTGTTTGATTATGCGGAACCCCAAGAAAACTGTCACGGAATCCCAGGGTTCCGCGGAACACCAGTTAGAAACCCATGCCCTGCAGAGTGCAATACGCTTCATGTTGGGAGTGATTGACCGGCTGCTTCTGGAGGAGTCAAATGCGTCGTGCGCAGCGCGTTTCGCCGATCTTCTCTTCATTTTTGTTGCGTTTTCTTTCCCTGGAACATGCCAGAACAGCTGATGCGACAAGCCTGAAACAGAGCTGTCAGTCAAGACTACTAGCTAGCTCTTCGAGTCCAGGACCGACTATGGCCCTAGACGGAGGTGAAGACCATGAGGAAGGGCAACTGGAGCTCGTAGACACCAGACTGATTGGCCGGCACTATAAAGTCAAAGCTCAGCAGAGCGAAAATATGTTAATGCAGTGCCGCCTGGGAGACCTCAACGTAGACAGAGGAGAACCATCAAATAATTTCATTAAACAATTCAAATAAAAGAATTTCACAAAAAAATTCAAATAAAAGAATTTCACAAAAAAATTCAAATCAAAGAATTTCACAAAAAATTCAAAAATCAGAGAATTTCACACAAATCCGGAAATTTTTTTTCAAATGAAAAAATATTCAAAACAAATTTTTTTTTCTTCCAAGCTTGACCAATTTTACAAAAAAAATTTCGAATTTGGCAAATTTCAGAAAAAAATACATGCTCTTTTTTTTTTTTTTAATTCAAAAAAATTATACATACATAGTTTAAATTTATTCATTTTTATGACAATATGATAAAAAAATTTCTTCGATAATTTATTTATGATATTAAAAATTTCAATTCAAAATAAAACATAATTTTTTTACATATAATTTTTTTTTACAATGTGATAAAACAACCGAATAGATTCTGGGAAGTATAAAATTCATCTGTTCCGAATGAATCAATTTTTTTTGGCTAATTTATTTATTATATTAAAAATTTCGATAAAAAGAATTGAATATGCATTAAATATTTTGGTTCGAGCTGAAATTTTAGGAAGAGAAAAATCTAAAAAAATTCGATTTTTGCTTCCACCCCATACAAGAAATTCCCAATTCTGAGGCTGTAGTATCGATCAAAGGGCACATACAACACCCATACTTACATACAAATTACTGGTACTGGAAATCAGAGCTTGCATACTCTGTAAATACATATCGTAAATATATATCTAAAAGATTCAAATCAAATAATTTCATGAAAAATTCAAAGAATTCCACAAAACATTTAGAAAAATCAAAGAATTTCACAAAAATTTCAAATAAAAAAAATTCCATTTCAAATAAAAGAATTCCACAAAAAACATTGAAATCAAAGAAATTTACAAAAAAATTCAAACGTAAGGGTTTCGTAAAACTCAGATGAAAAAAGTTCACAGAAAAATTCAAACAGAAGAATTTCATTAAAAAGTTCAAATAAAAAGAATTTCACGAAAAATTCAAATCAAAAATTTCACAAAAAAAAATAAATCCGGACAAATACACTAAAAAAAAAAATTTCCAACTAAAAAAAATATTCACGAAATAAATTTTTTTTTCTCGAATTTGACAAATTTCACAAAAAATATGTGTAATAGTTTTTCAAAAACAAATTTTTTTTAAGTTATACATTTTTCAATTTATTCATTTCTATAACAATATGATGAAAACGACCAAAATAAAATTCATCTGTTCCGAATGAATCAATTTTTCTCAGACAATTTATTTATTATTATTATTATTATACTAAAAATTTCGGTTCAAAATAAAATAACATTAAATTTCTTATAAAATTCTCGATATCTTTAGGTTCGATACAAAATTTTAGGGGGGGGGATGAAAAATCCGAAAAAAAATTCGATTTTTGCTTCCACCCCACACAAGAAGTTCCCAATTCTTGGGCTGTAGTATCGATCATAGGGCACACATACAACACCCATACATACATACATACAAGTACTGGTACTGAGATCAGAGCTTGCATACACTGTAAATATCGTGAGCGAGGGCGGGGGGTGACGAGAAATGGGGAGAACGGCTGAGTTGGTAGCTCGATCTCCCCTCACTCCCCGTTCGAGAGCCAGCACGCATGCGCGGAATAATCTTAACCCGGCGAATGCCGTTCCTCGAACTTTCATTACGGGTAGCAATGCGTGGTCGGAAAGGGTGGTTGGAATTAGAATGATGGTGTCCTCTGGAACACACACACAGAGAATGGTTTGGTGGATGATTCTCCCTCCATCTCTCTCTCACATAATACACATGCACATACGTACGAACACGAGGTATGGTTGCCAACACATACCTTTTCTCCTAGTCTCTCTCTCTCTCTCTCTCATGAATTTTTAAAAATTCATTTTCGGATCCGTGTCTATTGAATGAATCCTCTCTGCCCCGTAACTCTTACGTCTTTGGTTTTTGTTTGGATGATGGTTCTCTGGGTAATTTCGGTTGACCTGTTGAAATTTTCGGTCCGTGCGGCAGGGCGGCTTTTACCGTATGCGGGAGGCCCCGGTGCGAAAATAACTGCTGGGGCAGAATTGTCTCAAAGATTTCGGAGCCCTAAGCCCGTCGCGACCCAAACTTGATTTGCAGCGGCTTCTTAGGTGAGTCGTACAAATCCCCGCACTATATAGGGGAAAGTGACCTATAATGAGATACTTTTTCTAAAACAGCTTTGCCGATTCCCTGATGAACAATTTAGTAATCCTAAAATTGATTTTGTACACTATAAATATGCCTGATTCGAAATATTGATAACATTTTCAGAAAAAAATATTGCAAGTACACTTAAAAAATGATTTTATTAAAATGTTCGAATCGGGTGTTTTTGGAACAGGTTGCCCAATATGAGACACCAAGGGTTCCTAATACGAGACACTATCTCATATTGTGCAGTCACACTGAGAAAGAAGCATTTGCATGAAAAAATGTATTTATTGTATTTAATTAATCGTCAAAATTGAAAAGATAATATAACAAATTAAATTTTTTTTACGTATACCAATCATTGCACAAAAATACAGTCTCCTTAATTTCTCCACAATCCTCGTTAGACCATCGAGAGCATAGCATACATCTTTGCCCACTTCTCTCCATGGGTGTCCTCTGAAAATCGGGTTGAACAGAACATGCATTCTGGATTCGACTCATCGTAATTAAAATCTGAATCATCTGGTCCAGTAGAGGTGGTTCTTCGCCATCGCACGTTTCGTCTTCACTCGAAACTTGTCTTTTCTTCTTAATTTTGGCCAACTCTTTCTTGGCTTTCTTTTGTTTTTTTTTTTCTCTTGTCAGCCCCAGTTTTCTTTGTACTTTCTTTGTTCCTTTTGTTGCTTGACTCAACTATTTTTCTTCAAGCTGTTTCTTGTATGGTGAGTTGGTCAGCAATATCGCTGAACCCGACCGTGAAGAAGACGATGTACTCGGCCTTGAGGGGATGGTTCCTTACCACTAGTTGGAAGGCCATATGTTTACGTCTACACAACATAAACCAAAAAAGTGTTCAGACATAATAACGCAATATTGCGATAATTGTTCCTCCAACTCTGCAGTCAACGCCGTCTTTCTTCCCCAAGCTGACTCCTACGAGTTCCGAAACCGATCTTGCATCTTTAACATAACTTTCAATTGTGCCTTTTGGCACGACAAATTATTTTGCAGCCTTGAGGTAACTCATTGGTTTCCTGTGGTTCCCAACATCGAGGCGCAAATGCGAGCCGATCTCCCCATTGAAAGTCTCGCCACAGAGAGTAACAGGCCTACAACGATAAATTATTCAATCATTACACTTCACTCATAGTTAGAAAAACTTGTGACAGATGGCAGCACTACACATAACAAGCATTACACAGAAACAAACTTCACGTCAGGTTTCACTACACGTACATGCACATTCCCGCTTGCACCAATTCGTTAGAGGTTCCGCAGAGGAATATGGACGAGGTGCATGTGTGGTTTAGTAGTAGTAGTAGTAGGTAACCCATCCTCTTCTCCTTAACAGCATTAACTGCTTCCGCTATCGCTTCTCGGGATCATTTCTTTCGCTTTACAAGAGCCATCTTAAAAATGTTAATTTGCTTTAAGATCACTCGAAATAAATGAGAAGAAGTGATACTTTAGGCGTTGTCTACAAAATGAGGTCTCAATGAGATATCCCATATTAGGGACTTCATTGAATCTCATATTAGGCACAACCAATGTTTAAGAAATATCATGGAATAAATCAAGAAATGAGCAAAAGAATTGAGAAATCGATACATGAATATGAAACTATATGTAATGCTGAGTATGCACTAATAACTAAATGTTTAAAAATGACTTACATTGTGCTTTGTACAACCTATCTAAAAATAACTTCTAAAACTCTTGAGAAGGCTGCGCAGTTAAATAGGCTCCTGAAGCTGGAGCTGCATGCAAATGAGTAAGGTCATGTTATTTTCAGCTCTATCTACCGTCGAGCTAATAGTGCATGCCACTAACAACAGACGTCATCACCGTACAAAAGAGATAAAGGGGTGTCTCATATTAGGCAAGTATCTTATTATAGGTCACTTTCCCCTATAGTTCTGTTATAAATACACCACTTACTGCATCACTAGTTTCATAGCCGTCCTAAGCAGACGCGAAATAATAGGTGCGAAAATAATAGCACCCCCCTTCCCCCAGCTTCGATTTTTTCTCTTATGTGAATTGAAAGTTCAGAAAAACAAAATCAAATCATGAAAGTATGGAATAAATTCAAGAAATAATTTCAGAATTGATGCAAATTTGGAATAAATAAAAGAAATTGTGTTCCAGAATTGAAATTCAGAATTTCAGAATTGATGAAAGTTCAGAATTTATTACAAAAAGAATTCCAGATATGGTGGGAAGTCAGAATTTATGAAAGAAGTAATTCCAGAATTATTTCTTTCTAGATGAAAATGCAGATTTTTTCAGACTTGATGGAAATTCAGAATTTATGAAAGAAATTATTATTACCGCAAATGCGGGGGGGGGGGGCAAAACGCGGTGGGATTGCACACAGGGCAGCCCTTACTAGACGCGGTGCCCGGTGCGAAAATAATAGCGGGGCAAGAGGCATCTTGACAATTTCGGGATCCCTTAGTACCGAATGTTATACTCTGTGAGAAAAGGTAATCGAAAATTCGGAATGAACGCAGGGGAAACAATCCCAGCACCAATAAATATTCAGAATAAATGCAAGAAATACTTTTAGATTTAGAATTGGCGAAAATTCCAAACACACACAATTGAAAGAAATAATTGCAGAAATTAATGAAATTCAGAATTCTATAAATGATGAAAGTTCAGAAAATTCCAGAATTATTTCTTTCTAGATGAAAATGCAGAATTACAGAATTTATGAAAGGAATTATTATTACTGCAAGTGCGGGGGCCCTCCCAAAACACGGGGCCCGGTGTGACCGCACCTGCCGCACACCCCTAAGGGCAGCTTTGACTGCGCATGCCGCACATCCTAAAGGGCGGATCTGACTGATGACCAATTTCGAAAAACAAACAGTCCCATGGGTCACGAAGCTGATCTTGTTGATTTCGGGTCGCGGCTGAAAAAGAACCCCTGTCCTAAGTCCCGATTTTATATATTCTGTGGGAGAGGGGAGAGTCGGCATCAAAAAATTCCTACATCGAAAATATGGAAAATAATTCACAGATAGTTGATAAGGTTTTCGCGGCCATCATTTGATAAAAATTGTTTTTTCGGGTTCGAAGACCGTCGTCCGTTTGAGTTTGTTCTCAACGTTTCCCCAACACTAGTGGTTGGCATCATCAGGAGAATTGATAAACTGGATCAAAGTCGACTTTGACGCCATGAAAATTGAGAACGAATGAAACAGATAATTCCACCCCATGAAAATTCAGGATAAATTAAAGCAGTGGCGTCGGAGCCGAAGATGCTGGTTCATCGACGGAAATGTGTAAAATGGGTCCGAGCATCCCCCCCCCCCCTCCCCCGAAATGGACTCAGAAATGAAAATTTCCTACGTGAAACTCAAGACGAGCACTTACGTGTTCGGAACACTTCCGACGCCCCTGAATGTGTGTGTGAAAGAAATAATTCCAGAGAATCCCTAATAAAATTCAGAACAAGTGAAAAAAGTAGTTCCAACACACCCATGAAAATTTAGGATTCCAGAATTGATGAAAAGAATTTATGAAAGAATATATCGATGGAGAGAAGCATAATTCTAGAATTATTTATTACTAGATGATAATGACAATTTCCAGAATTTAAAATTATTATTACCGTAAGTATGGGGCTTCCAAAGACACTTGTCGCACACGCCTGAGAACAGCACTGCCGTATGGTACGTGCGACACAGTCTTTGAAGTCTCTTGCTTCCCTCGCGACAGGCGTGAATCCAGGGGGGCGAACGGGGTTGATCTTCCCCTCCAGGAGCCGGATGTTACGGTGTAATACCATCCGGCTATATTATAATGATCATTGGTGGTCCGCTAGTCCGAGACCACTGATTAAACGATCGGACCACCGAGGGAAAAAACTGCAGTAGTCCGAGGGACAAGTAGCGCTGAACCCCCCCCCCCCCCCGAAACATTCATCGCAGAAGAATCTCCTATGGGAGAATAGCCAATCCTCAGTCGTTTTATGTTCTCTCAGCTATTTAAATGTCGAATGATAATCGTTTATTTGCTGTAAAAAATATTTATTTAGAAAGCCGCGTCTGTGTGCCGAAATTCAAAAATTTTTGAGAGAAACTGATTTTGATATGCTGCGTGTATACATACAGTGTATGTGCCATCTGGTGCCTCAAGATGCAAATTTGCATCCATTTGATGAATCGATATTTTTCCGGCATTTGTGCACATGCCATCCTAATCTCTTCATCATCATCATTAAGAACAACAACAACAACCATTTTCAATCCACTGCTGGATGAGGGTCTTAATTCTTTTCATGGTATCACATGCCTTTGTGTGGCTCCTTGTCCAGGTGATTCGTTTTCTGTCTCTTCTTGTGATGCCTAGCATACATCTCTCCGGGCTCCTTTGTGTTGTCTGTAGCCTTTGTATCGTCTAGCTTGTGAGTTTCCATGTTTCAGCTCCATAGGTCAGTGCTGGTAGCACACTGGTTAAACACTTTTCTTTTCAGGCATAATGGCATGTGACTCTTCAGAATTACATGACTCATCACTCTTGATCCGCGCCTACGTTGCCTAACGTAGAACTCCTACAAACCAAGGCTGGGTAATCCAACACCGTCAATAGCAGAAGGCCTTCTCACGAAGCTCGCGACGTCACTGAAGAAAGTCATCTCACCTCAGCCATTGGATATACTACTACTAAACCACATATGTACCTCGTCCATAATCCTGTGCGCAAATTCTAACGAATTGGTACATGTTGGAATGTGCGTGTCTGTGTTGTGAACCTAACGTGAAGCTTGTTTCTGTGTAATGCTTGTTACAGCACTGCCATCTACCACATATTTTTCGAACAATGAGTGATGTGTAATGTTTGAAGGTTTTTACTGTTGTACGCCTGTTGTTCTCTGCGGCGAGACTTTTTAATGGGGCGATCGGCTCGCATTCGCACCTCGAAGTTGGGAACCACAGTAAAGCAACTTCAGTCGACCACCACTGCGGCGAGGGTGGGGTTCGAACCCGGAACCTCGCGATGCGAGTCCGGCACTATGGGCCATTGGATATAGCAGTCCGGCCGTATGCGCCATCTTTACTTCTTTTTTTTTTGGCAGTATATTCAATGAAAAAAGGTGAGATGGTGGACGTTGGCCGACGGCTTCAGTGACGTCATGAGATTCGTGCGGAGGTTTTCTGCTATAGATGGTGTTCTGTAGACTAATCCCACATATTTGTGTGAAGTTTGACATCAGTATCATCGCCAATGCGATCGTCCCCGCTTAATCGTATCACGGATGTATTCGAATGGATAAAATCCTCCGACTCCCATAGAGACAATATTAAAAGTCGTCGCTGAAAATGATCATTTCAACGACTTTTTCCGCTTAATCGAATATTAGGCTTCGCAAGTAAACTGTTGATGCACATCAACCACTACGCGCATAATGTTTTATTGAATGAAACATTTGTGAAATTATTGGAAAATTTGCGTTGCAATGAGGAATGCGAGAATTTTCTACTGAGTCCTGCCCTCAAGGCGATTACAGCGACTTACAAAGGGCCTGAGGCAGGATGAAGTGAAAATACGTTTGACAGTAGGTATTGCCTCCAAGCATTCAAGTCGTCATTTAATTTTTTATTCTCTGTTGAGCCAACAGAGGGCGCTAACTTTCCCGATGAAAAGTGAAAATCTTAGGTATTGTGATCATTATAATTAAATATAATTTCCACTTCACTTTTGATGTTTGATTTATTCGAGAAGCTTTATTAATTTTTTTATCCTTTATCAATTTTCAATATACATACAAACTATATTAACGTTGTAAAATGAGAATTGAATTTGTTACCCGCATAATCGGATATTGTGTGTGTGTGCTGGAATCGTTGATATCCTTTTAAGCGGGCCCGAATGTAGCTGTTCCATATGTTGCCTCTTTTCAACGGTTAGACGTCACTTTGAACAGAAAAACTGGTACTTGCCTTTCTAAAGCCCCGTTCACATGTGCAATAAAACATCCCGGGAAGTTCCCGGTAACGGGGATTTTCGCTACAAACCATTCGCATGACATTTAGTTTATGCCGGTAATCCCCCTCTTCTTTCCGGAAGTCGTATCGTCACTGGTTACGTGGGTTGAACGGAAGTGGTTGATTCAAGATGGCTGACGTTTTAGCGGCGCAAAGGATTATGGGAGAGAAGGTCGCTGTCGACCACCAATCTTCCCCAAGAATGATGGGCTTTTTTTGATGTGTGTGTGAGCTCCTTCTCTCTCACCTTTTTTTTCCTACGAGGGGAAAAATTTTGCCATGCCGGTAATTATCGCCAAAGCGACCCCCAATCCTATACATGTGAACGGGGCTTTAGGGTGCGATTACAGTGCACGTGTGCTTCCGATTCCGGAAACCCGTCTCCGATTGGTTAAAAATTCGAATTTCAACTTTTTTTTTGGCTTGAAATTCGGGTTTTTAACCAATCGGGGAGGAATCGGAAACACGCGTGCACCATGGCCCCCACAAGAGGTGGGCTGACAAGGCTCCAGCCCTGGGGCCCGGGATGATTTTCATAATTTTTTTGTTTTTTCACGTTATAAATTCATCATAAAGGGGCCCGTGAAAGTCTGGTCGGGGGAGGGGGCTGTAAAAGATTCCAGCCTAGGGGCCCTGCTTTAGGATGTGGGGGCCATGGCGTGCACTATAATCGCCACCTAATGCCAAATTCAGACTCACATCGCTACGAAACTTCAACCCGCGGAAAACCCGGTTATGAGGTGTGGCTGGCACAGAGCGTGCTATTTGAGTAGTCGATTTTGAGTAGCTACCCCTCTAGTACCGATTTTGGGCAGCTCAGAATCATGTAGCGGTGCGAGTTCAGCATCTGGCTCAAGCTGAAGGATGATGCGACGTGATTCTTAGCTGAGCAAAACCGGTTTTATGGGTACGTAAAATCGACAGTTAAAATATCCTTCTCTGGGCTAGCCTCAAAACCTGTTTTTCTGCGGGTTTCATTTGCGTAGCTCTGTGGGTGTGGATCTGACTTTTGCAATTTGAACACATTCACGCACTTGCATAAAACACACAAACATATTCTTTCCTTCTTCATAAGCCTATCTGGGCCCGTTTTTAGTCCCATTTAGTCAGCCCTTACGAAGCTGGGAATGGGGGAATAACTTTGATTCTGGTCTGGTTTGGTCCAGCTTCAGAAGACCCCGCATTCGTGATAAAGAAATGAAAATATTTGACTAAATTTTTGAATAGTAAAACATAAGATCAGCAGTTGCGGATGTGGTGTCGCGTGAGCAGGTCTCTTATCGCTTCCAGGCTAACTCTGCTGTCCGTGTAGATCGTAGTTTCCCAACCTTTTTTGTCTCATCGCGCCCTTCTTCAGAAATTTTTTATACCTGTAGCTTATACCGTCACCTTGGAACTTTCCATCGCCCCCAAGGGTGCTTTAACGCTCATGTTGGGAATCACTGGTGTAGATCCTTACTCTGTCCTCTGATTAAGGGCAGTCTGTTTTTACGGCTTGCATCGTAGCCATTTTGAGGGTCCAGAGCTCTATTTGGAAGACACTGCAGCCGTCCTGCAGCCTCGCGGCCCATTGATTGGTGGTCTGCTGCCATGCCGTCCGCTGTTTGGGAGCCGTCTGTGAAAATTTCTTTGCCTTTGGGGAACACAAGAGTTGCCCATCAGTTGTTATCTGGGCATCGATGGGCTCACTTGGCAGGGTGTCGGGCACACCTTATCACATTTCTCTCATAATTGGTTGAGTCAAGAGGCATTCCTGCGGACGTGATGTTTCTTCCCAGCCTGGTGAGTCTGACTGATTTTGCTAGGAATTACGTGAGCAAGATCAACGGAGGAGTACCAGTCAACACCTGCATCGTCATGTTAGACGACGTGCGGTAACATCTAGACATGTACAGGAGAAATCCTCTTTTTTGCAGAGCATAGGCGGAGATAGACTTGGAAGTCTGGGGGGGGGGACCACGGTCATTATTGCTGGGGGGGGAACGATGATGATGATGATGTCATTTCATATATACATATATTGCCCCTCCTCCCCACCCCGTATCTCCGCCCATGGTGCAGAGTTCAGCATGCGTTGCGTTCTAACCGTCATAGAGGACCCCATGCGGCTGCTCCATATGTTATTATCTTAACTGCAACTGTGCTTCGCGGAGCCCTTAGGACTCCGTGTGCACTTCCCAGGGGCTCCGCGGCCACTCTAGAATAATAAAATAAATCAATAAATTTGATAAACAAACAAAAAAAGAGGCCTAAAGGGTACCGCCATATAAATAATATACTAAAAAGGGCTCCGCCATAGAAATTATTCACTGAAAAGGGCTCCGCGAGTCAGAAAAGGTTGAGAACCGCTGCTGTGTGTAGAGGATCCTTCGATATTTCGTTTTGAGGCCCCCCACTGCGGTCCCGCTGCATTCCGCATTCATTGTAGGGACCTACCTCATTGCCTTTGCTCCTTGTGTGTGCTAAACAATTTAGTAGTTGATCTGTCACCAGGTTCCATAGCATGGAGTCTGAGCATGACCCTGCGGGCAGCCTCTGGTCTGGTGATGGGAGACGAACTGTCTTTGTGTCTCCATACCTAAAACTCTGTCCTACAGGAGATTCTCCAATGTTGCCAGTACTTCGCGTGGCGCCGGAATTGATTTTAGGAGCTTCCGGAGAATAGGGAATCTCAGAGAATTAAATGCTCCAGGAACACTAGCGCCTGCTTCTTTTTTTGAGCTCTGAGTCACAACCCAAGCTTGATTCGCAGGGATTTAGAAATGGTCATACCAGTGGCGCTGACATGAAGAAAACATTGGAGGGGCTGGAAGTGCCGATCGTCCAGCACAGTGTTTCTTAACCTTTTTTTGGCCGTGGCCCCCTTTGAACCTGATTTTTTTCTCGTGGCTCCCCTGCCCTACACAGAGTTTTCGACCCTCATTTAGAAGCAAGATCCTTTATATGTATTGAATTGATTTTTTTCATTGAATTATACTGAACGAAAATTTTGAACATAAGATTGGCCTTCAGATCACTGGCCTAGAATTTACTAAGCTCCCCGGTAGTTCGATTTCTATTCAGAGCCGTTTCAACATCATGGGCGCCTTAGGCAAAGTGATGCTATGTGGTAGTCCCATACTTAGCTGGAAATAAACAGCCTACATATTTCCTACTTATTTTCAAAATTTATTGTACTATGCAAAATATCATAAGGTGGGGTCACATATGGATATGAGACCGCCGGGCATGACCCCTCACAAGAGTGGGACTGACAGAGCTGCAGCCAGTGGCCTGATATGGTTTTCATCATTTTTTGTTTTTCACACTATAAATTTAATATAGAGGAGGGGTCTGTGAAAAATGTAGCCGGGGGCCTGCGAAAAAAACCCATCCTAGGGAACCTGCTGCAAAATGTAGGTGGTGAGGCCCGGGTGGTTTCATGCCCTAAGACGGCTCCGGTTTTATGTGTGGTTTTGTTGGATTCTGCAAGTGTATAAGTCACTAATATAAAAGCTTTATTTTTTCACACATTTCTTCTCAGCTCTCTGCAACCCTCCAAACCCCTTGTCATGGCCCCTTTCTCCATTTTCTTCCGTGGCCCCCCTTGAAGTATCCCAGTACCACTAGGGGGCCATATGGCCTCCGGTTGAGAACCACTGGTCCAGCATATACGAGACTCAAGTGCGGACACGGGAGGAGGAGGAACATTGCATTGTTTTTTTTAGAAATTATTGGGAGGGCTCAGCCCTCTTACAAAATTTATTTGGTGGAGGGGATCAAATGGCCACAGCCCCTAGGTTCCGACGCCCCTGTGGGTCGTACGAATCCTGTTACAGCTGGGGATTCTTGAGTTATGGGTCAAATCCCAAACTTGATCCTAGATGGGTCGACCAAATCCACTGACAGTCATGTTATAAATGCACTTATTGCGCCGTTGGTTTCTCCAATTTCGCGAAAGACAAGCAGTTCCTTGGGTCGCGAAGCTGATCTCGTTGTTTATTTTGAGTCGCGGCTAAAAAAGGTGTTAAGAACCCTTGGCCTATATAGTCCAATATTAAACTCTTCTCGATACAACAATATACTTTACTACGACGAATCCCTCTATAACGATGGGTTTTTAGGAGATTTTTGAAGAACCGCTACAACGATATTTGTGTTATAATTTGCTCGAATTCGTTTTGCATTTAATTTTTACTCTGTCACTTTTTCTCCATTCTGTAAAGGCGTCCAACAACATCGCGTGAATTTGCTCCACGGATTCACCGAAAGCGATAAAAAAGTTATTGTTATTGCTACTTTCATGGTTTTCTGTGGTTCCGAACTTCGAGGAGCAAGTGCAGGCCGATCCCGCTTCCGTTAAAAAATCTCGCCACATTGAGAAACTGGGCCTACAACGATAGAATTATTCAATCCTTACACTTCTCTTATAGTTAGAAAAATTTGATGGCAGATGGCAACACTACACATAACATAACAAACAAACTTCACGGTAGGTTCACTACACGTACATTCCAGCATGTACCAGTTCGTTGGAATTTAAGCAGGGGAATACGGACGAGGTGCATGCGTGGTTTAGTAATGTTGTTACTTTCTATGTAGGACACTAAAGTGAAATGCGGTAAACAACTTTGCAAAGGCAATGCATGCGCCTGAATTTTAGGTTTGCGGGAAATTCACCGCCGAGCAATTCACCGCTGGGAAAATTCACCGACAACAGTTCGACACGAGTCAGTGAGCCAGTAAGTGAGCGAGTGAATCAGTAAATGATACAGTGGTTAGTGAGTGACAGAGTGGTTAGTGTTGGTGTGTGAGTGAGGAAGAGAGACAGTAAGTGGCCTAGTGAGTGAGCGGGTGGGTGACCTAGTGAATGAGTGCTATGATGAGCGACTCAGTGGCAGAATGAGGGATCTATAGTGCGTAAGCGAGTGACAGAATGAATGACCTAGTGAGTAAGTGCTTGACCTGGTGATTGAGTGCGTGTGACAGAGGAACGACCTAGTCAAAGAGTAACAGTGTGAGTGACGCAGTTAGTGAGTAAGTGAGTGAGAGTGAGCGACCTAGTCAGTGAATGAGCGAGTGAGAATGTGTGCGTGACTACCAGGTGATTGAGTATATAACAAAGTGAGCAACCTAGTGAGTTGATGATAGAATGAGTGACCTAGTGAGTTGATGATAGAATGAGTGACCTAGTGAGTCAATGACATAATGAGTAAGAGATTGACCTACGGAATAAATGAGCGACCTAGAGATCAAGTGAGTGACCGGCCTACTGAGAGAGTGATCGAGTGACATAGAGTGAGTGGCATAGAAGTAAGTGAGTGATCCAGTGAGTGAGCGCCAGAGGGCGCGACCCCGTGAGTGAGTGAGTAAGTGATAGAATGAGGCTACCTAGTGATTGACCGAGTGACCTTGGGAGTGAGCGAGCGAGAGCGAACTAGCTCTAGTGGCAGGCCGGTTTTTCACTCATTTTCATTCACTCACTCGTTCACTTGCTCACGCGATCATTCATTCATTCACTCACATCGAACTGATGTCGGTGAATTTCATGTGGGTGGTTAAAACACATTTTCTGATGGGAGACTGACGATGCCGATTAAGAAAAGATCACAACTATAACATAAATTTGGGGACACGCGATGATAATGTTGCCTCTCGATGTAACGATAATCCCTATACAACGTTATTTTTCTTGGTGCGCAGAGTGTCGCAGTGCCATCTTATAACGCATGGGCCTGCCCGGGCACGGCCCGGAGGCCTCAAGAGAAGAGAAGCCTCACAAAAATGGGATCCGGTTGGAGTTTTCTAGGATTTACCAGGTAGGACATCTAGAAAACCACTTGGCCCGGGGGCCCATGATACTCTTAAGTCGGCCCTGGAGTATCGTTATATCGAGGTTTCGCTGTATTATAAAATATTATTAACAATGAAAAAAAAATTCATGCCCTGAGCATCATCTTCTTCTGTGCAATCATTTAAAAATTTTATGATTAAAATTTTTCTTTTTAATTTCTTTGAATGAAATTTTGATGGTCGGAGACAAAAGAAATTTAATAAGGCATTTAAAAAATAGTAATCCGTGGGTCAAGGGTGCTCAAACTTCAGAAAAGTACGCACCACTTAACTGGTTTGAAAACGTGTCGCGGGCCACATGAGTGATCTGGTATTGTGTAACGGGCCACTTGAGTAATCTGGAAATATGCAACGGGCTGCTAGAGTGATCTGGAAATGCACACCAAGTTTAGCGGGTCACTCAAGTGATCTGTAGATGTGCCGCGGGCCGCTTGAGTGATCTGAGACTGTCCAGTGGGGTTACTCAAAGTGGTCTTTAAATGTGATGCGGGTTTCTTAAGTTGTCTTACAATATATGTCACGCGGGAACTTCATTGATCTGTAGATGAGTCACGGACCACTTGAGTGATCTCTAAATGTGCCACGGGCGGCTTGAGTGATCTGAAATTGTCTAATTGGTTAGTCAAATGATCTGTAAATGTGCCACTCAGTTCATTTGTGCAAAATTAAGTTAGAAGTTGCGGGCCACATCAGATGACTCGGAGAGCCACATTTTGCCAGTGGGATATGGGTTGAGTATGTATGCCGTAAGTTGATCAGTGGATGTTGATGAGCTTTCAATCATACTGAGAAGCGCCACCTATCAGTGGATATTGATATTTCTCTTACAATTCGCAATTTAAATTAATTTTATTATGACATTTTCATCCATCATCTAAACAAAATTTTCATTTTTTTAATTATTCTAATTTTCCTAAAATAAATTTTTTTTCACTATATTAAATTTATTGAGAGAATTATTCATTCGGACCCATATGGGTCAAAGTTTCACCCTTTTCCAATGTTTTTGAACCCTCCCAGTTATAGAACAGAAGAGACCACGCACGCACAATAGCAATTGTGAATATTAGCCCGATCCATGTAGATGGCCTAACCCTGGGGTTCTTGACCTACGGGTCACGGGGTCTTCCGAGACAGGTAATACAAATCCACTTACAACCAGACGCTTTTCAACTATGGGTCCCGACCCAAACTTGATTAGCTGGTGCTTTCAAAATGGGTCGTTCAAATCCACCAACAGCCATGGTTTTTTGAGATATGTCTCACGATCCAAACTTGTTTCGCGGGGCTTCCAGGATGGGCCGTACAAATCCACTGACAGACAAGACCTTTTTTGAGCTATAGGTCGCGACCCAAACACTTGATTTGCAGGCGCTTTCGAAATGGGCCGTACAAATCCACTTACAGCCAAGGGTTTTAAGCTACAGGTCGCGACCCAAACTTGATTCACAGGAGCTTCTGACATGGTTCATTCAAACCCACTAACAGCAGCGAGCTCTTGAGCCATGGGATCACGACCCAAACTTGATTCGCAGGGGCTTTCAAGATTAGTCGCACCAATCTAATTACAGCCAGGGACTTGAGCTTTCTTTCTTTCAAACCGAGCACAACCCCATTCCATCGCCAAAGGCAATTTGCTACCGATTGCGTGTGGGGGGGGGGGGGTAGCTAACAGTCTGAGTGCGCGTGAGAATTATATGAGAATTGATGAAAATTAAGAATTAGCAGAGAAAAGAAAATCCAGAATTGATATAAATTCAGAATTAATGAACTAATAAGTTAAGAATTGGTGAAAGCCATCAATAATATATCTTGAGTCAGGGGTGAGACCCGTTGCTCCCGCAACTCTGCCACACACTTCTATCCGAAGGGCAGCTCTGAACGAATGTTATATCGGGACTTTGCTTATATCTGGGGGGGGGAGAAGGGGTCTCCAACACGTGGCCCGCGGGCTATATTTGACCTTCGGAGCGTTTTTGTCACGTTCTGCCGATAATTTTCAAAAAAGTGGGAGAAAACATGAAGAAAAACGATTAACTCTAGAACTAATAAAAGAAATTATTTTGAAATTGATGAAAATTCTGAATTAATGAAATAACAAGTTAAGAATATAGGAGAATGTGCCTTTTCAATAATTTACTTTGAGTACGGGGTGGGGCGTGGTGCGCCAGCACCAGTCGCACGCTCCTAAGGGCAGCTCTGAACATATGTTATATATCGAGGTTCGACTATACTTATATCAGGGGTCTATAACGCGTGGCCCGCGGGCCTTCGAAGTGTTTTGTCGTGTCCCGTCGATGTTTTTCAGAAAATGGTAGAAAACAGAAAAAACTGATTAACTTATATAAGATTAACTTTAGAATTGATGAAATAAATAATTTTGGAATTAAAGAAAGAAATGGTTTCGGAATTGAAGAAAGAAATAATTTCGGAATTGATGATAGAAATAATTTCAAAAATAATTTCGGAATTGAAGAAAGAAATAATTTCGGAATTAAAAAAGAAAATTATTTCGGAATTGAAGAAAGAAATAATTTCGGAATTGATCAAAGAAATAATTTTAAAAATAATTTCGGAATTAAAGAAGGAAATAATTTTGGAATTAAAGAAAGAAATGGTTTCGGAATTGAAAAAAGAAATAATTTCGGAATTGAAAAAAGAAATAATTTCGGAATTGATGATAGAAATAATTTCAAAAATAATTTCGGAATTGAAGAAAGAAATAATTTCGGAATTAAAAAAGAAAATTATTTCGGAATTGAAGAAAGAAATAATTTCGGAATTAAAAAAGAAAATTATTTCGGAATTGAAGAAAGAAATTGTTTCGGAATTGAAGAAAGAAATTGTTTCGGAATTGAAGAAAGAAATAATTTCGGAATTGATGATAAAAATAATTTCGGAAATAATTTCGGAATTGATGATAGAAATAATTTCGGAATTGATGATAGAAATCATTTCAAAATTAATTTCGGAATTGAAGAAAGAAATAACTTCGGAATTGAAGAAAGAAATAACTTCGGAATTGAAGAAAGAAATAACTTCGGAATTGAAGAAAGAAAAAATTTCGGAATTGATGATAGAAATAACTTCAAAAATAATTTCGGAATTGAATTATTTAAAATTCTGAAGTTCCTAAATAACTGAAATTTTTGAAACAAATAACTTCAGAATTGGTGAAAAAAAGCTAAAAAAATCAATGAGAGAAATAATTTCGTAATTTCTGATAGAAATTATTTCATAATCAATAAAAAAATATTTGCATAATTATTAAAAAAATTATTTCAAGATGCATTGAAAAATAATTATTCCAAGATACATTGAAAAATAATAATTTCAGAATAATCGAAACAAATAATGAAGGAATGAAAATCTGAAAGTGATTTCAGATTAAAATTAATCTCAGAATTTATCAATTTAATGAGCAATTAATCGGAAAAAAATTTCAGAATAGTGAAAAAAAAAAAATTCAGAACAAATCAAAATTGATGAAACAAATAATTTCAAAATAAATAAGTAAATTATTTTTAGTTTTGTTTAACACGGGGTCCCATTGGCCAATTCTATTAAGACGTCACCAAAATGAGTTGGTGGCCCACGGGCTTCGTAGAAAGTTTCAATTCGGCCCGCAATGTCAGAAAAGTGGAAAAGTCCACTGCATTTTACAAATAGCCCTGAATAAAATAATCATATTATCACATTATATTATTATCGTCTCTCATCATAATTTACGATTGTAAAAAAAATGACCAACGACCAGCTCCAAAATAAAATAATTTCAGTTTTTCACCACAACAGTGAGAATTGAAAAAAAAGACCGCTTTATTAGAAATATTCAAAATTATATAAAAATTTATTATATTAAAATTCATTTGTAATTAACTTTATACAATATCAATCCATACATTTTCTAAAAAAATATATATTTTTTTTTTGTTTGATTTTAATACGCAAATAAATTCGAAAAAAATATCGAATTAATTCATTAATATCATCATTATATTTTCAATATTTTCTGGAAAAAAATATCAAAAGAAATACCAAAAAATAATAAAATAAAAGAATTATATACTGCTTGAATTCACGCAAAGAGATTCTCGCAAGTATTTTTTTATTTTATTTTCTTTTTAACGTCGTTCAGGATAAAGAAAGAAAAGGGGAAGGGGAAAAAAAAAAGATATGAGAAAGCGACCTCTAGCGGCAGAGGGAGCAAACTCACCCACGCAGCGCTCGCAATACGCTGTAAGGCTGGGAGCGAGAGTGGGGAGGTAGAACAGAAAGAGAGGAGGCGGGAGGTGAGATATAGAGAGGAAAACGAATACTAAAGATGGCAATGAGAAGGGGGAGGGAGGGGAACGGGCGAGAGAGAGAGAGAAGCGAAGGGGGGAGAACGGCAGAAGGGTAGAGCCGGAAGATAGAGCGACGAGGGAAGAACAGGTCGGACGAGTGGTAGAGGAGAGCGGGGGGAACGGCGGAGCGAGAGATAGAGGGTGGAAGGGGAGGAGAGGAATGAGCGACAGAATAATGGGGGCGATGAGAGGGCAGAGAAGTGGAGAGCCGGCGGGAGAGCGAAAGAGAGAGAGAGATGGTGTGTGTGTGTGTTTGTGCATGTATGGGCGGGAGGGCGGCGGCAGCGGAGGCGTCATCGGGGACGGAGGGCCGGAGGAAGGAGGCGAACCGGCGGGAGAGGCAGAAGAAGATAGAATAGGGAAGAACGAATGCATAAGTATGGGGTGATCGGAGGCCGTTCCGTTGAGGGATCGATCCCATATTGCGTTTATTTCAGGCTATTAAAAGTGAAAGTTTCTTTTTTTGTTTTTTAATTTTTTTTTTACATTTCTGGTAGTAAGAAATAAATCCTAACAAACTTGGTAATTTCTCAAATTTTTAATTCTACAACAATACAGATGATGTACGAAATTATTGTAATTATCAATTATCATATTCATTCTGAATAAATTTGGAAATATTGATATAGTGTTGAATTCGGTAACAGCGACATTGATTGTAGCGACACTTTGGCTATAACGTCAATAATTGGTAGTCCCGGCTGATTTATATAGAGCAGGGGAAATTTTCCACCCGCTGTGTGTGCGCGCCTCTTTACATAATCAACGCTTATCCGCGGCTTCCAAGAGCAGTTTAACAAAGAATCTCTTCAAAAAAAACCTTTGTCTGGACCGCAATTCATCGGCACCTCTGACAAAGATTGGAGGCTCACCAGGGTGCAGCGGCACACAGTTTGAGAACCCCGACATACAGAATAATGTTAATTGACCTTGCTACAAGTCAATGGAAACGCGATAGCCTCGTTTATAACGATACGTTTTTTGTCTCACTTCTGCTTCCATTTCCTCAAGAAATTCCCAGTATTTGAGCTGATCCTATTACGGGAATGTTCTGATCAGTGATCTCATTCAGGTAATGTTGCTAATCAGTGATCGCATTCAGGAAATATTGCTGATCAGTGATCGCATTCAGGGACAGCAAGAGATAAATAATCCTAACAAACTTGGTGATTTTTAAAAGATTTCTGAAATTTAAGTTCTACAACAATGTAGATGATGTACGGCATTATTGTAATTATCATATTCATTTTAAATAAATTGGAAAATTAATGTACAACTTTGAGCTCGGTTATAACGACACCTCGGGGTATGACGTTAACAGTTGGTGGTCCTGGCTGATTTCCATAGAGAATGGTGTTAATGAACATTGCTTTTTATCAATGAAAACGCAATGATCTCGGTTATAACGAGGAATATTTTCCCTACACTTTCACTTCCATTTTTATAGGGTTTCCTCAAGAAATTTCCATTATTTCAGCTGATCCATTCAGGGAATGTTCGTCCATTATTCCAGTCTGGTTTAAAGTGTGCGTCGCGACTCACAAGAGCGTCGCCAACCTTTTTGTCGGGGCGTATTGATGAGCTGAACACATTGATTTGTGTGTCTAATTAGTATGCTTCGAAGTCAGCACTGTTTTTGTATTTTTGAATTTCTTCATTGTCTTTGTGTTTTTGCATTTATCCATTGTCTTTGTGTTTTTGCATTTATCCATTGTCTTTGTGTTTTTGCATTTATCCATTGTCTTTGAAATTTGAAATTTATTGTTACACACACGCACACAGGACCATAATGCGCCTTCTTATTTGCATTTCTTCATTGTCTTTGTGTTTTTGTATCTTTGAATTTCTTCGTAAATTGTCTTTGTATTTTTGCATTTCTTCATTGTCTTTGTGTTTTTGTATCTTTGAATTTCTTCGTAAATTGTCTTTGTATTTTTGCATTTCTTCATTGTTTTTGTATTTTTGCATTTCTTCATTGTTTTTGTATTTTTGCATTTCTTCATTGTTTTTGTATTTTTGAATTTCTTCATTATCTTTGTGTTTCTGCATTTATCCATTGTCTTTGAAATTTATTATTACACACACGCACACATATGTACAGCATATAATACAGACGCAATATACAAAAAACATATATATTACCATTTATATATTAGCCCAAGGGATTACATGATCCGTCCAGGGCATATTGATAGTGTAGTATATATTGGGGTTGACAACAGACCAATGGTGTATATAATTAAGATATAAAATATTCAGTCCTCACATTACATTCGTAAAGAGAGAAAAAAAGATGCATGTATAAGGGATTATTATTCCAATTGTGTTGATTTTGTTTATGAGTAGCTTTTTGAATTTGTGTAGTGATTTTTCCGTTTTTATTTCGTCATTCAATCTATTATATTCTTCAGGTGCTATGTATGTGAATTGTTTTTGTATTATGGTTTTGTTTGGTTTAGTTATGGAGTATTGAATTCCATGTTGTCTTGTTTGTCTCTGCTGGTGTTTAATTTTGAACCAATCGGGATTTTTCTGAATAAAGAATAATATTTTGTAAAGATAGAGTTTATATTTTTGCATTTATCCATTGTCTTTGCATTTTTGCATTTCCGCATTTTCTTTGTATTTTTGTATTTTTCTGCATTGTTTTTTGAATTTTTCAAATTTTGATGCCATAATATTTTGTATATACATGTAAATTCTATGTATGTGTGTGTGTGCGCGCGCGTACATTTAATAATGTACAGCGGTCCCGCCCTTGACAAGGGGAATTGATTAAAATTGGCTAAAGCTGATAGAGAGACTCAGACCGTGTTCGGTTTGAAAGAAAGAAATAAAAGTGTGGCTTCTCTCTCTCTCGAGGCCCCGGTTGCACCATTATATTTAGGGGGGGGGGCTGTTTGAAGTGGTTCTTTCGTATATCCACTGAACAATTCGGGTGGAAACAGATGAGCTTTAAATGGGGCAAGAGACCCACGGGTGACAAAGGCATGAGAACCACTACGTTATTCTATTAATGCTTGGCGATGCAAAAGCGATTTATTGCATGTTTGACGCCTCAACTTGCTCATTGATATGACTCCTATACGGGACATTCCGGTGTTTTTCCTGTAATTTTGCCCTTTCCGACGTTTTTTTTTCTGTTTATTCCGCGAAAAACTCAATTTATAATACTTACTAAACCTCAAGATGAAGGTAATTGGAATAATTTATAAATAATGTTAATGTGCATATGCTGCCACCCTCTGGTTACGGCCCTGCATATGCCTAATGATATTGTGCATATGCAGGGCCGTAACCAGAGGAGGGCGGGGGGGGGGGGGAGGAGCTGCTCCGGACGGAAAAATTTAGGGGGGGGGCAGCAATTTTAGTCGGGAAAAAAGAACACCGTTATAAATTTATCGAATTTTAAAGTTGTGGGGGTGGCTGAATCATGTTTGCCCGGGCGGCAAAAAAACTTAGTTACCGCTGTGGCATATGAGTATGTAAAAATATGAGTATTGATCACATACATGGCATATGTTCAACATTTTTTTCTTGAATAAATCTACTGTAATTCACTGCAGATTGTAGCACTTTATTTCTCGCCAAAGTCTGCTTGTAAGGAATGATTAGCAATTTCACTGAAAATTGGCAACTTTTTTTTTTGGCGAGAATTGGTGATAGCCCGTACTTATTTTATCCCGATTTCCCTCATTTTTCTTAAAATCCATGATCAGTGATCATGATCATCTTGATTGTTATCAAATTTCAACTTCATGTGTAGTATTTTATTACACCGGATAAATATTTAAAACGTCAACCTCGGTTATAACGACAAAATTTCGCTGAATCTTCGATGTCGTTGTAACTGAGTTTGACTTAATTTCATTTGCACAGTCAAAATTATCTTCCAATTTATGATATGCGTTGCTCCGTATACATATGTGGGGGTGATGTGTTTTAGCGCATAGGTAACAACTGGGCAGGGGCGCATTAATGATTTTACCGCCCTTTTCCTATTCAAGTCTAATTTTATTGACTCAAATTTGCAGCCATGCGTCATTACCCTCTTGGTTCCCACCCCTGTAAATACACCTCTGTCTCGAGGTCACTCATATGCTCACACTTTTTGTTTTGGTTTCTTACATCCTCACACACTGTTTTGATCACTTGAATGCTTACACACACTTCAGGTCACTTGTTTGCTCGCTCTTCCTCTCTAGGTCACTCTGTTACAGGCCCGTAGCCAGAAATTTCGTGCGCGGGGGAACCAAAGTGATAGAACAATAGATATGCCCATCTTTTTCCCCCTTTTTTCGGTCATTTTCTCACATTTCGGGTGGACTAAACCCCCAAGTCCACCCTTCCCCCCCCCCCCCCTCCTCGCTACGGCCTTGCTCTGTTTGTCATTCCCAATGCTTTCATAATGTTTTGGTCGCTCACTAACCTGTTCTCTCTTGATCTCTGTGTCGATTCCCATGCTTCTTCACTTCCTGGGTCACTATTTTGTTCCGTCAACTGATATAATCCCTCCCTCTCTGGATCACTCTTTCGGTCATTCACATGCTTACGCACTGCTTTGGTCACTCTTTTTTGTGACTCGCTGACCTAGTCGTTTCATCTCCAAGTCACGCTCAGCACTCTTCAAGTGACACTGATTTAGTCCCCTCGCTCCCTTGGCCATTCGATTGGTCACTCACTTTTCTGCTCTCTTCTGGTCACTCTTTTGATCCCGCACGTGCTTGCGCCCTCGTTAGTTCACTAACATGCTTGCAAACTCTGTAGGTCACTCGTTTGGTCACTCACTGATTTAGTGTCTCACTTTCGAGGCAGACTTATGATTTTACCGCTTTTGTGTGGGCTATGGTTTTTTTTACCGCACTTCTCCCATTCTAATAATTTTCTTTACCACTCATTCCTCAAATTTGCCGCCCCTCCGAACTTGCTGCCTTGGGCTATAGCCCGCTAAGACCCCTTTGTAAATACCCATCTGCAAACGGGCACGAGCGGGGGCCTCAAGAAAATTAGACCTGGTTAAAATATTCGAGAGTAAGCATGCTAATAGGTAGGCAGACATACTAACTACTAAGGTTGGGCTGCCTCAGAAAAATTACTTTGCCCTAGGCCTTCGATGCTCTTAGGACTACCCTGATAAATAACACTAGTAACAAGTATTTATTATCAATATTCAGAAGGGTCGTAATGTTTGAGATGTTTCATAGCTCCCCGACGACAAGAGGGGCGAACAAGCCCGGGGGGGACTAGGTAAATCTTATTATTTTTTCGTTATCTTACACTCTAAATTTACTATAAAGAGATCCGTAAGAAATCGTAGCCTCATGATCCATCTCAAATTCCTCCGTTAGTAGCGTCGCCTTAACGCTTGCCTCCCCCCGCCCCAGGGCCCAGAGTATGCGCTCGAATGACAACACCCAATTTTATGCATTGCAAAATGATTACAAATAAGTAATGCTTGAGCGCATACTCTGAAACGCCTGCATCTTGAATTTCATCTAAATTCGTTGATTTGTGCGGCCGCTAGCGGTCTCGTATACAGGCAAAGTTATTTTATGACCACACTGTAGGTATTTCCACCGCTGTACCGCGAGGCATTTCAAATGTTCACGCTATTTTTTGAATACAATATAAACTATTTTATTTTTTGAACCAAGAAATTAGGTTCCGAAAGCACAAAATGAAATATTCAAACAGCTAAAGCCCACGATTACGCAAAATTTTTTTTACAAAAGTTCATTTATAAAACTTGAAAATACAGTCAATAAGAGCATCGGTTACACGTAACCAATTTAATCAAACTTTTATAGTGCAATCCCGGCCTAAGAGTCGGCAAAATATATTGCAAAAATCCCTACATGCACACTGAAAGATCAGCAAACAAAAATTGAAAGATTTAAACATTTTTGAATAGGGAGGGGGATCTCTCTCTCCGAGCTGAATTCGAACATTGGGTCTACGGGCAGGGCCGTAACTAGGTAGGTGCAACAGGTGCACCCGCACAGGGCCCACTTGGAAGGGAAGTACTAAATGGGCCAAAAGGGGAGGCCTAAATTCAAATTCTTGCACAGGGTACAGGATTGGCTAGCTACGGGCGCACAGTTTGATGCACTACCCACCTACACAAATTCAGTTGAGGGACTTGGAGCTAAAGCTATTTCTCCACCATTAGTAAAGATTGCCATAAAAATTTCGTCTTCCGTAGAGTATTACTGTCCTCGTCATTCCAAGCACTGATCCGTAGTGGGGGGCGACGCCTCTCTCTCTCTCTCTCTCCCAAGAGTCGAATAGTACCGTAATTCCCCCAAATATGGTCCAAAAACCCGTGCTTACTAAAACATTGATAATCGAAATGCTAACAATATCTAGTGAATTAGATAATTATGACATGAATGTCGCTCTCCACTTGTTAATACAAGATATACGGAAGACTGGATGTTGTGAAGATATTTATTATTTGAGATGTTAATTTTTTAAGGAAAGAAAAAACTCATCTCTGCCTCTACCGGGAGTCGAACCCGGGTCCCTCGATTGCCGGACGAGTGCTCTGACCACTAAGCTACAGAGGAGATAGAGATTTTCCTTCGCTAGAGCGTATATATGCCGAACGGAACCGTGCAATGGACGGTGAAACCGATCAGCTAATAGCTCATGGACGACGAGCCACCAGAGGGCTATATATATGACATGAATGTCGCTCTCCACTTGTTAATACAAGATATACGGAAGACTGGATGTTGTGAAGATATTTATTATTTGAGATGATTTTACTACGCTCTAGCTAAGGAAAATCTCTATCTCCTCTGTAGCTTAGTGGTCAGAGCACTCGTCCGGCAATCGAGGGACC
Source organism: Pholcus phalangioides (assembly GCF_987345545.1). Classification (NCBI taxonomy): domain Eukaryota; kingdom Metazoa; phylum Arthropoda; class Arachnida; order Araneae; family Pholcidae; genus Pholcus; species Pholcus phalangioides. The sequence continues at coordinate 1,019,717 of NW_028301603.1, forward strand.
CGGGTTCGACTCCCGGTAGAGGCAGAGATGAGTTTTTTCTTTCCTTAAAAAATTAACATCTCAAATAATAAATATCTTCACAACATCCAGTCTTCCGTATATCTTGAATTAGATAATTACTAAAGCCAAGAGCATAGATAGATAGTGTAATATGGAGATGTGGTTAGGACGCCCTCTCTCCGATACTTGCCCGCGAATCAGCTGTTAGTTCGGGGTTATGTTTTCACGTGTTTCTTGTCAGCTGCAAACTTTCTTGGCTACAAGTTACTACAACAAGCTACGCTGTTGAGATGTTCTGTATTGCAGGTCTAATATTTACATATGTTTAATAAACATTTTTACTGTTGCTTGCGTATAAAAATAACTATAGGAAAAAATAATAGAAAATTGTACTTTGTGCTTTCAACTATGGTCCAATGATTTGTATGGGCCACAAGCTGTGCCCGCAGCATTGCTCACGTGGATTTGGTAATCTGAAAATTACTCGTCGATGATTCCCCTTATAACCTTTGAACCCCTCGTGACCCACTTGGGGGGGGATTAATTTTCAGAAATTCCGTCTTAGTGAGTATTTACATTAAGAAATACAATATTGACTGAATTTCATATTTATGGCTCAGTGATGTAATTGCTCCATATAACCTTTGAGCCCCACTTCGTAAGGGGGCTGAATTTTGAAAAATCCCTTCTCAGTGAATCTATATATTACAATACAAAAATATTGACGAAATTAATACGACCCTCCACTATTGAACCCCCTTCTTATGACCCCCCTTGGCGGTCGAATTTCGAAAACCCTCTGATGGTTATAAAACGAAACTTCTAACCAAATTTCATGATGAGCTTCCATGGTTTTGGCTCGGAGTGATTACTTTATGAACACCCACCCCCCTTTTGGCCCACTTAGGGGGTTTGATAAAAAAAAAAAAAACCTTTATCTTCTAGCAAAGAACATGAAGATGGATATATTGGACTTTCGCACACCAATTCAAATCTAAAGATGTCTGCCTCGCTCTATTTGAATCTGAAGATCTCACCTCCTAGGAGGTGAAGAGAGGAAGTTGTCTTGCACAACAGCTCTGGGCGTGAGCGGTCATCAATCAATCAATCAATCTAAAGATCTCTGTCCTGGTTCCATACGCAGCTTTAGACATCTGCTTAGGCTCCATTCGCAGCTGACGAGATACTTGATTTTACTCCACTCGCAGCTGAAGATGCCTCCTTTTGCTCCATTCGAATTTGAAGGTGTCTGCATCCACTTCGTTCGCAGCCGAAGATGTCTGCCTTGACTTCATTCGCAGCTGAAGATGTTTGTCTTTTCTCCATTCGAAGCTGAAGATGCCTAGCTTCATTTCATTGGAAGCTGGAGACATCATTGTGTCTGCATCCACTTCGTTCACAGCTGAAGATGTCTTCCTTGGTTTCATTCGCAGCTGAAGATATCTGCTTAGGCTCCATTCACAGCTGAAGATATCTGATTAGGCTCCATTTGCAGCTGAAGATGCCTAGCTTCATTCCATTGGAAGCTGAAGACATCATTGTGTCTGTATCCACTTCGTTCACAGCTGAAGATGTTTTCCTTGTTTCATTCGCAGCTGAAGATATCTGCTTAGGCTCCATTCACAGCTGAAGATGCTCCCCCCGCCTCATTCCAATTTGAAAATGTCTGTATCCACTCCGTTCGCAGCTGTGAAGATGCTTGCTTTCACTGCATTCGAATCTGAAGATGTCTACCTACCTCCTCTCCATTCAGAGCTGAAGATGCCTACCCAGTAGTGCCTGCCAGAAATTACGGCAATGGGAAAAATATCGTAAACCAAGTAGCGATTTGATTGGCTGAATAGATATTTTCACTGAAAAAAATCGTACAAACGGAATAGTGATGCACTTCCGAAATTCGCGGCCCGGGAGGGGCGTCTCAAAACTTACTGCGCCCTGGGACACCATCATGCTCTTAAGACGGCTCTGTTCCTCAGTGACCTTTTCCCGATATCTATCATATCAGTCCTGTCTGGATATGATGGGACTCTGTGTGAACTGACTATCGCTCACCAAATTTCTCTCTCTCGTCCCGGTATTTCAAAATATCAAACATTACCGCATCGAGCCACGATAAAAATCAACATCCGACGCTGCATTTTCACCAGCAGTTTGCATAATAAGCAGACAAAGTGACACGTTATTGCTTAATACGCATTGAAAATTACATATTGTGCAACGCCATGCACGTATTACGGGTAAACATTTCAAAGAAATTCGCGTAAATATTTGCATCGATAGTAGCGGACATGCCGATTACATCGTCTGGTTTGGACAAATTGGTGTCGAAATTGAAATTCACATAAAATTTGTGAACTGGAAAAACATTTCACTCATAAAAATTACTTCAGTAAACTTACATTATAATAATTTTAATAATTTCAGTTTTTATTAATTCGGTTTCTTTTTACCGTGGATCAGGGCTGTAATTAGTATTTTTGTGTGTGTGTGTGTGGGGGGGGGGGGGTGGCGGCACAATCATGACTTTGACGTCGCCTACCAAAATGCGATTTTATAACGTTTTCTCTTGTTCCCACCAAAAAATTCGCCCTCTATATTTTACCGCCTGGGGCACTTGCCCCCCCCCCCCGTTTCTTCTTCCCAGGTACGGCACTGCTGTGGATTTACTATGAATGGGTGCCCCTAGTTGAAATTAAAACCGCTTCAGCAATTAAAGAGAAGTGCGGGGGGTAAAGGGGGGGACGTGCCCCCTTTTCCCCCAAAGACTATCAGAAATAGTTTTAAACACTTTGTAAAGAGAAATTAAAATATCGAAAGAAAATACCTTTGCGCTATTTTAATAAATTTCTGTTAATTTTAACCCTTGAAACGGCATTGACGAAGTATCTCGCCTTCTTGAAGGCATCTATCTTATTTCCTCGGGGGCGTGAGGGGGTGTGAAAGGTGCGGTAGCACCGGGTCTTGTATTTACGGAAACAACAATTTATTTCATAAATGCTGCATTTTCATTAGAATAAATTCTGAATTTTTTCATAAATTCTGGGATTCCGAAAAAAATGTCATCAATTGTAAAACTATTTCTTTTATTCATTTTAAATTTTTATCAGTTTCTGAAATTCATTTTTTTTTCATTTATTCTGAATTTTCGATTCCCCTCCGATTCATAGAAGAAAAAAAACCCCGCTTATAAATCCCAGAAAAATTATGTCATAATCACACAATCAATCAGTTTATCAATATTTTGCGTTTTTGCATTGCAATTCGTGTATTAACATCCGGGGCACCTGCAGCCAATAGCATGGTCATGGTTTTAATTTACTCGTAGAGAGGTTCCCCCCTAACGCAATGATTCTCTCAAAGCGTGTGCCTTGACGCCTAGAAGCGTCGTCATGCCCCCCCCCCCCCGCATATCCTGCAGCAGGGCCCCTAGACTGAGTAAGGTCTTTAGCGGGCTCCCAGCCAGATTTTTTTACGGGCTCCTCCATATTGAATTAACAGTGTGAAAAGCAAAAAGCGATAAGAAGCGTGTCCCGGGCAGGAGCCCTGTCAGTTCTACCCTTGTAGAAGCCATGTGTGTCACCAACCATTGTCAGGGGCCTTGCGGTAGCCAAGAGTGACAGAAGTCTGAGATCACTGCCCTGATGTCTGCTTTCTTCCTGAAGTTAGACCATGAGTGGAGATAAGGGGAGCGTGCCCCCCCCCCCCCGGGCATCAAAGGTGAAGTCGACTAATTTAATGCACATATGTATAGATGAATTGACATCATCATCGTGCCCCCAGCAATAATGACCATGCACCCCCCCAGACTTCCAAGTCTATCTCCACCTATGAGTTAGACCCTGCGTAACGGAAGTCTAAGTACGTTTTCTTCGGGTTTGAATTTAAGGTGAGTTATATGTAAAAGAGTAGGCTGGTGTGTGTGCGCGCGCTCAGAAATTGATAAACAGTATAATAGACAGGGTGATTTTCCCTTGGCCCGCATTTTACAAGTGAACCGTTCACCCCAGAAGCATACTTCCAATTACAAAAATTATTCAAATAACTTAGATACGCCATTGATATTGCAAGGGATTGTATAATTATTGAAATTAAATAAAAAATAACTTTTTATGCGTACGTCCTGTCCTCAAAAACCTAAATGAAAAGGTGATGTTTCTCTTCTCTCCCGAGGCCAACAAAAAAGTTTCATGTTTCCAAGTTCAATATTCGCTGAGATATTTGAATTCGAAAATTATAGAAAAGTTGGGAAAGAACATCATACATTAAGCTTGTCCGTTAGTTTATACTGTTGTTTCTCAAACCTTTTCCAAGTTTTCAACTGAAATATCTCGGGGCATCTCAGCATTTTGAAACATGGAACTTTTTTTGATGGGCTCAGGACAGACAGAACAACAACTTTCTGGTTGGGTTTTTATGACAGGGTGTCCGTTATAAAAAGGTAATTTTTTAGTTTTTAATTTTAATAACTATACCACCTCTTACAATAAGAATGACCGAAGAGTTTGAGACCGCAATGTGTATAATCGATTCCATTATGACCGATGATTCTATTCACGCAAGAGCCATTTACTAGAACAGATCCTGTTGGAAAAAACTTGCACGCTGAAAAATAAAAGAATCTCACGAATAATATGTTAATCGAATTTAATCCACGATCAATCAATGATGATAAGTAATTAATAATCAAGAAAATACTTTTTCTTTTGCTCTATTTTACGGTTTGCTTTGCTTCTATTTTCGAAGAAAGCCTTTTGAAGTTCTATACACCAGAATGTTTTTTTGTCTTAGTTAATCACAATCAGGTTTTTGATCTACCGAGATATCTTCTATATATCATTGCGTTGGTTCGTAGGATCGTCCTGTATATTTCGGCACCGACAAATTTTGCATCTTCAGCTGCGAATGGAGCGGTGTCAGGCGTTGCTAATGAAGAAGCAGTAGCAGCTTCGAATGAAGCGGAGGCAGATATCTTTCGCTGCAAATGAAGCGAAGGCAGAGGCATCTTCAGCTGCGAATGTAGTGGAGACAGACATCTTCAGCTGCTAACGAAGCGGCAGCAGACGTCCTCAGCTTCGAATGGAGCTAAGGCAAATATCTTCCGCTGCAAATGGATTGGAAACAGGCATCTCCAGTTGCGAATGAAGCGAAGGCAGAGACATCATTTGCTGCGTATGGAGTGGGGGCAGGTATCTTCAGCTGCTAATGAAGCGGAAGCAGATTTTCTCAGCTTCGAATGGAATGGAGGCAGATATCTTACGCTGCAAATGGATTGGAGACAGGCATCTCCAGTTGCGAATGAAGCGAAGGCAGAGACATCATTTGCTGCGTATGGAGTGGGGGCAGGTATCTTCAGCTGCTAATGAAGCGGAAGCAAACTTTCTCAGCTTCGAATGGAGTGGAGGCAGATATCTTCCGCTGCAAATGGGGATCAGGCTGGCATGTGCTGTTGTAAATGGAGTGGAGGCAGGCATGTTCTGCTGCTAATGGAGCGGAGACAGGCATCTGCAGCGGCCAATGAATCGAAGGCAGTGGCATCATCAGCTGCTAATGTAGTGGAGGCAGATATAGCTTCCGCTGCAAATGGAGCGGAGACAAATTAAACCGAACACTGGCTCTAACACTTTTTTTCTCTACTTCATTCGCAGCTGAAGATGCCTGTCCCCTCTCCAATAGAAGAAAAATTTCCAATGGAGTGGAGACAGGCATCTTCATCTGCGAGTGAAGCGGAGACAAGCATCTCAGCTGCAAATGAAACGGTGGCAAGAATCTTCGTTGACTTGTTAACTATAAACTTGATAAACATTTTTTTTTTTTTTTTTTTTTTGAATGGCGTTCATTCCAATCACATCAGTTATTTCCATTGAAAAAAATCTTGGAAATAATGTGAAATAATTTTCAGGTTCGATTAAAATAAAAAATAATACAGTGCAGCCCCTGAATGTGATCACGTCAGGACCCGCGGTTTCCGATAACAATAACTGATAAATCAGATGCTATCTCTGGAACAGTTCCGGTTTTTTTGTTTTTTAGGATTTTTATGGAGAGGGGACATGGTTTTCTGACCCATCACTGTATAAAATTCGATGATTTTATAATTTTTTATCCCATCGGAAATTTTCCACCTTCTGAATTTTGTTGCAATTTAAATTACTCGTGTCAGATCACTTTAGTAACCTGCGGTATATTTCTAGACAGGGTCGCAACTGGGGAAGGAGCAGGCGGGTCCGCGATGCCCCGGGTGCTGGCCAAGCAGGCGCAAATTTTCCTCTTTAACCCATCCTTCAACATTACGAGGGAGCGCCAAAATGCTTGCTTGCCCCAGCTGGCCAAGGATCTAGTTGCGGCACTGTTTCCAGAAAACTGAAGTGACCCTTGTTACAGTTTCACATCCCTTAGGTGACCTACGACACGTTCCCAGATAACTCAAGTCATAGTTTCCCAAACTTTTTGTTCCATCTCCCCCTTCTTCAGAAATGTTTTTCTCCCATCGCCCCAACTCAAGCGAACCCATAGGATCCTATGTTATACCCGTAGCTTCTATCCCCTCCCCTGGACCCATTTCATCGCATGCCAGGGGCAGTGCCGTCTTAACGCATGGGCCTACCCGGGCACGGCCCGGGGCATCAGGAGAAGAGGGACCTCACAAAAATGAGATCCGGTTGAAATTTACTAGAATTTACTAGGTAGGGCCTCAGAAAAGCCACTTGGCCCGGGGCCTATGGTGCTCTTAAGACGGTCCTGACCAGGGGGAATTGCCCACTTTGGGAAACACTGACTTAGTGACAGCGGTGCAGTTGCAGGGCATAAAAGTGGCCCACGGTACGTTTCCAAGATCACTTGAGGGACCTACGGCACAGTTTCAAGCAACTTAGACCTCACGTGGCCGATTTTCAGATCCCTTTAGTAACCCCCGTGATAGTTCCAGATCTCTCAAGCGGCCCGCGGCTTTTTTTCCCACAACTGAAATGGCTTAACTAGGCTATATCCACATGACTGGGATATAGCCTAGTAAACCCATGGCGTATTTAGAGATAACTTGAGTAATCCACTGTGTAGTTCTAGAGCACTTAAAAAAAAAATAATAAGCGGCCCATTGCACATTTTAAAAATCACTTAAGTGACCTGCGGCATAGTTCCAAATAACTTAAGTGACCTGTGACGGCGCTGTTCCGAATCACTTGAGTGGCCCTCGATATTTTTTGAAATCAATGAAGTGGCCCGCTCTGTCTAGAAAGTTGAGCCTCCTTGATCTAACGTTCTAATCCATAGTGTTCCCAAACTTTTTGTTTCATATATAATTATCCCGCTTGAGAATTTTTTTCTCAAATCCTTCTCAATTCAAGTGAGCCAAGAGAATCCCGTATTACACCCGTAGTTTCAATCGCCCCCGGGGTCGAAATTACCCGCTTCGTCAACATTAAAATCTACTGAATTTTATCAACTAACCAATTACTCAAAACCTTATTTTTTTGTGGGTTTTACACGCCGATTTTGAAAAAAAATGCCAACAGCAGCATAAATTTGGTGACACATAATGATAAAATTGCCTCTGGATCAAAGGCGCCTTCATGGTTCTGCCACCTGTGAGCTACGCGAACTTTGCCGCCCTTCTCCCATTCCAGTCTAGTTTTCTTGACTACCGTACTCTTTCCTCGAATTCGCCACTCTGTGCTATATAACCCGCTTGGCCACCACCTCCTGCAAGCACATGTGTGAATCTGAGTCACTCCCATGCTCACACGCTCTTTAAGTCACTCTTTTAGTCATTCACATGCTTGCACATTGTTTTCGTCACTCATATGTTCCACACGTTCTGGGTCACTCTTTTGATTGCTCGCTGACATCGTTCCTTGCTGGGTTACGCTTCTAAGCATTTACACCTTTACACATCTAGGTCATTCTTTTGGTCATTCACATGTTTGCACGCACTCTAGGTCACTGTTTTGGCCATTCACAAGCTTGCGTACGCTCTAGATTACTCACTGATCTGGACCCTTGCTCTGTGGGTCATTTTTTTTTTGGTCATCCACATGCTGGCTCACGATCGAAGTCACTCTGCTCACTCACGTGCTTGCAAACTCTCTACGTCACTTTCTCAGTCATTCACTGACCTAGCCCCTAGCTGTCTGGGCAGAGGTGGATTTAATGAGGGTTATACAAATTTTTCCGCCCTTCTCCCATTATACTAATTTTCTTGGTCAATCATTCCTCAAATTTGCCGCCCCCTCTGAACTTGCCTCCCCCTACCCCAGGCTATAGTCCACTACCCCCACTGTAAATACGCCACTGCTCTCGATATAACGACAATCCGTCTAAGACGATATTTTTTCTTAGTCCGCAAAATATCGTTACACCGACGTTCGACTGTGTCCGCAGGAATCCGACCTGAAAATAATTTCCCAGCCGCCGCCAACGGCCCCCAAAAACTAAACCTGACATCAAAGTTTTTGAGCGCTTCGTCCTCTTACCTGGTAGCCCTGATATTCGCAAGGTTTGCCAGGAAAATAGGCGCCAAAGATAGAGCGATGAGGAAAGGAATAATGGAGAGCGGGAGAAGTTACGGGGAAAGGGAGTGCGGTGGAGAGCGTGGCAGGGGGAGAAGGGGGGAAGAGAGAGGAGACACAGAAAGTGGCAGAGCGCGCCGAAGGCAAGGCGGGGTGGAGCGCGAAAGCGGCGGGAGAGAGACGGGCCAGGGAGAGGGAGGGTGGGAAAAGCATTTCCCCTCCTGCTTTAGTTTCGGAGGATCGTCAGACCAGTCCGGCTTTACCGTTGACTCCTTCCTATTCAGAAAAATATTCTCGATACGCTATTGGGAGTGGAGGAAAAATTCCTTCGCGAAAATTTCAAGCGGAATATTTTACATTTTTTTTATTCAACGAAACGCAAAATTTAATGCATCTTAACCTAAAAAATCTCCAAAATATCTGCGAAATAAATTAATAAATTATTATTGCAATCCTAAAATTTAACAATTTTTTTTCGAATAAAAATTTTTAAAAATTCATGAAAATGAATTTTTTGTCAATTATAAGCCAAAAAAAAATTAAAATTTCAGACTGTCAAAAAAAAAAATTTTCTTTTGTTAATATTTATTAGAAAATTTATAAATTGTTGAGAGAAATTTACGAATGTGCAGTAGTTTGAGGTTATTTTCGTTAATTAGACTGTAATTAATTATTTACCACGATAATTGGAATTTATTTGATTAATATTTAAATAATTTTTTCTTCTTTTTATATTTAATCAATATTCAATATTATTGAATTTGATTATTAGCGAATTTGAATATTAGCGAGTTTTGGAGCTGAAATTTGACTTTTTTAATTTGAATTATACCACATTTTATAGATCTGCGAGGAAACAGAAAACTTTTATTGATTGACCAATGACCGATGGTCATTTTTTGTCTCGTCACAGTTATGCATAGGAAATTGATTTGTCGGACATAAGACTACTTGGAGTTCGACATTCACCTTCGGTGCGAAGGTCAACAAGTCGGAATAATGTCCGACATAAAATTTGCTGAATTCAATCAATGACCATTAAATAACAATATTAAAAATGAAGTGGGGAGGGGGGTATTTCGCTCAACACACTGATCGCTCTGAAGTCACTGGCTTGTGTCCAAGGTCTATTTACATGGGCCTTCATCCTTGAGCGTAAACCAAAGGCCACGGTTTTTGGCGGGCCCCCAGGCCGGAACTCTGGGGGAATTTTCATATTGATTTTTAAAGAAATTCGCGATGCACGCGGAAAAAAAAAATTAACATCGAATGAATCCATAGGCTCCCCACAAGAGCCAGATAACATGGAGAAAATTTTTGTGTCCTGTAAAATACGGGACAATCATACAACCTAAACAATAAATCCCCCCTCCCCGGATCAACACCTTAGTTTTAGCCATAGGATTCTTAGAGGGCCCTCTGACCAGATTTCTGAAGAGCCTCGTTATAGTGTGTGAAAAACAAAAGAATGATAAGAATTATCCCCCGCCCCCGGGATGGGGACCTGTCAGCCCTCATCCTTGTGAGGGCCATGGAAATGTTCTAGGCTTCCGAGCATAGAGGGTTCATTGGCAGGGTCGTCTTAATAACATAAAGGGAAAAGTTATTTTTCAGAGGCCCTTTTTTTTTCACTTGGCTATAAAGTGCCTTTCAATTTGCATGCTTACAATCGAAAACGTCGACCAAATATTATTTCCATGAGGCCTCTCTGCACTTGATGCGCTCCGGCCAGTGCCTTGGTTGGCCCGTGCGTCAAGGCGGCACTGGGGCCCTATATTAGGGAATCCGGTGAGATGTTGACAGTGTCAAAACCAGGGTTCTGGTCAGCTTCGAGGTCCCTGCAGTGCATGAACTTGCAGGGACAATGGCCATCGGCACCTGGGAACCTTAACACATATTGTCCATTGCACGGACATTCGGTGGTCCCGGTTACCATAGCAACGCGTCTCGTATGATAGCAATGAAGAAACACAGGGAACATTAGACTAACAATCATTTTTGTAAATGGAATTTAATTAGATAAATTATTTTTCATTAAATTACTCTAAATTGGGAATTTTCAGCTAATTAATTCATAGGTATTAATTGATTCATCTATTAAAAGAAAACTATTTTACTTTCAATACTGTTTCCATCGACAAATAATGCAAATGAAATACAATTTTTTTCAAGGTGAGAAGGAAATTTCGAAACCGTTCGGAATTTATAAATTTATTCCATAATAATATATTTTATAATAATAATAATTTATTTTTATTACTATTTTCCATCAAGGATTTCTGGACGATGGCCAAAATAACTCTCCAGGTAATCGTTGGCGCGATATCACAGCACCAAAACTAGAATAGAATAATGTTTGGGGCGCCATCTGTTAGTGTCAGCAGGAAACACAAAAAAATTGTTATCTCTTTTTAGATTTCTATTTTATGTGACGGCAGAACAAAAAAAAACAAAAAAAAAATGAAATTCCGAACAACAAATATTTCAAATTTTTAAAATTTAATTTAAATTATAGTTTTTTTAATTTAAATATTTTAATACATAAGAAATATTCCTTCATTTCCCCCATATGTTAGTAATTTAACATAAATTGATTGTTGCAAAGAAATTTGAGAATTTTCAGTGAATTTGGGAAGTGGGGGCTAATAGGCTAAGGGTCCTAAATATATGTATGTATGTGCTATTTCTTTCTCTTCTCCCGCAACACATGCAAGGCGACTACACCGCATCTGGTCATGCGCAGTCACACAAGATGTCACTTCTCTCTTGCACGCACACAGACCGACCAACCTTCCCACCTAAATTCGTATCAGACCATTCTGGTAGAGGGAAGGAGAAAGAGAGAGAGAGAGGGTACCACACACCCGGCTTGAAAAGCTTTTGCTATCATCTGCTTGCTCTGTAGCGGCAGGCAGTGTGTTTTCGAAGCCCTTCCGTGAGTGTTGGGTTGGTCGCTTTTTGGTCGATTCTTTCCGAGGTGTTTCGCTTCGATCCCGCCAGGTGGCGCTCACACCGCCAATCGGGGCTCTTATGGGGGGGGATTGAGAGGGAGGGAAGTGTACCTTTGTCATTTGCATATGGCGGGGGGGGGGGACTGTTCATGTGGGAAAGGGAATAGCCAGATTTTCCCAAATATCGAGGAAATTTTCGACAAAATGTAAAAAAAAATTCGAAAATTTGCAAAAAAACAAAGGAATTTAAAAATAGAGAAAAATTTGATTTGATGAAAAAGATTGATCAGGGCAAAAATTGAGGATAGAAAAAAATTTTTGAAAAATTTAATTGAATAATAAAAAAAAGAAAAATGCAAGTTTCAAAACATGCCAATAAAATTATTCTAAAAGAAAATTTGTTTTTGAAATTATTTCCAGAAAAATATGGTTTTGTTTGTAGGGGGGAAAAAATCACGCTTTTTGGTGAAAAACGTTAGAGAAGAATGAATTTGAGAAACATTGAAGAAGTAATTATTTGAGAAGAATTTAAAACGTACAATGTTATTTTTTGGGAATTCTTTTTTAATGTAATTTATGTGATAGAAATAATTCAAGAAAGTTTCATGAAAGAAATCTATTGAGAGAAATTTATTTCGAGAAAAAAATTATCTAATATTAGAAACAATTTTTAAGAACAAAATTATTGCCAATTCACTTTCATACATCGATTTAGATTCGAAAAAATAATTCAATTTTAAAAACCAACTGGAAATGAAATTGCAGCCTTGATTTATAGCCCCGCTGTAAATACGCCTTTGATTTCTATATAAATTTTCTTTCTTTTTTCAAATTTATGAAAATTGTTAAATGCCACCTCTTTGTCATCGAGCAAAAGCGCAAATTTCAGTGGTCACGGTTTTTTTTTTTTTCGTTTATGAATAAAGAAAAATTAAATTGCTGTGACTATAAATTTTTCAATGGCACATGTAGTATATACTCATAAGTGGAGGATTCGTGAATTTCGCTTATAAAAACTGAAAAATTTCACTAAAAAATTTTTTTTTGGAAATGTCACATTTATTCGCAAAAGAAAAAATAATTTTGATCGTTCATAGCAAAAAAAAGTTATGATGCATTTTACATTCATCCGCAAAAAACATTCTCAAATCAAAGATTTTCCATTTATTAGCAAAAACATTTCCTGAATCAAAAAAATTTGCATTCATCAGCAGGAATATTTTGGAAAAAAATCAAAAATTTTATATTCATCCTCAAAACAAATTCCCAAATCAAAGATTTTGCATTTATCCGCATATATATTCCTCCAAATCAAACATTTTGCATTAATCCCCAAAAATTTTTCATTCATCCACAAAAATATTTTTCAAATCAAAAATTATGCATATGCTCGGGGAAAAAAAATTACAATTATAAATTTACAAATACAAATCAAAAACTTTGTATTCCCTCATTCGCAAAAACAAACTAACGCCACGATATTATTTTTTTCATAGTGTAATTACGAAGTCAAATATCAAAGTACGGGATTTAATTGAAAGTTCTAGAGCTCAGGTACTCAGCATAATATTTTGCCCATTTTCGCTACTGGTAAATTATCAAGATTTCCCTGAGAAGTAATAAAAATCAAATTTTCGCATTTATTCATAAAAAATGGCATATGCATCTATGCATCTATTGTATCTATGCGAAAATTGCTTACACCTACTGCAAGTCATCGTGGCGCTGACCGTGGTCAACCGCTCAAAGCTTCCGTATTTGTCCGAAAAATATTATTTAGGGGAAGCAAAACCAATTCAATTTCCTATACTTATTAAGACAGAGAGAGAGAGAGAGAGAGGGATTATAATGGGCACAAAAATGCCAATAGCGAAACCGTCGACCACGTGGAGCGATCGCTTAGTTTCTCCAGGATTTCTCTCCTTCCTATTCCCATTACCGGCGCCACCCCCTACTTTCTTCCCATTTCGGCGCATCATTTTATTCCGGCCTCATCGATCCAGTTAGTCGCTCTCACCCCCTTTATATAAAGCAACCTTAAAATCACACCCGTTACCCATATTTGGCTATTTATCGCTCTCGTATGTTAAAAATTCATTTTTCTCACTCAATTTGTTATCAGAAATCACTAAATTGCAACTGAATGCAATTCTTATCTTAAATATTAATTGAAAACATCTTTATTTAAGTCACACTTTTTTCATGTTTTTTTTTTTGTGTGTGTTTTAATGAGCTTAATTAACGTTGACCGACGCCCGTGCCGTCGATTTGTCGAAGAAGCTGGCTGAGTATTAGAGACGTGGGACCATTATTTCTCAGCTGCATTCGAAGGGCGTTTGCAGTCATGTTAAGGGGCACTCGCGAACACGTGCATGTGTTTTTATGACACATGAGCGTCTCATGATGTGATGACATGGTCATTTTGTGAATATATCTATCTATAAGCAGCGGTTATATTCGAATCGGTGATTGAATGATTTCCTCGTTGCGATTCGCCAGAATGATGCCAAGAATATTGTATTTGTGCGACAATCTGGGGAAGAAATTGATGCTTCATCATTTATGGACACGGGTCATCAGTTACTGATGGTGGAAATAATCAAATCAATACCAATCGGTACCCGGAAATTGTTTTACATGGTTCTGGATAGACATTATCGATATTTTTTCGACATTGGCGACGTGTTTTCTCGCATCTCGGCATCGATTTCGTGTGCAGATTCTTCATCTTCCTAAGACTCGGTAGCCGCGGTTCAAGTCAATCAATTGGATTTTGCCACTTTCGATAATTGTTTTTCTGGTTGGTGGTCATCGACGTTGTGAAGTCTTCGAAAGTGTGCCAAAAAAAAAAAAGCCGAACGATGCCGAACACGCCAGAACGCGACCAGCGGCAGCGGTCCACCTACGTGCCGGACGAGGTGTTGGTCATCGAACACGCTGACGAGATTGTAGTGATAGCTGCCGAATTCCCGTTCGAAGAATACCCAGAGGCGGAGTCGCTGAATTCGGCGGTCGAGCGGGGAAAGCCCGTCATAGCCATCAAGAACAAACACCTCGCCAGAGACGTGGCCCTGTGGTTACGGTTCGGCAGAATTTTCAGGAAGATATCCGTTTTCACGGCCTTCGCATCGATGGTCATGTCCGCGTCCAGCATCTATAGGTTATCGAAAGGTTTTGGCATGTTCAGCGTGATCTTCGGGGGAAGCTTCTGCGCCATATGGCACTACGACAAGCTGTATCGTAACTACCACGTGGCCGACAGCGTGGCTTTGTTGGCGATACTCGGCCGCAGATACAGGCGTGGGTCTCACATTTTGTTGGTGAAGAACTTCAGACCGGAGCCTTTCGTCTTGCCTGTCGCATCTTCAATGCTGTCGTTCTGCGTCGCCTTCGCCAATTCGCATTTCACCGAGCCCAGCTGTTGAAAACGACAGCAACCAAGACGTGGGTCTTTTGAAGGCCACCCCATGCCAATTAACTGAAATTCCTCCATGCTTGTGTTAAATGGGGTTTTTTTTTTTCTTTTGTGTTCACGAGTTTCAGCAAATATTCAGGGTGGCTTCTGCGCCATACGGCACTACGACAAGTTGTACTGTAACTACCACGTGGCCGACAGCGTAGCTTTGTTTTCGATACTCGGCTGCCGATACAGGCGTGGGTTTCGCATTCTGTTGGTGAAGAACTTCAGACCGGACTGAGCCTTTCGTCTTGTCGGTCGCATCTTTGATTATGTCGTTCTGCGTCGCCTTCACCAATTTGAATTTTACTGAGCACAACTGCTGAAACGATTGCACCCGAAGACGTGGGTCTTGTGTAGGCTCAACATTCTATGCCAAATGACTAATATTCATTACCATCTCCATGCTTGTGTGGTTTGCACTACGACAAGCTGTATCGTACCTATCACGTGGCCGACATTGTGGCATTGTTTCCAATACTCGAACGCAGATACAGGCGTGGGTTTCGCATTCTGTTGGTGAAGAACTTCAGACCATCGCCTTCGTCAATTAGCATTTCACCGAGCCCAACTGCTGAAAATGATAGCAACCAAGACGGGGGTCTTATGTAGTCCTCGTTCAACACCCCCATGCCAAGTAACTGAAATTCTTCACCATCTCCATACATGTGTTCAATGAGTATTTTGTGTTCATGAGGTTGAGAAAATCTTCGTGGTGGCTTGTTGACAGCGTGGCTTTGTTGGCGATCCTCGGCCGCAGATAAAGAGTGGGTCTCAAATTCTGCTGGTGAAGAACTTCAGACCGGACGGAGCTTTTCGTCTTGCCCGTCGCATCTTCGAAGATGTCGTTCTGCGTTGTCTTCGCCAACTCGCATTTCACCGAACCCAAAACTGCTGAAACGATAGCACCCCAAGACGTGGGTCTTATGTAGGCCTCGCTCAACACCCTATGCCAAATGACTGACATTCCTTACCATTTCCATGCTTGTGTTTAATGGATGTTTTGTGTTCATGATTGTTCCGCGTGATCTTCGGGAGTAGCTTCTGCGCTACATGGTCGTGACAAGTTGTACCGCAACTACCAAGTGGCAGATGCAGGCGTGGTACTCACACATTCTGTTGGTGAAGAACTTCAGACCGGAGCCTTTCGTGTTGCCCGTCGCATCTGTTTAATCTGAAAGCATCGCTCAACCCCCTATGCCAAATAACTTACATTCCTTACAATTTTTATTGTGATCTATGTTTAGTGCCATTATACTTTGTGCGTGCCTCACACAGTACTGTAACGGCAAGTGCTCTTACTCTGGTAGATTAACCGATATGAATGAAATCAGTGCTTTCTAAATTTACGATTTAATTCGATGTCTGTACGTTTATGCGCAAGCGTCAACAATTTCTATGTGCCAATTGTTTTTTTTTCCATCGAACTATATTCTTTTCCGCGTGTCCCTCAAGCGTATTCAGTCACTCATTTTCAACAACCAGTTCCGCCCGAACATAGTGGTGCTCACAGGATCACCAAAGAGCGTCCGATTTCGTAATCACGGGTTCCCCACTGGCACTACAATCGAGTTCCTCATTTTAGTTGCATTTAGTGATCAGCAATATGCTGATTTTAGTTGGAGAGTGTGCCAAATTTGCGATTAGGGTGCTCTTTTTCCGATAAATCGGCAATTATAGACGATGCTTGTGATCAGGGCCGTCTTAAGAGCATCGTGGGCCCCCGGGCCAGGAGATTTTTCAGCATCCCTACCTGACAAATCCTCGAAAAATTCAACTACTTCTAATTTTTTCGAGGCTCCTTTTCTCTTGAGGTGCCCGGGTGGGCCCATGCATTAAGACAGCACTGCTTGTGATTTAAAGAAGGTTGGAAACCCGTGCCTTATGGCTTATAGCAGAGGTATTTAACCTTTATAGCCGAAATCCAAAATCACCAATAAAATCAGCTTTGCTACCCACAAGACTGTTTGTTCTTCGAAATTTGTGAAACCATTAACGGAATAAGTTCATTTATGACAGAACTGCAGGGGCGTAGCCAGAAATTTCGTTCGGGGGGGGGGGGGACCAAAGTGACAGAACAATGGATTTGGCCATCTTTTTCCCTTTTTTCGGTCATTTTCTCACATTTCGGGGGGGGGAACCAGACCCCCAAGTCCCCCCCCCCCTGGCTACGCCCTTGCAGGACTGTATGAGGATTTGTACGACCTATCTCGAAAGCCCCTGAAAATCAAGTTTGGATCGGGACCCATAGCTCAAGAACCCCTTAGTTGTAGGCTACGTGTATTCGTACGAAGCCCCTTGCAAATCAAGTTTGGGTTGAGACCCATAGCTCCAAATAATATTGTTAAATAGTGTTTTGTTATTTTCCGCCTTATTAATTGATGTATCGAGATTCTAAGACTTCTACTGATTGTGACATACAGGGCCGTCTTAACAGCACTATGGGGCCCATGCGACTCAAGGGTGGAGCTGGCAGGGCCTCTAGTCCTGAGAAAACTTTTCTTTGTTTTTTCATGCTATAAATCTACTATAGAAGGGGCCGTAAAATGCCTGGCTTGGAAGTCTGCGAAAGACCCCAGCCTAGGGGCTTTGTCCCAGATGTGAAAAGCCATGATGGAACCCCCAACTCAAAGTAATAAGTAATATTCTCAGCCCCCCGCCCCCGTCAGCTGGAAGTACCTGTCTCAAAATTCATGTAGTTCCGAATAGCATTGTATCAAATATCTTTATTACTAGCCACCCCATGAAATTGTGCCCCCCCCCCGTACTGTTCCCGGATGGGCTCATGCTTTAAGTCGGCCCAGGTGACATGTTTATGATGTTATGCATTTTGTATTGGCAATATATGTGTTTGTTCTGAAATTTTTTCTGCATGTTAACGTGTATTAGTATAACAATGTGTGGATTGATGAGAAATGACTTAAACCGCATCAATGACTAAGAAACCCTCAAATTTGTAGCCCTGGGCTTTATAGCCCACTTAGCCCTCACCCCTGTGAATATGCCTCTATTTCTAGATCACTATTTTGGTCGCCCACTAACTTTGTCCCTCGCTCTTTAGGTTGCTCTTTAAGTCGCTCCCACACTCACCCTCTCTACTAGTCAATCTTTTTGTCACTCAGCAACCTGATCCCTCGCTCCTCTAGATCACTGTTTAGGCCATTCACGTGCTTGCACCTCGTTTTAGTTACTCCCATGCGTGCAAACGCTCTTGGTCACGTTTTTATCTCTCACTGACCAAGTCCCTCACTCCCAAAATCACTCTTTTGATCCCTCACCCTCCTCAGATAACTTCTAGGAAGTGGGTGGATTTCTTGGTCTCGTCTTGGACACTGTTTTGATCATTGATTATTTTTGTCGCACCACGGTCATTTTTTGCACACGAGGGCTAATTAGATCGGGACCTACAATTTATTTCCGATTCCGAACGGCAGGCTTGTTTTTTTTTATACTCATCGAGAGGTTGGTGCGCTAACCCCTCGACGGGGGACTCCCTGCGGTAGCAGTTTTTTGCTACGGTCAAATCGCCGTTTTTTTTTGTTGTACCCCTGTGTCAGGAAAGTTTTCAGACAAGGACGAACCGGGTATCGAACTCGCGACACCTCTAAACATCCTTTGGTACTTTAGGTGAGCATCTTATCGACCGGGCTACCGCACCCGACACTGTTTTGATTCGATCGTATGCTTGCAAACTCTTTAGGCGACTCTTTTGGTAACTCACTGACCTGGTCTCTTGTTCTCTGGGTCACTCTTTTGTTCACTCACATACTTGCAAACTCTATAGGTCACTCACTGACAGTGCTTCACTTTCTTGGTAGAGACAGATGGTTTGGTTTTACCGCCTGTGGCAAAACAAAGTTGCCGCCCTTCTCTGGATCACTTATTCATCAATTTGCCAGCCCCTCGAAACTTGTCGCCCTGGGGTATAGCCCGCCTAGCCTCTCCCCTTCCCCGTGAATACGCCTGTCTCAGGTTACTCTTTTTTTGACTCACGTGCTTGCACACTGTTTATGGTCATTCACATGCTTGCAAACTCTTCGGGTCACCCATTTGGTTGCTCACTACCTGGGATCTCTTGCTTCTAGATCACTCTCATTCGACTACTCACTGATCTGGTCTCTTGCCCTACAGAGCAATAGACCGATTCAGTTAAGAGTCAAACCAAAGAGGGACCAAAAGAGTGACCTAATGAGCTTTTAAGCATGTTAGTGACCATAAAAATTGTGCAAGCACGTGAGTGACCTAGAGGAAGAAGAGAATAGGTCAGTGAGGGACCAAAATAATGACCTAAAGAGTGTGTTAGCATGGGAGTAACCAAAAGAGTGACTTAGGAGGTCACAGCAACAAAATCTCAAATGACAACACTCACTTGTATGCATTGCTAAGTAATCGATCGGCACAGTGAAAAATCGTGAATGGCGTTGGAAACGGTTCTTTTAGCACCATAAACGCCGGCGCAGGACGCAGACAAACTGTGAAGGTCTCACTAAAAGGTTGGTGCGCTACCCTCTTGGTGGGGGCGACTTCCCGCGGCAGTAAAGTGATGCGCATTGGTTTTGTTTCCATATGTTTCTTTCTCTGCCTGCAACGCCATGGTGCTAAAAGAACCGTTCCAACGTCATATACACGATTTTTTACCGCGCCGATCCCTCTGCAATGCCCAAAAGTTGGTGATGCCATTTGAATTTTTCGAAATATTTTGCTGTGACTGTAACTGTGTATGCGTGAGAGCAAGGGATTAGTTTTTCTTCTCATACGTGATACATTCTCGCATACAAACTATACCTCGAATTTCATTTGCATTTGTCGATTTTTTGTGGACGCTAGGGGCTTGCATATCGGCAAATTTATTTTATGACTACACCGTGCAGTCAACCTCGATTATAACGACTGCGACTGTAACGACACCTCGGCTATAACGTCAATGATTGGCGCGTGGTCCGGATTCCATTATTCTCATAGAGAATAATGTTAATGAATCTTGCTTATAACGACGATAAACCCCTCCTCCCCCAGCTATAACGGCAAATTTTTTTGTCACTTTCGTTTCCGTTTCGATGACGTTTTCCCAAGAAACTCTTAAGATTAGAGCTGATCACATCCTGGGGGAATGTTCATCTGTTTTTCTATCTATACCTAACGTTGAAAACAAAGATTTATTACATGTTTAGCATTCCGACATGCTCATTGACAAGACCACTGTGAAACATTTCTGTATTTTGTCCCATATCAGACTATTTTTTATAGAAATGTCCCGGTTTTTTTTCAACGAAGTCTGCTTTAATTCCTAATCTTTACTATAATCAGAAATGAAGGTAATTTGCGTAATTTACAAATTGTGCTATGATGAATACGACCACAAATATTCATCTTACATATTTGACAAGTTTATTTTTTCCCCTTGAAATTCATTTCAGCAGACTTGCTGTAGCATTGTTATTCTCGCCAAGGATTATTTATAAACAATATTTGGTGATTTCGTCCACATTTGGCGATATGTCTGGCAAGAATCCGAGATGTTTTGTGTATCAATTATCCCAATTTCCCTTATTTTTCCGATGAAACTGGTCATGAAGAAATAAAAACTTCATACAAAAAAAAGTATTATTTTGATTGCCTCTGGTTATATTTTTCGTCAAAAAGGGTCTTGGAAACGCGAATCTCAATTACAACGACAAAATTTCGTGGAATCTTCGATAACAAATATTATTGCTCATAAAGTATTTATTATTACCATATTATATTGCTTTTCTCATGCTGCATATTTTAAGCGGGCATCAGTATTTTTTTTAGTATTTTTAATATTCCATAGATGGCACCAGAGATTTTAAAGTAGCGATATTATATATATATATATATATATATATATATATATATATATATATATATATATATATATATATATATATATATTTACATTTATTGTTTAAGTACTCAATATATGCGAGAGAAAGCACTGAAGTAGGATCACCAGTTTGGTCATGAGGACTTGGTCATGAGGACGCATGTGCACATGGAATATATGTTCTTCACCTATATTTACAATTGGTGGTGCCACTACACCATAGGTGGGGATAGACTTAGAAGTCTGGGGGGGGCACGTTCATTATTGATGGGGGGCATGATGATGATGATGATGTCAATTCATACATTAGACCAGTCAACTCCACCTTTGACGCTGAGCCCCCCCCCCCGTATCTCCACCCACGTACTACACCAGCAATGAAAAAAAATTGTTTTCCAACCAAAACGGAACCGCTTTTAATGTGTGCATTATTATAACGATGCTTTTCAACACACAGAGGTTATTCATTAATTGTTAGGCATTTCGAAATATTTCACCCATTTCGTTTCTTTCTGAATTGAAGATGCAAGAAATTACCCGATTCTTAAATAAATTATGGCCTCAGTGCCATCTTAACGTGTGGGCCGCCCACCAGGCACGGCTCGGGAAGCCTTATTAGGTGCATAGTGGAACTACACGGTAATCGCTCAGGTGCTATGATAAATAGCAGTTGCCGTTAGGGCCCTTTGACCAGCAGGCCCACAACTAGATGCTTGGTCAGCACGCATTTTGGCACCCCCTTGTAATGTTGAAGGAGAGATAAAAGGATGAAATATGAAATTTTCGCCTCCCCTGGTCCGGCGCCCGGGGCACAAGACTCGCCTGCTCACCCCCCCCCCCCCCAGTTGCGGCCCTGCCTCTAACCAGGACTTTGAACGGGGCCTCCCTCTGGAGGCAGGTTTATGGTTTTATCGCCTGTGGGCTATACAAATTTTTACACCCTTCGCCCATTCTATTCTTGTTTTCTTGACTGTTCAGTCCTCTAAATTGGCCCGCCCTGGGCTATAGCCCACTTAGCCGTCGCTGCCCCCCCCCCCCGTAATTATTCCTCTATGTCTAAGTCACTCTTTTGGTCGTTCACATGCTTTCTCATCTTCTGGGTCAACTTTTCTTAACCTATGGTTCGATGACATAGGTGGTCCGCAGGCAGACTTGATAATTCGATTCTAACTGAATGAAAAATTAATCATTTGCTGTAATTGATAATATTGATATGGATTCGAATAAAAATTGTACATTTATATTTAGATTCACCACACATCATCAAAGAAAATGAGGGAAACTGCAATCCTAAATACGGGATATCACTAATTGTAGTCAAAAGATGCAATTTATGAAAAATTGGCTAATTACTGCAAAAATGGGTGAAGGGTGGGGAAATAAAGGGCTGTGCTACAAATCACAGCAGAGAAAAAATTATTTGACGGGAAAAAAACATTCAAATGAAGAGATGACCATATTTCATTGAGAAAACTGGAACCTCAAATACAGTAAAATGCAAGACGTCATTAAATTGCCATCAAATACGCTGCCATAAGTTCACAAAATCCCCAATTGTATCGCCTTAATCACCAAAATCCCCCTTGATGTCGCTGAAAAATTGAGGAAGCATCATGCTCACGCATCGATGAAAAATTGCATCGTTGAAAAAAACGGGACAAAAATATAAAACCAACCATTCGGAACAACTAAAAATACAGGAATGTCCCTTTTTAATACGGGACGCATGTAGTCCGTCGAAGTGTTTCAGACATTTTACTGGTTCTTGGGTTCAGAAAGGTTGAGAAACACTGCTCAATGTTTTCATCCCTCGTTCACCGTTCTTTTGGTCACTCACATGCTTGCACACTCTGTAGGAAGTGGCGTATTTACGGGGGGGGGGGGCTTACTACAAGAAAATTAGTAGTATGGGGATGGAGCAGCAAAATTTATATTACCATAAATAAATCCGACTTTTACGAGACAGTAAGAGATTAGGTCAGTGAGTGACATAAGAATGACCCAGAGTCCAGAGTGTTTGCAAGTATGTGAGTGAGCAGCAAAAGAGTGACTGAGAGAGTGAGCGAGAGAGTGACTTAGAGAGTGAGCAAGAGAGTGAATGAAAGAATGACCCAGAGGGTGTGAAAGCATGTGAATTACCAAAAGAGTGATATAGAGCGCGTGCAAGCATGTGAATGACCAAAAAAAAATGACCTGCCCCCTGCCCTAAGCATGTGTAAACCTGTTAATGATCAAAAGAGTGACATCTAGTGGTTAAAAAAAGCTTTCAAAAAACATCGTTTTAACAACTTATAATTTCTTAATGAAACGGAAAATGGCATTCATCAACGTCTGGAGCTTCTGGTTCGAAAATTCGATGTGACAAAAAATGCAATGTGTCACTGTTTCTAAGTTATCCAAGTGTGGTCTGGATTTTTAAACGACACACTATCTCGTTAAAATTTAAAACAAAGAACAAGTTTGCGAGTATCAGGTAACAGTAAACTTTTCTTTTCTGAAAGTTTCCCGGGTTCCAGAAGTTTTAAGGGTTCCGTGGCGTTTGATCACGCGGAACCTGAAAAAACAGTCGTCACGGAAGCTCTTGGAAGCCCATGTACTAAGGATGGGAATCAAAATTTTATAATCGATTAAAATCGGATTTTAATCGAATATTTTTTGTGACCATATAATATTAATAGATGCTGTGGAAATATAATTTATTCATCTCACTCAAAACTATTCGGTAGAGGTAAACAAGTATATAGAAATAGGTTAAGAAATTAAGGCTGCCCGCTTAAAGTAATTTAATATGCTAAACATAGCAATTGCCATAACTTGTAATTTCTTCACTTGGACCTTGTCGTTTTGTTTTTTTTAACGGTTACTTTTTGGTTATTGCTCACAGATTTCGAAACTACTTTCGATTATATTGTTCATCGTTTGATTCGTTCGATGGTTTTCCCTAGAAACTCCTTTCTATAATGGTACTTGTGAGGAGATGAGCCGATGCTTACGAAAAGCTACTGTTCATAGTGGAGACAATCAATTTTGGTCTTGTCTCCGAAAACTCTAATCATTACTCAATTTGAAATTGAAATCATCAGCTTTTCTCGCATCGAATTCAGTCAAATATTTTTCTAATTTAGTCACTTATCCAAAATGTTCTTTATGGAACATAATTTATAAGACATATCTAATCAGTTTTTTTTTTTTAACAAATCGAGTTTATTTACACATTTTAAATAAAAATTTTAATCGAATTGATCGGGCCAATTAACTCAACTTTCAACAGCGATTAACAATTGATCGATTAACCGACCCGATTAATCGATTAATTGGACCAGCTTTAATTATAATATTGAAGTGCTTATTTTTGAAAAACCTCACAACTGACAAAAAATTCGAAATTGAGTTAGTACTTGTTTCTTGTAGTTGATTGATTGACGCTTCGTTTGGTACAGAAACTCGCTGAAAAAAAAAAAAGAAGTTTTGCATACCCCCCATTTTGCGTCCCCGAAATATCCGTTTAGTGCAGAAACACCCCACAAGGGACATCCCTTAGGGCAGTGTTTCTCAACAGCCGGGCCGCGGCCAAGTACTGGGCACTGGCATCAGTCAAATCGGGCCGTGAATGATTCGTTATTATATTTTCCCCATTAGTCGTGTTTATGACTGGGCCTTCCCCCCCCCCCAAAAAGAAATCTACCGGGCCGCGGGCTTCCAAAGGTTGAGAACCACTGACCTAGGGGACTTCTGCGCTAAAAACTTGTAACAGTTAGCAGCACTGACGTCATTGGCGGGTTGTAAAAAGGGGTTAAACAGGTCGTTTCTGATTATTCAGCGTTTTAAAAGTTTGTTTTGAGGATTCTAGTGATTATTTTCCGTTGTCTGTTTTCAAAGTTTGAAAAAAGTGTCTAGTGAATCGCAGTCAGAAGTGGAAACTCTGAAGACAAGGAGAAAAGGTGTCGTTAATTCAGACGCTTACAAACGTAATATATGTAATATAATATACAAATCACGTGTATATTAGGGCAAAGAATATTCCACTTACAAAGGTAAGACAATCATTCCGAAAAACTCTTCCTGACAAAATCAATTGCAAATGTTCTGCCAAGTTTGGAAGTTCTTGGCACCGAAGAAGTTCTGAGAGTGAAATTTGGAATAATTTCTACCCGATGTGTGGGGAACAAAAACATTATATACAAGATAAGTATCTTTGAAAAATGGCGGTCATGCTCATACAAGAAAACCGTCAACTCTAACGTAGCGTCAGGAAGGAGCATTCGAAAGGAGAAGAGAATCCCATTTAAAATAGCTACGTTTGAACACTGTCTTCAGCCATGGTTTACCTGGAAAAGTGAAAGCCAAGACGTTCATTAATGGCCCGACTACGTCGAAATTTTCTTTAAGAAAGACCACTCGCCATCTTGAACCACCAACTACGAATGCCTTATACTCTACTGGAAAAATCCCCATCAACAAGAAAAATAATTGATAATCTGCAAAAGCTTTTATGAATATACCACAAACTATGCTGAATTCTCTACTACATGATTTTCAATTAGTCGACATATGAAGTTTGAAATAAGAGAAGATTCTGACTATTTATGTACATATGTATATATATATATAGTCGGATCCCGTTATAACGAATTCTAAGAAACCGGAGAAATCACTTCGTTATGTGTAACAAAATTTCGTTATAAAGGAATTCCAGGTTTTTTGTATTGTTCCTATGTAAATTTATTCTGGGAAAATTCCTTTATAACGAAATTTCGTTATACATAACGAAGTGATTTCTCCGGTTTCTTAGAATTCGTTATAACGGGATCCGAGTGTGTATATATATATATATATATATATATATACAGTGTCAAATCTCGTTAGTGCGTCACCCGGTAAACACGTCACTTCGCTTACCGGATCACTTTTTGGAAGTCCCAATTGTCCTCAGGCAGGAATTGGCAAGCTATGGCTTACTCCGCTTAACGAGTCTTTCTTTCCCTCATTTTGTGACTCTTGGGAGGGGTGATCACCTCCCCCCCCCCCTTCTGGATCCGCGCATTTTATTACGCCACTGTATGAAATCGGTATTTTACAATGAATAATACCATGTGGTTTTATTAACTTTGTGACTAATACATTTTATAGCGTTAAGGTGAGATAAAAATTGTTGTGTAAGAGACGATAACGGCTCATAATCGGAGACGGTTGTACACTGTCCTTGTATAGGTAACGCCTCGTCACCATTGATTCGAAAACTTATACGTATCGAATTTATCAATCCATTGGGCCGGGTTTTTTTTTTCAGCGGAGCAATATGTTTTATCTTAGTTCCAAATGATGTAATGGACGGCATATTATCGAGACATTTGCTTCTCCTTTCATTTCCCGATTTCCGTAAGAATGTATTTTCCATCTTTCTTCGTACCCATTGCACCATAATGGTTATCTCTTTGCGGATTTACAGTTGTTGTGTATACAGGCTCGCACAGTGACGCAACTAACGTGGCAATGATGGTAATGATAATAAAAACATAAAAAAGAGGAAATTTTGTATTTATTTATTGCTTGAATTTGCGGATAAATGATCAGTTTTGCAGAATTTCCACATGGAAATCGTCACAGTACATAACGAAACGAGGTTTCAATTCAGTGGGCCTTGAAAAAAGGATCGAGCCGTGACTACGAGGTTTGTGACTATACAACAGAGGCATGGCCCTTACATCTTGGAACAGGGCCCCTAGGCTGAGATCTTTGGCAGGCCCCCAACCCAAACTTTCACGGACCCTTTTATAGTGAATTTATTAGCATGATAAAACAAAAAACCAAAAAAATAGTGGTAATCGTCCCTGGCCCCAGGACTTTAGCTCTGTCTGCCCCCCCCCTTTAGGGGCCCATGAACAGAGGTCTTCTACTTTTTTCTAGTCGCGAGCACCCTTACGGCACGCTTGACATACAAATACATAAAATTAGGATGGTTTCAATCCTTCAATGCAATTTGTACAAGGTGGTTAATTGGAATGTTGATCAAGTGCTCGCGAGCACCAAATCGGGCACGAGAACTCTGGGTGCTTTAGGGAGCACCATGGTGCTCGCAAGCAACGGGTTGAAGATGCCTCCTACACAATATGGCTCGTGGTCCACATACCCAAAAGATTCTGGCGCAATAGACTTAGATGAAGGGATTTAAACTCTTTCCGACTCGCGAGCACTGCCTTTTATCGGAAGTAGTGTACGGCCACTCCATAACATGCTCTCTACCTCGAATCATCATGGTCTCTGGATGCGACGAATACGAAATCAGACATTAGCATCGAGCATTCTTCTGTGCGTAAGTGTAAACTAGTATTTCGCCCGTAAGACAGAGCACCCCACCCCCATAATATTTGCCACCATCTACCTTCTGAATTATTAAATTAGAGTTCCCCCCTCTTAGGTAGGAGTGCAATGAGGACCTTGTGACGATCATGTGCATGCTATCGAGCAGACTCCATTCATAATAAACAATCGTGGCATGTGCACGTAATACCACTACTCATACCCACGAAACTCCCCCCCCCCCCTCGAAAAAGTAAACGGGGCTCCAGCTGGAGTAAGGGGGATCAAATCAATATATTTCTCATTATTTCTTCAAGCTAAATATTCAATAAAAACTTGATTTTAGGCAAAAAAATTCTGGTCCGAGAGCAACCCCCTCCCCTTAGAACATGGAAATTGTTCCGTGAAACTGGTGCGCACTTGCGTTTTTAATCGCAGTTATTACTCGAGATGATAATTTTAACTTGACAAAATTATTTTTCAAAAGCAATAGTTTTAAAAACTGCAATTAAGTTTTCTAAAAAAAATTGTGTTCTAATTTAAAAATGTTGGGAGACACGCTTAGTAGTTTCTCGTAAAGCATCGCGCCGATGCGCAAAGTGTTGTTATCTTACGAGCTGGAATAATTTCTTATCGCAACGTAACCAGAAACAACCGCAACGGCTACAACGTCATTTGAAGTTAGCACTTCGTCGAAACTGATAACAACCCATTTCTCGAAATATAGGCTAATGCAAAATACGTATAAAACAAAGAAAAGTGTTCTGTTTTTAGGGAAATAAAATGTCCTAAAAAATTATTATACGTACTACTAACTTTTAGCAATTTTTAGCATTTTAGAATTTTTTACCTCTTAAATATACTGCTGAATACTATCAGTTAATAATATAGAGCAGAGATGGGGGGCCAACAGCTAGAGCCCGCGAGGTGATTTTGTGCTGCCCCCGCGACAAGATCAAAAAACTATTCGATTTCTTACATATTGGTTTCGAATGACGAAATTTTAGCTAATGTAGAAAAAAAAAATATATTTCTGTTTTGACAGAAACAATCTGTATTTTCGTCGCACAAACTCAAAACCTCATCAAATTCACAGGTCACGTGATTGATTTCAACAACCTACTATGAGTGTTATGGAAGTAGCAGTAGCAGATTTTCTTGCTCAACCATCGGAGGTCAGTGATCACCTCGACGAGCAAAAAATATCCCTCAAAAGAAAAAAAAATTTTTTTTTACCAAGTTTTCCCATAAAAATTCGAAACTAATGTGCTCTTGTCGATTGTTAGAGTATTCAGTCAAGTATTCAACTGGGGGGGGGGGGGGGGAAGCAAACCTAGCAAAAAAAATTGCACGAAATTCAGAAAAACAAATTTCAAAATATCAAATTATTTTTTGTTTTTGTTTGATAAACTGTATACGTAGTAGCCGTCTGTACTCTAGTTATGCGCTAGGCACGAATAAAAGATTTGGCCGCGCTGTGAGCAACTGACATCAGCTCGAGGATTGAAAAATCTCAGGAAAAGATCAAGTTCACCTTGGGAAAAGGATCACCAGGATCCAATCTCGGAAAAAGATCACCAACACCACATTTCTATTCAAAGGTTTTAACAGTTGACTGATACGAAGACATATTTTGGAGAGAAAATCCAACTACGTCCTTTCACTTTCCGGGTAAACGCCCTAGACCACTAGACTACGGAGGCAACGAATATCTCAATCTTTCCTTGGAGCTCGTGGGCACTGAACGGGACCATACATGGACGGTGGGACCTAACTCAGGCCAAAAATCACAGTTGTTGACAATGCCACCAGATGGAGACTTATCCGAGGATGATGTCACTCTCCGCTATACAATAAAAGGGTTTTAACAGCTGGCTGATGCGATGACATATTTTGGAAAGAGAGAAAATCCAACTACGTCCTTTCACTTTCCGGGTGAACGCCCTTGACCACTAGACTACAGAGGTAACGAATATCTCAGTCTTTCCTTGGAGTTAGTGTGCATTGAGGAAAGATGAGATTTTCGTTGCCTCTGTAGTCTAGTGCAGTGGTTCTCAACTGGGGGCCCATATGGCCCCTAGTGGTACTGGGATACTTCAAGTGGGCCACAAAAGGAAATTTAGAAAGGGGCCATGACTGATGGTTTGGAGGGCTGCAGATAGCCGAGAAGAAAAATTAAGGTGTGAAGAAATACAGCTTTTATATTAGTGACTATACACCTACAGAATCCAACAAAACCACCCACAAAAAACAGGGCCGTCTTAGGGCATGGACCCACCCGGGCCTCACCGCCTACATTTTACAGCAGGTTCCCTAGGATGGGGTTTTTTCGCAGACCCCCGGCTAGATTTTTCACAGACCCCTCCTCTATACCACACTTATAGTGTGAAAAACAAAAAATGATGAAAACTATATCAGGCCCGGGCTACAGTTCTGTTAGTCCCACTCTTGTGAGGGGTCATGCCCGGGGGTCTCATGTCCATAAGTGACTCCACCTTATGATATTTTGTATAGTACAATAAATTTTAAAAATAAGTAGGAAATATGTAGGCTGTTTATTTCCGGCTAAGTATGGGACTACCATAGCATCACTTTGCCTAAGTTGCCCATAATGTTGAGACGGTCCTGAATAGAACTCGGATTAGCGGGAGCTCTATAAATTCTAGGCCAGTGGTCTGGAGGCCAATCTTATTTGCAAAATTTTCATTCAGTATAAATTCATTGAAAAAATCAATTCAATACGTATAAAGGATCTTGCTTGTAGTTGAGGGTCGAAGATTCTGGGTAAGACAGGGGAGCCACAAGGAAAAAAATATGCTTCAAAGGGGCCACGGGCAAAAAAAGGTTAAGAAACGCTGGTCTAGTGCGTTCACCCGGAAAGTGATAGAACGTGGGTACGATTCCCCGCAGGGACAGTTGAATTTGCTCCCTTTCCAAAATATGTCCTCGCATCAGCCAGCTGTTAAAACCTTTGTATGGATAGCGGAGAGTGACATCATATCCTCGGACCAAATTTCTATCACGAAGTGCTTGGAAAAAGTTTCGCAACCATGAAGAAAGCAAAGCCCAAAATCCAGTCATCAGTGGAAATGTCTCTAAAGCCGGGTTTTCCTAGAAGCAGGTTCCTACAGTGCGCGCAGCGTAAAAACGGTGAACGGTAAAAAAAAACCCGAATTTCACGTTCTTAACCAATCAGCGTTTTCACGCTGCACAAGGGGCAGAAATTCTACTCCTAGAAAAACCCGGCTTATAAGACCGCACATAAAGGATATACTGATTTCGCTGAATCTAATAAGTTGCTGAGAAACTTGGAAAAAAAAATCACGTGTAAATCTCAAAAAGATTTTGCAAGTCCAGTTTTGTGGAGTGGATCTCCCGACTTCGAAAAAAAACCAAATAAACTCTGGGAAAATTCTAGCCAGTGAGGACTCAGCCAGAAGCAGCCCCGGTCATCGACAAACATAAAAAGTTCACCAACAAAGTGGCCAACTAATTAATACACGTGCAATCGATGACGAGAGCCCGTCCCGGAGGCCAGCTCCAAGTCAGCACATCGCATGTTCGAGTTTGCCAAGTCCTGCCTGAAGGATATTGTGAAATGCTGCTGAAAGAAGGATACATAAAAGCGCAGTCCTAGAAAAATTCTTCACCGAAACCGGGAATATTCTCGCCAATTAATATGACTTTGAGCCAAGAGTTGAATTTGAACTCTAAGAAATTTATTTTTCCCAGAAAAGTTTCGTCTCAGTATTTTTTTAGGAACTCCTTTTCCTGATTTTGACAATATTTCTCTCTCATGCACAAATACATACTTACTGACTGACGTACATTAAATACACCTTCCTAGGCTGTAGTAATCCCACCATCAGCCCTGAAGGATGGATATGGGGGGAGGGGGGAAGGGGGCGAACGTTCAAATCTGCTTCTGCGCTAATTTCACTGTCTATGAGAGAACATACAAATACTTGTTTCCAAAAAATTAAGAGTTGAGTTATTATAATTCATTAATAATTATTCATAATTATTACTTAATTAAATGAAGTTGAATTTAAAATAGTTTAGTCAATTAGTGAATAGAATCCGTCCGAAATGTTTGCGACCTCCGATGCCAAGCTATCAACTGGGTGCCGCTTATATATGCCGGAGTTCTCTCCCCTTGTGCATGCGGCCCGCGACGCTGCGTCTGACCATAATTTTGGCCCTCGAATAGAGAGAAGTTGGCCACACCTTGATATAGAAGGTGTGTCCGGAAAGGACTCCGTGATTTTAAAATGAAAAAACTTGGAAACGGTGATCGATATATAGAAGAATAAATAAACAAGTGATAATATATATTTTCAAAGCCGTAAAAATCTGATACTGAAGTTTAAAAATTAGTTACAAATATTTCCGACAGGTGACGATGTACGCTGTAGTCACATTACGGAGTCCGGGGCTATAAAATGTCATTTGCAAGCAGTCGTTGCAATCACATCACAATCGATTCGTAGCACAGAGAGGTCGCAAGCGAAGATTGAAAATTTCAGTCCTCCTTCCAAGCAACGGTTCCCAAATGGGGGTGCCTGGAGCCCCAGTGGTCCACGACGTGTGTAATAGACACCTTGTTCAAAAGTAACAACCGCAAGCCTGAAAAAAAATAATTATGCAAGTAAATTATTTAAAAAAAAAAAGAAATTTTAGAGTTTTAATTAAATTAACGTGAATATAATGCGAATAAGTGGTCTGAGAGATAAAGAACTTTTGGTGTTGCCATGCACTTTGCTTTGACCGAATTGCGTTAGCCGTGAATGATTTTGTTTTAAATGAACGCAGCCCGTGTTGGAAAAGCAGAGAAAAATTAGAAATTTTTGTTTCTCCACATGCTTTACATTACATGTCTCGCTCAGGCATTGGATTGCATTGCATGTGTATAGCTGACAGATGACTATCCCAAGAGGTCATCAGTTGACGCCATGGCTAACACAAGGCGAAGTAGGAGAAGACAGGGCTCTGGGGGGGGGGCTATGTAGTTTTGATTTTATTTTTTACACCACAAATGCACTGCAAACAGTCATGGCCATTTATTTTGAGTATTGAGACACATGTTTATTATTCGATTAAATTGACTAGAGTTGCTTTCAAGAGTGTGCGATGAATGCGGACACGTTATGTGGGATTCCCGCATATGTGGTAACATTTAGAAAAAAATGTTAAAATTTTTAAAAATAGAACAAGGTAGCTGTTTCAACTGTAGAAATGATAATGATTATTCCAAATAATACAACAAATAAACGAGAATTATTCGCAACTCTAAGGAGCCCCCCACACATCATTTTCACTTCGGACTCTGTGTCCGGTAATGGTGGCCCTGGAATTGACCTAATCTTGAGGGTCCACTAACATACTATTTTGTGAGATATAGATGGCTTCTTTCTCAGCCAGAGATATCAAGGAAACAGTTATTTTCCGCATACCGGCCTCTTGCCCGGTATGCAAGAGGCCTGGGTTCGAGTCCCGGCGGAGACGTGATGACTTTTCTTTCCGAGCTCACCTCAGCATAATATCCGGAAAATAACTGTTTCCTTGATACTATTTTGTGTTTGAAATCAATTTAACATGGATAATAATGCAGTTATTATAAACTATAATTAAAACAGTAGGCGGATTAAGTGCATCCAATGTTGCAGCTAGTTTTTGGACCCATAATACCTTAGTTTTTGTTTAATTTTTTTATTCTAGAAATTATAAATGCCTTTTTTCAAGTGGATATTTTAGGCATTTTTAGTGATGTTTTGCCTGCCCGTTTCGACAATTTTTAGTGTATCCAACGACGCTGCAAGAAAAGCGGTGAAAAGAGTTTTTGAGAAATCAATCCAAGAGTAGAAATCAGTGTTGTGGAAATATATATTTTAGTTTATCAAAATAATCAATTCTTCTGTAAATTATTCAGAAATTATTTCTCGGATAAAAAAATAGAATGTGGAAAAATTGGTCCAAAATTTATGCGTGTGAAATTAGAAAGTAATATAATTTTAAAATAAAAGACAGAGATTACGCTAAAAAACAAAACGAATCTATTTACTCAAGCACAAAATCGAAATTTGAAACTGGTTGGAAATGAAACAAAATTTGTCCACTGATCAAAATAAAATGTAAAGATTATATTGCCCATAGGGTTGAAAATTATATTTAAAAAAAACCTTTTGAAGTCCTCAATGCTAAAAATATATAAATTCTACAGAATATAGCTTCTAAAATAAGTGAATAAACATAAAACTATCGAAATATCATGGCAAGAAAAATGCAAAAAACTGCATTTTTGGAGAAAAAATATGAAAACATGCAAAAGAAAGGAGCATTTTGCCTGAACTTCCAGACTAGTTATAACGGAGAGTATTCTTAATTATGACAGATCGCTGAATCTACAAAAACCATTTATTGATGAGCCATTTTTTTTACACTTATCCTGTAAAAAGATGGCGTTAAGGTGATTTTTATTAATGAATTTATTTCAAAGGAGTTTATGGGGTGCTTCAGAGACCGCGGGCAAGAGAAAAGCTGATTTTTTTAATTCGAATTTATTTGACCGTTCTTCGTAAACAAATAGGTGAGGACACCAAAATGCAAACTTGTCCTTTGTGATAGAATGTATTCTGGTTTCTTGAATTACGGTCCCAGGCCCTGTCTGTTCCCTCAAGTTTTTTGTGAATTTTTACTATTGGCAAATTTTTAAAAATTATGGTGAGAAAGCCCAAGTTTTGCCGACCCTTACAACCTGCCGCCCGCTAGCACCGCACCTCTTTGCACAGTCGCTCAAGTCGCCCCTGGAATATAAAGATTAGGTTAACTGCTAACTGCTCGAAATAGCTATTGCAGTCAGAGGCGCCAGCATGAAGAAAACATTAGGAGGAGGGGGCTGAAAGGTGCTGGTCGTCTCGTACATACGGGATGGGGAAAGTGCATTGCATTGTTTTTTTTTCAGAAATTATTCGGGAGGTGAACTCAGCCTCCCTTTAAGCTCAAATGGCCTCAGCGCCTAGGTTCCGGAGCCTATGATTGCAGTTATATTAACTACACTGCTCAAAACAATTAGGGGAGCACATGGTTTTAACAAAATTACGCAAAGATGTATACCGATAAGTAACATAAAATGAATCATCCATAATTTAAAGCCTAGCAGGAAACGGAAGAAGAAAACTTCATATGCAAATCAAAGTTCATGACGTCAAAAACCAGAAAAAGGAGATAAGGGCAGAAATCGGGATGTTGCAGAAACGTCTGTTTTACTGCCGTAACTGTGAAATTCGATTGCGCAGTATTTTTTTTTTTGAGACAAGGTGACTTGAGGATGTCTCAACAACGTGATTTACCGGAATCCATGGCATGGCGTGTTATAGGCAGACTGGAATCCGGGAAACACAACGTAGTGTCGCGGACGCTGTTGGAGTCGCCAGAAGTGTTGTTGCAAGGCTGTGGAATCGATTCCAAGAAACAAGAAATGTTAGACGTCGACCAGGGCAAGGTCGGCCACGCGCCACTACAGCAACTGATGACCGGTATATACGGTTAACAGCCCGTCGAAACAGAACAGAGAATGCTACGCAGCTGCAAAGACGGTTGCTCTTGGCAACAGGACGAAGGGTGTCCAGCCAAACAGTACGTAATCGGCTTCATGAGGGAGGGCTCTATGCACGTAGGCCAATGGTCTGCATTCCGTTGACCTCACGCCACCGTGCGGCCCGAAGAAGATGGGCTGCTGAACATTGAGATTCGGAGCAACATGATTGGAGCCAAGTGCTGTTTACAGACGAGTCCCGATTCAGTCTGTAGTGTGACACCCGACGTGTTCTGGTATGGAGGGACAGGGGCACTCGAAATAACCCCGCATTCGTTCGTGAAAGGTCACAATACAGACGAGCTGGTTGGATGGTATGGGGTGGAATCAGCATAGGCGGACGTAGGGACCTGCATATCATTCGGAATGGTACTTTGACGGCCCGAAGGTATGCAGACGAGATACTGCGACCTCATGTCATCCCTTACGCTGGAGCCATTGGAGATTCCTTTGTTTTCCAGGATGATAATGCCCGACCGCATAGAGCTCGTCTGGTGGAGAACATGCTTGAAGCTGAAACAATACAGCGTATGGAATGGCCAGCGTGCTCTCCTGACCTGAATCCAATCGAGCATGTTTGGGACATGCTCGGACGACGCATTGCTGCGCGACCAAGGCCGCCTGTTACTGTCCGAGACTTGCAGATTGCACTTCTTGAGGAGTGGAACAGTATTCCCCAAAGTCTGATCGATAACCTCATCGCATCCATGGCAAACAGGTGTGCAGCAGTCTTAGCTGTTCGAGGAGACCACACGCCCTATTAAAACTCATGCATCATGTCTAAACAGTACTTTTTTTTATCGTTTACATGTAACCAAATTGTTGCCCTAAATCATCTTTTCATGTTTTTTTCCATATTTTCAAAGAATTAAAGCTTAATTCCAAATTTTTTTGTCTTTTTTCTGTATAGCGCATTGATACGCGTGTACTATCCATTGTATGCCAATACGTATCTGTCTCGCACGGTTTTCTTCACTTTTTTGCTTGCTCCCCTATTTGTTTTGAGCAGTATATTACGAGTTTCGAATCGATTAAGAAAAGGAGAAAGGGAAACAGGGGTGATCTTATTTATAAATAAAAATTTATTATTATTTTATTTTCTAAGGAACGAAACTGTAGAATCGAACGATTATGGGCAGTATTGCCATGAACAAATAGAACTAAAACTGTATTTTTATTGTCGTTATTGAAAATCCTTATACCACAAAGGATGAAAAGAAAACCGAAAAAAAGCCAGAATTAATATAGAAAAGAAAAGGAGGAAAGAGACAGAAGGGGGAAAAAGAAGCAGAGAGAGAAAAGGGAAGAGAACGAAGCTAAAAAGAAAATTAAACAAGAAAAAATCAAAAAAAAAATCACATTTTCATGTGCACCAACGATTTTTTTTTACTTCTTACCAGTTTCAAGGAAACATATTTCCTAGATATTATGCTAAGGTGAACTCGGAAAGGAAAGTCATCTCGTCTCCGCCGGAACACGAACCCAGGTTCACTTGCGTACCGGGATAGCTTGCTACCATTTACACCACCGGAGACACGACCCTGCCTTCCTTATTTCACTCACTGTGGCGTGGGGCACTGAAGTGGAGACAGCAGCCTCACGAACGTTTTTAACAACTGGCTGATGCGAAGATATATTTAGGAAAGAGAGAAAAATTCTACTGTGCCTTCTGCGTGGAATCGAACACACGTCCTTTCACTTTCCGGGTGAACGCCCTAGACCACTAGACTACAAAGGCAACGAATATCTCAATCTTTCCTTGGAGTTCGTGTGCACTGAACGGGATAGTACATGGACGGTTGGGCTTAACTCAGGCCAAAGCTCGCAATTTCTGACATTGCCACAAGATGGCGACTTATCCGTAAGATGGTGTCACTCTCCGCTATCCATACAAAGGTTTCTAGAAGCTGGTTGATGTGAAGATATATTTAGGAAAGAGAGAAAATTCAACTGCTTTTTTGCGGGGAATCGAAACCACGTCCTTTCACTTTCCGGGTGAACGCCCTAGACCATCGTTTCTCAACCTCTCTGAACCCAAGGATCAGTAAACTGTCTAAAACGAATGGACGGACCACTTGTGTCCCGTATTACGGGACATTACTGTAATTTTGGTTCTATGGGTTTTTTACACATTTGTTTCGTTTTTCCCGTTTATTTGAATTTTTAATAATTACTAAAGTCTTGAATACACACACCGTTTGCATAATATATAAATTAAATTATGATAATTATAGCAAAAAATATAAATATCCATCTCACATATTTGTCGCGTTCGTTTTTTCTCAATTTTTCAGAAATTTTATTAAATATTGGTGATTGTGCCAACTTCTAGCAAGATTTTTGGTGACAATTCACAGTGTCCCGTATTTTACTTCATTTAAGCGAATCTAGTTTGCCGCTGTGGTGGTCGAGTGGTTATAGTGACGGACTCGCAATGCGAGGATCCGGGTTCGAACCCCACAGTGGTGGTCGGCTGAAGTTGGTTTTCTGTGGTTCCCAACTTCAAGGCGCAAGTGCGAGCCGATCTCCCCGTTAAAAAGTCTCGCCACAGAGAGCAACAGTCCTACAACGATAAATCATTCAATCATAACACTTCACTCATAGTTAGAAAAACTAGTGGCAGATGGCAGCACTACACATAACAAGCATTACAGAGAAACAACAAAACTTCACGTCAGGTTTCACTACACGTACACGCACATTCCCGCATGTACCGATTCGTTGGGGGGTTCCGGGGGGGGTGTGGGGAGGGGCACATGTGTGGTGTAGTAGTAGTAGGTAGGGCCTCCAAAAAATGGCTCGGGGATCCATGATGTTCTTAAGTCAGCCACCTCGTTGGGCAATTTGCCTGTTGTGGCGTTGTATTTGTATTTGTATTTTTCTCAATAGGGTCATCTATTCATTTGAATACTTTCTTTTGTGCAATACATTTTTTAACAGTGATTCTTAGCAACTGTTTATTCCCCCGCCCCCCCCCCCCCACTTCAGCAATTTTTGCAAATTGCATATAAGGTAATGAATGATATTTTTTGTCATGCTTTACTGATACCCCAGATTTCAAATTGCATTTTCCTCGAAGATGCATGGTAAACCTACGTACATGACTACGTGATATTTTGTTACATGTATACTATACGTTATTACCTGTAACGCCTGAAAGTATAATTTTTATGTTATTCCATATCGTTAGTGCTGAGAGGACTATCAATCACAACGATTGAATAATTTTTTTTCCAGTTAGAATTAAATTATCAAGTTTGCCTGTGGACCTACTACACCATCGTCGCGGACCCCCTCTGGTCCACGAACCATAGGTTGAGAAACGCCGCCCTAGACCAATAGACTACAAAGGCAACGAATATCTCGATCTTTCCTTGAAGCTCGTGTGAACTGAACGGGGCCGTACATGGACTGTCGGACCAAACTCAGGCCAAAACTCACAATTGCTGACAATGCTACCAGATGGTGACTTATCCGAGGATGATGTCACTCTCCGCTATCCATGCGAAGGTTTTCAACAGTTGGCTGATGCGAATATATATTTAGGAAAGAGTGAAAATTTCGACAGTCCATGTACGGTCCCGTTAAGTGCACACGAACTAGAAGGGAAGATAGAGATATTCGTTAGCTTTGTAGTGTAGAGGTCTAGGGTGTTCACCCGGAAAGTGAAAGGACGTAAGTTCGATTCCCCGCAAAGGTAGTTGAATTTTCTCTTTCCTAAATATATCTTCGCATCAGCCAGCTGTTAAAAACCTTCGTTTGGATAGCGGAGAGTGACATCATCCTCGTATCAATCCCCGTTCACATGTGCAAATATTGCGGTAGCATTGGGAGTTCTAGCACCCGCTTGACGACTTTTTGCCTTCGTAAGGAAAGAAACAAAGAGCAGTCATTGGTGAAAATTCTTGGTTTTCTGAAATAAAACCCGCTTTTTCTATTTCCCATGTGAACGGGGCTTTAGTAGCCTCTTTTAATTACAGGAAATGCCCCAGGAATGGTCCCGGCGGAGACAAGATTACTTTTCTTCCTGAGTTCACCTCAGCATAATATCCAGAAAATATCTGTGTCCTTGGTATCTTGGGCTGCGAAAAAAGCCATCTATTTCTTCTTTCCAGTTTCCTTCTACCAGTTTAATCATCTTTCTCTTTCCCGCTTACTTCTTTATATACTATTCCATTACTACCTTGTCCCATTCTACTTTTTTCCTCTCTTCAGCTTTTACTTTGTTACTTCCCTGTTAACATCTTCTTTCTACTCCTTCTACTACCTCCCTTTCCTTCCTTTTCATCTCTTTTCTTACTTCTGGCTCTTCCTCTTTTTTCTTTCTTACTTCTACCTCTTTCCCCCTTTTTTCTTTCTTATTCTGACTCTTCCTCCTGTTTTCTTTCTTCATTATAGTTCTTTCCCCTCTTTTTTCCCTCCTTTTTTCTATTTCTCTCATTTTTAATATTTTTCCTTCTTTCTTCTGCTTACTCTTAACTTACCTTTAATTCTTGTCTTTTTTTCCTCTTTTCTTCTGTTCCCCTTTCTCTTTCTTCTGTTCTTTTTCATTTCTGCATTTCAATTTCCTTTCTCTGCTTTTTTTCAAACTTTTTTCTCTGCACATTCCATGTTCCACAACTTCCTTCAATCTTCCAATACCCAAGTTCATTTACATTATTTTCCACACATTTTCCCTTTCATTTCTCATTTTATTCTTCTCAACCTTATTTAGGTTACGCATTTCAAAACCCCGAATCTCTTTCTTTTCCTTGTGCAGTTGATTTATACAAACACAGTATAAATACAAACACGAGGCCACAACAGGCAAAATGCTCAACAAGGTGGATGAAAAAAAGATGCCCTTAACAAATATGGATGTCATATATTTCTAAATTACAGCAACAAAATTTCTGTAAGTCATTAACGGAAAACTTTTTAATCAAATTGTTACATTAGTCTCGTGTCCGGTTTCTTTACATAAACAGAAGAATAATCGGAAAAGTGGGTAAAACCGACCTATCTCTAAATGCGAAATCTCAAACATAATGTAAATGACACATCCCATGTGGATACGGAATTTTTCTGTCCATTTCTCTTGTCCATGTTTTCTTTCCTGTCCATAAAGTGTGTTTTCAATAGAAGTTACTAGTTTAAAAAGCTGCATTTACGTTAGTGAATGACACGAACAAACAAATTTAATGCTGTACGGCTGGGTGAGGGTATAAAACAATTAAGTTAGGGATTTTCAAACGTTTGTCAGCCGCGGCTTCCTTTGCCTTAGTCATCTTTTATATGCGGCTCTCGGGAATAGCATAGAAATGTGAACTATGAATACTTCATAGCGCGAAGGTGATGATTATGTGGTATGTGGTTCTAATCAATTTCTCGAATTTGCACTGGAAAAACTGAGGCATTTCCACAAGCGGCACCTGCTATTTACCAAAGCACCTGATCCCATTATCGTGGGGAATGCCCCTGTGCACCAGAGAAAGCCCCTCTTCCAACAGTGCTTGGCGGGCCCATGCGTTAAAACAGCCCTGGGATAGTTTATTGAAAAATCAGGCATCTTTCTTCTTCAATTCAGAAGCAAACAAAATGAGTGAAATAGCACTCAATGCTTGATGATTAATAAATATCCTAATAATAAAGGAAAGCACCGGAGGTGTTGTTTCGGTAGAATTGTTCATCTCTTATAAACATATGTAAGGAATATAGTGAAAGCTGCACGCATGCGTTCTCATATCCAAGTTAAAAATTTTTGGTAAAATTTCTTAAACGTTATTACTACACATTAGAACTCCTGCTGCCTTAAAAATTCCTGTTGAGCTGAATGAAATTTTTTATTTGGGTTGTACCAAGGATTCTTTTTATTTTGCTTATAGTGGGGACATTCTCTTTAATTTCACCTGCACAGACCTGTTGTTTCTCTGCGTACAGAATGAAAAAATAACATGCTACCTCATACAATATAGGAAATTTTTTTCTGCTCAAACGAACTCCCTTGTACACGGAAGCACACTCATTCTTAGTCATTCTCAGACTTTAAACGTCCATATTTTGTAAATTATTAACCATGAACTCATTAACCATAAATCCCTAATTTTCCTCTAAGAAAAGGCACCATGGAAAAATGGTGCCTTCCTTAGTTACCTTTGTCCATAACCTACAAAATAGGTTAAAAAATTATCAGCCAAAATATGGCTTTTTAGAAAATAACTATACAGTACAGGATGCAATATATTGAGAAACATCATTAAACTGGAACCTCTTCTGCCATCTATCAAATAAAAGCACAACTGTTAATGATTCATCAATTGAAATTTGTGACCGGTTTTTGATTAACGCGCCGCATGACGAAAAACAATATAGTGTGATATTACGTCGCCGCCGCCAGGTTTCGTCGAACCACTGTCAGCAGATTCATCCCGTCGCGTGGATCTCCCCCGGAATCTTCGTCAAAGACTTGAATATGGGCAAAAACCCACAGGAACAAGGATCGCCTTTATTTACAGAAACTAGAAGTTCTGCATCAGCTAGAGCAGCCTTCCAATACACATACGCCTTCTCTTCTTCAAATTCTACCGTCCAAGAAAATTTTAAATCTCGTTCTTCTATTCTAACAATCGCATTCCACGCGAACCTTGCATGAGTTTCCCAAGCCTCTTGAAATTAACCCCTCGTAACATTGCTCCCCCCCCCTCGACAGTTGCTCGTCCCGGGCAATGTAGTCTTCTGAGTGAGTTCTCCGTAGTCCTTGTGATTCGGGAAGCTCCGAAAATCGAGACACCCAATTATGCGCCAACACTTGTGCCAGTGTCTCGGCCTCCTCATCGGGAACGGGAAATGCTTCTGGTGAAACAGTCCATCACTACAAGCATGTATTTATTACCATCGTAGGTTTCAGGTAACGGCAGTAAAATGTCAAGGGCAATTCCCTTGAACGGAGCACCAACGCTGTCGCGTTGAAGACGGGCACGAGTCCGCTACGGAGGTCCTTTTCAGGAGGCACAAATGTCACAGTTCTCACACCACTTCTCCACATCGGTCCTGGACATATCACAATGGAATCGTACACGAATCCCCTCCGTAGAGATCTGGTGATCCCGAAATGTCCATCAGTCGCACTTCCATGCAACTCTTTCAAAACTTCCACACGGCCTCCGGGTATGATGAGTTGTCATCTGAACATCTTCCCAGCCTCTGACTCCCAACGGCGGTAGAGCATGCCGTTCCTCATCTCCAAGGAGTCCCAGAGGGCTAATATCTCTTTGTGGTCAGACTACTACTACTAAACCAGACATGCACCTCGTCCATATTCCTCTGCGGAACTTCTAACGAATTGGTACATGTTGGAATGTGTGTGTACGTATAGTGAACCTACCGTGAAGTTTTTTCTGTGTAATGCTTGTTATGTTTAGTACTGGCATCTGCAATCATTTTTTTTAACTATGACTTTTCCTCAACTCATAGTGATTGAAGTGTAATTAATGAATAATTATACCGTTGTATATAGGCATGTTGCTCTCTGCGGCGAGACTTTTTAACGGGGAGATCGGCTCGCATTCGCACCTCGAATTTGGGAACCGCAGAAAACCAACTTCATCCGATCACCACTTCGGTGACGGTGGGTTCGAACCCGGGTTCTCGCGATGCGAGTCCGTCACAATGATCACTCGACCACCACAGCGCCTTTTTTTTGTTCAGACTGGAAGAAATGACGTCTTGCCACATTGGTTTGCCCCAGTGAATTCCTTCCAATGCAAGATAATTTGTATGTCGGGATCTTCCAGTTGCGCCTTTCGGGCGTTCTCGTCGCTCCAAGGATCGTCACTAAAATCCTGAGACTTTGGCTGTCTCACCATAGGGTCCGCAGGCCCGTCTTTCCCTTCTTCCTTGAGGCAACGACGGCAGTTTCGTGGGCATGGTCTCCTCGATAAGGCGCCGGCATCTCTTCTCGATGCTTCTTTACGATGCTGGATCCTTCTCTTACGCCCCCCCCCACCCAGCCTTCTCAAGAGAACGGTTCCGATCCCGCTATCAACAAAGCCCCGTCGGAGATGCCTGCTTCTGGAACAGCCATCATTTTCCGCTGAAGGACTTCGTCGTGACAACCTCCAAGTAGGACGACGTTTTGTTCTTTCATTGTAGTCCATGCTTCTTCAGGAAGTCCAGTCCGAGGATGCGCGAGTCTTGGATATCAGCTGCGAAGACGGCATGACGATAGGTGACTGACACCAACCTCGCTGAGACTTCCAACTTTCCACGCACAGTCACCTTCGCTCCTGTGACTGTCTGTAGGGTCAACGATGGTGGCACGTACAGAAATCGCTGTTGGAATCTTCGATCCAGGTCTCTCCAAACGATTCTGACGTTGGCTCTAGGCTCGATGCCCATCCGGCATGGAAACTCAATGCCGGACCACTCGAGCCATGGTACACTCGACCAAGGGCGCTTCCTTCACAAGCAGCAGCGATGGTTTGCTTCACACCGTTGACGTCCTCCTTGACGGCAGGGATGGACGTGTTAACTTCCGCAATAGATGAGGTGACGTCTTCTCGGAGGGCAACGAAATAGTCCTTGTCGGCACTCTTTGACACCAGTTTGTCCATGTCCGCTTTCATCTGAGCCATCATCACCATCAGCTGCTTGAATTGTTCGCCCGTCTCGTCCCTCTCCATACTTCTTGTCTACCATTCAAGTCCTTGCAGCTTCGTGCTTCTGACACCAGTTTGTCTTCACCTTCTCTCTTCGAATTCTACCGTCCGAGACCATTTAGAGCAGGCATCTTCAACCCGTTGCTCTCGAGCACCACGGTGCTCCCTGAAGTACCCAGAGTGCTCGATGCTTGTGTCCAATTTCGTGCTCGCGATCACTTGATCAACGTTCCAATCAAACACCTTGGAGCCTTTTCATGCATTCATATGTAACAGTTGTCGTCAGGGTGCTCTTCTTGTGATGATGGGTGCAGGCAGAGCTCGCGACTGGAAAATGTCTGAAGACCTTTGAATTAGAATCTCGTTCTTCTATTCAAACAATCGCATGTCACGCGAACCTTGCATGTGTTTCCCAAGCCTCTTCAAATTCCTACCCTTCGTAACAATATTGACAAATATTTTTAAGCAATAATATACAGGGTGTTTCAAAAAGAATCATCCGATTTAAAAGAATCATAACTATTCAGCTTTTTTAATCCGTTTTGATCGAATAATATATAGATAAAAAGAGGAAAATCCCGAGTTTCACGCAGTTGCCGACGGGTAGCGCTAACGCTCTTCCTTCGACTTCGGTGTTTGTCAAGATTGGTTTTTTTCACAGTTAGAAACCGATTCGGATGACTTCATTTTCCAGCAGGACAGGGCACCACCACACTAGAGCTTGAACGTTCGAGAATTTTTGAACAATCGCATTCATAAACGATGAATCGGCCGCACGGGACCTGAGGATTCAGTTAAACAACATCACTAGGCCTCCAATATCGCCAGGCCTCACAGTGTGCGATTTCTTCTTGTGGGGGTTTATAAAAGACTACGATTACGTGCCTCCCCTTCCAGCTACATTAACCGAACAGAAGATAC
The DNA here is from genome assembly GCF_987345545.1 of Pholcus phalangioides. NCBI lineage: Eukaryota > Metazoa > Arthropoda > Arachnida > Araneae > Pholcidae > Pholcus > Pholcus phalangioides. The sequence goes on from NW_028301603.1 coordinate 1,063,925, forward strand.
GCATAACAGCAGCAGTGCATGCAAACACGCTCGCCGTGCATCCCAATTGGGCACCTCGAATTTGTTTTGTAAAAAAAACTTTGATTAACCATGTAATATAAAATTAATCTTAAGTGTTCAATATTTTTCGTAATGTACGCATTAAAAATCGGGTGATTCTTTTTGAAACACCCTGTAGATTGAATCATCGAGTTGGCTGCAAAACTTTAATAGTTGATATTTGTTTATGGAAAAACAACGTTACTAACACACGCAAAGTGTGGCCCCTCACTGGCTTCTTGTGATTGTAATTGAAGAACATACAAACAAAAACAGTTTATTGTAATCGCAAGAAGCTAGTGAAAAGTGTCACTAACACTGTGTTACTAACTCTATTTTCCTTAAAATAAATATCGACTGTTAAAATTTTGGGGCTAACTCAACAATTTAAGCAATATTATTTTACTTAAAAAAAATTTATTAATATCATACAGGGTGGGGGAAAAAGTCCGTAGATACTTTAAAAATTCATAAAAACCGGAAGAATAACCGAAATAAAAAACGGTTTGCAGGGTTAGCATCACTAGGTCACGAGAATTTTTTCAAGAAAGGGGAAGAAAAACCTCAAAAACAGTTGATAGGTGGCGCTGACGTACACAAGTCGAAGAAAAGATACGCAAATAACGAGCACAAAATGCATCAAAATCGTTTATTAGAGCCGTATGTGTTTCACATGACCGCCTCCACAGGGGATAACACATTGCAGGCGAGTCACAAATCCAGCAACGCCAGAGTGCAGCAGGCAATATACATGGTTTATAACGGTAAATTGGTTGTGGATTAGGAGCGCAAGTTCTTATAACCGTCTCATTTTCATATCTACACCGAAGTCACTAGTACCAGCGCAATCTATCGACTATTTTTACTGTCTTAAAAAATTCCCGTGACCTAGCGATGCTAACCCTGCAAACCGTTTTTTATTCTGGTTATTTTTCCGGTTTTTATTCATTTTTAAAGTTTCTACGGACGTTTTGCCCACCCTGTATTATATTGGTTTTTTTTTTCATGCGGTACATTAATCGAAAACCGGTCACCAATTGAAGAATCATTAACAGTTGCGTTTTTTATTTGATAGATGGCAGAAGGGGTTCCAGGTAAAGATGTTTCTCAATATAATACATCCGGTACAGCAATTTACACGTACTTACAAGCTAATCAGAGAGCTAACAACTTTCTCGCAAAGTTTAATCACAACTGACTTTTCATCCAGTCTCTCTCTTATTTTTTCTAAAATCTCTTTGAGCCTGCCATCTTGTGAGCGCCACAACATTTATTTATAACCCTGGTGGAAACTTCGAGAAAAAGAATGTTCTACAAAATTCTATTTTACAGTTTCCAAGTTAGCGGCGCCACCGTAAGGAGGTGTGGGAACTACTGTCTCGAGGGGCGAGACCTTCTGGAATGTTCTTCCAGCCCTTCGCTAGTTCTCAGCCAATCGCATTACTCTCCGATAAACCGAAACCTGCATCAACTCTCGTTGACAAAAGAAGACCGCGATAAAGAATTGTGCCATCTATCGTTTATAGTTCGTAACATTGCCCCTCTGTTCGAATTGTTCGTCCCGACAAGTCAGTTCGGCGGGTTGCATTCAATGTGGTAAGAGGCCAGTCTGTTGAAGTGGACTACCTTCTACTACACCGAGACGGTGTAGATCCGAGCTACGACGTCGTTCAGGCTCTTCACGACTCTGTAGGGTCCTTCCCATGACATCTGAAGTTTCGGGCACAGTCCTTTCCGGCGCTTCGGGTTCCACAGCCAGACAAGATCCCCTTCCTTGAAGTCGTGAGACGTGGCCCTCGCATCGTAGCGGTTCTTCATCTTTTCGGAACCGATGTTGATCGTGTCTCTGGCGATTCGGTGCACGTCCTCGAGGCGCTCCTGGAGTCCTTGGGCGTATTCTTCCGGTGGAAGAGAAGCATCTGGCGGTCGCCCAAACAGCAGGCAGCCGAAGGTCTCGTCCCATCAGCATCTGTGCTGGTGAAAATCCGGTGCTCTCGTGGACGGCAGTTCGGTAGGCCAGCAAGCAAAGCGGTAACTTTGCGTCCCAATCCAATTGGTTCTTCGACACGAAGAGCGAGAGATGATTCAGGATGGTTCTGTTGAATATCTCGACCATCCCATCGGATTCCGGGTGGAGCGGAGTTATTTGCGTCTTCTCCATTCCTAGAAGCTTGACATGCCGCCGGAAACCGCTGAAGTGAAGTTCCTTCCCTGGTCGGAATGGATCAGCATGGGGACTCCGAATCGAGACACCCAATTTCGCACCAGAACTTCAGCCAGCGTCACTGCTTCTTGATCAGGAACGGGATACGCTTCCGGCCACTTGGTAAAATAATCCATGGTACATACTGGTACATCCACAAGTACATACTGGTGACCATTGTGGGTTCTGGGTAACGGTCCGAGGATGTCCAGGGCGATTCTCTCGAACGGCGCACCGACGTTGTAACGTTGGAGGCGGGCTCGGGTGCGCTTCGGAGGTCCTTTGAGAGCGGCGCAGTCGTTGCAGTTCTTACACCATTTACCTACATCTGTCCTGGACTTGTCCCAATAGAACCGTTCACGGACCTTCTGGAGCGTCTTGGTGATGCCGAAATGTCCACTTGTCGGGCTTCCGTGCAAGTCTTTCAAAACTTCTTTCACACGGCTCCTTGGCAGGACGAGTTGCCACCGGAACGCTTTCCCGCCCTCCGACTCCCATTTGCGGTACAGTACGCCATCTCTCATCTCCAGGGAGTCCCATAGTGCCCAGTATCTTTTGGTCGTTGGACTGGAAGAGTCGACGTCTTGCCATGTTGGTTTATTCCCGGTGGAATTTATTTCAAGTCCATTGCCGGTCGTATGTCTTGATCTTCTAGCTGGGCCTTCCGGGTGTTCTCGTTGCTCCAAGGATCGTCACTAGAAACTTGCGACGTTACCTGTCTTGCTATAGGGTTCACGGGCCCGTACTTCTCTTCAGCAATGACGACAATTCTGTGAACACGGTCTTCTCGACAGGGCGTCGGCATTTCTATGCGATGCTGCCTTATGATGCTAGATTTCCTTGTCGTATTCCTGCAACCGTTGTATCCATCGAGCGACTTGACCCTCGGGGTTCTTGAAGTTCAACAGCCAGCTCAAGGAGGCGTGATCCGTGCGAAGGAGAAATTTCCGACCGTAGAGGTAGTGATGGAAATATTCTACGGCGTAGAACATTTCCATCACTACGTAGAATCTACGGCTTTGACGATTGCGAGCAGCTCTTTCCTCGTGACGCAATAATTCCTCTCGGGCTTGGACAAGCTCTTGCTGAAGTAGGCAATAACGTGTTCTTTGCCGTCCACTTCTTGCGATAGAACATCTCCAATCCCGTTGTTACTTGCGTCCGTGTCGAGGATAAATTCTCTCTCCGCTCGTGGGAACGCCAATATTAGAGCCGACGTTAGGGCTTGTTTTAGAGACGTAAAAGCCCTTTCGCACTTGTCAGTCCACAGGAATTTTTGCTTGGCTTGAGTGTGACGGTGGAGGGGTCTCGCTATCTTAGTGAAATCTTGGACGAATTTTCGAAGTCCCAGGAAGCTCCGAAGCTCGTGCACATTCTCTGGTCGCTTCCAGTCTTCCACGGCTTTGGTCTTTTCAGGATCTATCCTTATTCCTTCTCGGAAGATGATGTGACCTATATAAGTGGCTTCGTGTCTAAACAGACGGCACTTTGTCTAGCTCAATTTCAAGTTGGCATCTCTCAGCTTCTGAAGGACTTTGCTCAAATTCTCTAGATGTTCCGGGAATGTCCTCCCCACAGTGATTATGTCGTCTAAGTACACGGGACACGATTCGTACGATAGTCTATGTAAAACGGTCTTTATTAGTCGTTCGAAAGTAGCGGAGGCATTGCACAGGCCGAATGGCATCACTTTGAACTGCCACAGTCCTTGTCCAGTCGTGAAGGCCGTCTTTTCTCGATCGTCCGGGTGTATTTCCACTTGCCAATATCCACTCTTCAGGTCCAGGGTAGAGAACCACTGATGTCCAGAAAGCGTGTCAAGAGTGTCGTCTATCCTTGGCAGCGGATTACTGTCTCTCTTGGTGACGTCGTTCAATCTTCTATAGTCAACACAGAATCGTGTGGAACCGTCCTTCTTTCTCACCAGTACGATCGGCGATGCCCATGGACTCGTTGATGGCTCGATGATGATGTTGACTTGCATTTCTTGTAACAATTTACCAACTTCTTCTTGCTTGTCAAATGGAAGACTTCTAGGATGTTGTTTAATTGGTGAATGGTCACCGGTGTCGATGTGATGCTGCGTTAAGCTGGTTCGGCCAACATCAGCTGATGATGTGGAGAAGACATCTCGAAATTTTTCGATAGTCGACTTTGCGCGTCTTCTCTGGTCCGGATCCAGTTGAGCGTCTTCTATCAGGTTCTTGAACAAACTTCCGAAGTCCTCTGGTTGATTTCCCGACGAGTCACGTGACGGGGATCTCTTCGCCCTTCCGAATGTCCTTCGGCCTGTCGCTGATATTGACTAGTCTGACAGGGACGACGTCCTTCGACGAATCCACCTGAGCAGGGGCAATCATTCTTGCTTTCGCTAGGAAAGTTCACAAGTCCGAGCTGAAAGTCCCTGGCTGTTCCGGCTGTGCCTTGGATGATGCTTTCCATTCTTGGTGGAATCGAGAAGTCCCTTACAACAGCCAATATTTTCCGGGGACGGATCTCTTCGCTGTCGTACCCAAAGTGGGCGACATGCTTTTTTGGCGTGTGCAGCTGGTTATTCTTCAAGTCAAGGGAAATCCCATATTTCCTGAGAAAGTCTAATCCGATAACGCATGGGTCTTGAATGCCAGCCGTGAAGACGGTGTGACGATAGGGGACCGCAGTGAATTTCACCGAGACTTCCATCTTCCCATGCACGGTGAAGGTTAGTGAAGGTGCCACGTATAGGAGTCGTTGACGGAATTTTTGAGCCACGTCGGTTCGGACGATGCTCACATTGGCTCCGGTGTCGATGACCATCCGGCAAGGAAATCCGCCAATGTCACCTTCCACGTACATTCCATGGTCTCCACCGCTCAGCTGCGAGATATGGTAGACACTTGATGGGGCATCTCCTCCTTGCTGCGATCTCCGCCCCGCGAGGTGGCCGCGTTTCAGTTTAACGGTTCGGAGCTCCGGGAGGTGTCCCCTTTAAGCAGTCACGAGCTGCTTAGAATTTATTTTTTGTTCAGCACTACGGAATAAAATCCCAGCGATGCATTGACACTTAAATATTTATTTTTTAGAAATACATGATTAAATTCTGAAATTTGCGACACGCAACTTGCGTGCGCGTAAACTAAAAATTAGAACAGGCAAAAGGGAAGAACGAGTGAGTATTACACAGCTATATATATACTCTTGGTGGCTGACGTCATACGTTGCACAAAGTGTTGCCACACCCTCTCTTGGGAACTGTCACGGGGCAGGATCTTCGCAGGTGGCCAGCCTCGTTGCACCTCCAGCACACCAAGGGCTTGTCTTTCCGCTTTTCTCGGTCATCCCTGGCACTTTTCAGGAATTCTTTCAATTCCCTGATAATGTACGCCGTAACGTCCTCCGCAACAGCACCGCGGATCATTCGTCGCTCGCGTCTGGAAGCTTGATGGGCTGCTTCGTACTTCATGGCATAGACGAGGGCACTTTTCACGTCTTTGTATTCCCCCAGACGCAAAGCCTGCTGGATGTTGGGGTTGTTGACGGAGTCGACGAAGCATTGCAGAGTCAATCCATCTCTTATGTCCGGCGGGCAATCGGGATACGCCAACTGCGAAAGTCTTTCGATGTCCATTGCCAGTTCTTGTAACGTTTCGTACTGTAACGGCCGTACTGTCCACTCTACTTTCAACGGCAGCGATATCCCCCTTCACTCCGGCAATAACGCTGGCGATGTCATTCTTCACGGCGGCGGCCCACTCGTGTACCCTTGATGACTGCACGACACAAAGCTTTACGCCTCGCCTTTGCCCGACAACACCGACATTGGACTGTTGAGGACTGGAAACACGTTGCCTGGTCCGACGAGTCTCAGTTCCAGTTGCTTCGAGCTGATGGACGTGTACGGGTATGGAGACAACCTCATGAATCTATGGACCCTACATGTCAACAGGGGACTGTTCAAGCTGGTGGAGGCTCTGTGATGGTATGGGGCGTGTGCAGTTGGCGTGATATGGGACCCCTGATACGACTCTGACAGGTACGTAAGCATCCTGTCTGATCACCTGCACCCATTCATGTCCATATTGCATTCCGACGGACTTGGACAATTTCAGCAGGACAATGCGACACCCCACACGTCCAGAATTGCTACAAAGTGGCTCCAGGAACACTCTTCTGACTTTAGACACTTCCGCTGGCCACCTAAATCCCCAGACACGAACATTATTGAACATATACAAATACAAATACAAATACAACGCCACAACAGGCAAAATGCCCAACGAGGTGGCTGATAAAAAGATGCCCATAAAAATATGGTTGTCATATGTTTCAAAAATACAGCAACCCAATTAAAAATGCAATTAACACAAATTACAAACAATATATACACATGATAAAATATTATACAATGCCCATAAAGAATACTTATGGTTGTCTTATTCTAAGAATGGATAGCTTCTCGATTTACCCCAACATGTTTATCATATTTCTTTTTAAACGTGTCAATTGTGTTACAATTTACTACCTCCGGGGGTAAGCTATTCCATTTATTAACAACCCTATTGGAGAAAAATTCCCTGCGACACCATAACCTTGCATTGTCCCTCACCAATCTATACTGGTGTCCCCTTGTAAAAGCAGTCGATTGGCGGTGTACTAAAAGTTCATGGTCCATCCTATCCATCCCATTGAAAATTTTGAACACTTCGATCATATCTCCTCGACACCTGCGTTCATCCAATGTAAACATATTCAAAAAATGAAGTCTTTCTTCATAACTCAAGCCCTGTGTGCCAATAAGGACACGCGTAGCTCTTCTCTGCACCCCCTTCAACCAAGTCTATGTCCCTCTGTAGGTATGGTCTCCAAAACCTTACAGCATACTCCAGTCCAGGACGAACTAAGCCTCGAAAAAGCGGAAGAATGACTTTAGGAGAACGCGAAGAGACCTTTTTGAAAATGAGACCAAGCATTCTATTCGATTTTTTGACAACCGCTGAACAATGTTCAGAAAACTTAAGTCGCTCGTCAATGAGAATTCCCAAATCGGTGACTCTAGTTGCATCCGGGATAGTGACACCATTCAACTCGTAAGAGAACCGTGGGTTGTTCGAACCAAAATGAGCGACCATGCACTTATCTACGCTAAACGTCATGCTCCATTCATTTGCCCATGCTGCGATCTTGTTTAAGTTGGTCTGGAGCAACTCCCTATCGCTTTCATTCCCGATTACCCCCATTAGCTTCACATCATCTGCGAATTTGCTAGTAATTCCATCGATACCCTGATCGAGTTTATCGATAAAAAGTGAAAAAAGTATGGGGCCAAGGACACTTCCCTGAGGAACTCCACTTGTGACGTCTGTCCAACCAGAGAATTCCCCGTTCACCATAACTCGTTGCGACCTATCTCTTAACCACGATTCTATCCAATTCAGCAAGTTGCCCCCTATCTGGGATGCCTTGCAACGTGCTGTTCAGAAGAGATCTCCACCCCCTCTTACTCCTACGGATTTATGGACAGCCCTGCAGGATTCATGGTGTGAATTACCTCCAGCACTACTTCAGACATTAGTCGAGTCCATGCCACGTCGTGTTGCGGCACTTCTGCGGGCTCTACACGATATTAGGCAGGTGTACCAGTTTTTTTTGGCTCTTCAGTGTATTTACAAGCTAATCAGAGAGCCAACAACTTTCTCGCAACGTTTAATTACAACTGACTTTTCATCCAGTCTCTCTCTTATTCTTTCTAAAATCTCCTTGAGCCTGCCATCTTGTGAGCGCCACACTATTTATAACCCTGGTGGAAACTTCGAGAAAAAGAATGTTCTACAAAATTTTATTTTACAGTTTCCAAGTTAGCGGCGCCACCATATGGAGGTGTGGGAACTACTGTCTCGAGGGGCGAGACCTTCTGGAATGTTCTTCCAGCCCTTCGATAGTTCTCAGCCAATCGCATTACTCTCCGATAAACCGAAATCTGCATCAACTCCCGTTGCCAACAGAAGACCGCAATAAAGAATTGCGCCATCTACCGTTTATAGTTCGTAACAGTATGATTATTTTCTAAAAGGGCTATTTTAGCTGATAAAATTCTTGTTTTACCAATTCGTTGGCTATGCACAAAAATAACTAAGAAAAGCACCGTTTTTTCGTGGGTGATGAGTTCACAAAATATGGATGTTTAGAGTCTGAGAATGACTAAGAATGCGGAGGCTCCGAGTACATTGAGTCTTTTGCTAAGCAGAAAAAAAATTAGTATGTTTTTTCTGACATCCTGCACAAATATCAAAATTCTATGCGTAGAGAAACAGGTCAGTGCAGGTGAAATAAAAAACAATATGGCCCCTATCTGGAAGAAAACAAAGTTAGAAGGTGCATTTCGTGTAAGAATAATTATGTCTTTCCTCAATCTCCTCCCCCCCCCCCCCGCACGAAGCCAAGTCTGAGATCTTTAGTGGGGCGAATGGGACCCAAGAGGATCCCATCGAATTTGTAGAGTAAAAAAACTGACAACTCAGATGAACAATAACTCAATAGGATGACAGGGCTCCAACCCATTAAATCCAAACCCAAACCATTAGTTCAATCGGACAAGGTATGGAGAAAGATGACCCCCTCCCCATCCTGCATTTAGGGCCCCCTACCTAAGCTGGGATCTTTGGTAGGCTCCTAGGTTACACTTTTCACGGGTCTTCTCTTGAGAATAATCTCTGGTCCCGGGCTGGAGCCCTACCAGACCCACCCCGTTGTAAGGACCATGCGGGACCTCAGTTGAATAGGGGCTCAGTTTAAAGATCTGGCACAATGATTTATGACAATAAATATGTATATTAAGAGCAGAGACCTACGCATGGGGGAGGGGGGGGGGTGCGAAAAACTCCCCGGTTAAGAAGGTGGTGCTTAAGCCCTCTTTCATTTTTCCTGGAGCTGTGATGCTGTTGAGACGACGGCGGTACAGACACACATTTTTTGGATAAATACCGTATATACTCGTGTATAAGCCGAGTTTTTTTGTGGAAAAATTCGTTCCTCAAGTGTGGGGGGGGGGGGGTCGGCTTATACTCGGGTCAGTTTTTGGTGAAAAAATATCGACCCCCGCAATCAGTAGTCATTTTTGTTGCAGTGTTCGAGAAACCGGCATTATTGTTATGGGATATGTTAAAACCCCCGAAAATGTCAAAGACGAGGCAAAGAAATCGGAAACATCATTGGCTTTGATACCAGGTGGGCTAATGTCGATTGTACAGCTTTTAGATGCCTCTCAAAGACTACCTGAGGAATTTGTGGATCCAATGGATGAGTTCCGATCAGGGCCGCAACTAGATGTTTGGTCAGCCGGGGCAAGCACGCATCTTGGCGCCCCCTCATAATGTTGAAGGGAAGATTAAAGAGTGAAATTTGCGCCCCCTCTAGTCCTGCGCCCGGGGCACCCAGACCCGCCTGCATCCCCCTTAGTTGTGGCCCTGGTTCCGATGTTAAAGAAACTACAAAAAGTAGTGCCTTGAAGAAACCTGACGTTGGCCTAGCATGTCAATGGGTACATGAGGCGTGGAATTCTGTTTCCACCGAAATTATCATTCGATCCTTCAAAAAGTGTTTCATCAGCAATGCTATGGACGGAACTGAAGATGATATCCTCTTTGAAAGTGACAATGGCGATGACAGACCAGATGAGGATAAAAACGAAGATGCCGCACCTCCTATGATGATCTGATGGATTACGATGAACTTGGAGACTCAGAAGAAACGGATTAAAAAGTTTGAATCATTTTCTATTGTAAATTTCCGCTAGCTATTCATTTTTCATGAAAATATAAGATTTTCTTTCTCTAAAATGCGCGGGTTTTTTTGGAGTCGGCTTATACACGGGTTTTCAATTTATTGCGGTTTTGGTGGTCCTGAAGGGGGGGGGGGGGGTCGGCTTATACACGAGTATATACGGTATTCAAAAATTTGTTTGAGTTCCGTATAGAACAGCCTCATTATCACCAAGGGTTCCGCTAAAACAACCTAATAACCAGTGTTCCGCGAGAACCTCTACGTTGGAAATCCCTGCTCTGCGTTACTCTTTTGGTCACTCACTGACCTGGTCCTTCGCTCTCTAGTCCTTTCTGGTCTTACCGCTCGACCTGGTCCTTCGCTCTCTAGTCCTTTCTGGTCTTACCGCTCGACCTGGTCATTCTTACATACCGATTTTGTCACTCTTTTTGGCCACTCACTGACCTGGCCCACCCTCACTCTCTTGGTTACCCTTTTGGTCACTTACTCACTGGTTGTTTGCTCTCGGTCACTCTATTGATTCCTCATGTGGTTGCACACTCTTCTGATCACTTACATGCTTGCAAACCCTATAGGCCACTCGTTCGGCCACGACTTACCTAGTGTCTCTCACCCTCTTCTTTTTCCTAATTTCCTTTCCTTGACCACTAATTCCTCATATTTTCCGCCTTGGGGGGAATAACCCCCCCCCAAGCCTCCCCTCGTATATACGCATCTAAATAGAAAATGCCACCCTCAGTTGTAACGACGAAATTTCACAGAATCTTCGATGTCACTGTTACCGAGTTTGAATTTTTGTACTTTTATACGCATCTACTTCATCATTTATTCATTACATTGGAAAGATAAAAGTTGATTCTCATTATGCTAAAATACTAAATATGGCAATGATGTGTGATGAGAGGCATACTCAGAGAGGGACGCATAGGCCTATGCGGCCCCCCCTCCCCCTTTATCAAGACAATCAAAAATAAAAAAATATGTGTTTGAATATTTTTGTAAAATAATTAAAATACCCAGAAACAAGGCTGTAGCGCGGGGGACGTAAGGGGTCTGGTCCCCCTCCCCAAACGAACGAAATTTCTGGCTACGGGCCTGCCGAGAAAATATCTTTGAATGCAGCATTAATCGATTTCTGTTGATTTGGGATTTTTAACTTAATGAAAACTCTTGGGAAGAAAATCGTTTGCCCCCGTTCTCCCTAAATCCGGTAGGTATGGTCGCCTCCAAAGGTCCATCCCGCGTACTTCCTTGTTTGGAGGAGACGGGGCCAGGGCTTCCCACATTTTGGAATAGCTCCCCCCCCCCTCCCCTTGGCCAGACCTTTCACGGGCTCCACTATAGGGAATTCATAGTGTGTACAAAAATAAGAGAACCATCCTGGACCCCAGGGATGAATCCCTGTCAGCCCCACCCGCGTGGGGGGGAGGGGGAGGCTGTGGATGGGGTAGTTTAGTGATCAGATGCAGAAAAAACAAATGTACAGCGATTTTATTTTATACCTCGGAAACTATCATCCTTTATAAGCATTGTAGCGCCATCTGTTGTTAAGATGATAAAATGGCACTGAAAAGAAGCACACACGTGAGTACTAATTTCGGAACTCTTAAATCTGGTAACCCTTATTATAATATGCTATTTAATTGCGATTAATATTGATTGCGGCAAGTTTGTAGTGATCATTCACCGGCTCATGATGTCCGATATGGGCCTTTTGTGGGGGCATTCGGCTGGGGGGGGGCAGTGCTCCGGTTGCCCCCAGCCTAGTTACGGCCCTGGACGATCCATTTTTCCGATTCTTTTTTTCAGGCATCTTCTTGCAGCTATTTGGGTTCGGAAGGGAATTTGAAATTATGGAGCATTATATATTCCCTCGAATCACGGAAGCCAGCCCTACTTCAAGAAGGGGGGGGGGGCGGGGACTCTGTAAAAATTAAAACTGAGTTTTATGAATCTATATCTGATGAATGTTGTATACACAACTTCGCTTGCGATTTTTCCGAAAACAATATTGCGGCGTTAGCGAGCGCCGATTCACGCAGGGCGCCTGATAGCACAGAGCCCTATCAAAGCTAAAACATAACCTCTCGCGCTGAGCGAAACTCGGTTATCGCAAGAAAATCCATGCGGGGCAATGAAAGGTTCAAGCGAGAAAACACGTGAGAGATCTCGTTCTGTTGGCGACTTTTTTGGCGCTTATCTAGGCAAACAATCTCTCGGGGATAACATAAGAAAATTACACATTTTCAATATGGATTTTTTTTTTTAAACTGGGAAAACATGTGGTATCATAGTAACAATATCAATACAAAGGGGGGGGGGGCGCTTAGAATATGACCGCCAAAAATAAAACGTTCAAAATTTTTTTTTAGCAAAAACAAGCCGAAAAGTTGTGAAATTTCGGGAAACAAATCCTTTGCGGCTCCCTTTCCCTATAATAAGAAACATCTCCCCTCACAACTTCTATGTTGTTGAAACAGCTGTTACCTACCGCGTAGTAGACTCACCCGCTGTTCTCCAAGTATGTATGCCACCCCCGTTCGGTAATGATGCACACCCACACTAAAACAATAATTACGAGAAAGCTGGCTCGAAAAATATGATTTTCACCGATGAAATAATTAATTTGGATCGATGGGATGCGATTAATTCGGATATCGTGCGAAAAAATAGTTTATGTTGCTTGTTTTTTCAAGTGACGGGGAGTGCGAGACGCGAAATATAACAGCCAACCTTTCACGACCAATGAGCTGTTGTGTTTCTCGTGCGGGAGAGGGGGAGAGAGAGCAGGAGTGGGTAAGGGGGTGAAGAAGAGAGGGGAGGGAAAGGAGGGAGAATATACACAGGGACGGAGGATGCGTCGGGGGAGGAGGAAAAAAAAGAGGTGGGGGAAGGGAGAGAGGGAGTGGTGGTCGTAGAGCCGAGTGACGTCATGGGGTCGTATCCCGCGGAGCGCAAAAAACGCTTCGCGAGTAGTGCTTTCAGTCGAGTATCAGTCCGTGCTGCGAGCAGGATCAATGTTAGTCGCGTCCGATGAGAGTCGTGTGTGACGTACGTGTGCCTCTGAATGACTTGAGAGAAAAAAAACAACAACCTCGTATTGTGTTGTGTGTGCTGCGTGTGTTTGTTTTTATTTTTATTTTATTTTTTTAATTTTGTGTTATTGTTGTTACGAAACTCCACTGTTACAGTGATGTGCGGATTTTAGAAGGGGTTTCGGTTCCCTCTACCAAAGTGCGTGTGTTTACGTAACACACACATAAGTAGTACATAAGAAATTATACCGTAAAAGTATGTACGCCAAAGGTAAAGGCTCCACCGTACCTTCGGATGCGCAAGCTAGGGAAAAGTAAGTCCACGAAAGTTTTTTTTTTTTGTCATATCTTATCATATCTTACCGGGTTTCCTCCATCCCTTGAAAACATCCCTTTTCTCAATATTTGTGACATCATACCATTTTTTTTTCTTCGTCTCGCCCAGGATCTTTGGCATTCCTAATTGCATTTTAGCACGTTTTGCATCGACACAACTAATGTGGACTTTATGACAAGGGTGCCTAACCTTTAGGATAGTGCGGGCCACTTAGCTGGTTCGAAAACGTATCGCGGGCCGCTTGAGTTCTTTGGATCTGTGTAGCGGGCCGCTTAAGTAATCTGGGAATGTGGTCTGGGTCGCTTCAGTGATGTGGAACTGCACCGTGGGGAAAATCGAGTGATGTGAAGCCGCGCCGCGGGCCGTTCAAGTGCTCTGCACTTGTGCCGCATGTTACTTGGGCCATCTGTGAATATGCCGCGGGTCGCTCGAGTTATCTAAATGTGGCACGGTCTACATGTGATCTGGAATTGTGCCGCCGAGTTCATTTTTGCAAAATTAAATTTGAGGTTCCGTGCCACATTTGGGCCGCGGGGCTACTGTCGGCGAAGTGAATTGGGCCATGGGTAAAGCATATCTGTTTTGTGCGGAAAAATTTTGATTTTTATAGTGACGTTGCAATTTTACTGTTATATTGCCATATTGGCCAACTCGTTGCAAGCGGGTCTGAGTGAGAAATAAATTAGTGTTTAAAGATTCTTGTGCACTTCAATCATACTAAAGTTTTTGACAGTACCGGACTATGCATACATTAAGCCTGCGATTCCCAAAGGTTAGGCCGCAGCACTCAAGGAGATCGCGAGATACTTCAGAAGGAAAACCCACGTCGAACGTAATAATTAACTCCCGATTCCCAGTCAGTGGGTCTATGGCAAATTCAGGTTGCCGCCGCCGAAAAGATCAGCCGCGATGTATTTGATGTTCCAATTTCGATCCAAAAGGTGCCACGAAGCACAAAAGTTTGCGAATGCATGCGAAGTAAGTTCCTTACTTCTGAAAAAGTTGGTGAATAGTTTGAATTTTAGGTGCCAAGGCAGGCCCGTAAGTGGGCTAGGGCACCCAGGGGCTTTTTAAAAATTTACTTAGTTTGTAATAATAACCCTTTCAAGAGCTCCCAAGGATAATTCTGCCCCGAGGTCTGGGCTGGAGTGTCCATCAGTGTATTTGAGGGCACAATTGTAAGAGGGCAGTTGAATTGTTTTTCCACACGGGCCGCAAAATGCCTGAGCAGGGCCGTCTTAAGAGCATCGTGGGCCACCGGGCGAAGGGATTTTTTTTTTCCTATCTGATCCCCCCCGCCCCTCAACGGTGCTAAAAATGCCCTGCCTCGAAATTTATATCTCAATTTCATGAGCCCCCACCCCGTTTAGGCACCATGTTTAAGACGACAATGTGCCTGAGCATAACGCAGCGAATGACAGCTTACTCTGTAAACATACATACTCATCCCATGGCCCGCGGAGTCATCTGATGTTGCCCGCGACGTCGAATCTAATTTTGTAAAAATATTAACTAAGCGGTACATTTCCAGATCATTTTGAGTGATTGGATGCAGCGCCGCAACTAGTGGGAAGACGGATCTGGACCAGAGGGGGTGCTGGATTCTCTCTTCAACCATTCCAACATTAGGGGGGGGGGGCGACAAAATTCGAGCCTACCCCGTGCTGACCAGGAACCTAACTGCGGTCCTGCTTAAATGACCTGCCGCACAGTTCCAGATTATGCAAGTGACGTGTAGTGCAGTTCCAGATCAATTAAGGGACCCGCTGCACTGTCCAAGATCATTTGAATGACCTGCGGCGCAGTTGACCCACGGTACACTCCCAAATCACTCTAGCGGCCCGCGGTGCTGTTCAGGCCCGTCTTTTTTTTTGTGGTGGGGGGGGGGGTCAGTATTTTTTGCCGTAAAAAAAAGCAAATGGACAAAAAGGGTGAAATATGTATACATATATTGTGGATATGTTGTTCTTTCCCCCCCCCCCCCCGCCGGAAAAAGTTTAAATGGCGGACCCGGTGCAGTTCCGGACTCCTTAAATGCCCCCCCCCCCCCCGCTACACGCTATCAAACCAATAAAGTGGCCCGCACTCCCCTAAAGGTTCAGCACCCACCCTTCCTCGCTCTACAACGTAACAATAAGCATAATCGGAATAACTAGCATTATCTCGATCTGGAAAAGTTTTGTACTCAAGAGGTGTGGCCCAAATCGGTGTGATTATTCGAAATTAATAATAATTATTTCCGTTACGTGTGCAAAACCGTTTCACGAGTTTGTTTTCGGAGCGCTTTTATTCCCCCCACTGCCAGCCGTGCGCGTTTATTTGAAACGTGTTTATATCTCGTGCTAGTTTTTCAAAAAGAAAAGATAACTTTTGCAACTAAACACAAAAGAATCGCGCAAAGCAGCAGCAGCAGGAGCCACGTTTTCACTCGCCTCGGAATGCCTTTTTTTTTGCCTCAGTAAACCGTGTGTTCGTTGGGCTCGGGCCGCTACTCAGCAAGTGACGGTTTCGGGCCCGTTTTTTTTTTTGTTCCTATATATTTTTTTTTCCTTTTCCCACCACCACCACTGGAATAAGCGCCAAGACCGTTCCCACGCGAATGACAAGGGGTGACGCGTTGATGGTTTTTGATGGGCGGACCCGTGTTTTATGTGCAAATGAAGTTATAAAATTTTGTTTTTCTTGTGTTTGTTGGTTATTATTTTCTAAAACGTTTGTTTCTCTCTCTCTCTAAAAAAGGCTGGCGCTATACGTGTACGAATACTTGTTGCACGTCGGGGCCCAAAAAGCCGCACAGACATTCCTTTCCGAGGTAAGTGGGAATACTTTTTTTTTACTATTTAATAATTATGCGTATTGGTTTTTTTTTTTTTTATTATCATTATTTCGTGTTTGGCGCGTTTATGTTGGCGATAATCGTCTATTTTCGCCACGATTCGAATTTTCATACAAAATATTCGATTGGATTATGGAGGGAAATATGAATGAGAGAGATGAGCCAAGAAAAAAGTTAAATGCTGCTCTCCATTATTATTTGATTGAGATCAAATACTGTTTTTGATGGGTCTTTTTGAGAAATAATTGAACAAAAATGTTATTGGCTTTTGGATAATGGACAAAACTTTTTATTGGTTGATTTCTTTACAAAGTATAAGATTTGTAATGTATAAAAAAAACAGGAAGATTAGCCCGCCAGGCCTTCTGTAAGCTGTTCAAATTGCCCTGAGGGCAGGACTCAGTGAAAAATTCTCGCATTCCACAAGATGTAAACATTAGCCTGCCTGGCCTTTTGTGAGCCATTGACATACCCCTGAGGGCAGAACTCTGCAAATTTTCATGCAAGATATAAATTTCCCAAACACATAAGATTTCAAATCAGAGATTTTGCATTTATTTGCAGAAATAATTAGTTTGCTTGAATTTTGCATTCGTTTGCAAAAAAAAAATGAAATAAAATTTTGTATTCATCCTCAAAAATATTTCTTAATTTAAAAATTTTGCATTCAGTCGCAAAAATGAAGTAAACTGATGACACACAACTTTTTTTAAAAGCTAAATTGCAAGGTCGTACACATGTATGAAAGAACTAGGGCAGTAACTATGCTGGGACAATCAGGGCACTGCCCCAAGCCTAATTTTTGGGGGGAGGGCTCATTGAATTCACACTTGTCACACTATAATAATAACCCTTTCAGGAGGGGGAGGGGGGCCCCCAGAGAAGCCACACTACAGCCCTGTAAAGAACTGCTTCGTTGAAAGTTCCAGAATTAGTTCTAGTGCTAAACAAAGTTATTACAGATTTCCGCTTCAAAAAAGTGTTAATTTTATCAAGATTACGTGAGAAAAAACAATTATATTTTTATTTATTAATCAAAAATGGAAAATTTTGGATTTATTTTATCCATTTCACAAATACAAAAATTGCATATCCCTAATTATAATACAAATATGTGAGACCGATATTGCGAAATTGTATTTTCTTCTATTAAAGAAATATCGCATTATATTTATTAAAAGATTAATGTATTTAAAATGTTAAAATGCTGATGTTAAATATTGAAATTCTTTCGGCCACACAGTAAGCTACGTCAACAGAAAAACTTGTTGATATTTTCCCCCTGTACTGCTCTTTATGTTGATCTGTCAATCTGAAAGATGGCGAATATTAATGGGAAAAAAGTATCAAAAGTGGAAATGTTTTCACTGTTTAATTTTGTGCATTAGGCGTATATAAAAAAAAAAGCAATAACCAAAGAAAAAAAAAAAAAACCCTCAATTTAGCCAATTTAGAAAACTAAAGCTATACTCCAGCAATAATCGACACCCTTAATGTTATCAGTAGGACTATATGATCGGGGCCGCAACTAGATACTTTGCCATCCGTGGCAAACCAGAATTTTGGCTCCCCTTTCCATGAGAAGAATCAGTAAAAGTGCATTCGGCGCCCTGGTACAGCGCTTGGGTACCAGACCCGCCTGCTTCCCCCACTTGTGGCCCTGACTACAATTTTAACGCTCTAAAAATTTCTAGAAAAAATGTTCTATAAAATATAAATTTATGTTCTTAAGAAACTGTAAATATGCCCTTTATAAAACGAAAAGCATGTCCTAAATTTTTTTTCTCTTCCTACCTCAAATAACATTAGTTTTAGCAAAATAATATCATAATGAGTCTTGATAAGGTCGAAACTATTTTGAACCATTACTTATTGTATGAAGAAAAATTCTTAGTTTTACTAATTCAATCCAGCTGAAACTTCCCTCAAAAATTTCCCTTTTGAGTAAGTTTTTCCCTCCAAATTCAGAATTAATGTGCTGCCATCTGTAGCTAAAAATACCTAGCCAAGTAGTGTATTTAGCTTTAGAAAAGCACAAAATTAAAAAAAATAAATCCTTTGACAAAAACTGTCAAAATTTCCAGCAAACGTTAGAAAATTCCCCCTTATTTACTATAATTTTAGCTAATTTTTCCCACGAGTTATCATCACAGACACCAATTCGGATGATTAATCTATTTACAGCCACACACACTAGTGTCGTTGAAAGGCTAGTATTTTTTTGCTCTGAAAAACAAGGGTAGACGTGACAGTGCTCCAACCTGGGACATGCTTCTTATCGCTTTTTGCTTTTCACTGTTAATTCAATATGGAGGAGCCCCTAAAAAAATCTGGCTGGGAGTCCACTAAAGACCTCACTCAGTCTAGGAGCCCTGCTGCAGGATGCGACGCTCCTAGGAGTCACGGCACCCGCCCTCCTCCATCTCCCCCCATGCACCAATATAAAGTGGGATTGGAATAGCGAGGGAAAAAAAATTTACTTTCTATCGAAAATTATGAAATAAGCAAGCATGTCTTGAAATTTTAAAAATATGCTCTATCACGTAAAAATAGTGAAATATGCAAAGGCATAAAAATCCGAGCCCTAGTTATCAGCAATAATGGCTACTTCAGCAATGGTTATTTTCAAAAATTCTGGGCAACAAAATGATTAGAGATACATGAATTTGGCAAGTAAAAAAAAATCCAAATTTCACAAAAAACATTCCGAATCTGAAAATTTTGCATTCATTAACAAAAAATATTTCTCAAATGAAAAGTGTTGCACTCACTCGCAAAAATATTTCTCAAATCAAAAATTGTGCAGCGTAATTGTCCAATCGAATCAGTGTATGTTCACCAGTGAGTGGATCATCAATGTTCCTCGTAGACATATGTAGAAAAAAAGAGGATAAGACCCTCTGTATAACAAATCATTTTCGAACTATCATATAATTTTTTTCTTATTTCTCGTCACCCAAAATCACAATTCGAAGATTTGACCTTCAGCTTTTCTAAAGAGACCAAAAAAAAACAAAAATGGCGGGAGCAATAATCGGTGTCTTTTTTAAATAAAGGAGATCAGCCATTTAAAGTTTGTGTGTGGAAAATTTCAGTGGACAATTGGAACAGTGTCGTCTTAACGCATTGGCCCACCCGCGAATCTCAAGAGAAGAGGGGGGCCTCACAAAAATGAGAACGAGTGGAAATTATCAACAATTGGCCAGTAGGGCCTCAGAAAAATTACTTGGCCCTAGTGGGGCCAGGGTGCTTTAAAAATGGCCCTGAATTGGAGATCACAAAAAATATAGTAAACATTGTGCTGTCCGCATGTTTAGATTTCACTAAAGAAATAGTTACTTCAAGCTTGTGCTCTGTGTTGACAAGCAAAGAATGGCAAGTAATATGCTCCGTAAATTTGTATATTTTTTCACAACTGTTGTGAGAAATAAGTTGTAACAGCAACCTGGCAAAGTAAGTAGCTTTTAAAATTTGCCGTTTCGAATGTGTTTATGGTTGTGATGAGTTTGACACTGCTTTAGCGATTTATTTGATTCAATGAATAAAAAATTTGTTGGTTTCTTCAGATTCATTAAATCGAAGTTTGACTGAGTGTATTGCACTTAGAAGCGTAAAATTTTTCTGTTGGCCTCAGGAGAGACGGGGTCATAATTTTCTAATTGCGTTTCGTGTTTTTGAGGACAAGGTTTTCCCTATATAAGAAGTTAATTTTTTTTATTTCAATATAACTGCAAGCAGTTAGCTATGCGCCCTGCATAATGTATGTAAATGCTATTTTTATAGGAACGTTTATTATACGAATGCCATATTTATACCATACAACTTTTCTTTTACAGATAAGGTGGGAGAAAAACATAACATTAGGGGAACCACCAGGGTTCTTACATTCATGGTGGTGGTAAGTACCGTTTTTTAAAAAATAATTCTTCAGTTTTAATATTCTGTTTTGTTTCATGTCTTAAAGACGGGTGCATTATTACAACAAGTCTCAGTGCATTGTTTACAAAGAAAATGAATTTTAGTCAGAGGTGCTCACAGGGAGAAAATATTGGCGTATGGCTGAATGTTGCCAGTAGTCCCAGTATGGCCCGAGTTGCGTAGTGGTAAGATGCTCGTCTACCACCACATGAAGGTTGCTTTCACAGTCCCAGGTTCAAGCCCGACAGGTATATATTTTCCCTAACAAGCTTGAGGCGACCACCAATAGACAGCATTTTCATTTCCAACCCATATCATTAATGGCAGTGAACTGCAATATAGCAATATGGTTGGAGTTGGTGTTTTTGGTTAAGTAGTAGTCCCATATATTCCCAGCATGGTCCAACCCACATGGGTGAAGGGCTTGTATCCCAGAAGGGACAGAGCCAGGGTCTTGTCTGGTCTGACAGTAGTCCCTCCCATTCATGAGGACTCAAGCCCATATGTAGGAGAGGGAGAGGTGTGTTGTATTGTGCTCATTAATTATTGAAAGTGGGGGGGGGCGCTGAAATAGCCTCAGCATCCGGGTTCTGGAACCTATGATTGTAGTAGTGACTGAACAGTTTTGTTTTGAATGTTTATATGCTCCATTGAATGGTCATTTGTTCTTAAAAGCTGAGACAATTCTGTTTTAGTGTGCTCTGCAAAAGTTTCATTTGTTATAGAGCAGTGCCTCTAAATCTTTTTTCAACCCCCCCCCTCTAGTGGGAAATATTCTGTTCTTGTGGCTCCCTGTCTTTATCTGAGGCCTTCATTCCAGATTGAGATCCTTTCTACTTATCGGATTGAATGTAATAATTATAAAAATTTTCATAAATACGATCGATCTCTGGAACCCTGAGCTGTGGGTGATCATTTCTTCTTAGAGCCAAATTAAATGGGGGGAAAAAGTAGGTCTGTCTTTGTAAATATGGTGCGATCCAATGAACCTACACGATAAATCAAACTTCCGGATATATCACCCTGGGTCAACGCCTAACCTGGACACTACTAAACCATACATGTACTTTGTCCATATTCCTCTGCGGAACCTCTAAAAAATTGGTACATGTTGAGTGTACCTGTAATGAAACCTGACATGAAGTAGTAGACTCTACAATCCGGCCATTGTAGTGGCTGTGCTATCCAGTAATCTGGTGTTCTAAGGTGGTTTTTCTTCGAGCATAGAAGAGGAAAACATGTCACTAGATATCATTGTGTGTGTGTGGAGGAAGTTTTATATTATTTAAATGGGCTTTTTTAATCGACTTCCAATATTCCAGCGATTTGGATAATCTGACACACCCTGGTCTGATATGTGCTGATTAGCGAGAGTCTACTGTATTTCCATTCAAAAACCATATAGCACCTAATCTCATCATGTAGATCTCCCAACGGATATGAGGCCATGCTTACATGGGCATGTAATTAGGATGCCCCTTGTTCTATGGAAAACTCTGCTGGATTCTGGAAGTGGTAAAATTTTCTCCCATCTCAGTATACTTAAAAGCACTAATTTTTTTGCAGCTCTTCCTGGCCCGCTTTATCTATTGTTTCCCATTTAATGTGATTTTCACCCATTGGCCCCCTAAAATATTCCAGGACTGCAAGGGGGTCATATGGCTTCTGGTTGTAAACAACTGCATTAGGATATCATATAAGTCAAGGCTTGCAAATCCCAGGAGCCAGGTTGCCGTGGCGATTAAAAAATGATATTGACAACTAAAATTTTCTGTGTGATCACTAACTCGAGCAAAAGAAATACGCTTGGCTCCTAAAGTATTTTGTTGCCACCAAAATTTTTTTTTCTTGATTTGGCAAGCCTTGTTATAAATAGGTGTTTGCATTCTTTTTATTTTTGCCATCTATTGTCCCGTGTCTCAGAACTAGTTCATTCCCTTAATTCTTTTGGTTCACAGAATATACGTGAAGATAAACGAATGCTCCCTTGTCCCAAATCGACTTTCAATTTGATACATTGGTATGAGTGTAAGCCCTGAACAAAGAAAGTATTGAGCTCCCCTCTTTCCTCAGCTATGGTCAAAGATTCAGAAAATACATTTTATTTGTGACAATATTATGAAATGGACACAATCAATTTGAATGAATATTTGGTATGAATTGTTCATTACTTTTTTCCCACTCTCATATTGCCGAAATCATTGATAATATCAAAAGCTCATTTTTGAGTTACCTCATGATCAGTACACGATAAAGCAAAAGATGTCGCTTTTTTCTCTTACAAGATTAGTGAAAAACAATTATTTTATCCTTTTTTTATTATCCCATTGGCTGCAGGAGTCAGGGCAGAAACTAAGGGAAGAGCAGGTGGTTCTGGTGCTACAACAGAGAATGGCACAAATTTCACCCTTTAACACTCGAACTACCAGAGCGGTCTTTTCAACTGCTATTGCAAAAATTTGTGATACTGCTGTAAATGCTTTTTAGATTAAACCAAGTGCCATAAGAATAATAGATGTCAAAATAGAGTTGTGTTATATACATGTAAAAACATAGATCATTTGAAAGAATTCTACTGCATCTTAGAAATTAGTCCATCTTTTTTGAAACGCCCTGTATGTTTGCTTATGCCTGAAATGTAACAAAGTATGGTCTATTCTATACTCTATTTTTAAAAGAGAAAAAAAAAATAGCAATTTTATTTCCTAACAAATGCATTCATAGTGTAAAAATTACAGCTCCGTAGTTCTAGTGCTAACCTCTCCTTCAACATTACGGAGGGGGATGCTGAAATTCGAGCTTGCCCTGGCAGGAATAGTTGGAGAAATGCTTCTCTCACTGCGGGAGCAAAAAAATATTTCCAGTCTTTCTAAAGTTTTTATTCACAAAAGATGCAGTGGGTTCTGGTTACAACATTTTTCAAAAACCCATTATGAAAAACATAAGCGGTAAAAATGGTTTAAACGGGAAATTTTAATTGCAGTTTGGACCACAGAAATAAATCGTACAAAGCGGGAAAATATTTCAAGTGGGAACGTGTTGTAAGCAGGATCGACTGTAGATGCCGCTGAAACTGAGATGCTACAACTTTGATACAATAGAAAAAAAGGTGGTACAAATACAAAATTTCGGTTCGTACCCATAATCATAGACCTATTGATTGGAGGCAGACACTACCACTCTGCACCATTATGTACACCTAGCCCGTTCAGTACAAGCAAACATGTCAGAGAATAGAGAAATAATAACAAAAACTAGAATATGTATATAGGCCATCTATACATCATTTTAAGAATTTCGTCTTAAATGAGGAACATAATTCAAATTGTCATGATTACTGAGTAGACTGCTGTGCCCATAATCATGTTGATGACGGTGCACTGTAAGAGTTAATAAGGATAATGATCTTTCTCCAGAAAAGTTTGATATGTGTGATGTTAAAAAAATTCTAAAAATTATATCTTGTGTCTGCGAGATAAAATTATAGAATATTTTGCAGATATGTAGAATCTTCTTATAGATTTAAAGATTTTATGTTGATTTAAACATTCACGCTTTCTTGCTTCGGAAAATTCACCACTGCAAAAATTAATCGAGAAACAATTCACTGACAACAGTTTGTCACCATTGAGTGAGTGAGCGAATGTGTGAGCGCGCGAGTGAGTAAGGAAATGAGTCTGTGAATGAGCTAGTGAGTGAGTGACCCTATGAGTGAAACAGTGAATGGATGCATGACCGAGTGAGTGGCGGAACAAACCAGTGGCTGTATGAGTGAAAGAGTGAGTGAACGATTAAGAGAGTCAGTCACCAAATAAGTGGTAGTGACCAAATGAGTAACCATATGAGTGGCTTGCTCACTGATTTGCTCATTTATTCATCTATTATTGTAATCTTTATATATAAAATATTTTCTTATTTATTTCTCGATTTATTTTCCTATTGGTGAAATTGCATGGCAGTGCAATTGTTGGCGATGAGTTTTCCGCCCATGTTTCTTGCTGTTTCAATTTGCAGTCACAAAGATGTGAAATTCTCAGGAATCGCAGAAAACAATGACGTATTGAAACATTGTTCTCAAGTAGTCAATTGCATTTGGTATTTCTGGGGTTATTCAATGTTTTCTTTATTCCAAGATTTTCATGTAATTTTGGTTCTTGCCTTAATTTCTCTGCCAATTTTTCGTACAGTGTGAAACTGTCTCTACATGTTGTATAAATTATATTAATGACCGATACAAAGGAGCAACATGAGCTAAGTTTGTGGGATATGTTATGCAGTTATACACTTGGAAACATTTGTTGCAGATTTGTTTGTCCATTCCCATCACATGTTGCTGAAATAATTGCCACTGAGTATAAAGACCATTAGACTGCAGTACTAAAGCGTTATCCAAAATATTTTGACACATCAGCCAATCAAACTTAGAAGCGTTCAAGCAGCAGTAGAAAAATAAAAGCCACTTGATTTGTGGAAATCAGTATTCAATAATAATTGCTAATGATGGGCCCTGGGTGATTGCACCTGTTGCTCGTGCGGAAATCGAGCCATGCCAGTTCATAAGTAATTCAAATTACAAGGGAAGTATAGGCCTATTGGCTAAAAATACTTCAATTTGCGAGCATATATAGCTTAGTAGCTTGAAATTTTTGACAAAATATGATAATTTCCACGACTTTTCCACCGATTTGATGAATATTTGCTTCTCAAATCAACTGTTGATACACATAAACAACTATACATAATGTTTTTATTGAATGAAACATTTGGAATTAATGGAAAATAGGTTACTAGGTTAAGATAAATACCTACAAGAGTAGGTACTGGCCTCCAAGTATTCAAGTTATCTTTAATAGATGCATTTAATTATTTCATTTTTGTTCTGTTGAGTCAGTAGAGGGTGCTAACTTTCCTGATGAAAAGTGAAAAATCTTAGGTATTATGATTATTGTAATCTATGTATATAAAATTAATTTTTGTGTGTGTATGCTCTCTATACAAATCTACAATTTTAGACTGATCATCAAATTTTGCATGTATACCAAATGAGCCCCCAGCTTGAATGATAGGCTACTTTAAAAAAATTTGTCAGAGCTAGACAAATGCCCGAAATGGGCAAAAAAAAAAACTGCTGGGCAACAATGGTTCCTGGGCCTCAACGATGAACGTTTACTGTGGTTCTAAAACAATGTGTTTCAGACATTTATATGCCTTCACAACGATTTGTCATTTCTTTAATGCTGCCAGCGTTATGTATAACAGTTTATTCCTTTGCGATAGTTTGTCACTTTTTGAATCCTCCCAGTAACTGAAGAAAACTGGGCAGCGCCTGGTGGTATAGCTGGCACTGTTTATATTAAATATAATTTTCATTATTGTGATTTATTCAAGAAGCTTTATTAATATTGGTCTTTCATCAGTTGTCAATATACAAACTATACTAATGTTGTAAAATATCAATGGAATTGTTCTCCCACATAATTTGATACCCTTCTCAAACATATTGGGTGCTGGAATCGTCTGTATGTGATTGGGGGGGGGGGTGACTGCATTTGCCATTGAACTTTTTATTAATATTCCTGTCCCTGATATGTCACAACTCTATAATAATTTTCGAAAATCACTTGAACAAATTTCATTTCTTAATTATTTCTTATTTTAATATTTCATCTTTATTTATAATTATAAATATTTTTTTATTAGTTGTTTATAGTCAAATTAAAAATTTTCTCCCACTTTTTTTTGCATTTGTGACATTTAAAAACACAGGTGGTTAACTGGTGTTGTAAGACTGGAACTGATCAAATTTGTGTTGAAAAGGTTGAGAAGCGTATAGCCATTACACTAGAACTTTTTTTTTAAGTATATTAGAGTTGGAAATTACTTCACAAATAAGATTTATTTAAAAAAAAAAAAAAACGCGAGCGAGTGTTTTTATTAGATCCCTTTTTATTAGATGTCCTTCTCCTATCTAGCATCCCTAGCTGTTAGTGGATTTGGAAGCCCCTGAGAATCAAGTTTGGGTTTTAGCCCATAAGAGTTAAGAGAACCCCATAGGTAAGCAGAAAAAAGGTTTGAGATCATAAGTTAAAAGGGATAAAAATTGGGAAAAATCCAGATCTATCAACTTAACATCAAGCTGCAGTAATGCTTCATGTGATGAAGATTACTTTCAGAAGTGCATCTCTTGCTCCAGCAAAACAGAAATAAATCAGAAATGCCATGTCCCCCAGGAAAAGGAGCGAGAAACTCAAATGGAAAAGAAATAAAAATGTGATTGCCAAAAAAATTGCTCAGACCAGACAGAGTATCAATGCTTGTCCAAGTTGAAAATGAACTACCAAAACAGGTGGAACACGTCGCGAGTGTCAAGCATAAATATCAAGTTACTTGCTGAAACATGCAACATGTCACTCTGGATTTGCCAAATTATAAAACATGGTTGAACTCAAATTATTTTTTTTCCACCATCAATTTCAAACAAACTTCACTGCTGATAATACAGTGACACCTTGACTAACGAAGATAACCCGTTCCGGAAATCATGTTCGTTAGCCGGAATCTTCGTAAGGCGAAACGCGACAAACCTATGGAAAATCGTTTAATCGTTTCCAGAAACTGCCCAAAATTTGAAGATAAGTTTTTCAAAACATCAAGTAAAAGAAAAAAGACAAAAACTGACAGAAGGCGCTAAAATGGACAGCTTCAAAATTAGATAAAAGAGAATTTATACGAAGACGAGACACTGCGGATATATTTTATTTTACACCAGCGGTCTTCAACCTTTTTCCAGTAGCGAGCACTGTCTGTACCCATCATCACAAGAAGAGCACCTTTACGGCAAGTTTGACATACGAATGCATAAAATCAGTATAATTTTAATCCTTGAATGTAATTTTTGTTAAAAATGCTTAATTGGAACGTTGAACAAGTGCTCGCGAGCACGAAATCCGGCAGAGCATTGCGCACTCTGGGTACTTCAGGGAGCACTGTGGTGCTCGTGAGTAACGGGTTGAAGATGCCTGATGTGCACAATCAACATTAGCTTTAGTCTACTATAATTCGACAGTCTACTTGAATAATAGTAGAAAGAAGTTTTTTGAATAATGCTTACGTCATCAACCACCCCTTTATAAAAATATGAAAAATATTCTTAATGCCATCTTACTCAGTGCGTCAAAAACGAGAAAACTTTTCGTTAGTTTGTGGACCTGAACTAGCATTCTACCTATTGATAAGTACCTTATAGAGGGTTTTTAGTGATCTCTAAATGTTTCGTGGGTCCAAGTTATCTGGAAATGAGTCCGGGTCGCTCGGAACTGTGCCACGCATCACTCAAGTGATCCCCTAACAGCATCATGGGGGCCCCCGGGTCAAGTGATTTTACTGAGGCCCCTCTTCTCTTGAGGCGCCCGGGTAGGCCCATGCATTAAGACGGCACTGGGATCACTTAAGTAATCTGGAACTGTGTCGCGAAGTCAAGCGGTCTTATCTGAACCTCATCCATATTCCTCTACGGAATTTCTAACGAATTGGTACCTGTTGGAATGTGTGTGTGTTTCTAACTACGAAGTGAAGTGCAATGATTGAATAATTGTATTGTTGTAGGCCTGTTGCTCTCTGTGGCGGGACTTTTTAACGGGGAGATCGGCTCGCATGAAGTTGATCGATCGCCTTGAAGTTGGAAACCACAGAAAACCAACTTCAGCCGACCACAGTCAAGTGATCTGTGAATGGGCCACGGACCGCTTAAATGCTCTGGAATTGTGCTACGGGTCATTTAAGAGATCTGTAAAAGTGCACCCACTTAATTCATTTTTACAAAATTAGGTTTGGGGGTGGGGCAGGCCACATTTGGTTCACGGGAAAAGGGTTTATCATATATGGCAGCAGCGGTTCTAAACCTTTTTTGGCTCATGATTTCTATGGCGGAGCCCCGTAGACCTATTTTTTACTTATTCAGCAAAATTACTGATTTATTTTTATTATTCTAAAGTAATTATAATTATTTTTTTTCTTCAAAAATTACTGTTTTCTAAGGGGGCTCCGCGGAGCACCGGTTGAGAACCGCTGGCTTAGAGGGTGGGTCGCAATGAAGTTCTTAAAAAGAAATTTCGAGTTCTTAGCTTTCAAATGGCATTGAAATTAACAGAAATAGAATATAGAAGGTATTTTTCAAAATTTCTAAATTTTTGCTGACGCAATACTTGAACGGCCCCTTAACCGACAAATTTATTAGCCGGGGTGTATTACTGTATTTTGATTGTCAAGCGGGTTCCTAAGAATTTTTTGGATCATTTTTTTTTTATAATTTTTTCGTCCAATTTCTCGAGAATGGCCCGCACCCATATAAAGCGTTCAATTTTTGTTTGAAATGTGTTGCCATCTATAGTGCAGTTTCTCGAGAATTATTGAGGAATGTGTCAGATTTAGATCAATCGAAATTAAGGAAAAGAAAGGGTCGTCCTTGAGAGGATCCAACCGCAACACTCGTATAATAATAATACACACGAAATGCCATGTAGCGGTGAAAAGCCGCTCAAATTCGCTTCTGCTGGGGTTGAGATGAGGACGACCACTGACTATT
The DNA here is from genome assembly GCF_987345545.1 of Pholcus phalangioides. Classification (NCBI taxonomy): domain Eukaryota; kingdom Metazoa; phylum Arthropoda; class Arachnida; order Araneae; family Pholcidae; genus Pholcus; species Pholcus phalangioides. The sequence continues at coordinate 1,092,635 of NW_028301603.1, forward strand.
TTGCCTTCATTTTCCCTCCATCAAGACCACACATGACTTGGCGACAACCGTTTCCTTGGCGACCGATTTTCTTTTCTATTTATTTAATTTTTCCTGCGTTTTTTTTTTTTTTTTTTGCTTTCCCTCTTCTATTTTTGCCGCTGTTGGCGTGCACGTATGAGTTTTGTGTCCCATCCCGAACTACTACCTCTCTAACCCCACGCGACACGTTTAGCTCCCATTGCGGATTGAATGGAGTCACCCAGCGTAAATAGGGGGCGGCGGCGGACGACGGAAAGAGGCGCTGGCTGGCAACATCCTTTTTATTATTTTTCTGGTTTTTTGTTCCGTTTTGGGGAAAAAACATATCTGGTGTGATTTTTTTTTTTTTTTTAGGAATTCCCCCTCCCCTAATTGTGTTCCCCCCCGCCCTTTCTTACACATACACTTGAATTCGGTTATAACGACACCTCGGTTGCGAAACGCCAATAATTCGTGGTTCTGACAAATTCCCCTAGAGCAGTGTTTCTCAGCCGCCGGGCCACGGCCCAGTACCGGGCCCTGATCTCATTGAAACCGGACCGCGAGTGAATAGCGTTTCATTTTTCCTTATTAATTTTCCGTTTGTCATGCATTTGACTGGGCCTTCGACTCACAATAGTGAATGAAACCGGGCCGTGGGCTCGAAAAGGTTGAGAACCACTGCCCTAGAGAATACTCTTAACGTACTCTTATAATGTTAACGAACCCCTTGCTTGTAACGTCATTGAAAACGGAAAGACCTCGGATATAACGACACAATTTTAGTCGTTGTTCCGTATTAATTATTGTTGGATTGATAATATGGCACGTATACGCAGGGATGTCTTAAGGGCATCATGAGCCCCCGGGCCAAGTGATTTTTCTCAGGCCCTTTACCAGGCGAATTCTCCAAAATTTCAACCAGATCTCATTTTTGTGATGTCCCCGGGCCGTGCATTAAGACGACACTACATATACGGTACATTTCGCAAATCCGTTCTTGAATTTTTTGATTTGAAAGCCCTCTTCCTTCCAACGAAGCTTAGGGTTCATTTAAGTATTACGTCAGCATCGGGAGGGGGAAAGGGGGTTTCGGATTTGCTGACTTTTGATGACGGGGGGGTGGGGCTTTGAAGGTTGCTTACGTCATCAACCACCCCTTTTTGAAGCTATGAAATATTCTAAGCTGCTGACGGGGGGGGGGGAGGGGGCGAAAATACCTGAAAATCTGCTTACGTAATACTTGAATGGCCCCTTGCTTTAAATTATAACCCTTCCTAAAATCGGTGATGAAGATAACTTGCGTAATTTGTAGATATTATGGTAATTATGACTATAAATACAGTGAACCTCGCTTACAAGAGCGAATCTATGAGGCGCTTATCACCCAGCTCCCCCCACCAAGAGAAATTCGATAAATCATGAAATTTTCGGAACGTCTATACGATATTACATTCAATCACTCCGTTGAAAATTACCTGTATCAACTTTTTTGATTAAATTACAAATTCAAAAAAACTTCGACTAAAAACCTGGGAAATTTTGGCAAAAAAGTCGGGACGGATAAAATGCGGGCCAATTTATAGCAACTTGTAAAATCACTTCTCCCAACAGCCCATGCTCGCTTATAACGTTTCGTTTCCACTTAGAACGTTTTCCCGCTCAGCATGACTTATTTTCGCTGTTCCCCCACTCTGCATATACTATAGTCTGAAATCTCCTCGTATATTTCGTTTGACTTTTAAGAGAGAATCGAAATAAAATATTAAAAGTTCTTAAATTTGTTGCTAGAGGGCGTCATCTGGTAAAACAATAGTTTGTTAAATTTAATCTGAGTTTTGTTCTGTTTCCGTTCAAGAGATATCAAGGGTTTTATCTCACGCCCATTCTATATCTCAAAATCTATATTTGGATTATTGCATTGTTGAAAAAAATAATTGGCGTGGGAAATTTTTTTTTAGAAAATCGTTGTCATAATGTAAACAAAGCAAGTTCAAGGTCATATAATATTGTTGAACGGTGACCTTGCTCAAGGCCATCTGAAGAGCATTGTTGTTGCAACAATGTTTCTTTTTCAACATGGTTGCTAAGCAACGATGTTGTTGGTGACAGAAAAATTTAGACGAACAGCGCGCCTCTAGCGGTGAAATGGAGGAACTGTTGATCTCACTTCGAGAATTTTTTCAAGTTTTTTTTTTTATATGAAGCAAGTCATTTCAAAGCGGTGTGCCACGTCGTTTTTGGGTGTTGCGAATACTATACTTTGATATTTTGACTATGCTCCCGCAAAGACGGCGCATTACACATAGTCATTTGGAGTCGTTCAAGTATTACGTCGGCATCGCTCTGGGGGATTTCGGATTTGATGACGGGGGGGGGGAGCTGTTTGGATGATGCTCACGTCATCAACCACCCTTTATGAAGATATGAAATATTCTTAATGGCATCTTATTCGGTGCTCCAAAAAAACGGCAGAAACATTTCTATAGTTTGTGGGCACCTGAACCAACATTCTTATTGATGAGTTCTCTATAGGGCCATTTTAATGATCTCCAAATGTCCCACAGATTCTTCAAGTGATCTGAAAATGTGTCAGAGTCTTTCAAGCGCTATGGAACTGCGCCACGCATCACTCAAATGATCAGTAATTATGCCGCGAATCACTCTTAAGTAATAAGGGGCAGAGCCGCGGGGAACTTGTGTAATGTGGAACCGCACTGGATGCTACTTATTATCAGTAAACATTGCATCGGTGGATGTAGATGTGGGAATAAGCAACATTTACCTATTGAAACAAATAGTCAAATAATAATAGCCCTCTATTTTACTCCTGTAAAGAGGTTTCGATAGTCTTTGGACTTGTGCCGACCTCACAAGAAACCAGTACCAATTGTTCCATCGAATCCGAATGCTCTCTATTCTACGACCAATTGTACCCCTTTCTGACTTATTAGTGGCTTTAAAACTGTGCCCACATGTCACTCCAACTAAATGTGCCACGGATCGCTTAGGTGTTCTGGAACTGTGTCACGGACAGTGCCATTTTAGCGCATGGGGCCCACTCGGGCACGGCCCGGGGGCCTCAAGAGAAGAGGGGGCCTCATAAAAATGAGATCCGGTTGAAATTTTCTAGGATTTACCAGGTAGAGCCTCCAAAAAAACAATTGGCCCAGGGGCCCATGATACTCTAAAGACGGGTCCTGGTCACGGGTCACTTAAGTGATCTGCGAATGCGCCATGGGCCTACTTGAGCAATCGAGCTATTGGAAAATGTGCCGCGGGCCGCTCAACTGCTTTGGAATGGGGCCACTTAAGTGATCGGTACATGTGTCGCTTAGTTCATTTTTAAAAAATTAGGTTTGGGGGAGCAGGCCACATCAGATAACCCCCAGCGCCACATTTGGTCCGCGGGCCAAGGGCTTATCATATATGGCTTAGAGCAGAGGTCTTCAACCTTTCCAAGTCTCGAGCACTGCCTGTACCCATCATCAAAAGAAAAGCACCCCTTACGGCAAGTTTGACATACGAATGCATGAAATCAGGATGATATTGCGTGAATGCAATTTCTACAGGGTATTTAAGTGGAACGTTGATCAAGTGCTCGCGAGCACGAAACACCTCGTTTTGAAGTGCAATATTAGCCGAGATATTCGAGTTCAAAAAACGGAGGTAAGTTCGTGGAACAGCATTAAATGCGGGAAAACCGGTGCGGTCATGGGCTCCTCATATATTTTAACTGAGTTGTTTTAGGAAACCAAAAAAACGCCAATTCCAGCGAAATGTTTTTCCTGATGGTATTCATAGAAGAGACAAGACTTCATAATTTGCATAAAAACATAAAAAAAAAAATTTCTCAAATATCATTGCTAAACCTCGATATAACGATACTCTGCTGACCAAGAAAGAAATGTGGTGGATTGTAAGAAAAGTACGTTGGAGGTGGATTTATCGTAATAAAGAATATCGAGGTTCACTTTGTACGGTGCTATTATACAGCATACTAATTGTCCGAAAGCGATAAAAATTCTGTGATTGATTCTACAATTGTAGGAAATATGTATGTGCACTTCTTTTCCCCACAAAAATATCTGAAAAAATGCCCATCACAAAAATATGGGAAACTCTGCTGCTATCAAATAAGAACTAAATTATTTATAATTTTCCTAGTAAAGTTGGTTGCTAGGGTTTCGAACCGGTACGCAGCATGAAAACGAACAGAATGTGTTTTAATACCATATATCTGGGGTGGATAACTTCTGTCTGTCCGCGGGCCAGCCAACATAATAGTCAGCTATAGCGTCGCGGGCCGCATCAATAGTGCAATTAATTCCATCGCTAGAAATAAGAAGTTTGTAAGCAGTTTGTTAATCAAGAAATCTGCTGTTGGCACCGATAGTTCAAATAATGATCACAAATTTAATTTTTTTCAGGGTACTTTTACTTTGTCGTGGGCCGCAAAAAATCACTTCATGGGCCGCATGCGGCCACCCCTGCCATATATTATTTATTTTTTTTGTGTGTGCTGCGTAGCGGTGTAAATTTTATGCGCCAAAGTACCGGTTGATATGTTTTTATTTTTTGCCTCTAAATACATTTTTGAAACACCAAAAAGCTTATTAACCGTTATTTTGTCGCATAAAATTTACGTCGGTATGCAGCATGAAAATACGATTTCATGCCACAGGTTTATTTTTATTCTTCACATCGGTTTACAACCAACAACCCTTTTATTTTATGAATTAAAAGTTATTTTTATTATTATTCAATAGGTGACAGCAGGAGGTCATAGCTTAAAGCGGTTCCTCGTATATAATGTGTATTGGCAAAGTGTAAAGAAGGATGGGAAATTTTTCTCCTATAATATTTTTTTCCCACCGGTTTGCGAAAATTTTCACTTGCCATTTCAGCGGTCTACGATGAGAAAAAGGTTAAACACACCGAACTAAACCGGCCAAGGCCCAGGCTTCTGGTGTCAATGGCAAATTTTATCCGTTGTGTGTTTTACGATTCCACACTAAAATGAAGGTTTTTTTTTTCAAGCTGTCCCAGTTTTTCTCAGTCGCATGATCTGGCCGCCCTATTCTAGGGCCCCGCGATTGTCCTAGTCCAGCCCCCTAACATAAATTGGCTACGATTGTATAAGCGCGATGAATTATAATTTGGTGAGTTCTTATCTCCGAAGCCAACAGCGTGGAAAATTACAATAAGCAATTCGACTTGTTTTAGATTTTCAATTGGTGATCACATTCTCTCTCCTTTTGAATTTTTGTTTCTCCCAAAATTTCGATTTAAAAAAATTCTTTCCCCCGAAACATTTCTGATATTTTTATGAAAATAAAACCAATTTGTTTTAAAATTTTTTTTAAAGAATGTGAAGCATGTTAAATCTAATGATAATATTTTTCGGGCATGTGTAAAACGTTGATTCGGGAATCTTTCATTCTAAGTAACATGTTACGGAGATTTGTTCAGCTTTGGTAAATATGTATTAAAAATATCCAACCCGTATATTGCAAGTCTGTAGATCTCGACGCGGCTCTTAAGCCCCATTCACATGTGTAAGATTCGGGGTCGCTTTGGTGATAATTACCGGCATGGCAACTTTTTCCCCTCGTGGGGGAAAAAAAGGTGGGAGAGAAGCTCATCAAAAAAGCCCCTCTTTCTTGGGATGGATTGGTGGTCGACAGCGACCTTCTCTAACATAATCCTTTGCGCCGTGAAAACTACTGTAAGCTCCTTCGTCAGCCATCTTGAATCAACTACTTCCGTTCAACCCACGTAACCAGTGACGACTTCCGGAAAGAAGAGGGGAATTACCGGCATAAACTAAACGTCATGTGAATGGTTTGTAGCGAAAATCCCCGTTACCGGGAATTTCCCGGGATGTTTTATTGCACATGTGAACGGGGCTTTAGGGGCGTCACCAACTTACGTCAGTAACAGGGGCATAGGCAGGATCGACCTTTGGAAGGGGTACAAAAATATTCTTCCCGAGAAATTTAGAGTTACCACTCTTCAGAAAGCATTTAAATAACAAATTGGTTGTTACAGAATATAAAGAGTATTTTCTTTGGAAATTTCATTTTTTCCCCTCAAAAATTTTAGTTTTTTTCCTCTAATTTTTGGTAGGCTTGGGGAGGGGACACGGGTACCCTGAGCACCTCCTTGTGTACGCTTCTGGTCAACAACAAGCTGTCGACATTGATGTGTGCTTGTTCAATGCTTTGAAGTAATTCTCTATTAGACTGGGGAACGTTTGGGTAGCCGCGGGTAAATGTTCACTGAGCCAAGGAAAACCATGGGTGAAAAACTTGAAGAACCACAGCTGTAAGTGGGTCTCGAACTGTTAGACATTTTAATGGTCCTTAGGTTTACATAGACTGAGAAACTGCGAATGAGTAGAACCAGAGAGAGATCGCGCTGTCTATTGCTATCTTATGATATCTATTAGAGATCGACATCTAGCTATAGATTACACTGATAGAACACACACATATGGAGTGTGTTCTGTTGCCATTTGAGTGTGTTACACTCGATATTCTCAGAATGGTTATAGTAGTTCTTCGCATTCGGAATTTGTGATTTTATAGAGCTTTATCCTATGAAAAAATTCTATTCTGGCCGAAAACTTGTTTTTTTAAATAATAACGTGATTCCCAAGAGATCTTTACGATCTGTCCAGGAAATTTGTTGGTGTTTGTAGACATCCATGTCAAGAAACCGGGATTCGTACCCAGACCTGCTCAGTCGGAAGCTAATTTCCTAACCATCGGACTTCCTGTCGGATATACAGTAACTTCATTATGTCCGATATCTATAAATATGGAAATTCGTTATAAGCGATATTTGTAACATTGTGGTATTGCCTGTTCATTAGAGCGGAAAAAAATTCGTTATAACCGATACTTCGTAGCATCCGATTTCCTTATAATCGGACTCGACTGTATTATAGTTTCGTAACTGCCAGATTAAACAAAGGCCGTGCATCATTAATAAACCGTCATCGTCGGGGAACAAAAGGTTTTTTGAAATGGCGTTTACGGCTGACCTTCCGACCGCAGAGTGAAATCTGAACTGTTGTTGCGGCACTCAGAACACGGAAGAATAGAAATGTCACGTTCGAGACGCGCGCGCAAAAAAAAAAAGGTTCCAGAGAAAAACGCACCCGTTCTTTTTGTTTTCATGAAAAAATAGTACGGCTTTTTTTTTGTAGGGTAAATATCTAAGAGATTTGCCACCTGTTTATATTACAGAAAAGTGTGCAAACATTAGCTTGTGCTGCTGGTGTCTCTCGCCTCACGTGCGTGTCCATGTTCATTTTGGGGAGGAGGAGAAGAAAGGGGGAAAAAATATGAATGCAAATATTACATTGCGCAAAAGCTAGGCTGCTGCGCACTAAACTGTTGTGCCGGTGTCTAGTTTGATCAGCTGATCCATCAACGGTGTGTAAAGTCCTGTATTAAAACTTTTTGTACACGAGTCCGAAATTAAACGGGGGAAACAGAAGGAGAAATCGCACTGAGAGAAAAGCAAGAGACCAGAATTGGTAAAAAGTCAGTTCTGAATGGATGTGAATTCAGAGTTAATGAAAGTAATTATCACCGTGAGTACGGGGACCTGGTGCCATCGCACCTGTCGCACCCCCCAAGAGCGGCTCTGGCGCCGCGAACATACAAAGTTTGGGAATCCCTGCGTCTGGGTACGTAAAGCTTGTGAAAACTGTGCGACCTCCTCTTTGGCGAATTCCTAGCTGTCCTCCACGAGCATAGCATAAAGTCGCCAATCGACGATAATTTTCCTCCAGCGTTTGCCAAAATAATTTCCTTTCCCACCCACCTAATTTTTTTGAGTGCTTCTTGTTAGAAAAGAAAAAGCCAAGGGTGAAGTTAGGAGGAGGGTCATGGATATGTCTGCGGATGTGATGGAGATTATGGCGATAATATGCGTTTCTTTGTGTGTTTTGTATGTTTTAAGTCTCAGCTCGTGGTTAGAGAGAGAAAAAAAAAAAAGGCAAGTACCGTTTTTACGAAAGTGACAGGAGAGATATGGAGAGAGGCAAGTAGAGCGCTGGGACACGCACTCACTCGAGCAGCATGTATTCCATTTTTTCTTGTTTGGTTGGCCCACTTGGCAAGTGAAGAATCTCTTGAATACGGTTTTACGCGCTTTTGACACCTCGGTGTGCATGTGGTCCAAAGCTATGTTGCTTGATGTCAAATTGAGGGATAAAAAGAGGTGTTAAAGACTTCGTTTAACTTCCGCGCACCGTTTTTGTTTTTAAATATTATGGAATGGTGTCTTTTTTTATTTATCCCTCCCGTCTTATGTTTTATTTTTGTGTGGGAATTTGTATTCATTCATTCCAGAAGGGAAGAAATTTTTTTTCCCGCGAAACATAAAATCGTTTCTGACAAATAAACAAGAAAAAGACTCATTTTTAATGTGGCGCAGTCTTTTTTTTCATGAAAAAAATTCAATTTCTTAAAATTCGTATGTGTATCATAATATATTTTTCATACCAAACTGATGAAATCCACACGAAAAAATCGATTTTATTTACATTATTATGGAATAGAACTAATTTCAATTTTTGTTTAATGATTTTATAATATTTCTGCATAATATTTAAATGATGCATAAGATTCCATTCTATATAAATGGTTTTTGTGAGAAACCAAACTCTCAAAAAATTCAGCTTGACGTAAATGTGATGGGCGAGTGAAATTCTGATGATATTGCCCATAGGAATACAATTTCATTTTTATACGAATAGCGTCATCGGTTACTTGAACAAGTAGACTAGAAAAAAAAAAAAAAAATTCCCAAAACACATACTGCAACATCTCCACGCGGTGATGAGATTGTTGAGCACATATGAGAAGAGGAAAAAATACAAAAGAAATTCAAGAATATATTATATCCGTCACGAAAAAGGAAAAGGATCGAAATTCATAACATATTTTTTATGGGCAGCCACCGCGTTGGGCTTTTTGACTAGGGCTGGTCCGATTAATCGGGTCAGTTAATCGCAGTTAGGGGCCATTCAAGTATTACGTAAGCAGATTTTCAGTCATTTTTGACCCCCCCCCCCCTCGCCAACCTTGTCAGCAGCTTTGAATATTTCATATCTTCAAAAAGGGGTGGTTGATGACGTAAGCAACCTTCAAACCCCCCCCCCCCGTCATCAAAAGTCAGCAAATTCGAAAACCCTCCCCCCTCGATGCTGACGTAATACTTGAATGACCTCTTAAAATTTATAGTTGGGTTATAATCGACTCGATCAAAATTCGACTAAAAGTTTTGTTAAAAGTTTGTAATTTAACATGATTTATTTGACTGAACCGATTAAATGTCTTAAATTGTGTTCAAATCGTATACAAAGCATTTCAGATAAGTGACCGTATTTAAAAATATTTGAATCAATATTTTAACAAAATTTTTCGATATGAGGAAACACGAGCCGATTCAACGAAAACTAGTGATGATTTCTAAAATCACTGATTAAGAAAAAAAAACAAGAGATCGAAGCTAAGAAATTCCAGTATATGACAAGCATGTTCAGCATATCATCACATTTATGCCATAGACATGAATTTGCAAATTTTGACTTTTGGGTTTATCACCTGGTTTGCTCACTTATTTACCTATCCAAGTTTTTCGAGAAACGCGAATGTCTATCCCCTATTGAAACACAGTTTAGAAGAAAAACTTTCATAGAGTAACATCCAAAAAAAGTCATTTTCCAAGTTCTAGAGATTTGCGCATTGATGTTTCTTGTAAAGGGGGAAAAATTGCTTCAAGCGAGCGCGGCCTTTATTTATTAATCTATTTGGGTATGTGTTTATTCAGTGCATAGATGCATGAAATGAATAGAATATGTTTTTATAACGTGAATTATTACGTAGACATCATTATATTACGTATAAACATCACATATAACATCATTTATATTACGTAGTTACCAACACTACGTTTGCTATATGAATAATAGCATTTGAAGATATTCGATTAATCGATTAAAATTTTTTGATTAACTTTTAATCGATTCCCAGTCGTAGTTTTGACCTTTGCATTAAATATGATGCCAGGGGCGTACGTAGGATCGACCTTAGGAGAAGGGGCACAAAAATTTCCTTCCCGAAAAATTTGGAGTTACTTCCTTTCTAAAAGCATTTAAATTGGCAGAAATCGGTTTAAAAAGCATATGAAAGATATTTTCTTTCGATATAATTAAGTTTTTTCTGATTTTTTTTATAATTTCCGTGGGGGGGGGGCGTCTCGAGCTAATCTGCCGCCCGGGTGCGAAGCTTCGTGTGCCGCTCTAGAGGCAACCCTGGCCGGAGGCTGACAGGGGTCCGCTCTCGGGAGACCAGCAATAAACCTGTGTTTTTCTTCGCAGAAGAAAGCCGGACGCCATTATTTATCGTGAAAAATGCTCGTGACCATACGTCCCGCTTTCAAAGTACTAGAATTTTTCTGCTTTTTGGGCTAGTATTATTTTATCGTTCTTAATGCCAGATGACTGAATCTTCAAAACAGCACTTATTGTTAAGCCATCATCACACTAAAGATGATGTATAACGAGGTTGATTTCTATTAAGAAATTCATTTCTAAGGCGTTTTGCTGCTTCCAGGACCGGACAAGTGAGAGGCTGAATTTTTCCTTTGTTCGTTCTGGAAAACATAGTAGGTGATGGAACAAAACCGCACACTTGCCCCCATCTTGTGATAGAGTACAGGGGCGGCTCTTGAGCCATGCAACCGATTGCGGCCGCATGCGGCGCTGCGTTTTCCTAACAAAAAACATTTTTTTTTTATTAGGAATTGTTGGGTTAAGTTGTGAGGGTGGGACTGACAGGGATCCAGCCCAGGACTATTTTTATCATATTTTCACATTATAAATTGACTGTAGAAGGGCCCCTATGAAAAATCTGGTTTGGGGGCAAGCGAGATTCCAGCCTAGGGGTCCTGACGCAGGATGTGTGGGCCATAGGGAGGGGATAAACAGGAAGCGCAAAAAATAAGTTTCGCATGGGTAGAGATAGTCTCAAACAACCTCTGGTAGATTTCTTTCTTGTTTTTGGTATCGGCGGTCCCACACAGGTCCTGTCTGTTCTCTCAGGTTTTCTCAACACCTCCGTTATCGTGGCATGGCTCAAAAGTGTGATGTGAATTGTGTGAAATTTTTAAAAGTTTTGAACGAAACTAAAGTCTATACGCTGCCTCCCGGGTGCACTGCACCCTAGGGGTGGGAGCATGGAGTCCCCTGTGCCGCCCCCTTCACCAGCGTATGCCTTTGTATAATTCTAAAACTAACCTGAAAAGTCAGTTTTCTTTTGATTATTCCAAAAATATTTCTTTTAAAAAAATTGTTATCGAAAATAAAAATCTAAAATTATTTCTTTCATTAATGTGATTTCAGTTAATTTAGTCTCAATTAAAAATTTTTGACGTTGAATTATCACCTACAAAATGTATGAAATCAGGTGTCTCCAAGAATTCTTGGGCCTCAAGCTCTCCGCGAATTCGTTAAGATAGTGTTCTTAATTGCAGCGTTTCGCAAAATGTGTATCTCGTCTCCTAAAGAGGTCTCGGCGAGAATACGTGTGCATGCTTTGAAGTGGTCCTTTTTTTAAATGGAAATATGTAGTAAACTATTCTGGGGAACCGCAAAGTGGACCATGAATTGGGCAAAGGAGCCACGTGGGACAAAAGTTTGAGAACCAGTCTCTTAATGTAGTAAAAGCATCTCACAAAGAGAGTTCAGCTGTAAACACACAGTACGGCTCTCAGTGGCTAGGGGGGCTTTATAAAATGAAATTGTGTTTTAATGTAATCCCCTTTTTATGTAAAGATAGCTATTCTATCAAAATGGTCTACGGGCAATGGCAAAAGCTCGACACGTGGGACAAAAGTTTGAGAACCAGTCTCTTAATGTAGTAAAAGCATCTCACAAAGAGAGTTCAGCTGTAAACACACAGTACGGCTCTCAGTGGCTAGGGGGGCTTTATAAAATGAAATTGTGTTTTAATGTAATCCCCTTTTTATGTAAAGATAGCTATTCTATCAAAATGGTCTACGGGCAATGGCAAAAGCTCGAAGGAAACATTTGGCCCGAGGACTATGCGTCGAAAGCCCCTGGCTTAATATAACCCCTCAAAAAAATTTTCTCCCTCGTATGTTTCAGTACTTTCCAATTAAAGGGTTAAAATCTCCATAAAATATGTTCTTGTAAGAGTTTGAATTTTTTTGTAGGTCACATAAAAGTAGCTGTATCAGCCCGCAAGTGGGTTGCGCAACCCTGGTCCATACATATACTGCACGTCCCTGCGGTAGTCAATAGCGTATTCGGTGGCCTTGACGCCATTACTATTCCACCTGTGTGTCAAGAATCTTGATTATGCTTGGAGCGTATTTGTATTTTATGAGACCTTATACCAATCTTTCGTACAATATGTGGAAGTCTTACTTACCTGGGATATCACGCAAACTCGATTCGACAAACCATTGAAGTGCAGTAGGTATACTTACAGTGCATCCTTGAATGTGAAGAACTTTGACGTGTTGGAGATTCCTGTTGAAAATGCACACCACACGTTTTGGTGGAAGCTTATTTTGTCATCGCATAACTTCGAACTCGGAAACCGCAGCTGATGGATATTTTTTCTCAGAAGAAGAGGAGGAGCGAAAACTTCTTCTGACTTCTCTGGCGGGCTACAGTTGGTACATTTCAAGCTGTAGCATCACTTTTTGATGATTAAGTCGTAGGTGATGAGAGTTTGCTTCTATCTCCTTCTTCGGATCATAACTTTGTCATTTTCGTGCGTCAGTAGGATTATGAGATCATATTCATTTTGCTCAGAGAAAACAGACGCCATCTATTATAAAAATGTTATTCTGTTGAACTTCGAGACGGGAATCTGTTGACGTCGTAATTTAGAAAATCTAGTCCGGTAACGCCTAGTTATATACTTGTTTCTCTAGAACAAGATCATTTCGATGTACAGTCGATCCCGCTTATAATGTTTCCAAAACACCGTCATGAAAATACGTGTACGAATCGTAAGCGGGAAAACGTTTTAAACGGGAAACCTTAATAAGAATTAGTTAGGGTTGAAGCCTCGAAAATAAGTCGTACTAGGCGGGAAAACGTTCTAAGTCGGAACGTTATATGTGGGATCGACTGTATGTGTCTTGTTATTTTGTCAACTCGTGATAATTACCGATTTTCGGTATACGCATCGGAAAGCGGAACGTTTCCAGACGTACTGAAAATTTTCTTTCCATCAAGCATTTTATTCTATAAATACAAATACAACGCCACAACAGGCAAATTGCCCAACGAGGTGGCTGACTTGAGAACATCATGGATCCCCGAACCATTTTTTGGGGGCCCTACCTACTACTGCTACACCACACATGCACCTCGCATTGCGAGTCCGTCACTATAACCACTTGACCACCACAGCGGCAGAGATTAGTCAGTGGTTCTCGACTTGGATTGGGTCATGTGCCCCCTCCCCCATACTTTCATGGGATATTCTAGGGGTCCCACAAATGCGAATCGACTAGAAGGAAGCTATGATTGTTGGTTAAAGGGGCCGTAAAAAAAAATTCACATGCGAAGAAATAAAGCTTTTAACCTCTTCAAACCTGAGCAAAACAAGTTTTCTTTTGATTGATTTGTGTTTATTGTGTGTCAAAATTTCCTCCAAAAAGAAATTTTTTAAGGGGTATTTTGACATACAATGCTTACAAATAAAACAGTTTCGGTTCAGGAATGAAGAGGATAAAAGACTTATTTTCATGTAATACCCGCCTTTCCTTCCGTGCAAGATATATATACACTGTATATCTCTGCTTTTTTCGGGACTCTGTGCCCGATTTCTCGTGTTGGTAGATTGTTGACATGATTTTCGAAAATTCTGTGTTTTCATCAGACTCCAATTTAGTACTTAGGGGCCATTCAAGTATTACGTAAGCAAATTTTCACCCATTTTTGACCCCCCCCCCCCCCTGTCAGCAAAATTTCGTCAGCAGCTTAGAATATTTCATATCTTCAAAAAAGGGTGGTTGATGACGTTGGCAACTTTAAAACCCCTCTCCCCATCAAAAGTCAGCAAATCTGAACCCCCCCCTTTCTATGCTGACGTAATACTTGAATGACCCCCTTACACATAAACTCAGAGGTGGCTTAAGCGAGGGTGGGTGCAAAGGGTGCGGTGCAACCGGGTGGCAGGTTGTATGGGGCAGCAGCCTAGGCTTTTGTTTAAATTCAGAAATTTTGAAATAATGAATATTCGCAAGACACCACATGCGGTTACTCGAGCCATACCTTGAAAACGAAGAGGTTGGAGAAAACTTCAGGGAACAGACATGGACTGGGGACGGGACATAATACCAGAGACAAGAATGGGCTCTATAGCATGGGGCAAGTGTGCATTTTGGTGCCCAGTAGCTTTTCGGGAGTGGGGGAAGTAAAGGCAAAAAATTCAGGTTCTCACTTGTCCAGGGCCTGGTGTACTAGAACCACTTCTCACTCCCCTAGTTTTTGCTTTGTTCTGGGAGCATTGGTGTAGGTATATTAGTGTTAACAAGGTTCGACTCAAAGTTAAAGATTTCAGGTAAATAAAAAAATTCAACCCCAAAACAAAGGAAATATGACTCGTCAATAAGAGCTGTAATGTGGAAAAAGTTACCTATTGAGAACGGTGAAATAGCCTAGACGAAAAAACCGGACGATTTTCAATTATAAGCGGAACATATATGGTCAACCCCACCAGGGTAGTCTTTAAGAGCGTCACACATGAGGCTTTGCACCTTGCGGCAGGTTAGCCTGAGCCCTGCATAAACCCAACCCTTCAATGGCGTATTACGGGTACCTAGAGTCTGTCGAACTGACTTCAGGAACGGTCATTTTTTTTTTCCTTTCGTACCGCCTTCTCCGCTGAGATATAATTTTGAATATCAGTAAATGCAAAACTCTATATCGTGGTGCCATCATTGCTATTATACACTAAATACACGAAGACGATTTTATCGTTTGATTTTTCTTTTTTTAAATGATCACGAACAACTTGACCCTTGTAAGCGACTTCGACCTTAAGAATAAGAGGTGTCCTTGAACGAAAACGAGTGCTCTTTTCATTCATATTTCGCTTATTAATTGTGAAAAAAAAACAAAACGTGAAATCGTTGATTAAGTTATCGAGTTCTTGGAGTGTGCCAAACTCACAACTTACAATGCCAAATCACTCTCAAAGTTTAGGGGAAAGAAAAATTACGCGAAAAGGTCGAATAAATTTTCCCTCTGAAATTATAGCGCCTTTTTATATTTAGTTTCCTACTAACTATTATTGGTTATGTCTCAAGTCAAGAGAATAAAAAAAAAAGGGGGCCACACGGTATAGAACCAGGAAACAATGTCACATAATACAGAAAGGGGGGAAATTGTGTGTTTCGCGACGTCCACAGCATAAACAAGACAATTATTTCGTCCATTAGCCCGTTTCTGTTTTCTTTTTCTTTTGTCCTCCATTAACATTCATTACAGTTGTGTGTCGTTCTTCATCGACGCAATCGTGTCGCAACCTACGATAGAGCACCAATAATAAATTGGGAGGGGGGGGGGGGTGGAAAGAGAACACCTTCCATTTCCCTTTTTTTTCTGTTTAAGGACGTAAAAATGAATTTATGAGGATACATGTTTCAAATACATTGTCATTTCGATTGAAAAAGGGTTAGATAGCTTTGTAATAAACGATGGTTTCGATTCTCCCCCGCGGTTTTACCCAACTAATAGCTTATCAGGTGAGCCTCGTCGCAATTGAACATTATTAACAGCGCCATCTAGTAGAATAATCAAAGTTACGTTTCCTCTTACAATGGAAACGTTTTGATTGCAGTAAAATAAACTATTGAAAAGAACGTTTTAATTTTATTGACTAATAAATTTTTTATTCATTAAAAAAAAGTGTTTCACGTATATGATACAATTAAATATTTATTATATATATATTAATACGTATTTCCAAAGGAGTAACTCAAGTGTTGCGTCATCATCGATCGGTGGGGGGGGGGGGTTTCCGATTTGCTGACTTTTAATGACAAGAGGGGAGGGGGGAATTGGATAATGCTTACGTCATCAATCACCCTTTATGAAAATATGAAATGTTCTTAATGGCATCTTATTCGGTGCGCCAAAAACGATAAAAACCTTTCGATAGTTTGTGGTAAACTATTAAACTTTTTGAAGTAACATTCCCCCCCCCCCCCCCATTGATAAGCGCCCACTTAGTGTTCAGAGCCACTTTAGTGTTCTCTAAATGTTTCGCGGATCCAAGTGCTCTGGAACTGTGCCACGCATCACTCAAGTGATACGTAATTATATGCCGCGGGTAACTTGAGTGATGTAGAACCGCACTGGGGGCCACTTAAGTGCTCTAAAAGTACGTCATATGTCACTGAAGGGATCTCTAAATGTGTCACGGATCGCTTGACTGCTCTGGAACTGTGTCTCGAGTCATTTAAGCGATCTGTAAATGTGCCACTTAGTTCATTTTTACAAAATTAGGTTTGAGGAGGGCAGGCCACATCAGATAACCCCCAAGGGCCCTATTTGGTCCGCGGGCCAAGGGCCTTTATGCGATTTATCATTATATGGCTTAGAGGGTGGGTCGCAATGAATTTATTAAAAATAAATTTTGAGTTCATAGCCTTCAAATAACATTGAAATTAACAGAAATTGATCATAGTAACACATAAAGGTATTTATATTTTTTGGCATTAAAAAAATAAATGTTTGATCTTCAGAGGGGCGAGCCTCTCTCTATGCTATTCCCCCCCCCCCCGTGTACGCCTCTGATCCCACCAATCTGCGTTAGGATTCAGAGGGGCAGAGCTGATGACGAAATTTTGCTTACGGGGGGGGGGGGGGGTCAAAAATGGCTAAAAATCTGCTTTCGTAATACTTGAACGGCCCCAAACACACAACTTCCTACGACTGAAATTACACTATATATGTTCTATACATGTTCTTTTGTAAAACTTGCAAAAATGCAACCATTGAGCTTATCGATTACATTCGACTAAATACTAATACTCGACTAAACTTACATTCGGTCTAAAATTGTAGATTTGTATAGGGAACAAATAGACAGGTAGAAAATCGATTCACCACTGTGCTACAAGAATTGAATACGCCGTTGAAATGCCTCGAGATCGTTTGTGGGGGGGGAGAGGTGTCGGGTGGTATTTAAAGTTCGCATGGGTGCCACGAATGAAATGAATTTGGGATACTTTTGACAGTATTTTGATGATTATGAAATACTGAATTCTAAACATACTGGTTCGTAGTGGTTGCGAGATTCACGTTTTCAATATTTACTGTTTTGGCTTTGGATATTATGAATGTTTTAGTCTTTAAATTATCCATGCTAATGTGCATTTTTGTTTTCGTTTACGCAGTGTATTTTGGGATTTGTACTGTGCCGCGCCCGAAAGGCGAGACACTTGTGAGCATTCTAGTGAAGCCAAAGCTTTTCATGACTACGTGAGTAAAATTTCGTGTTTTTCTTTTCATATTTCTCGCATGCTCAGTTGTAATTAAGTGTAATTTTTATTTAATAGTTTTTGGTTTTCAGATATCCAACAAAGTATTGACTAGAGTGGAAAATGCTTTTATTGTTAGTCAGACGTGTTCTGTAATATGTAAGAGGATTAAAGCCGGTTGAGGCCCCGGGCACAAATAAGTAAACATTGGGCCTCTTAAATTATAAAAATGTGTAAAGTTGGAGGCCCTCCCTTCAGAGGTCGCCCGGTTAGCCCACCGTTAAATCCGCCTCTGGTGATATGGCATGTTCAGTGATAGTTGAATTTCTTGAACAGTTGGAAATTGTTAAAGTATTGGGTCTTCCCAAGTTTTGAGCGTTTTTTGAAGATGCACGTTCCAGTTGTGATGTGGCTCTGCATCACAGAGGTTTCCAACGAACGGGACTTACGAGACTGTTCGAAGAAACCCAAAATAATTTTTTCTAAAAACTTCAAAATAAATGATGCAGCACCAAAAAAAAAAAAAAAATGAGCGGGGGTGGCCAACCCTTTTACAAACCGTGCAACAATACCAACATTATTCTCGATGCGTGTGCCGCTCTGCGATTTTTGCGTGGCAGACTATTCGTCCCATTCTACGGGGCACTGAAATTCTCTCCGTTCCTGCAAAATATTGTTCGGCTGTCCTTTTATTTCCGTAAAAATGTTCAGTTTGTCACTCTTTTCAGTTCTAAATTGTTTTTGCTTTCAAGTCATAAATTCGATTACCGCAATGCAGATTGTGTGTGTCCGTATAATCGGAAGAAGTTCATCTTACCTACACCATGTTAGGCATAGGTACCGGAACCGGAAGACTCGGGGTGCTTGGGCCCCCCTCCCCAATAAACTTTCTAAGAGGGCTTATCCTCCTCCTCCTCAAGAATTCAGGGATATAAATTTCATTTTACAATGCAACAACATGGACGATCCTGAATTTCATACACATGGAACGTATGAGCAACGATGTCTAAAGATGAAAAACCGAACAGAAACGCATTGAATAGAAAGTTATCACATTTATTTTTTAAGTGTGCCTACCATACTAAATATAGGTTTGGCAGCCTACAAGACCAAGGATTGCTTGAAAGTTAGAATTTCTTTGATTGAAAAATGGACTGGGATTTCATTAATTTTTTTAACTTTTCGAGCGTTTAGTATTCAGCTTACTGTATAATGATTAAATACACTAGTAAATTTACGATTTATGCCAATATTATTTAAATTTACATTAATCAGAACAAATGTTGTTAGCATTTCTCTACAATAGAATTAATGCACATTTATTTGACATGCAAATGACTCATTTAATTTTAGTGATTTGAATTTTGTATCAGTAGTTTATTGTACACAAACAACGATCTTGAACGCAGTGCCAAATTTTAACTTTAGGGGTCCCTGGACAAGGCAAAAAAGACAGACAGCCTTCTCAACTGGGGAAAAAGTGTCTGGTTTATCAACAGAGATATTTTGTTTAAATTGGAAGCCACAATTCAATGGGGGATCCCATGCAAGAATTAGGTTCAGCTCGAACAGCCCCCTAACGTTTCAAGAACTTCTATATTCTTAGTTGAAAAATGAATTTCTTCAGTGTCCCTTTCTTTATTTGAGCTGTTCCGTTTTGGTATATAAGGCTTTTATAATCACTTTTGTTATCCACCTTTTTCTTCAAAGGAAGCCATAGAAATCATTTGTTCCTCCCTCTCAAACTTTTCCATAGTGACGAGTTAACAGAAATTAGCGACGAGTAAAAGAGGGTTTAATAACATTATTATCTATGGAAACCTGATGAGAAAGGAGAAAAATGATGGCTTAACCGGAGTGACGACTTATTAGGGGGACGACTTACCGAGGTTTTATTGTACTATTCCTGAGCAAGTAATTATCCCGAAAAGATATGTGTGATGTTCACAATCATAGTAGACCAAGTCCATTCATCTTTATCATGGATACTAACTCCTTAAAGTTTTTATAAAAGCAGGGCACTAAAAAATTATAGTTTAACTGAACTTTGGCATATTTAATTCCTTTGCATCACTTGAACTCAATTAATTGTCTATAAAAGACTTTAAGGCATTATTATCCATAATAAAGATAAATGGACTTGGTCTATTATGGTTGTGAACCCCTCATATGTAAGTTGGACACTCGACAAACGTGTTTCAACGATTTACTTTTACGCAGATTAAAAGAGCTGTGTGTATCAAGAGGCATTATGAAATATTTTTTTTCAATCTAATAATTGCTGGCAAACCAAATTACAAACTTGCTTCTCTTACTTGCTGTATTAATAAATACAGCTTCATAATAAGCGATTAAAATGTATTCTGAGTTGATTAAGAGATAGCCTTTCATAGATGAAAATGTTTCAATCGATCTATAGCACACTGCGCGGAGAAGCAAGTTTGTAAAAACTGCATAAATTTGGGGGTTTTTTACAAAATCAAATTTTTTAAGTTTGTAATCCCGTCCACGGCAGGATCGAGGTTGAATTTCAAGAAGCTGTAACCACTTTCGTCAAAAACGTCCCAAATCGTTGCTTGCTGATTGTATTTGGCATCGTAGTCATTTGGAAGCTTATTCGTACGCTATAACGTATAGGTTTTTCTGGAAAATTTTCGGATATCTAATTGCTTTTAATGTTTAGAATTCGCAAATAGAGTTTAAGCAGGATTTTTTTTTTTCCATTATGACTGATTCCCCAAAATTAAAATAAGCTTTAATACGCTTAATGGTAGTTCTAATTCAATATGGGGAAGATAACCGGGAATATGTCCATACTGATAAGAGGACTGATAAAACCAACGAGAGTGAAAGAGAGTTTCAATGCCACTTTTTAACTGAACAAATCTTTGTCGAGATCAGCGTTTCTCAACCTGTGGTCCGCGACGGTGGCACAGGTGGGTCCGTAGGCAGACTTGATAACTTCTGAATGAAAAAAAGCTATTCCATTGTTGTTATTGATATTAGTAAGATATATATCCTTCTGTTCACAAATAAAAATTAGACCACTCTTTCACACACTTGTGGTAATTATATGGCAATCACCTCATCGAGAGCAATGTAGGAAATTCCGATCCTAAACATAGCTAAACAAATGCAAATTATTTAAAAAATCGCTGAAGGGTGAGCGAACATAGGGTTACTGCGAATCGAAGTAAATAAAAATGTAATTCACGGGAAAAAAATGATGTATCATGAATGATTGATCATATCCCATCGAGAAAAATATGGAGAATTCCGAGCGCCTATTGCCACTAAAAATATTTCTAAAGTTGGCAAAATCACCAATTGTTGCTGAAAATTGCTGAGAGATTACCAATATAATCAGAAATAAAGAGGTGCTGGGAAAAACAGTGAGCTGAAATATGTGCAAGGAAAAAACGTTAAAAACATGAATATTATATTCATATAATTATAATAGCATAATAACTTATGCAAATATTTTTATTCTGATTTTAATAAATATTGAAAATTAAAATAAGCTTCTGTGGGGAAAAAAAAATGGGGCAATTTTACGGAAAACGTGGAACGGCCAAAAATATGCAATATAAAAATACGGGCGTTCCAGTCAAAACGCATTTTATTCCTACTTTTAAATGTCCCGTATTTTAAGGGCCATACGCACAACTCATGTCTGTGGTCCGTTGAATTCATTCAGACGTTTTAATGGTCCTTCGGTTCAGAAAGGTTGAGAAACGCTGGTCAAGATCATTGGTATTGAAGTCCAGGTCAGTTGTTTCCACTTTTAGTAGCGTCATTGATCTTGTCCATGCCTAATTTCTCTTTGTTAAAAAAATGTGCACGAAAATTCTGTACCAAACAAAAAAGAAAATCGTGTGAGTTTTAACAGGGATGTCCAAACCGTCCATTTTTTCCAGAGCAAGTATCCACTTCACAGCTCGCTGAATAGGTTTCTGTGTGGGGTGGGGGGGGGGGAGGAAAGAAAAATTCTTCAAGAGTGGTCAGTAAGTTCCCGCAAGTAATTTTCTTTTTTTCTGCACGAGTCGACAGCGCTAATTTCAATGGAAACGAATTTCTTGTCCTTTTTACCTGAATCAAGTAGATATGTCCTTTTTTGCTCATTTCTTGCATCTTCTCCCCCTCCCTCCACGTGTGTGTGTCTATTTCATCCTTGTAACCAGTGAACCCTTACGTTATAAAAGAAGGAATCCCCCCATCGCGTCTTTTTCGTATATCCATGCATGTGACCTGGCGTATCGCCAACTTGGCGATTTTTTCTTTTTTATTTATTTATTTTTTCTTATATATGCCAAGGATGCTTGATATGTCAGGTTTTTTTTTCCCCATGCTGTTGTTGTTATTACCTGGATTTTTCTGTTGTTTTTCTTCTTCTTCGTGTGCCTTATATACTCCTCCCCCGCAAGTGTTATAACGCGTCCTTTCCCTTCGCCTCTCGATATTTTGGCACGGTTTCAAGTCAGGTTCCTCGCCAATACGGAAATAGCCGTATCGCTATTGTGCCGAGGCTGTGAGCTCCAGGGAGGTCGCCCTTGTTCTTTTTTTTTTCTTGTATCCTTCTTTCTCAGTGTGTGTGTTGTGCTGGGAAGATCTTACTTCTTTCTTATTATTTTCTTTTCTTCTGGATTCGACTTATGTCTGTGCAACGCTCTTTTTTTCTTCTCATTTTTATAAAGCGTGAAGCAACACAGACTAGAATTGCTTTCGAGGGGAGGAGGTCAGAGGTTGTGAAAATGGTACAGGTGGTTTATTAATAATTAATATATCTGCGTAATAGAATTTCTCTGTTTATCCCGTAATTAAAAGGTGTTTCGAAATTTCTAACAGAACTTGCGCAGGTTGTTTTAATGAGCCATGGCGTTGTGTGTGTGTGTGTGTGTGTATTGATGACGCGAGGAGGAGAATGATTTTTTTTCCCCCTTTTCAGATGTTTCTGGTGTAGAATAGTTTTCGTGATTTTTTAGGAAATGTCAATTCCCCGACTTACGTCCCGCCGATACACGTCACTCCACATTTACGTCGTCTTTTTTCCTTTCCTAGAAATAATTTTTTTTTCTCACTCAGATGCATTTTGAACAATCGCGTCGCTTTCCGAGGAAAAAAATGATTTCCCAGCCCCCCCCCCCCCCGAGAGATTCGCAACCAAAAAAAAGGACAAATAGATAAGAAATAAAAAAAAAAATTGCAAATTTACCTCCCTTCTCCTGCTGAGGAGGGGGCGGGAATTACCTTTTGAAAAGTTCACCTGAACTTTCGTCATCGTCCTTGAAACGAATTACTGACGTATATCGAGGTATTACTGTTGTGAATTTTCGTTTGCATTTGCTGGAGGACCCTTCGGTCAACCACCTAGGGCAGCGGTTCTCAATCGGTGCTCCGCGGAGGCCCAACAGCCACGTGAGAAAGATAAAATCAGTGAATTTGATGAACGAATAAAAAGACGCCGCCATAGAAATTATGTACTAAAAAGTTCTCCGCGAGTCAAAATATTGAAAACTGCTGACCTGAGGTTTCCCCCCACAACCCTTCTATACGCCATTGTCGCTTGCTACACGGTGAAATCCATGGCACCCGTAAGCGTTGGGCTGACAGCTCTTACGAACCTCGGGGACCCGGACTATTCTTGAATTTGTCTTTTGACGTTTACTTTCGATTTCAATGTTTACATCTGCAATTTGCGTAGTGTTGGCAAAGTTCTTATCAGATATAGGTATTTCAATCAAAAACAAGGGTAGAGCTCTACCAGTTCGGAAGTTTTTCATGTTAGATACCTTGATTGGTTGAAATTGCTTCTTTTCAAGATCAGCTTTAATTTCATTAGTGTCGACATTAGCGGGGAGACCCCTAATTACAAATTTTATTGTTCGCTCACTCTGCATTTGATTGTACAGCTTGCTGTCAAACAACTTTATTACTGTGCGATAGTCACTTTCAGTGTACACTTGAAAAACTAGTTTTGAATTCGAACCTCTCTGAAGAGCTACTTAAATGTAAGGTTAGTTTTTGTAGCTCATTCTTCTACCTATGATCAGCCTATCATTTCTCAACCTATGGTCCTCGGACGAGGGTTGGCCCTTGAGAAAAGACAGATGATCCGTAGGCATCCCGAACCTTATCGATGACGATGGTTAAAATTGTAAAGAAATGGGGACTTGCGCACGGTTTGCAAAGAAAGGTCCGCAGACAGACCTGAAATTTAATTCTGATGGAACGAAAATTATTGCATTGATATCTACCTGTTTAAGGGCACTGGTACGATTCAAGAGGGTTGTAGGTAGGCATTGCCGTGTAAAAGCCTTGGCCCTGAAAAGGGGTGAGGCTGCTGTAGCTGTGACGCCCGGGATCGAGTTCTTTTTAAAATATATACACCGAATGGATTTTTTATAAGATCAATGTGAGGAAGCGATACGAAAGATGTCATTGTTTGGGGAATCTCCAAAAACCGTGGCCTGAGACTCTAGGACGTGTTGTATGCTACAGAGCAGTGGTTCTGAACTTTTAGAAGCCTGTGGCCTGGTCGGTTATTTTTTTTTTGTATGTAGAAAGCTTTCATATACACGACCAACGGCAAATAAATGGGTAAAAATAAAACGGTAAACCAATCGCATCCCTGTTTGATTGATGGCGGGGTCAATAGGGTAATTTACAGGAAACATTCTGAACGGTTTTCTTCCCCTTCGATATACAATACTTGAAAGTAGACCATACTTTATCTCAGATTTTTTTTCCTATCGCTTCTCCTTCAACACATAGGAATCTATACCAAATCCAAAGTTTCTACCACCCCTAGAACCCCTTCCGTCGGGCACCCCCCATGGGGGGGGGCGATAGTGCCCACTTTCAGAAACACTGGTATAGATGGATGCAGTTTTCTTAGCATAACGATCGGCAAATGTTGTTATAAAGTAAATTGGGTTTTGAAACTGATCAGAGGTATTTTTACGAAAGAGTTGTTTCAGTAAAACATGGGGGGGGGGGGAAATTACGACATTTTGACGTATCAAAATGGTTCACTTAAAGTCCCCCCCCCCCCTTTCTTCTAGCTTGACATTAATTTTCACTTTGGCACCGAAAGTGATATCTAAGGTTTTTATGTTTACCAATCGCTGGCGAAAAAACCGATTAAAAAAATATCTTGTATTGCGTAATCGACGCCGCAACCACCTGTTTTGCGTCATATTCTGCAGACGGAATAAGTTAAAAAAAAGGAAAGAAAAAATTCTCTTTTTTTCGTATTTTTACGTACCGTATTTTTCATAAAACTCCCAACACTTCCTCCAAGGCTGTCCATTGTATATACGCAACCCGAGAACGTTAAAACACTGCTAGCGGCCATCCTTGCTCTGTCTCCTGACGTCATAATAATATGCACGTCGTGAAGTATTTTTTTTTTGTCTTCTCTTACCTGATATTTTTACGTTCCCTTTCTTTTAATACTTTCATTGTCTTGAAAATTGTGTCTATAAATTTCCATTTTGTCGTTTTCTCTTCCCCCCGTTTTCTTTGGCATTATATCATGATGTAGGGAGGACGTTCAGTTTTTCGTGTTGCTAACATGGTCATCCACCAGCTTGGAGTGAAAAAAAACACGTCAGATATTGGAATTTATAACCGTATGAATTAAATATCAGTGCCATCTATCGGCTTGTGTTAAGCAACAGCGAACGTTATATTGGAAGAACGAGAATTTTCGTTTTGGCTAGAATTAGTTATATTTGACATGCTTTGTAATAATATTTTAAACTTGATAATTGCACGCAATGATGTATGTTCTTTCTGTCGAACTGTGTATGAAAATAAAAAAAAAATTATGTATATTTTTTCATAATAAATATTGCTCAATCTTCACTAAATCTACTTTTATCTATTGTATTTCGGAAGATGTTTTTCCCCGATAGTTTGTAAATTGTATCGGTTATTCCAATTTATAAATCCGGTGATTCTAATGACCTGAATAACTACAGGCTTATTTCCAAGCTGTTTGAAACCGTAATAAAATCTCGACTCTTCCGTTTTTTTACATAAATCTAACTTAATCGTCCCCAAGCAACATGGATTTCTACCTAACAAAAACATAGAATCCGCTCTTCTAGATTTTACTTCTAATATTGATAAATCTCTCAAAACAATTGCTATTTTCTTAGGTATAAGAAAAGCTTTCGATATCGTCTCCCATGAAATCTTGACTGAAAAACTTAGTTTCTGTGGTATAAGAGGTGTTTTTTTTAAACTTTTACGACCTTACCTTCGTAACAGATACCAATTCGGTAAATGTGGAGATAAATATAGCAATATTTATATGAAAACTATTAATGGCGTCCCTCCAGTTTCTGTTCTTGGCCCCTTATTCCTCGTTTTCATTAATGACATTTGTAACCTTAACATTGTTGGTAACATAACATTTGCTGATGATAGTCATTATTTATAACGCAAAAAACTACCAAACTTTGACTAACACGATTAATCAAGAATGAAGACTTAATTAAAGTGTGCAACTGGTTTTCTCAGCTAATAAATTAGCTATTAATGTATCCAAAACTACATTTATCTATTTTTCATTACTTAATAACTCGCTACATAATATTGTTTCCCATGATTCTAACTGCTCCCTTAACGATTGTCATTGTAATCCTCTTGAACAAGTAAATCCTATCAAATATCTTGGTGTTAATGTTCACTCTAACCTTGAACGGAATTCTCATATCACAAAACTTCACGGCAAACTTCGTTATTTTTTGTACAAAATTTTTTACCTCAAATTTTATGTCAATTCGTTTTCCCTTTTAATTTTGTACGCCTGGGGCAGTGACTACATTACTTATATACTTTGATCACTTTGCACAAAGGAATAATTAGACTGATAACTATAACGATTAGATTACTCCCTCACTTGAACTTTTCTATTCTTTAAATATATTACCACTTCGACATCTTTTTTCCTCAAATCGATGGTTATTTTATTTAAAAAAACAACATTCTTTACCTCTGAGCATCTTTCATTCTTCTGCAAGAATCAACTCCACCTATTTACTCCCTGGAATCTATAAAACGATTGGTAAAAAACATTTTTCATATCTTGTCCCTAAATTCTATAACTCTTTGCCTAATCAATTCCTTAATAATAATACTTCATTATTAGCCTTTTTAAAAAAAGAAAAATTTAAATGCTACCTGTTTTCAATATAATAATATTGAGTTATTTTAGGATAAATTTCCCTCCTATAACTTCCTTCTCATCTACTTTAAAAATGAACTTTTCCCTCTTTTTTTCCTACAATCGGAATATTATCACCACATGCCCTGCGGCCACCATAACCCATCAATTCATGCTGTGTTTAGTTGTGTTTTTCTTTTCTGTTCGCACATTTTTTATCTTTCCATTTATTTATTTGCTTACATGATTCATACCCAATTGTAATTTGTGATTTCGAGTAAGGGCCATTTGGCTTCTTTTCTTGGTAATTTTTATCTGTATTCTACATTTTTCACTAATAAAGTATTGTTATTTAATGTATCTATACTTGTATATAACGAAACTGTTAGGTTTTCCATCTCAGTTTGAAGTCTGGATCCTGCTCCATATGAGGCGGCGGGTTCGTGAAGTTCGCTTCTCCTATATTCAGTATTGAAATGGCTCATGTCGAGTTACTTTAATCACGTGGATACGGCTCAGTCGACTTGAAGCACGCAAACCCGGTCTATCTCCAGGGAAGCATTTTCGAAGCAGTTAAGTTCGGGGGTAACGAAACCATGAAGAAACCTGTAGTGAGAACTCGCCATCAAAAGTACAGGGCGTCCATAATTAAAATAACCTATTTTAAAGAAGCCTACCTGACCTTAAAGGCAGCATTTCACGCCACGTGCTGAACATTTCCCCGTACACACTTCGGTCAGTTGTGGAACATGTCATCTTGCGATTTCACGTGGTATCTGAAAATGATGGCTATCATGTGGAACGTGTTTTGTTGCAGTAACAATTGTAAAAGTGTTCAACAATTGTTAAAATTGTAAATGTTTGCCTAAATGTGTCATTTCTTAATGAAACGCCCTCTGGTGGCGACATGTGGAACTACCCCCCCCCCCCTCCGCCCTGAAACATTCCCATCACTTCACGTAGTCCTCCACAAAATTTCACAATTTTCTGATGACTGGTTTCGCCTGTAGGCTACTTTAAAGTAGGACCTTTTAATTATGGGTGCCCTGTACATCTAAGAATCCTATGAATTATTTAAGTAAAATCAATTTTTTAATGCTGTGCAACGTCTTCAACATGATCATGTTCAAAATGCTTATTTAGAAAAAAAGCGATCTCAACTGGGAGAATAATCCGTGTTATTTTGTGAACTCCGAACATGTAAATTGAACCCCACTGATCCTTTCGCACCCACAACTATACATTTCCGAAGAGCATGCACCTTTACCTTAGGAGGCCATCCATTGCACCTATCTCAATCAAGAACCATTTTTCTCATCAGCTGTACTGACTTTTTGATGTACAGCATTTTTTATGTCGGGGATGCAGACACGTCTGTAACGTGGTGGGGGATGAGGGATCGACATTAGATATTCTTTTTTTTTTTAATTATCAGTTTACTGTAAGGAAGGTATTAGGAGCTCTCTGGTTTGGTGGCCCGCTAAAACATAAAGAGTTCCCTCAGCTCCAGGGGTAAATTCCTAAGGGGACGTGCCCCCCCCCCCCCGCATGATCGCAAGAACCATCATGCTGATTATCCACTTTCCTGATGTTTGTTCGTACGTGGAAAGGACGAATCCAGCCTGGGACCCCCAAATCAATTTGATAACTGTAATTTGTTATGTAATTTGTATTATAAATTAACTATGGGAGGGGGATGAAAAAAATTCTTGCTGGCGGTATGCATAAAATCCCAGGTCTAGGGGCATGGCTCCAGGATGTGGTGGGCTCCGCCCGAGATTTCTTTTTCATTGCCCTAAATGTTTTTAGGGCTTCAAAAATTTTATATATGTATCGCTCCATATTAGTGTTTGGATGCTCGTATAATACAGGTGGCCCCGCTTAAACGGATATCAACGATGCCAGCATACAATTACGATTAAGCGGGATATTCGATTGTGCGGGGAACAATTTAATTGCTGTCCAACACAATTGGTATGGCTTGCATATTGAAAACTGATGAAAGCATCGATATTAATAAAACTTCTGGAATAAATCGGACGTCAGTTGAATTGCAACGATCAGAATACATGAGATTATTACTTTTCAATACAATGCTTACCGCCCTCTATGGCCTCAACAGAGAACAAAAATAAAATATTAAATGTACGTATTGAAGACAATTTGAATACTTCGAGGCCTGTACTAAAGTCTCCTAGATACTACTATCTAGGAGGCTTTGAGGCGGATCTTTAACGGTGGGTGCACCGGGCGCGCTCTCTCTGTTCCCCGACTTATGAAGAGCCCGAAAAAACCCCAATTAAATTTTTTTTTTTTCAATTTAAGGGGACCAATATTTTCTTCTTCGACTGGAAGGCCTCAACTGACCTTAATCCGCTTCTGCCTGTACCCACTCTCAAGTCTAGGTTTTTTTCCCAAGTCTTGGCAACATATTTCACATCATTTCTAATTGCATTATCTAGTAAAAATACATGGCGGTTGATGTGTATCAACAGTTGTCGTGTGAATCGTAGTATTCGTTTAAGCGGGGAACTTCAATACATTGTCTCTATGAAAGAAATTTTGACACACACATTTCATGGCAGTGATGATGTCAATTCAATAAACATATACATTAGGTCAGTTGTCTCCGTGATTGACACTGGCAGTGTTCCCCCATGCCGTTTATCCGATTAAGCGGTGCCGAATGTATTTTTATGTGGGTGTAGCGTGTTGTTAAAAATTTCAGAATGTCTGACGGGTGATTGGTTTTGGGTAATTGCAGTGTAAATTAGCTTCCGTTTAGGATAATTTAATGCTGGTGAAAAGCACCACACGATGTCTAACTGGTAGGGAGAAATTTATTTTTCATGTATATTCCTGTGTGGAAACTCGGCCATTTGAGTACGTATTTGGGAAAGTTATCTCACGTTATTGCTGCTCGCACCAGTCGATAACAGCGGGCGGCAACCCTATTCTTTAGAAAAATGAAAAAAAGGAAAGCGTGTGTGTTGTGTGTGTGGTTTCAAGTGCGTTCCCAGTGAGCATCCATCCCGAACTGTACGGCAAGGATTGAGAAATAATAAATATATTTTCGTCCTCTCTTTTTTTGTCCCTTTTTTTCGTCGCCATTTGGCGTGATCTGGCGAGCTTCTGTTGAGCTGGCACGTAATAACAAAGGCACACGTTTTGTTCATGTGCTTTTTTTTTTCTCCTCTTCCCCCGCCCTGAGCTGTCCTCTCTCCCTGCCCACCGATTGCTCTCTATTCATTCATCCACATTCCCCCTTTCCACCTTTCCGTTCACAAGTGACGGCGGCCGCGTTCTCTTCTCCTTCCCCTCCCTCCACCTCCTTTAGTTGACGTGTATATGACGATTGCCCTGTACCCAGGAACGACTACTCGATCAAAATGCTGTGGCAGTGCATACGATATATATATATATATGCAGTATAATACAGTACCTCTCCTATACAAAGTACATAGCAATAATGGCCGAGCTTTAGACCATGGCATGCCGGGAGGAAAGGGTATGATTGTGCTCAACAGCGTTTGGTTAGTTAGCGCAGTCCTTTCTCATCATAGGGGCCCTCTTGCGGTCCCGAGACATTCCGAGGAGGCCAGGGCCGCCTTAAGAGCATCACAGGCTTCAGGTAAAGTGATCTTTAAGCCCCCCCCCCTTCCCGACTAGAAATACACTCCTGCAAGTTCACGTGCTTTCATCCGAAAATTTCAACCGGATCTCATTATTATGAGACTCCTTCTGCACGTGACTCTCCCGGCCTAGGCAAGGTATATATTCTTGAAACCTTGGGTAAACCCCATGCGTTGAGACTGCGCAGATCACGACCATAAAAAGCCGCTGGGGAAAAGATGCAGATGGAGAAAATGAAGCTTTTGAGAAATATGATGGGAAAAACCATACCCCACAACGGTGGGGCTAGGGCTCGAACCCTGGGCCCGAGACGGTTCTCATAATTTTTTGTTTTTTCACGCAAAAACTTCACTAAGGAGGGGCCCATGAAAAGTTTGGCCTAGGGGGTCCCGCCAAAGGATGTTCCTGCTCCAGGATGTGGGGGTCATAGAGAAGTGTGACTTCTTTTAGAATGAAGCAGAACTGTGTCCATAGAACCAGGACCCTCTTAATGATGAGTTCCATTCTTGGGGCCCCGTAAATAATGGATCGTGTTTTTCGAAAATAAGTATGTAAATTGGTGCACGGGTACTCCAGCCAACTTGGGGGGGGGGGGTTGGTGCTGATAAAAGGACCCTGCATAGGACGAGCAGTTTTAACGCGTGGGCTCCCTATCCACGGCCGACTCGATGTCAATGAATTAAGTCTGCTATGACTCATCCGACTATGGCTCCGAGCTTGATATCAATGGGGGGAGGGGGATATATCTAGATATGACACCATGATGTGCTATATTAAGTAAATATGTAAGCAGTGTTACTTCCAGCTAAGTATGCGCCACACTCCCCAAGGTGTTGACACCCTCATAACTCAATCAAAGGTCAACTCGACTAGTGAAATTTTTGTTGACTAAAATTAGTTCAAAACATCTGTCCAATAAGGGGCCATTCAAGTATTACGTAAGCAGATTTTCAGCCATTTTTGACCCCCTCCCCCCTTTGTCAGCAAAACACTGAACCCCCCCCCCCCCCCGTCAGCAAAATTTCGTCAGCAGCTTAGAATATTTCATATCTTCAAAAAGGGGTGGTTGATGACGTAAGCAACCTTCAAACACCCCCTCCCCCGTCATCAAAAGTCAGCAAATCCGGAACCCCCCCCCCCCCCGATGCTGACGTAATACGTGAATGACCCCTAAGTATGAAAGGTCCCGCTCCTTGATGTGGGGGAGGAAGTCCAGTATAAGACAGGAGGCCACGGGAAAAAAATGTTAAAAGAGGGCCGCGGGCGAAGAAAGTTTGAGGAAACAGAGTTGGCAAATTTGTAGGTCGTGTGAATTCCAGTCCCTGGACCAATGTTTCTGTTTTTCCATTTCCCACGCAGTGTTGCCAACTTGGTTATTTTCCATCTAGATCTGGTTTTTTTTCGGCCATGTAGTTGGGAAAAATGCCCATCTGGTTGTTTTTTCTTGTTTGCTAGTTTTTCTAGTCTTTTTCAAAAACATTTCCTGTGTACTTGGTGTTCTATTACTAAACTACTTGAAAATACGTGGTATAAATGTCCCGGGAAATACGGGACGTATAGTAATCTAAATAATGACTAAAATTTGTTCTAGTTGTTTTTGATGAAGAATCCAGTTGGAAAATTTTTTGACTCTGTTGGCAACTGTTCCCACGCAGGAATCGGACCTAGATAGGTTCAAGTCTCGAAAACATACCCGCTGTCTTCGGAAATACTTGTCAAGGGCATAGGCTGATGCGGGGAGAGATCGGAGGTAGACATTTGGCTGCCCCGTTCACTATACACATCGTCGGTGATTCACCTCCTTCCGTTTGAGAAGCCTGTGACGTATTGGCAAGCCCAAACATTTCCTAAAGTTCATTTCTCCATGAGAAACACTTTTCCTTACACCCCCTTACCTTGCACTTGCTGTGACCTACTTAAATAAAAAATAAGCCATCGTTGTAGCATCGCTGCTATGCCGCTTAAAAAGTTGATGTGGGCAATATCACCCCCGCCCCCTCCCGTCCGGGAGAAAGATGGTCCAGGAGTTGCTCTGAATTGAAACAAGTTTTCTCTGCTTTCTTTCTTCTCTCCTCATCATCGCGAAGCTTTGTTGAAACCCTATGAAAAAAAAAAAAAGTGTTCTTTTTAACTCAGTTCATTTTTATAACTCCTATTAAGCTTTGTTCACATGTGCAAATATTGCGATACCATTGGGAGTTCTATCACCCGCTTGACGACTGTTTTTCCTTCGTCAGGAAAGAAATGGAGAGCAGTCATTGGTGAAAATTCTTTAAGCCGGTTTCAAATCCGCCTTTTCTATTTCCCATGTGAACGGAGCTTTTGTAATTCTCCTCTCATCACCACATCCTTCTACTCTACTATATACACTGTTTCCAAACGTCTGTGTCCTTTTTTGGACATATGTATATCTCGTATTTCTAGAAAAATACTGAACGAAATCGCCCTGAGATTTCGGTCGTATATACCCTGTGTTAGTTCTCACCATTTCCAGTGAAAATCAGTCACGATTGGATTTGGGGGGGGGGGGGGAGGGAACCGACAAAAATTAAATGAGAAAAAAGTTTTCGATCGAAACCCTGCATCAAAAAACCTGCAAATGACGCAACTTGAAAAAGATATTGTAATAACTTGTGCAATACTTCTGCGCATTTTCGTGAAAATAGCGCTCCTTTATTCACGAAAATATAGGTTTTCTATAAAAATTCCAATTTTCATGATTCGCATGATTTTTACTTGTAACCATACAAAAATTATCCCTTTCATTAATTCTGAATTTTCATCAATTTGTTATGGAATTATTTCTTTCATTGATTCCGGAATTATTGTTTTCATTTATTCTAGAACTAACCGTTTTCTAAAAATGACCGCCGGGACGCGACAAAAAAAGCTCCGAGGGCCAATTATGCCCAGCGGGCAATTCTCTGAAGAGCCCTGCTAATAATAAATAGTGTCTTAAATTTTCAGTCCACAATTTTCTTTTCTTTGTCTTGGGCCACACTCACATTATGCGTGTCGCAGTTGGGTACGAAATTGTGAAGACTCTAAAACATTTGCCAGTGACCTAATAAGTGACTGAGACAATCATTGTATGTGTGCGTGCGTATGATGTCATTTCGATGCAATTTACTTCTTACACTTTTTGGTTTTTCTCTCGCTCTCTGCCTGCCCTCGTCATTGGATTTTATTTTCTTCTCTTATCAGTGCCTGTTGGTGTCGAGTTACTAGACCTTTGCAGCATTTGTGTACATGCGCGCGAGTATTTAGGGAAAGAACGAAAGAAATTTTTTTTTTTATTTTGTCGGTCGGGCGCCTTGCCTACAGGGTTAAAACAAAGGTCAACTCGAGAAAAAAAAAAATAATGCCTATGTCTTTTTCCTTTTTGGCCTCTGAATCCATGATAAAAGTCTCGGTGCAATAGCTTCCATATTAATGGCAGTGCATCCCTTTTTTTTCGCGTTAAGAGACGCATTTGAACAGACAAATTAAAGTTCACGGAGCTTAAAACTTCATAAGATTTTGGTGAAAGAGATATATAAAACTAGCTATAGTACCCGCGGCGCTGCCCAGGTTTTCTTCAATTGCTGGGAGGATTCGAAAAGTGGCAAACCATTTTAAAGGAATAAACATAATACTGGCAGCATCAAAGAAGTGACAAACCATTGTAAAGGCATATACATGTCTGAAACGCATTGCTAGGGAATCTCGGATGACGTAAGCAACCTTCAAACACCCCCCCCCCCTGTCATCAAAAGTCAGCAAATCCGAAACCCCTCCCTCCCCCCCTTGATGCTGACGTAATACTTTAATGACCTCTTTTGGATTATTTCATCATCTTTGCTCAACCCTAGACGCGCGGAAACAAATGTGGCCCTCGGAGTCATCTGGTACGGCCCTCGATCTCAACCTAATTTTGTAGAAATGAACTAGGTGGCACATTTCCGGTTCACTTCAGCGAAATTCAAACCTAGGGATACCCAGGAGGCCACATCGCCATATAGGAATATCGGCTCATTGTCCTCACAGATTGGGTACCTCTGGCAATTTATTTATGGGGAAAACATACTTCAGTGACCGCGACACATTTCCAGGGCCCATTTCTCGCATTGGCAAACGAAGCACGTGCCCAGCGCCCCGAAATTCGCAACTTTTTTTGCATTTTAGGCGCAGCCCGCGTGTCGCTTCCTTTCTACTGCTTACGCCTCTATGTCGAAGAGCACTCCATATGAGACTCTGAACAATATAACCGGAACTGTGCCGCAGGAAACTCGAGTGGATTTGCAAATATGCCGCAGTTCCCTTGAGTGATCTGTAAATGTGCCTCTCACCAATTGAGTGATGCCGAACTGTACCACTCAAATGATGTGGAATATTGTCGTGGGTCGCTCAAGCTATCTCTAAATATACGCGGCTCATTTGAGTGACGTGGAACTGTGCGCCTCATGCCACTTGAGTCAGGCGATTGTATAAGAAATTCCAACTTGTGGGGCCACTCTGAAGAAAGGGCATATAGCAGTGTGGCAAGAGTCATGATGATTGACAAAGAAAAAAAAAATCTGTTGACTTCAGTGATCTTTAAATGTGCCGCGGGTGATTTTAGTGATGAGCAAGTAGTCAGGAGCTGCGAGTAATCGGGAACTGTCACGAGTAACTTTAGTGATGTGAAACTGCATCACGGACCGCTCAAGTGATCTATATCCATGTCGCGGGTCATCCAAGTAATCTGTAAATATACCATGGCTTCCTTAAGTGTTCTCTAAATTTACCACTTATTATTATTTTTTATAAAATTAGTTTGTGAGATATCGCAGGCCACATCGTATGAGGGCCACGGGTGTCATCAGATATATGATCTGATTAGTGTAAACGAGTTTTTGTCTTAAACGAAATGTGAGCCGATCTCCTCATTATTAAGTCCCTCCACAGAGAGCAACAGGCCTACAATGGTACAAATATTCAATCATTGCACTTCACCCGCTTCACTTCTGAAATATAGATGGCAACACTGAGAATCAGACACAACATTATATACTTACTCAGACTTGTTAGTTACACACGCTCACA
The DNA here is from genome assembly GCF_987345545.1 of Pholcus phalangioides. Taxonomy (NCBI): domain Eukaryota; kingdom Metazoa; phylum Arthropoda; class Arachnida; order Araneae; family Pholcidae; genus Pholcus; species Pholcus phalangioides. The sequence goes on from NW_028301603.1 coordinate 1,128,054, forward strand.
CTTCCGGCACAACTAGGTAGTATATTGTGCCGGGAGTGTGTGTGTGTGTGTGTGTGTAACTTATAGTCTGAGTATTGAGTGCTCATGGCGGCGATAGACCGGAGTTGTGCTCGGATTGAAAGACGGGTAAAAAAAAAGAAAGTGTTAAACGCGAGATTGTACTGTTATTAAAATTTCCTTAATATTTCCCAAGAAAAAAAAATTACTAAAACACTGTTGATATGATATTGAGGAAGTTAAGCTGTAGACGATTTTTGTAACTAAGGACTTAGGAAGCCATTGAATTATTTATCGAGATTATTGTGTACAAGAGCCTTGAAGAAGCCCCATAAGCTCGCGCTTGCGGAGGGAAGAATTCTCTGGAATGAATTCGCGTTTTGTATTATTGGCCATGGATGATGATCATCTTATCGTTGCCAGATAAAAACGCCTTGTAAAAGTGTGTGTTGTGTATAACACGGGCGTCCGATACCAGATGTCTGCCGGTTTACCTTGTCCGTCCATTATTCTTGGACCGAGTTCTTCGGCCTTCGGATGTTTCTTGGTTTTTTTTTACCCAAAATAGTAATAAAAAATTCATCCTTAGGAAAGGAAGAAGAAAAGCATTCCTAATTTTTTTTTTTAAGATGATGACGTTCCCTTAGAACGGAGTGAGACGTCCTTGACTTTTTTTCTCCCCTTCCATAAAGACAACAAACTTGCTCACCTTGCATAAGTTGATTCCACCACCAACGCGATATTCGATAGTGGAAAACCGATTCTCTGTGCAATTTTATTTTTTAGTTTTCAGCGGCTTCATGCGCCAGGTGAATGAATATTTATGATTGGATTTGGTACACGACTATCGTTTTGTTATACTTTCTTTTTTTAATTCTCACCAATCGTTATTATTACTTAACGGACATTGATACTCACCTCATGAGGAGTGAGCAGCAATTGCTTGCTCAACGCATCTCTCTCTGTCCTCTGACCTTCTTTAATTTCGACCATGCCAAGCCCATTACTGAATGAAAATTTCTAGATCACGTTGCTTTCATTTTTTTTTCCTTCTCTCTCCCTGGGTGATTTAGATTAGTATTAAGACTATTTCCCCATATTTTAATGCCATATAGTTGCCATTTTTCATAACTGAACGTCCTTAGCACTGCCTAAATTTTTTTTTTTTTAAATAAAAGATTTAGTTGGCCTTTTTTTTATGTTTGGAAATGTTTCGACATATTTTGGTGGAAGAACCTTCACGGGCGCGGCGAAGGGTCGATAAGATACTCGCCTAAGGGGTCATTCAAGAATTACGTCAGCATCGAGGGGGGGGGGTTCGGATTTGCTTGCTTTTGATGACAAGAGGGTTTGAAGGTTGCTTATGTCATCAACCACCCCTTTTTGAAGATATGAAATATTCTAAGCTTCTGACGGGGGGGGGGGGGAGAGGGGATCAAAAATGGCTGAAAATCTGCTTACGTAATACTTGAATGGCCCCTAAATTACGAAAGGATGTTTGGAGGTGTCGTGAATTCGATACCAGGTTCGTCCTTGCCAGAAACTTGCCTGCCACGGGGGTACAACAAAAACGGCGACATGACCAAAGAAAAAAATTGCTACTGCAGGGAGTCTCACACCGAGGGGTTAGCGCACCAACTTCTCGATGAATATGGAAAACAAGGCTACCGTTCAGAATCGGCTATAAATTGTAAATCTCGGTCTAGCCCGTCGTGTGCAGAAAATGACCGTGGTGAGATAAAAATGATCAAATGAAGAACTTTCGCTGACCGCAATTTCTATTAAGTACCGTAATCCGTTGCTACTTTTTACGAGTCCTGAGAAAAGATTGAATTTCGCCTAGCGGCTATTCTCTAATGGGAATTTCCAAACTGTTTCGATTTCACCCGACTGGAGACCTTATCTGTCAACTCATGTATTTGAGTTGGTGATGCATCTGCGATTTTGGATATCGCTTGCCAAACATATCTGTGCTGCTTGATTTCACCTGGAACTTTTGTCAAGATAAAGTTAAATTTTTCTGTCAAAAAAAAAGTAATTAAAAAGTAAATGCTGTTTATTCATATGTAGAAAATAATTGTATCGTTTAACTTTAAATCATACCTTTAAAGCCGTAATTAACTGATTATTTATCATTATATGATCGATAGTGATTTGAGCAGGTTTCGGAAGAAATAGGGGAACTAGAGACCAAATTGCCATTATAAGATGGATAATGGAGGCAGCAAAAGAACGTCAAAAGAAGTTATATTTTTGTTTCATCGATTATACAAAGGCCTTTGACTGTGTTGATCATGATAAGCTTTGGGATATTCTTGAAACAATGGGAGTGCCTAATCACCTGGTCTGCTTGATCAGAAATTTATATATTAACCAAGAGGCAAGTGTAAGAACAATCTATGGCTTAACTGAATGGTTTGGAATTGAAAAAAGGGGGTTCGACAAGGATGCATCCTTTCCCCAAAACTATTTACTCTATGGAGAATATATAATGAGAGCATCCTATTTAGAGGAATTAGAGGCAGGTGTCAAAATTGGAGGAAGAGTGATCAACAACCTCAGATATGCTGATGGCAGAATCTGAAGAGGACCTGAAGAACATTATATCTAGAGTAAAAACAAAGTGAGAAGCTTGGACTCTACCTAAATACGGAAAAAACAAAGATCACGACTACAGCAGATATTCAGTTTTCAACTAAATGGCGAAAGTTTTGAGATTGTGGACAGATTTGATTTCCTAGGATCAAGAATTGTAAAAGAGGGAACACAGAAGAAATAAAAAGACGAGTAGTTCTGGGTAAAACAGCCATGAGAAAGCTTAATATAATAATGAAAGACAAAGATGTATCAATGAAAACAAAAATTAGAATTATAAATGTGTTGGTCTTTCATGTCTTTATATATGGATGTGAGAGCTGGACACTACGGAAAGCAGATAAGAAAATAATTGATTCCTTCGAACTTTGGTGCTGGAGGAGGAGGATGCTGAGAATTCCATGGACAGCTAAAAGGACTAACAAATCGGTTATCGAAGAAGTCAAGGCTGTGACTATTCTGTAGAAGCAACAGTCACTAAACAGAAACTACCTTACTTTGCCCATGTAATGCGTACAGAAGGCTCACTAGAGAAAATGGCAATTCTTGGAAGCATGGAGGAAACGAGAGGGAAAGGCAGTCCGAGCACTAGATGGATAGAAGAGGTGTTGCAAAGCACTAGAATGAAGCTAGCACAACTGAGACATGCTGTGAATGACACACCAACTTGGAAAGCCATGATCTATAGAGTCACCAAGAGTCGAAATCGACTCGATGGTTCCTAATAACAGTGATTTGATGGTCACGTTCTGATCGAAACTGGGGCTGTTTTGCACCACCCAAAGCGGGCATCTTCAACCCGTTACTCGCGAGCACCACGGTGCTCCCTAAAGTACTCAGAGTGCTCGGTGCTCGTGTACAATTTCGTGCTCACGAGCACTTGATCAACGTTTCAGTTAAACACTTTGGATCAATTGCATTCAAGGATTGCGGTAAGAGTGCTCTTCTTTTTATGATGGGTACAGGCAGCGCTGGCGACTGGAAAAAAAAAGTTGAAGACCTCTGATCTAAAGGATCGTATAAAAGTAACCCCTGAATATTTTTTCCCCACTTCGTTTTAGGCTTGATTCATCTCGCACAATTGACTAATGGCCCATTTTTCCCCAAATAATTTGCGTATAAATTTTTGAAATGAACATATTTTAGAACTAAAAACTCCAATAAGCGCGGAAAAAACAGAGCGAGTGACGCTAAAAAAAAACTGTAAACAACCGTATTGTGCCTGCGCGGATACGGCAAGAGACTCAAGATCCCACTCGAATCAGAAATTTTTGTCGTCTGTTGTTGTAGCCGGAAATCACTCGCTAAAAAACCTCTGCTAAGGGTGTGAACATAGTGCGTCCGTATTTCAGATTCTGGAAACCCGCGTAATCTTCGATTGGTTAAAAACCCGAATTTCAAGTTATAGAAAAAAATTGAAATTCGGGTTTTTAACCAATCGGAGACGTTTTCAGAATCTGAAATACGGGCGCACTATGTTCAGACTGAAATGGACGAAGTTCTCGTACTTCCGTGCTATGTGATCAGTCGTGCAAATACAGACATCTGCGCGCGACTTTTTTTTATCGAAGCCGGTTTTCCACTGGATGGTACTAGGAGCGAAAACGCGTCGCGGAACAAATAGCGCTCTTGCGCGTGCATGCGACTTGCTTTCGTTCGTGGATACAGTGGACGACCGGCCTGAATTTCTTAAGAACTGACGTACTAGTCAGAATTTCCGTTAATAGCTGAGTGCGATAGCGTTCAATTGAACGCGTACGTCAGTTTATGGGTAACTGACGTGCTGAGAATAGCTCAGAACGCTTGATACGATCGTATGTCGAAATCGAAACGTTAACATAGTCGCTGGAATTTAATATGTAAAATTGTTTGATTTATAAATTAATCAGTAGGTAATAAAAATATTTTCCCTTGTAAATTTAGTTTCAGAGAGCACTTGATGAAATTATTGATGTGTTTTGAATCGATTTTGAATAATCCTTCCATTCATTTATCAAATCAGAATCTTATATTCGCAGTATATGTGATCATAGATGTCACTGCTGCGATTTTCCTCGTAATTCCAAATTTCATTAGCCATTGTAATACCAATTTTTTTCTTTTACAAAAGAGGCCTTCAAATTTTCAGACATTCCAGGAAAAAAAAAAATTCCATGAAGCCCGAGAGCCAACCATTCATACTGTGGTATCTAAATTCACACGGGGAGTGTTAACCGGTTGGTCTCTGGGTTCAAAGCTAGGATTCAAACAGGATGCCTTATATTATTGAAGAATTTTGATTTTTTTTTCCCCCCATGAAGAGTATGAACAGTGCCGTCTCAACGCTTCCGTCTACCTGGGACAGCCTGGGGGGCTTCTAGAGAAGAAGGGGGGAGGGGGGCTCAAAAAAATGAGATCTTGTTGAAATTTTCAAGAGAGCGTGTATATTTTTTTTATGAGGGGCTCAGAAAAACCACTTGGCCCGGGGTTCCCATGATGGTCTTCTGACGGCCCTGACTATGAACCTTCATCAGTTCTGAAATTATTTTTGCATTGATTGATTATTGCTTATGAAACTTAATTAGTTCTGGAAATATTTCTTTCAATAATTCTGGAAATATTTTTCTTTTGATAATTCTGGTTCTCTCGATAATTCTGTAAATATTTTTCTTCCGATAATTGTGGAAATATATTCTTCCGATAATTCTGGAAATATCTTCTTCCGATAATTCTGGTTTTTTCGATAACTTAGGAAATATTTTTCATTAATTATGAATTTCCTTGATAGGTGAAATGATTTTTTTCACAAATTCTGAAATTATCTCTTTCTACTGTAAAATTATGAAACCATTTCGCATTAATTCTAAAATTATAATAATTTTCGATAATTTAGAAATTATTTCTTACTATAAGTATGAAACCATTTCTCTATAATTATCAAGTTATCTTCCTTTTTCTCCGGTTATTTATATTATTTCTTATTGCTTTCTCCGATTATAAAATCATTTCGCATTAATTCTAAAATTATTTCTGTCGATAATTCTAAAATTATTATTTTCATTAATTATATAGTGATTTGTTTCGAAAATTCTCGAGTTATTTCTCTCATTAATAAAAGTAAGTTTTGTAAAAGTAATTTTGAAATTATTTCTTTCACCAATTCTGGAAAGGGTTTGCTTGATTCATTGAGATTTTCCCCCCCCCCCATCGCTTCTATAAACGTTATAGCGGGGCCACTGCAAAGAGCTTCGAGGGCCACGTGCGGTCCATGGGCCATGCATTGATGACCTGAGCTAAGTTGATTGTGATTATCGGATGTTTTCAATGTCCATTGAACTCATTCGTAAGATTTCACGTGCTTCCGAGGACTTTAGGGATGACTTGGATTATGCAAATCTCGTAGAGATAGATCCTACGTATGCCCAACCGCTGGAATAGATTTAAAAAAAAAAAATTCAATAAGGTCGCGGAATATTTGTCTTCTTTTTTTTGGCACGATATCTCTTCCATTGGTGTGAGTTGCTCTTTTTTTCGCCGCTGGCCCGTCTCGGCCCAGTGGTTCTGGGTTCGGTGCCGCCAGCGAGCATTGACTCTCTTCCAAAAAGTGTAGTATCTTTTCGCTGTCTCTTCTACCTTCCACCCCCTTTCCCTCCATCAGTACTAGGGCCTATATGCAATTCTTTACCCTTCCCCCCCCCCCCCAGAACGTATTGTGGACCCAGCCCCTGGGCACTTCCGCCAGAGTTTCTTCTTTTACCTGTTTGTTCTTTCTTCATTCAACTTGCCATCCTACCATAGCCCTATCATGAATGCCGATTTACCACCGCTCCCTCGTTAACTAATTTTACGCGTATTTTTACTCTATTTTTTTTTATTTTATTTCCGTTTTCAAAGGTACAGAGAAAACAATTCCCGAATAGTTCTGAAGTTTGTGTTTCATCATTGGAATTTAAAGTTGACCCGAAATAGACAGTGTGAGTGTGTTGAAGAGAGAACGCGCGCACATGAGTGGCTTAATCTTAGTGTGTTGTGTGTGTACACGACTTTCGACCTGAATATATTTGTGTGTGATATTTGGTTTGATTGGAAAGGGGTTGATCTAATTTCTCGTAGTCTCACGCGGATGGGCACCGTGAAATACATACAAGGGGACGGGTGCACCTATGAATGTATCGGTGCCAAAGCCTTTTGCCCTGAAAAAAAGTTTGAGAGGAGGAGGGTTCTACCTGTTCCTCTCCAAAATTTTCATGAATGTACATTTAACCTATATTTTAACAAAAACTGTCAAAACAATTGTGTCCATATCAAAATAATTCCAATTTGTAAACTTTGCGTACGAAAAAAATGAATCTCTCAATTCAATTGAAAGTGAAAGGTCTAAGGACGGGAATACACTATGAAAATTTGATAAAAGATCTTTTAGAAAACTTGAAAAAAAAACCAAAACAATAAGCCAATCTATTGCCTTCGAGCGAATGTAACCAATACGCTTATTGGTTAAATTTTTAAATTTTACAAAAGAACTTTTATCAAATTTTTATGGTATATTCCCGGCATAATAATCTGTCAATCTCGTGATTAAATCAACTAGGCCATTGGTTCTCTCCACTCGCGGCTTCTTTAGCCTTATCATCGTTCATCCGCAGCTCCTCAGAAAAGTCCGGAAAAGAATCACTTCAAAGCGCGGAACAGGCACAACTCCTCGCGACACCCCTGAGAGAGGTTGGTGATACCTCTAAGAGCCGCGACGCGCACTTCGAGAGCCACTGAATTACGCTATATCATGAGCATAATAATAATCTTTATTATAGCTTATGTGACGATTATTTCGATTTCATAGATAGATAGCAAAGCATTTGATGTCAGTTTCATGGAAGTGCGGATTCAGAGCGATATGTGTCGAGAGGGGCGACAAATTGTATAGGTGCTCGTCCCGTATTTAATGGAACAGACAAAATTTTCCCATAATATCCTGCTCTTAACAATAGCGATCATTCCAACCCCCCCCCCCTCCTTTTTTTGGGTGCGCTCCAAGTTTCATCGGTTTCAAATTCATTTACAAGAATAGGTATATAATTTTTTGATCTCCCTCTAAGTTTCGGTTACCTTTCCCTTCCAGGTCGTCCCTACCTCACGGGAGGCCCGGGTTGAAAATACAGTCGGCTCCGCTTAATCGATTAACGGATAAACGGAGATACCCCGCTTAAACAGATAAAATCCTCCTGAACTGAAATTTTTCGCATAGAAACAATGTTAAAGTTCTCCGCTGAGAATGATTTCAACGATTTTTCCCCCCGATTGATCGAATATTACGCTTCATACGGCAACTGTTAATACACATCAACCACTAACTATGTGCATAATGTTTTATTGAATTCGGATTTAATGGAAAATATAATTACTAAGTTAAGATAAATCTTGTTTGAGTATTCAAGTTCAGGGTTGGGTTTTTGGCATAGCAAGCGTCAAAAACTATCGAAAACCGTCAAAAACATGAATGAATGTTTTTGAATAATATTTTGAACACAATAGGTTGATAACATGATGAGAAACTTACTTTTTTATATATATTAAGTTTTATTTTAAACACTAATTTAGTATAATAATTAAAACAAAATATTGATTATAATTTGAAATTTTTAATTTTTCGACATACAAAAGAGTCTAGAACAGATTATATGTCATCTGAACCACTGATTACCTGTGTTCAATCTACTTAAGAGAAATAGAGCTGTTTATTCAAATTATGTGTGATAGGGCATCAGCATTAGGTTTTTGGCTTCAGAAACCAAAGAAAACTTATTTAAGTATTAAAACAGCCAAAAATTTATTGTCAATGTTGTCAAACAGTTCTTTTTTTTTTTTTTTAACCTGATAGATATGTTAAATAACAAAAAAAATAACTTTTATGCAGATTAAAAGTGTTTTAAATTTTTAATTACCGTATAGTTGATAAAATATATGTTGATATTTTAAATTTTCTGATCTGCTCAAAGTTCCATATTGAAAGTTCTCGAGTAGCAGCATCTGTTAATGCACTAATTAAACTCATTTATTACCACCTAAAATGTTTATTGGCTTAGGTTGTATAAATACAGAGTTGTAAAGAGTATTTTCAATATCAAAGAGCAGAGCTGGCTGCACTTGATATTCAAAGCATTGTTTTGCACGTTTAGATACATCTTCAATTGGAAAACCATTGCATTATGAAATGATAATAAATATACCATATAATAGTTAAACTTACTCATATTCTTACTATTGTTCTTAGAATAAGTTAAAGGAGTTTCTCAGTGATTATCCAGATAATTTAATAACAAAAATCAACGTTACATTTTTGGCGTAAAAGAACTTTTAAACACTTATATGCTATGAAAAGAGTACAGCAGATGGTTTATATCAATATACACATATATAAACAGTTGAAGAAATTTTGGAAGGTTGAGAATCTCATCTTGAATTGAAGAATATCGAATCATCCCATAGTTTTTCCTTTTAGCACTAATGCTATGCTCTTTTCAAATTGTATATTTTACAAGAAAAAATACACATATCTTGTCCAAAATAATTTGGAAGAATATTATTTTACAATCATATCAAGTATTTATTTATATTATATAACGTAGTCACTTTAAACATTACTTGCAATCAATGCGTGTATTTCAACGGGAATTTTTAAATTGAAAAGCAATATTTTTGACAGTAGGGTTTTTGACTTGACAAGTTTAAATCGTTAGAAACCTGTGCCAACCCTGTTCAAGTTGTCTTCAAAACGAAAATTTAACTTTTTTTTCTCTGATGAGCCAGTAGAGGGCGCTTTTATTATAAAAAGTCGTGAGATCATTGTAATTAAATATAATTTTCATTTCATTTTTGATGTCTGATATATTCGAGAAGCTTTATTAATATTGATCCTCCATCAGTTTTCAATATACAAACTCTATATTAACGTTGCAAAACAGCAATTGAATTGTTCCCCGTATAATCGGAATACCTCACTTAATCTGATATTGTGTGCTGGAATCGTTGATATCCGTCCGGGGCTGACTGTAATTGCTAGTAAAGGCATACGCAAAGCCTGCTCCACCACCTTTGGGAAGAGAAAAAAAGTTTACCCCCCCCCCAAGAAAATTACGCGTTACGTTACTGATTCCGAGGAGTAACCCTTGTTTTATAGTTATTTATTTAATTAAAAGAATAATGTGCGAAATTTATTTCCGCTATTAAACGGGAGGAGGCGTGTCAAAAAAGCGTACATTTTTTGCAGCCGCACCGGTCTCATGCCCTTGGGGGGGGGGGGGAAGCTATTTCTTTGTGTTAACTACCTATCGGCGCCACTGCAAATGCAGTATGAGGTGTATTTTAGCGACTCTTCCTTTCTCCCCTTCTTTCATACCCCGTTTATGTACTCCTGCCTTCGTGGACTCTCAAGATGTGAGGCTGAAATTGTTGCAATCCCAGAGAACATGGAAGGGATGTGTAAAGTAGTTGTACTTCCCCCCCCCCCCTTTAATTTAGAATTCTTTATTCAAATAAATTTTTAATGGGGGGAGAGAGAGATGTTGGAGTTTGCTCACAAAGTTCTTGCGGGGTCTATGAAAGAGAGAATTTTTCACTGAACGCTAGTGATCTTCACTGACCAATTTCTAAGATGGGCACCATAGATCCTCGGAGGGTCCACGGATACCATTTAGAGAAACCTCATAATCCTCGGGGGGGGGGGAGACACACGTTTTCCCTTCATCTTCATGCCGGTCGGGCAGTTGAGTGATTTTTCCTTCCCCCCCCCCTCCCCAATTTGTAATTGGGAAATTTTGATTACGTGTAGCTTTATATCTGTAATGTCAATTTTTTTTTTGTTTGTTGGTGGGGAGGGGTGGGGCGGCTTTGTTTGGCAGAGATCTGTGCCATTTGTTGGGCACCCCTGAAGACATCATGCATGTTTTGTGGATTTTATCTTTGTTGGTGGTTGTGATAAGTGTCGCTTTTCTTATCCACTATAATACATTGCAACCCCTTTTTTTTTTTATCCCAAATGTGGAAGGCTAAGAAAGAGGGGGGGGAGGGAAACACAAAGAAATAATGAAACCAGATCGGATTTACCAAGCTCGGCAATTTAGCTCACCTTGTGCAGATTAGCAGCCAATCAGGTGAAGTAGGAAAAGGAGGAGGGGGAGGAAGAACCTCGTATATAGTACTGCGTTATTATACAAGAGGAACTCCCCCACTCCACCACTCCAAGCCAGCCAGCCAACCAACCAACCAGCGTGTGTGTTGTGTGAGGTCGTTTACTCTGGAACCCGGCGTCGTCACGTCACGGTCGGCTGGGGCAGAAAATGCGGGGAAAGAGGAGGAAGAGAGACCTGTGACGAGGATATATACTCTCACACACACGAGGGCCAGCCCATGTTCGTACGTTACGCGAGATTGTGTGTGTGTGTGTATGGGTCAAGGAACTAGGGGGAGGGGAAAAAGAAGGTTGTTATGCAGTGTCGGGGGAAGGGGGGGGATCAGACGTTTAACCAACACCCTCTCCCCCTCCTTCCACCTCGATCCTCGTGCTGGATAACAATGGGTTCATGCAGGTAAAAAAAAGACAACCAATGTGGTGGTTTGGAATTGGGGAGGGGGGGTGGGGTGTATGGCATGTTGAATGAAGAACACACACAAACAGGCCAATGCCTATTCAATGTTATTCTACAACAAACTCGACCATTGAACTCAATTTCTTTTTTCTTTTTTAGTTTTGCATAATTTGTGGAAATAGTAACACCATGTCTGTGTGGAATTGTTTTCTTGTTGTCATTGTTGCTGTCTCAGTGCGTCGTGACTTCGTACGCATTTTGTGACTTGACTGACACCGAACTTGCTGGTAATGGGTAGTAGTTGCCCGCTAATCCCAATTGATTGGGACCAGAGCCTGTTCGGATCAGCGAAAAATTCGGGTTCGGCATTTAAACACTTTTTTTTTAATGAGTAGTAACCCTCCCCCTCTTTGGACAAGCTTTGCGGGTCTGACAATTCCGTTTGACCAAGAATTTTCCCCAATGAGTGCGAGGCTCCCTGAGGTTGGACCAGCGTGGACAAATGACGCTAATTTGTTGTGCACTGGTTCTCAACCTGGGAACTATATTGCTGCCCTTGCGGTCCTCCTGGGGAGCATGGGTGGAAATCAGATGAAAGGGGGAGTCAAACAAGTGAAGGTGGGGGGCTCTTCAAGAGATAGAGCTTTCAAGTGAAATATGATGTGAAAAAAAAATGCGACTACGCATGCAAAATCTCGCAGGGTTGCCCGTATAAACAGGGATATCTTAACTCATGAGCTCATTTGGGCATGGCCCAGTGCCACAAGTTCATAGGTCCAGCGGAAGCCTAAATGAGACCTGGCACTATGAGGGGCAGTTCGTTCAAGTATTACGTAAGCAAATTTTTAGACATTTTTGACCCCCCTCCCCTTCTCAGCAGAAACTCTAACCCCCCCCCCCCCCTGTCACCAAAATTTCGTCATCACTGCCCCTTACTTCCTAACGGATATTGGTGGGATCAGAAACGTACGCGGGAGGGGGCATAGGGGGCTCGCCCGCCTCCCCTCAGACGAAAAAAAAAATTTTTTTAAAGAATAAAATTTCGAAAGAGAAAATGCCTTCATATGTTGTTATAATCGAATTCTGTTAATTTCAATGCTATTTGAAGGGTAAGAACTCAAAATTTCTTTTTAAGAAATTCATTACGACCATAAGCCATACCTGGTAAACCCTTGACCCGCGGACCAAATGTGGCCCTGAAGATTGTGATGTGGCTCGCCCCCTCTAACCCAATTTTCTAAAAATGAACTAAGCGGCACATTTACAAATCGCTTAAATGACTAGTGGCACAACTCTACAGCATTTAAGTGGCCCGTGGCACATTCAAAAGATCACTTAAGTGGCCCGTGGCACATTCAAAGATCACTTAAGTAACCCGCAACACAGTTCCAGAACACTTAAACGATCCTTGGCACATTTAGAGATCCCTTGATTGACACGTTGCATAATTTTAGAGCACTTAAGTGCCCCCCCCCCCCTCTCGGTGCTGTTCTACATCAATCAAGTTACCCGCGGAACATTCCCAGATTACTTAAGTGATCCCAGGCATAATTACGGATCACTTGAGTGATGCGTTGCACAGTTCCAGAGCACTTAAGCGGCCCGGAAACATTTCCAGAGCACTTGAAGGATCCGTGAAACATTTAGAGATCGCTGATGTGGCTCCGTAAGGGATTTATCATTGGGGGAATGTTAGTTCAGGTGCTCCCACAAATAAGCGAAAAAATTTTCTCGTATTTGGCGCGCAGTAAGATGCCATGAAGAATATTTTATGGTGGTTGATGACGTAAGCATCATCCCATTCCTCCCTTGTCATCAAAAAACAGCAAATCGGAAACCCCCTTCCCCCCATCGATGCTGACGTAATACTTGAATGACCCCTGATTTTTCGACTGTAAGTATGTATATGTTACTGCCAAAGCCCGAAGTGCGGCCAATTCGTGACGGGGACGGCTACTTCGTGAACTGGCCAAAAATCTTAGCCAATTGCAGAAATGATTCGGACTCTATCCGACCGTTCCGCGAAGTGGCCGGACATCACCGGCCAAAGCGCGATGTGCTTTGTAAGACTACCCGGTAGGAGCCAAATCCATTTTTTTAATCGCCAACGTGTGATACCCGTCTATATATAGAAAGCTGTATTGGATTAGCTCCATGTGACGAGAGAAGAAAAAGTGAAATTTGTTTTTGTTTGAAGAGCCTGTATCCGCTTATGTTTGGGAAGCAACTGAAAATTCCAACTTTTACATTTTGAGGGCAATCGACCCCTCCCTTGGGCTGTCAGATTGGAATTTCAAAAGAAAAGCCCCGTAAAAAACAGCAAAGCATATTAGTGATATCAGCACCCTAAACTGCCGCAGTGCATTTGCTTGCGAATCACTACGTAAGTTGCTTCAAATGTATTTTTTTCTGCCAAATTTTGCAGAAAAAAAAACCATTACCGCATCGTGACTGTGGTCTGATGGATTACCATAACTAACGTGGACGTGATTATCACGAAAAAATACGCCAACGATTATCCCGAATGATGTGAAATGACCGGCCAATGCCCGAATTTCGGACTTTGGCTGGGTCAATATTTAACAAAACTGAAAAGTTGGGAAAGAACAGCAAAAGCTAATGGGCAACACTTCTTTTCCTCATTTATGCTGCATTCAAATATCTCAACGGATATTGCACTTGGGAACGTGGAAGTTTTTTTTCTTGGCCTTAGGAGAGACAGGGCAACAACTTTTTAATTGGGGTTTTGGGCACACGGGGACTGTATAAAATATATTTTTTATTTTAGTAATTATACAACCCAATATTGCAGCATTAATGACTTACCTGAGTTCTACACATAATTTTGGATACGCTTTCTAATTGGAAGTATGCCTCAGGGATCAATGGTTCGCCAGTAAAATGCGCCAAGGAGAATATTACTGAATCGCCCAGTAATACTGCCCCTTTGTTGAAATGTCTTCTTGGATATCGTAACATTTGTAAAGTCGATGTCACCATCGGACATGTGTGTGCTCTGAGCGAATGTTATTTTCTTGGTGTTAAAATCCCAAGTGGAACCACAAATGTTTTCAGGCACTAAGAATGGGGGAATAATTTTCTGCAAACGTATTGGCGGCCATCTTCGTCGGACCTTTCACAGTACTGAGGTGGTGGAACCGTTCTTTCTGAGAATGATGAATTATTAATACGTAAGAGTTTTTTCCCCAAACATTACCGCTAACTGCGGCAGACCAGGCTGTTCTTCCACAAAGAATCTCGATCACCTTTAAGGTTACTCTGGTGATGTAACCGCGTTTTTTTTTGTCTTGCGGCACTGTTCAAGTTATTAGCTTTCGTTTCCGAGATGACATTTATAGTTATTTTCATGGATGACATTTATAGTTATTTTCTGTTTTTTCCCCCATTTATTATGATTGGTAAGAAAAACTCATGTTTTGTGAATTGAAAAGCTTCTTACGTTCCTGATCAAGGTAGGCTTTATGACCAATCAACTCCAGTCCATTGCCGCCACGAGTTACCTACCAGAGTATTTCCCGTCCGCGGCACCATACATAAAAACGCATGGAAACGCAAAATCCACGACAGAAATGACAAGTGGCATTGCCACCGCCGTCTAGTGGTTCAACGCATGCCCGAATCTAGGGGAAAGGGGTCTATCGCCCTGAGAGAGGCGAAAGTCTAAAAATGAGGGAAACATTTATCTGCCCCGTAAAATACGGGACTATTCAATGAACACTTAATGGTGTCTGCTCCATTCGGAGCTGGAGATATCTGCCTTGGCTACATTCACTGCTGATGTCCGGTTCCGCTTCATTTGTAGCTATATCCTTTATTTTCCGCTGATGGTGTCTGTCTTGGCTTCATTCGTAGCTGAAAATGTTTGCCTCGGCTTCATTCGTAGCTGAAAATGTTTGCCTCGGCTCCGTTCGTAGCTGAAAATATCTGCCTAGTCTGCATTCACAGCTGAAGATGTCTGCCTCAGCTCATGCGTAGATCCAGAGGGTGGCGATGAGCCAAAAAATGAGAGAAAAATTTATATGTCCCGTAAAATACGGGACGATTCAATGAACCTGAACAATAAATCGCCCCTCCCACTACATCGCCCTAGATCCTAGTTCAACGCTTGCGTTGCGCCCATGCTTTATACGACGAAAATTTATTTAGATGTTTGTTCTCTCGCTTCTCTCAGTTTTGCCCACGATTTCTGAATCACTCCGTAGTTGCTAAATGATCCAAATTTAAAATTGTCTCCATTCATTCATACTAAAGTCAGTCCAACCAAAACCCATCTTTTGAAGTACTATCAAGCTTTTGATTGAAACGTATCAGGCGACAGTCCTTGCACGACGTAATGGCGTTACACGAACCCGTGACTATTAAAATTCATTAATATTTGGTGACCGCGTTTTTTTTAATCCTTTTAAAACAAACGCATAGAAATTTCCATAAATCATCGTGAATATATGGAAGAGGAAAAGGAGGAAAAAAGTGCATCGTTAATATCAAATTCCTATTATGTTCACGCTCCAGAGTTACAACATTTTGTGCTTTCGGTGCATGTTTTCCTCCGATCAATGGTGAGGTTCGCGTGACATTCCACCATTTGTCAGTGATGTGAAAGGTGCTTCTCTCTCCCTCCCCCTCCTCCTTCACGATATCTCAAGATTTAATCTTTGTTTCGGGGGATGGGACACCCCACGAGATGAAGAATCATGATTGGATGGAATG
Source organism: Pholcus phalangioides (assembly GCF_987345545.1). NCBI lineage: Eukaryota > Metazoa > Arthropoda > Arachnida > Araneae > Pholcidae > Pholcus > Pholcus phalangioides. The sequence goes on from NW_028301603.1 coordinate 1,143,941, forward strand.
ATTTAAAAAATACATTTTCTTTTTCGAATATTTTCTTTCGATAATGCGTTTTGATGCGAATTTTCGAAATATTAAAGAAAACAAAAATTCACATCATTACTTTTTTTTTTAGTTTTCCTTCGTATTGTCAACTCTGAATGCAATTTTACCATTCGCATGAATCAGGAAGTTTCCTTAGGGATTCACAAACAAAATGCAGTTTTGTTTTCTTAAATATCTTCGATGCCACCCCCCTTTTTCTTAGGTGTAGATCTCATGTTGATTCAAGCATGGGAGAAAAAAAAAAACTTCCGATTCAGGTTTTCATTGAAAAGTGTTTTTCGTCATTACTTGCTACGGTATAAGGTTAGAAACCTTAGATATGCAGTCAAAATCGAAACGACAGCGGAGATACCACGAAATTTTGGTCGTTGCAACCGAGGTTGACGTTTTTTTTAAGGCATTTTTCAACGAAAAATATAATCAAAAGCGATCAAATACTGTGCATGAAGTTTCTACTTCTTTATGATCAGGGTGGCCATATTGATCGAGAAAAAAAAAAATACAGGAAATCGGGTTAACACTGGATATCGCTATTTTCACATAACATGTTGCTAAATGTTGGCGAAAGTGCAAAATAGTACTTATAAATAACTCTTGGTAAGCACTGCAGTACTACAAGAAGTCTGCTGGAATCGATTTCATACGTAGACCGGAAGTTTGGGCACTGAAAATTGTAATAAAAAGCATTCAAAAAGGCACCAAAAATGCTCAAAATAGGCATTCAAAGAAGGCATTTATAATTAATTGAAAAAAAGGGAAAATAATTAAAAATTAGAGTATTTAAGGTAAGAAAAATGACTGATATGGTTGAAAAATTTGCTCTTTGTTTCCATATTAGTTTATAATAACTGCCAAGTCAATTTGACTTTACTATCAGTCAAAAAATGAGTTATCGTGATCCTTCGAGCTTATTACCAATGTGATTTTTATTCAACTAAATACGTAATTACCTAACAAGCAAAACGATGTTGGCTGAAATTAAAGAACAATAATATGCGAACAATTATAATCATACGCAGGTTTTTAACAACTGGCTGATGCGAAGACGAATTCAGGAAAGAAATTTCAGTTGCCTCTGCGTGAAATCGAAACCATGTCCTCTCACATGCCGTGTCACGTTCAGCGTATAACAAGCTCTAAGAGGTTCGGTAATTTTGTAGCGTAGTGGTCGGTCTAGTTCTCTGACCCGGCGTGTGAGAGGACGTGGGTTCGATTCCCCGCAGAGGCAGTTGAATTTTGCTTCCTGAATTCATCTTCGCATCAGCCAGTTGTTGAAACATTCGTATGAATAGCGGAGAGCGACATCAACATCTTCAATTATTGTAATCGTGTTTTAGTTAATGCCTGCTGTAACAATTTCGATGTGAATTTGATGGTTCATTAATTGCTGTGCAAATCAATGTTATTCTGAAATAGAAAGTCTCTGTCACTTCTACGCAAAATCAAGCTTTGTCTGATGTCTGTCTCTCAGGCCTAAACTTCTATTTTCGTTTAAATGAGGCTGGGGAACAACTAAAGCAGGAAGCCTCCGCGCGAAGCTTTAACGTCACTGAAGTCGTCCATTTCACCTGTAGCCATTGGATATTTGGTTCTCGAAACCTAAAATATCGAAATTCTAATGAATATGGCTCCTCAGATTCAAGGACAACCCTTAAACAATTCTTACAAAAAAAAAGGATTGAAAATAGGAAAAAAAGGCATTTATAGGGCATTTTGCCTGAACTTCCGGGCTCTATTCATAAGTAAAAAATGAACTTGGCAAAATGATAGGGGAATATTTTTTTGGTCATATTTATTATAACACAATTTATAAATTATGCAAATTCTGTTCATCCCCGACTCTTGTGAACGTTAGAAATTGAAGCGAGTTTCGTTGAAAAAACGGGACGTTTAAAAGGAAAAATTATGGAAGGGCACATAAATGTTTTGTATAGTGGTCCTGTGAATGAGCAAGTCGGAACGACAAACATGTAATGCAGCTCATCTTTTTTTTAGGTATACATAAAACAACAGGCGAACATGCCCTGGATGTGATCGGCTCTAATTTTAGGAACTTCTCGGGGGGTGAAAACGTCATTAAAACGGAAACCAAAATGATGAAAAATTTGCCTTAATATCCGAGGTGGTTGCTTTTCATCAACGTTACATAAGCTAAGTTAATTAACATCATTCTCTATTGGAATTTTGTTCATTTATTATCTAAGTAATTTTGTCACTTGTTGTAAACTGAAGCTTCTTTAGGCTTTCGCTTATTTGATTGGTTGTGGTGGTGAGGGTTATCTTTGGAACAAAAAATTCCAGACCGCCAATTATTGACGTTACAACCGAGTTTGACCGTGTATTGGTGTATCGAGGCGTCTTTTTATAGGTTAGAGCTCCTGGAAATTCTAGGTTGGCTGATACGCCATATTTGTTTTGCTATTCGAGCACATAAATTCCCAACCACGTATTCGCGATTATGTGTCGATCATGCAGTTAATAGGGGCGAAAAAGAGGGTTGTTGGTGAATTACACCCACGATTTTTGATTGTCCCTCATTTCGATTTCTAAGAATTACAAGTGAACCCCTCTAACCCCGCTGCATTTATTGTGAAGGCAATAGACTTGTTGGGAACATAAGCGAACAGTTATTGTATTTTCTTTCAGATATTTGTATTAGTAGCATAGGTGGAGGGGGAAAATTCGCCTCTCTTCTCCCTCCCCCCCCCCCCCATCCGTTTGAAGAGCATGTATCCGCTTATGTTTGGGAAGCAATTGGAAATTCCAACTCTTACATTTTGAGGGTAATCGAACTCCCCCCAACCCTGGGCTGTCAGATTGGAATTTCAAAAGAAAAGCCCCGTAAAAAAACAGCAAAAGCATATTAGTAATATCAGCACCCTAAACTGCCGCAGTGAATTTGCTTGGGAATCACTAAAATTACTTCAAATATATTTTTTGCTGAATACTTCATTAAACATATACACCTCTGGCCTATCACTATTAGGGCGAATTACTGAAATTTTACTTCTGGAAGAGGTGATAATGTCGTAATTAATTACCGTACGACCTAATATTGCATTTATGTAATTGTTGTGCACCGAAGACGGTTGTGGGGAAGCTTTTTCTGAACACCCCCGAAGATCCACCATGATCAGTTTTCATTGGGAGATCTAGTCGGAAGGTTCCCTATGCACAGCATTTGGCGTATGAATTACATCACGGACCCGCGATTAATATAAAGCGTCCTAATATAATCAGGGATTTTTCAATTTTGTTAATGAACTTTTTTCTGTGTGTGAGGAGATTACGTAGCAAATCGCTTTATGTGATTCCTCCTTTTTTTTCAGGGTGAATCGCTATTTCTCTTAAGTCTGTCGTTCCCTCGCACATATGTGACGTCGGCTATTTGTCATCTGCATCCCTGACACTTTACGGTTGGTGACGCATGCGTTGCACCCACTCTCTTCTCTCCTCTCAGTATCCATATATATATATATTCTCTCAACCTCCATTTTTAGTACTTTGTTATCTTCAACATTTTGCCCCCCCCCTCTTCTTTTCCGACCTCAGTATCGATTGATTTGGGGAATGGAAGTACTTGGGTTGGAATCTTTCCTCCGTGTCTTCATCACCCGGTTCTCTATTTATATTTATGGGTGGTCCAAAATATCCCTTTATAGCTAACTCTGTTAAGGATTTTTTTTTGTTCATTATTATCTAAGTAATTTTGTCACTTGTTGTAAACTGAAGCTTCTTTAGGCTTTCGCTTATTTGATTGGTTGTGGTGGTGAGGGTTATCTTTGGAACAAAAAATTCATTTAGCAACTAACTTTGTTCGTAAAATATCATTTTACATATTGAAGCTACGAAAAACCATGATTGGATCACAACATGATCTATTCTGTCTGGGGAAGGATAGAGTAAGCAAAAATAGTAAATACTCACTTTCTACTCCCCCCCCCCCCTCCTTGACCCATACCATCAAAAGCATCCTTTTTTATAACAAAATCCACTTTTATCCATATTTTCTGACCTATAACCACAGGCGAGTACTTAATGAACCCTGGAGCCCCGTAGGTCTATTTTTTATTTATTCATCAAAGTTACTGATTTATTTATGTTACTTAAAATATTTATATGTATTTTTTTTCCAATTTACTGTTTTTTATTTTATTTTTCTGGAGTGCGGAGCCCCTGGGGAGTGCCCAAGGAGCCCGGTTGAGAATCGCTGGTCTACTTCCATCCTTCTCTATAGCAGATATACCACGAAGTGTTTTTGGAATGAAGTCACGTTGTACATTAAAGCAGACATCTTCAACCCATTGCCCTGAAGTACCCAGAGTGCTCGATGCTCTTGACCGATTTCGTGCTTGCGGGCACTTGATAAACGTTCCAATTACAGACCTTGGAGGAATTGCACTCAATTGATTAAAATCATCGTCATTTTCATGCATTCGTATATTGAACTCGACGTAAGGGTGCTCTTTTTATGATGGGTACAAGCAGTGCTCGCGACTGGAAAAAGGTTAAAGACCTCTGCATTAGTCTCGATAATTCGAGCCTCGGAAGTTAGAGGCTTATATTATTTATAGGCTTATATTAGTTAGAGGCTCGGATTATCTAGATAATATCTAGATAATCCGAGGTGCGCGCTACAATTATTCAAAAACTTCCTTCTCAAACCCCCAATTTTTCTTTTTTTTTTCCGGGGAAGTGCTTCAAATCTATTTTGTTTGATTCTTCCAGTGGATGCGAGTAGTTTCAGTTTCAAGACAGGGCCATTATCCCTATGCCGGCGTCTCCGGTGGACCCTCCAGAAATTCTCGGGTCCTGAGCAAATAGCAAATATGAAGTTTTGGGAACTCCTTATAATATAAGACTACATTATATAGTCGTCTTTGAAGCAGAGGCGTTCACATAGGGGAAAAGAGTTGTATTTTGTGTCTAAAACACAAAAAGCAACCAATTTTGGGTCCTGAAAATTTGTGGGTTAGGGTACGCGCTCCCGTTTGCCCATGCGAGAAACAGGCCCTGCTGTGTATAGTAAATTTATAGTGTAAAAAGATAATAATTATTTATAATAGCGTTCATAAAAATGTATATTGGGCTGCCATGGTTGAAACCCCTGCTATTCTATCTTTTAAAGATGCCATGGGCCGTGGTAGCCCTAATTTATAAAGAATTCAGCCGTTGAATTCTTTACGAAACATAAGTGTGAGTACAAAAACGAAGGTCCAAGTTAGGGAGAATATATTTTGTGAAATGAGGCTCGCAGGGGCATCCAATCCGGTGAATCCAATGATGGAATTCTACTTTTAAATTTTTCGCTACATATATTTATTTACCCATAAGATTAATGTAGGGGACACCCCCCCTCCCCAAAAAGTCGTGTTATATATTTTTTTCGGATAAACCGAGTTTTTAGTAATCCGAGGTGGTCTCGGGTCCCGTTCACTTATCGAGACCCTACTGTAGTAACAAACTAACAAAGCTATGATTTGCGGCAAGTGTGCCACAGTGATTTGAAATGTCAACGGCGTTCCCCGAGATGTCAGAGAAGTGCCTCGATATACAGTGGATCCCGCTTGTAACGTTCTTCAAGAAACCGTCATGAAATAACGTTGTAAGCGGGAGAAGGCTTTAGGAACTTATGAGAAACAGGCCTTGTGTCACTGGTCCCTTAATGTGTGCCCCTGAGTGATCTGTTAATGCGCCACTTAGTTCATTTTTACAAAGTTAAGTTTGAGATCGCAGGGGCCACATCACAGATGAATTCGAGGGGCACGGGTGGAGCACATGCGTGATTTGTACCATAATTTCTCAAATTTCTTTGTTCATCCCCCCTTACTCAGCAAAAAATTTTCTCCATCGCTCCCCGATACGTTCTGTCACCTAAAAAACGACGTCAGATGACGCGCTTTGCATCTGTGTTTCACAATTTTGCATAGGCTATCTTTATTGAATACTGAATGAACAAAATATATGATTAATGTAAAATTACACTATTGTGTCATCTGTGCGGCCTTGACATACAGAAAGAAACACTTATCAAAAAAAGGAGACAGAAATGACATTGGTTGTATCTCGTGTTTCATAACAAGTATGTATTTATTATGGTGTTATGGTGCTTCCTTTGTGGGGGGGGGGCGGCCCCCGCTGCTGTATAAAAGGCATTACGTGCGTGACGTAAAAGAATTTGTTGAATTTCGACCCCCGTATCTAAAATAGGCCGCCTAACCATCGGCGATGTACGCACGTCCTCGGTTTCTGCGGCGCAAGTACGAGAGAATGCGTATGTGTCTTGAATTTGAGAGTTTTTTTTTTTCTGGTCAGGCAAGAAATTCACAGAAGAAGAAGAGAGATGGAATGGGCCTCTATGTGCCCGCCGGAATCACAATGAGCCTGCTGATGTGTGTTTATATATATATTTCACTGCATGGAGATACGCGCGTGCCAATGGGCGTTTACTGTGTGAAGATGATGTCGTTTGTAGGCAGGAAGTGTTGAATGAAAGCGAAAATCTCTCACCTCTTGAGTAAGGCTATAGTAAATATTATGTGTGTGTGTGCGGTCGATGTCTTCCGCGTGTCTCGGAAAGGGGGGAAAAAAGCTCCGTGTAATCTCTTGGATATTCGACTCCATATACAACGTATTTCTCGTTAGTAGGGAAATTGTCCTAGTTATAATAATTAACTGTTGATGTGAAAGACTTCGTTTAGTTCTTTTCGTTTGTCAGTTGATGTCGATAATACTTATTAAAATTGAAGTCGGATTTGCAGTGCGCACATAGGCGGAGATAGACTTGGAATGTGGAGGGCACGTATATACATTACATCAGTCGACTCCACCTTTGACGCTGCGGGCCCCCCCCCCCCGTATCTCCGTCCGTGAGTGCGCATTAGAGACTCTACTTGCAACAACAACGACCGACAACTGCTTAGGCCTGTCATTATCTGACTTACTGCTTTTTTACCTAAAAAGATGAGATTTTACTTACAGCAGGGGTGCACAGCCTGCCGAGGGGGGGGGGGTTTCATCCGGCTGCGAAAAGGTATTTTGGTATAGAAATAGAAAAAACATCAATACATTTCAACGTATCAATACCTACCACGATAATGCAAGGCCGTAAGTAGGATTTTTGTGTTATTTTGCCGCCCCCACCATTTTAAAATTCGATAATTTTATAACGGTGTACTTTGTTCTCACCTGAAACTGCCACCCCCCTCCCTCTAATTCCAGTCCTGCGATAAATATCACAGCTGACCATATTTCTTTCATAAGACTACGGGAAATCAGAATCCACACGAAGCCTTGCCAAAAACGTCAAAAGCGAGTAAAATTGCAATTTATAGCTGAGAAAGTTGTCTAAGTCAAGTAAAGGTGCGAATTATAGGCAAAACTATCGTCAAAAGCCATTTTCATCTTTCATAATGTCTAAAACTGTTTGCGCAATTGCGAATAGATGAGCCATTAGAACATTTGTGACATGCATATTAACATCTTCAGTTTCAGTTCCATCGTCTGAAATAAATGACAAAAAGAAATACATATAGAATTAATAATAATGGGCATATAATGTATACACAATGCTCATGAATCTCATAATATTTCATTTCATTATATAGATATGTAACATGTTATTGGCACGCTTAAAACTGCATTGAAAATGACATTTTTTAAATGAAAGTTTTGGGCTGTATACCGCCTTGAAAATAACGTGTATGAACTTGAAACATACATATTTATACTCTGTTTCAAATTAAGTTTCAATTTGAGGTATGCTACAAACCTATATAATGATGACTGAGGAAAAATTTCCTTGTTGCGTTGCTACCATTGGTTGGTAAGTGTGTTTCGCATACTTTTTGGACACACCCTGGGTATTAAAAAAAAACAAAACCATGTAAATTTTTTTTTTTCCAACAAGGAAAACTGTCATATTTGGGATCTACTTGACCCATACCAATTGAAAAACCAAACTTGGCACATTTTCTAAAGTAAGGCTTATAAATTGTACAACTGCTCCCATAGTTCAAGCGAAATTACTAACTACTGTCAAATGCAAGTGAAGTTGCTAATTATGGCAAAAACGTTGTCGAAGGTAGGTAAAGTTGCGAATCGTAGCCAAAAAATTTTCAAAAAGTTTGTAATGTTAACTATTATTAAAAATTAATGAAAAATCGCCAATGACAGGAATATACAGGCATGGATTAGAATGTATTTCACCAGCAAAAAATGTTTTTGTGTTTGATAAATAAGCGATATGAAATATTTATTTGATAATTAGCCATAATTATCATATTATTTATAAGTCATGAAGATAATTGTAATTCTTGATTTCAATAAAGAACGAAAATTCAAGCATCTCTCATTGGAAATACGGTGAAAAACGGGATATTTTATTAAAAAAAAAATTTGGGATAGCGCCAAAACTACCGAGATATCCCATAAAATACGGGTCATATGGTTACCCCTATATTACACGCTTCTTGGCCGTGAGTGGCAGAAATACCGCATGCATATCTAGCCCGTGGAATACAAAGGTCGTGCACGCTTGATTTAAATCCGATTTACAGTGCGTATTAGTGAGATTCTGCTTAGTCTTTGAATGATAGCATTGCATTGATTATACTGAATCGATAACAATAGTGGTCATTACTGTTTTCAATTATTATCGTTCATTTTGAATATCTGAATCATTAAAATACAATTTCTGATTTTTTTTTTTTTTTTGCAGGGCTTTGTAAATTCCGGATACGCCGTAAATGGTATCGCCCATGTAAGTGAACCCGATCATCTTGTATTGAATATTTTCATTATTTATTCTACAGGGTGTGATTTTAAACTCGGGGTGTGAACTTAAATTTTGGATGGAGCACGCTCAAAACTGAATTTTGTCTATTGCACAGTCATCATAGGCGGAAGCGACACGATCAGTGGGTGGCCTAGGTGCTATTGAATTAGCGCGCTAATTTGCAAACATCACAAAAACACAAAAAACTGCAACAGATTCCTTATTTCTGATATTTGAAATTCACAGAAAATCCTTATTCACAACTAGTTAATAACGATGAACATTTTTCCACTGGTAGGAGGAGGAGAAAGTGGAGAGAGAGAGAGCAAACATTTTGTTTAGCTTGGCATGCATGAATATGGTTGCATGTTTCTCGAAATTTGTGAATTCTCATTTGATCATTTTTGTCGTATCACGGCCATTTTCTGCACGCGATGGCGAATTAGACCGAGACCTACAATTTATTGCCGATTCCGAACGGCAGGCTTGTTTTTTATACTCATCGAGAGGTTAGTGCGCTAACCCCTCGATGGGGGACTTCCTGCGGTAGCAATTTTTTCTGCGGTCATGTCACTGTTTCTGTTGTACCCCTGTGTCAGGAAAGTTTTCTGACAAGGACAGACCGGTATCGAACTCGCGACACCTCTAAGCACCCTTTGGTACCTTAGGCGAGTATCAAAATTGGGCGACCGCGCCCAAATTTGTGAATTCGTCCGTGTGCAAAGTAAATGTCACTGTCACATCAGGGGGGGGGGGGGGGGGCAAAAAACAATACATTAAAAATACAACGCCGTGAATGACGTGTTGTTTCAATCTATTAGCATTCCAATAATGCAGCGATTCTCAAACTTTTGTGTCACGCGCGGCTCCTTATCCCCTACTCATCGTTTCTCCGTGGTTCCCCACAATGGTTTAGTAGATATTTGTGCTTTCATAAATGATTCACTTTGAAGCACGAAAAGTCGCGTCAATATTTCATGCCCACTTCGACACCCCCAGAAGCCGCGACGTACACTTGAGGAAACACGGCAGCATCTATAAAGCCTGAATAATTAGGTCGCTAGAGCCTAAACACACTAGTGCCTTAACGCATTGGCCTAGCACGGCCCGGAGGCCTCCAGTGCAGAGGGCCTCATGATAATGACATCTAGTGAAGATTTTCGTGATTAAGCGTATGAATTGGTAGGCGAGCATTTCTAGTCAGATAATGGGCGCTCAGTAAATCCATTTGCCCGGGTGGGGGGGGGGGGATGATGCTCTTAAGACGGCCTGATCTAAACGTATCACTTGCGCCCAGGCATTTAGGGGAAATTTTTATACTTTTTAAATAGATAAAAGGGGGGAAAAACACATGTTTTGCAGTTTTCAGTTTAAAAGCTCTAACCAATTATTTGCCATTTTCAAAGAAATGTTCTAATTTTCTGCAAACACACACACGTCGCACAGTGAGAGAGGAAGTTACAATATAAGCATAAAACGTACTTCAAAGACAAAAATTCATATTAAAAAGTTCGTAATTTAGATATTATATTTATTGGATAGAAATTTTCTGGTCGAGGTCAGATTGTAATAACTTATGGTCACAACTATTAATTGTATGTGATAATACTATTCTTTCGTACAATACTATACTTTCTGCAATTGCTATTATAATCATAATTATGATTTATTTACAATATCCCTCAATTTAAATCGTCAAAAACCAGTTGTGTGTGTTACTGAGACGTTTTGCGGAAATCTTGAATTTTCCTAATCTGTTTCTTCATACTAGACGAATGGATCAGAAAGGAATTTAATTGATGCAGCACATCTTGAGAATTTTTGCAAGAAACTTTTGAAATTTATTTTAGTTTTTAAGGTGTTTTGATACTTCCTTAACGAATGAGTTATTTTCTTTCCTTTTTGCTCTCTCAGCAAATTCTGATATGGCTTCACCACCGATTTCTTGTGCGGACTTCGCAGAAAATGAAACGTTTGTTGAGACTTGTCAAGATTTGCAATTTAGTCTTTTTTTGCGTTTTTTGTGCACCTCTAAAATTTTGCTCAAGTTTAGAATTTGAAACCTCATACACTGTGTTAATTTCCTGAACCGATTTTTCAAATCGGTGCATTGCTTCTTAAAATTTTAACTATGATCCTTTGTAAATATTTCGGTCGAAACTTTTTTTTTAAGAGTGAAGCACTTTTTTGAGTTTGAAACTAAATAGATAAAAGGGGGGGGGGAAACACATGTTTTGCAGTTTTCAGTTTAAAATCTCTTAACCAATTATTTGCCATTTTCAAAGGAATGTTCTAATTTTCGAATTGATTTTGCTTTTGTTTTAGTAACCCTCAGCTATCGACTTTATATAGCCTATACTATGTTGGAGAAAAATTACTGCGGTCAGTGGAGTAACAGATATTAGCAGCTACTTTCACTTTTTTTCTTAAACTAAACATGCTAAACTCTGTTGAAAAATGAATTTCAAGGTCACGCATCAGAACATTTTCTTCTACCACCATTCATAAAAAATAAACTTATACATATATTCCTACTTTCTCAGTTTTTTCCTACTTTTTTCCTACATTTTTTTACCAAATCCTATCAACAAAATTCATATAATTCATTTTAATTGAGGAGGGAATTATCGATATAATGCCGAATAACACAAATGTAGTAGATTGCAATCAATGATTTTATCAAAGCAGAAATTGTATTGTTTTTTTAGATTCTTTGGGGGGGGGGGGTGTATGATTACTATTTGGTTTATTAATTTTTCTTTCGTTTAATTTGAGGGTTCACCAAGTGGAGTAGTGATTAAAAACTTTTGTGCCTGGCTGAAAAATAATTTTCTATTTACTATTTTTTGGACAGTAACTAACATTCATCATTCAAAATTATGTTGTACATTTTGTGTATAGGTGAAACAACATTTACATAAAAAAGCAGTTGGAAAAAAAGGCCTATTCTAAGTTTGGTGATTCTGATGCTACCCAATAGCATTCAATTGTCTTCTGTATTTTAGGGCATGTGTGCAGAGGCATAAACAATATTTACAATGTTCAGCAAAGAGCAGGAAATGAAAGTGCTTCAATTATCAAAAACGATTATACTGGGATTGAACACTAAAATTTAAACAAATCCTTTTAAAAAAAAAAGATGGACAACGCAGTAAAAGCATCTGGTCCACCTTGACTTATTTATATCAAACCTTGTGTAATTTACACATTTTGCCCTGTGCTTTACACTGGTCGGGCATGTGAGAGTCACGCCAAAGATTTGCGCCATGAGTTCAGAATCCCTATATTTTCCTACACCGCATGTGTTGAATGTGTTTTATCAGTCATTTCCAGAATTTCCCAGTGCAAATATTTTCATAAATTTTTTTGTTATTAACAATTAAAATAATTTTTCATCAAAGTGGTAACCAGCGAAAAATTACTCTCATGAAAAACGTATCCACGGTTGTTTTATTTCTCATCTTCTCCGCAATTAGGTAACACACATGCTCGTAAAGCTACTCTCTCTCTCTCTGGGGGAGTACGAGTTCACACCGCACAATTTAGTAAATATATAGTTCTCCAGGGTTCCTTCAGAGGCGAGATTTTCAATGTGTTTTAAAGCATGTTAAATGCGCGTGAAAAGTCGTGGAAATTCCAACAGTTTATACATTTGGAAAGTGGACTGCTCATATATTTTCATTGTCCTCGTCGTAGGTTTTTTTTTTTTTTTGGTTGTGTTTTCTCTTTAAATTCCGTTTTTATTCCTGAGGATTTTGCTCTTTTGCATTTTTCTATCCGTGACCTTGCTATGTTTGGTGAAGAAGGCGGGGGAGGGGGGGGGGAATGGCAGAAGGGCTTCCTACGCTTAGGAAGAGGCCAACCGAGAGCGAAAGCTGTCCGAACAACGAGAGGAAAAAGTGATAAAACTGGTAAATGGGATGCTGTTGCCTAGCAACGGGATGTGTGTGTATTCCTCCCTGTGCCTCTCGCATTTCCCTCCTGCCTACTACTTACTCTATTCCTTCCTAAGAGTCACACTGAAGCAACTACTTACTCATGCTTTGGTTGGGGGGGGGGGGCATTGGGTTAGCGCAGGAGGAATGGAGTCAAGATGGGTAGGGTGGAAGGAAAATAATGTTCTTTTGGGTAAAAAAAAAAATCCTAGTTTTCCTTTTTTATTTTTCTTTCCCCACCAACCTTTTCACGATATACTTATGCTAGATGCCAAAGTCGTCTTCTACATAGTCCTGGAGCGTTTGAACGGGAAATCTTGGTTAGGTTATAGTTTCAAGTAATTTCTAATTTTTATACAAAAATTGCCACGTTTTCAAGACAAATAAATTCTTGAATTTATTTGTTATTTGTCTTGAAAACGTGGCAATTTCTGTATAAATTAAAACCAGGCAAAGTTTCTCATTTTTGTGATAATTTCTAATTTCTTTTCTCGTAGCAAACAGGGCTTGAGCAATGAAGAAAGACTTGATTTCTTGAATATGTTTTCATTGGAGGAACGCAGGTGTTTCAGTGGGGGGGGGGGCACTGTGGTGGTCGAGTGGTCATAGTGACGTACTCGCATCGCGAGGATCCGGGTTCGAACCCCACCGTCGCCACAGTGGTGGTCGGCTGAAGTTGGTTTCCTGTGGTTCCCAACTTCAAGGCGCAAATACGGGCCGATCTCCCCATTAAAAAGTCTCGCCACAGAGCAACAGGCCTACAACGATAAATTATTCAACCATTACATTTCACACAGTTAGAAAAACTGGTGGCAGTTGGCAGCACTACACAACACAGAAACAAACTTCACTTCAGGTTTCACTACGCGTACTTTCCAACATGTACCAGTTCGTTAGAGGTTCCGCAGAGGAATATGGACGAGATGCATCTGTGGTTTAGTTGTAGTAGGTGTCTCTGGAGGATATGATTGAAGTGTTTAAAATCTTCAACAGGATGGATAGAATGGACCATGAGTTATTAATACACCATCAACCAACTTCTTCGAAAGGGGACAGATCTAGGACGCAGTATCGTAGGGAGTTTTTCCCTAATAGGGTTGTTAAGAAATAGAATAACTTACCTCCGGCGGTCGTGAATTCTAACACAATTGACACGTTTAAAAAGCAGTACAACATAGACATAGTAGGATGGATGAAGAAACTATCCATCCTTAGATAAGGCAATAATTAATAGTTTAATAACTTATTAAACTAATAATTATTATTGATATTCTTTTATATTTGGCTGCTGTATTTTGGTTATATTTGACATCCATATTTTCTATTGGCATCTTTTTGCAGCCGACTCTTTGGGCAATTTGCCTGTTGTGGCTTTGTATTTGTCAGAAACTTACTTTGTGTCAGAAGGAAAACTTATTTGAAGAGTTTTTTTCCTGGAGATATTTCTGATTATTGTATGCATTCTCTGTACTATTTTGATTTCTCTTTTAACCCTTTAATTGGCAAGCATTGAAATGTCCAGAAGAGAAACATTTTAAGGTGTTACGTTATGCAAATGAGGTATCCTGAATGCTATTGCATTGCAAAGAAAAAAAATTATTGGCAATATTTAAAAAAATATGGGATGTCGCACTTCAGGGATGTTGCACTTATTTCCGAATGGTGCTCAACCTGGGAATTGCCCCTCAAAAACTCTTTTTTATGGAAGTTTCCCGTAAAAGAATTCACCACGATTTCCCTTACTCAATAAACAATTTTTTGATCTCTGAGGTTTCCCATTGTATATAAATACCCGTGCATTATAATCTCTTTCCGATCTAAGCTGGAATCTTCACTTTTTCCTTCGTCGTATCCGGGAGAACCCCCACCCGATTCGTCTGTCACTTGTGCCACCAGACATATATCCTCCCTGCTCTCTCCCTGTGAAACCCGGGACTCCCATACCCAAACCAACGTAGACAAATTAGAATCTATCCAAAATAAGTCCACTCGCTTCATTTTTAACTGTTGGTCTTCGTCTGTCTCAATATCGGAGCTCAAGCGCCAACTCAATATCCAACCGCTCTCCTCTCTATCAGACTTATCTCTCGTTTAACTTTTCTTTTCAAAATCCTCCATATGGGTTTTCTAATATCGACACTTCCAACATTCTAATTAAACTTTCACATTTCTCTATTAGACTCAATCATTTCCAAAAACTTTGGCCCATCTCTGCTGCATTCAGCCCATCTTTGCTTCTTCAGATTGTCACAAATTTAGCTTCTTCCCGAGAACTATTATTGACTGGAACAACCTAACACCGAATATTGTTGATTGTACTACGGTTTCCGAATTTTCCTGTATCATCAATCGTCATTTTCCTCATACATAACTTCCGCATCCTCTTGTATAGGCCTCGGCCAAACAACATTGAATAAATAAATAAATATATTGGCACTTTGTGCTTTATGAGACCATGGGTTTGAACATAGAAAACAAGTTCTTCACCTACCTAGACAGACCGATAGATGGCGCCTTCATTTCCCATCTAACTCGTACGGTAGTAAACTGATATATGGTAAAGTAGATATGCGACGTAGGCTACAAACTGGTGTACTTACATTACATGGATTGGTACTTTTATGTTTATTTATTTATTTACTTTTTTTGCGAGCCCGATGGAATACCTTGCTGGGTCGTAGGGCTCGCCAATCCGCATCTGGATGGGTTATTCATGCACCAAAATTCAATTTAATTCCTTAAAATTTCGTTGAGAAGTGAAAATACTCCTTCAAATTTTAGGTATTTTTAATTATTGGAATTAGTTATTTCTGTTTTGGGCCCAGGTCGATAAGATACTCACCTAAAGTACCAAAGAATGTTAAGAGATGTCTCAAGTTCGAAACCCGATTCGTCCTTGTCAGAAACGTTCCTGACACGGTGGCACAACGGAAACGGCCACATAACCACGGAAAGAGATTGCTACCGCAGGAAGTCTCACATCGAGGGGTTAGCGTACCGACCTCTCGGTGAGTAGAAAAAAAAAAGTCTGCCGTTCGTAATAGGCAGCAAATTGTAGGTCCCGGTGTGATTAACCCTTGTGTGAAAAGGACTCGTGGTGCACATAAATGATCAAAATTGCTTTTCACATAAAAGCAAATACCCCTCATTTTAACAAAACTACCCCTTAAATTTTTGAAGAGAAGTGAAATTACCCCTCAAAATTATTTTTTCGGACAACAACTTGAGGGCGGGATTTGGACCCTCTCTCTGCGATTGGAGTGCATCCCTGGTCTTGAAGCAAATTGGAAGGGAAAAAAAAATTAGGTTAGATTAGAAATTTTTGGCGGCAAACTAGAACACATTTTTCGAGCAAATTATGGAAGAACCGTTTTGGGTCACAATGGAAGGAAGAATGCTTTGGGCGAAATTGAGGGAAATTTGTGTTTTGGGCTGTATTGAGAGAGAGAAAGAATAGTGTGTGTAAAATTGGAAGAACCGTTTCAGGCCACACACGAAATTTAATCGGTAGTTGATGATGATTCTTCGGAGCCCATCACACCATTTGAAGTCAAATGAAAATGACCAGAGTTCTTTTACTACTTCAAGAAAGAGGAGGAAAAGTACCTCTCCTTGAAATGTACTCGGAGCATTATCATATTCATGAATTGTTCAAGTATTGGTTTAAGCCTTTAACTGCTCAGTCATCTGTGAACGATATCGTAAAAATTAAATTTTTAATTAAAAAAAAATTGTTTCTTATCGAGAAAATTATACACTACGATTCGGAGAAAGATTATATGATTTTATCTATAATCACATATTTGTAATGATTCCTCAATAAATATGCTTCAAACTAATTTTTCTTTAAAAAAAATAAAGATGAATTTTCTTGCGCAGCTAAAGGGTTACAATTTTGCTTATTCGTCACTATTCAAATGTTTTCTGGGCTGCATAGGAGTTACACCGTTGAACGCCACTGGTTTATTGAAACCCGATGAGAAAGGGCATATATAAAGTCAATGTTTTCCGAAATTTTCCCCTTTTCGCTATGTATACTTTACATTCACAGTAAAAGTCCGTTATAACGAGTATGGCTTATAACAGCAATACCGGTATAACGAGTGAATGTCAAAGAACTAATGCTAAAAAAAGAATCATCCGCTTATAACGACAATTTTTCCCGCGATTGTGGCGTTATTAAATACTGCTATATTTCTGGCCATAGGGTAAGTCAAATGATGATCAAAAATATTTTGACGGAATTTCAGCCGTTATTATTTTGTGTTGGAAAATTTCAAAGCGAACGTATTTGGCAACGCTATGGGTTTGTTACAATCGTGTCTGTAGTTACATATAGATTTTATGGTCTCGGATTATTTCCGTGTTTGATTGTCAACGTATGGAGCCACTAGATGTCTCTCTCTCTCTCTCTTAGTTCTTTTAAATTATGGTCATTCCATGCAAATCCTCCATTTAATTCTGTACGGAGAGTTCCGTTATTTTCTCGGAATGTTAGATTTGGAAACTATCTGCGAAAGAAAAGTTTTCAGTTCTGTTAACTATGTTGCAACTATGGATGTGTACAAATTCCATTTACGACGCCAATAGGAAAAGAAAAGGTCAATATATGCGTTTTTTTTTGTATGTCGTGGGATCGAATTTTTGATATACCTTTACTTGTTTCATTGCATAGTAAAAATCACGCTTCTCCCCCCCCCCCCCCAATAAGAACCGCTTACCGTCTTATCTTTGGTAACAAGTACAATAGCTTGCACACGTAAGTGGTGAATATTTCGGGGGGGGGGGGGGGACATGCCACACAAAACAATTATTTCTGTGGTACATTGTTTAAATATCTTCATTGTGAAATTTATTCTTCCTGAGTCACTTGGTTCTAAGAGTTCTTGGAAGCTGTTCTTCGTTCCATCATGTTTTCATGGACGATTGTTGGTTGAGGGTCGTGTACCCTGTGGTGTAGATGTTAGCATACTTGCCCGGCTTGCAAGAGGGCCTGGGTTTTAGTCTCGGTGGAGACCAGATGACTCTTTCCGAGTTCACCTCAGCATGAAATCCAGAAAATATCTGTTTCCTAGAACTCTAGCTCAGGGTAGGCGTGGACCCATGGCGATACATCGGGAGGTTCGATTTATTGTGTAAGTTCGTTGGGATCGTACCGTATGCATGGGACAGACCAATTTTTCCCCCATATTCAATTCGGCTCTTTGGAGGGTAAAATTTTTGTTGAATGTAATATTTAGTTTTGATTAAATTCAAGTCGATAAGTAAAAAAAGGCTCTTGGATGAGGGTAGGATACCACCACGGATAGGAGAATATATCGCCGAAAGATGGCGAATATGCAGGAAAAGGTTGAGGAAAAACTTACATTTATATACTCTGTATTGAGATGGTCTTTTTTCTATAAGCTCTTTTATTGCGAGATTGCCCCCCCCCCCGACTTTCATTCTTATGAATTTTCGAGAGGAGCTCTTCAAGAAAATAATGCTAGAAATAAAATGGAAGCGTGATCCAGCATTTGCTGTATGAGTTATCAATTATGAAGGTCACACATCATGAGAGGGAGAGAGAAACGTTTCCTCTTTTACGTGTTTTCGGTGGTTTCTTGGGAATTCGAGTCGGTGGCCGGAAGTTCGTATTTCCGGTTTCTTCAGAAAAAAACAAAACAATAAGATCCTTTTACGGTTCCAGTCTTTAGTTTTCTTTTATTGTTATGAAATTTTTCTTTTGCGGCCATTTTTGAAACTGATCCGTTCTGGAAATTATTTCTCTTCCCTTTGTAAAGGGGGGGGGGGGGAGAGGATTTAACGGATCTCAAACCCGTAGCTGTTCACGGACGCACCGTTCGACTCTCCCGGTGGGAAGATCGGACGATTAATAATGGCCGTGTTATCGTTTACGGCAGCGTTTCCCAAACGGGGATCTCAGACCTTTAGGGGCTCTCCGAGACATCGCTTGGGTTGTCTCAGAAATAAAGGTAGTAATAGTAGTGCTGTTTTTTTTTTTTTTAATGTTGTGAACGGCTAGGATATACAGTCGAATCCCGTTATAACGAACTCCAAGAGACCGGAGAAATCACCTTGTTATAACGAAATTTCGTTGTAAAGGAATTCCAGGTTTTTTATTGTTCCTGTGTAAACTTATGTGGGAGATTAGAAAATTTTTCGTTGAAACGAGATTTTTGCTATAACGGTGTTCGTTGAAACGAGATTTTTGCTATAACGGTATTCGTTTAAACGGGATTCGACTGTATTATATCATACATGGCCAACCAATGGCCCGCGCAGTTCAAATGTGGCCCTTGACTTCAAACTTAATTTTGTAAAAATGAACTAAGCGGTACATTTACAGATCGCTTAAGTGACCGGCGATGCAGTTCCACATCACTCAAGTGCATAGACGTACGCAGGATTTTCTCAATAGGGAAAGGGGGGTCATTTTTTTCTCTTCTCAAGGAGGAGCGGGGGGATTACGTTTTTTTTCATGCCGAATAACACTGTAATCTCGGCTCATTACGTACGCCAACGATTCAATTGGCCATCAGCGAATTCTCACATCAATTGTGTGAAGCGTGTCATATTTACAGATCACTTGTGCGACCCATGACACAATGCCAGATCACTCAAGTGGCCCGCAAAACATTCGAAAATCACTCAAGTGACCCTCGGCTCATTTACAAATCATTTGAAGTGACCGCGGCACGTTTAGAGAACACTCAAGTTACCTGCAGCGCTATTCCAAATCACTTAAGTTCGCCTTCGAAACGGTTTCAAACCAATGAAGTGGCCCGCACTCTCCTAAAGTGATGTTCCGTGGCCGCTTACGTAGCTTGGAGTAACAACTTACATTATTTGTACAGTCGACGCTCGTTATAACGACCCCACGTTGTAGTGGCCAATCCATTATAACGACCGATACGAAATGTTTTCATATAACGAGTGTACTATATGCTTTCCTTCCGATATAATGACCTCCCAATATAACGTCCGTTTCCGGTGGAACGATGGGGGTCGTTCATCGTGCGTCGACTGCATATTTCTCTATATCACCAGATCTCATCGTGTAGGCTCCCTATGGACTAAATTCGCCAATAGCTTTTTTCTCCAAGTCTTGGCAACATATTCGCCATCAATTCCAAACGTTTTATCCAATAAAAATATTATTAGTGATTGATGTGCATTTACAGCTGTCGTGTGAACCGTAATATTCGATTAAGCGGGGAACTTTAACATTGTCTCTATGAAATAGTTCTCACATAAAATGAACATTATAGCTCTTGAGAGATTTCAAAACAAGACTTTAAGAAGATACACCGGACTCCCGTGGTACGTAAGGAATGTTAACCAGGGCCGTCTTAAGAGCATCATGGGCCTCCGGGCCAAGTGATTTTTCTGAGGCCCTACCAGGTCAGTTCTCGAAAATTTCAATCAGATCTGATTTGTGAGGCCCCTGGGCCGTGACCGGGGGGGGGGGGGTTCATGCCTTAAGACGGCACTGATGTTAACATCAGACAGGATTTAGGTGTGCTTAACATCATGACCTACACCAAGAAACTAGCAAAAAAAATCTATTCGACAAATTAGCTGAATCTCTCCTTATGGTAGCAGACAAAGAGCACGGTTAAAAAGACCGAAAAACTTTCTGCACGTGCCCAGACCTGCTCTGCCAGGTCTACGAACTGTTGTGTGAAACGACTGAAAATGAAGGCACGAAGCTCTTTGTATATAAATTTAATCATATTCACTCACATAATTTCATTTACTCGCATTTAGCATTATATTAAAGATTCACATGTACATTGAATTACACACTCCTTCATAGTGTGACCATGCTTTATTTCTTCAAAAAATACCCTGGGTATCAGGTGAACGTATGTATTCACCCATCTTATTAGTTATTAATTGTCATTGCCAATTCCTGTTGCAGTAGTGCGCTTTGCAGAGTCTTGATGAAAGGGGTTTGATGGGAATTACCCATTGGAACTTCATATCACCAATTATGGTTTTCGGTCTCTATGGAAGAAATTTCGATTCCAGGGGGTTTTATTCATTTACCTTATTTCGATTAAGCGGGGCCAGCTGTATGTTTTTCCCTATTTTGTTACTGGTTTTAGTATTTCAATATTGTACTGTTACGTGAGTAACAAACATAACAGTCGAATTCATCAATACAGTAGGGCTGCAGTTTCCATTACCTGAGCATGTTTCCTTCAGTAATTGAGCTGCGTCGTTGGATTAAATAGTTGATAGAGGCTTGCAGTTTACACTATTTTCGTGATTATATATTTAAGATTTTTTTTAATGTTTTTACAAATTATTATTTTTCTTCCCGCAGCCGCCAGATCTGTTTGAATATCTATCGGCTGCGATTTCCGTTTTTGGTCTGGCTCGTTGCCCAATTGACCTCGCCACTCTTGTAAAATGAGAATTTGATGATGAATGAACGCCAACGTGACCTCCTTCCTTCTGTCCCTGCTGCTTGCAGACCTCCCCCAGCTCCCCTCCCCACTCTATCGATGGCGTGTGTTTTTGTAATTAACTGGACACCCCGCAGATCACATGACTTCCTAAGCAGCTTCTGATTGATGCGAGATTTATATATACATATGTGTATCGGTGGCGTATTTGTCAGACAGGTTGGATTGGACTTTTTCACAGTTGATTCTGAAAGCATTTCATCATCACTTTCACCTGAAAAAACGGGGGTGGAAGAAAAAAAAAATCGAGCGCAAATGCCATCATCGGTGATTGATAATCAAAACTTTATCCGCTCCCCCCTCCCTTTAACGGTTGGATTTAATTTTTTATTTTTTGTCGATAAATTTACGTTTAGGGAAACAATACGTACGCGTCCGTTTCGGTTAATACGTTTTATTCTTTTTATATAACGGCAAGGTCATTTTGTGTGGAAATTCATTCGTTGATGCCCATTAATCTTATTTTGCGAAGTGGTTTGGCTGTCGTAAACACATACACATTTTTCAACGTTATCTAGGGGTGAACCAGAATTTTTTGAAGGAAGTGTCTCATTTTTGTTGATCGACATGTAAATTGGAATCAGTATCTCGGTACTTTTAAACTGAGCACTACCCCGATCTGCCGCCTTTTATGGACAACCGCAGAGTTGCCAACTGCTACGGATTATCTGTAGTTTTTCTACGGACGGCCGCAATATGAACTACGAAGCTTCGGGAAACACTCTCAATACTACGGAAATTGATTTTAAAAAATCGGGTCTTTGAGTTTTTTTTGTGGTGTTTTACTTATTTTTATCATTATTTTTATAGCATTGCATCGATCTTTAACGATGAATTTGTATGCGCATGTTCTGAGAAGACGAATTCGGAGCCTATTTTTTTTGTCTGTGCAATCTGTGAACCCGCCGTTCTGCTCGATCCCCGTACGCGTAAAAACGCGTTTTCCGTCAAAACCGCCCCACGCTGTGGGCTGAAAACAGGGTTTTGAATGGCTCATCTTGGCTGGTCCGAACCCGGCTTCATTTGCATAGCGCATGGTCGGCTCGCGGAACCTGTGTTGGAAAGAATGTTTCGTCGTTGGAGCTCTGAAACGAAGAATACGAGATGGGGGGGGGGGTGGTGTCTAGGGTTACTACCACACATGTACCTCGTCCATATTCCCCTGCGGAATTTTTAACGAATTGGTACGTGTTGGGATTTGCATGTCCGTGTTGTGAACCTAACGTAAAGCTTGTTTCTGTGTAATGCCTGTTATAGTGCTGCCATCTACCACATATTTTTTCGAACCATGAGTGAAGTGTAATGTTTGAAGATTTTATTGTTGTAGGCCCTGTTGCTCTCTGCGGCGAGACTTTTTAATAGGGAGATCGGCTTGCATTTGCGCCTCGAAGTTGTGAACCACAGAAAACCAACTTCAGCCGACCACCATTGCGACGATGGTGGGGTTCGAACCCGGGACCTCGTGATGCGAGTCCGTCAGTATGAGCACTCGACCACCACAGCGGCGGGGTCTAGAGTTGCTAGACGTCCGTATATACGGACCACGAGGGCGTATGCAGAATGGGATTGGAACGTTGCTTCGGGAGGTCGGGGGGAGGCTCACGTGGCCTGAGCCCTTCTAGGTTCCAGTGCCATCTAGTACTGCTGTCCGTTTCTCGAGAGAATTTACTAAAAGGAGATCGGCTCACTTTTGCGCCTTGAAAAGATGAATTATTACCCATCACACCACAGTGATGGTCGACTAAAGTTGGTTTTCTGGGGTTTCTTTAACTTCGTGTCGTGAATGTGAGTCGGTCTCTCGCTTGGAAAAAGTGTCTCCGCAGAGAGCAGGTAGGCCGTCAACATGATACTAACATAAAATGAAGATTCAAGCATTTGTCTATACTTCAAAACATAGAAGACGAATGACAACACCAGCAGAACACTAAAAAAGCTTAACTCTGGCAAAATAAATACATTAGGGGCACATATACTTTCAGAACGCAGGTTCCAGCATGTACCGATTGATTAGAAATTCCTCGGAGCAATGTATGCGAGTTTCATGAACGGTAAAGTAGTAGTAATAGTGTCTGTGTAGAGTGTGTTGCTTCTCTCTCTCTCTCCCCCCCCCCCCCCCCCCCACCACCCACCGATTCGTCCAATCGCAAATCTATCCTCACACCAAGGAGCGATACCGCCAATTCAGTGAAACACTGAATGGCATTTTTCAGTATTGGTAATGGAATGGCAACGAGGTATCAGGCAAAGGTGGGTTTAACGGTGGACGCACCGTACGTATGCCTTAGGCTCCAACGTTTGATGGGCCCCGAAAAACGTAACTTTGCTCTTTTTTTCCTAATTTAAACGTCCTAATTTTCTTCTGCGCCTAGGGCCTCAATCTACCTCAATCAGCTTCTCATGAGAGGTATTGTGCTCTCAAGGGCGTAGCTAGGAGGGACTTGGGGTTCTGGTCCCCCCCCCCTCCGAAATGTGAGAAAATGACCGAAAAAAGGGAAAAAGATGGCCCCAAATCTATTGTTTTATAACTTTGGTCTTCCCCCCGCCCCGAAATAAAAGTGGTCCCCCCTGGCTACGCCCCTGGGTGCTCTACTGTATTAACAAATTACGGTCATCGTTCCAACTTATTCGGGTCGTTGGGTTGGACATCATGTGTTGTGTGTGCAGTGCCGTAACTGGCAATTCCTGTGCAAGAATTTGCATTTGAGCCACTTCTGACCCCCCCCCCCCCACTGCCCTTCCAAGTGGGCCTCGTGCGTTCGCACCTGCCTAGTTACTCCACTTCTCTGACCCCCTCGGGGTAAAAGGCTTATATCCCTCATGGGACAGATCCTGGGCCACGACTGGTCTTACAGTTACCCCACTGGTTGTGTGTGTGTATAATGTGTAGCCATAACATATTTATGCTGAGTTGAGAGTGTTTCGTTTTCGAGAATTGCTGCCATCTGACTTTCATATAGGAAGTGAAAGTTGTGGGGATGCCTGAATTTTTATGTAAGCATCGTGCTGAAGGGTCTGTCTGCTCTATAGTGAGAGACCGGCTTCGAATGTGACACTACGTTTTCTGAGTAGATTAATTTTACCAAAAATGTTCCTCAAAATATAATTTTTTTTTGTATCGTAGGTAATATCGCTGTCTCACTGATTGCGGTTGTGGGGAGGGAGGGGGGGTAACAGGACAAGTCCTTGATGCTCTTTAAGACGGCCCTGTTGCCGATACAGTAAGAGACTTGGTGAGCTTGGACCCCTTCCCCCATCAATCAGCATTGATGGGGGAAGGGGGTTCTCCCCCCCCCCCTTCTTCTCCGTCCTCGGATCTTTCTTTTGTATTATTATGATGAAATCACCGTCGCACATTTGTCGTAAGGACGGTGTAACGCAATTTAAGCAATTTTAATTTATCCCTTAATACTCTCATTTTAAATTTAATCAAAAATTCATAAAAAAACATTACTTATTAAGCGAGCAACTGGCTTTATGAACTTCAAATAATTATCAAAAAAAAATAAATGTATTAATTTGGATTAGATTGAAATATCAAATAGTTATGTTTTATTGAAAATCCCCTGTAATACTATAGCAGGATGATGATTTTTAATTGTTCACGTTCTGGCCCAGAGATGACGCTTCAACAATGGATAAATTCGTGTTATTTTTTTTATATTTTCGTAGTTCGTATCAGCCTTTCAGACACGGCGGGCTAAATTTAAACTTCCCACAAAGCCCATAGGACACCAACTTATGCAATTTAGTGTTACATGCTAATAGACGGATACCAATGGGTGCCCCGAGTGGAACAGGGACAAAAATAATTGGAGACTTTTATTAATTCTGAAGTTATTTCTTTTATTGATTATCAATTTCCTGAAGAATTTTTTCCCTAATTAAATTAGGGAAAAGTTTTTGATTAATTAATTATTTTATTGATTGTGAAATAATTTGTCTCAAGGTATTTTTTACTCTAATTCTGAAATTAGTTTTAATTTGTTTCAAAAATTATTTTGTGCATTAATTCGGAGTTTTCATCCATTTATTCCGGAATTATTTCATTCTAGAATTTTTTCGTTCTAGAATTTTTTTTTCATTTATTCTGGAATTATTTCTTTTATTCATTTATTCTGGAATTATTTCTTTTATTCATTTATTCTGGAATTATTTCTTTTATTCATTTATTCTGGAATTATTTCTTTTATTCATTTATTCTGGAATTATTTCTTTTATTCATTTATTCTGGAATTATTTCTTTTATTCATTTATTCTGGAATTATTTCTTTCATTCATTCTAGAATTTATCGTTTTTAAATGTTTTCAACCATTTCCTGAAATGATCGATTTGCCCCGACAAAGAGCCTAGCTCCAAGGGCCAAATGTGACCGTCGGGCAATGTGTTGAAGACCTCTGGTTTAACCTAAGTGCATTATCCTTTATCAATTTGGCTCTTCTCTGCCCATGTGGCCAGTTGACGTGTGTCTGAAGTTTGCTGAATTACAACACCCGATGTCTGGCAGAGAAATCATGAATTGACGAATGGTGAGACACGAATTAAAAACGGTATTGTGAAGGTAGCGTGGTGTTTTCTTCAACTTACATAGATTTTATTATCTGAAGCGCGTAAAGAGGGAGTTTTTATCTATCTTAATACGAGTTAAGCACCAGGTTCAGGTCAGAGGTATTTGTTTCCACCCCACCCTGATTCTCTCTATTTTTTTTTCTCTGAAAAGATATCTTTTAAAGGCCTCCTTTTTGTGTGAAGGAAGATCTTTCTTTATTTTGTACCTCGAAAGCACCTGAGGCCAAAAGGAGGGAACCGGAGGTGTGTGTGAGATGGGTGAAGGGTGGTTGGTTGAACTATCATTCCATTATTGACTTGCCCCTACTGCTTTTTTTTTTTTTTGGTATTCCACGACGACCGGTTCAGACACCAGGCAGCAGCAACATCCAAGCATAGACCCTAGCAGATCTTGCTCTGCTTTGCTCACCTCGTCGCAGTAGTGTGCTGCTCAGTTCAGGTAGGCTTCTTTACCGTCGACTTCCCCCCACCTTTTTTATTCCATACCGCAGGTAGGCAGACCGTTCACCCAATAGCTTTGCCTCCTCCTCCTCCTCTTCGTGTCAGGTGCACCGCCGAAAGCTCTAGGAGTCAAAGGTCAAGGTGAACTGGTCACCGCCCTCCCCTTCGTCCGTGTATGATTATTGTATATACAAGTATCTGTGGTGTCCCTTTTCAATATTTTTCTGCTTCTTCTCTTGAATAAATTGTCTTTGGATGGGCCCCTGATAGGTAGAGGGAGAAAGAGACTGGTGTTGACAAGGTCGTGTGCCGTGATCGCTTTCAAGAATGTGAATGTTCGGAGATAACTGTGTGATGTGCCGTGTAATTTGTAGGAGCACGTGCGAGAGATTGAAAAGAAAAATGGGGGTTTCTCGACTTGGGTGTCGCGGACTCCGCTGAGATTTGTAAGATACGAGGCAGCAACAGAGAGAGATGGCTTTGGGGACCTCCTACAATTTAGCTCAATTTTTTCTTGTCCGGAATTTTTTCCCCTTTAAGTTCACCTCTAAATGAAGGATGGCCCTTCCACCAGTGCCTGGTTCTCGCGTGAGCAAACGGGTTATGTGCTCAAGGCCGACAAATTTTTAAAGGACCCCAAAATTGGCCTTTTCTTAGAAAATTGAAAACGTGGAATTTATTTTGGTAATAATTATGCATATTTTTGTTACATGATGATACTCTGTAGAGAAATCACAAATCATCCCCAAAGAGAAGCTTGTATGAATAGCAAAAAAAATTCATGTTAGCCCAGAGCCCCAAACTCATGAGGGAACAAACAGTTCCTACCTCTCTCATAGAGGTTTGACTGTACTTAAGGATTCGTGGAACTATCGGTGTAATATTTTTATGGGTTAAAATTTCGCAATACCCATGATTATTTTTATTATGTAAGACCCAGAGATTACTCATCATAATCGATAGAAAGGATCGGAGTGATTCAGGCATGGCGCATAACATTGGAGCCGCACTCCTCTATAGTAAATTCTTAGTTGGGAAAAGAAATAAGTTCATTCTAAGCAGACCCCCCTTCTCCATAGGGCATAGCATACATGCTCAATCCATATCCCGCGAGCCAAATGTGGCCCGTGGCACATTTCCCTATTAATAAGTTACTTCAGTAACTCGCAGCACATTTCCATATTACTTCAGTAACTCGCAGCACATTTCGAGATGCCATAATTTAGGCTGCAAACGGCACATATACAGGTCACTTGAGCGACTCCAAGCATACATCTGCAAATCAATTAAGTGACCCACGGCACACCTCCAGTTCACTTGATGTCTTTCTTATTACTTTTGCAGATTACTTGAGTGGCTGGCGACACCTATTCAAATCACTTAAGTGGCTCGCAACTCACTTACATTCACTTAATCACTTAAGTGACAAACTCTTGGCACATTTTCGGATTATTTAAATAACTCGAAGAACATTCCCAGGTCACTTATTGCAAATTGGCCGCTGTACATTTCCAGATCACTCAAGCGGCCCGCGGCATACTTTCAGATCACCTGAGTGACTCACGGCGAATTTCCAGAACTCTCAAGCGACCCGCGGCGCTTTTCTGGATTACTCATGACTTGCGGCACATTTTTAGATCACCCGAGTGGCGATGCGCTTATAGGAGGAGGGAGAAAAATCGGAAGAGAACCGTTCGCGGCCCGATATGACTGGAGTCGGTGCCTGGTGGTTGACAAGAGCTTTCGTAGGGCCCTCTAAATTATGGCTTTTAAAGTTAAACTACATACACTAACAAACCTCTCCATAAAGGAAACCCATGGGACCGAAAAATGTATCCACTGACAGGAAGCGTCCGTTAATCGCTAGTAAAATGTATTGAACCCCCGTGACATAATTTAAAAAAGTCCGTTAATTGGAAGTGTTCGCTGAAGAGTGTCCGTTTTTGGAGGTTCCACTGTATCTTCACTGACTAACCAAAAAACTTTTAAGGTCCTTTATGCTTGCTTTTTCCCATGGCCCCTCACAGAGCCTTTGCGATAGAAGGAAGTGCTCTCTCGCCTCGAGAGTCAGTGTCAAAGAGGGGTTTCACAGTTTACAGTTGGCCCGCTCCAGCATGTAATAATACCCGGTTAAGCGGGGCTATCCCATTATGCGGAAACAGTTTAATTGCTCAGTGTAGGTATATTGGAAACTGATGAAGGATAAATATTAATAAAAAGCTTCTGGAATATAAATAGGATTATGAAATGAAAACTGCATTCAATTAGAACGACCAAATGCCTAAGATCTTCAGACAACTTTCATACTTTTAGGCCTGCTTTCGCAGTTTTTTTCCAAGTCAACTTATTTACCATTAATTTAAAACGTTTTACCCAATAGAAATACTATCTACATAGTGGTTAATGTATATGTACAGCTGCAGTGTTGATAGAACATTCGATCAAACAGATTGTGAAAAATTTTTTAGTCCAAAAAATTTTGGTAGTGGGGTATCCATTCATCCGGTGCCCGATTATGCAGGGCCGACTGTCTATGAAATGACATGGGTAAGTATATTGTTCTCTCGCTCCCTTAACCCTTTAAGCTCAAACGATGGTGCGGGTGAAATACTTAACAAGCATTCATGTTTTCAATGTAACCCGGTTTTAAAGGGTTATATGCTAGTTGTCTCTTTACGAAAGAAATTACTGACTACGGCCCTGGAATCAAAGTCGGGCCACATGTGTGCTTGTATTGTTATTGTAGTTTTTATTGGCATTTACCGGTGTTTGACACGTCGGAATCGAACGAAATACGTGGTCCTTCATTGTTATCCACATGATTAACATGTTAACCTTTTCAAGTCCCGGGGTGGCCAACAAAAAAAAAAAAAAAATCAACATTCGGGTTGTCAGAATGCTCGGCTCGTTAGGTGATGATTTTCATTTGGTTGTAACATCTCACACACATTTATCCCAGAGAATCAACGGATCCCCCGTGAAAGGAAGGACTTCCACAAAGAACTTCTTTTCAATGCGGTGCCGGAGGACCCCCACCATCCACTTCTCTCACTTACTCACTGTGCGGTAGTAGATTCAGCAATAATAAGCAGCACATCATTGGGCATTGGAACTGGCTGTTGTGGGGGAGGGATAGCAATAGATCCAATAGCCCGAGGGGGGGGGGAAAGGGAGAGAAAGAGAGAATTGTTGGAAGTGATGGGAGGCGAACCCCGCCCGCATTCGACCTTGAACTGATGTTCCTTTTCCCTCCGTCCCTCCCTCGTCAAGAGTATTCACTCTCTTGCCGTCCCCCCTCTCTTACCTCCCTCTCGCAGGGAGAATCACCGCCGACGATTTCTCCCTCCTCCTCCTCCTCTTCTACTGTGATCAGGGGTTACCGGATGCGTTCCCCCCCCCTCCTGTACTTTCTGTTCGTTATTTCGTCGGAATCGGTCGCCAACTTGGCGTGTTTTAGGGTCTGGTCACGTACACAAACATCAGGGTTGTTTCTCGTGTTTCCCCCCCCCCCCACTAAAGGGAGGGCTGTTTATTGAAACAGATCATAGAAAAGTGAAGATGATGGTGATCGCGTAAGAAAGGGAAGAAACAGGATTTTTTTTAGTGGTGGGGGGAGTGAACACAAGGTTAAAAACCTTAAATGGTTACAAAATTTGTTGTGTGTTTATAATTTTTTGCCGCTTATTATAATCACAGATAATGCTATCATACGGATCACTGCAAAGAACGTAACTTACCAATATCACGATATGAAATGATTCGGTTGCCGGGACTTCAGTTAATGTTTCCCCCCGTCCAGTTTTTTTTTTGCGCGTTCTGAAGCTGGGGTTTTACCCACGGGCCTTCAACGCATGGCCCGCTGGCCACATTTGGCCCTCGGAGCTGCGCTTTGAATTCCGCTTCGATATTGGAATATGCTGTTCAAATTGCATCAATTAAGGATATTGCAAGAGATTTTTTTAAATACATCAACACTGGACGGACAAGTGCCCTCAATTGAGGACAGCAAAATCTGACGACACATTTGAAAATGCAGTTGAATGAAACGAAATTCAATTGTGTCAGTTATTCACATCAAAGTGTAATGTAAATAATCAATGGAAAAAGAATCACTTGCATGAAAACAGCAATATAATGCCGATAACAAAATTACCCACCTATATAATACATTTTTACATAATTTTATATAATACAGTCGATTCCCATTTTAACGGATAGCGAAAAAATCTCGTTTTAACGAAAACTTTTCTAATCCCCAGATAGGAACAATGTAAAAATCTGGAATTCCTCTATAACGGAATTCCGTTATTATGAAGTGATTTCTCCGGTCTCTGGGAGTTTTTTTTAACGAGATTCGACTGTAAATTTCACCAACTTCAACAGTTCATTTTTAAACCAGAAAAATGACTTCTCTCGATAATTTTTTCGACGCCAATTTTTTTGAGTGGCGTTGTCATCTACACGTGCTAAGATGTACGTCTAGCTGCAAGGCTAAAATGTTATGAAAAGCCAAATATCCTCGCCGTACTCAAATGAGTACGGTGGGTACAAATGGATCAGTTCTAGAATTAATTGAAAGAAAATTTTCAGAATTCAATGAAAAATATGAATTTATTTCTCTCATTGATTTATATGCTCTTAATTTGTGATATGGAAATTATTTCACAATTAATAAATGAATAATTGCATAATTATTGAAAAGAAATGATTTCAAGACTATATCGAGAATAAAATTCATTTCACATTTATTGAAATAAATAATTAAGGAATCATTGAAAGTGACTCCAGATTAAAAATAATCAAACAATTTAATTAAACTTTTCCGGAATTCGGGAAAAAAAAATAATTTCAGAATGAATAGAAGTCTTCAATTATATTTGCTCCCATACGGGGTCCCTTCTATTAAGATGTTACAGTAAATTACAGAACTGAACAGAAGGACTGACGACACAGCCAAGGCCGATTTACTGCCTTTTACCCCCGAAGGGGTGGGCTGAGGCGGTGAAATAGCCACCATCACCCGCCACGGGACCCAGACGCGACCGACTTCTAAAGGGCTCCCGAAAAACCAAAACTTCACACTTTTTTCTAATTTTATGGGGGGGGGGCAATATTTTCTTTTGCGTCCGGGGCCTCGACCGACTTTAATCCGCCACAGAACGGAACTTCAATTCAATTCGCCGACAATAGCCCCGGCAAATCGTCTGAGGACAATTTACTCCGAATCCCCTTTCGGGGGGGGGGGGGGGGGAGCTAATGCGGGCTTTTTTTTATTCTATATAAAGAATATTTACAGAAAAATACAAAATATATACATGATATACAAAAAGGCGCGATGCAGCTACGTAAATAAACAGTATTTATACATATCATTTAAAGTCCGTGTCACTGTTTGTCCCGAGGGTCTCTGGGACCGTGTCATGGTCGCGCCCTTGTTGTTCTGTGTGTGTCTTCTTGCCGCTAGTCTGCTGAAGTCTGGTCGTCCGTATCTATTCTTCTCCTGTACTGAATCCTACGGACGGGACCCCATGGGCATCCGGCAATAACCACCACAACCCATCAGTGAAGAGTCTCGGGGCCCGGAGCGCCAGCGGGAGCTCCCGAGAGAGCCACCTCCACCACTCCGGGTCTTGAGAGGCCACCAGTCCTCCAGCGTCCACAGCTCCAACTCGTCAGCATCCATCACCCGTCGGGGTAAACACAGGGACTCCCCAGCCTACCGCCCCGAATAGGTCGAATAGTAAATTATAGAGTAAGGTACTTTTGAAAACCCCACAACTAAACTTAATATTTTTTTCTTGTAAGGTATCGTTATCATGCTATCATTTCCGTACTTAATGTCAGTGGCGGATTAAGGGGCCTTGGGCACAAAAGAAAATATTGGGCTCCTTAAATTAGAAAAAAATGTGAAGTTTGGGTTTTTGAGGCCCTTTTGGAAGTCGGGACCCCGCGCTCGCCTGCCGTTAAATCCGCCTCTGCTTAATGTCGTCATCTGTCCTAGTATTCGCTTTGATCCATCTACGTGAAGAACTTCTGCAATGACCTCCATATAATGAGGGCGAATTTTTATAGTGGGAGAAAGCCCTTTCCTTCAGTTAACCAGATTCAAATTTCTTCGCTGAGAAATTTTCGCAAGGGATGTATGAAACGTGTACATTTAAAAAAATCAATTCGTGATAGACCAGCGTATTCCCAAAGTGTGCATCGCGGCTGCTTGGGGTGTTACGGGAAGCTGGCGAAAATCATTCGTGCCTGTTCTCATGGCTCCCACAAAGATGGGGCGGACAGGGCTGAAGTCCTGCTGCCCGAGACAATTATCGTAATTTTTTTTTTTTAATTTCCAAATTCATTAGAAGGGCCCTTGAAAAGTCTGCCTTAGGAGCCACGCCGAAGATCTCAACCTATGGACCCTACTGAGCCATGCCTATATAGTGACTTTATTAAACTATTCTGGAGAGCCACGGATGCATGTTGATAAGAGCAAGGGAGCTGCGGGAGAATAAAAGTTTGAGAACCATTGTATTTGCAGTCCCCTTCTTTTGCCTCGCAGTGGCTGAACAACAAAAAATGCAGGATTCCAGTTCAAAGGTTAAAAAAACTTATATTTTTGAATAGAAGAAAGGAAAAAAAAAAGTGGAATGATTTTGAACATTTTGCTACCAATTATGTGAGAAGGAAAAACAGTCGTCCCGTTTTTCCAATTCTTTTTGGATGTTATAAGGGGCGGCTCGAGCTTACCTACCGCCCGGAAGCGAAGCTTCATATGCAGACCCTGGTGGGAAGCTGGCAGGGCTTCAGTCAAGGGACCTCTGGATAAACCTGATTTTTTTTTTTTTTCAGAGGAAAGCCGCACACCATTGTTTACCGTGCAAAATGATCGTGGCCATACGTCCCACTTTTGAAGCAGATTGTTCTGCTTTTTGTGATCCAGAATTATTTTACCGTTCTTAATAATGCCACAGACAACAGGTAATTTAATCTTTTAAACAGCGCTTAATTTGGGAAGTTACTTTTATTAAGAAATTTATTTCAAAGAAATTTTGGAGTCTTAACTAAAGTCTACGCTGCCGTTCCTTACAACCCTGCCTCCCGGGTGCACCGCACCCATTGCAGCCTCGCTTAAGCCGCCTCGGATATAGTTATCATTCAGTTATTGCTATCAGAAACCCATGTGATCCCGAAAAGATGTGTGGAATGTAACAATAACCAATTGACAATTGTATTGAAAAAAAAAAATCCCGGTTGTAAAAAAGATGACCATATGTCCCGCTTGGTCGAACGAGACGAATGGCATACTTTTTTCCCTCTTTCAGTTGTTCTAAGCCCGGATTTTTTCCTCGTTTAAGCTGAAATAAATTCCCTTATATATATGTATTATATGTATGTATTAATAAATTGCGAAGAATTAGAATGGAACTGTCTAATGTGCATTACGAATTACAATATTTTTTATAATGTACGGTACATTCCATAGTTATCGTGAAAGTCATCCGGCCAAGGAACTATGAATGTGGTCAGTTGAAAAAAACGGACGCGAGCTGAATAAAGGGACTTTTCTGAAATCATGCACATGCCTTCAATCCGTTGCAAAGGCAGCGCTTACATGTACATGGGAATCATCATAGCGGCTATTACGGTCCGATTAAGGACATTGTGAAATGAGTACAGAGCCTTCTGATCTCCTGCATGGTCTTGCAGATTGATAACGATAACTCACTTGGGTAAAACATGAGTAAAACTAAGGTTCAACCTTTGCTTCAAAATATGAAGAGAATGAAATATCGATGCAAAAAAAAAAAAAGATTACATAAATCAAAAGTCCCGATAACTTGAACGAACTTTTTCCTGTTCTATGATATCGGTCCGTTTCGTACTTAGTGAACGTGATAACAATACCCGAATGATAACATTATGACGTCGACTATATTTTTTTTGGTGGGGAAAGGGGGTGATATACACTCATGTCCATAAATTAAGGATAACGCCAGCTCCGGCAAATAAAGGTTCAGAAACAAAACAAACGTTACTTATGCATAAAGCCCATTTATTAAACAAAAGATAAAGAACAAAAACGATGGTGTATGTATGATACCATTCATAAAAACTACGATTTTTGCTCCCTGGAGCAAAAAATATCTCCTTTACAAAAACTTTCTATTACATGATTGGTATGATGGTTAATACATTGTATGTCTCCCATGCGATGAAATACAGTCCGTACAACGCCTAGGCATGCTGAGTATCAAATTATCGATCTGATCTTGGGGAAGATCACTCCACTCAGCAAGCAATGCTCTCCGAAGTTCCGGTACACATGTAGGAGGTGGTTGACGGGCTGCAACTCGTCGGTCAAGCATGTCCCACACATGCTCTATCGGATTCAAGTCAGGTGAGAATGATGGCCATTCCATACGGGTTATATCCTCAGATTCAAGGCATTCGTTTACGATGTTTGCTTGGTGAGGATGGGCGTTGTCATCCATAAACACAAATTCTGCGCCCATGGCACCCCTAAACAAACGTACATGTTGTTCCAGAATGATGTCCCGATAAATCTGGGCTTTTATGGTTCTGGTTCGAACATGCAGATCTGTCCTGGAACCCAGTATAATTCCACCCCAAACGAGCAATGCTGCACCACCGTAACGGTGTCGTTCAATGATGTTGTCTTGGTGGTAACGGGTACCTGGCGTTCTCCATATGAAAGTCAGACGTGAATCAGACTGCAAGCTAAACCTGGACTCGTCGGAAAACATCACACAAGCCCACTGTGACGATGTCCACATTGCATGTTCTCTACTCCAGGCTAATCGCTGCCGACAGTGAGTTGCCGTGAGCGGAACACATCTGACAGGCCTGCGAGCATATAGACCAATATCTCCCAAACGTCTGTACACGGTTTGCCTTGAAACTGTGGTGCCCGTGGCTGCAGATAGCTGACGAGACAGGTCGGATGCTGTGCTCCGTCTGCTTCTTTTGGCAGTTACTGCTAAATACCGGTCTTCATTCGGCGTTGTAACTCGGGGGCGACCTGTACTGTAACGTCTACTGACATTTCCGTTGTCTTGGAATCGTTGCCAAAGCCTAGAGATGACACTTTGGGCAATTCCAAGTTTCTCGGATACTTCCATCTGAGTACGCCCACATTCCAGGCGGCCGATAATTCTACCACGTAAAAAATCATCCACATGCGTCCTCTGTGTCATAACTATTCGCTTATGACACTGAGCGCCTTACAGAACTTTTGTGAACAATTTTACTTCTTTACCACAATTCCTTATTATACCCCCCCCCCCCTTACACTCTCGTCATTGTGACGTACTATCGGCATCATCTGGTGGCTTCCTGAAATTTGCATATCATACTTGCAGATGCGTGTGATAATTCTACAAGTGAAATTTTTACTTTAGATTTCGATTTCCGTGTGATTCTGAATTATCCTTAATTTATGGGCATGAGTGTAAATGGCAGTTCGAAATCGATGCGACTTGTTTATTTTCGCGGTCATGTCCGAAATTCGTTGGCTTGACCCCCCCCCCCCTCCCTCTTTCTAGTGGAAGGCCATTATGAAAACAGGATCGCGCTCTCGTAGCTAATTAGAATGAAATTAATGAGTTTTTCATGTACGAGACCGTCCAGTGTGTTTAGCGTTTTCTGACGGGGGAACCCCACCGCTCCCGAACTATGGTTCTTGTTGTGATTAATTAGATAATGAATCGCTTCCATAACCGTTTTCAATTTTTACTTTGCCAGATTTGATGGATGACTTGTTGCTCTGGCAAGGTGAGCGAGTGGCAAGTAACTCATGTATCGTTTCAGCCGAAATTAGTATTAATTGTTGGACCACATGCGGTATAAGGGAACTAATTATGAGAGCGTAGAGGTGTCGCCATCTGTTTTCTGCTGGAGAAAGTCGAGCACGGCAAGTGCAACATAACTGCGGGAGGATTTTAGCCGCTTTGGGAATGAGTTAATGCAGTGTTTCTTGACATTTTTTTAGTTCATGGCTCCCTTCGGACCTTATTTTCCTCTCATGGCCGGTCTTTATTTGCACCCCCTCCCCCAGGAGCAATACCCGTTTATTTTGGTCAAAACTAAATTTGTAATGAACACGAATTTTATAAGTAAATTTAGATCCATGTGCCATGCGTGGATCCATTGCGGGGATGATCATCCCTCCCCCAAGGGCCAAATTATGCGGCAAAGATTTTTCTATCCTG
Organism: Pholcus phalangioides; assembly: GCF_987345545.1. Taxonomy (NCBI): domain Eukaryota; kingdom Metazoa; phylum Arthropoda; class Arachnida; order Araneae; family Pholcidae; genus Pholcus; species Pholcus phalangioides. The sequence continues at coordinate 1,180,396 of NW_028301603.1, forward strand.
GGAGAATCATACGAACCTACACGATAAATCTCCTCCTGCAGCCATGACACCTTCAATAAGCACAATGCTCAATCTAAAAAATCTCAACCAGATCTCATTATCATGAGCTTTTCCCCCCAAACACTCGTGGCCCCATAGGGCCATATCTGGGTGGGCCCATGCGTTTAGACCATAGTTTTCCAAACTTTTTTGTTCCATCGCCCTCTTCTTCAGATATTTTTCTCTCTCATCCCCCCCCCCCCCCCCACCAACTCAAACAAGCCCATAGAATCCAATGGTATAACCGTAGCTTCCATCGCCCCCTGGACTATTACATCGCCCACTTTGGGAAACACTGGTTTAGACGGTACTGCCCTTTGCAGGGCCGGAACTGGGGAGGCAGTTTTTCCAGGTTTCAATATCTGTGGCAAAATTATGGCAGCAAATTTAGTTCTGTCCTTCCCCGACAGGAATGGCCCCTGTTCTTAGTAATGGCCCTGCCACTTGCCCAAATATCTGATGATCCAAATATCCCCCACCCGCTCTATAAGTCACCTTTGTTTCATTCTAATTTACGCTGTGTTTCAAAACCCATCACCGGCAGGACCCCTTAGCAACTTCTTATAGACCTACGTTCGGTTGACCACCTTTTTTTTTTTTTTTTTTAATTATTCATTAGAAAATTATCTTGCTTCAAAAGATATTTAGTGTATTTATTAGCAGTGGTAAAAAATGCCGAACCTCGTCGGATTTTTTGTTTTCTCTAATAGCCATTCATCAGTTACCTGTATCGTTGCCGAGGGCATACTTAAGTGTGGTTGAAGGGTGGGGGGGGGGGGGAGAAGATTTACTTCAGAACCTGTTAGGGGGCCCCCAATGAGAATGAGAATCACTCAGAAAGCTTGTAAAATAGACGTGGGGAAAGTCAAGAGAGAAAGAAAGAGACAGTTACCGCCCAGTGATTTTGGCTCTATCTCCCCCACACTGTCTCACTCGCATAGGAATGTGGTAGTAGGTACCAACCACCGCCACAACGCAGCATCCGGCTGCGATCCCTTCCACAACAACGGCCAACGAATTTTCGAGGAAAAAGCTGCAAAAAAATAAAATAAGTATATCGTACGCTGTATGCATAATTTGCCCCGAAGCCGCTTTCGTTGGCGGAGGAGGACGACGAGAAACAATGGTTGAAGAATGGTGACACAATTCTTTGGTGGTGAGAAGGTTACCACCTTTTGGCACGTTATCTCATTCGGCCTGTCATCCATCTAATTGTGAGCCTCTATTGCAAGGGGGTGGGGGTAAAAAGGGGGGCGTTCAAACCTTTTCCCAGTCGCGAGCCCCGCGGTGTCTATAAATTCTACAGAACTTGCCATTCTTGTGCCAACTCCAACCAGCTAATCTTTGGATGCTACTTGAATGGTGTGTGAATTAAACCCCCCCCCCCCACCTCGAGAAAACCTGCGCACAGTGTTGATTACGACGGTGCTCGCGAGCAATAGGCTGTAGAAAATGATGGGATAACATTTATGCATGTTAGTTGAATGAAGTATGAATTCTAGTGGAATGCTGTTGAAAAAACAGTTATGTGCTCGATGAGAGAGAGAGACACAGAGAGAGTGTGTCCAGTTGCGTGTGCTATGACTGTTGCATATCTTTTAACAGCCCCCTCCCCTTTACTCAGATTCTTTCGTGCGTCTAATTTTTTTTTGATGAATTTAATAATTTATATAATTAAAAATTACATCACTCCTGATAATTTATTATGTAAAACAGCGGTTCTCAACCTTTTTTTGACTCGCGAGCCCTTTTCAGTACATAATTTTTATATCAGAGTTCCTGTTTGACTCGAGGAGCCCTTTTCGTATAATTTTTATGGCGGTACCCTTGTAGCCCTCTTTTTTTTTTTTTTCATTTATCAATCAAACTTACTTATTTTTTTTTATTTTCTTTGAGTCACCGCGGAGCCCCTGGGAAGTGCACACGGCTCCGCGGAGCACTGGTTGAGAACCGCTGGTGTAAAATAATCTGGGATTGGATTGGAGACTTTGTCAGCTTCCCCCCTATGTTGTGGGTCGTGGGCATAGAGTAGTAATAGTAACAGTGTATCTTTAGTCTATTGTCTTGGGTATGACCTCCAGAAAGGCAACGCAGACAGGGTCCGAAGCGAGTCTTTTGTTTATTCATATTTACTGGGGGGGGGGGCCGTCAAAGTTCCCTGCCTGGGAAGCCCTGCTGCAGGATGTGAGGGCCACGTCGTGCGCATCTTTGTTCAGACACGTCGTTGGAAAATTTTGCCCTTTTGTGGTATTTGTAACCTTCAGTTATGTTGCTGGTGGCGGGTCCTCAACCGATTTTGTGTCGTGAACGCCGTCTTTGCCAATCGCCGACGCACCCATAAGTCTGAAACATACTGAAATGGTGGTAATGCTACTCCTGGGAAACAACTAGAATGGCAAGTCGATAGATGTCGCCGCCAATGCAGAATCAGGTATCTTGCCCCCCCTCCTCGGGGGGGGGGGGAACTTCAGGGATGGATGAGCTGCTCACGTGTTAACAAGTTCAACATGCCGGGCATATGCGATGACAAAGGTTCAAGTAATTTCTTGTTGAAATGTGATTTTGTTTTGAGGTGCCGTCTTAACGCATGGGTCAACCCGGGCATGACCCACACCTTCTACGGCACCTTCTGAAAGCCTCCGCACGAAGCTCTGACGTCACTGAAGTCGCCCATTTCACCTGTAGCCATTGGATATAGCCGTCCGACGTATGCGAAATCTTTACTTTTTTTTGCAATATACCAAATGACTAGATGAAATGGACGACTTCAGTAACGTCACGAGCTTCGCGCGGAGGCTTTTTGCTATAGAAGGTATTGGCATGACCCGAACGCTTCAGGTGTATAGGAGGCCTCGTCATAATGGGATTTGGTGCGATGATTTTTTAAGAATAACTATGAAAATTGGCAGGCAAGTACTCAATTTAGGTAGGGTGCCTCAGAACATCACTATGCCCGGGTGAGGGGATTGGGCCATGATGCTGTTAAGGTGGCCCTGTTTGTTTCTTGTCTTGTATCGAAATTAAAAGTTATTATTGATCGTTAAGTTCCTCCCCTTTGGTCAGCATCTTTCAAGGAGTCGATACGGTCTTTGTAAAATTCTGAAAGAGCGCATCAAGATTCATCAGGCTGGAGCCCCGTGAGCCTACCCCATGTGGAGGCCATGACGTCATTCACAGTAAATTCGGCGACGGCTATTATTTCAACGGGTAATGATGTCTCGTTAATTTCGTGCGTGACCGTATTTGAAGGCAAAGTACAACAACGCTACTTTTCCCTTTATTCCGCTCCCACCACCGAAATCGATCCATCAGTTAATTTAACAACATCGTGTTTTCGTTAAAATTGGAACCATATCCGCGGGTGTGACGGTGCAAATATAGATGTGCCTCTTCGTGATAGGAATCATCGCTCGCTACCGTGCGTTCTTTTCCAATGGCCGTTCTACTCAACTCGTTTCCCCTCAACCAAACAAGAACTTGAGTGACAGGATAGCACGTGTATCTGGGATACCAAAAGCCGCGACGTGATCGCCATCTATCGAGAGAAAGGAGAAAAAAAAGCGGATCAATGATTCGGAATACATAAAATAAAATGAATTTTCTTTTCAAGATTTTGCAGCAATAAATATTTTTATTTATTTCTCCTAAAAAATATTTCGTAGCATTTAGACGTATTGAACAATATTTCAAAAAACATTTTTTAAATAAAAATTTTTTTTGAAACGGGCACCGATGTGAAGTGAAGAAGGGTTCTTTGCATTAACGGTCACGGCCAAAACTTCGTTTGATAGCTTACGAACGTTTATAATTTGTTTCATGTTCCTTAGCTTTTTCTCAAGCCGATTTGCGACACCGACAGGCTCGCTTGAAGTCTGTCGGTGCAATGAGCTGTGTTTGGTAGTCTACGATTCGGTGAGAAAATTATAACTAGATTTTCTTTCTTTTTTTTTTAAATAACTCTGCAGTTTACCAATTCCATTGCAATATTCCGCAGGCAAAAATTTGAATCCACGCCAACCAGGGCCGTAGCGTACCCTCTCGGGGACCCCGGGGTAGACATTTCCTTGTTGACCCTTCAAAAGGGGGAAAAAATATGCAAATTAAGTGTACATTTTTTGTGGGGCTGTATTTGACTCAGTGCCCCAACCTAGTTTTACATCCCTGATACCAACCCTTTTAGCGGCTCAGTAGAAATCGCCAAACCCCGTTCAAAATGCCATATTTTTGTTTTAATGAAGTGGGCTGGCTATCTTTAGATTTTCAGCAGGTAACAAACTAAGGGGTCCGGGGAAAAGTGTTCCATTGAGGAGTTTACAAAATATTTGAGTTTGTCAATACTAAAATAAGAGGCTTTTATAGAGGCGAGATATCTCGTCAATGAAAGTGTTGAAAATGAGCTTGGGAAAACAATATAATACAGTTCTTGGTAAAACCCAATTTCCAGGGGTCGACATGACGACTATTTCTGAATTGGAGTCCGAGGACAACACATCGGAAATTGTGTTTTGCTTGTCAACTAACGCGAAAGTTGGGTGTCAGGCCGTTTCACTTGAAAAATTGTATGCTTAGCTCAAGAAATTTGGCTGGCACCTAAATAATTTTTTCATTTGTGAAATCCGGGCATACTGCAATGGCGTATTATTTTTCTGGGAAGTCACTCAAAGTCCTTAAAATTCTGTCATTCAAATTTTTTTTTTTGCAGGCACCGACTGGAAGACAGCATTGGAGTGGGGTTCGTGGGGAGTACTTGGGGTTGCATTTTTCCCGTATATATATACGTATCTGGGCCCACACAGGACCCACCTTTGCAGTGGCATCGGAGCCGGGAATACAGACCCAACAGTATTTTGCAGTTCCGGTATGAGCACCCCCCCCCCCCCCTTCAGAATTGATTCAGAAATCAATCTCCTATAGGTTAGCACCCACTGGTCTAAAACACTTTCGAGGACTCTTCACCTTTCGTTGGGGCGGGGGGGGGGGGAAAGAGTGGTGCACGCTCGTAAGATGGAGAGATGTATGGTACAGGGAATCTCTTCCTATTAATCCCTTCCTATTTGCAATTTGTCTGGAGCATTGTTTGTGTTAATCGGGATAGCGTAGAATCTCGTGGGTTTCTAGGAAAATTAAAGAAGCGATGTTTTTTTTCTAAATCCCATAGTATTTCGTATTTTGTTTTCGTTCTGAAGATGGCAGCACCATCCATAAATTCTGCTTATTTCTTATGATCATCCTCATGGATTTTCGGTTTTGATAAATTGATAGCACGGAATTAACAAAATGCAAAAAAAAGGTGAGAACACGCCCCCCTTGTCAATTCACATCTTTTTTTTCTTTTTTGTGCGAAATTACGAAATTCAAAATTTGCAAAAAATATTTGAACGGTGCCACGCTGCTGTAAGTTGTATCAAGCTCATTCTATTCAACTCGCGTGGGCCCCTGGAATCACGGGGGTGCCGGGGGTTGGAAACCGGGATCCTGAGGTTGTGGGATACGTGAAAAAAATTTTACCCTTTCCTTTCCCAAAAACTTGGGAGTGCGAGAGAATGTTTGTCTCGCCACGCATGCATTGGAAAAGATTGAGCATTGCACACACACATTCCTTCAAGCAGTGCCGTCTTAACTCACGGGCCCACATGGGCACGGCCTGTTGGCCTCAAGAGAAGAGGGGGCCTCAGAAAAACAAGTAGTTGAATTTCGAGAATTTTCTAGGTTGTGAAAATTAGTTGGTTCCCAGAAAAATTAGTTGGGCCGGGAGCCCGTGATGCTCTTAAGACGGTCCCTGCCTGCGAGGCGATGCTCATAATGGTTGGTTACATTATTTCATAATTTCTCTTCCCCCCCCCCCCCCATTTGGAAAGGTATTTAATTTCTTTTGGGTCAGGGTTCTTTACCCTTTTTTTAGCCGCGAAACAAAATGATCAACTTTGCGTCCCGTGGAAGTGTTTATTTTCCGAAATTAATGACACCATTGGCGCTATAAGTGCATTTGTAACAGGACTGTAAGTGGAATGGTCAGACCCACATCAAAAGTCCTTCGGACCAAAACCCACATTACGATTACCGATGGTTTAGGAGCTACTATATCGTAGCTATTGCTGGGCCCTTGGATCCCAGAAGGTGATAAGGCCCGTCAACAACGGTTGGTACCCATATTTTTTAAAAGTCTCAGCAGCAAGCACATGTCCGGGGCGGGAGGCGATTGCCCCCTTTCGAGAGCGGAATAATATTGGAGAAATTTATCTACCGTAAAATACGGGATGATCCAATGCCCCCTATCATAATAAGTAGCTTCTCCGACACATCGCCTCGGGTCCGCCCCATTCACAGCTGAAGATATCGGTCTTCGCTCTATTCGAAGCTGAAGTTGCCTGCCTCAGTTCTATTCGGAAGCTGAAGATGCCTGCCTCCGCTCAGTCACGAATCCAGGGAGGGAAGGTGGTGATGGGAACGATCGCCCTTCCAAAGAGCCGAATAATATGGTTAAATCTGAATGCCCCGTAATATACGGGACGATCCAACGAGCTTACACAATTCGTCCCTCTCGGACACATCCTGGATCCGCTCCTGTCTCAGCCGAGTGCTTGAACTTCGAATAAAAACCGGCATCAATTAAGATGTTTCTCAGGATCACCAGTTTTTTCCCCACGTCGAATGTAGTTAGCATATATCTATTTGCTATCGGCAGACATCATTGCCATGATCGATTAGGACCACCAAGCTCGTCGTATTATTATTATATTTTCTTTCTCCTCTCACCTTGGCTAGTTAAACGTACCCGTAAAGAGCTGAGAAAAAGAAAACCATTTTTTTTTCCTCCGACCGACCAACGTCATAATCAATCGAGACTCTCTGACAAGTTATTACAAGTGGCCGACAACTTGTTACCTGATTAACTTCCATGTTTAACATGCTTCCATTTTTTTCCCCTTCTACGACCAAATACAGCACTTTATGCGGTGTTTTGAAGCTGTGTTGTGTGCGCAACTGATAGGTTTTTATTTCGTTTTTCTATTTGAGGATAGTCGAGAATTTTTGTAGAAACTTTTTTTTTCAAAGTCGTGGGACGTCGGATGTCTAAGGCCGTGATTACACTATAAAAGTTTGATAAAATCCCTTTTATAAAACTTGAAAAATCTAACCAATAAGGTTATTGGTTACATTCTAGAAAATGTAACCGTTGACCTTATTGGCTGCATTTTTCAAGTTTTATAATAGGACTTTTATCAAACTTTTATAGTGACCAGCCTTAGACGGAATTACACTACAAAAGTTATTTTATAAAACTTCAAAAATGCAACCAATAAGTGCATTTATTACATTCGATCCAATGTAACCGATACTCTTATTGGTTAAATTTTTTCAGTTTTATGAAAGAAAAGTTTCGTAAAAGTGCTTGTATAAAACCTGAAAATACTGATCGGTGGCATTCTCTCGAATGTAGCCGATCAGCTTATTCGTTTTAATTTTCAGGCTTTCGCCGGGATTACACTACAAAAGTTTCATGAAAGTTCATTTATAAAACTTGAAAATGCAACCAATAAGCTGTAAAAAATGAAGTGTATTTGGAAAATGTTCATCCACACTAGATGTGAGGATTCCGGAATTGCAGATTTTTACTTGTACTTTACGAGACTCTCACGGCCATCTTAACGCCTGAGTCCCACCCGGGCACGGCACGGGGGGGGGGGGGGTCTCATTATAAGATCTGGTGGAATGATTTACGACAATAAATATGTAAATTAAGAGATGGAGCCTAATGATACCTAGCTATGATGCTGTTGAGAGACGGACAGCAGGGGACAAACATTTTTTGGACACGCATTCAAAAATTTGAGTTATATGGAACAGCCTTTCATTATCATTAAAGGTTCTGCGGAACAGCTATGACGGGTTCCGCGAGAAGTTTTACGTTGTGTAGAAACCCTTCTCTACATCACCTTCAAAACGCTAGGTGATGTGCCTTTTCGAACGGTTGCATGGTATGATTTTAATGGGTTTTTTTTTCATTCCAGACATTGTAATTGCTTAAGAGGGGGGGGGGGAGGATAAGTATTAGTTTAGACTTTGAATTGCGCCAAACTATTAATCGACGCCACTTGGCGAGTCCATCAGCTCGAGTAGAGGAGGCGATACGGACTCGGTATGTTTTTTCTGGGTGTGTGTGTGTCTGTGTAAAGTGCCGTACTGGTCCATGGCTGGTTTTTGGCCCAGAATTGATATTGAGGTCACGTTTTCTTTTTTCTTGAGGCTGTTCTATTAGTGTTGTTAGCAGTTAATTTCCTGGTTAAGAAATCATGTTCCACTTATCCCCCGCGTCTGGATAGATGGATGAAAATCACGTGACTGCGAACTAGCCCTAATTTACATCACTCTTTCCCAAATTGAGCGATATCGCCTCTTGGGGGGTAGGGGGGCACTGGGGCGGGAAGATCTACAGATATTGAATCATATGGGTTGTCTTAAGCAGAAAAGACTCTGAGAATTTTTTTTATGGCAGTTGAAACGATGAAGTGAATATGTTGTGAAGATTCTGATTCACGTCATCGATACATTTTTTGTGGAAAAAAATTAAAGAAACGTCCTTGAATTTTTTTAAAGTATTTTTTTAAAGTATGGCTTGACTGTTTATGACGACGTAATTATTGGAATCGCTGGCGGAATAAATGAATCTAATTGAAAGCCGATATTTTGATTGAAATTTGTCTTTATCGAAGAAATGTCGCAAGTCCCATCTTGAAATCGATTGCACGCTTTTTTTAATGAGTTGCATGCAGTTTCGATATTCGTATATTTTTGAGTTGAAATCAACTTGAGGTTTTTTTTGTATGTACACGTGGAATAAATGGAAAAGCGTGGATGCGATGTTTTTCCCCCCCAATGACTTTTTAATAAGCTTTTGCATACGCGGTGCTATCGTTTCGGTTATTTGCGGCCACCTGTGAAATATTGATTCGACGTTATCAGGATATCGAACTCGTACCACTTCGTTAATTCTTCATGGACCTCCGGAAAACGATTCGAATCGAAACCGACCTTGCGTGGAAAATATCGATTAAAAGACTCATCCGAACTCTCCTTGCAACTGGATGATCTCAAGCCAGCGCTGTTATCGATGCTGCGGACACTTTCAAATGTGAATGAATAGGGTTTATAATCGTAAGCGGGGTTCATTGCGATTTAATTACATTGATCCACCGATAATGGAAAATAACAGAGGAAAAATCTGTAAATTTTTCAAAAGGTTGATCACTGACGATGATTGATCGTTCGTTGCCACTGGCTGTAAATGATTGAGAACATAGTTGTACATAAAGGCTGTCGTGACGGCAGTTCGAAAGTTTCAACAGTTTTTTTTAGTCCACCAGGGTCTTCTTTAAGCCGTTGGTAGGGTATGAAACTCGTGTCCGGCTTCAAAATTTTTCTGTTCGGTATGGCGGTTCGGAAAGTCACGTGTGTGGTTCTAGTACAGGAGTGGCTAACCTTTTTCCAAACCTTGCCATAACCAAGATTATTTTCGATGGGTGTGCCACTATGTATTTTTCCATGCAGACCATACGTCTAGTTTTCCGGGACGAGCATTCTCTCCATTCCCGCAAAATATTGTTCGGCTGTTCTCCTTATTTTCGTAATGTTCATTTTGTCACTCTTATGAGTTCTAAATTCTTTTTATTTTTGAGTCATATAAATTCGGTTATCGCAATGCAGATTGTGCATGTCTGTACATCGGTAGAAGTTCATCTTACCTACATCCCCCAAAGCAGAATATGCCGAAATGTGCGACGTACGTTGTAGAGCAACCAGTGCTGTTGCAGTGGAAGAATTTTAAGAAAAGTGTAGAAAAACGCTATTATGTAGATGCAAATTTTTACCGCAGAACATTTTAAGTCGGCTGAGGGATCGTTGCAGAGCAACGCAAAACATTCTGCTTTGGGACCTACATCACGTTGGGCATAACACCGGAACCTGAGGACTCTGTGCTTGGGCCCCCCCCCCCCCCAAGAATGCATGGGAAAAACAACGTATGTCCCCGTGCGAGTTATCCTGAATCTCGTACGCATGGGATATGTCCAACAACTGCGCCCAAACATGAAAAACCAAACAGAAACGCATTGAATATAGAAAGTCATCGCTTGGTTGTTATTTTGAGTGTGCCTACCACACTAAATATAGGTTTAACAGCCTACAAGATCATCAAGGATTGTTTAACCCTCTCGCGTACAAGCTGCTGGCGATAAATTTGAATGATCTGTTTCAGACGTATAGGGGATAAATGTGGTAGGCTTGTTCCACGTTAAAAAAAGATGGAAGAGAAAGAAAGAAAGAAATATAAGGGTGGAGAGGAACAAGTGCAGAGATGATTGTATGCACAGCAGGGCCGTAATTAGGATTTTTGCCGCCCGGGACAGTTGCCCCCCCCCCCCCCAGCCCCTGTAAGATTTAAGAATTTCTTCAATTTTTGAAAAGATTGTGTTACATTTTTGTAATACCATGATTTGTGATACCATGGCGTGCCACGGGTTTACCACGCCTGTTCTAGCAGTTAATACATAAGCGGCAACGGCAAAAAAAAAAAAAAAAAAAAAAAAATCTTGTCTAATCCTGCGTTTAGACGAGTAAACCAAGGTTTTACAAAACATTGTTATCTATGAAAGCTAGACCGACGAAAAACGACAACCTAACCGAGGTGACGAGTGAACGAAGTTTTACTGCATTTGTTCACATCTATCGAATAGGTGCGTTGAAAGGAACATTGTGCATTTATCAATACGTTTGCTATAAACGCGAGCATATGTAAATATTCGATTAACCTTCTTACGACTGGTGTTGGGAGCACATCGTTTTATTAATCGGGAAAAAAAAAAATATTTTTCTTAGGGGCCATTCAAGTATTACGTAAGCAGATTTTTAGCCATTTTTGACCCCCCATCCCTGTCAGCAAAATTTCATCAGCAGCTTAGAATATTTCATATCTTCAAAAAGGGTGGTTGATGACGTAAGAAACCTTCAAACCCCCCCCCCCTTGTCATAAAAACTCAGCAAATCTGAAACCCCCTCCCCCTCGATGCTGACGTAATACTTGAATGACCCCTTACATAGAATAACTATAATTTTTTTTCTTCCTGAACGTGTGAGACTCCAAACTTAATTTACAGAACGAAAATTTCATTCATTTCAGCAGTTATATCAAATTTAATTTTCTTCAAATCACCTATTTTTAAGGAAGGTTAAAAATTTGTTTTGAATTTTAATATTGTTTCTATGGACACGGGCAAGTTCAGAAAAAGTGCAGGAGATTTTTTTTCATTAATTTTAAAATTGATGTCTTTAGACCAGTGGTTCTCAACCTTTGGAAGCCCGCGGCCCGGTTTCATTTATTTTTGTGAGTGGGAGGCCCGGTCAAACACGTGATTAACGGAACGTGAATGGGGTAAAAGGAAACGGCAGATCAGTCGCGGCCCGGTATGGATGATGTCACGGCCCAGTACCGGACCGCGGCCCGGCGGTTGAGAAACTCTGGTCTAGACTTTATGATCAGAAGTAGAAACATAGCAGAAAAAAAATTGAGAAAATCAATTCAAATATTAATTCGGACGGTAAAAGGTTAAAATACGATTAATCGATTAAAATTTTTTTGGCTAACCAGTGAAAAATTTTAATCTACTCCCAGCTCTTGTATCTTCGTTTTACTAAATTTGGTTTTGAAATGTTCTTTATATAATACTTTTTTTTTTCTTTCATTTTTTCTTCAGAATCCCACCGCTCCAAGTCCATTAGCACAGATGCCGCCAAACGAAGGAATGCCAGGAGGACCAATGCCGCCAACGGGATTTTTTCCTGTGAGTTTCACTCTCGAATATTTCGACAGATGGCGCTTGCATAGCCTCTGTTTTCCTTGGTATTTCTCATGAATGTGTTTCTTCTTCACCTATTGATTTTTGTTTTTTTCCCTTCCAAAAATGTTCACAACAGCTATAAGGTTGCTCGTGGACACATGCGTTTACTTTTTTTTTCTCGAACAAAGCTTCAGTTTTTTTGGTGAGCGATGAAAATACGAGGCATGTCGTGAATAAATATTTCATCACTCCTTTTGTTTCAAAGTCACCATTTTTTCCCCCACCTAATGTTTTTAGTAGATACTAAATTCAATCGGGAATAATTCCCCACCGCCCATTACAATTAACGTTTGTGTATTGAAAGGTGTGCATGAAGGAATTTTTTTTATCAACTTGAAATTTCCGTTTTATAATTCCATGCTAGAAAAAAAATTGTTTTAAGCAAGGAGTTTGAACTTCCTCTCATGTCTGCCGCCAGAGGAGTATGCAGGAAGAAACAGACCTATAGAAATTACAGAATACTTCGCAAAAATCTATAGAAAATCAACTTTATGCTGCATTAATCATAAATCTCGATTTTATTTAAAATGCTTCTTAAAGAACTCAGAATTAATGGAGAGGTGTGAAGATATGTGTCTCCCCCGCCCCCTCCATAGGTTCTCCGTATGGCTTTAGTGTTGGTCCTTTATTGTGTTGTGAGAAAATAATGATGCGGCAAAATGATTGCGCACTCTATAAAATTCATGCATCTATAAAGAAAAATTTGTTTTTATACTGTTTATGTAGAGGAAAATGTAGTTTTTTTAAAAACGTGAATCTTTTTGTATGTTGAAGAGTTTTTATTACGTGTACGCAGTGCCGCAACACTAGCCATTTCTGCGCCCTGTGCAAGAATTTGCATTTGGGCCTCTTCTGTCTCCCCTCCCCCCAAAGCGGGTTCCTGTGCGGGTGCACCTGTTGCGCCTGCCTAGTTACGGCACTGTGTGCACATATCGTCAGAGTAATTATTGTATTGATGATATCGAATTTATCGATTGGGTGCAACTACTCCCCCGGCAGATGGTTCTGACGCTTTTTTCATGAGATTTTTTTTTTTTCGTAATTTGGACAGGACAGGTTTTTTTGTTTTGTTCCCGGCAGTGCCGTAACTACCCAATGCAAAAATTTGCATTTAGGTCCCTTCTGGGCCCTCCCCTCCAATTAGGCCCTATGCGGGTGCACCTGTCGCACCTGCCTAGTTACGGTTTCCGGATTTATTATTTCATCGTTGCGGCAATTTTGACGGCTTGTTTGGACTTGGGGATTTGTACTAAAGAATTATTCTTCCAAAATTCATCCCATGTTTAATCCTTTGCACTCCGGAGGTTTTATTGGCACTTCACTGGTACAGTTCGTACTTCATACCGCTTCTCTAGCGATGATGAACCCCCCCCCCCCCCCGGATGTTTGTCCCTTTGCGATTTATATGTATTATGAGTTATTCTAAAAAGTCGAATTCATACAGGGGTATTATCGTAAGGGTTCGTTGTAACAATGAAGTACTCTTTCCTGTTGAGGTCTTATGTTGAGTCCCCCACCTCGACATATGCATGACCCTCCCACAAGGATGGAACTGACAGGTCTCTATCCCTGGGACCCCGAGATAATTATCTATTTTCTGTTTTTTCATGCTGTAAATTCAGTATAGAAGGGCCCGTGAACAATACCGGTGGAGGTACCATGCCTTAGGAGGTAGGACCGCAGAAGGTTAAGATTTTTCATGTATGAACTCTATAAACTATAGAAATGAAAGTGCAAACTACAGGCATCCCTCGCTTTACGCGATTAATTTGTCCGAGGATGAAATTGCGATGAATTCAGCATGGCAAACATAGCAATAGAGGGAAGGGGTCCCTTCAGTATAAAATAAAAACAGTATAATTCAATGAATTATTCAAGTTTATATATAAATCTGGATTAATAAAATTGCTGAATCATCTTCGTTTTGGATGTATGAGAGAATTTAATTAATACTATTTTATATAAACGCTTTATATTTCTGACAGTCTTCGTTTGGATCATGAATGGACTAATTCTTGTCAAGTGCGGGGTTCTGCTGCCCTGAAATTCCTAAAATGACCCAGACCGGTCCGGTCATACTTTTTTTTTGATAAAACAGTGAAGGTTCGTCTTAGGAGCAGCATTTTTTAAAATCTTATTAATGATTTGAAAATACCTCTCGCAAATAAGTTTCTTCGATTGCAATAAAAATTGGTAATGGAAATCAAAAGCCCTTTGATTTTCATCATTGATTGTATTTTGCATTTCCGCATTCATGAATGAACTATAAACGATATTAATAAGTGAGTCAGGTTGCTCTGATGCGAGAGATTCGAGCGTTTCATACTCACTTATCTCATCTACATCCTCAAATCCAACGGATTTTATGATCGTCATGAATAAGTCATCTCTATGATTTGCAAGCTCATTTTTAGATTTTGCATTATTAGAATCGAATTTCGGACCGAATTTCACAGTTTGTGATGTTGTAAACCAACTTCCCAAAATCGCGTTATGGCGAAAACGCGTAAGCAAAGTGAGATTGCTTAAAGCGAGGTATACCTATATAAGCAGGGCCGTAAGTGGCGATGCAGCAAAAATGATTTTGCCATCCCCCACCACTAATAAAATTCAGTGATTTTATAAGGCTGTTTTTGTTCCCCTCCTAAAATTGGCCGCCCCCACAAAGTTGCCTGTCCGGAGCAGTTGCCGCCCCCCCCCCTCCAATTCTGGCCCTGACACGTAGTTTTTCTATTCTAGGGGAAAACAATTTAACATAGTTTTCTTCAATGCCAAACTAAAATTCTTCTAATTGCATTAAAACTTAGTTTTTTTTAACCCATTTGCGTCTACACTCTTTATTCGTTAGCTGTTGAACCACAAATCGATAAGGAAAACGAGTTTCTTGCATACCATACCAGCGGACATTCTGCTCTCAGTTGATGAGGAACATTCGAGGATTATTCCTATAGTTTGTTTCAGGTTAACTTTGCAGTGAAGAGAAAGGTAGAGAGTGTACTCCTTCGCTGCAAAATATAGTTCCCATACATCGGTGGTTTCTGATGATCATTTATATAGAATATTTCAAATTTTTTTATGATTTCGAAAAAGATACTGAAAAAAATACCGTTTTGAACCAATGTATATTCGTTTAAAATTTTCAAATTAGAAAAAATATTGGCTACCATTATCAAAAATCCATGGCGTGCTCAAGAACGTTTTGGCGTGATTTCCAAGAAATTTTCCCAGCCAATATCACTGTCGTGCTTTTTTTTTTTGGTTGCACAATTATATACATATATTATATCGTCATTTTGTTGAATTTTCCAATAGATACAATTTTTCATTCAGTTTTTCATGTAGTTATAGGCCTACACACCCAGACGAATATTCGATCAGGTTTTTTTATTCTCCCGAAAATAGCCTCCAACGAATTCAGATATCACTCATAGATTACAGGAAGTGTCCCTCTTTCAGGACAGCGCCGATACCGTTGTGAGAGGCTCTCTTTATGGGTGTAGGTTACGGTTCCAGGCGCCCCCCCCTTTTTTTTAAATTATCTATTTCTTGCCGTGTTCGTAGGATTGGGGTGGTTTCTGAATTCCAATAGCCGATAGCGGAGGGTGTTGACATAAGTAATGTCTCTTTTGCACCCACACCAACACGCCATCTTCTCCCCCACAGCAGAGGCTGTTCTTCCAGATGCCCCCTTCAGTGTCTCTCCAGATAAATATAAACAAGCAAGAGAGAGAGACCCACAATGGTTTAGGCTTGCAGTGTAGTTTTTTCTTCTGTGACAGTTGCATCTTTCTTTTCACCAGAGATAGACACGCTAAAACGTTCTCCGTTCTTTTTGGCAATAATGCATAAGGCACGTTATCGAAAAGAAGAGGAATTTTGGATTGCAGATGACCTGATGGAACACATGTTGGAGCAACAACAATTAATAAGTAATAGAGAATCCGATAGTTCTACAACTTCAAGTGAGGATTCCATAGAATGGGAATCCGTAAAAAATGACAAACTGTAATAACAAGTGGCATTGACGTATATGCGTTCGGGTGTGTGAGCGACGGAAATTTCGGCAAGAAAAGTGAGTAAAAGACTTCTAAATTTTTCCTTATCATTTTTATTATTATTATTTGGAGCTATTCCCAAATTCAAACGTCAAAACCGGGTTAATAGGAGTTACCAAGATATTTTTCAATAAAAAAAAAATGATATTTTTTTTTCAAAAACCGCACTTTAATTTCTGAAGGTATCGATGATGGGTTTTTTTTTCATTAGCTAATTGTTACTAACTGTCTGCAATTTTTTCTACAAGCACATTACGTTATTCGTAAAAAATTTTTTTTTCTGCGAGATTGGCGAGAATCAGACATACCTTGCCGAGGCCGCGCATCGATACGTAGGTTAAGAGGCTTTCGTTGTCATAGCAACGAGTGATGCGGTTCCCTCGTAGCTTCCTCTTCACTGCAAAGTTAACCTGAAACGGACTATAGGGCTGCCAACGATCCTCTTTTAGGAGGATATGTCCCCCTCCTTGATGTCATTTCAAGCGTCTTCCGACGTTTCGGAAAATTCTCCCTTTCCTCCTTTTTAAGTTTCCGGAGAGAAATTTTTTTTTTCTCCGCTTTGAAACATACATTTGTTCATCGATATCAGTGTTTTTGTGTTCCCACGCGCATTCACCAATAGCCGTCGAAATTTCCAGAATTTTTTGTTTTCTTTAGTGCCTCAGTCGGGGGAAATTTTGTTGGTCGGAATAGTGGCGCCATCTATCGGGGAAATTTGGATAAGCGACGTCACTGATGGAGCGTGAGCAGGCGTCTTCCTTTCTCAGTTTTCGAATCTGGTAACCATGGCCCCCACATCCTGGAGCGGCGCCCCTAGGATGGGACCTTTGGCGATCCCCAGACAGACTTTTCACGGGCCCCTTCATAGTGAGTTTATGGCGTGAAAAAAAAAATGATGAGAATGGTTCCGGACCCTGTCAGCCTCCCCCTTGCAGGGCCCATGCCCCTAGGCTGGAATATTTTGCGCCCCCCCCCCACCAGACTTTGGCCTCTTCGTGATGGATTTATAGCGTGAAGAAACAAAAAAAATAATGAAAATCGTCCCGGGCCCCAGGGCTGAAGCCTCGCCAGCCCACCCCTTGTGGGGCCACGCTCGTAACCCTAGTTATTCCGCTTACGAATGCAAATGGGTTAAAAATAAGTATTTCTGTAATAGAAAGAAAAAAAAAAGAGTTTATTTAAAAACAAATATAATCTCAGCAGAGGTTTAACCATTTCAGTGGCGACACGCCGCCGAAAACGGGTGATTCTAAGCAGTGCCGTCTTAACTAATGGGCCCACCCGGGCATGTCACGGGGGCCTCAAAAAAATGAGAACTGGTTCAAATTTTCAAGTCCCAAGGGTAGGGTCGCGGAAAAATCACTTGGCCCGGAGGCCCATGATGCTCTTAAGACGGCCCTGATTCTAAGCAGTTTCCTTGCTGAATACGGACGATTCATGCATGTGTTACCCGCTACCTAACATGCCCAGTTATTCTATAGTTGAATTTAACAACTGTAGAAGGAATATACAGGGGTCTGTCAAGACATTTTTGGGAAGTGGGGGGGTGGAGTGTCCTGTTTTTGTGAGAGTTTTCCTCATTTTTGTGATAAACAGTAAAAAATGAAGTAGTCTAATTTTAAAATGCCAAATTTATGGTTTTGTTAATTTGCATTTTGAGAAGGAAAAACGGCCTCTGGAATTTCTGCTGGACAGACCCCTGATATGCAGGGCCGTAACTAGGATTTTCGCCGCCCCCACAACTTTAAAATCCGATAATTTTGTAATGGTGCTCTTAATTCCCACCTAAAACTGCGGCCGGGGCAGTTGCCCCCCCCTCTCTAGTTAGTTACGGCCTTGCTGATATGGATATATATATATATATCATATTTTTAAAATTAAAATCTGCCACCCCCCCCCCCTTCCCCAGCGCTTTTTATTTGCACAATTATTTTCATAGATTTGTAATTTTAAACATTTAAAATCTGTAGTTTAAGGGCACATTATGTGAGAGATTATCTGCTTTTTGGTGAAGAATATGTATCATGTATTCTTTTTATTGACATTTATCGAAGGCCGTAGAGGAGGGGGGGGGACCAGAAAACCCCCAAGGGCGACACCCCTGGTTCTCCCCCCCCCCTCCGAAAAGTGCGAAAATGATCGAGAAAAGGGAAAAAATGGCCTAATCTATTCTATCACTTTGCACCCCCCCCTCTCCTCCGAACGAAATTTCGGGCCTGCATTCACCAACGTTAATTGGAAAGAAAAAATTTGTGGTGTAAAAATAAAGGGGGGGGAAAAAAACCTTCAACTAATGAGGACAGAAACAATGATTTGTATGGTAGCGCCATCTATGAGGGATCTTTGAAACCGTGTTTGACACCAATTGAACACGCACAAAACTTTTTTTTTTCAATATTCGCCTCCATATAAACGTACCATTACATTCATAAAAGGAAGCAACTAGGATTTTTCGGCAAACGTGACCCCCCCCCCTCTACTGGGGCAATTTCATAACAGTATCTTTTGCTCTTCACTGAAATTTGTTACTTCTCTTATATTTGTTGTGAGAAGCAGAGCCGCAACTGTGGGGGAGGGGAGGAGGGAAGAAGCAGGTCTACTTCACCAAACACCAACTCTGGCCATGTCACTATATTGCAATTTACTGCCATTAATGAGGTGGGTTCGTTGTCTATCGGTGGTCGCCTCGAGTTCATTTAGGGAAAATATCTTATCGAACCCAGGACCATGACAGCCACCTTCATGGTGGTGGACGAGCATCTTACCACCATGCCACTCGGGCGGGGGAGCAGGTCTGGCGCCTAACAAAAGGGAGGGGGAGGCGAATTTCACCACTTAACCTCTCCAGCATTATGGAAGGGGGAGGTTGACAAAATGCGTGCTCGCAAATTACCTTCTTGAGATGCATCCCGGAGGTAATGAACTTGTCTCAGCTGACTAAGCATCTGGTTGCGGCCCTGCTAGTCTCGGCTGTGCATGTATATCTTACGGTGAAAGTCTGATGACTGGTAAAAGAAGCCCAAAATACGCTTGTGAGCGTTTTCATTTTGGGCTTTTAGCAAGTCAAATCAAAGCCTGTTTTCAATTAATCATCATGAACTTCTTTGTTCCTGATCTTTTGATAATTATAATTATTCAATAAAAACAATTAATTGAAAAATTAGTTAAGTTCATAGTGGCTTATTAATTTATTATAGGTTTCCGATGCTAGCTATGTTAGTAATTAATTAATTAAAAGTTCATACTTTTTTCAAATTAAACTAATTTACTGTGAACAATAAAAGCCGGTTTCTAATGAAAGCATTATATTAAATAATTATGAAAATTGATTAATAAGCATCATTGATTCAATTAAAAAAACGCTTTTACTGGTAAAGTAAATTAATAAGTTAATTAATGATTTCTTAATTAGCACCAGGAGCTAATAAGTTCATGGTGGTTAATTAATTCATATGTTGATTATTAATTAGTAAATATTAAATAATTATAATTATTGATCAAAATATAAGTGGCAGGAGGATCTAATAAATTTATGATGATTGATTCATTTAAAACAGGCTTGGATCGGTAAACGTCTGGAATGAAAATGTTTGCAAGCGTATGGGCTTTTACCAACTCGCCTTGGTAAAACCTTACTAGTCTTCAAGCTTTTACCGTAACATATATATTCATGTATTTTATTCTCTGGGCACTCATGTACAGTATGCTTAGATAGGCATAATTTCAAGTGTATTTATTTCACTCATTCAAATGTATCTGGCATATTAAGGAAAACATTTGCAACAAAGATGATGGGATCTATCATTGTTAGAAAGTTCTTGAAAAGTTTTGAAATCTTTTGAATTGAGTAGTATCAAAATCCACTGCGCTGAAACAGAGCGAGCCGAATCTACCTAGGAAGCATAAAACTTGTCATTTTTGAAGAAAATATTATGCAAACTCACTGAGTATATCTTGTGTTGTGAACTGAATTGTAAATATGTCAGGCATCTTCCCAGTCATGCTCACTTGACTTCCTCTCTACTATCACTTCATCACCTCTTGACCACTCCTCTCTCTGTTACAAAATAAAAAGCCCTTTTAACAACAACTTGCCCCCCTCCCTCTTCAGGAATGTATCTGGCAACCAACAAATAACTTTTCTTGAATGGGCCAATAAAGTAGCATGAATGGCATCAATCGACGTCACAGTTTAAATGCTTTCTTCCAGCTTAAAATTGAGTCAACTCACAGTACTAGCAGATGGTTGCGCTGCATTTTATCTCTCAGGCAAAACTATTGAAAAACTTATGTAAAGCTGTAAACCCGAATTCAACTTCTCTATACATACGAGCACCTACATCCCTACGAACATAGTGCAAACTATAAACTTTTTTCTTCTAGCTCTGCTGAGGCAGGCTTCAAGCCTGTTAAGACAGTCTTGTTAATCAATCCAGACTTCAATTCCAGTCTGGTAGGTTATGGTATCCATGAATATTACATTGTAACTTCTCTAGCTTGGCAAATATGTATATAATCACTTATATGTCATGAAGTTGCCTAGGTCACTGTAACTCAGGCATTTAAAACCTGAGCCTTTATCCTAGTAAAAGTGAAGTGTGAAATGCGGGAAGTAAATTTTCAAGCACCTTCAGAAATTCTGGGTATTTAATACACTATAGTGCCAGTGACTACTTCACTTTGCCATTGTTGCCTCAAGCAAATACTTGCTGTCCTTTTTCTTGCATGTACATTATGAGTATATTACGTGTATCACTGCTATTTTTTTTAAACCAACAAAAGGAAATATTTCTTCACCATCACTTATAGCTTTCGTTTTCCCTCTGATGGCTGTTCTTATGCAGGCTTTGTTGTTGTTCCTTATGCAGATGTGATCAGACATTTATAGTGCATTTCTTATTTAGATAATTCAATTCTTTATTCTCGCATTTAGCTTTAGAAATGTAGATTCAAATGGCATTCTGTTTCGTTGGTATCAGCTATCTCAAATTGTTTGACGCATGCAAGCACCGATTGTTTTTTTAATGGAGTACACATGTAGGTCACTAGGAAAGCTTTGAAATTAAGAAAAACATACAAGACAGAAAATGATAGCTTCCATTTTGGCAAGACCTTGATCTTTTTATAAACATGAAAACCAGGTGGTTTTCAACAATAACCATCATTCTTTGTCAGTAAAATTCAAAAGACAAGATTTTGGGGTGGATGAAAGTGGCAACACTATTTCTGTGCTATGACCCTTCAAGTGTATTTGAGCACAGATGATTGTTTAGCTAGAATTTCTTCCGTCCTAAAAATGATTGTCCACATAAGGCAATCATTTCAGGATGTGTAAGCAATTTCAGAGGTCATTTTCACCAAACTTATCCCTATGAGAAAGTCTCTTCCAGCCTGGCGTTATGACAGTGTCTGGAACACACCTGGGTTTCTTTAGCTGTGATTTGGGTTGTAAAAAAGTATGCACAAACACTCGCTCCTTATTTCAAGTTTTAGTGAAGAAGTTTGAATTATATGTGAAATGTATTAGATGATGCTCAACTTTCATCCATCCTAAAATTGCATTCTGAGTTTTGCTGTTGAAAAATGATGACCACTCGTAACTGCAAACCACCTGATGTTTATGATTAAAAGAAATTGAAGTCGTTAAATGCTTAATCTCTGTCTAGCTGTTTTCTTGAGTCACAGAACATTCAAATCACCATTTGAATAGTTGACACATGAAATAGAATGGCATTGGTGCAGCACTGTGTATGTTTTTTTCTTCAATTTAGATGCATTTTAGTAGGAATGTTGTCTCTGCTAGATTTGTCTGATTGCAATAGAGGGTGTGAATGTTATTGCAAAAGATGATGTGGTGTCTGAATGTTTGTGTAGCAGCAGCAGCAGCAGGGCCAATGTGTGTTTGTGTGTGTGCATTTATTTTTTTCCTTTTGAATTCCCTTGACTTTTCATTTAAAAAAAGAAAAAAAACTTCCCGCCATTTTTTTTATTATTTCTTTTTGCTTGTTCTCTCCCGGTTCTCTCTGCAGCAGAACTCGCACATGAGGCCCTCACCGCCACAGCAGCAACCAGTGTCGCAGCCGTCCCCTCACCCGCAGCCCCCTGCCCCTCATGGTCCGATGATGCAGAATCAGGTGAGGCAACATTAAAAAAACAAAACCAGTGTGTGTGTGTGCTGTGGGGTCCACCATGTGACTTACATATGTGTGGCACCCCCTTTTACACTCACATGGCACTCAAAACTCATCGTCATGGTCATTCATCACTGTCATTAATGCATGTGTATGTATGTCTGTGTGTATGTATTTGGATTCTTACATGGGGCCCTATCTGGAACACATTACTAAAAACACATATTTAGGCCTCTCACGGCGATGGAAATCCATTTCAAAGTGACATTGACTGTTCGCCTTTGGGATGTGATTGGAATTTCTTCATGGGAATCACCTTTAGTCCTCCTCAGGCTGAACATTCGAATGTGATGCACATTGAAATGAATTACTACATCAAACTGATTGAGTCTAACATTTCACAGCTTTGCTTTTTTACCTGCGAATATTCCCTCCTTTGTCCTTGCATGTTTGTTTTTCTCTTGCATGCTTTTGCATGATCTAATTGTAATCTGATTAATTAGCATTAGCAGGATTGGAATGTGTGAAAGGTTGTTGTTTTTTTGCATTGCTATGATGCTGGTATCTGGCAATGGAAATATCACATTTGGTATGTTTTCTTCAAAGTTATGATGTGATTTGCATTCACATTAACTGATACATTTTGTCTGCAAAACATTAGCATGATTTATTTCAAAATCCTGTGGTGGTGGTGGTGAATCTTAAAATTTGTACAAAAGTTTCATTTTTGATGTTTGTTATATGGTTAAAAAAAAACCAATTATATATGAAATAAATGTTTTTATTTTTTTCGTTGAAAATGTAATCTGTTTTCATGGTGAAATTCACAAATTTTTTTTACATGAGCTCGGATCAGACTAAGCTACTGACTTACTGAGTAAATCCAGTTTCATTACTTTTCACAAGTAGTTTTTCCTACAGCTTGATGATTTCGTAGCACCTGGAAGAAGAAATTGTTTTGAAAAATGCATTAGGGAATTTTCTACTTTGAAGAAAGACAAACTTCCAGCTCTTGGTTGGAGTTCAAATATACATTTATATTTTGCTAAAATTAATTAAGATGTCGTGACGCACAAAACACATAATGAAAAATAAGAGATTTTCAAACACCAGCTCGAATGGTTCTAAGCCTTAATTTAGTTTCGGTTTATTTTCTACCTATCAAATAAACACATTAATAACGTGTGCACATCGAAATTTTAAGGGATCGTATTCTTGATCTATTCAATCAGGGGGCATGGCCTATTTTAATGTAAAGTTTGAAGAATGATTTTTGACATGAAAATTAAGAGAGTGGCTCTGATGTCAGCAGATGTAAAATAATACAGTATCCAGATTATGCATTTTACACACGCTCCTTGTTTGTTTGCTAGTTTGCTGAGGGTTCAGAAAATTTGAATTCTTATGCCATTATGTGTCATAAGTCCAGAATCGCTATGTAAGGGTCATTAATTTTTCATTGAGGGCAACTATAAACTTTTTCTAACTAATGTACAAATTCTGAGTAAATATATAAATTCGTCTTTGAGTTCAACGCGTTTGGCCAATACAACTCAAAATATTCTTCATATTGATCACTCACTGACAAATACTCGGATCACACAAAAAGGACAATGTCCCTCAATTTCAATCAGGAAAAAAAAGAAAAGAAACTACTTTGTTTTGTATGAAAAAAATTACATGTTTGAATCTTGGTGTTGTAGAATTTGAATTTTCGAATCCCCAAAGGAATAATATGCCGAAATCTGCAATGTACTTCGCAGAACAATCTGGCAGAATTTTAAGAAAGATGTGGAAAACATTAATTTCCACTGCAGAATATTTCCAGTCAGCCGAGAGCTCATTTTAGAACAACGCAAAGCAATGCTTTTCGGCTTCAAATGAACAAAATACACAAATGTGCAGGTTTACCATTTTTGAATGGTTCATATCCAAAATATAGATTTGATACAAAGTGAACTTTGTAGTGATTAGAACTCATAAATAAAACCACACAATTATTTTATCAATCTTTCAACAAAATTCAGAATTTATTATTTTTCATTTTACTTTTTCCAACAAATAACTGATTTTTTTTTTTTTTTTATAAGGAAAAAAAATCAAAATGTTAAAGCATTTATACTGTGCTGCCATCTAAATAAGAAAAACTAAGCAGAAACTGGAATGGTAATTTATAGTTTTTAAATTGAACGACAGATGGCGCAGCACTCGCACAAATCGTGTGTGTTATCAAAACGGGTGGAAATGTTCCTTTGGGGAAAAATGAGACCTTTTGGATCACAATTGAAGACAAAATAAAAGATTTTGTTTACGGAATGGGCAATTTCTTAGATTGACTGTTTTTCTGCTTCGCCGCATAGCTAATGCAGCCTATGTTAGGATAGATAGAGAAAAAAATAGATGTACACGTGTGAAAAATCATTTTAAAATTTCCTATACATTCGCTTATTTAATTACTTTATTATTATCACAAAAAAATGAGTAACTTTGCCTGGTGTTAATTTATACAAAAATTGCCACGTTTTTAAGACAAATAAATTACACTGGTCGAATGGTCGACGCGTTTCGGCTCTTCAATGGAGAGCCGTCATCAGGACCTCGTGGTCAGAACTCACACAAATACAAAGGCGAACTCTTCGGACGACCAGACGTAAACATCACTCTTCATTCGTGTGAGTTCTGACCACGAGGTCCTGATGACGGCTCTCCATTGAAGAGCCGAAACGCGTCGACCATTCGACCAGTGTAATTTATTTGTCTTAAAAACGTGGCAATTTTTGTATAAATACTTTATTATGATTGACGGTTATCAATTGCCCCGAAAAGATATCAGTGTCGTGGATCAGTTCACACATGCGCATATTACTCTTAACATACATAAGATTAGCTTTTTTTTTACTTAATGGACGACTCCATTAGTATATTTTATTCAATTAATTTCCGGGATAAACTTCTACGATTATTCTTCATATTTCATGTCTGAAGCTACGTTGAATTAAATGGGCGGTTTGAAACCGATTCAACGATGATTGAGTATATTTTCGTTCGAAGAACTCCACTGTGTAACCGAAAACAGAGGTGAATATCCGTTCAGAGGAAAAAGAATAAAAATAGCCAATAATTCCCCTAAAAACTATTCTGAATGATAATCACAAACATTATGCACGCCCTTACGTAAAAAAAAGAATAGCTCACTTCGTTTCTTTTTCGGCCCCGCATAGAGATCACGCCCCGAACCCGAGCACCATATGTGACCTTCCTAGTGCGTGAACGTCCATCATAAACTAGGTTTTCATCGTGTAATTGCCGCGCTAATTACAGTAATTAAGTAAAATATGCATGCGCTGTTTAGTATGCGTTTGTTTCTTGTTTCGTTATGCCATCGTGCCACTAGTATCAGAGGTTAGAGGGAGAGAAAAATACCATGATGTTTATTCTTTTATAACGGGAGGACTTGAGTTTTTTGAGACCAGATTCAATCCGAAAAGTAATTCCCACAAGCTAGCTCCCTATTGGATATCTGGACTTAGTGTTTGCCAATCCAAGCATCCGAATTTTTTTTCTCGTGCTTTTTCAGACAATATTCCACAGTTCGATATCAATAAATGTGTGTGTGTTTGAAAAAAAGCCATCCCCTTCAGAAAAGCAAATATACATTGCTGACCTTAAATCAGCCAAACATAAAACGCTCCGGAATCATATCACTCTCGTCTAAGGTTTACATAGTAATAGTACACTGTACCGTGGCTTATATTTTGGCCAGCTGTGTAGTGTCTCTGATGGTTCCTAATATAATGGAGCTCGATTGAGACTCGGATATTTACTCTCTTTAGCACTTCTCCCAATGGACTGAGAGACCCTGATTTTTTTTTTCTGAGATATTTGTCGCCTTTAGAAATCTGTACGCTAGTCTCGCGACTCATATAGGGCATGATATTTCTAGCTTTTCGAACTTACAAAAGCTTTTTTTCCCTTCCCCCGTACCGCTATGGCTATTGACAACCGTATGGCATTGTATTGTGTTGTCTTTGATTCCGAGTGGATTACTATTCTCAGCAAGCACTGGTTTTGGTTTCGCGGGCACTAGTGGTATATCCTCCAGTTCCTATCTGTGCATAACACACTGAAATAGGACATGAGGGTTTATTACCGTCCGAAACTCGGCGTCTCAGTTGGTGCCAGATACCTTCAGTTTCTTGTTCGTGAGAACCGTGGTACTCACGGTAGAGTAACAACAGTTCTCTCGATCATTTTGTCCGATTTCGTAGCCGGAGTTTTTGATTGAAACCTCAAATGAACTTTAAATTTAAGGAGATTAGGCTCAATTATGCTGATTTTAGAGATATGTTAAGCTTGGAAACACTAGATTTTTGACAATATTTGTCATGCAATATCGGTTTCGAAGGAAATAATAAACACACTTGAGAGAAATGAACGATTACTCAAATATTCGGTAGAACCACGACTGTTCGGATTGAGATACATTAATACCCAGAACTTTCGCAGTAGGTGGGACCGTTGATAACCGCGTAAGTCGGGGTACAGGTTTCCATAGAAATATTAATATTAGTTGAATTGGAATCAAATATTAGTTAAATGGAATAAAATTTTACGAAGAACACCCGTCTTTTTCTTTCTTACTATGGCTATAATGCTGTGGTACTCTTCTATGGGGGGCTTCCTAAATTTAAATTGCGTTGTGACTGTAATCTGGTCGAGTAAAAAATACTATCAAAATCTATTTGCACGTTAAAATCTGTGCGAATGAAAATCATGTGTTGAACGCTTTGAATGTTTTGATTACACCTTGACCCATCCAAAGAAATGAGCTGTTTGGAGGCAAGGAAATGAACTTTCAGTCAATTGAAAATTGCAGACCAGTTGTGTAGTCATCAAAGAGCAAATAAATTAAGCAAATTATTTTTTCAACTGGGCCTTATACTTCAGATATAAAATTGTGATCACCTTCTCTTGTAAAAAATAGCAGACATCAAACAATCCTTGGGATTACATTTCTGAATCCCGGCAAAGCTTTCATCTTGCCTGTCAGAAATTAGTGTAATTTCATTACACATAATATTCTGACCGAACGAAACAATTCTTTACTTTATCATCACTTAATATTCTCCACTATCTCAGCAATAATCCCGTGATTATGCTTGCATTTCAGAAATGTGCATTTTTGAACAAAAAATCTTCCAAGTCCGGATATCACTATATTTGAATCGCCAGTTACTCCTGAATATGTTTGAGGAAAACCTGGGAAAAGAGTCTCTTTCTCTTTTTTCTGCGAGATGAACAGTAAAAGAACCCGCTAAGAACGAAATAAGTTAAGCTCCTTTGATATTCCGTAAAAGCCGTTCTTACATAAGCATTAAGCATCAGCTTTTTTTTTTTTTAAATTTTACTCTTCCCCCTTGTATTACGTGGTACATAATCCAGGGATTATTCAGTTTGGGAAAGAGATCGCCTTCGGTAGTTCCAACTTCGCCGGAGGAGGAGGAGGACGACGACGGATACCATGACAAGTAAATGCTACATGATACGAGATGGAGGGTCATATACGCACAAGAATAAGGAGGTAAAAAAAAAAAGATAAAACCCAAGGAAACATTGGGTAAAATGGGGATTTCATTTGTCGTGTCGACTGCACCTGGCGCAGCAGGAGAATGAAGCAGATGCTTCACATCATCTCTGCAAAGCATGAATAGGGCTATTTCTTTCTTTTTTTCCTTTCCCGAAACTAGATGCAAGTGTTTGAGATCCTGTGTCTTTGAAGGTACATAGAGAATAAAAAAAGAGCAGGCAATGTGAAAAGACCCTTCAAAACACGCATGTCTGGACACGAAGGAACTGGATATGCCAGGATGATGAGGGCGCTTTCTCTTACGTGCATTTTTTTTTCTTCTCTTACGGTATATAACGGAGCCTCTTTTCTACTCCGAGGAACAAGGAACCCATGGTGCTTGTTCTCAAACTGTCACTCAAAAGGAGGCTGGAGATTATTTTCCTTGAGATGAAGAGGGAGGAGAAAGATTCGCGTGACTCGTAATAAAGAGACAAATGGGTGATAGAAGACGTCAAACACGCATAACCATATGGGGGGGGGGGAATGATACAAGAATCTTCACCCATCCGGAGATTGGAAATGCAATTATACGTTCTCATGAACCGCATCTGCGGCATTTATTTACACGGTGTTGTTTGAGTGGTGTCCGGATTTAATTTGGGCAATCTCCCCAGTTTAATTTCGTCTGAAAACCAAGATGTTTTTTAGATACAGTGAAATACTCTATCAATGATCATTCCCCCTTAAAATTTATTTTCTCTCACCGCTTACCTAACTCAAGCGAACCTATAGGATCCTATGTTATTCCCGTAACTTTTCGCCCCCCCCCCCCGGAAAACTCCATCGCCCACTTCGGGAAACACTGGTTTAATGCAAAGGAATTTCGCCTGTTGCGGTATTTGTAACTCGTCTCGATACAACGATATCTTTTATAAATCTCTATATAACGATATTTTTTTAGGAGATTTCGAAACTGCTACAATGATATTTTTATGTTTCGCTCAAAATCACCTTCAATATATTTTTAAATTCCTTAACAGTTTTTGCTCTTTTGGGGATATCTAATAGCATCGGTATTTTGCACCATATACCCTTTAAAAGTGTTAATGGAGTTGCCGTGAAGATACTTTCTGTGTAGTACACAAAAAAAAAAGGTGTTCGGTAAACTACTTTGCAAGGTGAAACAGCCAACTGAATTTCACTCATCAATTACCATTTTTTTTTTTTTGCTGTGAATAAACTGCATTTTATGTAGAACTAGCAACGCCAATTCAGAAGAGATGCAACAACAGCATAACGGTGCCTGGTGATAGCGATGACCTCTCCAAACGATATTTTTTTCCTTTGTCCGTAGAATATCGTTATATCGAGTTTTCACTGTCTATCTAAAGGGTTTTTTTCATTCTATTTTTCGTCGATACATTTCTTAGTTTCGATTATTCTGCTATTGGACATTGTCGTATATTGTTTACCGCCCTAAATCGCAGGTTAATCGAGCCTGCACCTTATACCGCTCGGTCATTCAGATACTGATCTGAGAAATTCTGATGCTTTAAAATTTCAGTACAGTGTTACCGTAAATCAATTTCTACTAACTTGATATTCCCATTATAGATTCGCATAATCTTCCTTAAAATGTTCACATTAGTTGAAAATTCCAGACGGTATAGAATCTGAATATGAATCTTTTTCCGTGTTACCATCTGGTGCCCTTCTAAATTTCCAGAGGTTAAGTTAGGTACTGATTTGGCTTCCCTAAAGACATTTATATCGATATGGGCCGATTTGTTGAGCATTTTTCCAGGGCCCCCCTACAACTTAAAAAGCGTTGTATTTGATTGCTGACCAAACGTCTTCGATTCTAATCATTAGGACCTCCTAATGCTGGCTCTGCCTAAAAGTTCCCTCAAGCCAAAATCAAGCTTTTTCTGTGCATGATAGAAATTACCTACACGTGTGTAGTTGACACCCGAATGGCATTGGATAAACGTGCCTTGCCTCACTGGTCAACATTTCCTCCTCTTCATTAGAGTGATCGGGATGAGGTCGTGGGTTCGAGCTTGCTTTCAAACTGACTACTTGAACCGAATGCCATTTTCGCAATAAACATTTTACGAACGCAGCTGCAGAATCGTCCATCATATCACATATTCATAAAAACAAACACTCAATTTGATGGAAGTGGAGGGGGGGGGAAGGAAGCTAACGAAACTGATTTTATTGCTAGAAATTCCCTCCACGAGCGAGCGTTGCTTAAAAATTCTACTGCAATTCTCGTTTGAGGGTTTTTTTTTTTTTCTCCCTAATCTTTTCCCAGTCGTGACTTGTGATTGTTTATGATTTTGATTGATTAAAAACTCATAACGTTTATGTTCTTCCTCCTTCTTCTATCTTTTCTTTTTAAGATGTTATATAGCCTCTATTTTCTTATTCCTCGTGATGTTATAGGAAGAAGAAGAGGAGAGTTAATAAAAAATAAAAACAAACCGCATTTTCGTGAGTTATTGCAGGAGCAGGTTGAATACATTGCATTTAGTGCGGGGCCTTTAGGAAAAATAAGATAGTTCTGTGGCATTAAAATTATCGTCGCTGACCCTAAATTTTAGGGACGTGATCAGTTTGACTAATGAATGGTGGTTTTTTTTTTATTCTTCCCCATGTTGGTGTTTCCGCAACATCATCCATAACACTCAATCCTAACCTCTCACGTACCCTTCACCTTTTAAGTGCAACTTCAACTTCCACGATATTTCTTTTCTTCTTAAGAAAAAATGTTTTTTTTATCAAGTTTGCTTGTATGAATAGGAATACGCTACTATGTTTACTTGAATAATTCTCTTTTTTTGCCATTTTCCAAATTCTCTGTCGTATCCTTGATTTTTGTTATTCTTTTTTTTTTTCTTTCTCTTCTACTTATTCACTGTATGTGTCAGTTGGATTTATTTTGTATTCTTACGAGGCGTTTACGGAATGAAATACGTCCCACGTCGAAAAGTGTTGTGAATGTAGGAATTAGGAAATTCTTCCGCGGTGAATGGGGCGTTCACTTCGGAATATGAACAGTGTCTGTGTCTTTGGTTTACGAGTCCAGCTGCGAATGATGATGAATGTGCTCCGTGGAGGTATTGGAGTCGATTTTTATCTTGGAGCGGATCTAGTCCTGAATAGAAACAATGTTTGTTTTTTGGATGGATTCCATTTCTTTATCCAGTCTTCTTGGAAAAAATTTGCATGAAAATGACCATTATGGAAAGAACACATCGTGAGTATCCAATATTCAATGGAAACCTTCATATATGAGGGGTGTTTTTAAAGTAAGGACTGCGTTACACACACACACAAAGATGATGAAATAACATTTTGGGTATTTTCTCTCCTCAAATTATGCATATTTCTAGCTTTCAGCATAGCTTCCGTTGCTGTTGAAACATCAGTCGGAGCGTGAGATCAGTTTTTTTAGATCAAGATCACTACTTCGTGCCGCCGACTGATAAGTTGATCAATCTTGAACCTATGATTTCACTACTGTTGACTCCTGGTGTAGACTGTATGAGACCAGAGCTATTTCCAGCCAGTCAAAATATTTGATTCGAGGCTTTGAATTTCCTCATAAAACAGAACTGTGGCTGACAAAATATCACGGCGTTTACTTTGGATAACTACGCAACGCTTTCTTCAGGCCCGAAAATATGCGGCAGTATTTGTATTTTGTGGCTGAAAAATAATTTAAACCAACAAAATAATTTTTTTCCCCTTTGTATAAAGTCTTGCCACAGAGAATAACAGATAATATAAATATTCAATCATTAGATATCACTCATAGTTTGAAAAATAGATGGCAACATTCACGCACAACGCTAGATATACATTTAGACTCAAATACACATGCGCAACTCATTCGGTAATGGATTGCTCATGGCGATAGACCGGAGTTGTACTCGGTTCGAAAGAAAGCAAAAGAAAAATCTTGCAAGTGACTCCAAACCAAAAAAGAAGTGAAAACTGTTCAGGAATGGTCAACCTATCGAGCGGCAGCGCTACATGACATGTGTCTACAGAAACTTATCTCATGACTAGACACGCGTTTCTATAACAATATGTGGAAAAGTAGCTGAAGATATGTTGAATCTCAGAGAGAGAAAAAAACCCCTTAATATATAAAAACACCTCGTTAAGTGTACTATGGAAGGTTGTCGTGAACCTCTAACGCAATGTATCTTCTCACCCTTGGGTCTATAATTCCTCGGGATAGTATTGGGGGCAAGGTAACAGGTGAAATCAGATTTAAGGGTGAGGGGACCAAGTTGTGAAGAGACAAGGCTTTCAAGTGAAATAACATGTTGCCAAAAATGTGACTATTTTCAAAATCCAGCAGAACTGTCCATAGAATCCATGGATCCACGCTGATCCACGTGGGCATGACCCGGGACCCTCATATGGGGCTACATGATTAGATCTGATACTATGATTTTCGAATGCAAATATGTAAGCTGTTGCTTGCAGCTAAGTATGGGCCCCCAGAATATCACTCTGTCCTGGGACCCGTGAAGTTGAGACGGTCATGAATGAAACTCCGACAAGGAGAAAGCTTATTGTATTCTAGCTCAGGGTATGCGTGGACCTAAGGTGATGCTTCGGCAGATTTATCAGAACCTATGTTTCCCACATAATTTGGTTCTGAAGAGGTATGATAACCCACCTTCTAGATCCGTGTCTAGACCAGAGGGTTCCAGAGATGAATCTTATTTGTAAAATTGTTTATGAATTTAGTTCTAAGTACAATTGAATCAGTAGAAATTGTCTCGCTAATAGATGAGAGTACAGGGGAGCCCTGGATAATACAAGGGGGCCACGAGAAGAAAATATTGTTCAGAGAGGGTCCATTTAGCTAAAAAAGTTTGAGAAACACTGCTCTAACACTCAGACAGTGACTTTTTCAAATTCCCTAAGCTCAAGAACTCCTAATGTTGAGTCTTGTGCCTCCATTTCGTAGCAGCATAGTACATTGATCTTCAAGTTCCTTTTACCTTCTTAAGTAAGATACCCGATGGTATATGGAACATGTAGTTTCCAGTCCAAAACTATTCGATCGCGATGGAGGGCCTCCCTCTGCGTGAGTAAAGGGGACATTTGTGTCTTTCGGAATATCTTTAAATAATCTTTAATAATGACATTCGTCCATTTGTGATTAGTGTTGTGGCCTTATTTTTGTAAAATAGCTTCCAAAACTCTGTTTTCGGGTATTGAAAATCGATTCTAGACCAGTTTGTTTGCCCATCAACAAAATTATCGCTGGTTCGGTGTCGCACGATTCTGTAGCGATTATCGCTTATTCGTGACTATCGTTACACGTTAAGGGTGGGCAACGAATTCACCTCTCCTATTCTTATTTATTACCATTATTTTTTATTATTATAAGAAATCCATTTCCATACAAACATTGTTTTGTCAGTTTCGGTGTTTGTGGCGTGCATCATTACTGCTTCATCATGATTAGTTGGGATCGATTTCCTGTGTATATACACAGTCGTCGTACGTGTTGCGATCACGAAAAGCCACCGATTATCGGCTTATTTAAGGATTTTCCCATCACCCTAGTCGATACGAAATGGACTCTTGGATGAGATATTGCAGAGGAAAGATCCAGCCTCTATACGTTATGTTGATCCATATAAAAGGAACCTACTCGTTTTGAATATGCAGTGGATCAACTCACGTTGTATAAAAAAACCCTCTTGAACCGATCGGTATAAAATCGACCTCAACTAACATTAATCCCATCTATTGGAAAGTTGGTGGCCCCCTTCCCATCTATTTAAAATGAATTCTCAGATTCAAAACTCTAGCCTTGATAGTGTATGTTGTTCGATATTTCTCACAAAAAAAAAATCCAAACATTGGGAATAAAAATTCTAGAAAGAGATTTATACATTTAAAGTAAATTCACCGAACTTAGCGGATTCATCGGAATTCAGAAAGAGGGTTTACCATTCTGTAGTTTCCAGTGGTGCATATTCGATATGGGATAGAGGGGGAAAAAAAACTCCTCTCGGGAAGTAAATAACGAAAAAAGCACATCTTTTTTGGTGGTTCTTTGTTGTCTGTACTGAATAGATTCGTTTGGTGGAGCGTGATTTCACACACAAGGGGCTTTTTCCTCCAGAACCTTTCTCGCTTTTTTTACGCATGTATATTCTCCAGTTGTAAATAGAGAGCATAGACAGGTGGAAACGAGATCACTGATGAAAAACATTCCGTCTTCAGAGTTCTTTTTTATATACATATTCTTTTTCTTGCTGAGTTCTCTCTCTCCTTACTTGCGAGCAGCTTGTCTTGAAGTTGGCTCTCTTATAATCCTTGAAATGCAATCTCACGGTGAATAATATACATTCAATGGGTGCTATTGTGCGGGGTTTCTCTTTTCTCTGTTCTGCTCTCAACCAACCAAGGAAGGAGAAGATTCCAACGAGAGATGCTCAAGAGAGTATGTAGTGTGTGTAGAGATTCCGTTCGAGAGAGGGTATATAAGAGGGAGAAAAAAAAAAGCTCGCACTATATCCCCAGCGGTGGCATCTGGCAAAGGAGTTTAATTTCCATTTTCTATTTTGTGTTGCAGAATGGAGTCTTGTTGATGATATTTTAGATGAGAGGAGTTCGTGAGATAATGATTTTTGTGCTCTTTTTCCTCTGGTTGGAGAATCTTTTCCTCATGCCACCTGGCGCTTGTCTTTCATCGTGTGGAGATACTGAGTTCGATGATACTCCTGTTTGGATGGTCTTGATTGTGTTGGGCTCCCCCCTTTTTTTAGTTCGAGCATATTCTATGCAATTCCATAGAGTGGATTTTCTTTGCAAATTAATGGAAGATTTTCGATGACATCCAAAAGACGCCACTTTGAGTAAGAGCAATGATCACGTACTACCTAAGTACTTTTTTTCGTCGATTTCAACGGACTTTACAAACATGAAGTGGAAAGTTTTCGATCTTGAATATTAGAAAATTTATTTATTCATATAATAATTTAACTTATCATTTTATTAAACGTTGATGACTATCAGATTATCACTCGGAAGAAGAATGACTATTACGTTGTGTAACTTTATTCTATCGATCTGGAATGAATGACATCTTTAAAACAAAAATTGCCGTGATCTGATTTGGTTTCAGTTTTCAAAGTTCTAGATTTTGCTATCAGATAGTGCTAAATAACGACAAACTGGCAGTAAATCTAGCCTAGATGATGGGGGAAAAGTTGAACACTGACCATCAATTTTCGACTGGATGTTTGATAACAACAATGGAAGGGAAAAGAAAATACATTAGAACTCTCTTTTGAGAGAGATGTCAGGAATGATATGAGTTTTTTACTGTTAAAAGATGGCGCTCGAATAATAGCTACCAATAAGAGGAGCAAAAAAAAAAAAAAAAAAAGTAGACAAAAGTCCATCGCCAGCTGTTTCTTATTATAATATGTATAACTCAAGGGCTTTTATATTTTCTCTCAACTTTTTAAGTTGCGTTTTTTTTTATTTTCCATCCCGTGATCGTTTCTTCACCACAATCACCACCGACCTCATGGCAATCCTTCACGCTAATGGGACCTATTCATCTCTTGAGCTTATAACAGCGCCCCATGGTTTTCCCACACATTTCCTCGAGTCCCTCTCCCTAACACTTTTCAGAAAAGAGGCTTAGCTCTTTTTTTCTTTTAATGTTTCATTCCTCATTCAGCCACACAAGCTTGGCAAAGAAGCAACTTTGTGGACGTGATCATTCAAATGCTTTTGAGAAGCATCTTCTATTGTGTAATTATAACATGGTTGTAATTTTTTTCCGTGACATTGTAATGAAAAGGAATTTCGGAACTGGGGCTCGGTTCGACTCTAAGCATTTTATGGCGTGTGCAGTGGTGTGTGAGCAGTTCGATACTCGCGCGTTACCCTTTTAGACTTAAAATCTTAACGGTTATGCTAATGAAATTTATTGTGTGAAGTAAAAATGGCTTACCGGTCAACGTAGAGCTCTGCGATTGTGTCTAATCTCTAGGACATCGATCCATCCAGTGCCCTGTAATATAAAAAAAAACATGGTTTTTAGAAGTTTAGATTATTGATGAAATTCATTACGTTTTTTGACATTTTCTTTTTGATGAAATAGTTTCAACCCTTTTATTACCGCATTATGAAAAAAAGAAATAATTGTCATGTAAATTTTTTTGGTAGGTCATTGCAGTTCTAATTGAAGTCTAAATAAAATGTTTTTTCCTCTGAAAAAATTTAGTACGCAACGAATTAATTAACCTGATACTTAGAACTTTCGTCAGCACTCAGCAGTATACGCTTACAATAAAAAGTACCAATTCAAATATGTTGAAGAATACATAATAATGAATATTTTTTGTATTTTACCAAGGAAAAAAGCCATAATTTGTTTTATACATTTGTTAGGGAACATTTTACTAAAGCTGTGTTTTAACTGCATCACGCAAAAGTGCAATGCGGTAAACACTTATGCGTAGGCGAAACTTCTAATTGAACTTCATTAATTAACATATTTAAAAACGCTTAAGCAGGCTTCTCGACCTTTCACCGTCTCTCACTGATCATGGAATTTTGGAAAGAGCCGTATTTCTACCTATTTAGTCTGTTTAATTTGCTGTGACATCACGGTATGGAAATTTTTTCGTCATAAAATTTACTTACGTTCAGCAGCCTAGTCACAAATGCGTTTTTAAGTCTGGATTCTAATCTCTCGGTGGATAATAAGGCTGGAAACGTAGCCGTGTAGACTTGGCTTTAAACATTAGGTCTCAGCCGAATTTACTCTCGTGTGCAAGAAATGATTGTGATGGAAGTTTTGAAAAAAAGAAAAAGAAAAGATTAATTGAAATTGCAAGTCACCCCATGTGGAAACTATTTCTTACCAAACATCTCGATGTAGAATTTCGTGTAGAAATTTTGAAAGGCATCAACTTGTGGTCCTTTAATTCGAAATAGCGCTGCCTACTCATCACGTGTTTTCCATAACAATGTTTGTAACGATTGCACTGTGTTAGTACAATTGGAGTAATCACTGAATGAAAAAGTTAGTAAAAGAAGATTCTCTTTTTTTTATATCTTTTTTTTTCAAAATTATTAAAATCATGTCAAATAATAATTTTCTAAACAAATAACCGACAAATAAATCAGAATATTTAGTGCAAAATATTTGATTCATCAAAGAAGGTAACATACGCACTCGCAAAATCTCACCATTTTTCTAGTATCACTTAAGGTGACAACTATCCAGCCAGATGGCGCTCAATTGTGATATTTTTGTTTGAAACTGTTGTAATTTAGAGATAGACGGCTTTTTCTCAGCCCAATATATCAAGGAAAGATATTTTCTGGATTTTATGCCGAGATCAACTCGGAAGGAAAAGTGCGGAGACCAGATGATTTTTCTTTCCGCGTTCACCGCGGCATAAAATGCGGAAAATATCTGTTTCCTTGTTCTAATTCGCAGAAATTTTCACTCCAAATACGTTTCACGTCAGCTATTCATTATATAATTCATTACATTTTTCATTAGTAGAAGAAAAAAGAGTGAGCATGTGCAGTAAAATTCGGTCATAACGTAAAAATTGGCAGTCCCGATCGATTTCTGTAGAGAGTAATGGTGGGTGAGCCTTGCTTATAAGATGAGAAGCTTATAAAAATGCGACTATCTCGGATATAACGACACTTTTTCGTCGCTCCTGCTTCCATTTTTATGGCGTTTTCCAAAGAAATTGATAGAATTTGAGTTCAGCACATTGAGAAAATGTCTCTTGTTCTATTGATTAAAAAAATTATTACGTGTTTGACGCGATTCGACTTGCTAATCGGTATGAACTTTATACAAGGCATTCCTGTGTTTTCCCGTAATTTTACCAGAATTATTGAAAAATGTATGTTCTGTTTGTGAATTAAAGTAAGCTTCATTAGCAATCTTCGCTCTAAAATCGGTCGATACTCCACCGATTATCGGTATTTTCGATGGAGATAATTTGCATAATATATATGAACTACATCATGACTGTAAATATTCATTTTTCATATTTATCATGTTAAACTCCTCTTTCATGAAATGCATTTTATGTCACTTCATAATTCCTACAGCACTTCATTTCCCGCCAAAGGTTATTTATACGAAATAGTTTGCCGACATTTGGTAACATTTTATTGGTGAGAATTGTCAATATCCCGTATTTATGTGATCCCCTTTTCCCTTCTTTAAATATGGTCATCCTAATCAAATGAAATTACTTATTATACAGTGTTCGATTTCTTCTGTGACTATGTTTTTCATTCCTAAAAGACCCTGAAAACCTCAAGCTCGGTTGTAACGACATCCCGGTTTTTCGACAAAATTTCGTGGCATCTTCGATGTCGTTATAGCCAAGTTCGACTGTACTTTACGGTCTATGAAACTTCTTAATACGGTAATTACGCGTAATCATTTAGCTACCATGCCACTGTCGGACTATGCGCGACGTTTATTGGAGAGAGAGCGGTGCTGTATTTCTGATGCCATTGCATTTGGACACGATCCCCCCGAAGTTTTCTATTTACGGAGAATCGGCAGCTCTTGAGTGGGATCCCAGAAAATTCTTCGAGATTTCATTTCCCGTTTTCTTGTTCTGTTGAATTCGATACGAACAAATTTTTCCTTGAAACATACACCAAAACCTAACATGATATTGCTTCGATTTCATTTTAATGGGAGGATTCCGTTATTGGCGGGAAAATGCGATACTGAAAGTATTTGATTATGTGGAAGGAGTATAAAAAAAATAAATAAAAATTGAAGGGTTTCATTTCGAACAGATTTCCTTTTTCTTTCTCCAATTTACTTTGCAGTTTCTTTTTTCGATAGAAGGGAATTTTCTTCTTTTTTTTATTCTGCAGTATTTGGATGAGGGTTATTTCGGATAAATTGATGGTGGTTGGAATAGATTGTGCATTCGAAAGAGCGGGTAACGGATACATTACATTTACTTTTTATTGATTTAAACTGATTTTTTTTTCCCAGCGAAAGATTTTGCTTTCTATTATCGCTTACGGTAAATCATTGGTACATTTGCTATCGGTTCAATAGTCACGGGCTTGCATCCTATGTGGGATTTTGGCAAGTTTGTGTAGTAGCATTGTCACCTCTAACTCAGACCAACTACTTATAAGGCAGGTATTTCCCAAATCTAATTTAACGACCCTCTTGGGAATTGAAACCTCGCTTACGGCAACTCCTCCCCAGTCTTGAGGTACTTAAATTGGTACCTTCAGCTGGCATGGCATACTGGCTTGAGATCATGAAAGCATCAAGGGGGGTTGGTGCACGCAAATTTTCCGACTAAAATCTAAGATGAGATAACACACTGTGAACGAGAAGTGTGGGACACATTTTATTAATTAACAGAAAAATAGTAAATCAATCAATTAATATAAAAAGGTGCGGTTTGCACTAAAACATCATGGCCTAGAGTTTTGTTTTGGTAAATTAAAAAAAGTTCAAATTTCACTCACAAGTGGCGCTGTAAAATGAAAAACTCAACACAAACAGTGCATAAAACATGATCACCCTTTCACCTGTTTGGATGTAACGAGATACCGAGGGTGTTCGTTCATTTTGAAGTGTTAGTTTTATGTAGCTCAAATTGTCATGAACATTAATTATGCAGTGTTTGTGCTGCACTTTGTTATGTGGAGTTGTTCCATTTTACAGCAGCAGCACCTGTGTGTGAAATTTGAACTTTTTTTAATTAAAAACTCTAGGTCATAAGTATTTAAGTGCAAACCTCACTTTGTCAATTGGCTGATTTGTCATTAATTTTTGAAATGTGTCCAGGACGTTT
The DNA here is from genome assembly GCF_987345545.1 of Pholcus phalangioides. NCBI lineage: Eukaryota > Metazoa > Arthropoda > Arachnida > Araneae > Pholcidae > Pholcus > Pholcus phalangioides. The sequence continues at coordinate 1,219,957 of NW_028301603.1, forward strand.
CATCCACCCCGTATATTTGATAGTGACAAGTGAAACAGGTCAATTCAAAGATTCCGAAGTAGCATAGCAGACCGAAATTAAAGTGATGGCATATTACGTTACATTGGAAACATCACTCAATAAAATAATCGGACGAGAGAGAAATCACGGTACGAAAATGTTTCGCCATAAAATTTACTACCGCCCATTGTTATCCTAAAATATAATTTTGTAGAGTAATTCCACTTCTCTCTCCAAAATTTTAAGGGGTGTTTTTGTACAAAAAAGTGGTATTTTTTTTATATCATGAGAAATTACCTAAAATTTGAAGGTGTATTTTCACTCTTCAACGAAATTTGGAGGAGTAAAATTGAACTTTGATGTGTGAATCAAGCATCCAGAATTCCAGATGCGTATTGCCAAATACTGCCACCACCTAATCATAAGAGCACTTTTGTCTACTCTGAATTATCATTTCGGTAGATAAGCATTGAAACTTAGCCGTTTGGACGATTTTTTTTCCTAACGATATCTCGAATGGCTGCACAGCACTCATTGCAATTGGAATGAGCCTGAGTTGAGCGAAAAAGAAAATGTTCATGGATCCTTCAGAATGCATTATAAATTATTGAAAGAAAATAATTTTCCTACAAAACAATCGGTAAATAAATAAGAACACAAAACAGCTAAGCATTTTTACATTATAAGCTAATATAACATAGGCATTTGCACAATTTTATAATTCATTTTTATGATGTAACTTACTGGAAAAAAATTTTTTTAGAAAAATTTCCAGCTAGATGGCGATCCAGGATGATGATGATGATCGGATAGAAGTGCCGGCTACTCATAATGGTCAGTTGCCCGAATAATCTGTGGTAAAAGGAATTGTACCGAATAATCGCCATCTTCCCCCCCCCCCCCCAAATGATCAGTTGATCAAATAATCGATAATCCAGAAAATAATCTAATTCGGCAAATACAGTGATACAGACGAATATTACAAATTGAATCGGTTGATAGTGATCAGTCGCCCGAATAATTAACAATTTCAGAAAATGTTAATTGTGATTCTCGCGACCCTATTTAATAATCACTAATAATTATCATATTACCAGTGAAGTCTATTCTAACTTGCCTTGATTCTCTAGAATAGGGTTTTCCAACGTAAAACTTCTCGTGGAACCCTTGATAGTTATAAGGCTGTTCCGCGTAACAGTTGATAATGAGGCTGGCTGTTCTACGGAACTCAAACAAATTTTTGAATATTTATCCAAAAAAAAAGGTGTGTCCTTACTGCCGTCTCAACAACATCATAGCCCCCCAGGGCAAAATGAAAGAGGGCTTAGGCACCACCTCTTAATTTACATATTTATTGTCATAAATCATTGTGCCGGATGTTTTCAAGGACGCCCCTGTTCTACTAAGGTCCCCGAGCTGTACCCGAGTGGGACTCTTGTTATGATGGCCCTGGGTGTCTCGTAAAGTAATTCTGCAATTCAAGAATCCTTACTTCTAGTGGGTAAAAAAAAATTTCCGAAAAAAACATCGCTTTTACAACTTAAAATTTGCTGATGAAATGAATAACATTCATGAGCTTCTGGTTCGAAAATTCGATGTGAAAAAAAAAATATTAATAATTGTATGTTATCGTTTCCTCAGTTGTTTAGTCATTCAGGAGAGTGGGGCTTGATTTTTTTTAGGCTACACAATTTCGTTAAAATTCAAAATAAAGAACAGCTTTGCGAGCATCAATAACAAGATGTAGTCACGGAGCTCCCAAGGTTCCAGTGAACACCTGTTGGAAACCATGCCCTAGAACCCCAAGGTTGTTAGAAAAACCTAGTGCTTAACGAGTGTAAGGGGTTCCGTGGAATGCGTGAATTTTCACTTCGTCCCTTTCAATAGTTTTAACTCTTTTCGCTTACAAGCTATAAGCAAAGAAATTCGGGTGATCTCTATTTGACGAATCGTGAATAAATATGGCAACCTTATTCTAACCTAACCGCACGTTAGAAAAAGGAAAAGCAGAAGGAAGAGAGGAGAAATAGAACGCGGAAGAGGGAAAAAACGAAAGAAAAGCAATATAATAGATAAGTTAGATAAGAGAGTAGGTACGAAGTGGAGAGATTTCTCTTTTCACCCTTACCCCCTACCTGTTCTCTTTCGATCTTATACGTATATAGTATGAGGATACATCACATGAGGGGGGGGGGAATCACTAATATGAGTATAGAAATAAACGGAGGTAAAAAGAACTTTTTTCATAGGGTTACAACAAAGCGATGATGATGAGGAGAGAGAGAAAACAGAGAAATTGAATTATTTCACTGGCTTTTGGACTTGAACACTTTTCGATCAAGGACGTAATTTTAAGTTTTTGCTTTACTATATGAAGAAGGGCCCACAGATGTTGAGCTCGGTAAGCGTTAAATCGCAAATGATAAACCGTCGATTTCTTTGGGCTGTTATCAATATTACTTTAGGATTATTTTGGATCTAGCTGCCGTGTAAGACAAGGGGAAGGTGATATTAGTCTCGGTGTGAAGGGCGTGACGCATTTATGCCATCCAGACATGAAGTTTCTTTTTCTTGTTGTTATTATTTTAGGTGGATGCTGCCAGGAGTAGGCAACTTCTTGGAGGGAAATTTTCCGATCGATCGCTATTCCGTCTTGGTTGTCAAAAGTAATTTCAGAGTTGCCTCACCCCTCTTCTATTTATATATATATATATTTTCTTTTATATGCTAGTTATTACTATTGCTCCGCATGGCATGTGTACGCCTTGCGCAACATCTTGTATCCGTCACCCTCAACTCGTATCCGTAACCAATTAGCCCGTCAAGCCTCCGCAATGGTGAGACATGCCAGGTGAGAAAACACGTTACATTAATAATAATAATAATATAACAGCTGCTGTGTTGATAAAAACGAACCAAATCATTTCGAATATGATACTCCGATTTTGAGGAAGTTTTGGTTATCTTCAAGATCTGTTTTTTTGGGAGTTGGAAGGATTTCTCCATTCTGTCTCTCATATATATAATATATATATATTATAAGCCCACGCTGGAATATTTATTTTCCAAGGTTGGATGATTTCATGCCACGGAAGGAAAACACGTAATACAGAGACATTTGAATTTTTTTTTTCAACAAATTTTATTAGTCCACTACATAAAGTTAACGGAAATTGAATCGATGAATAACCTTTCGTTTATGCGTGCCTTTTTCCTACTTAGAGTAGACCAAGGTTCGAATTCAGATTCGTATGCGTTATCAAGGGTTGGTCATTTTAGTTATGCAAAACGGTGAACAATGATTATAATACCTAGGTCTTTCCAGAAACTATTTTTAAAAGTTCATGAAATGAAACCCGTTCGAGTGAATTAGGTAGGACGGATGAAAAGGTGTAAACTCATTGTATGATGTGACATAATCAAAAAGCAATCTGCAGTATTTAGGACATTTATTCTCAAACCTCGACCATCGCCGGCTCCCTTGTCTACGTCCATCATTTATCTGCGGCATTTCAAAAAGTCTAGAAATATATACTGAAAGACAAACACAATATCGCCAGCTCACAATGCTTCTGAGAATGCCTGGGGGCATTCTTAGGAGCTACTGAAATGAAATAAAACTAGAATGCACTTAGGTTTGCTACGAAAAAGTCGCCATACGCATTCAGACACGCATTTAACTTCTTGAGTCCATGAAGGGCTGCAATGACGAATGGCGAAAGCCATCAAGGAAAGATGACTCCTCACGTTTTTGCTTGGTGCGATTCTTTTGCTGGAAGACGCTCATTGTCGCGTTACGAACAATTCTCAAGATTCTTTAGGCATGAAAAGTGGGGAAGATTCTGCACCACCAATCCTGTAATCCTGATTTATCACCAAGTGAGTTTTACTCGTATTTGCTGGAAGTTTTGAAGTTAGCTCTAATCACAAAAAACAATCGGGATAAACATTGTTGGGTAAACAAAATTACACTATGTGAAAGTACATATGTCGTATCTGTCATTCGTGATGGCTTTTTGCAGTTTATTGACCAATCATGTCGGTCCATTGTAATGACCATTATAGTAAATTGTGAACAATGAATTAAACAAGCAATGTATCCCTCGCTTAATTAACAGTTATTTTCTCCGCTAAATAATCGCGTAAATTAAGTTGAATTTACGTGGGATATAAGAAGTCTATTCCACAAAGGATGAGAAAGAAAAAAATGAATCTTGACATCAAGCAGCGCTAAACAAATTTTCTGAGAATGAATTAATTATTCAAACTTATGAATAATTTTCGTGAATTTGCGCTGGTTGAATTAATTTTATTAATGCTGTTTTATAAATTCTATGTGCTGTATTTCGGACAGTATTCATTCAGATCAGATGATAAATAGACTAGCAGTTCTGACTTCATATTATTGATTATGAAAATGAAAATCTCTGCTCTCCTAAAGTCCCTGAGGTGATAGGCTGATAAAACCTGGCCTACAGCATTCTTCGTCTCTATAAAAAGATTTTATAGCAAACCAGAGAATTTTTTCTTAATATCTGACGCAAACGTGAAAACTTTAGTCTCATTAGGACCATTTTCTTCGCTTATAAATGCGATTGCATTGACAAAAAATGGGCTATTTTTGTGTTTTTTCTTGGACGTTTTTGTCATGTCACGTTTTAATTCGCAAGCTCATTTTAAAGATTAAAATCGGAATGAATTTCAAGGTGAAATTTTACAAGTTACGATTTTCCATTTTTAAATCAACTTTTCAAAGTCACGTTATAGCGAAAACATGTAAAGTGAGTACTGCACTGTTATCGTTTCACAAGATTTTCTTTTTCTCTCGAATTCTTCGTAGTTCCTATACACATTTTGGATAATTACCGTTTTGATATTTGATGGTAATCCTTTTCCTCTGCATTTGTTTGAAGAGCGATTATAACAGAAATATCTCTCTCTCGAAATGCAAATTAATCTGTAAATTGTTTCGTGCCTTTTTCTTTATTTGAAAACAATTTCCCTAATCCGTCAGTTTCTTAGTAATCTCGGAAGACTTTTTCCAGAACATTTTACTTCATTAGATATAGAAGGGGAGGAAAAATTGCTGTTTTTCTTTGGGAGACGCGGAAAGAAATCATTTGTATCAATCTCGGGAAAAAGATTTATAAAAAGAAGAGGCACAAAAAAAAGCCTTTTAACAGGAAAGAAGAACATGCTTTCTAGTTTCATCTGATAAAGATATAGTAATTATAGATTTGTATTTGTGTTTTTTTTTTCTTTCTATCTTATATTTTTCTCCTCTTCATCGATGTTCATCATCGATCGAAGAGTGGGGGGAGGGGGAAACAAACATCTTCGCTAATTACTCGCCTTTTTTCTCCCGAAGGCCTTTTGTCAATTAAAACGCGTTCTTTTTTTCTTTTCTTATTCCATCTTCGTCGCTCTCTTAAGCCTTGTAATTGCATGTTTCGTGTTAATCTTTTCTAAGGATCATCATCTTTTTCTTACACTTTCCTCTTGTATATTTTTTTCCTCCATCTCTCTCATCTCCTTCTTTATCCGGAGTGAGCGGAAGCTGATGTTCGGAAACCAATCACAGAGATCAACTTCCGCTAAAAGTTGTGTTTTTTTTTTACAGTCCAGGATGTGTTGTCTTAACTTTTGTATCAGGGTATTGGATTTCTTGAAAGCCTTATTTGGTGTCACGTGATACTTAGTCTTCTAGGTGGTTTCGATCCCTTGTGTAATTTTGGGATTCCGAACTTCTTTTTTTTTCTTATTTTCTTTTTTTGAGGAGAAATTTACGAATTTGAAATTACATGTTCGATATTTCATCAAAATTAAGCAAAATTACGATTATCGTATAAAAGTAAATTTTTAGAGCAGTCGTTCCTGGAACGCGATTAGGACACTGATTTTAACCAGCGTGTCGCCCGTCTTTAGGGCATAAGTACGTAAATCTTTCGGCACCCAATTTTTTCCGTATAAAAATTTAAATTTGGCTTCAACATCCAAATGAGGAAAATTAAAATAAATTTTCTTAGATAATCTGATTTTTTTAGATAACATTTTCGAAATAGCGTGATTGGGTGCACTCCATGCTTTATGACAGGTTCTTAACCATGCTCAGAAAAAAAATTTTGGGAATTAGAAAATTTTTTCTTCGATACTTTTTATTGAATCCCATTCCATTAATTATCCGAAGAAGTTCGAATTGTAGTTCAATGGGATTCGGCCTGGTTTCAAGGCAAAGAACCACTGTTTCTGGGTACCTCTAAATCAGAGACGCCTGAACTTTTGGCAGTAGCACTCTTAAGAATTTAAAATATCGGAGCTTTTGGCGAATCACGAGAAAAAAAAATTTAGGCGTCAGTGAAATATTTTTTATTGTAATTAGGTAAGCATGGTTTTCACCCAAGGGGTAAAAGTGTCCTAAATAATGATTTTTTCGACTTTGTGGAGGCTTAATGATCCCTTCGATGCTGGGACAGTTGTGAAATCAAAGTTTTGACCATCTTTAATATTTCAATGTAGTAAGCTCGTACAGAACATTTTAGGTGCCAATAATGATTTTCTAATCGCCATCGTGACCTGGCGCCTGGGATTTTTCCAGCCCAGCGAATATTTAGCGGCATCCCTGCCCAATGTCAAAGTACAAAAATCATTTACCCGCTGGTACCTTGTCCGAATGGTTACGCACCTACAACGCTCGGGCAAGTGGCATAGTCGAGCAAAAGTATCTAATTCCTGCTATCATTCTGTAAGCACGAATCCGTCATTGAAACACAAGTCGTTAGTGGATTGCCTTGTTGCGTTTGAAAAATGTCCACAAATTAATAGGCGTAGTGTATGTTTCCTTCTTTATAAATTCACCAATAAATGGGTTTTTTTACTCACCCTTATGGGGTCTTTAAAATTGAAGGTCCCGACCTTTTCCGATGATAAACGTCCATCATTACCCTCACGTCAGAAACCACAGTTTTTACGATATCAATCAATTTATTCGGGGATCAACGCCTTTCTCGATGATAATGAGGACTCTCTTATGTTTTTGCAAAGCGCAATGAATAAATTAATATTAATTACATCAATTAACATGATTGAATATCGTATATTTGAGAGCTGCGAAGGACGTTCGGAGAGGTATAAACGATAATAGCTAAAAATGCGATTATTGATTGCGTTGTTTACTCCTTACGTATCCCGTCTTTCTAAAGCATATTATCATGCCTTATAGAATTTATTTAAGAAAATATTTTCCAAGCTGTTCTCTGGACAAATGCTTGAAATATTGAAAAAAGAAAAACATCGAATTGAAAAAAAAACTTTGGATTTTTACGGAGTATTGTGAATTTGCTTCGAGCTGGGCGTCTATGTTAATATTAAAACCGCTGCGATATGAATTGGAACGATTTTTACGAGCCGAAGATAATAGACCTAACGTCAACTACGGTCGGTCCCGCTTAATCGGGTAACGGCTGAACCCCGCCTGAACGGTTAAAATCCTCCAGAACCAAAATTTCTCTCATATAGACAATGTAAAAATTTCCCGCGTAATTGAATATTACGATTCACACGAAAATGCTTAATACACATCAACCACTATGTATATAACATTTTCAACCAATAAATTAAAATCAACGGCAAATATGTTGAAAAAACCGACTTCAGAGTGAATACTGTGTGTGTGACCTCGAAGTATCTCAAGTTGTCTTCAGTACGTACATTCAATAATTTTATTTTTGTTCTCTGTCTAGCCCATAGAGAGCGCTAACTTGCGCAATGAGAAGTAAAAATCTTAGGTATTGTGACAGTTGTAATTCAGTGTAATTTTCATTTCACTTTTGATGTCTGATTTATTGCAGAAGCTTTATTACTGTTTATCCTTCATCAGTCTTCAATATACTAACGGTGTTGAACAGCTATTGAATTGTTCCCTTATAGTCGAATACCCCCGCTTAATCGGATATTATGTGCTGGAATCGTTGACATCCTTTCAAGTGGAACAGACTGAAAATTTAAGAAAATATTTTCCATGCTGTTCAGGATGAATGCTTGAGAAAAAAATATACGAATTGTTATGCGAATGTTTAGAGTATTCCGAATCTCTTTCGAGCTGTGCATCCCAATATGAAAACCACTTTGACATGAAATGAAATAACTTTCACGAGCTGAAGATAATAGGACTAATATCAACTATTTAATAATTAATCGTGATAATCAATTGTGATACAATCACATATATTTGATCATTAATTACGGATAAAAAATTGAGGGAGAGAGAACACCTTACCTCTTTTTGAATAATCCATAACTAAAGTGTGTGTTATCCGTCTTGAAAACTCTTAAATCCGTGTCACACAAATCTGATTAGGACGTTGTAATATTACGTCATCACTAACACTACACAGAAGTAACTAAGAACGGATGACCAATCACATATTCCTTAATGAAGAAATAACCAGGTATACCCCCCACACACATAAATAATCACGTGAGATGATGTGATCATCCTCCTCGTTATCCTTTATCAATGATCACACGCGAATCAACGTGGAAGATAATCACTTAGATACGCCGATTCCGTTATTATCTGGTTCATTACAGGTGATGATACATATATTTTTTTCTTAGTGTTGAAAATCATGTTTACTTTTGGGGACATTTTCTCCGATCGCGTCCGAGAAAAACAGATTCCAAGGAAAAACTTTTTGGTTTTTTTTTTTTCTTTTCCTCGGATGAGATGTTTTCAAGCAAGACCGAGATGTCGAGAGGTTGGCGATCATCTGAAAGAAGTCATACATTTCCCTCTACTACTCCTTGAAGTTTACGTCTAATTTTTATCGCCAAGTGACGATAGAAAATCGCCAAGGCAAAGAATCTTGGAAATATTTTATGGGAGCATTTTTGAAAATACAAATTTTAAGTTGTTTTCCGCATTTGTGTTTAATGACGGAAAACTGAGTTTTTATTTGAGCTGAAGACAGTGTATAATTAAATCTTGTTGATTAGTTATGTAAATCAGTGATTTTCAACCCGCCTACCGCTAAAAATGTAGTGTAATTTTAAGTAAACATAATAAAATATGCAATTTTATTTTATAGGGTGTGACTAAACTCAGTAATAAATTGTAGGCGCGCCGGAGATGAAATGTTTGAAATAGCAGGTCTAGATACAGTCAAACTCGGTCGGTTTTAACGACACTTCGACTATAACGTCAATATTCTGCCACCGCGACTGATTCTTATATAGAATAATGTAAATGAACCTTGTTTATAACGTCGATAGAAGCGTGACGACCTCGGATATAACGGCACATTTTTCGTCACTAATTGTTAGAAAATTTCCAAAGAAAGGTCCCGTTATTTCGATGGAATTTGTTTTAATTCAAATATTAAAATCAGGGATGAAGATAATCGGCATTATTTATAAATTATTACATATAAAATAAAAATGATTTCATTTTCGTGTCTATTTCATTGCATCTGAATATATTTTTCGACTCGAAATGTCTTGGAAAACTGCAACCTCGATTTCAACGACACCTCGGTTGTAACCTTTTGCTTCCAGCGTTACACATGCGTGCCTTCGTTTTTAACGGTTTTAATGGGTTTTTTTTCCAAGTTAAGACTTGAAATATGCGTAAGGGTACCTAACTCAAATGGTCCTAGTAAAGATACCGACCCTAATTAATTAATTGATAATTTTAAGAAAAAACGTTTTAAAGGGTATTTTGACGTACAATAGGCTAAATACAAATCAATCAAAATAATTTTTTTTTTTTCATATCGTTAGGTTTGAAGATACCGACAAAATGTCAAGATATCTTTCTTCTATGTCATTATACCGAGTTACACTAAATCGGTAAAAGTAGAAACTTGTGTTTCAAACACGCTTGTGAACATTCAGAAAAACCCATAACCGATTGAGTATTGTTAAGTGAAATAGTCATTTTTTTTTCTCCATTGTTGGAAAAGAGTGCATTCATTGTTTGAGTCAAGAAACCATTTTTGTCGAGATCAAGAAAAGAAAGTGGGGAGGGAAGGCACTTACGTCACTGGGCAGCGTGTTACGTGCAATGAAAGCATTAACACGAACAGAAAAAGTGCATCATAAAATGAAAAGTTGCCACTGGGCGGCGTTCCTTTCCCCCTTCGGAAAAAAAAAAGTTTTTCTTTTTTCAAGAAGCAAACTTTTTTCTTTTTTTCAACTTCATTATCTATCAAAAAATGTGTTTATTTTTTTATTTTCTTCCGTTGTTGCTTGTCACAGGCATCCACAGTTAGGAGTGGTCCAAAGAAAGAAAGAAAAATAATAATATGGGAATACATAAGAAAAAAACTTTTCTGATGGGTTTGGTTGGCAGAGATTGGCACTGGCGTTTTATTAATTTATTGCCAAGTTAAATTAACAGTCAGCGCTGTTATTAAACGGTTATTTTTAGGGTGGAAAAAGCCAAAAAAAAGGAGCCTCCCTTTTCTCTGGAACTTTTTTTTCCCTTCTTTCTGATGCAATCATGGCGATGGTGAAATGGGCGTGTTGTAAATGTGTGTGTATATATTATATATATACTCTATAGTGAAGATTTAACGACGCTAGAAATGGCAAAAAGGGGTTCAAGTTGAAATTAGAATATTGATTTGTATGTTGTCAGTCTTCTCAATGCTCATTAAGGGTATTGTTGAAAAATGTCACGCTGTTGGCGTTCAAGCTATTTTGAATGGATACTGTATTTATTGTATAATTATCTGCTATGCGTGAATTATAAAGGAACTATTTTGAAGGAAAAAAGGGGTCATTGTTGATTCTTTGTATTAATTACCTCCGACTCCTTAGACTCATTTCATACCGTGCACCGCCTAGGCTCTGTCGACCATTGTCAATTTTAGCCATTGCCCCGGATGAGGGGGGTTGGGCGATGTCGGGTGCTTTATTATGCAGACTCCCTTAGACTGGGGGGGGGGGGTGTCACAACCTCTTTTCAGTCCGTGAATATAAGTGACGATATGACCCATATCTTACGGGATATTCCCGTAATTTTGGCCGTCCACTTTTTTTCAGTTTCTCTCCCCCCCCCCCCTATTTTCAACAAAAAGATTTTCGAAAAGAATTAGGATTTTTTTTTTTTTGATAATGAAGCAAATATATTCGCACAATTCCCCCCCCCCAAAAAAAAAAAACGGAATATGAAACAAGCACAATGAAACTGTAAATGCCACAAACACCACTTGCATTTCTTCTATTTTACTTATGAAATTAAGACGATTTTTTTTTTCAACTTGAATTTTTTTTTTGCTGATGTTTTACAAACTATCAAAAAATGTTTGATACTGTTATAACTCAAAGGTAACCTTCGTTCATATTCTTTCTAATATTTCGATATACCTCTCACCCCACAAATCGGCGTCCTTCCAACGGATCCATCAGTTCCTAGTTTTTCCAAATAAAAGGGGAGGGGGGTCCTTTTGAGAAAAATCCCGATAATTTATTAAAATATAGTCCAATACATTTTTATTTCCTTGAAAGGATAAAATGTATATTCTGAAGAATATATTCATCATTGCTAATGTACCGTCCCGAAGTACATTCGTGCATCTGTATCCATGAATGAACACAACGGAACCATTATCGAGTCAGTGGCGTAACTATTGATCCGACCAATGCTTTTTTTTTTTTACCCATGTCATGTTATTCATATTCCGTTCCTTTTTTTTTATCTTAGATATTTCATCCTTATGGCATATTGAAACGTGTCAGCTCAAAATATGAAGTGCCTTAATGCATCTGAATCGAAGGGGGGAAAAAAATAATAATAACGATTCTATTATATAAACGACGCGCAGGAACGAAATAAAAGTACAAAAACTGCTGCTTTTTTTCCCTTTTGAAAAATAAAGCTTAATGGTTTTCCATGTTTTTATTTCGCTCGTCCCCGCAGAAATGTTCTTTCTTCCCCCCACTCATATAACATTTAGATATTTTTTGTGCTTTTCTTTCCAGTTATTACATCTCATTTCTTTTTTTTCATATATGTATTCTAGCTTTTTCCCGAATCGTTTCCAGTATTTTTTCTGGTTTTTTTTTTCTCCTCCATTCATATATATATATATTGCTCGTATTTGCTGCAATCGCTGGAAAAGCAATGAAAAGAGTAACCAAAAAATGTAATATGTTATGTGCTGCTGCGTGATGAGAACGGGAGTGGTTAAAAGGTTTTCTTATTCCTTTTTTTGTATCTGTATATATTTTAGTTATGTTCATTAGGGATATACGAAAAGAGGAGGAGAAAAAAAAGTGCTCTATGTATCTCCGAAATGCATGAAGATTTCCATTTTCCTTTTTGAGTGTGTCTCTCTCTCTCTCTCTCTGCCTCTTTTACGTCCGTTTTGCTATCCACCTCTTAATAAGAATTGGTTCTGTTATCGGGGTTTTCTTCCATATTACGGGACGTTCCAGCTTCAGGTCGATCTCGTGGAATGAAATGCAGTAGAATAGAACCTCGTTCGTACGTCGTTCAGTTTCAAACTTATACGACATTATGCTTCGGTCGCAATTGCTTCCAATACATTTTCGATGCTAAAACAAATAACTTATTTGACGCAAAACCTCAGTTATTCGACGTTTTCACTTCCATTCGAACTCCAAATCTGAAAAAAAAAAAAAAAAAGTCGTTTGCATATCCAAATTCTGTATACAGTGAAAACGCGTTGCTGAAACAGTTCTTGCGTATTGTCACCGCAAAAGCCACAAATTTTAAGGTGATTACTGACGTATACTAAAATAGCCATTGAGCTGGCTGATGACCATCTACGGTGGACACTAAGTGATTCGTTTATTGCTTGTTTCTGAGAATACGCGGACGTGGCGAGCTTCTAAAGAAACGGGATCCCGACTTCGATTAAACGCTTAATCGAATATTACGCTTTTCGCTCCAATTGTTAATACACATCAATCACCATACAAGTAACGTTTTTATCGACTGGAACATCTGGAAGTAATGTAAAATATGTTACTGGGTTAAAATGAATACATTTGAGAGTAAGTACTGGCTTCCAAGTATTCAAGTTGTCTTCAATACGTGAATTTCATTATTTTATTTTTGTTCTTTGTTGAGCCAATAGAGGGTGCTAACTTTTCTGATGAAAAAAAAATAAATCTCGTGGGTATTATGATCATTGTACTGTAATTAAATGTAATTTTCATTTCTAATGTTTGATATACTCGAGAAGCTTTATCAATATTGATCCTTCAGCAGTTTTCAATGTACAAGTTATACTAACGTTCTAAAATAGCAATTGAATTGTCCCCCGCTTAATCTGATACTGGTACTGGAATCGATATCCGATTAAGCAAGGCCGACCAGTGTTCGCCAATACGCGTCAAAATTCACTTTCACTGCAAATGTTGTTGAAGGGTGAAAACACTCCTTCAAATTTTGGGTAATTTTTTTTTAATAGAGTTAGTTCTCACTGATGGAAAAAAAATATCCCTCGTTTTATACAAAAATACCACTTAAAATTTTGGAGAGGAGTGAAATTACTCTTCGGAATTATATTTTCGTCTAACACTGTGGCCGACTCTGTATCATCTTTTCTTCATTGAATTCAAGACACAAAGTTTCTCTTTTCTTTTAACCCTCTTTGGCCCATCGTTTTGAAACGGGGCAACCTCGAAAATTGATCGGGATCATGGTACAACATACTTTGGAAGAGTTGGAAAACGAAAAATATTTTCATTTCTCCAAAGAGGTCAGAAACACCATTATTATTGTTATTTTCTTTTCTCGTATTCCCGTGGAGTTCGACTCCCCTCATTTGAAACTAACCATCATGTTCTTTCCTATAATACTCATTACACCCTTTTCTTTTTTCCTTTCTCTTGGTCTTGCGTCGTGCAGTGTATGTTTCAAGCATAAGCGATGCCTGTCTGTACGCCTTAGAAAAGTCACACATCATTATTATTTACTGCTTCTGATCTTTAAATATACTTGGGGGTTGTTATATTCAACCGAGTCCGCAACATACATACGAAATCCTCTTTTTTTTCCCTCCCTTCTTAAACGAACATTTATTTTGTTCGTGTACGGAAATGTCAACGAGGGTTGGGGGTAAAAACTCTTTTTAAGTAGCGAACGTGTTCGAACTCCTAATATTGTTTTCGGACTACGGTGGCGGTAGTAATAGGAAGCGAACCCGATGGAGGACCGACCACCGATCTCTCTAGAACCCGTTCATCATCATCAACCTCATCGCATCACGTTTTAACACCAGTAAACTGATTCTCTCTCCCCCCCCCCCCCATGTATATAAATATACAAAAATTACTTGTGGTTATCATATAATATGACAAGTTTTTCTTTCTACGGTCGCTATAATGCAGGAGTTATCAAACTTGATTCGCTGGGACTCCTAAGACGGGCCGTACAAATCAACTAACAGCCAGGAGAGCCTTGAGCTAAGAAGCCACCCCCTTCTGATTCGCAGGCGCTTCCGAAAATGATCGTTGGAATGAAACTAACAGCTGTTTTTGAGCTATGGGCTATGGTATGACCCAAACTTGATTCGCAGAGTCTTCCTACAAATCCACTTACAGTTAAAAATGCGCTTATTGCGTCACTGGTTTTACTGATTTCGAAAAACGAACAGTCCCATGGGTCGCGAAGCTGATTTTGTTGATTTTGGTTTGCCGTTGAAAAAGGTTAAGAAACTACAACTGTAGGGAGTAGACTTCTCCCCCCCCCCTCTATATAAAGAGTTTCCCTGAGCGACCCATAACTCATTTTCTTATTTTGCATTCTTCATTGATCTCGTCAGTGTTGCCAAGAACTTGACTAACCTTAATAAACAATTTCGATTGTGCTGGTTCCCCCTCTGCTCGTAACCATTGCTTTCACTAAACTAAGTGAAAACATTTGGCATATATGGAAAACACAGACAGAGAAAATCAATTTTATATACATATAGATTATTTATAATGTAATAATAATCTATATGTATATAAAATTGATTTTCTCTGTCTGTGTTTTGCATGTATGCCAAATGGGACCCCGACCTGAACGATAGGCTACTTTAAAAGTTTGTCAGAGATGGTCAAATGCCCTAAATGGGCGAAAAACTGTCGAGCAACAATGCTTTCTCAGCCTCAACAATCACTTTCGGAATGTTTACTTTGGTTACCGTGGTTCCTTAGCAATTTCGTTTCACACATGTATATGCCTTTACAATGGTTTTCCATTTCTTTAATGCTGCCTGTATTATGTATAATAGTTTATATGTCTTTATAATGGTTTGTCACTTTTTAAATCCTCTCAGTAATTGAAGAAATCCGGGCAGCGCCGGGTAGAATAGCTATATATAATAGAATATAATTGTTTATCAAAAAGCTGTTGCTTCAGAATTTCATTGAAGGAAGCAAGAACCACAGATAATTATTGTTCATTTTAGAAAGAATTTTCTCTTTGAAAGAGTGAAATTTCTTTGAAGCATGTTTCCGATAATAACTTGCTGTTACCCGAAATATTAAAAAATCGTACTTGTATGAGAGAGAGAGAGAGAGAGTAGAAGCGGAAGAAATACGAACAATGACGGAAGGAAATTATATGTAAATAGAAATTGGATATTTCGATTGCTATCGCAAGGAAATCATTGCTTGAATTGTTTTTATTTATTAAATCGCTTGTGTTACTGGCAGCAGACTCTATCGTCGGACTGCTTAATGTGCAGATACATATCGTTAGTGAGCTTTCGTTGTAACTTGTCTCTCTATCCAAGGAGGGTCAGGCAAAGACGCGGCAGGGTTATCGCCGGGCACTTGGGAATTTCTACACAGCACATATCATTCTATATGTGCTGACCTCCCCCAGACCGGTGTTAATGCTATTTCTGTGTCTGATTATGCCGTCTGGTGTTGTCGTTGGTGACGGTCAGTCAACTCGACACTCAATGAGACACTTGGTTCTCAAAGACCAAAACTTTCAGAGATTGCGGGCCACATCATTGGTGTGAAAACGTGTCGCGGACCACTTCAGTGATCTGTTAATGTGCCGCGGGCTATTTGAGACATGTGGAACTGTGCCGCGGATCACTGAGCATATATGTTCCAGACTTACCATATACGGCCCTGAAATCATGACGACTTTTCCTTCATGAGCTGAGTGTAGGTGACCGATAGCGTACGGGTTCATCCTATTTGAAATCGTTTCCTCGTGGATTGCGAAACTTCCGAACGGAGAGAAGTCTACATCAGTGTTTTCAGTGAGTGGCAACAGTTGGAAGTTTGGCTTCCACACCTTGGGCGCAATCAAGTTTTGTTATCAGTTTGCTTATTGCCTAACGAATGCTGGTTATTACCGAACACAGAGCCTTATCGAAGCGATTCTCTTCTACCAAAATTACCCTAGTGTTCTTTTTTATACTTGTAATTTCGTAATATCCATTTGCTGTTTATTGCTCGTGGCGATTGCACGTACAAACTAGTTTTCTTTTGAAACAAAAAAAAAAGGAAGATAGAAACTTGAAGATAAGCTTCGATCGTCCCAATTCAGTGATAGTTTTAAAAGGGGAGGGGGGGGGGGAATCTCTTGCACATTTTAAGATTACGGAGCTAACTTTTCAACAGCAACGCATTATATGTCCCGGTAATAAAACTACAACAAGAAATAAAGGGTTATAAGCGAAGTCTCATCCTGACCATTGGGGTTTTTATTGCCCTATTATATGCTTGGTATAAAAAAGAGCGAATCCTTTACGTTCTCTAATATTTTTATGTTATAAAAAAAATGTCTTTGGACCGGTTTTTTTGGAGGTCCGAATCCAATGCTTCGTTGCTTATAATCTTTGGAAGTAAATTAATTTTTATTATATACTATCGTTGTATTGCTGCTGTTTCTCAACCCCATCCCTTCCGTGTAGTGATTACGAAGTTATGTTTTGGTTTTATTGCTATTTTCCTGTTGGTGGGAAAACACGCGCAATCGATTTGTTTACGTTGTGCGTAATGCTTGGCCCAAATGGAGCAATAATATGAAAAAATGAAATTAAAATAAGTAAAACAATGTCTCTCTCTCTCGTACATTCTGAAAATTAATTTGCAAACGTTGAAACAATCAGAGCCAACGTTAGAATCTAGCTCAATACTGGCAAATGTGCACTAGAATCCTTTCTTCCTAATTGAGGTTTTCTTCGAACGAAGTATGAATTAACTCAGAAAAATAGTAAAAAGGTAAAATAAGATTTTACAATACCCAAAACAGCCCTACTACAATGTCTTCCATGAAAGAGAGGAGACGTTATCAGTTGCAGAAATGTAAATTTACAGATAAGAAGATTTTTAGATAAGATTACAAAGAAATTCGTGACAATTGCAACTTTGAAAATCGTTCGAAAATTCGTTATAGGCGTACTTTGTTGAAATCGGTGTTCGTTATAAGCAATCAAAATAGCATTACGAAATTCACGAAACATGGGCAAACCTTCGTTACATATAAAAATTCGTAAGATCCGTGTTCGTTATAAGCGATTCTGGATGTATTAATGTACAAATTTTAATCTCACTCAAACAGATTGATATCCAACAGAGAGGAAAAAAAATATTTGGCATCACTTTTACGTGCCATTTTAATTCCTTTTTTTTTATCAATGGACTCGAATAATAACTTTTATGAATAATTTATGCGTGAAACAACCTTTCGATACATAAAATTCTGTACAAAGATAAGTTTTACAAAAAATAAGAAAACCGTGAGATACATTTCCGTTTCATTAAATACGTATCGAACAAATATGTTTATAAGATGCTATTTATATTGGCGAATTTCCGGCAATGAATGACCAATTTTTTTCGCCCCTTGAAAAACAACGAGGGTATCTGTTTTGATTACGATTAGATTCCAAATTTTGGAAAACATTTGCCTGTTATTTCCGCATTGGATATTTTTTTCTTCTTCTATTAAAAGAAATACAAAATTGATGAGTATTCATTTCAGTCTCAAAGGGAGAGAAATCGCTTTAATGTCGTCCAAACAAAGTAAACAAAAGGAAGGAGAAGTAAATATTGACTTTCGTACATTCTGGGGTAATAAATTGAATTTTCTTCCTCTTTCAAAAAGAGCTGCGATTGCATCGAGAGACCCCGTTTATTTGGTTTTATCGGAGAGCAGCTCTTTTCATCTCTCTTAACTGACGGGTATATAATTCATCTCTCTCTCTCTCTTGAAATGAGACGTAAGGAAAAAAGAGAAGAGAAGAGCATATATTGATTCAATTTGCATATTTCCGAGTCTGGAATAAATATTTATTTGCTTCGCATTCAAAGAAAATGGTATGGCGTTCGCTAAATTAGCGCGCGGTAATATTTTATGTTTGGAGGTGATTGGAATTTATAAAAGTTTTATTCCTGGATCTGAAGGGTGAAAAAGGGCGAAACTTCGACCAGGGCGTGTGCGATTTTTCGCTTTGCGAAGGCAGAAAGCGCAGAAATAAAAGAAGAAACGTCATTGGGCCGCCGGTGTTAATCAGTGGTTAATTGAAATTGACTGCTGATAATACATGAAAGTAATTATCTTTGGTTCTTTGGTATGATTAATAACTACGTCTGTATAGCAGTGATTCGCGCAACTATTTATTATTAATGTTCAAAGTCTGACGCTTGACTCCTCTGTGTACTTCCGTGAAGAATCATGTAAATCATGTGGATGTTTGAATATGATCTAAGGGCAGGCATATCTAAACACTGTTACGTGATTATAAGCTTTTTTGGTCACTTAGGTAGCTCGTAGCTTTCGAATAGACACTTTCCTAAACGCTTTTTTTTCCTACAGTGCCATACTGTGGAATAATTTGTTTATAGTGTGAATGCATGTGCTACATGTGTCCCATCTCGTGAAATATTACTTCATTTGAGATTTATGGAGACTGTCATCAGGTACGCGGTTCGAACTCTGTCGAGGACATAGAAACAAGTTCTTTTCCTACTGAATGCGATGCTACCACCGATAGCTGGCGCCTTCGTTTACGACCCGACTGGATCGGTAGTAAATTGCTGCATGGCGATATGACCGGAGTTGATGTGCGGTAAAATGTCCAATCTTTCTACTTACGTAAGAAAAGCCACTAGCAAGGCATGGAGGCGTATATTCATGTTTTCGGCCATCTATTTGTCAGATCTATAGTGAATGCCATTGTAACTACTCGCTTTGTTGAAGTTCCAAAGGAACTTGAGGTTAGAAATCCCTCGGGATGGAGACTTGATAATCTGCATGGTGTAATAATAATACTGTAGAGTCTCGAAGGTTCAAGGTTCCGGATAATCCTAAATTGCTAGAAATTTTTCGAAATTCGTTCTCAAACGCTTTCATTTTATTTTTCCAACTAATGCGAGTTCTTTCAGTTTTAAGAGGTCTTTATCGCTATTCTGGGATCTTCAACGAAGCCCCCTTCCCGGGCAGCCAGAATTTTCCACAGGCCCTTCTATAATAAATTTATAATGTAAAAAATGATATTTTCATATCTTAACCCATGGATCATGAGGACAGCCACCTATAAAGAAGCCATCGGTCTTGAAACATATAATTTTAACGAACTAAACTAGGTTCTCAAAGTGTGCTTTGCGGCTTCTATTGGCGTCGCGAGTAGTTAGTATAGTGCATGCGGTGTATCAGTGGTTGAAGATACACCGTGGGGTCACATTTTTAGTTTCAGCTATACCACGGGCGGGCCACGAAACTATGCTACACATCCGTTATCAAAGACAGCTTGATACGTTATATATATACGTTAGCTACAATACGTTATGACAGCTTGATCGACGCTGAAAGACAGATCGACATCCATCCAGAATTTTGTATCGATTGCACTTTATTGATACGTTTCGGCGATTGAACTTGTATCGGATCTAAGCAGCAGCACCTCCTATCTAAGGCGATATGTTGAGTGAAAGTCACATACGGTCAGGGCTGGATCTTGAATCCTGCGAACTAAGCGGCCGTAGAAGGAACAGATTAAACGGGGGGGGGGGGCTTTTTTTTTTTAAGACTCCAACTGAAGATGAAGGGCGATTTTATGTCACCAAAATACTATTCACTTACACTTCCACCTCGTTGAGCATTTTGCCTGTTGTGGCGTTGTATTTGAAAAATGTCTAGAACCGGCCTTGCATACGGTAATCATTACGGCCGGCATTGGATCCGTATTTGTGAATCCACGCTTGGCTGTTTGGGTCGGTCTACTTTGTGTGTACTTTGGTACTCTAATTATCTTCTTTTCGCTTACCGTTCACCCAACATTTTTTCGCTGATCTGATCTCTTGATGATTTTTTTCCAGTATAATCGCAATTTATTTTCTCTTTTTTTTGCTTTAACGATGGATATTTATTTTTTGATGGCGTCCATTAGTTACATAATATGTCTCACAATTTACAGAAAAAGAAATCGGATGTAATGAAGTGTCCGATGTTCCACTTGCATATAAATAGCAGACGAAAAGATCGCATGTCCAGGAAACGACCTCCTCGACGCGACGACACGTCGCTTTTCGAAAAACACGTCCGGGTTATTGAATTACCGTCTTGAAATAGGAATTTACTTTTGGATCGTCTTAGCTCTCCATTGAAATAGAAAAAAAAAAAAAAGAGGGAAATGTCAACAGGGTCGTTATAGGCAGTGATGGAGAAGACTTGTGTGTTTGTATAAATCCTTCTCCCAAAACCCCCTACGGAATGATTTGCCGCAGTTTCAACGCCTTCCTTAAAAAGACAAGGAAAAGCCATTAAAAAAAAGATTTTTTCTTTTCTCCAACATGTGGTAGCCAAATGTCCCATGCACGAGAACCTTCCTTCCCATTCTTCAAGGTCATCGCCTACACCATGATAGTAATTCAGTGTGGGAATTTTTTTCCATTTTAGAACCACGTTGTTTTTGGATTTACGGAAGTTGTCTTAAAACTAATCCTCTTTTCTCCGGGCAATGAATTACTGTATTTGCGATGTTGGCAAAAAAATGCTAATGTACAATGCTCAAAACAATTAGGGGAGCAAGCAAAAAAGTGAAGAAAACCGTGCGAGACAGCCACGTATTGGCATACGATGGATAGTACACGCGTATCAATGCGCAATACAGAAAAAAGACGTAAAAAAAATTTGGAATTAAGCTTTAATTCTTTGAAAATATGGAAAAAACATGAAAAGATGATTTAGGGCAACAATTTGGTTACATGTAAACGATAAAAAAAATGTACTGTTTAGACATGATGCATGAGTTTTAATATGTAAGAGTTTTAAGGGCTTATGGTCTCCTCGAACAGCTAAGACTGCTGCACACCTGTTTGCCATGTATGCGATGAGGTTATCGATCAGACTTTGGGGAATACTGTTCCACTCCTCAAGAAGTGCAATCTGCAGGTCTCGGACAGTAACAGGCGGCCTTGGTCGCGCAGCAATGCGTCGTCCGAGCATGTCCCAAACATGCTCGATTGGATTCAGGTCAGGAGAGCACGCTGGCCATTCCATACGCTGTATTGTTTCAGCTTCAAGCATGTTCTCCACCAGACGAGCTCTATGCGGTCGGGCATTATCATCCTGGAAAACAAAGGAATCTCCAATGGCTCCAGCGTAAGGGATGACATGAGGCCGCAGTATCTCGTCTGCATACCTTCGGACCGTCAAAGTGCCATTCCGAATGATATGCAGGTCCGTACGTCCGCCTATGCTGATTCCACCCCATACCATCCAACCAGCTCGTCTGTATTGTGACCTTTCACGAACGAATGCGGGGTTATTTCGAGTGCCCCTGTCCCTCCATACTAGAACACGTCGGGTGTCACACTCCAGACTGAATCGGGACTCGTCTGTAAACAGCACTTGGCTCCAATCATGTTGCTCCCAATCTCGATGTTCAGCAGCCCATCTTCTTCGGGCCGCACGGTGGCGTGGGGTCAACGGAATGCAGACCATTGGTCTACGTGCATAGAGCCCTCCCTCATGAAGGCGATTACGTACTGTTTGGCTGGACACCCTTCGTCCTGTTGCCAAGAGCAACCGTCTTTGCAACTGCGTAGCATTCTCTGTTCTGTTTCGACGGGCTGTTAACCGTATATACCGGTCATCAGTTGCTGTAGTGGCGTGTGGCCAACCTTGCCCTGGTTGACGTATAACATTTCCTGTTTCTTGGAATCGATTCCACAGCCTTGCAACAACACTTCTGGCGACTCCAACAGCGTCCGCGACACTACGTTGTGTTTGCCCGGATTCCAGTCTGCCTATAACACGCCATGCCATGGATTCCGGTAAATCACGTTGTTGAGACATCCTCAAGTCACCTTGTCTCAAAAAAAAAAAACACTGCGCAATCGAATTTCACAGTTACGGCAGTAAAACAGACGTTTCTGCAACATCCCGATTTCTGCCCTTATCTCCTTTTTCTGGTTTTTGACGTCATGAACTTTGATTTGCATATGAAGTTTTCTTCTTCCGTTTCCTGCTAGGCTTTAAATTATGGATGATTCATTTTATGTTACTTATCGGTATACATCTTTGCGTAATTTTGTTAAAACCATGTGCTCCCCTAATTGTTTTGAGCAGTGTATATGTTTCGGCAAATGTGATAAATCCGGTTATTTTATGCTAATGTAGAGATTTATAAATTTACAACCATTCTTTAACTTAAACTTAACTTTCATCAACAATTCTTGGGTTTTGTGCACTACCGCCCGTAAAAGCGATAATTTTTTTAGTGTTTATCAACTTTACCAACGCCAATATTTAACCGCGGTGATGATAAATTTATCAAACTTACCCACGTGATTGGCGATTATGCATAATAACCGGTTCATCACATTTCCCGTAACGTATACTGTCTTCCTAAAGAAAATGTGAGAAAAATGCATGATGTATGCCGAAAAAAATCTATAAGATTCAAGATCGGTGAAAAGAAAACCGTCAATTATTATCGATTTTACTGTGTCTTACTTGGTGAAAGATACCAATCGAATATATATTCTTTGTACATTTGAGATAGAAAAATGGCTAATGCGGAGAAACACGATGACGATGATTCTCCGAATCCAATTTTCTCCTTAAGGCTTTTCTTTTTCCTTCAACGTCGCTGAGATCAGCGCAATTTCTTGCCGATTTTTATGGGCTTTCGTAGAGAATAAAAGACAAATTCCTCCTCTTTTAACTTGCTTAAAGCATTACGTGTTCTTTTTCTCTTTCAAATCTAAACCATCCTCGAGGCAACCGGGAAATTTTATTAGGTCTTCTTTTTCCCAGACAATATTTCCTAAATGAAATGCTGGAAACATTTCGGTGATCTTTGCGGAGATAACAGAAGAAAAAAAAAAAGAGATGAATATCGCCTCTCTTTTCTCTTCCTGGATTCAAGTTTTTCAATTTATATGCAAATATAACATGATACGTCCAATCCACCTCCCGATCACATCATTTCTTGATTCAAGTGAAACTTAATATCGCGAGCGCATCAATATATATTCGAGTTCTTTTTTTTTTTTCTCCTCCCACATGTATAGCCGTGACTTTCTTATGTACATATAATCGTTGGAAAGATATTACTCTCTTGTATACGTGTAGATGGATATTCAGTGGGAGGTAAAAAGATTATTGAGACTTTGTCGACGCCACTGTGGATGTTTGAATTGGTACAAGTGGCGGGAGAGCGTGCTTGTACGCGAGAGGAGCGTATTTTTATGAATTCCTAGGCTTCTATTAAATCTAAAGATAGAATTATGAGGGGTTTACGCAATATCGGGCTTTGGCAGTAACATATATATAAATTCGGTCTCTCCAATATTCTCGCTCCCCCAATAGAGATGAACTGATATATGCATAAGAAAGTATTACGTGGCCCTATATGGAGGTGACCTTTCAGAGAGGTTCGATGATCGTTATGAAAGACCCTAAAGACAAAAATACCTGCCGTCTTGAAACTTTGGTCATTCTTTTTCTAAGGATCAAAGTATCAACGAGACGAATGATAATCTTTGTTGGAATATTCATGTTTTCGCGTAAACATGTTATTGTACAGGGTACATGTTGTTGCTGCGGGACAAAGTAAATGGATAAACACCACATTTCGTCCGTCATTAGTTGGCAATTATTTAAACGCATTCTTATTCGTGCTGATGCAGCAAAAAGGTATGGAGGGGAGTGCCCAGTTGCTGTCGATTACCATAACCAGAAGCCCTACAACATTGGGAATAATCACACGCCTATTCGTTTTATATTAATACGTTACTATCTCGCAAATGGTTGCAATTCAACAGAGTTTTATTCTTCCTTTCGTAAGTGAGACAACACTCCGTGCCAAGAATCACAAAACTCTCGGATGCAATATCAACATCGCGACCGGCTTCTTGAAAAGGATTCTGGTGTTATGCTTCTTGTCATACGGTGCGCAATGGAGCAAACTCTCTTCCCGGTATCCTTTTAATGCATTTCTCGGTGGAGGGAAAACACGGATCGACAAACATCCCATATTAATTCCACTTCCGACATCCCTATCCTCTTGGGAGGCATTATTATTATTTTTTTACTTTTCGTGATACCCGGATGTAATTACTTTGAGCTTTACTGTAAAATAAATATTTTATAATATATATTTTTCCCCCCCTCTCCTCCTGAATTCTTTTGCTGTCTCGTCCTGGTGATACAGAAGCTCATTAAGAAAGAAACATTCCGTTCTTTGAAACACTCTTGGTATAAGCTTGTTGCAAGATCATCATCACGGTTTTCAAGTTGATCTTTTTCTTCTAGGACTGACTCTTCCAACTCAAGTGAAAGCTCCTTTTTTTTTTCTCGAGAGAGAGAGAGCCCTCCTCGTGCCATTCTTTACTGATCGCATGTCTTCCGTGTCTTCGTCACACAAACGGCATGGACTTCGCCAAGAATTTTGATGGGAACTTTTGCTGTCCCCCTTTTTTTTTAACCGAGAAAAGAATTTATCCCATATATATATTTATTTCTCTCTTATAATAGGAGTGTTTATTCTACAAGTGCGTCATGGTTCTTATACATATTTCTCAATGGGAAAGATATCCGAGTTCTTCCACGTAAATGCGTGATAACATGATACATAAGCACTTGGGAATGAACGTAGAAAATGAGTGGTTGGAGTAGAGATAAGAATTTAATTAATTGAATTGAGGAAAGCAAATAGAAACCGTCGGAGCAGTGTTTGAGATCTTATCTTTTTCCTTAACTTATCAGGTTTGGTCTAAAAACAAACATTTTTACTGGGTAAAAATTGAAAAGATTTGTTCACAAGGTTTAAGGAAAAAATGCGTACTACGTACGTACCAGTAATTATTCTCTCACGGTCTTATCACTTAGTTTTTGCTTGGAGAGCGTTGGGGTATTTCCAATGTATCTGGAGTTTGTGGTGTACTGGTATGACTGGAATCTCTGGGTAAATGAATATTGTAGCGCGTGTAAAAAATGTTTATAATTTCAGTGCTGTGTTTATATAGAATAAATATTTCTTCTCTACAGCCTTTCATGTCTCCGAGGTATCCTGGAGGTCCAAGACCCGGTGTACGGATGCCACAGCAAGTAGACTTTAACGTGAGTATTGAATACTTTCTTAATTAAACTTGATACTTGCTCGTGCATTTTGATTCTACTGCTTGAAATCATGTGTAGCCCGTATTGTCCTAAACAAATTTGTTTAAAAAATTTATTACAGAGAAAGTGAGTCTGTCTTGTTGAGAACCGAAGAATATTTTCGATAACCACACTCGGTCGTTATTCATTGTCCTGAAATGAGATATTTCCCTTCATCTAAATACATCCCAAAAGTGCTCGCTAAATTGTATTCGTAATTGGAATGAAATCCCACGTCAATATCCAAATATGTTTTCTACGAAACATTCGTTTTAAGAAAACTCCAATCACGCTCTTGTCTCGATATATTTTCCCATCGTCTTTTCTCGATCGAATACGAGAGCATTTTGATTTGTGGAAGCAATTACTGATTCGCAAAGGGAAGAAAGTAATTTGCGTAGCTCCGAAGTCTGTTTTTTCTTTCAGTTACGCATAAATATATTTCTTATTTCTTTATTATTAGGCTCCGAAAATTATTTTCGACCGACTAAAAGACCTTCGATTTGACAATCGAGGATGAATAAAACATCATCCGAATTTCCTCGTTCGTTATCATCGTGTATTTTTCTTTTAAGTCTCTATCGCAATTGGTTTTCATTCATTTTCCCGAGTCAGGCCTTTTCATGCTAAAACTGACAACGCAATTAATGCGCATAGATACGCGTGACAGAATAATAATTACACTCGAGCACATACGCGTTTGGAAAAACGTTTAATTTCTAATTATACTATTAATAAAAAAAAAACGGAATTGGATTTTTTTTATAATCTATTCTTAAAAGAAGCCAATGGATTTTTAATGGTGTTTGTGTGGCCACGTGTGAGGTCTTTATACAGTTGCGAAATGTTTATCAATCAAGACTTTGAATATTTCTTTTTCCCATCTCTCAATTTAATTATTCCGTATTTTATTTACGTTTTCCCCTTACGTTATCGTAAAATAAACACGCAAAAAACGAGAAACGGAAAGTAATTTTTGCCGTCGTTCGGTTTTTCTGTTATTTTTTTCCTTCGCCATTCCCTGAAGCTAGGCAAAAGAATAAAACGAGTCGATGCATACGTTTGTTTTTCATGTTTTTTGTCTCTTACTCAAAAGTTAATTGCATCAGAATATATATATATTCATGTTTTGTATCGATTTTCTCTTTCTATAATGATTCTTGTTGTTGCGAAAAAGAAAAACCTTGTGCGCATCTTGTTTCGGAGAAAATTCATTTTTATTTTTATGTATACATAAAAAAGCGTATTATTATTAATTCAACGATACTTACTGAGAGTAAAAGAAAGAAAGTATATTGTGTTCGTTAGTCCGTAATTGTTTGCATATGACGGGAATCGGATCAGGAGAAATTTTTGAGATTTCTTTAAGGGGAACTTATAGAAAAGGATAAACATTTGCAGTTCGTGGAAAAGGAGGAATAAGTCTTTGAGTTGTTATTTAGAAAATTGATGCTTGATATCGTTTGCGATGTAAATAGTATTAGTTTTGTTTTGAATGAGTTTTTTCCCCTTTCATAATTTTATATCAGAGTTAATGAGATGTGCTCTAATGTTGTTATCAAAAATAGGTATATGCTGAAACTAAATTCTGCGAATTTGCCATTATGTCCTTTTCTATTTATAATTGATAACACTGCTCAACACTGTGATTTTGTTTTCAAAGATTTTTCATTGATTCTAGGAGTCTGATTTGTCAGATTGGTTCTAGCTATTGAGTTAAAGTTAAATGGTAATACATAAGCAGCATATAAATCTCATTGGCGTGTGCGTTATAAATAAATACAGTAAATCATTGGCAAAGATATTTCAGTGATTTTAGGGCGCGGATTCCGAATCTGGTTTTGTAAGATCGGTTCTAGTTTATGGGATAAAGTGAAACTTAAATTCCAATAGAATAGTAATATATAAGCTGCATACAAATCACATTCGAAGTGTGCAAAATGTAAACCAATAGTAAACTCAATACCAGTGAATAAACACCACTGATGTCTGATCGTGATATAAAATATATGATAGCATATTGAATAAAATAGGAAAATAAATAAAAAAGATTGAAGTAATAATTCGACGGAAAAATTAATGACTGTGGACTATTGAAATGTTGATAATATGCGTTATCTCAAAAACCAGAGCCAATTCGCCAAAACGAACCGTCCCAATATACCCCAAAACCGTTAAAATTTCCTTGAGAACATTATTATTTTTTTTTTTTTTTGAGCAGTGTAATCTAAGTTATTAGTTCCATTTGAGGTTTTTCATTCATTAAAAAAAGTGGAAATAAGCTAACTATATAGCGTGAAAATTTGCCATAATGCTTTAGTATTGCCATAATGCTTTAGTTTTGCCATAATGCATAATGAGTTGTTTACGGCTCGTTATTTCATTGACGGGACTGTGTATTAAGCACTAGTCATGTTTCGACATGGTGTGGGAAATATATTTGGGATAAAAAGAAAGGAAAAACTACACTGTACTTTCCTAATACCAATTATGTTATAAGGCGCCAAGTAATTTTCTGCTGAACAAGACATTTCTAAACTGATGGCAGGCAGTAAAAAGCGTTTGTCGGTTGTTTTGGCGAACTACCGACGCGTGAACTGCCATCATCTTCTGCCCCTCTTTTTTCTTTACTTGTGGACATTTATATAAATGAAAGTTCCTTAAGTGACATCTTGTATTGCAATTCGATATTGTTCTGCTGACTTGACGTTTTCTGCTTGTTTTTTTTCCCCTGCTTCTTAGTGTGTTATGTACGAGGGGGAAAAAATTCAGTTTTTTTTTCTTATCCTTTTTTTTTTCTAGCCTGCTGGAAGTGTTCCAGGCCAGCCGATGATCCCAAATAACATGGATCCCACGAGGCAAGGTAAGGAAAGAAAAATAAGTAAAACTAAATTACTTATAATCCCAATTGATGCCGCTATTTCCCTCCCCCCACAAAACCATCATTTGACATCATTTCATTTACTTTTCTCTCGCGTTTGTTTTAATTGAAACCGGTAAAGTTAGCGTCATAAAAACCGCGTTCACTTGAATTGAATATAGCAGTTGGTACGACGCAAAAACAGTGCAGCTTTCTTATCCGGGGATGGGGGTAAACAACTTCACAAATAATGTATTTACGTTAACAAGTTGGTTTAGAGATGAAGGCGCCATAAATCGCTTCCAGCTCGTTAGGGAAAATATTTTATCTATATTCTATCGCCCCCTCCCTTCCCCCGGTTTGAACCCGGGACCTGACGACAACTTTCACGGTGGTAGACGAGCGTCTTACCACCACGCCAGTCGGGCGCAGCTTATATGATCTGGAAATGCGCCACGGACCACTTGAGTGATTTGATAATCTTTCGTGGGCCACCTGAAATCTTTGTTTATTTATTACGGGCATATTCAGATGACTCCCACAGCCACATGGGTTGAGCGTTTTCGATAATTTGCATGTTTTAAAACATAAAATTATAATCGAATTTCAGAAGTGTTTTGGAAGCATTTTTAAACACATTTATGCGGATATTTGAGAGAAAATTTCGCAAGAAACAACGAAACATTTTAAGAAGTTTAAGAAAACAAAAAGTTACGCAATGTTTCGTAATGACAAATCCATGTATTGTATTTATGAATTGTGAAGATTTATATTACTTTGTTGTGCATTTGTATTGTTATAATTTCTGGCCCCCCACATACTATATTTTTGAATATTTCTGTAATTACTAACTCCTTTTTTTTTTCTTCCTACTTCCTTATTATTATTTTCTTTTTATTTTCTTTCTCTTCCTTTTCTTATTTTATTTTTTATTTTTTTCTCT
The DNA here is from genome assembly GCF_987345545.1 of Pholcus phalangioides. NCBI lineage: Eukaryota > Metazoa > Arthropoda > Arachnida > Araneae > Pholcidae > Pholcus > Pholcus phalangioides. The sequence continues at coordinate 1,249,351 of NW_028301603.1, forward strand.
TCGTCTTTAACAGGAGACGGCGGGGAGTTTGTTGGCTGGCAAGGTAGGTGTTGATGATGTTGCTTACTACTACAACCGCCTTCCTTCGAATATTTGCTGTGCATCTCCCCGTTTCTCTCTTGAATCAATCAAAATATCTTTTCCTCATATTCTACCCCCTCCACCGACTCTTTTTTTTCCCCCCATTAAGTTTTCCCCGTTTTAAATTTGCCCTTTATTATTTTTCCCCCTTCCCTCCTACCCTACCAAAATTAACACATCTGTCTAACACTGGAATGTGTTTTTTTTTAACCCTGAGCCCGTGACAACTATGTCTATGTTCATTTTTCTTTTCACCCTACTTCAGAACGAAGTGCGTGCACACATTGAATAGCAAGTTGAATGGCAGTTGATAGGAGACACCCCTGGACCCTTCTGCGTATGGGGTGATAATAAAGCGGCAATTTTTCTAAAACGGTAATTTAGCTTCAGAAATGGAAACAACTTAAGGTCGCATATATCAATTTGTGTATGATAGGATCAAAGTCATAGTTGATTTACGCAATCTATCTGCAGAGTTAAGAGCTGAAGCTGAGAAATTAACCATTGCTTATGCCCTCTCCCACCCTCGTGATTTCAGTAAAGTGTTTGCCGATGAAATTTTCCCCCAA